>NC_135320.1:12349330-13595996 GCF_048772815.1 Callospermophilus lateralis
CTATAGCGACCCATCCACATCAATGTTTATAGCAGCTCAATTCACAATAGCCAAGGTATCGAACCAGCCTAGGTGCCCTTAAACAGATGAATGAATCAAGAAAATGTGGTATATATACACAATGGAATATTACTCCTCCTTACAGAAGAACACAATTATGGCATTTGCTGATAAATGTGTGGAACTGGAGAATATCATGCTAAGTAAAATAAGCCAATCCCCCAATTCCAAAGTCTGAATGTTCTTTCTGATATGTGGAAGCTAACCTGCAACAAGGGAGTGTAGGGAAGGTAAGTATAGAAGTTTATTGGATTAAATAAAGGGGAATGAAGGGAATGGAGAGCGGGGTATGGGAATAGGAAAGACAGTAGAATGAGTTAGACATAGATTTCTTATGATCATATAAGAATACATGACCATTGTAACTCTACATCATGTACAATTACAAGAATGGGATCCTAATTGGAACGGTTGCACCTCATGTGTGTATAATATGTCAAAATATATCCTACTGTCTTATATATCTAAAAATAATAAAAAAAATCATGTCATCACTTGCTGCATTTTTATTGCCCACAGCCCACTCATGAGTTTTACATTTTAAATGTCTTAAAAAATCAAAAGAAAAATACTATCTTCTGATACATGAAAGTCATGTAAAATTACAATTCCAGTGTCAAAAAATCAAAGCTGTATTGCAGCAGAGTCACTTTGATTTATTTTTGTATTGTCTAAGGCTGCTTTCACAGTTGACTATTTACTGTGGAGACCAAATGACCCTGGATCCTCACATTGTTTACTATGATGGCTCTTTACAAAATAGTTTTCTGAGCCCTAGTTTCCATGATCATGCTTGTAAAAAATGATGACGTCTTTGCTTTGCTCCACTTCATTTCTTTTGGTGGTTAACACCCCAAACCCAAATAACCCAAGGTTTCATGCATGTTAGGCAAATGCATTACCTCTAGGCTACATCTCCAGTACTTTACTGCACGTTTTTGTTTGTTTGTTTTGGTCACGGTGATCAAAAAGTAAACAGAGGCACCATCTGAAGAGTATGTTTGAACAGTGAGAGATTCATGAACTGGGAAACTTCAGCAAGGTTGAGATCCATTAATTTTGAGGCCTGACTAATTTTTGTCTGCTCTGTAATTTTTCAGCTTCTGGTCATCATTTTAATTTAATTTTAATCTGCTTTAAAATTATGTCTCCATCCTTTTCAAGCCTATTATTTCAATGTCATCTGTTACTATATATATGCCATTTTAATGGAAATTTTGTTTCTGTGAAAAATTTGCTTTAGCCAAGATTTTTGCATCTAAATTCTTCATTTTTCTTCTCTCTTGCCTACTTCCATCTCTTTCTTTATTCTTGTTACCTAGTTTTGGATATAAATTTAGCATCCTTTTAGGCTTAAAACTTGAGCTATTGTTTTATGAGATTGCTCTGTGAATGGTTTCTATGGTTGCCAAGCTTCAAGGATATTATTTGAAATTCACTCCTAGGTGTATTAAAATATCACTCTGTACTCAACAAATTTGTACAGTTATTATGTCATGAAAATATATTTAAAAAAACCACTCCTTGCTCTGAGGTCAGAGGTGTCACAAAGAAACAACTTCCTGAATTCATTTTGAGCACATGACTCCTAAAAATTATGAAGTTATTTTCTTTATTTTTTATTTGTTCTTTTTATATATAAATGGCAACAGATTATATTTTAACACACTGTACAAAAATGGAGTATAACTTATTCTAACTAGGATTCCATTCTTGTAGTTGAACATGATGTGGAGTTACATTGGACATGTATTCATATATGAACACAGGAAAACCAGGTCTGATTTATTCTCCTGTCTTTTCCACTCCCCTCTCTCTCTTCTCCTTATTCCTCTTTGTCTAATACAATGAACTTCTATTGCCATCCCTCCCGCCCATTGTGTGTTAGCATCCACATTTCAGGGAGAATATTTGGCCTTTGGTTTAGGGGATTGGCTTATTTCACTTAGCATTATAGTCTCTAGTTCCATCCATTGACCATAAGATGCCATAATTTAATTCTTTATGGCTGAGTAATATTCCATTGCATATATATGCCATTTATCTGATCCATTCATCTGTTGAAGAGCACCTAGTTTGGTTCCATAGTTTGGCTATTGTGAATTTTGAGTTGGTATCAACACTGGTATGGCCATGTTGGTGATTTTAAGTCTTTTGGATATATACTGAGGAGTGGGGTAACTGGGTCAAATGGTGGTTCCATTGCAAGTTTTCTGAGGAGTCTCCATTCTTATTTCTAGAGTGTTTGACCCAATTTGCAGTCCCACCAGCAATGTATGAGTGTACTTTTCCCCCACATCCTTGCCAATATTTATTGTACCTTTTATTGTTGATAATTGCCATTCTGACTAGAGTGAGATGGACTCTCAGTGTAGTTTTAATTTGCATTTCTCTAATTGCTACGGATGTTGAACACTTTTTCATATGTTTCTTGATCGATCATATTTCTTATTCTGTGAAGTCTCTGTTCAATTATTTTGCCAATTTATTTATTGGGTTATTTGGGTTTGGGGTGTTAAGTTTTTTGAGTTCTTTGTGTATCTTGGAGATTAATTCTCTGAGATGCAGGTGGCAAAGATTTTCTCCCACTCTGTAGGCTCTCTCTTCACATTCTTGATTGTTTCCTTTGCTGTGAAGAAAGCTTTTAGCTTGATATCATCCAATTTGATTTTTGATTTTACTTCTTGCACTTTTAGGAATCTTGTTGAGGCGGTCTGTCCCCAGTGCCGACATATTGGAGAGTTGGGCCTACATTTTTCTTCTAGTATGCACAGTGCCTGGCCTGGTGCCTAGGTTCTTGATCCACTTTCAGTTGAATTTTGTGCAGAGTGAGAAATAACAATTCAATTGCAATCTACCACATATGGATTTCCAGTTTTCCTAGCACCACTTGTTGAAGAGGCTATCTTTTCTTTAGTGTATGTTTATGGTGTTTTGGTCTCGTATGAGATAATCGTACTTCTGTGGGTTTGTCTCTGTGTCTTCTATTCTGTTTGGTTCATCTTCATGTCTGTTTTGGTGCCAACACTGTGCTGTTTTGGATACTATAGTTCTGTAGTATAATTTAAGATCTGGTATTGTGATGCCTCCTGCTTCACTTTTCTTGCTGTGAATTGTCTTGGCTCTTCTGGGTCCTCTTGTTTTTCAGATGAATTTCACTAGTGCTTTTCTATTTCTATGAAGAACATCATTGGAATTTTAATGGAATTGCATTGAATCTGAACAGCACTTTTGGTTAGTAGGGCCATTTTGATTATACTGATTCTGCCTATCTAAGAAGATGAGAGTCTCTCCATCTCTCCATCTTCTAAGGTCTTCGTCTAAGGTCTTTCTTTCTTTAGTGTTCTGTAGTTTTCATTGTAGACGTCTTTCACCTCTTCTGTTAGATTGATTCCTAAGTATTTATTTTTTCTGAGCCTATTGTGAATGGGATAGTTTTCCTAATTTCTCTTTCAATTGATTTGATGAAGTTAATTTCTATAGAATTACAATCACCTCATTAGTTGCAGCTGCTCATGTTTCTCAGCCCCCAAAAGGAAAAAAGAAACAAACAAAAACCATGAGCAGAAAGGGCACAGAATGGGATATTCAATGGCATTTATCTCTGTAGGAATCTCACAATTGAGAAAGCCACCATGTGAGGTATTATTGATTTTGTCTATTGACATTTTTAGTGCACTTTTGGCTCAGCTAGGCCTTATTCACAAAAAGTAGAGATTATTTCAAACTCAATACAACATTCCATGGTCAGTCAAGGTCATCGATAGCATTTCCTCACCACTGTTTAATAAATAAGAGAGCGCTTGACAGAAAGAGAGACTGAACTTTCTGGTTCTTTTTTTTATGGTTTCTCTATTTTTAAAAATATTATTGATGAGCTTTCTGATTCTTGATGTGGAATGCCTGCTCACCCTTTCATTGCTGTGGGCTATTTAAAACAGTAAGCTGCCTGTTGCTCACTTTCATTTCTGGGTTTGCCTTTGACTTATTAGCAACCGTCAAACCCACAGATGTCTAGTGCGGAGGGGATGTTTGCCTATGCACTCTCCACAATATATCTTGCGTTGGGTGCCATTGGATTCTGTTCAGAATAAATGTAATAAATACATATTATTTATTATATTCTTATATATAATATGAACTCTTGTTTTATTATCCTTAGTAGCCATGGGGCATGACATAAATAATTCCCAGGAGTACATTCTGGTTTTGCTTTGTATTTGGAATGACTGACCACCTTCTAGGGGCTCAGGTGGTAGATGGAGAAGATACACAGGTAGGTTGGTCAGGAACCCAAGAGGTTTAATCTGTGTTCTTTTGTGTTGACGCTTAAGCTTCCTTTCTTATAGTTTGTGTGTCTCAGTGAAGTTGTTTTTTCTAGTGGGTTTCATTTTGTGGCTCTCTGCATATTCAGTGGCTTATTACCTTAGAGCTAAAATGTGTTTAGATGTTTGTGAAGCATATTACTTTTGGAAGTTTTAGATGGGGGTATGCTTTTCTGTTTATTTATGTAGTTCTAGTCTTTTTAGGCAGCATGGTCTTGGGGTAGGAATAAGGCCAGGAGGAAGGAAGTTCAAGAATATTGTTCTGTGGGTATCTCCTCATACTATTTAGGAACTCTAGTTCATCCTTTAATTTCTCCCAGATGTTTATGGCTTCTCTAGGAGTTTTCTCAAATGCACCTGGGTATGGATTCCATGTCTTTCATTCCATGTTCCACTCTGCCCTTAGGAGTGATTTCTCCCATGGTGGTGGGCTGTGTCTGAGCCCTGATCCCCTGGCCTTGGAGTGTCTGGGCCCTTTGGTCCATGCTGCCCCTAACAACCAGGAACCTACCTATCATCTGTGGGATATTTCAAGTTATAAATCAAGCTAATAATTAATAAATGACAAAATAAAAATATGTATGACACTCTAATTTTATATGACAAAGTATCAAAGATGGATTTAATTATTATTTCACATATCTGAAATATATATAGATGTATATAAAATACAATATACACAATTTACATATTATATATTTTATCAGACAAAATTTATTTTTCTTGCCTTCATTGTAGCTAAATCAGTAACTTTATAGATGTAATAACACTTTTTACATAGTTTGTGTTTAGTTGATAATCCAAATGATTAAAATGGAAATTTAGTTATTAAAATGAAAATTAAAACAAGTTATGAAGATATACATTAAAATTCCATTAAGTGAAGTTGCTATTTAATGGAAATGCCTCTGACTTTACATTTTCATTACATTTTTCTATCTTTGTAAAAGGATGATATATATATACACACACATATATTTATATATTCATATATATATATATATATTTTTTTTTTTGGCTGTGAATTGGACCCAAGGTTGCTTTACCACTGAGCCACATCCCCAGCATTTTTTATATTTATTTTGAGACAGGGTCTTGCTAAGTTTTTTAGAACCTTGCTAAGTTGCTGAGGCTGGCTTTGAACTCATGATCTTCCTGTGTCAGTCTCGTGAACCCCTGGGATTACAGGCATGGGCCACCGTGTCTGGGATAATGTTGAAGTATATTTTAAAAAAAAATAGAGAAGTAGCTTGTAACTAGCTCAAACTAAGCTTGCACATTGCATGTAAAAAAAAAGCCAAAATGTTATTTGTGATTGCCTTCTTTTTGTAAACTTTGTACCTATACAGAGTGACAGAGCCAAAGCAGGAGAGGTGAAATCCTTTTATAAAATAAGAGCCAGGGGGACACTTTTGTAGTTGTCTGTTAACTTTTTAGTCAGTTATTTAAAAAAATAAAAAACTGCACATTTTAACATAAATTATGATGAATCATTTTTAGCCTCTTGTGTTCTGTCATATTATGATGGATGGATAGAGAATGACCAATCAATCTAATAAGATCATCATGTAATATCAAATACTTATTTAATAAATTAACTTATAATGGATTTAAACATTTTCTATGAAAGCTTACTTTGTGATGCATACCTCCTGTATGACAATCATTATCTTTAAAATAAAGTGAATTGTTATTTTTCTTTTTGACCTTGATCTTCATTTGCAGAGAGATCCCACACAAATTTCCAGTCCCCTCATTGTGAGTCTGTATAAACATACCCCTCAGAGCTTAGAACCATGGTAGCAAACTTCATTTGTATAAAGATTATAAACACCCCCATAAGTGCAAAATTTTAAGTTAATGTTATTTTCCTGTTTTTGAAAAATTAATTTTCTTCTAAAATCTTAAAAATTAGAGTTGAAATCCAATATCCAAGTGTAAAAATTAATATCTAATTTAAATCAAAATTAAGTAAAGTTGCAAAATCTAAATTTGGTTTTTCCAAAAAATTCAATTATGTCTCACATAATTTTTTATTATATTTATATTTTTATAACCATGCAAAAATTCGCAGTACTAGCATTCCAAGTTCATCTAGTTGTTGATGTAAGAGTTGGTATTATGTTTTATGTGTATGATGTCTAGACTGACCTGTATAGATTTAAGAGTAATAAAAATTGTTTAATGTTACAAAATATTTCTCAGGCACCATGTGGTTTCTCAGCAACTGTGGTGAATACTGTGCTCTATGTGGCTCCCAAAGGAACTATGAATTAGCACACCAAGAAAGCAAGGAAACAGACTATTGCAATGTGGTGCCGCTACTGGGAACGGATACTTTTCTATGCAAGAAATCTGTTGCATTTGTGCTGAGGACAGATTAAAAAGGTAAATTAGTTTTTCACATTTGTATAAGTTTTATGTTTTTTTTCTCATAACTAAGCATTCTCTTTATCAGTGTCTCTTGGCATGCAATAGCAATGTTTGTCCCAGTCATGGGTGGTGATGTAACCCACAGACTTTTATAGCATTTGGACATAGCCAACTTTTGTGTTGAGGAATGTCTTGGTGCTTGGGTCTAGGAGTGAGGTATCACGAGAGTGGGTCAAGCAGTGTCAGCAGGGCACCAGATCTCAGTGAAAGATGTGCCATGGGATGTTATATCACTTTGTGATTTCTTTTGCTTGTTGTGTGTGATATGCATCGTTCCTTTTGCCTAGTTTAGGTCCTAAGCTGTGGGTCTTATAAGAATTTCCTTGTTTTGGGCTGTGTATTATTTCAAGTACAAAAGAGAGTTGGCATGTGCCCTTAATGTTCAGAGGAAATCAATGGAATGGCATTTGTTTCTACCTGTTCTTTATTGCATTCCTTTCCTCTCTAGGATTCAGGTGTGAGCCCAGGGAGCTGGGTGGAGGACAAATGAAATAGCATTTACCACTGTGCTGTGCTTGCAGAATCCCTTACACCTTGACTTGTGCTCACAGGATCCGGCCACATCTGTGAACTTTTCTCTTCCCTTATAAAGAAGTCTTTCCTAGGATACTTCTCAACTTTTCATGCTGATAAACTCCAAGGGGACTTACTCATCTGTCTTCCGAAAATATCCTAAGCATTCACCCTAGAACTGCCTGGTATGGCTCTGTCACATTTATATGATGTATTAGTGTATATAAGACTACCAATTGGCACTCATGGAACATTTCTTAAAATTAACCCAAATTAATAGCTTTGGGGAAAAGGATCACAGCCTAGGTTATGTTCCTTTATTGTCTAGTGAAAGGGACTTTTGTATTCAGGGTTTGAACCCTATATGTGTTATCTTACTTGATTTTCCTCAGTATATCTACGGGGCAGTTGTGTTTTCTACGTTTTTTTCAGATTAAAAAAAAAGAGATTTTTTTTTTTTTTTTTTTTAGAAGTTGATAAGTGCTAACACCAACATTTGAATATTAGTCTGTTGGATTTTAAAACCTTTGTTCTCTTGGGTAAACCATCTTCTGGTTTTTACTTCCTCAAGCAAAATTTC
Organism: Callospermophilus lateralis; assembly: GCF_048772815.1. Lineage (NCBI taxonomy): Eukaryota > Metazoa > Chordata > Mammalia > Rodentia > Sciuridae > Callospermophilus > Callospermophilus lateralis. Next base: position 12,357,242 of record NC_135320.1, read on the forward strand.
AAACTAGGTCAAAATTCTTCCCTGTAATGGAATTGGAGAATGAAGGGATCCCAGGGACTTAAAAGCCACCAGTAACCACCTCTTTTGAGTCTTTATGCTTCTGGGCATCTGGAAGACTGAGATGTCTGTTGAGTGCGCTCCATGAGGAGGTTTCATGGATTGGGAATCTTAGTTTGAGATTTATTGACAGTGAGCGTAGCTAGGGTTTTGGTTATAGGATAGATGTTGTGGAGAGCATGCAGAAGACAGGACAGAGAAAACTGAGATTGCACTGGAATTCATCATGGGCTGTTTACAAAGCTTAAAATAGAGAACCGGAGAACAGTAAAAATTTTTGCCTATTGAATGTGGAAGACAGGAAGCTGGTGGGAGCAGAGAACGTGCTGGGTGAGATCATCTGAGAGCTGAGGAAAACCCCGTAGGCGGCAATAATGAGGTAATTTGTAGAATTTTGCACTTAGGTTCAAAAGATCATTGCACCATAAGGAAAGCAGTAAATAAGAAAAAAGAGGAGTAGGGGAGGAGGGTGAGGGTTAGCAGAACGGTGAACTAAAATGTTGCAAGCTCTCATTCCCTTATAGACACATTGAAAGAAACAAGCTAAAATGGTCATTATTAACTTGGGTCAGAATGCTGGAAAGCAGATGAAGATTTACAGCAACCAGTGAAATGCCCAATGAAAAATCTTCAAAATGGTCAGTAAGTTTGGGGTGTTTTCGCTCAACTTTGCCTCACTCATTCCTGGCTGTGCAGCGGTCTTGGGTTTCGGTTGGTAGCAGTGGCCCATTTACCAGTTTCCTCCAAAGGAATCGGAGCAGACTTCATAGCAAGTCACTGTGGATGTCAGTCCTCAACTTTCTGGGACAATACCTGAAGGATTGACACAAGTTATTCAATAATGTTTCCCCTTCCTCAGAAATCATGGGGCTTATGATAGCTGTAAGGGAGAAGAAGAGATTGTGGGACAATAGAAAATTTAAGGCCTGGGGGAGAATCTGGGGCAAGACTCTGGAAATTAGGGCATTTGAAAGCAGCCACATACACGGGGAGGTTTAGAAAGTCACACACATATTCAGGTAAGAAGATGCTCAGAAAAGATTGGAGAAGCCACTAAGCTTTCATCTTGGGCTTGTCCCTGGGCTCATCGCAAGCCTAAGCGTTGAAGGACTTTTCCTGCCCAGAGTCAACCTGCAGAGTCTCGGATAGCTCTTGACATTCACGTAAACCTTGGTACAAACATACAGGCTGAAAGAACCAAAGCTTCAGTGATGGCATGGGACAAGAACCCGTCTCAAAACAAGGGACTATCATCGACTTCAAGGTCATCTGACCAACGACTCCTTAGAGAGGAGACAATCTGATTTTCAACAATGTCACCGTGTAAGCTTAGAAGCTCAATTTTCAAGAAAAGAGTCCCAGACCGTATACAAAGAAACAGGAAACTATGGCCAATTCAAAGGAATAAAGTAAGTTGATAGAAACCACTCCCAAGGAAGCTCAAGAGCGCATGGGACTTACTTGTTAAGACATCAAAACAACTGTCTTCAGCGTGCTTAAAGACGTAAAGGAGAACATGGACAACAAATTCAAAGAAAACTAGGAAAACTATATATGTACCAAATGAGACTATGAAAAAAGAGATAGAAATTATAATAATGACCAAACAGAAAGACTCACATGTAGATACATTATAGTAAAACCATCAAAAGCTGAAGACAAAGAATTTTGAAGGCAGTCAGAGAAAAGTGAATTGATTACATACAAGGTGTCCTTAATAAGGTTACCAGCTTATTTCTTAGCAGAAATATTGGCAGCCAGAAGTCAGTGGAATAATTTTAAAAGAAAATTGTAAGAAATTGTCAATGGAAAGTTCTTTATTTAGCAAAACTATCCTTCCAAAAATGAGGATTGGCTGGGCACAGTGGTGCATGTTTGTAATCCCAATGACTCAGGAGGCTGGAGGATCACAAGTTTGAGGCCAGTCTCAGCAACTTAGTAAGACCCTAAGCAACTTAGGAGACTTTGTCTCAAAATTTAAAAAGTAAAAAGGCCTGGGGATGTGGCTCAGTGGGTAAGTGTCTCTGAATTCAATCCCCAGGACCAAAAAAAAAAAAAAAAAAAAAAAAAAAAGGTGAAATTAAGACATCCCCAATCTTATTAGGGATGTTTATTACTATTGGACATGCTACAAGAAATGCTAAAGGAGTCCCTTTAGTTGAAATGAAAAAGAATGTTAGATGTAATTGATTGTTCTATGAAGATAGAAAGGTCCTCAGTAAAGGTTAAGTGCATGAGCAAATATAAGAATTAATTGTATTGTAATTTTGTTTTGTAACTGTATTCTTATTTCCTACTGGACTTCAAAGACATACATAAAATTATGAAGATCTAAATTATTTGTCACACAATGTATAAAGATGCCATTTGTGATATCAATAATGTAAAGTGGGAGACAAAGTTGGATAGGAATAGGATTTGTGTGTGTGTGACTGAAATGAAATTGATATCAACTCAGATTTAACTGTCTTAATGTTATTGTGTTCTAGGTCATTCCCCTAGCAAAACAAAGAAAATATTTATAGAATGTTCACATAAAAATGAGAAGGGAATCAAAACGTACCACTACAAAAAAATCAATTAAACATAAAAGAAGGAAGTAATGGAGGAATTGGAAGACCAAAAAAAATGGTCTAAGACACTAGAAAATGAATTAAAAATGACAGAGGTAAGTTCTTTCTTAAAAGCAATGACTTTAAATTCAAATAGATTAAACTCTAAAATAAAAAGGTCGAGATCAGCAGAGTGGATTAAAAAAACATGAGCCAACTTGGGCTGGGAATACACCTCAGTGGTAGAGTGTTTGCCTAGCATGTGCAGGCTCCTGGGTTTGATTTCTAGCACTGAATCCAAGAATGACTCAGCTGTACATAGGCTTTGTACAAGAGACACGTGTTAGATATAAGGACATATATACATTGAAAGTGAAAGCATGAAAAAAGATATTCCATACCAGCCATAAACAAAAGGGAATTGGGTAGCCCTACCAATATATGACAAAGTAGATTTTAAGTAAAAAATTTGGGAGTCATAAAGAAATGCATTAATATTGCTAAGAGGGTCAATATATTAAAAAGGTAGGCAAATTACATACACAGATTACACACATAAATATTATAAATTATATAAAGCAAAATTTAATGGACTAATAGACATTTCTACAATAACTTTGAAGACTTTAGTATCAGACTTTTTTTTTTTTTTTGGTGGTACTGGGTTTTAAACCCAGGGCCATTCATAAGAGAGGCAAGTGTAGGGCTATGTTCCCCAGTCCTTTCTTTTGTTTTATTTTGAGATAGGGTCATGCTAAATTGCGGAGGCTGGCATCAAACTTGTGATCCTCCTGCCTCAAACTCCTGAGTCTTTAGGATTTTAGGTACGTATCGCCATGTATGGTAGTATTTGATGAATAGAACAATGAGAAATAAGATAAGGAAATGGAGGACTTGAAGAACTTTATAAATCAGTTATATGTAGTTATAAGTAGCTCATTCCCCCCAAAATAGTAGAATATACATTTTTCTTAAGTGCCTCATCTCTTTTTTTCCTTTGTTTTAATTAGTTATGCATGATAGAAGAATGCTTGTGACACAACATATGGAGTATCACTTTTTATTGTTCTGGTTGTGTATGACGTAGAGTTACACAGGTCGTGTAATGCATGTAGGATAATAATGTCTAATTCATTCTACTATCATTCCTACCCCCAATACTGCTACCCTCCCTTCACTCCCTTCTGTATAATCCAAAGTAATTCTATTCTTCCCTAGTCACCCCCTGCCCCCTTATTGTGAATTAGCATCCATATATCAGAGAAAACATTCAGCCTTTGTTTATGTGGGATTGATTTATTTCACCTATCATGATATTTTCCAGTTTCATCCATTTGCCATAATTTTATTCTTTTTTAAGGCTGAGTAATATTCCATTCTGTATGTATACCACAGTTTCTTTATTCATTCATCTGTTGGTTGATTCCATAGTTTAGCTATTGTGAATTGAGCTGCTTTAAACATTGATGTGGATGGGTCATTGTAGTATGCTGATTTTAAGTCCTCTGAGTATAAACCAAGGAGTGGGATAACTGGGTCAAATTGTGGTTCCATTCCAGATTTTCTGAGGAATCTCCATCCTGCTTCCATAGTGATTGACCAATTTCCCCATCAGCATTGTATGAGTTGTACCTTTTCCCTCGAATCCTTGCCAACATTTATTATTCCTTGTATTGTTGATATTTGCCATTCTGATTGGAGAGAGATGGAATCTCAGTATGGTTTTAATTTTCATTCCTCTAATTGCTAGAGATGTCGATCATTTTTTTCATATATTTGTTGATTGATTGTATTTCTTCTTCTGTGAAGTATCTGTTCAGTTCCTTTACCCATTTATTGATTGGGTTATTTGTTTTTTTGAGTTTTTTATGTATCCTGGAGATTAATGATGTATCCAAGGTGGATGTGGTAAAGATTCTCTCCCATTCTGTAGGCTCTCTCTTTACATTTTAATTATTTCCTTTGTGGTGAAAGGAGCTTTTTAGTTGGATTCTAATTTATTGATTCTTGATTTTGCTTCTTGTGCTTTAGGAGTCTCGTTAAGGAAGTCATTTCCTAAGCCGACATGGTGGAGATTTGGACCTACTTTTTCTTCTATTAGGCACAAGATCTCTGTTCTAGTGCCTAAGTCCTTGATCCACTTTGAGTTGACTTTTGTGTAGGGTGAGAGATAGGGGTTTGTAGGGATTCTGACCATGGAAATATGCAGAGAAGTTTTTCTCTGGTGAGCAAACCCCTTGAGGGGGGGTAACAGGTACCATGTTTCCCACACTTAGAATGCTCTGCGGTTTCTCCTAGGAGAACTAATAAGAAAACTAATGCATGTGCAATATCTAGCTGCTGTGGCAATGCCCTGCATGAGGAGGCTCTGTGTTAGAGTATTGTCAGCCTGGACCTTGATCTCAGGCACATAGCTCCTGGGATTAAGGAACTTGCTTGCCAGGTAACCGCAATGTTTCACTAAGCCCCTGGACCTGCTCACCTAATGGTAACTTCAGACAATGGACTTTCTTGAGAGCTGTACAAAGCTCCTAACATTGCATATTGTAACTGTAGAATATAATTATGGAATAAGCAATTTACTGAGACAATAAACAATAATGTAGTTATGGCACTAATGACCTAATATAACCTATTGGTATAAATAAATGTGGCCACTTGAAGGAGCAGCCATCTTTCCTGCCTCCGCATCTTGTCTCTGTCTCTCGTTTTATTTTCTTTACAGGGGTTCAATTTTATTCTACTACATACGGACTTCCAGTTTTCCCAGTACCATTTGTTGAAGAGGCTATCTTTTCTTCAATGCATATTTTTGGTGCCTTTATCTAGTATGAGATATCTGCATTTATGTGGATTTGTCTCTGTGTCTTCTATTCTATATCATTGGTTTATGTGTCTGTTTTGGTGCCAATACCATGCTGTTTTTGTTACTATGGGTCTGTAATATAATTTAAGGTCTGGTATTGTGGTGCTTCATGCTTCACTTTTATTTCTAAGGATTGCTTTGGCTATTCTGGATCTCTTATTTTTCTAAATGAATTTTGTGATTGCTTTCTATAGACTTTGTTTTCAACCTGTGATGCACAGATCCAACCATACTACAATAAAGTAATTCATCCATCCTTTTTTTCCCCAAACAAGTTACCTGATCTAGCAATAGTGGTAGATTGTGAGATGTGAAGAAAAAAAAAATCTCTTCCTGCAATTCATAGCCTAGAGTTTTTAATTTAGCATCTGTTTGTGAACAGACTTGAGGGAGTTTGTCTACCTCCTAAAATTTGATGAAAGGCTTTTATTTTTTCTGTAGCAATCTCATAACCTGCATCACATTCTCTAAGATATCTTTGATCTAGAAATGCCCAAGAACCAGTGCTCTAGATGGCAAGAGAGACAAGTAAACCTTGTACACCAGGACAACATGCTAGAAGGGCCTGCTTTAGGAGTTAGAGGGGAGAAACCCCTGGTGACTATACTCGGGAAGCATGACCAGGTGAGGAATGGGTGTCTCAGGGATGATTGAAAGAACCGGACATGTTCAATGTTGAGAAAAGATTTGATTGCCCTCTTTGCTTACTTGAAGGACTATTTCATATTAGCCACATTCTCTTCTATAATCATCTTCTGTAACTAGGTTTGATAAGGGGGAAATTTGTCATATTCCTGTTCCGGAGAGGCCCATCAGTAAATGCTTCTCTGTGCCGTGTGTTCCCCTCTTTAGTTCTGACCATGCCTGTACTCTCAGGGCCACCATCGCCTTGGTGAGATGCTTTCCTCCTAGTGTGAAGGGAGGTAGGTTTTTTTTTTTTTCTTTGCATTTAACAGTCCATTCTGTAAAGAAGTAAACTTAACAGTCGTCTTCATTGGTGTCTCAGGGAGTAAAGCAATTGCACTCACAAAGTAAAATTGCTGAAATTGAGGCCACCCTACAGCCTGGTTGCTTCTCCTTTTTCTTCCAGGCTTTAGTTCCATCCCATCTTCAGTTTCCAGATCAATTGCAAAGTGTAATAGGTAAAAACCCCTCACGTTTGCAAGGCTATGAAGTACTCATGTGCTTACAAAATTGCAAGGTACACACTTGTACTTGATCTTCTAGGAGTTGCACAATTTCTGGACTAATTCCTAGATCTTGAATACACTTTGAGGTGACTTTTGTGTGGGGTGAGAGATAGGGATCTAATTTTATTCTTCTACATATGGATATCCAGTTTTCCCAATACTATTTGTTAAAAAGGCTATCTTTCTCCATTGTATGCTTTGGGCACCTTTGTCAAGGATCAGATGACTGTATCTATGTGGATTTGTCTCTTTATCGTTTATTATGTCCCATTGGTCTATGTGTCTGTTTTTATGCCATAAAACCATAGCTTTTGTTACTATAGTTTTTGTTACTCTAGCTCTGTAGTATAATTTGAAAACTGGCATTGTGATGCCTCCATCATTGCTTTTTGGTTTAGAAGTTCTTTGGCTACTCTGGGTCTTTGGCTCATTCAAATGAAACTTAGGACTGCATTTTTTTCTAGTTCTTTGAGAAATGTCTTTGATATTTTGATGGAGATTGTACTGAAGTTGTATATTGCTTTTGGTTATATGACCATTTTTTTTAACAACTTTAATTCTGTCTATCCCTGAACGTGGGATGTCTTTCAATCTTCTGAGTTTTTTTCCAATTTCTTTCTTCAGTGTTCTAAAGTTTTTATTATAGAGGTCTTTTACCTCCTTGGTTAGATTTATTCTCAAGTATTTTTTTTTTTGAGGTTATTGTGAGTAAGATTGTTTTCTTGCTTTCATTCTCAGCTGGTTCATTGTTGGTATACGAACAGCTTTGATTTTTGTATTTGATTTTGTAACCTTTGATTTTGTACTTTGTTGAATTTATTAATTTTAACAGTCTTATGGTGAAGCTTTTTGGATCTTCTAAGTGCAGGATGATATACTCTGCAAACAGTGATTGTTTGAATTCTTCCTTTCATAGTTTTAATTGATTTATTTCCTTCTCCTATCTAATTTCTCTGGCTAGAATTGCTAGTACTATATTGAATAGAATAAGAATTTGTTACAAATATCAAAGAAAATATTTCCTGTTTTCCACATTCACTATGATGTTGGGGCTTTGGGTTTGTCACATATAACCTTAATGATGTTGAGATAAGTTCCTTCAGTGTTTCTTATTATGCATAGGTGCTGAATTTTGCCAGAGAACTTTCTTTGCATATATTGAGATGACAATATATTTTTGTCCTCAATTCTACTTATGTGATGAGTTACACATATTTATTTGTTTATGTTAAGCCATTCTTGCATTTTTGAAAAGAAACCAACTTGGTTATGATTCACAATATTCTTAATATGTTGTTGAATATGATTTGTTTTTTTATACATATTATTTTGTATTTGCATTTTTTTGTTTTATTAAGGATTTTTGCATCTAAGTTCATCCACAGATATTGGTCTATAGTTTTCTTTCCTTGATGTGTCCTTATCTGGTTTTGGTATCAGGGTTACACTGGCTTCACAGAATGAATTTGGAAGTATTCCACCACTTTTTATTTCATGGAATAATTTGAGGGGCATTGGCATTAGTTAGTCTTTAAAGCTCTAGTAGAATTCAGTTGAGAGTTCATCTGGTTCTCAGTTTTTATTTATTTATTTATTTTTTAATCACTGCTCTGTCTCATTGCTTGTTATTGTTCTGTTTAAATTTTGGCAGGTTTTATGAGCCTAGAATTGCATCCATTTTTTTAACATTTTCCAATTATTGGAATATAAGTTTTCAAATTTGGCCCCTAATGATTTTCTGTATTTCTATGATGTCTGTTATAATTTCTCCCTTTTCATCTCTAATTTCATTAATTTTTGTTTTCTTTCTTTGGGTTAGTTTGAGTAAGGGTTTATCTAGACTCTTTTATCTTCTCAAAAAACTAACTAATCAAATAAACCTTATTATTTATTTATTTATTTTACAAAAGATTGTGGTACACATATTCTGCAGAACTTGCTTTGGGAAACTAAACTAGATATGTAGCTAAACCTAGTTCCACAGAGGAGAAATTGGAGAGGTTTAAAGATGCAAAATATCCTCCCTGACAACTATACTAACTCATTCCTACACACGGAAATCTTCTAGGAAGTGAAGAAGCATGAGATCATGAAGCTGCGGGTGGAACATTACACTTTCATGTTAGTTAGTTTTCCGTCACTACAACAAAATACCCGAAACACAAATCAACTTGGAAAGAGAAATGGTTATTTTGGCTCATAGTTTTGGAGGTCACAGTCCATGACCCTATTGTTCCTGGCCTGTAGTTGAAACAACACATCATGGCAGGAAGTGTGTGGTGAAACAAACCCCTTACCTCATTCTTGGAAGCCAAAGAGGGCAAAAAGGGTGGTGGGCACCTATTGTTCCCTTCAATGGCAAACCCTCTATGATCTGAAGATCTCCCAGTAGCCTCTTACCTTAACGGTTTTATCATCTCCCAATAGCCTCACCCAGGGGACCAAACCTTTAACACATCAGCTTTTGGGGGACATTAAAGATCCAAAAAATTGCAACTTTCTCATTCCATTTTCTTATGGTTCACTTTAATTTAGGAAATCTGGGTGTTACTGAGAGACCAAAACAAAACAAAACAAAAAAAAACCCACACACACAAAAAATGAAATTTAATTGTGTGATAGTAAAATACTCATTTGTTTAACTCAGTAAATATTTACTAATTTTCTAGCATTTTCCACTATTCACTAGGAATTCAGTGACACATTTTCTATAGTCACATTGTTACACTGAGGACAGTTTGCCAGTGAAGAGGACAGGAACCAGTGTGCTGAGTTTAGTTAGATCTAGGTAAGTCTCTGAAACATAGATATTGGCCTGCCCTAGTGTGAGAAACCTGGCAGGGTGTTAGATATATTTTTATTTTCCTATTATACCATATTACAGTAAAAACAAAACTTTACATAGAAAAATTGCTATCCATTTCCCTCACTCCAATTTTCCATCTTTTTCTTTGGTGAACTGATTTACTTCAGATTTTAAATAGAGTAGTAAACCTAACACTCCCCCTCCCCCCATGTGGATCGTACCCAGGGACTTTCATGTGTTAGGCAAGCACAGTTTCCACTGAATTCCACTCCTGCCCAGCCGTAGGTTTCCTTATCATGGAATTAGTCTATGTGACTTCTTTTGTCCAAGGAGTCAGCTTTTATCCTTTTACATATAATGGTTCCCTGGTGAGGTTATAGGTAAATTTTTAAAATGGGCATTTCTTAAGAAGTGGGAGTCTAGTCTTAAGATACAGGAGTCTAGTGCTGACTAATGGACAACCCACAATATCTAAGCAATTTGGCAGAAAGAATTCGTCAGAGGTGAAATTCTATAATTTGAATTTAGGGGTGCCTTTCCTCAGAGGAACTCAAAATGCTTTGAAGCACACATTTGGTTTTGAAGATTTCTTTCTGGATGGGCTTGGAAATTGGGAGAAGATTAATATTTTGATCTCTGTTGACTCTGAGGAAAGGTATCATAAAAGTCACTTTAAATCCCACATTGTCCTTTGTGGATTATCTGCCCCCTCCACCACTCCCACTGTTACACAATTGAATTTTGACCCATGGGACCCACCAATATGGTCCAGTGTAGGTCCTGGATGAATGAATGTGTGTTGGTAGAGCCTGAGTAGGCAGGTTGTGTTTCCAAACCCTCCTTATCGTGTATCTGAGGTTTCTAACACTGGAGTCCATTCTTTAAAGGATGCATATGTTGTCACAATTGCTTCTTGAAATTTTGGGACAGATCCTAAAATTGGACTTTCAGTTTATCTATGGATCACGCCCTTAATTCTAGTGATTACCGTCAAGTGGTTTGTGGGCCACTTTTATTAAAGGGCCAGGTATAATTTTAGGATTGAAAAACTGAGAGTTTGAAAGAAATACCAGAGTGATATTTACATGCAAAACAGAGAAACATTTATATGTTACAAAACTTAAATGAGTAGATGAATTTATTAGGCATAAATAAATTCAGAAGGAAAATGTAAACATAGCAATAGCAAGAATATCTACTATTCTAGAGTATATGCCTCTTTTCTTAATTTGTTCAACATAAATCTGTTCTGACTTATTATTTTTTGTACCAGGTATTGAACCCAGGAGCTCTCAACTACTGAGCCAGAGCCACATCCCCAGCCCTTTAATTTTTATTTTGAGACAAGATCTCACTAAGTCACTCAGGTCCTCGGTAAGTTGCTGAGGCTGGTTTTGAGCTTGTGATCCTCCTGCCTCAGACTCCTGAGCAGCTCTGGGGTTATAGGCAGGTGCCTGACTTACCTTTTTAGACAGTTTAAACTGTCAACCAGAAGAAATGAGAGAAGAGAGTCTTTCAGAAATAGGGGAAACTCACCTGTTGAATGTTAATACCTGTTAATGTTAAATACCCGCTGACATAAGCACATGGAGGTGGTAGTAGGGACATTATTGAGTGATGCTTTTGTGAAGAGCAGATGCTGTAGTTGGAGGATGCAGAAATGTGAGAGAAGACAGCAAAGGCAGGCTTTGAGCATTGAGCATTTGGGAGAATCAGTAGATGGTGGAGTGGGGATAAATTGGGTCTGATTTGTTTTGGGAACATATTAAAAGGTCAATGGCAAGGAGCTAGTATATAGAGAGAGTTGAAATTCAAGGGAGAGAAGATAATTGATAATATGAGAGGTGGGGGAGAAATGAGATTCAGTCCACAGATGAAAGATGACAATTTTGAAAGGAGAAAGGATGAATAAGGATGAGGACACATGTTGGCAGGGCTGGGATTTGGTGATTGGAAATCATGTGATTCTCCTAAGGGGGACTCTATTTTTCCTTCTCTAACAGTTATGGAGACATGCGAGTAGAATGGGAAGGAAGTTGGTAGTGGGTTTTGAGGGCTGGAGAAGATATAAACAATTACTGGGAAATGTAGGAGGAGAAATTTCCCTGAGAAACAGTATTATTTTCAGGCAGTGTTGAAGTTCAAATAAAGTTAGTGATCGTAAACTTGGGATGGACCTAATTGGCTTGAGTGTGTGATTTTCTTCAGCAGGGCTCAGCCACCTAAGTGTACGCATAGCAGGTGAGAATACGTCATCATTGATCACTGAGTTTGGGGACGTATGAGGGAGTTATTGCATCTGCTCATTCATTTCTATTACAAAATATAGATCTTCTTTCTGGTTTGGCAGAAAAACTCAAAAGACTCCTACGTGAACCTGGTTCAAATCTTCCTTCTTACTGACCTTCAAACAGAACAGACTTGTGACCTTGTCTTTCATCACCCAGCTGACTTGGCCGTGCAAAAGTAGGGGAGCACTTGTGACCTGATTGAGCTTCTTAAATACAGAAGAGATAATGGAGAGAAATTATAGATTTCCATGATAAGAAACTCAGGGGAGATAAAAATAGCTGAAGAAGCAAGCTGGAGGGAGTATAGGATTTGGTTATAGGGAGGTCCCCCGGAATTCATCATTTTATTGGAGAAGATTCAGGTAATGATAAGGACGTAGGTGTGACATATGAGAATGGGTTTATTATTATGATCTCAAAGAATGCTTCTAAAATTTCCTTGGAATAGCAAAGGTCCAATAAAACCACAGTAGGTTGCTCTTCAACATGATTTCAGTTCCTGCTCTCCTAGCTCTCACAGCAAGAGGAGGTTCTTTCCTTAGCCTAGGCTGGCCTCAGAATTTGCTTTGGCCAGTACAGTGTGGACTCAAGAGACTATGTATGTGCTTGATTATTCTAGTGCTCCCCTGCTTTTCCATGGCCAAGCCAGCTGGGTAATGAAAGACAGGTTACCTAGTTACCCGCTTTGCCCCAGCCAATGACCATACATGTGAGCTAGCCCAGGGAGGATCAGAACCATCCAGTTGAGTTCAGGTTAGCTAAACAGCTGGTAGAATAGCTTCCTAGGTTAAATAACTGGCCTGTAGACTTGGAGAACTAAATAAATTATTAGACAGTTATTGCATTTACTGTCTAATCTTTGGGATGTTTCGTTGTGGAACAGTAGTTTACTGATACAATAGCCAAAGTAATTTTTAAAGAAAAAGCAAATTAGAGGGATTTGCCATGTGAGATATTAAGATTTCTAATAGAGCTTTAATAATTAGGGCATTATAAGGGCTGGGATTGTGGCTCAGTGGTAGAGCACTCATCTCACATGTGTGAGACCCTGGGTTCATCCTCAGCACCACATAAAGCTAAATAAAACATCCATGTCCATCTATAACTACAAAAAAATTAAAAAAATAATTAGGGCACTATAGATAGATATGGACAAATAGACTGATGGGTAAGATCAGAGAGTCCAGAAACAAATGTATGCAAATAAGAAAACCAGATATATGAAATAGTGGGAGTATTACAAACCAGGTGTGGTAGTAGAACAATTGGTTATAAAAATGAAAAATTTTAGTTTCTACCACTCACAAAATCTAAATTTAAAACTTTTACAGAAAATACAAGAGAATTAATTTTTTTTAAAAAAAATTTTAGGGTAATATTTTTGAGACACAAAAAGCAAACACTAGGAATTGGGAAGATGGCAGAACAGAGGAGATTGCTTTTCTGGCTGCTCCATGGTATAAAATGAAGAAAGCAGATAGACAGCTTCTCAATCAGGTGGGTGAAAAAAAGGGGGGACTTTTCTGGGAATTAATCCTGGATGTTCAAAGCAGATTGGGAGCTCAGGAGGTTGGATATAATAAAATAAGAACAAAATCCTGCCATCATTGCCATTACTGGTACCAGCTAGAGCTATTCCCACCCCATCCCAAGCAAACAAAGTGGAGGGATAAGGGAATTAAAGGAACCAGCATTTTTAGGAGGCTTGTGGTATGTCTGGAGGGTACAGTGAGATCCGAGATCAAAGTCAGTGCTGGATCAACCTGACAGGCAGGTTGTACAATATCCTTGTGTGGGAAAGAAGCTGCATCTCTCCCAGCTGTCCATGGAGAACAGAGGAAGAAGGCACTTTGTAGCCACGCAGTGGGGGCCAGCAGCTGTGGGAGCTGATTCCTGCAAACCTGAGCTTGGTCGGAAATACAGGCCTGACCAACTCACATCTCACAACACAGAGTGTGCCTAAGTGACCAGGCGAAAATCAGAGGAGGAGAGGGGTTTACACAGGGGAAATGGGTCATGGAAAACCACCTGCTCTTCCCTCCCCCATGGGCTCAAGCAACTCTCAGGATCAGCTGGGAGGGTTGTAACCCTTCAGGAATTGGAGATGCCTGGGTGGGAGTAATTGAGTTTGGAGAGTAAATCAGAGACCCCAGGATGTCTGTGGATGATGAAGGAGACAAAGGATTGGCTCCTCTGCCACATGAGTGGAACCCAGGGGAAATTACTGGGGTACAGTGTTCCAGTGTGGACTGAAAACTGCCGATTTAAAATATTTAGGCCAATCACCGTTCAACAAAGAACCTGGAGCCTACCTAGGCCTAAACCCCACTTTCAGAAACCCTGCCTATGGGATCTCCCCCCTACAGAACACTCTGGTAACACCACCCTGAGGGTGGAGCAGACACGACACTCCAGCTCACCCCACCTAGCACTGCTGAGAAGGAAAGTCAAGACTTTTTGAACTCTGAAGGAAACAATTCCTTAACCCTTCATCAAGAACTGATGAAACTCACAAACCTGTCTCTGTTTAATTGTGAGTTGTTCTGTCCAGGGATACTTACACATACACACATTTGTCTCTCTTTTTCTCATTTGTAGCATTTTTTTTGAAAAAAGTTAATTTTCATGGCTTAGGCTTTTAAGAACTAGGATTAGTATATTTAGTTTGATTAGTATATTTTGGTTGTGTTTTGTATTTGCTTACATTTTTATTTTATACTTTTATTTCATGTATATATATATTTTCTTTCACTTATCAGTTTCCTTTGATTCTTTTTTCTTCTTCTAACAGCCAAACTCTACTATTTTTCACCCTTCCTTTAGTTTTTTTACTTATATTTTCTCTGCTTCTCCTTCAAAATAATCACATACTATATCACTTCTGTTCTCTGCCTATTCACTATTTAAAATTGCAAACCCTTTTGCAAACTTACTGTTTTTCCTGTGGAAAATAATTGATCACATCACTTCCATTAATTGTGAAAATTAACATTGTAGTTGTCATAGCAGAAACTATTTGGTTTAGAGCTGTATGTTGTTTGAATTGGTTGTCGTTATTATTTGTCTCCCCGTAAACCATGAGGAATTGAAAACCTTTGGGGACACTATAAGTGCACAGAGTAGAAACTACTGCTTCAGATCCATAGTGGTAGATGGGTAGACATACAAACAACATGATAAAGCAAGGAAACAAACTACCCCAAATAAACCAAAATGCTTCAATAATCCATTGACAACACAGTGGAGAAAATGTCAAAGAAGTTTAGAAAGTTCATAGTTAAACTGATCTGTGATGAAATACATTCTACTGTCATGTATATCTGAACAGAACAAGTAATTAAAAAAAATCTAATCTGCAAGATAAAGGAGAATGTAAGGAGTTAAATCAGAGAGAAAATACAGAAAGTGAAAGATTAGTTCAATAAAGAGATGAGATTCTGAAAAAAAATCAAGTGGAAATCCTTGAAATGAAGAAATCAATAAACCAACTTAAAAAATATAGTGAACAGCGTCACCAACAGACCAGCTCACAGGAAGATAGAGTTTCAGGAAATGAAGACAAAATATTTAATCTAGAAAATAAAGTTGACCATGGAAAAACAATGTTAAGAGACCATGAATAGAACTTCCAAGAAATATGGGAAAACACCAAACTTAAGATTTATCAAGACAGATGAAGACTCAGAGATACAAACTAAAGAAATGCACACTCTTTCCAATGAAATTATATCAGGAAATTTCCAAAACCTTACAAAGGAAGTAGAAAATCAAATAGTAAAACAATATATCAAAACCAAATGCACAAAATTACAACAGGCACATATGAAGGCACATTATTATTAAAATAATATATAGAAAAGAATAGAATTTTAAAGGCTGCCAGAGAAAAATGACAGGTAACTTTTAGAGGGCAACCAATCTCAGTTGATTTCTCAAGCCAGACCCTCAAAGCTAGGAAGTCTTGGAATAATATATACTAAGCTATGAAAGAAAATGGATGCTAGCCAAGAATACTATACCTAGAAAAATTAAGCTTCAGATGAAAAATTAATCTTCCATGAAATAAAAGAATTCACAAGTAAAAAGCCTGCACTAGAAAACATACTCAATAAATATTTCATGAAGAAGAAATAAAAAATTAAAGTGAAAATCTGCATAGGGAAGAACTACAGTAGAAGAATAGTCAATCAAAGGAGAAATAATTCAAATTAAAAACCAGAAATGAATAAAAATGAAAGGGAATAAAAACCATTTCTCAATAACAACATTGATTGTGAATGGCCTAAATTCATCAACCAAAAGACACAGACTGACAGATTGAACTAAAAAATAAGACCCTGGCTGCAGTTGTTACTCAGTGGTAGAGTACTTACCTAGCACATGTGAGACACTGGGTTCGATCCTCGGCACCACATAAAAATAAGTAAATAAAATAAAGGTTTTTTAAAAAATTAAAAACAAACAAAAAACAAGACCCAACAATATGCTGTCTCTAAGAGACTCACCTCATAAGCAAATACATCCACAGACTGGAGGTAAAAGGATGGGAAAAAACATATCATTCACATGGATCTCGTAAAAAGCAGGAATTTCTATCCTCATATCAGATAAAGTGGACTTCAAGCCAAAGTTAATCAAAAGGGACAAAGAAGGTCATTTCATACTGCTTAAGGGAATTATATACCAACAAGACATAGCAGTTGTAAATATTTATGTCCCAAATAATGGAGCATCTATGTAGATCAAGCAAACCCTTCTCAATTTCAAGAATCAAATAAGTCACAGCACAATAGTACTGGGTGACTTTAATATGCCTCTCTCATTATTGGATGGATCCTCCAAGCAAAACTAAAACTAAACAAAGAAACTATAGAACTAAAAAATATAATTAATAATTTAGACATATATAGAATATTTTATCCATTAGGACATAATACATTTTCTTCTCAGGAGCACACAAATCATTCTCTAAATAGAACATATCATAGGCCACAATGCAACTCTTAGCAAGTACAAAAAAATAGAGATACTACCTGGCATTTTATCATATCATAATGGAATGAAACTAGAAATCAACAATAAAATAAGAAATAGAAGTTACTCTAACACATGGAGATGAAATAATATGTATTCAATGACTAATGGATAGCAGAAGAAAATGGAGTGAAATAAAGAAGTACTTAGTGATAAATGAGAATAGTAAAACAATATATCAAAATCTCTGAGACACCATGAAGGCAGTTCTAAGAGGAATGACGTTCTTCATAGAAATAGAAAATCAGTCATGAAATTCATTTGGAAAAATAAGAGACCCAGAATAGCCAAAACAATCTGTAGTGAGAAAAGTGAAACAGAAGGCATTGCAATACCAGACCTTAAATTATACTACAGAGTCATAGTAACAAAAATGCCATGGTATTGGCACCAAAATGGACATGAAGATGAATGGAACAGAATAGAAGACATTGAGACAAACCCACACAAATAGAGTTATCTCATACTAGACAAAGGTGCCAAAAACATACATTGGAGAAAATATAGCCTCTTCAACAAATTGTGCTGGAAAAACTGGAAATTCATATGCAACAAAGTGAAATTAAACTCTTAACTCTCACCCTGCACAAAAATCAACTCAAAGTGGATCAAAGACCTAGGCATTAGGCCAGAGACCCTGTGCCTACTAGAAGAAGAAGTAGGCCCAACTCTCTATTATGTTGGCTTAGGAACTGATTTCCTTAGCAAGACTCCTAAGGTGCAAGAAGTAAAATTAAGAACCAATAAATGAGATGGTATCAAGCTAAAAAGCTTCTTCATAGCAAAGGAAACAATCAAGAATGTGAAGAGAGAGTCTACAGAATGAGAGAAAATCTTTGCCATCTGCACCACTGATAGAACATTAATCTCCAGGATATATAAAGAACTCAAGAAACTTAACACCAACCCTCCCCCTCAAAAATAACCCAACCAATAAATGGGCAAAGGAACTGAACAGGCACTTCACAGAAGAAGAATTATGAATGGTCAGCCAATATATGAAAAAGTGTTCAACATCTCTAGCAATTAGAGAAATGCTAATTAAACTACACTGAGATTCCATTCTCATTCCAGTCAGAATGGCAATTATCAAAAATACAAGTAACAATAAATGTTAGCGAGGATGTGGGGAGAAGGGTACACTCATCCATTCCAAGTGGGACTGCATATTGTTGCAACATTCTGAAAAGCAATATGGAGATTCTTCCAAATACTAGGAAAAGAACCGCCCTTTCATATCCAAAGGAGTCACAATCAGTGTGCTGCAGCTATATTGAGACAGCTATATTGTGGCGAGACTTGAGCTTGTTATGGTTTGAATCTGGAAAGTACCCCCAAAGCTCGTGGGTTAAAAACTTGGTCCCCAATGCGGTAGTGTTCAGAGGTGGGGGCTTTGGAAGGTGATTGTATAATGAGTACTGACCTCATCAATAGATTAATCCATTGATGGATTCATAATTTAATGTTATTGGGAGGTGGTGGAAACGTAGGGAGTGGGGCCTAATTGGAGGAAGGAGATTCTTGGGGGCATTCTCTTGAAGCCTCTATCATATATTCTTTCTGCTTCCCAGCTGTCACGAGGTGAGAAGCTTTGCTCCACCTTGTGCTCCCCATTGTGATTTCTGCCTCCCTCAAGTCCAGAAACAATGGAGCCAAATGACTATGGACTAAGAGCTCTGAAACTAAGAGCCCAAATAAGTCTTTCCTCCTTTAAGTTGATGAGCACATTCCCCAGCTGGTTGGCCAGAGATGTGCCAGGAGCAGTCTGGAGCTGGAGGGAACCAGCTCCAGGGCTTGGGGGGCGCGGTGTGCCATTCCAAAGGCTGAGGCCATAGGTCTCTTTGCACTGCCTGGGCAAGGATTCTGGAAGACAGAGGGCCAAAGAAGACTCTGGAAGTTATAGCTGTGTCCACCATAAATCAGTGATGGTGACACATTGACCTCAGGAACGTAGGAGCGATTGGTTTACTACTTTGGCCTTCTCATTCCCACCCGGGGAACAAAGGCAAAAAAAAAAAAAAAATAGCTATTCTTTGGGGGAGCTGCATAAGCTGGAGGCAAGAGTGTGGATCCAAATCCTAGCTTAATATTAGAGGAACTGCAGGATTTTGGTTAAATGTTTCTACCACCATGCACTTCTGATTCATCATCTGCTAAACATAGACAACAATGGCCCCTTTAAAGGGATGCTCTGAGGACGGAATGAGAAAATTGAAGGGAAGGGCTTGGCTACTGACTGATAATGCCTAGAAAACTGTAAAAAAATAATAAATGCTCTTTTGCCTAATGTAGGAATTATTATGCACATAGAAGCAGATTTAGGGACAAGTGATAGCAAAGAAAGCAATACTTGGAAAAGTTGTTATGGAGCATAGAAAAAAATTGCTGAGCAAGTGGTCTATAATTTCTATTAAGTCAATAATTGCTCACATCTGCAAAAGTATCATGGTTACTAGGGTTTACGCCAACTATCTGTGGGTTAGAAAACACGAGTGACTGTTTGGAATTAGAGAAATAGTGATTCACCAACTTGAGTCTTCTAGGGTTGCTGGCAAAATTTGTTCCAAACATCTGATTACTTCGGATGAGTCATTTAAGACACCTGGGGTAACTCAGGGCCCTGAGAACTGGAGCCTCTATGTGTGGTAGCTCATCTCATGATGGCAGCCTTCCATGTCTTCCCTCCTGGGAATCTCTTTCCCTCTCTTTCAAGAGGTACTACCATTTTTTGACCTCTTTGAGTCCATACTGACTCCTTTGATCAATAAAATAGATGAAAGGTGACAGCCGGACTTGGTGGTGTACACCTGTAATCCCAAGAGCTCAGGAGGCTGAGACTGGAGGATGACAAACGAGTTCAAAGCCAGACTCAGCAAAAGCAAGGCACTAAGCAACTCAGTGAGACCCTGTCTCTAAATAAAATACAAAATAGGGATGGGGATGTGGCTCAGTGGTCCAGTGCCCCTGAGTTCAATCTCTGGTATTCCCCACCCCCAACACACAAAATAGATTGCAGGTGAGGTGTGCTAATTCTGGGCCTGGACTTTAAGAGGGGGGGTCCGATTCCTCTTTCCTTTCCTTGGAACATTTTAGCTTGGAATGAATATGTTCCTTTGTAGACAAGGTGTGCATTGACAGTCAAAGAGATCTAGCTGTCTGAGACCTCCTCAGTGTGGCCTGCTTTATCCTCCCCATCCCCATCTAGAATCTGGCACTCAGAATCTAGCTGTGGATCAAAGTGTGTGGTGTCTCTGGGAAAGAGGATTGGTGGGCATTAGGGATTGGATGAGTTAAGCCAGTTGGTTTCCTACTGGGTCTTTAGCTGTAGACATTTCAGCACAAGTTGCAATCATAACTAGATTTATTGGAGGCCCCTGGGAATGAATGAAGAATATCCACAAACTGAAACTCCACAGTGAAGAGCTTGCTAGTCTCCTGCCGTAGTCATAGAATCCTGGTGAGGCCAATGTGGAATGCAAATTGTGAAATTTTAACTTGAACACTTGACAAAAGTAATTGAACTTCTAGAATTTAAGTAGGTTTGGAGTCTTCATTGAACTACGCTTCTGAAAGTTTCCACCCCGCTTTGGCTCAGGATATTCCACAGGATGGAAGGGGGTACTCTGTCTGGGGCTGTGAGCCTTACTTTGCTTGGTCACCCTGAGTCCTTCCACCAGCCTCTCCCCATGTTTTCCTGCTGCCTTTGTCTTAACATACTTCATTCCTTTTGAAAACAAAACAAAACAAAACAAACAAAGAAAAAAAAACTTTCTTTGTTTAAGGTTTACAATGACTGCTCATTATAAAGGTTATGTAATTCATGTGTATTATATATTTTTATATCTATACAGATAAAGATAAAAGTCCAAATGAAGAAATCAAAGTTAGATAAGATTCCAGAAATTAAAAATGATTACTGTCTTAATTGGCTGGTTTCACACTGTTCTAGAATATTCCTGGGCATATATACAATTATGCAAACATATGTAGCTAGATATTTACCATTTTACATAGTCTGGTGTCCTGATATTTCATACAACAATGTTGTGGACTTCTTTCCGTGCCAATAAAACTAATTCTGCATGATTATTGGTTGGTTGTATTCCATAATTTAATTAAGGAGTCCCTAGTTAATATCTATCTGTCTGTCTGTCTATCTATCTATCTTATTTCCTATTTTTTTTAAAAAAGCAAAGCTAGGCAGGCCAGGTCTCTGTGGCCCAGCAAGGCCCAGCCCAGAGGGTGGTAGGCATCAAGCCAGGTGTCTGTGTGGAAGGAACTGGCCTAAAGCCTATAATGCGGAGCGTTTTCTTATCTTGCAAGTGTTTGGTGCAAGGCTTTGGCTTCAGCTGAGCCTGATGAGAGCAGGGTGGAGAGCCCCAAGAGACCCGGGCATCTGGAACCTGTTACCATAGACAGCATATGAACCACAAGGCAGGTTTATCTCCTGCCTGTGACAGAAACCCACAAAGCCATCATGAACTGCTCCTCAAGCGAATCTCTACCCAGAACACTGTTCTTGTGAGAACGCAGTGTCTGCAAAGTTAGGTCAGTGCAAGAACAGATCCAGAGCCCTAATATACTTCAGTGTAGAGGTGAGATGTCGCCTGGTCCCAGCTCCCTCAGGATATCATTCTGAGTGGATAAGCCATGTCTGGTTTTTGCAGACTCATGGCACAGGACCCTGGGTTTCATCCATCCCATATTTTGCTCCAAGGCAGCTCTGTAGAGCCTGCTCCTCTGTTGATCAGAACTAGTTTTTCTTTGACTGGTCCCTGGCTGGCTTGAGAGGTACTTACACCAGATCCTGGCCTATTCCATCACAAGTCTCTTATCTCATGGCACAGAGCCACCTTTCCCACTTGGATAGGGGTGCAGTGAAGTGTGGTTCACAAACCAAGGGGGCAGAGCAGCTGTGACCAGTAACAATAACGACACGATTGCTGAGACAAACATTTTCATGGTGATGCATGGGAACACTAAATCCAAACCACATTGTTTAGCTTTCACCCCAGTAAAGGGGGAATGCCACAGCCCCTAAAGTAAATGGAAGAGATCATAGTTTAGAAAATATGACAGAGTTGAAAACTTAAAGCTGTATCACGCAGTAACATCCTCTGGAAGGAAAACAACTGATACGAGGGAGTGTATATATTTTTCCAAAGCAGTTTATTAGTTTGGAGACCTCCCTAGTCCGAAAATTGAGCCGGGTGGATGTGAGTCAGAAGTGCCTCGGGCAGCAGTTAGTGGAGTGGGAACACTCTCACGTCACTGTTGGGAAGGGGACGCGTGGCGACAGGCTGGAGGGATGCACAGACCCTGAGAACATTCCATGTGCCTGCTTTCTTTCAGTGTTTGTTTCAGGTTGACATCAGACACCATACATGGAGCTGAGCAACCCTGATATTTACATACTCTGATTCCCTGTTTTTCTTGTGGATTGGAAACTCACTGAGCAGTCTGTAAACACTGTGCAATGGAGTTCGATTTCACAAAGGCCCAGTGCAGGCTCTGGGGGAAGGGCCCAGGGTCTGCAGTGCTCAGAAAAATCTCAGTGGAAGAATTCAGTCTCTCCTGGCAGCAGAGGCAGGTTTACAATGGAGTTAATTAAGCTTAGGTTTCAGGGCTTCATGCATAGGCTTGATGGGAGATGCTGGGAGGTATGAAATGTTCTAGGTGAGGAGCAAGGAGGCAGTTTTCTGTCAGTAATCTATCCAATGTAAGTCTTCCTGGTTAGTTAAAGAGCCTTTAGAAGAAAGAATCTGATTCTCCCAAAACTCATTTAAGTTGTTGTTGGTTTCTCTTTTGGTTCCGGCTAGGTCTTAATATTGTCTGCAGTTTTGTATTTATTATTTCCCGTTGTTTTTCCTTTAAAGGGCCCAGATTTGCACCCCACAGAACCGAGGGCCTGGTGCTGTGAGTTTTGGCAAATGCCATTCCTGAAATCTCTATATTCAGAGGAGATGCTCCCAGGGAGCTCTCTGTCGACACCTGCACAACTTTGTCACCTGCTCAACTTTGTCACCTGCTCCTGGCAGAGCATGTCACCCAGAGGCAGGTGGCCACACATAGTAGATATCCAGCCAGTGTTTGTAGCACAGAAGATAAACTTCCCGAATCTCTTCCTAAGCTGTGCAAGGTGCTTCCCGCTTTAGGAAACAGGTGTGGAGGATGAGGAGTTGGAGTGGCTGTGGGCAGCATTTCCTGTGGTATGTGGGCGTCCATGCGACAGCTGATAGCTTCTGTGCAAAGCAAGCAGCTGTGGGTGGGAAGGACTGGGTGAGGCTTCAACTCCCCATGCAGGAACCACCTCTGGCACGGATGATGGGGAAAGGGAAGTGAGTTTATGTGGGAGCCAGGTGTCATCTACATAGTACCTTATGTGTTCATTACAATTAAATAGACTGCACATAGAACCCGAGGTGCTAGTTGTTGGAATTTGCACAAACCCTAGATACCATCTAGTTTAAAATCTCATTTTATGGGTTGGAAAACAGGTCTAGAGAGAGCCACGACTGGCCCTTGGTATAGGCAGTGTATACCCTGCAATGGGTCACAGGGGACTCAGGATATTCAGGAGCCTGGAAGAGAGGAAGCCCAGCAGAGCCCCAGCCTGGGAAGGCCCCTCCAAGGTCAGTGTCAGTCCACGAAGCCTGTTCCTTTAAGGACGTGGCACATAGGAAAGGGAGCCAATGTGCCACATGTTACGGATTTAAAGACTTTTATCTGGCATCCAGAGGATGTGATAACTTTTTCCATTATGATGTAACAACTTTAAAGAGTGTGCAAACCTCAAATGGTGCAGGTGTGTGCTGTAGGAAAGCTTTTAAGAGGGTGCGCGGATGCTCCGAGGGGATGAAATGTGTGGGTACAGCTGCCTTTCTGCCACCCGAGTGCCCAGAGAACCCGAGCGTTCCATCCTGTCTTGCCTTCACCTGTGTCTGGTGCCGGTCACTGGCAGATGTAGGCAGAAAACACAAAAGCAGGAACTCGATTCTGCCAGATTTTGGCCTGGGAAACTGCTCAGCAGGACCCTTTTTTAAACAGACCAGCATCTGGCTGCCCCGGTGGCTCCCACTCTTTCACTTGAGCCATCAATAAATTAAAAACTTCTGTAGCTTGGCTTTCGAATGGACCCAAACAGCATGCAACACAGTTCCCCAGAAAAAGGACATGCGTGGTTTTGTTTGATTTCTTAATCCTTGGTCCCTGTTCAAAGTTTGAGCAAATGAGAGAGCTCATTTGGGGAAGAGGCGGCTCTGCTGCAGGGGGCTCCAGTTGGGTGGGGTCTTCTGGTTTGTAGGCCCATGTGCTGGCAGTACCAGTGTATTGGAAGGTGAACTGTTCCATGCTTCATTTGTGCAAGGAGATATGAAGCCGCGTGCTAGGTGTGAACTGGGGGATTACGCTGTGCTGCGTTTCAAAGAGTAATGTGACAGGCAGAGTGTGCCTGCTGGGGGACTGGCCTGCACAGCTTGAGGTGCCCTCCTGCCTAGAGTCTCCACGCCCCACCCCCCAGCTTCCTTCATGACTGCCTGGTGCTCTGGTGCAGTGGGCATTGCCTGGGCCCACGGGGGTCTGCCTCTGGTGCCTGGTGTGTTCTGGCTCCTGGATTATAAGAACACTGACTGATTGCTGTCCCATGCTGGGACCTCAGGTGGTCCAGCCTGGTTACAAGAAGGATCCCGGGGACATGTTAAATGAAAGGTGTTGAGCTCCACCCAGAGAGGTCTAATTTCATAGGTTTGGGTGGGTTCGGAAAATCAGCAGTTTTAAAGGTGTGAGGACTGGGGATCACTGCCTCAGACTAGGTCACTGTCAGACTGGATCAGGACCTCAGACTAGAGCTCCACCGGAGATGGGGTTACCACCATCTCAGATGGACCATCTCAGATGGATCCATGCTGGGGACTAGGTTGACAATTCCCAACTGGCACGGCGTGATCCACGTCGCGGGTGTCAGGTCTGGCTACTGTTGCTGTGGCAAAATACCTGAGACTCTGCAATTTGTGAAGAATAAAAGCTTATCTTATTCATGGTGCTGGAGTTTGGGAAGTCCAAGAGCATCACCCTCTGTTTGTTATCTGTTGAGGGCCTTCTTGTTGCCTCATTATGGTGGGAGGGCAAGAGTATGTGCTAGCTTGGCCCTTGCTCCCTCTTCTTCTAGAGTCATGAGTCCCATTGTGGGCCCTTAACCTCATGAACTCATCAAACCTAATTTCCTCCCAAAGGTCTCACCTTCAAATAGTATCAAGATCTGAATTTAGGGCCACATGAACTTTGAGGTGGTGGCGGGGGCGGGGGGCGCGACACATTCAAATCACAATACAGGACGGCACCAACCAATCCCATGTCCCAGGCTACTAGATTGGGAAGGAGAAAAGGAAGAGTTCAGTGCACGGCCTTTCTCTTCTGGAAAACAGGCACCCCATACCGTGGGGAGCACAAAGACTGTGCAAGTGGAACCTCATGACACCTGAGCAGCATAAGCCCATTATGCTGTTTCTGGACCTTCCAAAATCATCAGTCCCAAAGTCCTCCGTGGAGTGGTGCAGAAGGGAGCTTACGTCTCCCACCAGATCACGGAATTCTTCAAAAGGCATCATACAAAGTTTTAGGACCAATGTTAAAGTCTGAAACAAACCAGGCGCTTTTCTCCAGTAAGGTGACCAGAATTGTGGACTCAAGTGGAGCAAGGTGGCGCTGTCTGGTGGATCCCTGCAGCAGCACTTCTGGGCTTATGGACTTAGACCTTGCTCTGTCTGGTGTAAGAAACTTGCTTGTTCTGCAAAAAAGGAGGGTCCAAGCAAACATATACTCCCTTTGCTCTGGGAAGTGGGTTAGTGACTAATTTCTGGGGGAAAAAAAGCTCCATTTGAGTGACTGTTTTGCACCTTGAATGTATTTTAAGCATGTGCTTAAGATGCAAAAAACTGTTTTTTTTTTTTGTTTTTTTTTTAAAGATAGGGAATATACTTCTCCTTTAAACCAAACATGGTCTGCACTGTAAGCCCCTGTCGTACTCCAAGAGTGACTCATGTCCTGAGTGAATTTGCTCAAGTTTGGGGGCGAGGAGAGACCAGTATTTTTGATACCCTCCTCCACCCCCTCAATCAGGTTCCCAACATGTGAACTTCAGTTTCTCAAGTTAATGCACTTTTTTTTTTTTTTTTTTTGATTGAAAAAGAAACTGCTGTTGGTCCTTGTTATTCCTGACAAGGACACTTCATTTGGAGGATGTGTTCAAGCTGTCTTGAAGCCGCTTGTCAGTGAGGGCCGGTATCAGGGCTGTCCTTGCCAGGCAATCTGTAGTGAAATGGGGACTGAAGAAGGGCTTTCTCCTTTCAGATGTAAATACAGAGCAAGTGAGCCATCCCAGCTCCCGCCATCACCATGCAGTGCTTCCTGCCAGGCCTGGGCAGCCCTTCTGCTTCAGCTTCTGGAGTGGCCAGGGGAAGCAGCGACATCAAAGGGGCTGGCCAGTTCTTCTGGGCGCTGAATGCCCGGCAGACAGCGCCTGACTGTTTCCCCTGTGACAGGAGGTTTTACAAATCTGGAGTTTTATCAGCTGCAGGCTAACAGCTTCCTTCCCTCTGTGTGTTGTCCCCTTTTCTGAGTTGCCAGATTTTTCTCACACTTTTCAAATCCAGTCTAAGTGACTCTTTGCTGGCTGGAGCTCAGAGCTGGGCCATCCATTGCCAGCTGCCAAGTCAGGTCTTACAGTGCTCATGAATGGGACCTGGTGGCTGGCTTCTTTCTCCCTTCTCTTGGGAAATCTGGCCTGTGTATCCCTACTATGGGGTCACCTCCCCTGCTAGTGGGTCCCGGCTGCTCAGTCCCAGAGGCCTGAGTCCTAGGGGAAGGTCACAGAGGGTGACCTTGTAGGGGACAGAAAGGCAATTCCTTCTGGGATCCAGATATCCAAGGCTTAGCTCTAGGGGTGAGCAATGACCCCGAGGCTGGCATCTAAATGGGCCAGAGGCACGCTCAGAGCCCCTTATACTGTCTGGGGTGAAGGATTAACTTCTTTCCCCTCCTTTTTTCCAATTGTCTATGTAGCATAGGCTTGTAATTTTATAAATTACAATAAAATGAATAATTAAAAAATAAAATTTGAAAAGTAGACATGCAAAGTACAAGTTCAGTAGTTTATTCTTGGATTCAACAAACATTAAAATACTCTGTAAAATTGCCATGATGGTTTCTATGTGCTTGCTCCCAATTCCCATACTTGTCTTAATGCAGGAACAGTGAGTGGATGGACCTCATTCTGTGTGCCACGCTTTGAGTAGTTCAGTGTATGTTCCAGAATGTGTGTGTGTATGTGTGTATGTTTATATGTGTATATAAGTAGGTGTGAGGGTGGGAGTGTATGGATTTATGTGAGTGCATGTATGGATTTATGGGTTTCATGTGTGTATGTATATATGTCAGTATATGGATATCGAGTGTAAGAGTGTGCTAGTGTGTATTTGAGTGTGTGTCTCAGTGTGTATGCGTGTTTGTGAGTGTGTGTGGACATCAAGTGTGAGTGTGTTTGTTGATAATGTGTGTGTATGCCTATCATGTGGCTGAGTGGGTGTGTGAATGGGTGTGTATGTGCTTGTTTGTATGTGAGTGTGTGAGTGGGGGAGTATGGAATAGGGGAAGGTGGGAAGGGCTTGGGCAGGACTATGAGAAGAATGTGTAAGGGCAAAGGAGAATGAAGGCAAGGGAGGGTGGATGGGAATAGAAAAGGCAACAAGAATGAGACCCTAGTTAGAATGTATGTAAAATATGTCAAAATACACTCTACTGTCATGTATATCTAAAAAGAACAAATAAAAAAATCAAAAAATTAAAATAATAAAAAAAGAATGTGTGAGGGGCTTAGGTGATGTCTCTACCTATGTACGGAGTCTATTGGTGCCTGGGTAAGGGAGCACACGTGCACAATGGGTGCACAAAGGAAAATTTGGAGTTGGGGAGGAGACATTTCCACAGAACAGACTATGTGGCCATTGGCAGGAGAACAGGTCTGTCGGGTGATGTCTGGAATGGTGAATTCAGTGAAAATCTATTAGTAGTACACGTCACCCCTCTGGCTCTCCTGGTGCCATTTGAAAACGTGTTACCATCGGCCCTCTTTTAGAGAGGAGACGTAATCTCAAAACCCAAGGAGCTTACTGAAGTAGCAGATCTATGACTGTGTCCCCAGTTCTAGTTCTCACTCTACAGACAGTACTATTATTATTACTGAGTCTTGGGCAAGGAATCAGTATAAAGAGAGCTTTCTGTGCTCACTTCGAGATGCTGACCTTCAGTAAGAGACTTGGTCAGCTTGACTGGGGAGCCTGCCATCAGAAATATAGAATATAAGCCAGGTGTTGGGGCGCATGCCTGTAATCCCAGTAGCTCGGGAGGCTGAGGGAGGAGGATCGTGAGTTCAAAGCCATTCTCATCAATGGCGAGGCACTAAACAACTCAGTGAGACCCTGTCTCTAAATAAAATATAGAATAGGGCTGAGGATGTGGCTCAGTTTTTGAGTGCCCTTGAGTTCAATCCCTGGTAACCACCTCCCTGCCCCCCCTCCCCCCAAAAAAATACAGAACATAATATAGTGCATTTTAATTATAAAAGAAGTTAGATAGACATTTTAGGGCAACTCAGTCTTCTTCAGGCATTTTCTTTGCATTGGTAATGGAAGCAGGAACAAAGGTGCTTTTTAGGATTCTGTAGAAATGTTTTCACTTTCTATTTGGAAAAGGTCAAACTAATATTTTGTGATTATTTTTTTTAACTTGAGGCTAAGAAATAATTCTAGTGTGTGATTAAAGGTCCTCCTGTGTATCCATCCCAGGCAGCGCATCTTCATGAAGACTTGTGAGGATTTCAGAAGCACTTGGCCTCCTCCCTGGGTGTCCTGGGTGGGGGAGTTAGGCATGAGCAACAGCTACAGCAAGGCTCCCTAAGGACTGAGCTCTGCTCCGTCAGGGCTTTGCTTGGCCCCACACTCTGAAGGCTGGGACTCTGCAGGGCTGCATGGTAAGGCCTGGCACTGTCTGGTCCCTGAATGTTGGCAGGTCTCTAACACTCTGCTTCTTCAAAGTCAGGTGGTAGGAGAATCCCAGGAACATCATGGCCCAACATTACAGAGATGATAAAAAGAAACCACACAAAATACACTGTAAAGCCAACTACTTCCATCAACAGAACCACTGACCAAGAAAGATGTAAGAGTGGAAAACAGTCCCTTGGTCATTATTGCTTTTTCTCCCATTTCCCCCACTTACCACAGCTGTATTGCCCTGTGACAGTTAGAAAGCCATCAACAACTATACCCGGGGGGGGGGGGGCTGACAGACAGAGCTCTGGCAGTGGCTATCCCTTTCTGGGGCAAGCTGTACAAACTGGGTTGTGTTAGGTGTACCTAGTGGGTCTGACCAGGATCCAGTGATTCAGGGACTAGAGAGAATGCCCCATATGTTTATGGGTGTGGATGGGACATTTTTATAATTAGTTGTTGATACCAGGCACACAAATTGTGAAGGTTTAGTATCCAGTGAATCCTTGAGTCAGGAAGGTGCAAGACCTGGATGAAAACGAGAAGCAGTGCACGAACAAGGACAGGTTGGGCCTTTAACTCAGTACTAGGGGTTTCATGTTTTTAACTTTGTTTATGAATTGCATACTTAATCTAGTTTGGGAATTGACTTCTGTATGCTTCAGCCAGCACCATTTTCAGCTATCCATCTTCACTCTGGTTTCTGAGGACTGTGGAAGTGATTCTTCTCTTTAGTCTGGGAGAATCTACTGGGCTGGGGTGAAAATGAACAGTTGTGCCCCTTCAGTGACAGTGTGAAGTGTCCTGGGCTGGAGGGCAGGTACCACCTTGGAATCAACTGATCGTGCTGGGGTTAAGTTGAAGAAACATGTCCAAAGGGGCCAGTCAGAGCGTGGGTTAAAGACCAGCAGCCAAAATGCAGAGCCTGGGGGAAGAGGACGGAGAGAACGTGACAAGAAGAGTGAAGGACTGGCATGGAGTGTGGCAGTTTCCCCCTAAGGCTTAACTTTGTGTTCATGCACATTTTCCGGGTGAGACCAGGTCTCTGACTGAGTAGACACCTCTGCCTCTCTCCAAGCTGGCATCTTGCTTCCTATGTCTTGATTCCAACATCTAGCACTTTGCTTATTTTTATTTTATTCTGTTGAATTTATTTTTTGATTACTTTAGTGATACATTTCAGTATAAATATGTATGTGAAATATAGCATCCTCAAAAAACTAGGAATAGAACTACCACAGGATCCAGCGATCCCATTATTGGGTCAATGTATACTCAAAGAAAATGTAACCTGTGTGTGAAGACGACATCTGCGTTCCCAGGTTCATTGCATCATTGTTCACTGCAGTCAAGAAGTGGAAATAATCTGAGTGTTCATTAACCAAAGAATGGATAAAGAAAATGTGGTGTGCGTGTGTATATATATATTTATATATATGCATGATGAAATTCTATTCAGCCTTGAAAAAGGATGAAACACTGTCATTTGTGGATGGAACTGGAGGACATTATGTTAAGTGAAATAAACCAAACACAAAAAGGAGTCTTACTGTATGCTGTCACTCATATGTGAAATCTAAAAAAGCAGACTACCTACCTGAAAGCTGAGAGCAGAATGGTGGTTTCCAGAGTCTTGGAAGAGTTGGGGGCAGGGAAGGAGGAGGAACAGTTGATCAATGGTGCTGAGGTACAGTTGGATAAGAGCAAGAGGCTCTGGTATGCTATCATACAGGATGGTGATGGAGATAATAACAATGTATTGTCTAACATCATATGGGACTCCATAAATATGCAAAATTTTACATAAAAACTCTGAAAGATAGAAAATAAAATACAAAAAAATGCCCATATTCCATGAATCATCAGTTTCACTCCTCCCGTGTTTTTATAAAGAAGTGACCTGGGATATTTACTTCACTATTATTTATACTGTTCATGATAGCAAGCAAATGAAAATGTTTATGTTCATTCTAGAAAATAAATGGAAATTTGTATCATCAGCTGTGGAAAAATGCCTGACATGAATAGAGTAACAATACAAATTTAAAAAGAGGCAAAAGATTTGTAACCACCCCCATTTATAATTCTCTCCTTTTTCCAAAACGAAACTCAGTTTTCTTTGTAGTGTGTGTTTGTATGCATTACATGTGTACATCAGTTCATCATGTGTACTAATGGAAAACCACGTATGGTATCATGTTATACATGTTGTTCTGCAAACTGGCTTTCATACTTGACATTTTAATCTTAGGATCTTTCTGCATCTGTTTAGCAGCTGTCTTATAATACATAGTTAATTCAGCTATTTTCACTAATGATACATATTTTGACACATTCTTAGGTTTTCCTGATTGGTCATACTACGAATATTGCTGCTATGAATATCTTGAAACTCCTTTTGTGTACATATCTGAGAACTTTTCCAGCACAGATATGAAGATGTGAATTTTTTTTTTTTTTGAGATTCAGACGGTCTGCATTTCATCATTCTTGATAAACAGATGTTCATAGGGTCTGATTTATATACAAGTGATTATGACTGACAGTGTTCACTCTGTATAAGATGGCCAGTTGCCCAGGAAAGATGATGATGCTTATAAGCAGCAGCCCTTGGCTGCGCTCAAACAGCCAGAGTGCTCTTGAAGGGATAGCCACAGTGACCTGGAGTAGGAAGAAAGCTCTCTTGAATCTTCTAGAATGTGTTATCTTCTCTGTACTTGACTTTGCAGAACTGTGACCTTGGCCTTGTTTATTGTGGTTCTCCAGCATTAGGCATACCTGTCCATGATCCTAAAATGCCAGTATTTCCTGGTTGCAGATGGAGAGGTATGATGTGGAAGGCTAGCCCAGGTCCTTATTCTGATGTTCAGTGGCTCCTTGACAGGATTGAATGAAGTGCTTGGGGGCTGCTCTCTCTTTTGTAAAATAAGAGGCTTGAAGTAGCTCTTCTGAGTTCACTTAAGGCTGAACGCTGAGTTTGATTAAGGGCCCTCTTTTGGAAGCTTTTTCATAGTGTGATATGCAGAAAAGAAATGACACTTTTAATGTTCTTTCAAAACTGTCCTTAGGGCTTTTCCTGGAATCAAGGAGATACAATTAGACTGTGAATTGAGAGATTTGAATCCAGGTCTCGATGTTCATTGCTTGGACTTGGCTGAGGACTCTGAACCAAGCTAAGCCTCATTCTCTCGTCCTGCAACAGAGCATGGGTGAGGTAAGTCTCTGAGGCCCACATCCAGCCCTCAGTTCCCAAGTGTCTGGGTTTAGAACATCTTTGTGAAGTGCAACCCCACAGATTTCCTTTCTCGCTTCACACCGCCATCTTCATCATACCATTTCTAAAAGGTGGTTATTCCTTTTGCAAATTCCATCCCCAGGAGTTTAAAACTTTCCCTACTACTTGATATCCTCAATGGGGACACTTGCTGGTGATGAACCAAGCCAGAACAGGTCTGCTTTCCCAAGTGGACAGAGCCTCTATTTAGTGTCAGGACTGGCCCTGCAAACGGTGGAGGAAGTAGCAATGTCCTTGAGCCCCTGTGTCCTGTCAGTTTCACCAGTCTCCCTCTCTATCCATCCACACCTACCTCTTTTATGCATCCTTCCCATTGCTAAATCTACTTTCCTAGGATGTGATTTGATAATTCCACTCACATTCACTTACAAATGAACTTTATTGTTTCACTTTCAGGAAGTAAAGGCACAAAACCCATCTAAGTTTATTTCCAAGGTAATAATGTCAAAGTGCCTTGAGTGCTTTCTTTCCTCCAGGGCAAGGGCTATGGAGATGAGTAAGATCTCTGTCGCGTGGTGTTCTGCTCTGCTGTTGCTGTGGCTAATGGTGTAAGATATCATCGCTGGCATCTTCTAGCACCGCCAGGACACAGAAGGAATATTTCTTCCACTCCTAAGCTCCGGAGCATTCAGACGTGTCCTATTTCCCATGAATGTATGCTTAGGAGATTTGATGTTCAAAGATCTTATCCAGCTCCTGTGCCAAGTAAGCTGGTGCCTCTTATCTTCCTTCAGAAGAGGCTTAAAAATAAGGACCCATCAGCAAGAAGTGGGAGAATGTATATTCTGTGGCTTCACTAAACACTTGAACCTCTGATAAAAGTCTTGTTGACATAATGTTCATCCTTTTTCCTCTGGTCGATTTTTTTTGGTTTTGTTTGGATACTGGGGATTGAATCCAGGGCACTTTACCACTGAGTTACATTCCCAGTTCCTTTTATTTATTTTGAGACAGGGTCTCACCAAGTTGCTTAGGGCCTCACTAAGTTGCTGAGGCTGGCCTTGAACTCGCCATCCTCCTGCCCCAGTCTTCTGAGTCATCGTAATAATAGGTGTTTACCAGCAAACCCAGCTCCCTCTGGTTGAAACAGCCAAGACTGAAGATGAATTGTGGCATGGTTTACTAAAAAAGATAGGGGTCTCTGAACATGGGAATTGTTTGTGTATGTCTATTTATTGGGGATAGCACTAGCCTTTCTTTGTGTCCTTCAGCTAGTACAGTTTAGATGTTTCTTGCTGAAGAGAAGAGGGAGCTTATTTCCTGCCTTTCCTGTCCCACCTTTGCTGTGGTTTGGATGAGGGTCCCCCAAAGGCCCATATACTAAAAGCTTGGTCCCCAGCCCATGGTGCTATTGGAAAGTGGTGGGACCTTTAAGGGGCGGGGCCTAGCAGAAGGATATTAGGTCACGGAGGATATTCTTTGGAGGGGATATTAGGATCTTGGCATATCCCCTCCCCCGCACTCTCTCTCTGCCTTCTGGCTGCCATGAGGTGAACAGTTTCCTCTGCCATGTGCTCCCATCATGATATTCTGCATCACCACAGGCTCCCCAATCAATAAAACCAACCAACCATAGACGGGGGCCTCTGAAACCATGAGCCAAAATAACCCTTTTCTCCTTAAAAGTTGATTATTTCCAGTATTTTGACAAAACAATGGAAAGCTGACAAATACAACCTTCAAAGTATCAGGTTGTTACTATTAGTCTCATTAATCTCCCCCCACCCACCTTTTTCTTTTTTCTGAGAGCCTCCATGCATGCATGCATCCATCCATTCATAGGTGCTGGGTCTTCTGAGGTATAGAAATGTCAATGTGGATAAGATAGTCTAAGACCATTCTGTTCCCCCTAGTCATGCATATTTTAGATAAGGAGGGTTTTGGGCTGTAACTTGGTTATAAAAGTTCTCATGGGCCAAGAAACTTCATAAACACTAAAAATGGACTTGGTTACTATTTTTAGGGAGGTTTGGGGCAGATATCCTTATTTAGGCCTTTTCAGGTTGATAATAACAGAATGTCTGTGATAACTTTCAGACAGTAATAAATTCCTTTAATACTGGATTTTCAATTAATACTTGATAAATTGATTAATTGATATACTTGTCAAGTTTATTGATGAAAGAATCTGCATGTGAAATAGCAAAGGTGAATGAAGTCTTGGAGTCAGGGTGAAATGGCTCAGTGGACACGGTTGTGCTTTTATAACCTCACAACTTTAATAACACGATACTATTTTAGCATTCTTTTGCTAAAAAGGTTGCATCTTATAAAAGGCGGAATACTGTAGTCACAAATGTATTTTAAGGGCAATGGGACTTATTTCCTTTGTTTTCTTGGAATAAAGAGGTTCTATTCCAGAAATATGGTAGCATTGCAGTCTTACTCTAGGTACTAAGAAATATTCTGTGGCCAAAAATTGCTGAGAACATTCCCAAGGTCTGGAAAGGAGGTGTGATTTCTCTTACAAAGCAGAGAGTGAGTTTCACAGCTAATTATTTCCTTCTGTCAAACAAAGCAATAGCAAATGGTCATCTAACTCTTTCATCATGACCCAATATAACGAGCTCATCCACTTCCTTTCTCTGATTTCCTGCATTGCTTCACAGAAGGTCTGTGGCTTCCAGCACAACATCCTTTTGAAGTCACAGCAGATTGCTCTTGCTCTCTCCCCAGGAGAAGGAAGAGTAGAGCTTTGTGTGTAGATAGGGATCTCATGTATGAAAAGGAGATGGTGTTACTGCTCAAGAGCTTTCAAGGAGTATCAATGATTGGATGCTACTTGCTATTGATCTTGGTGGATATTTTGCATTCTGGGGTTACAGCAATTGCAGGCAATTCCCTGACATCATTTTTCCCATTTGGAATCACCATCTGTGGTTCTTATGTGTCTTTGGGCATAACATTCTTCCACACAAACCTCCATCATGAGCCTGCATTGATCCTGTTAGCTGAGCTCCTGCTCATGTACTGACTGCGAATATTCCTGCCTGTGAGCGTCCAAAGCCAGTTCACCACCAGCTACTTTCTCTATTCTGCCATCTATGAAAAAAGCTTCCTTTCTCTTGGTTTTGACCCCTGAGCAAAGGATGGCATGCAGGGACTTCATTTGTAAGGGGAATAAGGGAGCAGAAATAGTGGAGCCCGGGGGACAGAGAGGAGGAGAGGTGGTGTGTTCCCCTTTCACTCTCATGAAGGTACTGTTTGAGGGGTGTGGTCCTACAGGAGGCCCAGAGCTGTGGTTACTGGTAAACAGCACATGTTCCAGCCTCTGCTCCGGAGCAACACAATTATCAGTGACCTTCAGTGTGCCGAGTCTTGGAGCCAGAACTGCCACTCTGTTGACCTCTGCTTGGCCGCCCAGGAGCTTCCCGTTCTTGGACTCTTTTCACCTCCATCCATTCGTTGATTTCCCTGTGGACCAATTGCTCATGGGCGTGGGGCTCTTTAGATGGGGAGTTAGAGAGGGCGGGGATGTGAGCAATGGCCACAATGTAGCATCATGGGGCCAAGCGTGGGAACGTGTCCGGGTTCTGAACACACGCTTGTAGGCCTGTTCAATAGCTGGAATCAGGCTGAGTCACGGTTCCAAGAGACATGGCTGAAGTCCTGGGATCAATCTCACAGCAGCTTCAACCTCATGCTTCAGAACATCAGCTCACTGCCCATCTTGTCGGGGGAATTTTAGGCTTATTCGGATGATCCTTCGTACGCCGCCTTCCAACCAGAGAATAGACCACTGAAATTTTACCATTAGACCTTCGTTTCTGAAGTATTATTCTCTTGGTTTGCTTCTTGGTTCAAACAAAAACTTCATTTAGGGTGGAGGCACCTTAACCCTTTGTTGTAGGTGTCACATTATTGTTCAGGAAAGAAGTGTGGATGAGGGGTAGGTGGAAAAGTGAAGGGGTCAGGCCTATGCTAATCGGGAATGGGGGGAGCCTTAATTTAAAGGGTTAAAGTTCAACTTCCTTCTCAGGTCCTTGGCAATAGTGACCACCATGCCATGTGAAGATGGGCCTGGTCTTTGCATGAACTACCTCCTCTCACGGTGCTTGTTGGCCTTTGGAGAAGCTAACACGACAGAGCTTACAAGGCAAACAGTGCCTCTTGTTTATTTATTGGCACAGAGCCAGGGGTTCAGGTGACTGGGAAAGGGAAAGGACATCATGTGTCTCTCCCGAAGAGGCACTCAGAGGCCAGCATGAGTACCAAAAGCTCATTAACCTCTTTACTGTTTGGATAACAAATTGGAGATACCATGAGGCTAAAGGAGTCATTTTCCAAATTGAAAGAGAGGTATAACTCAAGTTTCTTTGTATTTTTTCTGGAACTGGGGAGGAACCCAGGACCCCCTGTATGCTAGGTAAGTGCTCTTCCACTGAGTTACATTGCCAGCCAGGGCTCTCGGCTTCTAATCCATTAGGTCACAGTGACTGAGCACTGGTCCTACCCTGGTGGGTCTCTGAGCCCCAGATTCCACTCTTGTGGATGTAGGAAAGATCTCTGTGCTGTGATCTATGCACATCTTTTGCAATGCGGAGGTCTTTTCCTTACTCCACTGGAGGAAGAAACTAGAGGAAATGGAGAATGACCAATGTTTACTTTCGAGTTGGAGGAATTTGCTACAAATTCAAAGTCTTCTAGATGGTTGAAAAAAATCTACATTGTGGTAGTGACTCAGGCAGATGCAGGGACAGGGCAGTTAGCAGGTGAGACTGTTTGCTGGAGGGAAAGAATTACAACAGATTCTCTTGGGCATCCCAGTGCCAGAGAACCAAGGGGTCAAGCAAGAGGGCAAGTGTTCACCAAGGAAATAAGTGAAAACAATGAGCTACGCACTCAGCTTAATCTGAGCTGCGCTATGCAGGGAGGTTTTATGGTGTAGTGTAAAGCAGTAGAGTATAACACAATGTGGCATATACAAAGTAGCATGTATAGTATAGGACAATGTAATAAAGGGTAGTTCAGTATTGTAAAGTACAGTACAATGCAGTGTGGTCCAGAAAGTTTAGATAGGTAGATTGTGGTGCTTTTGAGTAAAGAGGGGGAAGCATCACCACTTTTCTTTTATTTTTGTTTCAAAATGTTAAGATCTGTTAATGCTTGCTTTTCTTTTAAGAAAAAGCTCTACGTGATTCACAATTCACATACCATAAAATATACCTCTTTAAGAATACAATGGTTATTATTACTACTATTATTACTAATATTACTGTTAGTATTATTATTTGCAGTACTGAGGATTAAAACTTGGGACATTCTCCCACTGAGCAACATCCTCAATCCTTTTTATTTTTGATTTTTAGACAGGGTCTCATGAAGTTGCTGAGGCGGGCCTCAAATTTGTGATCCTCCTGCCGTGGCTTCCCAAGTCACTGGAAGCACAGGTGTGTGTCACAGCACCTGACTTTTAAACATTATTTATTTATTTTTGGCGGTACAGGATTGAACTCAGAGCCTTTCACATTCTTGGCAAATGCTGTTTTACTGAGCTACATTCTCAGCCCACAGAATTGTACAACAATCACTGAAGTCAATTTTAGAACATTTTCATCATGCAAAAGGGAAAACTTTAAAGCAACCACTTCCTCTTTAATTTCATTCCTGATCTTTTTTAATATGAACCTTTTTTTCTTTTCTTTTTAAAAATAAAATCTCAATTTTCCAAGAAATCTCCATACTGCTTTCCATACTGGCTGCACCTATTTGCTGTCTCACCAGCAGTGTAGGAGTGTACCTTTTCCCCCACATCCTCACCAATACTTATTGTTCTTTGTATGCACAATAGCTGCCATTCTGACTGGAGAGAGATTAAATCTTAGAGTGGTTTTGATTTGCATTTCTCTAATTGCTAGAGATGTTGGACATTTTTTCATATATTTGTTGATTGATTGTATATCATCTTTTGAGAAGTGACTCTTCAGGTCTATTTATTGATTGGGTTATTTGTTTTTTTGGTGTTTAATTTTTTTGAGTTCTTTATATACCCCTGAGATCAATGCTCTATCTGATGTGTGAGAGGTGAAAATTTGCTCCCAAGATGTCGGCTCTCTATTCACCTCACAGGTTGTTTCTTTTGCTGAGAAGGAACTTTTTAGTTT
Source organism: Callospermophilus lateralis (assembly GCF_048772815.1). Taxonomy (NCBI): domain Eukaryota; kingdom Metazoa; phylum Chordata; class Mammalia; order Rodentia; family Sciuridae; genus Callospermophilus; species Callospermophilus lateralis. The sequence goes on from NC_135320.1 coordinate 12,395,481, forward strand.
GAGTCCATCCCATTTATTGATTCTTGATTTTAATTCTTGCACCAAAGGAATCTTATTAAGGACTAGATGCCCTTTAATAGATGAATCGATAAAAAAATGTGGCATATATACATAATGGAATATTACTCAGCAATAAAAGAGAATAAAATCATGGCATTTGCAGGTAAATGGATGGAGTTAGAGAAGATAATGCTAAGCGAAGTTAGCCGATTCCAAAAAACCAACATGTTTTCTTTGATATAAGGAGGCTGATTCATAGTGGGATAGGGAGAGGGAGCATGGGAAGAATAGGCAAATTGTAGATAGGGCAGAGGGGTGGGAGGGGAAGGGAGGGGGCATGGGGTTAGAAATGATGGTGGAACATTATGATCATTATTATCCAAAGAATATGTATGAAGACACGAATTGGTGTGAATATACTTTGTATACAATCAGAGATATGAAAAATGGTGCTCTATATGTGTAATAAGAATTGTAATGCATTCCTCTGTCATATATATATATATATATATATATATATATATATATATATATATGAAAAAAATAAATAAAACAAAATCTTATGAATGTTCCTATTCTGAACATTCATATACATGGAATCCTACAACATGTGACCTTTTGTGATGGACTTCTTTCACTTTGCATAATGTTTTCAAGGTTCATTCACATTGACATTTTATTCCTTTTTATTCCTAAATAATATTGCATGGACATAGAACATTTTGTTTATCCATTCTTTATTAGTTGAAGGGATTTTAGGGTGTTTTTTTTCTTTTTGGCTCTTTTGAACAATGCTTGTAATGAACATTCATGGACAAGATTTTTTTCTGCGAATGTGTTTTTATTTCTTTTGGATACATACTTAAGTGTGAAATTGCAGGGTCTAATGGGAACTCTATGTTTAACTTTTTGAGAAACTTCCAGTCTTTTCCAAAGTTGCATCCATTTCCACCCTCACCAGCAATGTATGAGGATTCCAATTTTTCCTCATTCTTGTCATCATTTATAGTTATTGTCTTTTTGATCATAGCCATTCTAGGGGGTCTTGTTTTTATAAGAAATGCTTTGTGTCCTGCACATAACAACAACAACAACAACAACAACAACAAAATACAACAGTATAAAGCAGTATAAAATGACAAGCAAGTCTCCCTCTGATTTTAACTTGAGGTCTCTCAGTACCTCTCCAAGGTAACTATGAGTTGTTTAAGATCCTTCTGGAAAATATCTTAAACTTATATAAACAAATATATTTATATATTTATATAATTTTTTTTGCACTGATGGGAATGGAACCCAGAGCCTCGCCCATGCTAGGCGAGCATTGTGTCATTGAGCTACGGCCCCGGTCTACAAATCCTTTTTAAAAAGAACACAACTGGGAATGTGTTTTATGCCATCTTGCATGCTGTTTGTTCCCATGTCTATGACAGGTGGAGACAGCCAGCACATACCTTGTGCCTTACTGTGTGGTGTGCCGTGGTTTAGATGTTCTACCATCTAACCAATTCTTCAGGGATGGATATGTAGGTAGTTTCTAGACTTTTGTGCCTATAAACAACCCAGAACATCATTGTACGTATGTGTCGCTGGGTATTTGCATGGTGATTTCTCTGTCGTCCTTTCTTTCTGAATGAGAATGGGGACTGAGGGTCAGAGGGCCTTGCTGGATCCTTTCCCATTCTAACTGTCCTGTGGAGCTGCGGGGCAGTTACCAGCTCTCTGCCGCATCCAGTGTCAAAATGCATCTGGCCATTCAAGCTTCAGCTGGTGAACCTCAAGAAGATGCCTCAGGGTGAGGTTCGGGGTCCTTGTTCCCCCGGCTGCAGGCTGTGGGTGGGAGGCCGTGCAGGGCCTGCCAGTGGAGGTGGCCTGGTGTGCGGTGCCGTCCAGATCTGCAATATCAGCAACTCTTCATCAATCTGGTGAGACCAAAGCCAACTCTCAAAACAAACATTTCCTGCGTGAACAATGTGTTTGTTATATTTTCCTCATTTGTTTATGATGGCTGTGTCAGCCACACTGATTTACATAAACACTGCCAATCTTGGGATGCTACACTCTCAACAAAAGTAGCTGAGTACAAACAGCATTCCTCAGTTTTAATTCATATTGTCTAAACATAGCAGATGTTGATAAAACGAGCCAACAAGAACATACAACAAAGGAGACCATTTTAAGGGGGCCCTTTTGATTAAAATGCATTCCAGATTGACACAGTGATACAATATTAATGGAATGGATCGTTTAAATGTCATATTTGGCTCCTATAGAACCATAAAACAAGCTTGATTCCAACTTTTGCAGCTTCCAGACTGTAAATGTACAGGATGACTGTATACACATTGGTGATCGAGCCAGTTCTGTCCTTCTTGCTCCCTCCGCTCGGGTTTAGTTGTTTATTTTTGCACATGCTGTGCTGCTGCTGTGCTGCAGACCCAGTCTTGGGCATGTTGGAGAGGCATAACCCTCTCAGCAGATGCCTTTTGCTCTGCCCCGGAACCATGTTGACCCATGGGGCAGTGCCCCCCCCAGGGGGCCCAACCTAGGACAAGATTATTATTTTTTTTTTTTAAAGAGAGAGGGAGAGAGAGAGAGAGAGAGAGAGAGAGAGAGAGAGAGAGAGAGAGAGAGAGAGAGAGAGAAAATATCAATATTTATTTTTAATTTTTTTTTTAGTTATCGGCGGACACAACATCTTTGTTTTTTGTACGTGGTGCTGAGGACCGAACCCGGGCCGCACGCATGCTAGGCAAGGCGCTACCGCTTGAGCCACATGCCCAGCCCCTAGGACAAGATTCTTGCCCTAATGGGCCAAATGAAAAATTTGGAACGTCCTCATCTGTCATTAAAGTGAGTCTGGCCATCAGGTCTTACACTCTAAGGGGATGTGGTTGCAAAAACAGGAGGACAGGAGTTGGACAACTCGTTCTCCTTCACATGGGCTAACAGGACACAAGTTTCAAAGACCATTAGTAAAACTCCTGCCATGGAGTCATTTAAAATCAGACGACTAGTGTGAGCAGCGGGGTTAAAATCTCCCCATAGTAAAGGATGACATAATCAACTTTGAAGGCCGACAGTGAGCCTTTGTTTATTATGGATCATAGAAAGAAAGAAAAATATAATAGTGGATATTTGATTTTTAAATGAACACTTGGGTTAAAAAAAAAAAAAAAAGTCATTGGAATCAGATGTGGTGGCCGTGGGAGTCAGTGGCTCTGGGTGAGTCAGTGCAGTTTAGGTCCTTCCCGCATGGCCTCAACCCTGGGATTCTTTGGCCCCAGAGCTGTCTTTCTCTGGTCAAGCTCAGGAAAGCAGGAACTTGGCCAGCCTTCAGTGAGTTCAGTGCAGGTGTGGCCTCTGCTGCCCGAGTGGCTGCTTTTCATTCTGAGCGCATATGCGGTGTACCGCTAGCAGCCGGTTTGCCCCTCTGGGTCTTTGTGTCCTTATTTTGAAGTGGGGATGCTGAAAGAAACTTCATTTGATTGAAGTCTGAGAAACTATTAAAAAGCAGAATTTATTAATACAAGTACCCCACAAATTATAACTCTTATTATTGTTGTTGCAAAGATGGTTTTTTTGTTCTTAGACCATTGGCTTCGTTTATCACCAAAAGTCATTTACGTTGGATTTTGTCACGTGTGGATCTGTGCAATCAGGATGTTGGAATCGTCCCCAGCAGATTGAAATCCTTCCAGCTGATGGAGGGAGTGGGGCTCAAATGAAGGGCAGAGATGGTTGCTTAGAGAGCAAAATTTGACTTAAGGAAAAGGGTAAAGAATATTAGCATTACTTGCTTTTTTAAAATTGATTTTTATTGGTGCATTATAATTGCACATAATAGTAGGATTCACTGTGACGTATTTCAACAAGCACATAACATAATCTGGTTAATTTTATCAAGCACCTCTCTTTTCCCTTCTCTTGTTCCCTTTACTCTACTGGTCTCCCTTCTACATTTAATTGCTTCCTGACTAATGATTCATAAAAGAGGAGGCATAGAAGAGGAAATTTCTTTATAGTGGCCTGACATGTTAATTCTGTAGAATTTGGTTTATGATGTGATGGCAGCCTTTGGATATAGTTTGTAGGTGGAGAAATTAAGATCTAAGAGAGTCAATGACTTGTCCCAGGTCACTGATTTTAGAGGCACTTCCAACTTCAGGCTAGAGTTTGTCTCTTGTCTCTGTTTTTGCAGTCAAACCTTTGTGTTCTCTGTATCAAGGAACACCCTATGCTACTGAGAGGAAAGAACATGGCCCAAGTAAGTAATTTGTTCCATAGCCTTGCAGAATGTTCATAAAAGATGGACTCTTTTCAATTGCAGGAGATTGGAGATAGGAAGGAATAAAAGTGCCAAGAATCCTTTTTCTTTATTCCTTTTGGGCTTTGGCACCAATGAGTTGTTGCTAACTTTTTAAAAATAAAATTTTATATTTTGAAATAATCACAGGTTCATATGCAGTTGTAAAAAAGAATAAAGAGGTTGTGTACCCTTTCCCCATTTTTTTTGTCAATGGTAATGTCTTGCAAAGCTATACAACAATACCATAGATGAATTCTTTGCTGAGTACTAGATCATGAAAATTTTCTCTTGTGGTTTTCCTAGAAGTGTATTAGCTTTATTCTTTAAATTTAAGTTCATGACATCTTTTGCAACCTAAATGTAGGTTCTTTTTCTTATCTTTTGCCTATAGGTGTTCAATGCTGTAGCATTATTTGGTGGTAAGCTATTTTTATGTCATTAAATTTCCTTTGCAACTTGTTTAAATCGATAAAAAAAAACCTTATGAAGTTATGGTAAGAATTGTATTTAATTTGTATGTCAGCCTGGTGTGGTGGCACATGCCTATAATCCCAGCGGCTCAGGAGGCTGAGGCAGGAGGATTGTGAGTTCAAAGCCAGCCTCAGCAAAAGCTGAGGTGAGACCCTAAATAAAATACAAAATAGAGCTGGGGATGTGGCTCTGTGGTTGAGTGCCCTTGAAAATTCAGTATTTGATTTTCAAATACTGAGCCAAATTTGCATCTGAAATAAAACCCAACCTGTCATTATGTGTAATACTTTGCACATTTTGTAGACTTCTAATTGCTAGTAACTTATTAAGGATTTTCATACCACATTCATGAGGAACATTAGCCTGTGGTTTTCTGTTGTTGTGCTGTGTATGTCTAGTTTTGAACTCAGAAATATTTTGTTCTCTTCTGTTTTAAGAAATGATTATTATCAAATTATTTTCAAATCTTTAATTTGATAGAACTTTCCCATGATATCATCTGGATTTAAATATTGCCTTTTTTGGGAGTTTGCTAATTATGAATTTGTCTTATTAGTTATAAGGCTAATCAAATTATTTACTATTGGTTAAGTTGGGGAATTGTTCCATTTAATCTAATTTGCCAAATTTAAATGTGTAGAATTGTTTGTTGTATTCCCTTATTATCCTTTGGATGTATGCAGGGAAAGTGGTATCAACAATTTTCTTCCTAATATTGCTGTTTGGAGTTTTTTCTTTGTCACTTTTGCTAAAAGTTTGCCAATTTTGTTAATGCTTTCAAAGTATTAACTCTTTGTTTCAGTGATATTCTCACTTATTTTGCTTTCAGGTAATTTTTTTCTTTGTTCTCTATGTTCTTAAGATGGGAGGTTAAATTATTGATTTGAAAATTTTCTCATTCTATTTTTTATTTGTTTTTAATTGATGGCAATTGTACATATTTTTAGGGGTAGAGTGTGATAAGTCAATACATATGCATAAATCAATACAGATGCATAATTGCAATGATCAAATCATGGTAATTAACATCTCCATCTCTTTAAACATCTATCTTTTTTTAGTTCTTTATAAAAAAATATTAAGTTGTTGCAAACTGTTATCACTCTACTGTGCAATAGAACCTTATAATTATTCTTCCTGTTATCTAACTATATTTTTTGCACGCATTATCCAACCTCCCTCTATTCCTCCTCCCTCCATCTTTCCTGGCCTCTAATAATCACTATTCTATTTTTTCTTCTTTTATGAGATCAGTTGTTTCAGTTTCCATATATGAGTGAAAAATGTTTTAACCTATTTTTTTTGTGCTTGACTTATTTCACTAAATGCCCTCTAGTTCCATCCATATCTCCACAAATGGCAGAATTTCATTCTTTTTGTGGCTGAATAATATCCCTGTGTCTGTATATGTGTAACACTTTCTTTATCAATTTATCTGCTGATGGACATCTTGGTTGATTCCATATCTTGGTTATTGTGAATTGTGCTGCAATAAATATGGGTGTGCAGGTATCTCTTCGAAATGTTGATTTGATTTCTTTTGGATGCATACCAAAAGAAGTGAAGTTGTTAGATCATATGGTAGTTCTGTTTCTAGTTTTCCGAGGAGCCTCCACATTGCTTTCCATAATGACTGTGCTAATTTACATTCTTGCAACAGCACATGAGTTTCCCTTTCTATATATCCTTGCAAATATATATATATATATATATATATATATATATATATATATATATATATATATATTTTGCTTTTTTGATAATAGTCATTTGAACTGACTTGAGATAATAGCTCATAAGAGTTTTGATTTGTATTTTCCTGGTGGTTAGTGATGTTCAGTATATTTTTCATATATTTGTTGGCTGTTTTGTTTTATATCTTCTTTTGCGAAAGGTCTACTCAGATCTTTTGCCCAATTTAAATTAGATTGTGCTTTTTCTGTTAAATTTTTTGAGTTTCTTTTTTTTTAAAAAAACTATTTTTCATTTTTCTATTATAGCATATAGTTTTACACAGTAATTAGGTTCTTTTTTTTATACCTTTATTTTATTTATTTAATATTTTATGTGGTGCTGAGGATTGAACTCAGTGCCTCTCACCTGTTTGACAAGAACTCGACCATTGAGCCACAAACCCAGCCCCTTGAGTTTCTTTTATAGTCCGGATATTAATTCCTTATCAGATGAATAGTCTGGAAATATTTTCTCCCTATAGTCAGCTGTCTCTTCACTCTGTTGACTTTTTTCTTTGCTGTGTAGAAGCTTCTTAGTTTAATATAATCCCATTTTTAAATTTTCACTTTTGTTGCTTGAGCTTTTGGAATCTTTTCCAAAAAATAAAAATGTAAAAAGACATCCCCCCCATATTATCTATATGCATGTCTTAAAGCGTTTCCTTCATGTTTTCTTTTAGTTGTTCCATATTTCAGCTCTTACATTTGATCTTTGATTCATTTTGAGTTGATGTTTGTGTATGTTGAGAGATAAGGGTCTAGTTTCATTTCAGGATATACAGCCTTCCCCCCCCCCCAATACATGCATTTAATAGTTTAAATTCCCCTTCTAGCATTACTGTAGCTGTGTTCCCCAGATTTTGGTATATTTTCATTTTCATAGTACTCAATGTATTTTTTATTTCCCTGGAGGTTTCTTTTTTGACCTTTGGAATTTTAGACATATTTCAGAGAGTTTTTCTTTTTTTTGTTTTCAAGTATTTGGATATTTCTGGTTTATTTTCATTGTGGTCATATAATGTATGATTTTAATTCTATTATGTTTGCTGATTTTTTTTGTGGCACAGGATATGGTCTATCTTGGTATATTTTCTCTTAAAACAAAACATATTCTGCTGTTGTGGTGTGGGGTATTCTTAATTTAATATAACCCCATTTTTCTATTGATCAGAAACTGTTCATTAATATGTTGTTGGTTTATTCCACTAGCCTTAATGATAGGTGTCTTGGCAACTGTTGAGAAAGAGATATTAAAATCCTCAACAATAATTATGATTAGTTTATTTCTCTTTTCAGTTCGATTAATTTTTGCCACACATGATTTTGTGGCTCTGTTGTTTGTTGCACACATACATCAGGATTGCTGTGCCTTCTCGATGAATTGACCTTATCATTATATAATGTCCTTCTCTGTCTCTGGTAATTTTCTTTACTCTTAAGTCATCTTATTAGATATTAATCTAGCTATTCCTATATCCTTTTGATGAAGGTTTGAATGATGTATATTTTTCCATCCTTTTGCTTATGGTTATATTTGAAGTGAGTTTCCTGTTGACAGTATATGGTTGAATTATAGCTAGATAAATTTTTTTTTAATATTTATTTTTCAGTTTTTGGTGGACACAACATCCTTGTTTGTATGTGGTGCTGAGGATCGAACCCGGGTCGCACGCATGCCAGGCAAGCACGCTACCACTTGAGCCACATCCCCAGCCCTAGATAATTTTTATTTAATGTATTTACTGACATGTTAGAGGTTAAGTCTGTCATGTTATTTTTTGATATTTCTTTGTTCCCTGCTTTCCCTTTTTCTTTTTCCTTCTTTCTTGAGCATTTATTTAGAATGCCATTTTGATTTATCTATAGTGTTTTTTTTAAATACCTTTGTTTTATTTATTTATTTATTTATTTTTATGTGGTGCTGAGGCTTCAACCCGGTGCCTCACACTTGCTAAGCAAGTGCTATACCGCTGAGCTATAGCCTTAGCCCCCTTTAGTGTTTTTTTTTTTTTTTTACATCTTGTTATATAACTTTTTAAGTGCTTTTTTGTAGCTATCACATTATATAACTGATCACAGTTTATTGCTCTGTTATTGTACCAGGACTATTTATTTTCTATGACTTCTAGAAAACCTACCTCCAATGACATCACTTGTGATACACTTGTCTTAAACATGTCCTCTGCATATATTGAGGACCCATTGGACTGTTATAAATTTTGTTTCGACTATCCAGTGAAACTTATAAGACCCAAGTGGAGAAGGAAGGCCTATTGCATGTACCTGCACATTTTCTTATTATATTATTTTTCCTTAATGATATCTCAACCTTCCTTCTTTTATAATTTCCTTTCTGTTCAATAAACTTCCTGCAGTCGTTCCTTTCGTGTGGCCCATAGTGACAAATACTTTTAGTTTTCTTTCAACTGAGGATCTCTTGATTGCCTTTTCACTCCTTGAGAATATATCCACTGGGTAGATTTTTAGTTTGACAGTTCTCTTTCTTTTTCCACATTTTTTTTATTGGTGCATTATAGTTATAGCCCTAGCCCCCTATAGTATACAAAGAAATATAATTTGGCCATTATCACTCCTTAGCAATGTCCTCATAGCCCTAGCCCCCTACAATATAAAAATATAATTTGGCCACTATCACTCCTTAGCACTGTCCCCCTCCCTCTCACCCTCCACCTGGTCCCTTTCCTGTACTGATCTTTTGATTTTCGTGAGATCCATTTAATTTTCCTTTTGGCTCACTCACTTCCACATATGAGAGAAAATATATGACCCTTGACCTTCTGAGTTTGGCTTATTTTGTTTAATATAATGATCTCTAGTTCCATCTATTTCCCTGCAAATGATATTATATTGTTATTTATGGCTGAACAAAACTCCATTGTGTATATATGCCACATTTTCTTTATCCATTCATTTGTTGATAGACATGTAAGCTGGTTTCATAGTTTGGCTAATGTGAATTATGCTGCTATAAACATGGATATGCATGTATCATTACAGTATGGTGACTTAAATCATTTAGAATAAATATTGAGGAGTAGTGAAGCTGGATCATATGGTGTTCCCAAGCCTAGTGTTTTGAGGAACCACCGTATTGATTTCCACAGTGGTTGTGCTAATTTAGAGTCCCATCAAAGGTGAAAAAGTATTCCTTTTTCTCAACATCTTCTCCAGCATTTTTATTATTTATATTCTTGATGACTGCCATTCTGATTGGAGTGAGATAAAATATCAGTGTACTTCAGATTTGCATTTTTATAATGCTAATAATGTTGAACATTTTTTCATATTTTTTGCCGTTTGTATTTATTTTTTTTTGTGAAGTGTCTATTTAATTTATTTTCCTATTTCTTAATAGGGTTAGTTGGTTTGGGATGTTAAAGTTTTTTTGAGTTCTTTACTTCTAGATCTTAATCCTCTGTCAGAAGAGTAGCTAGAAAAGATTTTCTCCTCTTCTGTAGGTTTTATCTTCACAATCCTAATTATTTCCTTGCTGTGCAGTAAGTCTTTAATTTGATGCCATCCCATTTTATAACTGTTGGACTGTTCTTTTGTTTTAGCACTTAAATCATATTGTGGCATTTCCTGTAATGTCCATGGTTTCTGAGGAGAAATCTACTGTTCTTTGAATTGTTTTTCCTTTATAGACGAAGTATTGTTCTCCTTTGTATTCTTTCAAGAATTTTCTTTGCCTTTGTTTGCAGAAGTCTAAGTATGATGTATATTGGTTTTGATATTAATTTGAGTTTCTCTTTTTTTGAGGTTCTCTTTACATCTTTAATTGGAAGGTTCGTTTTTTGCTAAGTTGAGTAATTTTCAGCCATTGTTTGTTTGATTTCTTTTCAGGTCGGCCCACTTTCTCCTCTCCTTCTGAGACTCCCAAAACACAGATATTAGACATTTGTCTCATAGGTCTCTGAGGATCTGTTCACTATTATTTTCTCTGTTAATCAGATTGGGTAAAGTCTGTTGATCTGCAGGTCATTATTTCCCCAGTCCCTTCCATTGAGTTTTAAAACTTATGTGTTTTTCAGTTCTAAAGTTTACATTTGGTTTCCATTTCTTGTGGAGATCATGTCTTTGTTAACAATGGCTAACGCTTTTTTTTTTTTTTTTTTCAGTTGTCCTAAGTACGCATGCACCTATTTTGGTGGCATGGATTTTCTTTCTTCAGTCAGTGTAAGATTCTTCTGGTTCTTGGTGTAGTTAGTGATTGAAGATTAAAACCTGAACATATAACTATTATATTCTGGGACTCAAGGTCTTACGTAAACCTTTGGTTCAAGTACACTTCCTCTGACACTGCTATAGAAGTGGGTGGGGAGGGTATTGCCTTGTTCCTGCTACATGGGTTACAAGTCCAGGTTACCAACTAAGTCTCTATGGACGCCTAGGTGTCTCATGCCTCAGGGTGGGTGGGTGGTGGGAGCTCCAGATCTCCACTCTTCTAACTAATGGTCCCTGGCTATGGGGGCTAAGACTGATCTCCCATGTGGCCTCTGCTGACAGCATGGCAGGGGGTGGCCTCATTATCTCTGGACCATGGTGAAAGTTCTGATTGTCCCCTGGACCAATTCTGACACCACTCCAGTGGGGATGGAGAGCAGGGTGGTGGGGATCTTCCTAAAGCCTGGAGAGAGTGGGAACCTGGGCTTCTAACCTGTCCTCAGTTGGCATGGAGTAGGGGTGGGGTCATACTTTTTCCTCCTCTTGGCCGGAGGCAAGTAGCTATTTTCTAACAGCCTTCTGACTTGACAGGTTGGCCTTTTCCCTAAGTTTTCATTAGGACTCTTTTTGTTTGTGCTCACTGGTATTCCAAGGTTGTCTGCTTCTTCAGTTTCAATTCTGGGATCTAGGATGCAAAAAAGAAAACCCAGGACACTGGACATCCTGTTGTTCCCGCGTTCCAGAACTCTTTATCCGGAAGTCTGGCTTCTTCTCTGTACCTTTCAGTCTTTCATATATAATGTCTGGCATCTTTATTTGTACTTGGTGGGAGGAGTTAGGAAGGACACCTACTCCATCTTCCCAGAAGCAGAATTCCTGTCATTAACTTGTGAGGATCTTATGCCAAATAATATAAACAGCAAGTGGAAAGAAGCAAGTCTGAGACTTAGTATGCAAATTCATCATCATGATCCAATGACTTCCATCTTCAGAGAGGACTGTGGATTCCTTTCTGGTTGCTTATGATGCCAAGGGTGTGAACGTTTTCTTGAAGTTGGTGTCACCTAATTCCGACGAACTGATTTTGTACTTGGTTATTCTGGGATCATTGCATTGAATTTCCTAAGGAGAACCAAATTGGACGAGTGTAAAATTGCTTAGCAGCCGTCACTTAAAAAGTGAGTCTGCAATGCTGCTGCAGATGATGGCTAACTCGTTGGGGTGGGGAAGCTCGGATCACCAAGGCTCTTAGAGACTGGTAGGGCCTGAGTGTTGAACATAGAGACTTTATGGTTCACATCATCAAGCAGTGATGGATTTAAATGACTGTTCCTGGACAAGACACATTAGTCGACTTCCTGTAGCACTTCATAAAGAGCAGTTAATTTTAGCCCAGTTGAAGGGGAAAGGAGTCTTCATTGGCTTACCAGCTCAGTTGTCAGGGAATCACTATAGTGACAAATACTGTTATAGAGTATACAGAGGAGAGCGATTAATAAGTGCCTGCTGATGATGAAGTGTTGCCAGATTTCCTGTGAAATGAAGAAGTGGCGTGGAGACCAGGCCATCTCTTGGTGTCCCTGGTAATTAGTGATTAATGGACTTTTGAGCCCAACTTTTCCATTTGTATGTTGTTTCTAACTAGGGGCAGAAATGGAAACTATTTTTGGATCAAACCCTAGACACATTTAGGAGTTCAGAATTCATAAGAGGAAGACGAAGACCTGATTAAAGGAAACTTAGAAAGATAGATTATTTTAGAAATTACCAATCTGATCCAGCAAAAAAATACTCCTTCAAATTACGGGCAGCCGTAAAACAGCAGTTGATTCTCACCTTCTCTTCTGCTATTGCACTTTACTAATCAAAAATCTTAGATACTTGGCAAATAGATATTCTGATGCCCCAGTCCAAGCCCTACTCATTTGTGATATGGAATTGAGATTTCTCAATGTAGGTTACTCTGATTTTTCAGGGCCTGGCTCTGGGGGTAGGCGTTTGACAAATGTTTTCTGAATGGATTGGCTATGGGTGATACCTATGTTGCATGTCTCCAGAGCCAAAAGAAGGTTGGACTTTATTTGAATTTGGCTCCATTGGGTTTTAGATTAATTAAAGCATTTATTAAAATCAGGATTCCAAGGTTACTTTACCAATAAGATTTGAGATTTAGAAACAACCATGGATTAGTACGGATCTAATGGCATGGTCTTTGAGGACCACTATACTATCAATACATGTGCACGCGCCAGTGCATGCGCGCGCTCTCACACACACACACACACACACATACACAACCCTCTGTGTCTGTGGGTTTCATATCATCAGATTCAACCAACCACTGATCAAAAATATTCAAAATATTGTGCCTTTACTAAACAGGTACAGATTTTTGGGCTGTCATTATTCTATAAATAATACAATATAACAACTATTTACTTAATATTTACATTGTATTAGGTATTATAAATAATCTAGAGATTTAAGTGTATGGGAGAATATGTACAAGTTTTTTTGCAAATATTATGCCATTATGTATATGAAACTTGAGCATCTGTAGATTTGGGTGTCTGCTGGAGGGTCATGGAACCAGCCCCAATTCCCCCTGAATAGTATGGGATGACTATATCTATATCTATAATGTAAATTAATTAAAAATATACAAAATATATATTGATATTTATGCTATACACACTCATACATATACCCGTTTCCCACTCAGCTTCTAGATGTGTGTCATTGTTTGTGGGGGCACACTAGTGAGTGCCCTATCTAATACTTTTACAGCTGTGGCCTCTGATTGGAGTAGATATTGGCTGCAGAGATGAGTGCCCACTTTGTCAGCGTTGGTCAGGATCAGGATGCATACAAGAGAGTCACCACCCCTGTGGTTTTCGTTGTGAGGTGTCACAGTGCTATGCCTGACTGCAAAAGAATCTGGATGAGGTGAGGGTTTTTAACTGGGTGCACTGCTGCTCAACAAAATTGGAAACATGTTGCTAAAAAAAGAAAAGAAAAACAGAATGGACTTTGGGTTGAAAATCTGTGTTGTCTGTCACGCGACTGAAATACGTGTTTATGTCCGTGCATTTACTCGGGGTTGAAAGGCTTGCTAGCATTAATGTTTTAATGCTATGAGTATGAAAATGCAATCACATCCTCATTTTTTTTTTTTTTTTTCTGTTCAGGGATAGCGTAGGGCATCTGTGAACTTGCTTTTTTGGCCAGATGAATCAATCGAAATGTGAACATGAATTGGAACAGTTGTGTGTTGACATTAGTCTGAAAAGGAAAAGATCATATTAATACAAATTCTTAGAGAAACAGAGAGTGCTAAATTAAACAGTAATAAGTGAGCCTCCCTGGGAGAAGATGGGACATCAGTAAGCATTTCCTCCTATGGCAGAGCCTCTAGAGTCTTTGCCGGCCACAGAATCCCAGGAGTGTGCAGGATTCTGATGGTCCCTTACTGTGGAATTGTACTGAAAATAAGCTACCCCAAGTCATTCATTAGAGGTGAGCTCTAATTTATTTCTACATATAAAAGCAGTTTTTTGGTAGCCCTTAATATTTTCTTGTTTTATATTTTTACCCCTCCCTCACTGCTTTCATTTAGCTTGTTTTCATCCTTTCCATCATTTCTGACCTCATGCAGACATCCTACTGTGTAGACATTCCAACCAAAAGAACAAGACATCAGGAAAATTGTCTCATATCTAATCTCAGAGATGTCTCTGAAAGTGCTACAACAACCATCAACCTTCAACTTCATGTTCTTTCATAGTGAAAAATAATGAAGCTTTTTTTTCTATTGCCCACCACCTCTTCTCTCTCCTGTCAGTCTGTTTTCATCCATTGCATCTTTCATGTGAAAGGAAATGGCTCAAAAGATCAGCCACACTTGAAATCATTAACAATTAATGACTTGGAAACATCAATTGAAGTTTCCTCTGTTAAAAAAATGAAATGCTATGATCTTGGGGCTGGAGATGTAGCTCAGTGGTAGAGTACTTGCCTAGAATGCAGAATGCCCTGGGTTTAATCCCCAGCACCACATACACACACACACACACACACACACCACAAACTCATTTTTTCTCCCTATGAGGCATAGAAAAAGAGGCCATTATTCTTTTATTGTTTTCAGATCTGTATATTGGATGAGAATTTTTAAGAATTGCCATGATAAACAATAATACTTGCTGATATTTGTTGAGCACTGAATACATGAGCACTTTTTTAAACATGTGATACCATTTAGATTTGTTAACAAACCGCTTCAAAACTTAGCGGCTATTTCCAAGTGAATGTTTGTATCCCCACCCCTGCCACCACAAATTCACATATTGAAACCCAAACCCTCCATGTAATTGCATTATGTGAAGCCTTTGGGAGGTGATTAGGTTGAGATGAGGTAATGAGGGTGGAGCCCCCATGATGGGATTGGTGACCTTGTAAGAAAAGGAAGTAACTAGAGCTCTCTCTTTCCATCAAGTGAGGGCACAGGAGAAGGCAATCATCTGCAAGATAGAAAGTGGGACCTCACCAAGAACAAAATCTTCTGACATATTGATCCTAGACTTCTCAGCATGCATAATGAAGAAATAAACGTCAATTGTTTCAGCCACCCAGTCTGTGGTACTTGGTTATAATAGCCTGAGCTAAGACCAAATTTTAAACCAAGAACCATTCTTGAGTGCTCATGAATCTCTAGGCGAAGGAGGTCTAGACTTAGCTGATCATGGCAGGGCTTGTTGTTCATGTATCTGAGGTCAGCTCTTGTGTTGACTGAGGTTGTTTGGACTAAGAGAGTTTCACTCCAATATCTAGAAGTTGGCTGACTGATGGCTGAGGCCATAGAGTGTTTGGGCCACTTGTCCCACTCTGCAACACCTTAGCTTTACCGTGACCACAAGATGGCAATGGCATTCCAAAGGGGGAGGTTAGAGAATGCCCAGCCTCTTGTGGTCCCTCTATCACATTCCATTGGCCAAAAAGCCACAGGACCAGCCCAGATTCAAGGAAGAGAGTTGACTTCTGGATGGGAGGCACCAAAAACCACATTGGAAAGGAGTTGATGATACCGAGAGTGGTGGAAGCCTGTGGCCATTTTGGCAATGTATCTCACCTGCATTAACTGTTAATTCAGCGATCTTGTGAAACCATATTTCTCTTATTCCCACTTTATGTATGAGGAGTCAGGCTTATGGGGGCTAAATAACTTTGTTCCAAATCACACCACTTAGAAATGACAGAACTGGGACTTAAACTCAGGCATTCTTCTTCTAGAAGAAGAATGTACTTTTACCTCTTCTCTTACAACTTTTCAAGGTCAACTCAGATAGGTTTGACCATCACGTGGGTAAATTCTATGTAGCAGTAGAGAAATATAACAAGTGTTAATGTCTATCCATGTAAAAGGGTTTTGAGGAGAGTTGGTAACATTTCAGGTAAAATGATTGGCTCATTCAGAGAGCTGCACAGACTTGGGACCGCACCACACCTTCTTCAGAGATAGTACCAAACCCGACGGTGATCTGAGAGGCCAAACGATGATCTAAACTTCTAAGCCTCCTGGACATCTTTCTGTGGGTTTCCCTAACCAACGTGCTCTCAGATCATTTCAAATGTTGCTTCTTTGATCACAGCGAATCCCATGGACGCAGATTAGGAAGTTAATTCTCCATTGTAGCCAGGTTGAGACTCCCAGAAAACAGAGTAGACCCTCTGATAAAAAGGTGATGCAAGAGAATGGCTATGCCTTAGGAAGTGAGTGAGTCACTTGCCATCAGATACATCCATTGCAGCTGGTGAGACTCCTGGCCACTGCCTTGTTTTGCAAACATCACCAACCCTGGAGTCCTGATACTTAGAAAAATATAAGGACACAAAATCCGCTGATGGTTAAGAGGAAAACAAATAAAATAAATGGGTCTATTTTTAGGATGGCTGCAAAGCCAACGGATCTCAATCAGTAATGTACAGCCTAGTGGAAGACATATCTACCTAGAATTCCTGAAGTGTTAAAGGAAAAATGTTGGGTCTCTATCCCCAAATTCTTCTTCCCTGACCAGGCCAAGTAAGTCAGGATGAGGATGGAATTATGATATTTGAAAGTGGCTGAGGGGGAGTAATGATGCCCTAATAGGCACAGAGGACATTATTTGTGCTCTGCTGGGGTAGAAACTAGAAACAAGAGAGAAATAACCATGCACAAGTGCTTCTAGCTCTTGGCACCCTGTCTGGAATGACACATGTAATTTGACACATCTTGAAAAGAACAGATTTTCTCTAGAACAAGTAATCGCCTTTCCAGGACAGTGACTAATGGTGAGGCCAAGTCAAACAGTGCAAATCTCTGTGTCATATTGAGATTGAGAACTTCCTGGTCAATGATCACAAGTTGCTGGTGGACGATTATGCTAAGACTTTCTTTCTACACTCAGAAGAAGGAAACAATACTATGGTTTCAACTGCATCTCCTAGACAGTATAGTGGAAGTGCCAGTAGGTGAATTTAGCAATACTGAGAAGAATGCAGACAGTGCTTGTGAATATAAAGTGACCACATCAAGATGGTTGTGAGGCTTCCCTTAGAAGGGGACAGAGACTCCTCACTGTGCATTGCACCCTCGCCTAAGGCATGGTCAGAGTTGCTGCACAGCATGTTACCTACCCTCAGCTCAAAATAGCCTTGGCATGAGTGATTCCTTCGTACTTCTTTGGACTCAAATGAAAACAACCCCTTTCCAGTTGTGTGTTTTGCAAAAACAAGGTGCCTGAGAATTATACCAGGGTAGCCAATGACCCAGAAAGGCAATAATTAATTGACTGAAGGTTGACTTCGTGGACAAGACACATTCATAAAATACAAGGAAATGAAGACAGACTCTGCCTGAGTCAGATTTTCAGACATCAAGTCAGAAGCCTGGAGCCAGAGGCTTTGATGTGTGAATCATGACAAGTTCAGGGAAATTAAATAACTTTAGACAAGAGGTGGCGCTCTGCACTTTTCCCAGCCAAAGAGCTCAGAACTACCCAATTATCAGTAGTGCCTTCTCCTCTCTCTTCTCAAGAAACATCTGCAAGGATAAACTAAAGATACCAAAGGCTAAGCGAGCTCTCCAGTGTAATTCTTTAAAATTTTGTTGGGCTCAGAAGTCTAATGCTACTCTATTTTTGTCTTATCAAACCTCATCTTGTTCAGTGTCCAAACACTCTCACTTAGAAATGTACTAGAAGTAAAAGATATGCTAAATGAGATCACTGCTGTTCTGATCCACAGAGAACTCCCGTTGATTACAGTTGCTGGGTAAGTCAGGACCAGGGCAAGATAGCGCTACTGCCAGACCCTAGCCTTGACTGAACTTGCAAATGCAAAGCTAAAAGATGCAAATGAAGGTTTTAAAAAGAGCTTGTTTATCATGAATTTTATTAACAGAGTCATAACATCAGAGATTTCACTGGAGATGGATAAATGGATGGACCGCTGGGTGTGTGACCCTGAAGGCTGTTGTCTGAAGGTATTAAACAAAAGAAGCTCCAAAACTCAGCTGAGTTTGGGAAATATGAAGTTAAGCTGATTAAATAGGTTTCTTTACTACAGAATGACTCAGAACATTCTTTATCTAATGTGCCTTGTGAGTCTCCAAGAGGGGAATATGGTATGCCAGACTTCCAAAGTTGTGTAGTCATAGGTCTATTGCTTTTTCCTTTTCCCATGGGTTGGCCTGTTCTATTGGGTGAATATGTGAGCTCCAGGCTCAGCCTGTCTGTTTGAATCTAGGATCTCCCACTGGGGAGTTGGTGGCATTGGGCAAGTTATTTAGATCTTTCTAAGTCTCGGTTTCATCTTTTATAAAAGGAGTATAATAATATCACCTGGCTTATAAGATTGTTTCAAGGTTGTGGGACATAAATGAGCTAATTCACGCAAAGCCTTGCATTTATTTATTGCACAGCTCCAGAGACATAAAGCATGTTGCAGAATGAGTTTTGCGTAGCATGCACTTTTCAGAATATCAGCATAGTGGATGTTGGGGCTGCTGCTTAGGATCTCTGACATCCCCCGCCCCTGCCTGAAATGAATTGTTTCTGTTGGTCTAATTAGGAGGATGCTTGAGAAGTTTCTTTGATGTTTGAGGGAATGACAGGTCTTGAGTCTGAGTGATTGGTGGGTGTTGGATAAGGAATGTGGGTAGGCAACTTATGATAATGAGGCAGGTCATTCTGGGGAGGAAATAGATGCTTAGAGGACAGCAGACACAGGTGGCACCCCCATCAGTCCTCAGCTGAAGCCTGACTCTCCTTGGACATTTTTTTTTTTTTTTATAGACATGAGAGCTAAAAGCTTGTAGCTTAAGTAAGTCTGAGTGAGGTCTTCTGTGATTGACTGGCTACAGCCTCTTAGCTGATGGCATAGGGAAGATATCATGGATAAGAAGAAAGCAAGGGGTTCTGGAAACAGCTCCAAGTCAGATGCAACCCTGCCTCTTTAGCGATTGGCAGCACATGTCAGAAGTATCTTATGATTGGTCTGCTTTATGGTTCCGAGGCAGTAAAATGGAGGTGGCTAAATCTTTTTTTTACTCAAGCTTCATAGTAAGACTGAGGTACAACAGAGAGAAAGTGTGTGAAAACACTTTCGAGATGGTCAAGTGTGCTGTGTATGCAAGGCAGAAATGTTTATAACAATCGCGGAAATTTGACCACTTCTTGATTTAAAGCTGTAACACTGTGGTGGTAGAAGATTTTTGGCTAATGCTAGAATAAGAACATAAAATCCAGCTGTCAAAATATTATAATTGATTTCTGTCTAACCCTAAGGCTTTAAATTCTGTGATGCTATAAGTTTAAGGGCTTATCTGTGGATTCCTGCCATTCTGTAATACTCAGTCCCAGTTGAAATTCTATAACCCTGACTATTTCAAGAGACGCTGGAAAGTATTCATGAATAAACAAGGAACCTCACATCGGGGTAATTTTAGTTTTTAAAATTTCCCAACTGTGGGGACTATTGGTGCTCATTTATCTTCATTTTCAGTTGAAGCAAATAGACCCATTACTCCTTAATAAAAGGTGGTGAAATTTTACTTCTATAGTGAGGAATAGGCTCAACCAACAATTTGGTAGAAAGTTAAAAAAAAAAAAAAAAAGAAATCATCTACAAAATCAAGAAGAAAGATATTCTGCAGTGATTTTAGTGTATTTGAAACTTCATTAGCAATAATAATCATCAAGTCTTTACTGGGAAAGTTCCCCACGGGTTTCTCGTACTTCTACAAGTCTTGCCACGCATTCCAAGAACATGAGGCCCCGACTGCTCTTCCGATGGGCCAGTTCTTAGGCTGCTGTCTTTGCAGTGAGCAACATCGAGGGAGTGGAGTAAGTTTTCCCTCCAAGATAAAGTGTGGGCTTGCTTACTGTTTGCCATAACAATAGTGGGCTCCCCAAGCTCAGTGTTCCTAAGTTGTGAGCCGAAACTGTTGTGTGTAAAACATCCATTTGGGCCTCTCCGTGTGAACTCTTGGGTTTTGGGGTGAAGGGTACTGGAATATGCATGCAGATGCTCCTACTGTGTGGCATGGCCCGAGTGATAAAATCTGTGTCTCTGATCCAGGAGTTTCATGTCTTCCACCAGCAACCATGGAATATGGGCTGTGTTTGTCAGTTTTCTGTCACTACAGTGACATAATTGACATAATTAACTGATAAAGGGAAAGGTATATTTTGGTTCAAAGTTTTGGGGGTGTCAGTCTATGACCAATTTGCCCCATGTTGGGGGGGGTGCTGTGGTTAGGCAGCGTGTTATGACAGGGATATATGGTGGAGCAAAACTGCTCACCCCATGGCAAGGAAGGAAGAGAGAGGGGAAGGCACTGGCAGCCCACCGTCCCCTTCAAGTGAACCCCAATCAACCAGAGACTTCTCCCTAGGCCCTACTTCTTAAAGGTTCCACTGTCTCCTAATGGTGCCATACTGGGGGCCAAACTCTTAGCACATGGACTTTTGCGGGGATGTTAAGATACAAAATGTAGCACAGGCTAACTTATTAGCTTATCAAGAAGGCAGAAGCAGATCCCAGGGCTCTTCAAAAACCTGGAAACTTTTGATGATTTTTTTGTATTTGGTTCATTTGCATAAAAATTCCTTCAAAAAAAAATTCACACCAATGTTGTTCTTTAGGGACTCTTGTCTTCATCACTCACCAGCAGAGGGAGCCCACGCTAATTAATTAGATACAGGCTCGTTCTCCTGGTGTCACAGGTTAGAGCAGCCTGTGTGTAAAATCCACTCACAGTTATCATGCTGGTGATAACGCATGAAGAGGAATTTAGGACATGAAATAGTAGCATTATTTACTTTGGTTTCAGGGCATTAAAGGCAAAACAAATTTTTTTTTTTTTTTTTTTTTACATTTTCCAAGGGGAACTCCAGGGTTGGAGGAAGTTGGGGAATGTGTCTTCACCAACCTGGAAACAGTTGAACTATTTTCTAAATTGAAGTTGATAGCACTGTATCTTGGGAAAGGAAGAAGTCCTGAATAAAACAAAATATCTCTTTTGGAAATCTAGTGTTCTGTCTTTCCTTTATACCATGTATGATACCAAGAAATGAAAAATTACCTGACATTGATTATGCTTAAAAAAAAACCTGTAAAATCAAGTGCATAAATGAATACACATACAAATCTCACGTACTTTGCTTTCGTATGTTCGTCTCCAAACCCTCACTTATCGAAATTTCAGACTGCATGTAGATAAATCCAGATCTGACTATCAGCCTGAGGCTAGGCTGACTTCCAAAATGAGTTTCAGCATCAGTTTAGAATCTCTTGTTTGTTTATAAAATATAGCTCTTCTCAATCATTTTTTTCCTTCTAGGTGGAAGCCCAAAATAAATATATTCATTATAAAAAGGAAAACATTCAATAATTTAAAATTGCATTTTTTAAGGATTGCCACATAAAAGGACACCAAATTGTTATTAATGATAGAGCTGATAGTAGTGGGAAATATTTACATGGGTTTGTTTGAATTTTATTCTGAAACTTCAGAGTTAAATGTATTGTATAGTCATGTTTTTTTCACCTCCAAATCTGACTTTTTAACTTCTATGTCACAGTGACATGGTTTGGTAAAAGTGACCTTTTTACTGGTGTGCTTTTCACTTCATAACTAGTTTTAATTTTTTTTACTTCTTATAATAGGTATTTTGCTTAGAAATACTTTAGAGAATATAAATGTCAGAAGAAAAAGCACACGAATGTTTTTCAAATATAGTCAGTTTTTAAGACAGGCAGTGTTCTTCCAAAGTGTTTTGTTAGAGGAAGTGATGTAAGTCAGATCTAATTTTCTCATACAGTGTTATGAGTCAAGAGTTATTTTCTTACACAAAGATTTAATGCCTCAGTTTTAAAGGAATACTTTAAATGCCATACTGATTTCAACTGTGAATATCGGCTGCAGCACTTTTCTTTCCTTCTCTTTTCTTTCATCTTCATTGTCTCCCTCCTCCTCTTCTCCCTCCTTCTCTCCTCCTCCTCCTCCTCCTCCTTTCAGCACTGGAAATTGTGCTCAGCTACTGAGATACATCCCCAGCCTTTGAGATGTGAGACGGCACTCTCACTAAGTTGCTGAGGTTGGCCTCGAACTTGGGATTCTCCTGCCTCAGCCTTGTGAGTAGCTGGGACTACAAGCATGTGCCACGGCACCTGGCTATTGCTATAGAGTTTTCTGAGGCATAGGCGAATTGATTAAGGATGACCTCCTTAATGCAGAAGTTGGTCACATATTGTTTATTAATAGTTTATGCAAGAGAATACCTGGAATGTGGCAGATAAGGCTAGATAATCTCAGTCTAGGAAGTTTAGGAAACCAGGGGTGAGGCTGACAGGGAAAAAGTGGGAAGTTTGAGGCTCCATGATCCCTGGGCAGCTCAATGACTGGCAGAGATAGGGATGAATCACAGGAGAGGTGGAAGATCCATAAGGATGAGTTTTTTGCCCCACTAGCAGCAATGATTTGGCAGCCATCCGATGGCTAGATTGCCTCTGTGGGAGCTTTGAGATCCAGGTAGGAGGTTGCAAAACTGGTGGAGCCCAAGACTAAAGGGCCATTTTGAAAAGTAGAACTGCACCCAGGTGGCAGGTTTGACATCTATGGTCCAGGCTACAGAAACAACCCAGTACTCCTAGGGACTTGGCTACAGTCCCATTTGATCCCGATTCTGTCACCAGCACCATCTGCAGAGTCAAGGGACCTGGAAGAAACCATGCCCATTCATTTCTCTAAGAATGGGCCCCTGACCCTTATCAGTCTGTGGATCATAAAGCAGCCTGGGACCCAGCTCCAGCCTCTCAACCAGGGTCTGGGAGAGTAATGTTCACCTAAAGAACGGTGGAGTGGGGAAGGGAAGACACTCCAGTGTTTCCTGAGGCTTGCTCAGTCCTACTGTGGATCCTGAAGCAGCCTTGTGACTTGGCTCTAGCCCTTCTCAGCTATGGTCTGGGGCCAGTCTTGCTCGCTCAGGGGCCTGCCCAGTGACCCAGCAGGAGCCACACCCATCCATGCAATGGAAATATAACATACCAAAACTTGTGGGATGTAACAAAACCAGTTCTAAGAGTGAAGTTTATAGTGATAACTGCCTACATTAAGAAAAAAGAATGATCTAAAATAAATAACCTAATGAACACTTTAAGGAACTAAAAAAAAAAAAAAAAGAACAAACTAAACCTAAAGTTATCAGAAGGAGAGAATTAATATAGAGCAGAAATACATGAAATAGAAACTAGGAAGGCAGTTGAAAAGATCACAACTAAAAGTTGTATTTTGGAAAGGTCAACAAAATTTTAGTTAGAGTAACCAAGGAAAGAGAGAGAGATCAAATAAATAAAATCACAAGGAAGTGAAGAGCTATTATAACGATTCTATGAAAATGACATGCCAACGAACGTGATGATCTAGAATAAACATATACATTCATAGAATCTATCAAGACTGGATAATGAAGAAATAGAAAATCTGAGCTGACCAATAATGAATAAGGAGATTGAAGCAGTAATCAAAATTCTTTCAACTGAGAAAATCCCAGGAACAGATGGCTTTATTGGTAAAGTTTGAAAGCATTCAAAAAATTATGACAATGCTTTTCAAAATATTTCAAAAGATTGAACAGGAGGGAATGCTTTCTAAACTCACTTTACGAGGTCAGCATTCTCCGATACTAAATCCAGAAAAAGATACTAAAGAAAACAAAATTTTAGGTCAACATTCATGATAAACATAGATGCAAATATCTTTAATAAAACACGAGCAAATTTAATCCAACATTACATTAAAAGGCTCATACACTATGGTAAAGTGAAATCTATCCCTAGGATTCAAGGATGGTTCTACATATGGAAGTCAATTATTATTATATATCAGATTAACAGAATGAAGGATAGAAGTTACATAATCATCTCAGTAGGTGTAGCCAAAGCACTTGACAGAATTTAACATTCTTTCATGATAAAAGCTCTTCATAAATTAGGTACAGAAGAAATAAACCTCAGAATAGCAAATGTCATGTATGACAGAACTGTATCTAACATATTCAGCGGTGTGGATTCCATACCATTTGCTCAAAGCTTTTCCTCTAATATCAAGGAAAAGACAAAGATGCCCACTCTCAATACTTTTAAACATAGTACCGGAAATCCTACCAGAGCAATTAGCTAAGAAAAAGAAGTAAAAGTCATACAGATTAGAAACTAAGAAAAAATTATCTCCATTTGCAGATAATATAATCTTATATGTAGAAAACCCAAAACACTCCAGCATAAAACAGTTAAAAACTAATAAATGAATCAGGTCAGGTTGCAGGATACAAGATCAACATACAAAATACAGTAGTATTTCTATGTATTACCAATGAATACTTAAAAGAAATAAACAATTCCAATGACACTGGCATCAAAAAGAAGGAAAAACTTCAGAATAAGTTTAAACAAGGAGGTGAAAGATCTTATCCTGAAAGCTATAAATCACTGATGAGAGAAATTGAAGATAATGCAAATAAATAGAAAGACATTTCATGTTTGTAAATTGGGAGAAGTAAGATTGTTACAAAGTCTCTAACTTTTCCAAAGTTATCCATCGCTTCCATGTAATCCCTGTCAAAATTCCAATGTCGTTTTTCTCAGAAATATAAAAAATAATCCTAAAATGTGCATGGAACCTCTAAAGACCCTTAATAGACAAAACAATCTTAAGGAAGAAGAACAAAGCTGGAGGCTACACATTTCTTGATTTCAAAATATATTGCAAAGCTATAGTAGTCCAAACCGTATGGTACTGGAATAAAGAGGGAGATAGACACCAATGAAACAAAAAAATGAAACGAAAAACCAAAAAACAAACCAAAACAAGAAGAACAAAAAAAGGGATATGTGAGGTGATAATGTGCCCAATGGCTTGATTTTGGTAATCACTTAAAATTTTATATGTATATCAAATAATTTGGTTGCATACATAAATATGTTCAATTTTAATTTGCCAATTATACCTCAATAAATTTGGGAAAAAGAGAGCACATCATTGGAGAATGAGGAGAGACTAGTTTTGGTAATCCAGACAGCTCTAGCTGTTAAAGGAGGCAGAGGGTCATTGGTTCATTGATGATTCAGGGACTTTCCCTACATTTTTTTTTTTTTGCACTGGGAATTGAACCCAGGGCCTTATGCCTACTAAGCAAGTGCTCTTCCACTGATCTACACTGCCAGCTGTCTCTCGAAGACCCTTGACAGGGATGATTGAGGAGGAGAATGGAGCATTCTTCAAATGTGCTTTAAGAAAATGCTCCGGGTCCTGCACTGTACCTGGCACTCTTACCCTTCAGCAGAGAAGAAAGGTGACCAGTCTCCTGGACTTTCAATGTGATGCATCCAGCTAAACTCAACTGGTGCCTCCACTTAGGCCTGCTTACTTCTTGTGTACTAAAACTGAGCTGATTAATGTTACATACTATTACACTTTTCTTCTCCACCTCTTTTCTCCCAGATTTCTCATATTTTCCACTTTCCTTATTTTTGTGCACTCCCCCAAAGTTGTTTCACTGAAAGTAGAAGTTGCTTATCAGAAATTCAGCTTTTGTATTATGTCCCTCCTTACTTTCAATGGAACACGTGTGCAGAATGTCGCAACATTCAGAAAGATGGAGGTGAGAGCAAATGGTATGTTTTTAGGTCATGCCAATGCCTGGGCTTCTGCTGCATCTCAGCCCTTCTTGGAGGTTTATAGAGTACTTTGGGGTCCTTGTCCTAGGGGCAGAAGGAGCTTTTCTTAGGTGTCTCGGGGACAGAGGAAACTGTTCTCTACATTGAGACAGGCAGGCTCTGGTGGCAGTGGCACAACTCACTGCAGCAAGCCTGAATTCTTTTTTTTTTTTTTTTTTTTTTTTTTTTTAAGAAAGAGTGAGAGAGAGTGAGAAAGAGGAAGAGAGAGAGAATTTTAATATTTATTTTTTAGTATTTGGCGGACACAACATCTTTGTCTGTATGTGGTGCTGAGGATCGAACCCGGGCCGCACGCATGCCTGGCGAGCGCGCTACCGCTTGAGCCACATCCCCAGCCCAAGCCTGAATTCTTGATGTGGCTCTTTGAAGTCTGACCTGGGGGAGTGCAGTGGCAGGACGGCCAACTGGCTATCGCGAGACGTGCCAGAGAGGGTCTTGTAAAGTCTCTCCCCGTGGCCCAGCCACCACGACGGCACTGACCCATAAACGACATGTCAGGCACCACAGAGTCCTATTCATAAGCTTGTGTTTTTGGAAGAAAGATCCAGAGACTCTAAAAATGAGCAGTGAGACAGTGACATCATAATGGTATTTATTATTTCAGGTTAGACTGGCACCTACTAAATCATTATGGCCACAGGTAGGTTTTTCCACTTGAGGGGAGTCTTCTTTTTTCCTCCTAAAGCTGGATTACTGGGAGGCCGTGAAGCACGCACGTTCCCTCAGAGTGCCAGTGTGGGGGAAATAAGACCCAAATGATTTCTGTTTCATTTTATTTTCACATACTCCCCGCCCCTAGTCACTGAGTGGATTAAGTTTTATAGGGCACAGCCTGGGTCAGGCTTACACGCAACCAAACCCTCCTGGCTGCAGCTCCAGCCAGGCACGATCCTGACGTGAGGAACATCTCGGGACATCCTGCCCCCACATGCTCTTTTTAGTACGGAAATTGCAGAAATGACTTAGGCCTCTAGGTCCAAGCTTTAAGGAGCCCTATGGGCACATATCAATGTATTTGGAAAACACAACAAAGTTATTAGCATTTTATCAGAGATTAATTTGTCACATTAGCTTAACATAGAAAGGCCTGAAGAAATGAACTGGTGCATTGCAGTGGGAAGGAAGGGAATGGAAAGGAGCTGGCAAAATGGGCTCTCCCTAGGGGCTTCCAGTGTGCTAATGCATGTGATGTGCATGTGTGCACATCTGTGTATGTGCATATCTGCATGTGTGTGCACATGTGCGTGTGTGTGTGTGTGTGTATCTGTTTGAATGTGCACACTTGTATGTGTGTGCATATGTGTATGTGCCTGTATGGGGTAGTTGAAGTGGGGTGGAAGTGGGTGGAGATGAAAGTTATACCAGGATACAAAATGATTCAGATATATGTTAGGACTTGAGGAATTAAAATATTTTAATATATTTTATATAATGGGAGGCTGAGGATATAGCTCAGTTGGTAGAGTGTTTGCCTAGCATGCACAAGGCCCTAGGTTCAATCCCCAGCCCAATACACACACACACACACACAAAGATATTTTATATAATGGGGGATAAAATTAGCTGTACAGTTGTAGGTTTATATATAAGTCTATCTACATATGTAGATGCACATACTGTATACATATATGCATATGTGTGTGTGTGTGTTCATTTCAACCTAAGCCAGAGCCAGAAAGTAAGATAGTTGTTGAGAGACTATTCTTAATGATCACATGATTACCCAAGTTTCATGTTAGACATGGGAAAATTCCCGGGTATTTGGGTACTGATGAGGTCTTCATATTTTTCCTCCTGTAGTGAAGGTTGGTCTTGACAGGGGGATGCCAGAGAAACACAATGTTATGAACTTGGGAATTGGCTGGAGGCATGTGTGTGTGTGTGTGTGTGTGTGTGTGTGTGTGTGTGTGTGTCTTTCTTTCCCCCTGGGGCTGTGGTTTTCCCTGCATTCACAGTTTCTTTCCCTGTCTCGCAGCAGCTGCATCATTACACTAACCTGGCGCCTGAAGAGCAGGAGAAATGTATGCTGAGATTAATGATAATGCACTTAAATTTACATAACACGTCAAGTCCAGAAGGATCCCAAAGTACCATGTAAACCTCCTAGAAGGGCTGAGATGCAGCAGCCTTCCTCAGAGACCTCACAGAGCTGGGCAGGTGGAACGGGAAGGCAGCTTGACTTTTGTTTACTAACCATGATAGCTACAGCAGGGCAACTTTAGACTGGACGGACAGGAAGGACAAAATGCTCCACACACTTTTTTTTTTGTGTGTGTGTGTGTGGTTATTAAGTAGTACTACAAGTCAGCAACCTAGCAGAAATGGTTTGCCTTCAACTTTGCAGATAAGGATTGGAGACTCAGAATGATGAGACCCCTGTGTACCACCACACCAGGAGAGAATACAAAACTCTGCAGGGAGGCCATGCCTGCCTGGCCCTTCAGGACCTTCTTTACAGCCATGGGCAAGAGGAGCAGCTGGTGAGGATCCTACCTAGGCTCGTTCCTTGCTCCTCTGCTTCAGGACATGGGCCTTTTTGCTGCCTCTCCAATTTACTGAGTCTATTCCATCTTGAAATGTTTTATTGCTGTGCACTCTACCTGGAATTGCTCTTGCTCTTGAAATCACTCTCCCAGAACACGCAGGAGGTCACTGCCTAAATGTTAGTGTGGCAGAAAAGATGTCTCTATTACCTCTGACCTTAGCTGGGTACAGCTAGTCCCCTTAGCTGTGTTCAGATAGCACGTACCTAGCTGAAGTCATATTCCATTTTTATCTATATGCTGTTTATCATCTTTCTCCCCTGATTAAATATGAGCTACATGAATTGGAGCTGTTTCCATCCCTGTCGCATCCATGACCAGACCACGGATGACGAAGTGTGTATGAAATGCCTGCAGCCCTTACATCATTCTCCCACAGGCTGGGTTCTGGGTGTGACTTGGGAGGTCCCTGTCTGCTGGTATTTGGGTGGAGAGCAGCCACAATGTGTCCAGATCTGGACTACGTGGCACCAAGTCCAGTGGCTTGTGCAGAGCTAACATTTTGTTAAATTAAGTATGATTTATCTTTGACAGAGGCCTCTGCTTACGTTAGGGCATTTCTGATAGAGTAAAGTTTATCTTTTCCTTTTCCCATTCAGAGGGGTTTTGATGTTGTGCTATGGCCCTTGAAATAGCTCAGTGTCTCCAACGTTTTCCTTTGGAAGAATGTTGACTGAGTTGGGGTGGCTCCTCCAAATGGAGGCAGAACTACACAGAACCCAGCTCTTAGGAATCCCATGACCTCTGGGCAAGAGACATAGCAACATCAGGTGTGAGGAGCTAAATAGTGCGGTGCAGGTGGAGGGTCTTGGCAAGAGCAGGATTTTTCCTGGTGGAGGGAAGAAAGGGACATTTCAGACAGAGAGAGAACAGCAAGAGTAGAACCGCAGTCAAACCACCTGTAGATGGGAGCAGAGAGGAGCCATCACCGCTGGAGTCAGAGCCTGGGGAGATGATCTCCACCCTGCCCTGGGATATGATCTCATTGACTCCACAGGACCAGACCTGGACCAGACCTCCCAGGAAAACCAGGGTACTGCAGGGATTGATGCTGGTGATTCATTGAGAGGCAAACCTTTCTTTTGAGTCATTCCTGCATCGATGTTCCAGGACAGTATGTATGTGTGTGATTGCGTATGAATATGGGCTGTGTGTGTGTGTGTGTGTGTGAAGGCGGGTGGCTCAGTCTTCTGGATTAGGAGACCCTGAATTCCTTGCATCCCAGGGGTCTCTGGTAGGTAACTGTGGGGTCTGAGCTGTGGGACTTTCCATCTGACAGTTTTTCTACTCCCTTTGGAATGTCCTGAGTCTCCTGTATTCTGAAAGGCTATTGCTATTTTTTACATCAAGGAGAAATACACATACGGATATTTCTTAGCCCTGAAGGATCTGACAGTGGCCAAGGGCTGAGTGCAGTGCAGAGCTCTATGCTCCTGTACAAATGCAATTCTTTTTAGCAAAATGATGATGTCCAGGTCCCCTCAGGACAGGGAGAATCCATGCTGGCAGCTGTCCATGGGAGGAGGGTGTGCTGGATCAGGGACCTGAGACTCACCTAGAGAGGACGGGCATTGGGAAGTACCCGGCTGAGGGTTTGTGTGTGACCCTAGGTGGCTCCCTCTACATGCATGCATTTAGTCCTGTCCTAAGCCAACCCCCTGACCTGCTAACCCCGGATTTTAGCTGAGCTTACAGTTACAACACATCCTCTCTGTTAAATAAAGGTATATTTTAATTACTTTGGTCAAAGTGATAATGGTTCTAGTAGGAAAGCTCTGTGTGCTTTTTAAATCAAGCTTCTCTCTCTTCCCTGGGCTTAGCTGCTATGATTATTATCCTGGACGAGGTACTCCTGAGGCTTGACTGGGTGGCAGTATGCTGGTCCTCATAACTCACTCAGGCCATAACCTCTCCACTAGTTGTTCTCAGCACTAAGTAACTGGGAGGAAGTGACCTGAGATCCATGAGAAGGCTAAACTTTGTCTCTCTACTCACTTATTGATAACCTGGAAGGGTAGATCTAAAGGGAAACACTTTGTTGGTCTTCTCTTTAGTTAAGCAAGTTTTCTTTAAGTTTTGTCACAAGGAAATAAAAACAGGTTCTTACCATTTTATTATGATTAGTTTGATGTGCTCATTGCAGGTGCACTTGTAACTAACACTCACAGACCAGTAGTAAGCTTTACAAATGACTTAAAAATAATTCCTGGTAGCAGGTGGCGGGATGCTGCCAATTGTTGGGTAGAATGGGAAAGCACCATTCTCCCATTTGAATTTTCCACAGTAAATCTCTCTCTCCTATAAGAGGATGACCATCAATACCAAGATCAAGCACAAATAGGTCAGTTCATAGATGCAAATTCAAGCCTTCCCTGTGATATTACTTTGTTGAGTACAGATGTAGGCATTTCATAGCTCTCTGCATAATTTTCCCTCTGATTTCAATATGCCAAATAGGCATAAGCCACATTATGAGCTAGTAGTTAAAAAAAATGGGTTTTCTACATTTCTCTACTCTCGTACGTTGGAATTATAAACTCTGTGGCGAATATTCTCATCCATATGGAGAAATATCAAGAATCCTCCATGTGCTAATTGGGAAAAATGTATCTAAACTTTCTGGCACACACAAGTTATAAATCTCTTTGGAAATGTAGACTGTGTGAAGTTTTGCACTTAGAAGTTCCAAAAATTCTATTTCTGCATTTTTATTCAATATTGTGACTTTGTCAAAGCTCAAGGTACACCCTCCCTCCTTATCTCCCGCCAGATTCCTGGCAACTTCAATTGCACTTGGAAATGCTGGCCAGTATAGGGAGGAGTCCCCCCACATTACAAAATGCAATACTTGTCATCCGAGAAAAATGAAGCACCCCCTCCCCTCACCCGATGACGGATGGCTCATCATCCCCTATACGTGCTTTATTAGCGGCAGATTCCTTCCTGTGTGGTTGTATCTGACTTGCCCGTGCCTGTGCGCTGACTCTCACCCCTGGGACCTGCTCCTGGAGCCCACACCCACCTGTTTCAGCGGAAGGTTCTCTGCCTCCGGCGAAGCTTATTTTGGCAGGCAAGCTATTGGAGGGAAATGCCAAACCAGGTTTGTCAGTACGAAAGACAAAGCAAGGTGTAAAGAGGGGGCCATCGCAGCCTCTTCTGAAGAGTCTTAGGAAATTCTTCGTCTGTCAAGGCTCCTGTGGCATGGGTTTGGAACCCGCCCCCTCCTCCCAATCCATCCACCTTGCGTGTCTATGGTTAGATACCACCTAGAGCCACTAGATGTCACCGCCTCCAGCCTGTTTCTCGACCTGCTGATCCTGCTGGGAGCCCGGGAGCTAGCTAGCGAGGCAAATTTCAACGTGGAGAGTCCTACAGCGAGCCTTGTCCTAGACCGATCCTTGACCCCCGTGGAGAAATCCAGCTGATCCGAGCAGCCGAAGGGCACTCACCTTGTGGTGCCACCTTCTGGTGCTGGGCGCCGGATGGGAAGGGCAAAGAACAGCGCCCAGCCCGTGCCTGTGGCTGGGTCCTGCGCCACCTTCCCGCACGTGCTCTTTGCGCGGGGGCTCTGGGTCAGCCACCACACCCACGGATTCCTGCCTGCCTGTTTCCACTTTGCAGGCAAGAAAGTGGAGTGAGGGAGAGAGCCCCCGTGACAGGCACAGGAACTGTGCCGTTTCCCCAGGTCAGGGAGAGCCTGTGCGGTGGCCACCGAGGAGGGGCTGGCTCCGTGCAGGCTGCGGATGAGGGAACCAGCCAGGTCCCCCAGGGAAGCCTCAGAATCCATAACTAATGCTGCACAACTGCGGGAGACACGTGGCCCACAGGAACATCTCCAAGTCACTAGTGGAAGGACCCATGTTTCCACATGTTTCTCTGGGGACAGAGATGGCACCTCAGGGAAGAGGGACACGTGCTTGCCTAGATGGTCATATGATTGCAATTGCCCAGGACTTTAAATTTATTTTTCAGATAATGATTCTACGTTTCTTGATTCAATTCCTCTTTTTTTTTTTTTTCTTTTTGGTAGTGTTTCATTTTTAATATTCACTGCTATGGCTGTATAATCAAACCCATCTGCAGTTTCATATTGGAAGTGATAATTGTTTGTGTAGGAGGGACAAAAAAAAAATCTAAATTCGTCCATCTATTATACCCCAACCACAGTGAGAGGGCTAAGAGCCCTTGAGTATATGGACAAGAAAAAGGATAAGCAGTAGCAGGTTCCATATTCTTATTTGTACAGAGAAGCTCAGGAGCATTTGTTACTGGGGGAAATTCTTCCTGTGGTTGGGATCCGAGAGTGGTTGATTTTCTAGTTTTGAACTCCGGATGATGAGGAAAAGCCTGTCAGCATCCTACAGAGAACAGTGTGGCCATCTCCCTCGGGAGTGAGCATCTTTGCTATGGGGGAAGGTGGTCATTTTCTTCTGCCTGATTAGCGGGGGTTCCTGGGTGAATAAGAATTCTTTATGTTTTGGGGACATTTGGACAGATTCCGTTTTTGCTGTTTCAACTTGAAGGAATTAGCTGGATGACAGGAATCAAGGGTTTACTTACACCTAGTATTTGGGCTGTGGCTAATATGGTTCTAAGTGAGGTGAAGTGGAGAGACACACACACACACACACAGACACACCATGCACAAAGACAGATTCGGGGATACTGGGGGTGTGTATCATGGCCCTGGGCAAAGTGCCTTATATAGTCCATACAATGGGGAGCAATTCCACAGAGGAAAAGGCAGGTAAAACAAATTCTGTTGTACCAGATTCTCAAACTAAACCTGGGATTCATTCAGTAAAACTGGGGCCTGATGCTGGAGACACATCAGTGAACAAAACAGACAAACATCACAAGATGTCTGAAGCATAACTTCTGGTCGAAAGAGACGCAGAAAGAAGTAAATGATGTAGTCTGTGGATTAGATGAGAAGTGCCAAGGAGAGAATAAAGGAGGAAATGGGGAGAGGGAGTGCAGGGTGGTCAGGGAGTCCTGATGAGAAAAGGAGGTGTGGGGGAATGTGAGGGAGCAGTAACAGAGATGGCAGGGGACAGCATCCAGACCATAGGTCCCGAGGCAGGAGTCTGCTGGTGTTTTTCCAGAACAGTGAGGCGTCTGTGTGGCTGTAGAATTGGCCAGGAAGAGAGCTGAGATGGATCAAGAGTGCTGGGGGCACACTCAGTGAGCCTGGAGTCACTGGAAACACTCTGGCTGTCACCTGGGAAGAGAGGTTTGAGGGCAGGAAAGTTGGGCTTTTGACTTTTGTTTGGAAAGGTTTTTAAAGGGGGTCAGCGTGGAACAGATATGGATGAGGAGGCAGTTGTAGTGATCCAGGTGAGAAACCATGATAGTTAAACCTGGAAGACAACAGGGAGAGAAGCGGTCAGTTTCCAAGTGTATATTTTTTTAAATTTTTGTTTGTTCTTTTTAGTTATACATGACAGTAGAATCTATTTTGATATATTTTTTAAAAAACATGAAATATATCATATTCTAATTAGGATCCCCATCTTATGGATGTACACGCTGTGGAGTTTCATTGTGGTGTTTTCTTTTTTTTTTAAAATATTTATTTTTTAGTCTTCAGTGGACACAACATCTTATTTTTTTTTATTTTTATGTGGTGCTGAGGATCCAACCCAGCGCCCCACGCATGCCAGGCAAGCGCACTACCGCTTGAGCCACATCCCCAGTCCACATTGTGGTGTTTTCATATATGTATATAGGAAAATTATATCAGATTCATTCCATTATCTTTCCTATGTCTAACCCCACCATCCCTTCATTTCTCTTTGTCTGACCCACTGAACTTTTATTCTTCTCCCCCTGTCCCCTTGTTGTGTGTTAGCATCTACATATCAGAGAGAACATTCAACCTTTGGTTTTCTGGGATTGGCTTATTTCACTTAGCGTAACAGTCTCCAGTTTTGTTCATTTATCAGTGAATGTCATTAAGTCATTCTTCTTTATGGCCGAGTAATATTCCATTGTGTGTATATAACACCTTTTCTTTATCCATTCATCTGTGGAAGGGCACCTAGGTTGGTTCCATAGCTTAGCTATTGTGAATTGTGCTGCTCTAAACATTGATGTGGCTGCATCACTGTAGTATGCTGATTTTAATTCCTTTGGATATATACTGAAGAGTGATATAACTGGATGAAATGATGGTACCATTCTTAAGTTTCTTAAGGAACATCCGTACTGCTTACCAGAGTAGTTGCTGTAATCTGCAGTCCCACCAACAATGCATGTGTACTTTTTTTCCCCACATCCTCGCCAACATTTATTGCTGCTTGTGTTCTTGATATCTGCCATTCTGACTGGAGTGAGGTGAAATCTCAGTGCAGTTTTATTTTTATGTTAAGAAATTTTAAATTTTTTTTTAGTTATACGTGATAGTAGAGTCTATTTTGACATACTTGTACAAACAAGGAATATATATTATTCTAATTATTATCCCAGTCTTGTGGACATACCTGATGTTGAAATTCACTGGGGTGTACACAGAGTCCATTACTGGTCATCTGAAACTGGCTCAAGAGGGAGGGCAGGTTGTTAAATATTCAGGAACTCTGCCACCTGGTAGCTAAACCATTGGTGAGTTGAAATCACCAAGTTGGGACTCTTTACACCATGGACCAAGAGGGCACATGAAAGCTCTTTCCTTTTGTGGATCTGGAGTCTCAACCCATCCTGGATGTGAGAGGAGGGGCAGGGATGGCCCTGGGCAGGGCTGCTCTTACTGGTGGAATAAGTTTGTCTTCAGGCTCAGGGCTGCTGTTCATTTCCTGCTATTTGATGTTTTCTGATATCTTTATTTGAGGGCAGTTTTGCACGGAGTGATCAACTTTCTATTCAGGTGGATCATATCTATTTCATACCTCTCCTGGAGAAAATAGGTATGAACCCTGTCATAGGGTTAAAAATAACCATCTATTTCAGGCCCAAAGTCTATCTTCTTGAAATGATAGCTGCAGTCCGGGCCATAGTTCTTTTCTTTTTTTTTTTTTTAATTTTAATATTTATTTATTTTTTTTTTTAGTTTTTTCGGCGGACACAACATCTTTGTGTTTGTATGTGGTGCTGAGGATCGAACCCGGGCCGCCCGCATGCCAGGCGAGGGCGCTACCGCTTGAGCCACATCCCCAGCCCTGGGCCATAGTTCTTTAGTGGAATCAGGCAAACTTGAGCTTATGCGGGACCCTTGGGGGAAGGTACTTCTGAGAGCTCTTTTGTTTAAATATATGTCCTTTTAAACCTTCTCCTCCAGGCATATTCTCCCAATTGTCTTTCACTCTATCCTAAATCTGTACCTCCTTGGGATGACAATGAATTGAACACTGGGCTCTCTAACCTTTTAAAAAAAAATCACACCCACACACAGGATACCCCAAAGTTCAAGGGGGAAGATTTGGCATTGTCTGATTTTGAACTAGGATATATTTGGTTTACCACTTATCTTCCTTGATGTCATGAACATCTGAGGTTGAATTTCAGTAAGAAGTGGGTCATGCCCAGGTCATACGTGGTGGGCACTCTGTAGCGTCAAGGAATCCTCCTGCTGCCCTTTAGAGTGGGCGGAGCTGGAGTAATTTGGAGTGCACCAGATCTTCCTGTTGGGGCTCACAAAGGCACACTGGAAATTTTATATAAGAACTGATTTTTCTGTGAATTTTCCAGAACTTTCACACCTACTACATGGCCTGGCCCAGACAGTCCACATCCACCGGCCTGGGTCGTTCTAACTGGGAACAGGGAGCTCAGAGGGGCGAGCCTGCAGTGAGGGCTGAGGCGAGCAGGCGTCCGGGCCCTGGAGCCAGGAAGTCCCGGCACCGGTCCCCGTCTGGCCTCGACTCTTTTGGATGGGAAAAGCTGTGGTGGACTCTCAGCCTCACTGGGAACTTTACAGGGATTTGCTGCTGGGAGGCCAGGCGCTGCCCTTCAGCTGGAGCTGCAGCTGCGGATTCTCCTTCTCAGATGGGGCACTCCCTGAGGCCTGTGCTGTGGGACTGAGGCCTCTTGGCTGGGCCCCACAGCTTTGGATATCAGCCAACCTGGGTTTGTGTCTTCCTCTTACATAGGCTTCTTCTGTGGCCCTGATATGTGGCTTAACCACAGCCTGGGATTTGCTTCTGCAAAGGCAGGAGAGGGGTGACAGAACTTTTAAGGTGAACGTTTAGAACAATGGTGCTTGCAGGATCTCAGCAAGGAGCGTTTGGGCATGTGTGGGGAAGATCACTGATGTTCCTAAGCTACTAATGCACAGCACAGGGTGGCACCTGCTTCTACTGCCATCAGCAGAGAAGGCAATGCCACAGAGGGATGGAGCAAAAGGAATAGAATCCCCAGTTTATGTGCAATTGAACATGGCTGTGTTTGAATGCAGAGGACGGGAAGACCAAGGAGGGCCAGATCTCACACACACACACACACACACACACACACACCCCACATACACAGTGACTTCTGTAAAACCAGGAGGTCGACATAGATAATCCGGAGGCCCCACTCCCATGTAGATTCTGAGTAGACAGAGGATAGATGGTCAAAGGTCCCTTCCCATGGGACAAATGGGTGGATGCCTCCCCTGAGAAGCCAGCTGTAGTTGAGTCCCAGTGGTGAGTGCATTCCAGATGGGGATGGCTGCAGAAGAGACTGGATTCTGAGCAGCACAGACATGAGGAGGCAGTGGTCCTGTCTTGTCCATCGGGCCAGCAGGGACTGGTCCTCAGATGGTCCTAACAGTAGGCCCCGTCTTGGCATGCAGTCATCCCCAGCCCATTCAAGTAAAGATTCAGGGCCAAATGGAAATTTGCTGCCGAGCTTCACTGACCTGAGCGGATGCAAGGACTGAGAAAAATGGATTCCACCAAAGAAGAGAGAGATGCATGTCAACTGTACCCTCTTCTTCTCTCAGCAGGCCTTCTGTGTTATATGTACTACATATATGCTCGTTATATGTGTCAACTTGACTGGACCAGGGGCTGCCCAGATATTTAGTTCAGTTGTGTCTTTGAGGGTGAACATTTGAGTCAGTAGACTGAGTAAAGCAGATTGCTCTCCCAATGTGTGTGTGTGTGTGTGTGAGCCCCACCCACTGAGTTTAGGGTCCGAATAGAATGAAAGGCTGGCCTACCACACTGAGAGAATTCTCCTGCCTCGAGACCTTCCTCCAGGGAAATTGGGACTTCACCTCTCCCTAGTTTCCATGGTAGTTTCCAGACTTTGGACTCAAGCTGGAACATCAACTGTACAGATTTTGGACTTGCCCGTTTTCACGATCACATAAGCCAGTAAATCTCTCCCTCTCTTTCTCTTCATACAGTCATCCCTTGGTATGGGAGGAGGGTTGTCTCCAGGACACCCCATGAATGTATACAAATCCACAGCTGCGCTGGTCCCTGATATAAAACGACATAGTATTTACCTATAACCTATAGTGTGTTCTGCATACTTCCAATCCCCTTCTAGGTTACTTGCAATACCTCATGCAACATCAATGCCGTGTAAGTAGTTATTATACGATATTGTTTAGGGAAGTATGCACAGAAAAGCTTGTACATGTGCAGAGTGGACACAATCTTTCACCTCTCATTAGGAGGAGATCCGATCAGTTGTTTCTGTGAAGCAGTGTCTGGAAGGGCTCGGGGAGTGTCTTCACGCTTCTATTAAAGAAATGAGCAACCAGAAGAAGTAACTGCATAAGTGAAACCTAGGAGTTCTGCGGATTCTGGGAGCAGAGCAAAAGTGCTCTTCCACCACAGAGATTAGGACAGAAGATACACGAGCCCAATACCTCACAAAGTCTCCTTTTCCCATTACCCGCACCGACTGTT
Organism: Callospermophilus lateralis; assembly: GCF_048772815.1. Classification (NCBI taxonomy): domain Eukaryota; kingdom Metazoa; phylum Chordata; class Mammalia; order Rodentia; family Sciuridae; genus Callospermophilus; species Callospermophilus lateralis. The sequence goes on from NC_135320.1 coordinate 12,433,843, forward strand.
GAGAACAAATAAATCCAGGGAGGTTGTAGGTATAAATAAACTAATTCACGTGCACATTTTCTTTCAAGGGTTTTGAAAAGAAAGATGCTGGAGAAATATTTCGTATTATTGCCATGATTATTTCTGGGTTTAATTCTCCCTATAAAGAAAATGAGGAATGGGGTTCTATGACCTATGTGTTTTTGGCAAAAAATGTTTAATATTTCCCCCTGGCTCAAATTGAAAAAATCTTTCATAATTCTCAGGTCAGACATATAAATATTCCAAACAAAGCCTCATTAGTTCTACCCACTCCACCATCTATTGAGTTAAGACTGGCTAATCCAGAAGTTGACACAGTTAAATGAAAAGGTTCATTTGGAACTGTTAACACCTTGCAGTAACACCTTGCACTTATACAGGACCTTTCATGGTGAAGCACTGCAAAGTGCTCAGCAGACAGTGTATAAATAGAAACACCTCCCCCACCACCAAAGGTAGCCTTCTTCCAAGGCACAATAGGGCCCCAACACCACCCTGGCATTTTTGTTGTAAGAGAAAATTGCAGAATGTTTTCTACCTTTTCAATTGAGTGAGTTTATTTTCCCCCCATCAATTGATTCTGATACTCTGTGATCAACCGGGTATTCAATGATTCAAGCCAAATATGACACTAACCATTCCACATTAGCCCAGACCCCACCGAGTAGGAGCCGTCCGTCATTTCAGGCACCAGTCTCAGGTAGAAGAGCACCAGGTTACCCATGATTTTGTCCAGTTTGGCTACAAATTGGGAATTCCAATGATGTACTCATCAGGTTTGATAATATGCTGCAGGAAATTTTTACTTACCACGACAAGTTCACTATAAAGGATACAATTTGGAAATAATCGAGTGAAAAGAAGCACAGGAAAAGTATAAAGGAGGGGCGAATGAAACTCCTATGCCCTTTTTGGGGATACCAACCTCCTATCACCTTGATGTATTAAACGACTCATTGCTTAGGATTTTTATAAGAATTCCATTATATAGACATGATTGAATCCTTGGCCCTTGGTGAATGAACTAAGTTTTCCCCCAGAGTGTGGGTTGAAAGTTCCAATTCTCTAATCACATGGTTGGTTCCCCTGGCAATCAGCAGCCAACTAAAAGCTACTTAGGGGCTCACTGAGAGTCAGTATCATAACTCAGGGATGGTTGAAAGGGGCTTGTTATGGACAGCAACATGCTCCTCTCATCCCTCACATTCATGGAATTTCAAGAGTTTGGGGAGCTCTGTGCTAAGATCTGGGGAAAATGCCCCAACATATATTACACATCATACCACACATATGACAGGATATTTCATCTGACCAGTGTCGGTCATGTTGGAATGAAGCCAGGGTACTGCTCTGAGCATTTTACTACTCATGGAAGAAGTTCTGGGAGATATGAGATGGCTGTTTCACATTATCTCATTCCATGGAACATACCTTCTACATGAACACTAAGAGAATTTTTGTGATGATGAAAGTGTCTATAATATGCACGGTCCAACATGATAGCCACTAACTACACATAATTTGGATCCTAAATGAGCCCCAAAGGCACATGTGTTGAAGGTTTAGTTGCCATCCTGTGGTGCTGTAGGGAAGTGGTGGAACCCTTAGGAGATGGAGAGGTGGCGTCTGGTGAAGGAATGTTAGGTCATTGGGGATATTGGGATCCTATCCCTTTACTGTTTCTCTCTTTCTTTGTTTTCCACCATGAGATGAACAGCTTTGCCGTACATATTCCCCACCATAATACCACCTCATGACAGGCCCAAAGACAACGGGGCCAAGCAACCATAGACTAAATTCCCAGTAATCATGAGCCCAAATAAATCTTTCCTCCTTATAAGTTGCTTACCTCAGGTATTTCATAACAGTAACAGATTAACATGAAACATTTGGCCATGAGTACTTGACATATGGCAAATTATGACTGCAATGATAATGATATTTTATTATGATTACTATATTTAATTGCAATCAGTTTAAATTCACGGAGCCCCGTGCGTCTTATGACTGCATTGTGCAAAGTTTTGCAGCAAAGACTCTCTGGAAAGACTGATGACATTGGTGTGGGATGTGTGGGACGGTGGCTTCTGTTGAGTTTGGAGCAGTGCAATGTCCCTCATGGGCTTACCCCGCTCCTTGCAACTGTAGCTCAAAGTAAAGAGATGCCACCTTCTCCAGAAAGTTCCCATGGGATCCCTCTCTCCATCCATTCTCTGATTTTCAGTATATTCAAACTTGTCATAGTCCACACTTTCCCAGGTAAATGGAAATTCTGAACTTAGAATTTTCCAGCAATTCTTTATATAGCTGCAGACTAAAATTTTGAATCAAAGCAAAGTTAATAACTAAAATGAGGTTTAAAAGTGCTCCTCCCAGAGGTGACGGCACTTCGAGGGAGTGATTCTGAGTGGGAGAAGCGGGAGTTTTGAAGAGGTGACTCCAAGTGATGAGTTTGAGGGTTCAATGTGTCAGTGACTCCTAAAGATGAGTGTGTGTGTGCATTTCTGGCAACAGTGGGGACTGGCGATGGAGGAAAGCAGAATAGTGTGGATGGCAGCATTTTAAGGAGCTCAGTTTAGGCCCCCAGGTGACCCTGAGCCCCTGAAGAGTATGGGAGACAGAGTGAGGAAGAACTCCAGAGAAACCCCAAGAGCAATGCTCAGGGGACAGATAAGCACACAGAGAGCCGAGCTGGGAGGGGAAGTTCAGTAGAGTGGGGTGAGCTGGTGATATGGTGCAGACCCCCAGCAACGGAAGCTGGCGAGAGTTTCTCTTGGGTAAGAATAGGCAGGGAGGGCAGAAGAGAACACAGGACCAGGCCTGCAAGGGCTTGAAGGGCAAGACTGGCAGAAAATGCTGTACCAGGGGCAGGACTGCTCCCTGGGAAGAGGTGGGACACAGGCACTGCCTGGGAAGGGGGCTCCCACATGGGTCCAGGGAATCCACAGTTAGGCATGTGTTCCTACCAATGTGGGTAAAGTTGCATTTGTTCTTGGAGCAGTGGCTTTCCAAGAGGAGATGTGGAAAAGCCAGACGGAAACTCCTTTCGGCGGGGTGCTGGGTGCCGGGTGCATACTTCATTCTGTGTGTAGTGGACAGCACTGATGAGGTGATGTGCCTTTCTCTTGTGATTACTTGTTCACCTGCTTGTCACTGACATATGGAACCACGAGCTTGGCCAGTGGGATCTGCATGGCATTCCTTTAACCTTCTCTTTCTGCAGGGTGCTGCAGTCTGGCTGGGCACAATTCAGGAGCCACTTGTCAAAAGAAACTAACTTTATTTTAGAACCACACACACCAAACAAAACAGCTCCTCAGGAAAAATCCCTCAGAGCCCAACTGCCACTGCCGGCTTCCCCCAAGCCACACTCCCCAACCACCAGCCTCCACACCTCCCACAATCCTCTTCCTCTTGAGGCCGATTGGCTGGGTCGCATGGGCAGAGCCAAAAAGTCCCCCAATGAGCAGCTCCGTGGCCTGAAAGGGCAGGGAAACAGCCCAATGAGCTTGACCGCAGAGGAGCCAATCAGCTAGATGTTGCTGGGGCCACTGGGAGCCAATCATCAGCTGGCAGTCTGAAAGTTTGCTGGGGCCCCTTGAGCTCATCAGCTGGCAGTCTGAAAGTTTGCTGGGGCCCCTTTGGCTGTGGCTCTCAACAGCAGGGAATGGGGGAGTTCTCACAGAGGAGGCTTGTTTTTCTGTGTGCTGCCACTAAGCAGTGCCTGCACTGCCCTCTAGGTGACTGAAGACCAGGTGCAGTTGTGTTGAGTTTTACAGGTCACGGGAGCTCCTGTTTCTCTTCTGCACTTTAATTAATTGAGGTCAACTTACACCTGTACCTCGGCATCAAGGGTTCAGTTGAGTTTACACACATGCACACACACACAATATAAATAACATGTAAAATATTTATGATACCCGATTCATAAATATTTAGTATATAAAAGGGCTCAATTGAATTATATATAATATAAATAGCATATATTAAATATTTATAATAACATATATAAAATTTAATATATAAACATATTTATAATATATAAAAACTTAATATATAATACATGCTTAATATATAATGATATACTTTTAAAAATGTTTTTATTACTGCGTTAGAATTATTCATAATAGTGGGGTTCATTTTTATATAATCATACATGTGTTGGACATAATTTGCTGTGTTTCAGTCCCAGTATACACACATAAATGTAAATATATGAATATGTATATGCATGTTGATATATAAAATAGTTGTATATCTTTCCATGTACTTTATTTTTTATTTAATAATAATAATTTGGGTTGCTGGGAATCAAGCCCAGAGCCTTGTGCATGCTAGGCAAAAGCTCTACCACTGAGCTCTATCTTCTCTCTCATTTCCCAAATACTTTAAATAATATCTAATAACTTAGTATAATGTAAATGCTATGAAATAGCTGTTATGCTGTGTTGTTTAGAGAATAATGACAAGAAAAATTTCTGTACATATTAAGTGCAGATGCAATTTTTGGGGGGAATATTTTCCATCTGTGGCTTGTTGAATTCAAGGATATGGAACTCACACATACAGAGGGCTGACTATATAGATTGTACGCTGTATATTTATACGTTACATATAAACATATTCATATATGTATATTTATGTAGATGCATTTTTCTTGAAAAATGTTTGGAATGGAATGCATGAATTCTTAAACTTACATAAATCACCAATCACTTGGTCTGATTTGTCTAAACCCCTTGCAAATTTACATAAGCATTTTTAGTCTGATTAAGACTTTGGGGCTCCTGGGATGATGCCGGAGCAAAGGGTAGGTACATTCTTACTATAATTCCCACAGCTCTGTTTTTTCATTCCAGGGTCTGAGACTTTTGCATTTGAAATGGGAAGGATAGAGTCTCAAGTGGAGGTGTTTGCAACACTCCTTGGCTGTGTGCTGGGCAAAGTTGGGGGAATTGGGCCTGACACTTCTGGTGACAGGGCCATGTCAGTGATCCTGGCCTTAGAGCCCTGGGAGCCCCAGGTTGTGCTAAGAAGCCAGACCAGCCTGATTAAGTGCTGCAATCTGGAAGGTAGCCTACAAGGACTGAAACAGTGGGGGAAGGTTGTGCAAGAGAGGCCAACTGGGAGCTGCCACTGACCTGAAGCCACTGAACTCCCACCTTGTGCCGCCATCTTGGTGTTGGAAGTGCAGGTTGATGGCAGGTAAGCAGGGCACTGCCCTCAGCTTGTGCTGAGGGGGGAACAGACAGAGTGGCTAGAAGAATTTTTTGGAGGAAATCTGCACACAAACCACACTAGACAAATTGTAGTTTAAAGGTGTATTAAGAATTGTAATGCAAAAAAATAATAATAAGAAGAAATTATTATTACTTATTATTAAAAGAAAACACGATAATAGAGTTGTTGGCTTTCTAACTTGTTTCAAAATCATGTTTTTTTTTTTTTCCTCTCTGACAAAGTCTTTAAAACATAACTTCTATCTGAGGATGTAAAAGAATGAAGTCAGTTAGTGATAATTTAATAAACTATTTCAATACTCGTGGAATATTTCACACTAGTGTTTCACATTGGCTTTGGGGTATCTGACTCTGTTGGTCCCACACACACCAAGTTATGGCCAACACGGGCGCTTTCACATTCTACAAAGGACAACATTTATCCCTCATTAATGTTAACTGGGTAAAAAACGTCTGTCTCTATAAGGAAGGTTTATTGAGGGGGCTCCTTGGTTTGTTTCCAGCAATAGTGAAGCATGGTACCAAGGTGTGTCTTCACCTGGGCTCAGCACACTGGGACCACGTGGGCTAACATGGTGTGGGGTCAGCCTGGAGGCTCACAGCGAGATGGCTTGCTTGAGTCAGCTTGAGGTCTCTCTGACCAAAGACCCAACAAGAACAACCCAGAGGAGTAAAAGTTTCAGTTTCAGCCATAACATGGCTCAAGCTTGTCTTATTCACACCCATGTGATCTTTCCCAGGGAAAGACTGTCATCATACCTGTGGTGGAAAGCCAAGGTGTGGGTCTGTTATCAGATACCAACAAGGATTTGAGAAGACCAGCTACAGAGAAAGGGACAAGCCCCCATGGCCTGCCAGGGACAATGCTCAGGTCCTTGGTATCTGCTCAATGACCTGCTCAAGGTGGGAATGACAGGCTTAGTTGGTGCCTGGGCTGAGCACATCTTTCTGAGAGGTATGAGGAGGTTATCAGAGGTGCCTCACCAGCGCCAACTCTGTTCTCTGGAGATGAGATTACTTGACAGCCTAGGAAGTTCAAGAGCTGTTCCGTGGCCCAGTAAGCATAAGGTTGCCAGATGTCTGGGAGACCCCACAGTCGGACAGGCAGGGACTTCTGATTTGAATTCTTCCTTCCACCTGTTTATCCTGCCTTGAAATTCCCCAATAATTCTTCCAGAAGGGTCAAATTTCAAGTCCTTGTCCTTCTTTTTTGGCAAGTTATGAGAAATTGATCACTGGATCTGGCCCCCTTGGGGCTTTTGAGTGTTAATGGAAAGAAAATATTGTCGAAATTAAAATTCTTTAAAAATGTTACATTTTAGAAAATTTATGATTTTTAAAATATGAGAACTCTTTGGAATATTTATCCTGGGCAAGTCACTATCATCTTTCTGGACTTCAAGCCACCATTCTTAAAAGGATGCCCTAGTAACAGGGTAGGGCTGAGGTTTATTCCAGCCTCAAGGTCAAGATTCTCTGTTTCCATAATTAAAACAGCAATGCACAACTTATGGAATCAGATGATAACACTGACTAAAAAACCACACTGAAATGGAAATAGCCAATGGTAGATCCTTCTCTGAGTTCAGCACTAATGCAGAGCAGGAGTGCAGAGAGATGAGCAGAAAAGCATCTAGAAGAAAAGTGTTCAAAAGTGAAAAACAAAAACAAAAACAAAAAACTCTCTGTATGGCCTTGGACACATTTCTTGACTTCTCTGTGCTTTGATTTCCTAATCAATAACATAGGAAGCTCAGTTTAAAGGATTGTTGGGAGATTTCAGACAGAAGGCACAGGGAAAGAGCTATATAAGTGGTTGTTACTTTTTATTAATGATGATTTTTGGTAAGCCACAACCTGAGTAGCTGGAGTTTGGAGTGGTTCTTCTCTTAATTCAAGATCAATTCTGATTCTGGGAGGAAAAGGAAACAAAGGTATGGAGTTTTTGCCTTGGCTTTAACAAGCTGGTAAAACAATAGGAAGCATCACCAACATTTTATGGACCTCAAACTAAGGAGCTACACACACACACACACACACACACACAAAATTCATAATCACCATAACACTTTGAAAAGCTAGTTATTATTTATTTCGGCTCAGCAATTTACATGGCTTTTGAAAAAGGCTCCTATTAAAACAAAAATGGGAACAAAACCTGATACATGATGTATTTTAAGGTCTTTAGTGATTTATAAGTTTTTTTCCTTAAAGTTTAAAAATGATTCTGTTCAGGTTGCCTCAGTAAGTGTCCTAGTCTTAATGTCTCTGTGATGATCCACTCGCTGGTTGGAGTGCAGTTTAAAAATACAATGTATGAAGTCTTGAATTGGGTGCCAACATACTTTATATACAAACAGAAATACAAAGAGTGTGGTATTTATGAGTATTAAGAATTGTAATGCAAAAAAAAGAATAGCATTACTTTATATTAGATAGAGGAAAGTGAAAGGAGGGGAAGGCAGGGGATGTGGGGATAAGAAAGATAGTAGAACGAAACAGACATTATTACTTTATGTATGTAGTGACTGTATGACCAATGTGATTCTACAATATGTATAATCAGAAAAATGAGAAATTATATCCTACCTATGTATATAAGTGCATTCTACAGTCATGTATAACTAATTAAAATAAATTAAAAAAAATACAATGTAGTTTATAAAATCTTCAGATGGCCTTTCTATGATTCCATCACCAGGGATTCAGGAGTCCACCCAGGCAGGGCCCAGAGCCACCCCTTCGCAGTGCAGTCACAGGTCCTGAACCTCCACCCTTCCAGAGCTTCCTTCCGTCTCTCCCCTGAACCAGCACATGCTCCCAAGGGTCTGCTGCATCATCTTCTTCCTGGGCCCTGGGGGTCTTTCTTGGGCTAAGGGTATATACAGGGAGGTAGAGTAAATGTTGACTATGGTTTCCGATTTTGTTTCTATTTCTTCTATAGATTTACTTCCTGTGGGTAAATCCTTACTTAAAAACAAAGATTGGAAGTTATCTAGACTAGAAGTCACATACGACAGGACCATCAAGAGAGGACTAGAGAGGGCTAGGAATGGGGTTCAGTAATAGCAAGCTTCTGCATGCTTGAGGCTCTGGTCCCATCACCAGCACCCTAAAAATAAGGTTAAAAAAAATTAAAATGTGTAGGAAGGAAGATGTCATCATACGTTAGAAATGCTGCGTCTCTCAGCCTAACTCAGCTTTGAAATGTCTAGTGACTAAAGGAAATAGAGACAAAAATTAAATACAGCAGTGTACCGGATTCCCTTATTTCATGAATAGAAGTGAACCAGTTTGAACTTAAGGGTTTGGCTCTCAACTCAAAGAGAAAGAGCCACGTGTGTCTGTGTAAGGGACATTGACCCGGTAAGTCTTCAACAGAAATGCTGCAAGAATTTCAGGGATTTATTTCTTCATCCATTTCTTATATTTGCTCTTCTGTGTCACCTTGAGAGGGGGACAGGTGTAATCCTGGGCCTACCTGCTTTAAAAAGTGCCGTAGTCCAGCTGCAGCAAAATAACGGGGGGGGGGAGGGGTGACGAGCAACTTGTGTACATTGATACAGCAGGAGTGGGAGCCGTTTATTGTAGGACAGGAGGGGTATATATACATTCCACACAGCTTATCTTAATTCACATAAACTAGATACAGCAGTCAACCAATAAGGAATCTCCACACTTAATGGCTCGCTGGCGTTACTTCACAAACCACTCCCTCCGCAAAATGCCAGGCGCCATCCAGACTTGTTTACAGACTCTAGCAAAAAAGTAAGAGGAGTAAAATGTGACAAGAAGGCTCAGAAGTAAATTCCATTCAATTGTTAATGAGGATGTAGCACAGAACAGTGGTGCTGTGCAAGTGGCCCACGGTACATCTATCTGCTAGTGTCCTGGGGTCTTTTATTACTACTGTCTTCTGCCCACCATATTGGACCTTCCCCTTTGGGGCTGGAACATTGAAGGGAGGGAGAAACAGGTCAGCGTGATGATACAGAGTTAGGGAGGAGCTAGCTGCAGGTCTTTTTAGCTGCCTAGTTTCTTTTACACGTCTATATTTAGAAACTGGGGATATGGTTCAGTGGTTAAGCACCCCTGAGTTTAATTCTGGTACCAAAAAAAAAAAATCTTGAGGGAGAAAAATAGGATGGAACCACAGGGTTTAGGAGAATTCAAACCTATTTTTTTTTTTTTTTTTTGTAAGTGTGTGGTATGAAGGGGGAGAATTGAGGTCTAAAGCTTATACCCCTTTGAATATTTTCTGAATCATTAACCCCAAAGAAGAAATGTATAGGGTTGGAGACAGGATTCTGAGTGCTGCTAAACAATAATTAGCCTGTGGAACGACTTTGAATGGTTTAAACCCATAGTTCATAATTAATTGCCAGAGTATTAATAAATGAGTAGTCACCTCTCAGAACAGGAATGTGGACCTTGAGGTAATGAGACATTGGAAGTTGGAGCCAAGGAAGCAGAGCAGTGAGAGACGTCTCAGAGTCTCCCAGTCCAGTAGGTGTGCAGCGGGCTCTTCTCTCCAATATGCTTGAATTTGTTCTCCCTTCTGTAAAAATAGCACCTGACCTTTGCCCTCTGATGTGTCCGGTACCATCTGCTTCATCGATTAGAGAGCACATTCTGTGATGGACTCATGCCGCTGAACCACAGCTCCTGTTTCTGTCTTTGAACATAACCTGGTCATAATAGAGACAGTGTGGGCTCCTTGATTGCCCCTCCTGCTGCTCCCCTGTCTCCAAATAATCCCCAGAAGTGCAACCCATCAAATTACACCTCCGTTGTTGGACCCAGCCAGGGCTCAGGCAGCCAGGAGCCTAGCGGTGCCAGCTCTGGACAACAAGTTCTGCCTCCGCGGAGGGAAAACGAACCAGCTCCAGAAATGCAGGCGTGGGAAGAGTGTGTGCCTGGGAAAGGGATAAAGTGTGAGGCTCCTGTTTGCCAAGCACCCCACTTAGCCACGTTTTCCAGGGTGAGTGCCTACTGGAGATGGAATGAGAAAACACTCACAAATATTCCTGTGCCCAAGGACCATGAAGGCCCACTTTCTCAAGAGACTTGTGATTTGTGAGCTTAGCCTTCAGTAGTTAAACTGGGCTATTATGCTTCCAAATGTAGAGGGTTTATTTTTTTTTTTTTTTTCCTACCAAAGAAACAACATTCTCTACTTCCTAGGGATTCAGCCATCAGATCCAGGCAGTCTAATAATAAAGAAATTGTACCTTGCAGATGTGGCTAAGGGGACAGCCCTCCGCCAGCCCCTTGGTAATTACTTGTGTCCAGCATTCTTTCACTAATGAAGCCTATAGGAGGGGTAGTTAGAACTTATACACCCTGTGCACACTCCCACCTACAGATGAACCAGCCTGCCGGTCCTTACCTGGCGTGCTAAATGGGTTCTTGGTTGTCAAGTTCTGGACAGGTGTGCTCTGTGGAAACACCTCCGCTTCAGGGAGATAATGAAGATGCAATGAAATAATTAAATCAATTGCTGATAATGGACCCGGGGTGGGGGGAAGGGTGTGTGGGTTTGTAAAGTAATAGAAAGAGCAGGTCAGATGAGAAGAAACTTATCCATGGACATGGTGGGGAGGGGTGGGACCATGTGTGTTACAGCCTAATTTGGATGCTTGGAATATGGGCATTGCTGATTTGGGGCATTCATTTGTGATGCTCCCGTTATGACTGGCCACTGTGGTGTGAGTACATACTGAATTTAGTTTGATTGCCCTAGTTTGGCCTTCCAGAAATGGGAATTTTTTTTTTTTTTCACTGCTGGAAAAAACAGCCAAAGATGTGTGGGGCTGGGAGGTTGCAGGGACAACAGCTGTCACCATAGGGAAGACCAAGGCCAATATCCCAAAGGATCTGATCTGATGGGCGGTGCATGCTCAGCAGTAACCATATATGGCAGTGACCCTGCTGGAGGCCTGACGCGGGGCGGGGGGGGGGGGGGGGGGGGGGGGGGGGGGTGCGCAACACATGAGTGCAGTGTGGTCTCTGTGGAGGAGGACATCAGCTAGCCGCTGGGAGAATCGTAGTTGGAATCTGAATGTGAGCATTTGGCACTAAGTTTTTGCTCACCCGTCTAGCATTTGGGGAAATCTGGGTAAGTGGCTAGTCTGGTGGGATGGTCAAACAGTTGATCAGACAACTTGGAAATGGAAGAAAATATCGTTTAGTGGTCGCAGCATATCAGCAACCGCAGCCTCAGGAGACATTCTGTGCTGTGCCTGGTTCTGAACTCTCCAAGGTAGACGCCTCTGAAGAACTTCAAACAACACCAGTGGACTGGCTGAGTCAGAAACTTTGGGATGGAACCAATACACAGATCATTCTTGACCTGTGATGACTTGGCTTATGAGTTTTCAACTCTATGATGGTGTGAAAGTGACAGGCATTCAATGGAAACCGTGTTTAGTTGTTTGAATTCGGATCTTTTCCTGGGCTAGGGATGTGCAGTGTAAACCGTTGGGTTGCTGGGAAACAGCAGTGCCCCGCAGCTCCTAGGTGGCCGTGTGGTCATGAATGACTGAGGCTCCACAGGGCTCTGTGATGCTCAGCTCTGATGTTAGGTGTATTCAGTGCATTTTTGGTTGTGGATATTTTCAGCTTATGGGTTTAGCAGGATGTAGCCCCATCATGAGCAGAGGAACATTGTTATTGTATTGCCATTTTTAGGTGATTCTAATGTGCAGCCAAAGATGTGAAACTCCAGTTAGTAACTGTTCCTGCTCACTCCGACCCTCTCACTGCTGCAATGAGCTGCCCCACCCCCACCCCCCAGTAGCAGTTGGCTCTAGGGACTTCTGTATCTCACTGCACTAGATAAGTACAACTCTGAAGCCAATTCTAGTAAGTTAACATGTATACACGACTCCCAGAGCAACCACCAAAAAAGACCTCAAAAACTCACTAAAGAAATAAGATGTTACACTGGAAACTATTCACTTAAACAGTAAAGGAGTAACCAACAGGATGTGAGACAAATAATAAGGTGCAAAATGGCAGACATAATCCAACTGTATCAATAGTTATATTAAGCACGTGTTGACCAAACAATCTAATTAATTAAACAATAGGAAGGGGTTGTAATATTGAATAAAAAAAATAAGATCTAAATATATACCTTATTTACAGATATCATTTGAATTCAAAGATACAAATAGGTCAAACGTAAAATGATGGTAAATATATTTCATGCAAACAGCAACAATAAGAAAGTTGGAGTCATTCTAATATCAGGCAAAAGAGACTTTAAAAGAAAAAAAAATGTTGCTTGGGATAAAGAGGGGCATTTTTAATAATAAAAAGGTCAATCCATTACAAAGATATAACAATGATAAAAACATCTGTACCTAAACAGTCTGGGAGAACTCAGGAAGCTGGCAGAATAGAACCCTACTCTCCCCCCGCACCCCCCAAACACTGATTTTAACAAGCACCCATGGTAGGTAATATCTTTTTAGAAGTCTGGGAGAACAATGGATAGGTTCCAGCCCTATTTGGAAACCCAAAATCCAATATTGGATGTGCTGAAGAGGGCAGGGAGAACAGTGTCACTTTACCTTGTTACCCCTCCTCCAAGGCAGTGCAGCTCAGTGTCATGGGAGACCCTCTCAATTCCAGATTTCTCCTATGGGAAACAGTAAGAGCAAAGTGAGTGTCTGGTTCCTGAGCTGCCATGCTCTGAGTGTTTGTGTCCCCCAAACTCCACATGTGGGAGCCTAATCCCTGGTGGGATCTGATGTGGTGGTGTTAGGCACGTCTCCAGTGCCTTGGGAATTGATTAGTCATGAGGATGGAGCCCTCATGCATGGGATTGATGCTGATTATAATCTCAAGAGACACAATCCTGAATGCCATAAATTCAAAAGATTATATTTCCTTAACTCTAAATACCCCCAAATCACAATCCCCAAAAGATTAAAATCTCAAATGTTGAACTCTTGAAAGCCAATCCCCCTCAAACTGCAATTCCCATAAAAAAAAGGGCTATATGAGGGGATAAAGAACTGAATTCTGCAGAAGGGATGTCTACATGATATGGCAATGTGAAAACTTCGGTTTAAAATGCATCATTATCTGCATTGGTATTCCTTCTAGACAATGAAGTTCAGGAGTTTTAATGGATTAAGTCTGCATTTGCTTTACAAAACCAGAGAAGTTACTGACTGAACTATCAAAAATAATTACATGCACAGTCGGGTAAGCAGACTTACACAGTGTTGCTGCTGCTCAATTGCTGGTATTGGTTCTAAGACTCAGTTCTGTGTACGAGTGCAGGCAGAATGGATTTCCTCATATCCCCAACAACACAGAAGTGTGGCACAGAAGATGGGAAAATTTAAGAGGGAATGTTTGGGTTGGCATATATCAAATCATGGAAGAATTTAAAAAACATTAGCACCTTGTAGAAAATGAATGTGAACCTATTGTTCAAGAAGCCATACTCTGAGAGAATAAAAGGCAGCTATTCATCATGGTGCAAGATTCAAAATATATTAAATGATTATGAAAGTTTGTTTGGCTCTGTCTGTCTGCTCTGTGCAGTTGCCCATGATAATCTATCCCTAGGGTACATTTTTTCATATGTTAGCCTTTCTCTTCATGCCCCCCTCCACTATTTATATTGTGTATTACTTTTACTTTCTATAATTTACTATGTTGCATGTTTTTTCTTCACATCATTTCCAATATAGGAGGTATAAATTGCATAATGACACTTAGTTCTCATTTATTTTATGCAGCTTTTTGAATATCTGACTTTGTGAAAGTACATTATCACAACGTTGGCTTTGTGTGTAAGCATATGGGCATGAGTAAGAATGTCGGAAATTCATTAATAAATGAAGAGATGTCCTTTCCAAACTGTCTTTGTGAAAAAGATATTTTTTGAGATCTTGACTCTTTGGGCAATGGCATATATAGTGATGACCTCTTGTGGCTTTTGTTCAACATGGTATTTCATGTGACTTCAGTTTTAAAGTGGATGCACACAAATACCAGCCATAGTTCTCTGAGTTACACATTTCACTGTTTGAGGTACTTCTCTGTGAATATGCTTCATCTTGTTTTAGTCAGCTTTCTCACTGCTGTGACGAAAAGATCTGACAAGAACAATTTTAGAGGAGAAAAGGTTTACTTTGGGGCTCACAGTTTCAGAGGTCTCAATCTATAGATGGTGGACTCCATTGCTCTGAGGTGAAAGGGCATGAGGAAGAAAGTGGCTCAGGACATTGTACCAGGAAAGAGAGAGAAAGGGAGGGGCAGAGAGGGAGGGAGGAGAGGGGAAAAGGGGAAGGAGGAGGAGGAGGGAAAGGGGGGAGGGGCAGGAGGAGGGAGGGAAAGTGTTGTCTTCTCACCATGAACAAAATATACACACCAAAGGCAAACCCCCTAATGACCCACCTCCTCTAGCCCTACCCTACCAGCCCACAGTTACCATTCAGTTAATCTCTATCAGGGGATTAATGCACTGATTAGGTTAAAGCTCTCATAACCCAATCATTTCTTGAATTGTCTCATACATGAGCTTCTAGGAGCCACTTAATATCTGAACAATAACAAAACTGTTACATATTACAGCTGTTGTTAATATACCCCAATGTTTATGATTGCAGAAATATGTATTATTGCCTATTTTATTGTGCAAAGTGTCTTATGAAGTGTTTTGTTGTAGTTTCATGTTTCTTAAATTTCTTTTTGAAAATGTAAATAAATGTCACTTAATTAAAAAGTTTATTTTTCTAGAATCATGTTTTCAGGATCATGATGCTTTGGGGGTTTAGACTGTAGGGATTTTAGTCTTTGGAGATGTTAATCTTTTGAGATTTTAGCATTTGACATTAATGGCTTTGGGGATTGTGTCTTTTAGATTATGGTACAAAGGCAAAATCACAAAAATAAATACATGCCTCTTCACAGCACCTTTATCTGTAAATGTCCCAAACTGAAAACAACCAAAATGTTCCTAATAGGTGATGAGTAAGTGAACTTTGATGTATTCATAACATGGAATACAACTCATCAATAAAAAAGGAATGAACTACTCATACACACCATATTTTGGATCATTCTACAGAGAATTATAGTGAACAAAACAACCTGATATCAAAAGTTCACATGCTCTATAATTTAGTTATATAACATTCTCAAATGACAAAATTACAGAGATAGAAAGTAGATTAGTGGCTGCCAGGGGTTAGGGATGGTGAGGGGAAGGGGAGGCATGATTATGAAGGGGTAACACAAAGGAGATCTCTGTGGTGATGGAATAATTGTAATTCTTGATTGGGGTAGTGGTTACCCAAATCTACATATTAGATAAAATAGCACAAAACTAGGACACACATTAGACCAATGTCAATTTTCTGGTTTTGATTTTGTACTATAATTATGTAAGACATAACAGTGGGGGATAACTGGGTCAAGGGTACTTGGGACCTCTCTGTATTATCTTTGCAACTCTGTGTACATCTATAATTATTCCAAACAAAAGTGTTTTTTTTTTTTAAGTCTAGTTGGCAGCCTCTAAGATAGTCCCCATCATCTTCTCATGCCCTTTGATAATTCCCAGATTTAGTGACTCACTTGTGATGAACAGAATACAGAAAAAATAATGGGATGCCCCTCCTGGAACTGGGTTGCAGAGAGACTGCAGTTTCCTGTCGGGGATACACTCTCATTCTTCCTCCCTCAGGGGAATCAAACTGCCTTGTGAGCAACTCTTTCGCAAAAGGGAATGAGGTCTCCAGCCAATAGTTAGAAGGCCCTCTGTTCACCCAGCAGCTAAGAGGGTTTAGCCTTAAGAGTCAGACCCTGGTTAATCCCCCAAAATGATCCTGCCAGCATTGTGTGAGGGATGCCGCCTGACCAGTGCCACTGAGCCCTGCCTTGCTTCCTAACCCACATGAACTGAGTTGCTTTTAGCTGCTAAAACAAAGAAAGAAAGAAAGAAACCACAACAACAAAAGTTGGCAGGTGGATATATGAGCGGTATCCTTGGAAGAAAGTGGACAGGCTGGTCCCAACGGTTGTTTTTCATCTCATATGTAAACAGTGGGAAGTGAGATTTTAAGAATAAACGGCTCGACCCTCTCTAAAGGGCTTTGAACGCTAAGCCAAGAAGTCAAGATTCTCATCTGGGAACAAAGGGTGGTGACATTTGTGAGAGACAATGTGATGAAAGTGCTCCTTTCAGAAAACTGGTCTTGAAGGTCTAGGGGAGTCCACGGGCATGGAGAGGAGCCGTGGACCTGGTAGCTCAGTGAGGAAGTTACTGTCTTAGACTCAAGGAGAGGTGTGAGAGCTGGGCATCACTGGGCTCAGCAGCAGTGGGAAGGATGGTGGGGGGACAGATACTTTGGTGGACATTGAACACTCCAGGTGGTGTGCTGTGAGGTCAAAGATGGTTGAGTTTGTGACGTGGGCGATATTATTATTATTATTGATATTAGTAGAACAAGGGGCACTTCATGCACTTATCAAACCAGCATGGCTACTGACCCAGGAGAATAATTTATGATTTAATTTCTCACTTTTTACCAATGGCTATTCCTGTTGGCCAGTCTGATGTCCTGTATCAAGGGTCTAAACAGACAAATCAATGTGGGTCTTCCGGAGAAACTGCATATGCTTTGTTTCTTCAAGGACTTTCCTTTGTTTTGAGTGAAGAGCCTTATTCCTTAGCACCTTCATCTATCTTACTCATGATCCAGAATAATGAAGAGATCCACTTTGAAGTCATATGAAATTCTTTCTCATTCTCACTGGGCTCTGTGACTATAGTCAAAGTTACTCTTGAGTCCATAAGTTAATCTTTCTCAACTGCCTAATAACAGAATATTTATCTCTCTCTTGAGAAGTCCTATGAGAATTAAGTAAGTAACACCTGTCCAGCATCTGATGTGTGCAAGTGGGTGCTATGGAATTATTGCTTCCAGGCAAAGATAGGTCAGGGTGTTGTAGTTTATTTTCTAAGGAAAAAATGGCATGGATGGTGAGTGAGAACAATGGCAAACCCAGTTTTTCACTCAAGGACAGAGTGAAAGACTGGGAACCGTATTCTGTTCCTGATTCAACATGAATGAAGCTCTTAGAGAAGGGTTTATGTTGAATTGTCAGAAATTGATAATGGGGACACTTTGGAAGTTCTTGGAATGCCACATTTAGTTCTTGGGATGCATACCTTAGGGTTTCAATATCACTCCCCAAATAATATAAAGTTAAATGATGAAGGATTATTTCTGAAAGGGGAAAAGGGCAAGAAGCTATTAAGAGGATGTTTGATACTAGGAATATTGCATTTATATTCTGGCTTTTAAAGCAAAATGTTATCATTTACAAATAGAAAAGGATTTGGGCTCTGAGAGAGCCAAATCCTTGTTTCTACAGAGACTGTAAGGGAAACTGAGCAATAACTATCCTTCCATGGGCTAACATTTATGCTTAGCTCCTATACTTAAACTGGGGTCAAAATGAATATTTAGAATTTTTGAGATTCCAAACACTGATCATGTAGGCAATGGAGTTGACTGATCATGGACTAAATCTCTGAAACTGAGGCATGCTTCTATTGATCAGTTTGTTTCCATCTATTCATAATTAATCAGTAATGTGAAAATTTGTCATGTAATTAATTAAAACATGTAATTTTCTTTTGTTGGATATTTATTGGGTGTTCTTTTTTCTTTGCTTTGCTAGATTTTTGAGTGAAAATTTAAAACACTAATTAGACATAGTTCAGGCTTGATGAACCTCCCCTGAAGGGTGTGGATGCAGTCCCATGTAGAAGGGATAAGACTCAGTGTCATTATATTTCATGGGCAGATGGATGACATTCTCAGGAGGGGGACAAGGAAAAATATTATGGAGGAAGTATTCGACTTTCATTTGCCCTTGAGGTTGGGTAGGATCTGGTTGAGAGGAAACAATAACTACAGTTCCTCTTACTTGAATAAGAGTAATGGGGAGAGAAACACAAGATACGGTAGGGTAGTGAAGAGCAGTACATTTGGATGGTGAATGGGAATGAAAAGGGGATGAGTCAGAGTTTTGCTAATGATATTGTTTGGATATGAGGTGTCCCCCAAAACTCCTATTAATGCAGGAATATTCAGAGGTGGAATGGTTAGATTATGAGAGCTGTAATCTAATCAGCTCTAGTTTAAATGGATTAACAAGATGGCGTCTGTAGGCAGGTAAGTCGTGACTGAAGGGTGTGGGTTACTGGGGTATGCTCTGGAAAGGTTCTACTTCCAGACCACCATGAACTGAGCAGCTTTCTTACATCATGGCAGAAGGGCACAATGTTCTTCCTCACCTTGAACCCAAAACAATGGAGTTGGCTGATCATGGACTAAAATCTCTGAAACTGAGCCAAAGTAAACGTTTCCTTCTTTTTTTGGGGGGGTGGGGTGGGAGGAGTTCCGGTGATTGAACTTAGGGGCACTTGACCACTGAGTCACATCCCCAGCCCTATTTTGTATTTTATTTAAAGACAGGGTCTCACTGAGTTGCTTAGCTCCTTGCTTTTGCTGAGGCTGCCTTTGAACTCACGGTCCTCCTACCTCAGCCTCCTGAGCCACTGGGATTACAGGCATGTGCCACCTCACCTGGCCAAACGTTTCCTCTTCTGTATTGTTTTTGATGGGTGTTTTGGTCACGGTGATGAAAAGTTGACCAAATCAGGAGGCAGTAGAGGATTTGTATGTCAGACCCAGGAATTTAGATTTTTGTCAAGCCCATGAGGAAAGATAGCAACTTTTTATATACAAAGTGTTGAATATTGCAAGTATCTTAAGAAGGTCGTAGTAGTGAGGCTAGTGAACAGAAGGGGCCTGTCTCAGGCCACTATAACAAAACATCACAGAGTGGGTGGCTTAAATGATAGAAGTCTATTTTCTTACGGTTCTGGAGACTGGAGGATTAATATCAAGGCACTTGCACGGTTGGTATCTGGTGAGGGCTTGACCTTTGGGATGGTGAGGGCACCTTCTGGCCATGTGCTTGCATGCCCTTCCCTTGGTGTGGGTGAGTAGAGAGGAAGAGAGTGACACAGAGCTATCCAACATCTCTTCTTATGAGGACACTAATCCATCAGATCAGGACCCATCTGTAGGACTTTTTTTTTTTTTTATGGTGCTAAGGATTGAACCCACTGCTTGGCAAGCGCTCTGCTACTGAGCTACAGCCCAGCTCCTGTAAGACCTCTTTTAACCTTAATTATTTCTTACACTGGAAGTCAGGTCAACATGTGAATTTTAGGGGACACAAATATTCAGTGCATCATAAGGATGAAGGTTGAAAAAGAGGAGAAAGGAGTTGAGGCAGTTGTGATGGTCTGTGAGAATGAGTGAGACCAGGTGCAGGGCAGGGACCAGAGGTTGGAACAAAGCTGGGTGAGTGCATGCCAGAGCAGAGGCTGCCTGTTCCTGCACTTGCAGTGAGAGTCTCTTCCTGGTCTTTGTTACACTTTCTTTACTCCTGTGTCACTTCCGGACCTTTGATTCAGGAAGCCAACTATATGGTATGTATGGGAGGAAAGAAAGTCCGAAGGGTGCTGCCTGTGTATCTCCTGCCTCACTGGCAATGGGAGAGAATAGAAACAATGACCAACAATTTATTTCTAAAGTTTTTTCTGTTTTATTTTAGATCTAAGTCTCTCTCTGTAACAGGGAGTCTCCAGAGTTAGTTATACTATCATAAATGAAAATTCCCCTCTACAACAGAGTACAGCAAACTTTTTCTGCAAAAAATTAAGTGACAACCAGAGAAATGAGAAGTTGTGCTGCAATTGTATCCAATGAATCAAAAGCATTCTGCTGTCATATATACTAAATTAGAATAAGTAAATTAATTAATAAAAAAAGTCTGGTGAAATATTTTATGCTTTGGGAGCCAAGAAGCAGTATTAATATCACATAGTTACTTACCTAACAAGAGAAAAACACATTTCTACAAAATTTCCATTGAAAATTTAAAAAGATTGTGTGTAATATTTTATGATACAGGCCTAATAATAAGAAGAGTTGAATTCTTTTTTTTTAATTTTATTTTTTTTATTGGTTGTTCAAAACATTACAAAGCTCTTGACATATCATATTTCATACATTCGATTCAAGTGTGTTAGGAGCTCCCATATTTACCCCAAATACAGATTGCAGAATCACATCGGTTACACATCCACATTTATACATAATGCCATATTAGTAACTGTTGTATTCTGCTGCCTTTCCTATCCTCTACTATCCCCCCTCCCCTCCCCTCCCATCTTCTCTCTCTACCCCATCTGCTGAAATTCAATTCTCTCCCTTGTTTTTTTTTTTTTCCCTTTCCCCTCACAACCTCTTATATGCAATTTTGTATAACAATGAGGGTCTCCTTCCGAGTTGAATTCTTTATTGAGGTATAACATTTACTTGAGTGGAGTTCATAGTTAGTGTTCTCAATCATCCAAATCAATTACAAGTAATCATTTCTTAATGCTGACCTGAAATGAAATTTTATTTATTCCTCTTTTGAAAAATGTTTTTCCCCCACAGATTGTTATTGCCAAATACTGAGCATGTAATTTTTAATTGAAGCTATTTATCACTTGGAAACATTTATAGAATTTGATTAGATTCTTCTCTTATGGTATTACAGACTTAACACTTCTCATTGAAGATTAGGTGGTTTCACTCAATTGCACAGTTAAATTGATTTGCTAAAAAGAAAAATTATTTAATGAATGCTTTTAAACATCACACAAAATAAGAAAATAGTTAAATTAATCACATATATCTAGATTCTAGAATAACTCAAATTTTGTTATGATCACTTCATCTACCATTTTTTCTTCTTTCCCTTGTTTCTTTTAAAAAAACTTTTTGGAGAAAGTCCCAGGTATCATGCCACTTTAATTCCTAAGTATCATGCCAGTACTCGTCTCTAAAATTGATGGATCTTGCATAAGTATTCTTTTAGCAAGAAAAACAGTTTAAATACTTGTAATTAGAAAATGTAATGCTTTCCTTTTTTGATATAGAGCAGTGTAGACTTGAAAGCAAGATCAAACTAGTTAACAGAAAAAATAAATGCAGCTATCTCTTCTCTGCACATCAGAGTGTGGAAGTGACCAATCCCATTACATTTATATGTCTTTTTAAAAACTATTTTTAAATTTTAAAATGATTACAGATGCACAGAAATTTGCATGGAAATGTGTCTCGAGGCTCTGTGTACCTGTGTTAGTTTTCCATCACTATAATAAGCACCTGGGTAATCAACTTATAAGAAGGAGCAGCTTATTTTGGCTCACTGTTTTTGAAGTTTGAATTCATGGTTAGTTGACATTGCTTTTGGACTTGTTGTGGTGAGGCAGCATATCACATCATGGTAGGGGGCACATGGAGAAGCAAAGCATCTTACCTCTTCCACAAAGTGAAGAAGAGGAAGGGACTGAGTTCCCAGTATGCCCTGTAAGGTCATGTCCGCATGACCTAACTTCCTTTCATTAGGTCCTACATCTTAAAGATTCTGCCACCTCCCAACAGCACATAAGCTTAGGACCAAGCCTTTAACCCCGGAGTCTTTGGAGGACACTTATCCAAACTATAGCAATACCCTTTCTTCATCCAGTCTCTCCCAATGTTATCTTTTTGCATAAATTTAGTATAGTATCAACTAGGAAGTTGATCTCAGTTCCATCCATGAAGCTTATTCAGATTTCACCAGTTACGTATGCACTTGTGTGTGTGTGTGGTTCCATGCAATTTTAACACGTAAAACTTTGTGTACCTATCACTGCAGTCAAGATACTTAAATGAACCAAAACTATAAGGTTACCAGTTTATAGCCACACCTATGCCTCCGTCTCTATCCATAACCCTTACTGTCACTAGCCTATATCTATATATAATAATGTTATTTCACAAATGTTATGTAAATAGAATCATGTACTGTATCTACTTAAAAAAAAAAGGAAAAAGGTTTTATTGCTTTGCTAGCAAAGGAGATGCATAGTGGACTCCTGACCCAGAGGCTGTAATTCTGCCCATCAAGGGGAACAAGGGGCTTTAAAAGAGGTGATTCAAAGGCTGCATTTCATGTGTCCTGTATGAGTTGTAATTCACTTGTTAATTTGGGAGACAGTCATTTCTGGGATCTTTTGGTGACATCTCCAAAGTCTGAATTACTTCATTCCTGTGGTGGTGGAGTATATTTACTTTTGAGATTGGCTCCTTTTTTTCCCCCCACTCAGCATAATTTCCTTGAAGTTTCATCCAAGTTATTATGTGGCTTGATAGGTCTATTTTAAAATTTTTTTATTGCTGAGTAGTATCCTGCTGTCTGGATGCATCACAGTTTATTGAGCAATTCATCCATTAAATGGTATTTGGTAGTTTTGAATTCTGGACTGTTATGAATAAAGCTGCTATGAATATTCATGATTGACTTCCTGGGTGAAAATGTTTTTATTGTTCTGAAATAAATTCCCTAGGGTGTGATTCTGGATCATATGGTAAGTTCTATTTAGGTTTAAAAGGAACCCAGAAGGTATTTCCCTGAATGGCCATAGCATTTCCTCCCATGGTGTATGAGTGATCCAATTTCTCCATATTATCCTTGCCACATGTGAGTTGGCACCATTTTTATATTAGCCATTCTGATAGGTGTGTAGTGACATCTTATGGTGGTTTCACCGTGCATTTTGTTAGTGGGTCATGATGATGAAAGTCTTCTCATGTGTTCACTTGTCATATCCTTTTTGGTGAAATGTGTCTCTTCACAATTCTTGCCCATTTTCTAAATTGGGTATTTTGGGTTTTTTTAAATTAAGATTTGAGAGTTCTTCAGGTGTCTTAGATACAAGTCCTTTGTTTGCTATGTGATCTGTAAATATTTTATCCTGTGTTGTAGCTTGTCTTTTTGTCCTTTTCATTTTTATTTTTAATTAATTAATTAATTTATTTATTTTTGGTATAAGGGATTGAACCCAGAGGCACTTAGCCACTGAGCCACATCCCAGTCCTTTTTATTATTTGCGACAAGGTCTCGCTAAGATGCTTAGGGCCTCACTAAATTGCTGAGGCTGGTTTTGAATTTGTGATCCTCCTGCCTCAGTCTCCTGAGTGCTGGGATTATAGGCATGTGCTACCATGTTTGGTCTTTTCACCCTTTTTAACAGGGTGCTTTGCAGAGCAAAAGTTTGAAATTTTACTGAGGTCCAATTTATCATTTTTTTTTCCTTTTTTGAATTTTGCTGCTGGAAGGTTAAATCAGTCATTTTTACTTGATTCCAGGTCCCCCTAAAAGTTTTTTTTTTTAGATTTACAGTTTACATTTAAGTCCTGATCAATTTTGAGTTGACATTTGTGTAAGGTGTTGTGTTTAGATTATGATTTTTTCCCTACTGATATCAAATTTCTCCAGAGCAATGTGTTGAAAAGGCTTTCTTTCCTTAGTTTAATTATTTTACTACTTTGTCAAAAATTAATTGAATGCATATGTATGGATTTATTTCTGGGTTCTGAATTTTGTTCCTCTGATCAGTCTATGTCTGCTTCTCTACCAATAACACACAATCTTGATTACTATAGCTATATGATATGCCTAGTGATTCCTCCTATTTTATTCTGTTTTTTAAAAGTAGGTCCTCTTTCTGTCCATATTAATTTTTTTTTTCTTTTTTGGTGCCAGGGATTGAACTCAGGGGCACTCGGCCAATGAGCCAGATCCCCAGCCCTATTTTATATTTTATTTAGAGACAGGGTCTCACTGAGTTTCTCAGCACCTCACCATTGCTGAGGCTGGCTTTGAACTCAAAATCCTCCAGTGCCTGGCTAATTTGTTTACAATAAATTCTTCTAAGGTTTTCATAGAAATTTTATTAAATTTGTACGTAAATTTAGGGAGGATTTATATATTTCCTGTGCTGAGTCTTCAACTCCATGTGCATGGTATGTATATTCAAGTATTTATGATTTCTTTCATCAATATTTTATAATTTTTATCATATTACAAAAGCTTGTATCATAAATGTAATTATTATTGTATACCCTGTACATGTTTCATTTGAGTTATAGCCAAGTGTCTCATTTTCTTTTAAGAGACTATAATTCATAGATCATTTTTAATTTTGGTTTCTACTTGTTTGTTTTCAGTAAATACAGAAGCAATTAATTTTTGTGTGTTGATTTTGTAACCTGCAATCTTATTGAACTCACTTATTAGTTCTAGGAGTTTTTTTTTTTAATATAGGCATATTTCCATAGATAAATCACATTATTTACAAATAGATACAGTTTTATTTGTTAATTTCTAATCAGCATGTCCTTTCTTTCTTTTGCCTTATTTCACTAGCTAAGTACTTCCAGAAATATGTTAAATAAGAGAGTTGAGACAATACATCCTCACACTGCCCCTGATCTTACAGGGAAGCATTCAGTTTTCTACTATTAAGTATATGTTATGTTTTTGTGGATGCTCTTTACAAAGTTGAGAAAATTTTCATCTTTATTATGTTTAAAAAGTTATAAATTGATGTTGACTTTTATAATTCTGTATCAATTGATATGAACATATAATATTTCTTTCTTAGATAGTTGATTTGTTGGGTTACATTTTTTAAAAAATATTGAACAAAACCTGCATTCCTGGAATAATCCTCACTTGAGATATATGTGTGTGTATATAAGTATACCTATATACACTAATTGCTAATAGTAATTAAGAATATTTGCATCCATGTTCATGACTGATATTGGTTGGTGGCTTTCCTTTTTATAAGGTGTTTGTCTAGTCTTAGTACCAACATAATACTCTATGAGTTTGGGAGTATTCTCTCTTTTTTTATATTTTATTTTTCCAGGAAGAGATTGTGCATACTGGTGTTGATTCTTCTTTAACATTTGGAATAATTCTCCAGGGAAGCCATTTAGTGAGATATGCCCTCTTTGGTAAAGCTTTTAAATTAAGAATTCAAATCCCTTAATATAGATTTAATAAAATAATCTATTTTATATGGGGTGAACTGTGGTTGTACTTTTAAATAAATTGATACGTTTCATTTAAGTTAGACTTCTGTGCGTGGAATTATTCATCATATGATTTCAGAAGGGTTCCCTCTTCTGATTCCTAGAGGAGTTTGTGAAATTTTTATTAAATGAATTGGGCCTGGAGATTTCTTTTTTTGAGAACTTTTAAACTGTACATTCAATTTGACAGTTATAGGACCATTTAAGTTACTTGTCTCATCTTGGCTGAGTTTTCATAATTTGACTTTTCCAAGAATTGGTCATTTCTAAGTTGTGTAATTTGTAAGTATAAAATTGGTAGCAGTAGTCCCTTCTTATTCTACAGGAACTTTTGTAATTTCACCTACTTTATTCTTGATATTGGTGATGTGTGTTTTCCCTTTTTATTGTCATCTTGCTTAGAGGCCTGTTAATTTCAGTGATTTTTTGTTCCCTTAAAGATTCAATTTTTTTCCTATTTATTTTTTCATTCAATTTTATTAATTTCTGCTTTACCTTTTTTGTTTCCTTCATTTTAATTGCTTTTGGTTTATTTCATTTTGCTTTTTTATGTTTCTTGATATGGAAACTGAGGTCTTCAATTTAGATCTTTCTCCTTTCTAGTAAAAGCATCATTGCATCTGTTGTATTTTCATTTTCATTCAGTTGTGATTATTTTTAAAAATTTTCTATGGACTCCTTCTTTGATTCATGCATTATTTAAACATGTGTTCTTTAATTTAAAAGAGTTTATCTTATCTTTATCTTGTTTCTAGTGGGATTTCATTGTTGTCAGAAAATGTGCTGTATGATTTTATTATTTTAAACTTGGTAAGATTTGTTTTATGACCCAACCTTCTTAACAAATGTTGCTTGAGCACTTTAATAGAAAGTGCATTTTGCTCTTGTTGGATCATGTGTCTTATGGGTTTTTTGAGTTACTTTATAACCTGTTGACTTTCTGTTTAGTGTTCTATCAGTAACTGAGAGTGGATTATTGAGGTCCTCAGCTATGATTTATTTCTCCTTTCAACTCTGTTAGTTGAAGCTCTGGTATTTGATATAGAATTTGTAGATATTCTTGGTGGATTAATAAAATGTTCCTCTTTTTAACCAGTTAATATTTTTCCCCCTGAAACCTACTTTAGATGTATTATTATATCCATTCCCATTTTATAAAATTTGTGTCTGCATGATATGTCTTTTGCCATTCTTTTACTTTTAACCTACATGTGCTATTATGCTTCAAGAGAGATTGTTGCAGAAAACATGTATGGTGGGTTATATCTTTTAAAAATCCAATGGACAATTTGTGTGCTTCAATGGTGTATTTAGGTCATTTGTATTTAAAGTGATCTTTGCAATAATATGGTATAGGTATGGCTTTTTATTATTTATTTTATGTATATTTTTTCTCATTCCTTTATTTTTATTCGTTTATTTGTTGTGAGTTTGCCATGGTTTGTATATGTACCCCAAACCCTTGTGTGTTAACGCAGGAATGTTCAGAGATGAATTGATTGGATTGTGAGAACTGTAACCTAATCAGTCCATCCTAGGTTGAATGGGCTGATTAGGTGGTAACTATAGTCAGATGTGGGGGGCACTCTGGAAAGGTTTATCTTCCCTGTGGCCCCTTCCCCTTTATTTTTATACTTTTCTGACTGCCATGAATTAAGTAAATTCCCTCTGACACCTCGGGCCCAGTGTGACAGGAATATGGATGGAACCTCCAGAATGAACCTTGAAAGTGTGAGCCCCAAACCAACTTTCTTCCTCTAAGTTGTTATTATCAGGTATTTTGGTCACAGAGATGCAAAGCCAACAGTGTTATTTAAACATTGTTTTAGGGTTTTGATTTGATATTTTTGAGTATACCATTTCATAGAAACTCCTTCCTTATTGTTCTGTGTATTACCATAGACATATATAACTTACCATGGTTTATTGGTGTTGAGATTTGATCACTTTAAATGATATGCAGACTTAGGTCCTTTTTCCCCCTGTCTAGTTTTTAAATACAATTGTTTTAAATATTTACTTCCTTCATACATATGGAATACGATATCAAATGGTGTTGTAAATCTTCATCCATAGAATACGATTAAAGCAGCTCATTCTAGAATAGTCAATTATCGTTAGTTCTATTTTTACCTTTTCTATTGTTCTTCTACTTCCCTAAATTTTACAGTCTCCTTTTGATTTCATTTTCCTTCATTTTGGAGACCTTCATTTAGTCATTTTTTTTAAAGATAGGTATGCTAGTGACAAGTTCTCTTAGTTTTCCTTTGTCTGAGAATTTCTTTCTTTCCTCCCCATTCCTCAAGGAAAGTTTACCCAGGGAGAGGATTCACAGTTGACAGTTCTTTTCTTTCAGCCCTTGAAAGTTGTTATGTTCCTTCTCCCTGGCCTCCATGGTTTCAAAGGAGAAATATGCTGTCATCTGAATTGTTGTTCATTTATTAGTAATGTGTCATTTCTCTCTCACTGCTTTTAAGATAGTCTCTTTTGTCTTTACCTTTCAGAAATTCAATCGTGATCTGTCTTTGTGAAGATTTCTTTTCATTTATCACATTTAGTTTTTTTTTTCGACTTCTAGAATCTTTCAGGTTATATATTTTATCGAATTTGATAAGTATTTAGTCCCATACTCTTTTGTCTTCTTCCTTGAGACTTTGATAATATGAATGTTAGGTCTTTTTCTATTATATCATGGATTCCTGATGCTCTGTTCATTTTTTAAAGTATTTCTTCTCTGTTGTTCAGATTAAATAAATTCTATTGATCCGTCTTCAGGTTCACTGAAGTATGTATCATTGGATGTGTATGTATGTGTATGTATCACTGTCACTTTCCTTTTGAGTTTACCAAGTTTTTTAAATTTTTACTTACTATATTTTTGGTTTCACAGCCTCCATTTGGTTATTTTTTATAACTTTTTCTTTTTTTTTTTTTTTGGTTAGGGTTTTTGATTTTTGCACTAATTTCAAGAGAAGTTTTAATTGGTTGTTGAAGCATTTTTATAATGACTGGTTTAATACCCACTCCGTTGACTGCAACTTCTGATTCATCTCTGTACCAGTTAATTGTCTTTTCCCATTGAAGCTATGGTTCTACTGGTTGTTGATATGATGAGTGATTTTTTTTTTATTGTATTTTGGACATTTTTTTTGTTTATATTGAGAGATGCTCATCTTATTTAAATATTCTGATTTAGCAGGAAGTCATCCTGTTTGGGATTAGTGTGTAAATTCTGGCCTACTTTCTTGGCTCTAGTTTAATAATCAGTTTAGTTTTCAGAACCGCCCCCCTGCGCCCCTGATGCTCTTCTGATTTTACGCATTCTTCTAGCACTTCTGGCTCCTCATTCAATCTTTATGTTTGTTGCCTGGAGGCATGGAAGGCACTTCTCTGCATTGCCCTGTGTTGTTGGTGCACCACCTCTTGTCATTGGGAGCAGAAGCTCAGAGGCTACTGTGGCTGGGTGTCATTGTGCAACTGGGCAGAGAGCAGGGCATTGGAGGATGTCCTAAGACGAGCCCTGCAGGTGGGATGGCCTGACTATGTTCCTTGGTTGTGGAGGGGAAGTTAAAGCTCCCCACCAGATCTCTGTTAGGATTCCCCTTCCCTTTTTTTTTTGCTAGAAAGAGCAGGCTAGAAAAGTCTTTCCTCCTCCTCCTCCTCCTCCTCCTCCTCCTCCTCCTCCTCCTCTTCTTCTTCTTTCTCCTTTTTGCTCTTCATCTTCTTCATTCCTTCCTTTTTTCCTTCTCCTCCTTTTCTTCTCCTCCTTCTTCTCTTTCTCCTTCTCCTTCTCCTTCTTCTCTCTCTCCTTCTTTGGTGGTTCTGAACTACTGAATGGCAGGCCTCTCCGAACCTTTGGAAAATATAAAGAATCACATTGTTTTTCCTCAAGACTTAAAATCCCTAGGCAGTCCACCTCCTTTCGAGACTTTAGAGTTTCTTTAACCATTGTCTGTTTTATAATTTTCAGGGTTATTTAGTTGTATTTTGAAGAGCTAAGCAGGGAAAAGAGGATGTATATCTCTTATTCCAGATCTTGAAAGCTCAAATGGATTTTGAGCTATCTGATATTTTATTGCACTTGCAATGAGGTGCAAGAATTGCTACTACAACTGTCCTTTGAATTGTAAAAAAAAAAAAAAAAAAAAAAAAAAGTATCCATTACATATTTATGGGGGAATGGCAATCTCATTTCTTGTTTTAAACTTTAACAACACATCTTGACATTATTTGTGATTCAACACTATTAGTTGTTGTGGAAATGACTTTACTGCCTCCTAAGTGTTGTGGATAAGCCCTGTTTTGCCTTGTTACTTTAGGTTGAATTCATTAAGAAACACGATCAAATTTTCAGCAAAAGTTGATATCCAAAGCTATTCAGTGTTGGATAATAGGGGTGAAGGTTGTTTTTTTCCCAACTATTTAAAAATATGAGAAACATTCTTAACTTGGCCATACAAAATCAGGCAGAAGGCCATCGTGTGCCTATTTCTGTTCTGCATTTTTCCAGCACACAGTGGTGTGCTGACAAATGTTCAATGGTTAGATCTCTGGGGAATGGAGGCCCTGTTTTTCAGGTTTACTGGTTTCTGCAGTGGAAAGACTCCCACCATGATTGATTTCAAGCTACCTATATGATGTCACTAAGTGAGGTGCTATAAGAAGCTGTGCACAATCGTTCTCTTGAGCTGGCCTGCATGGGCTCAGCACACCATCGACTGAAGAGACCTTAAGAGACCCTTTAAGGGAACTTTAGTGTCTCCACCACACACATGGAAGAGCTGCAGTGGGCATCGTATTTTGATAATTGTTCACTATGAATTCCCTCACCTTTTAAAAACATGCAAACCTATGGAGACATTGCTTTCTGCACAATTTCATTTTAATGGAAGAGAACAGGGGGGAGAATAAATCAGATTTTTACTTTTCAGCACTGGCTTGAAAAACTGGTTTGCCCAATTCCACTGTTTTCTTTGTAAGCAAATGTTTACTTTCTGAAAGACAATCCCTGAACACTTTGTAGTAGTTAATACCATCTATTAAATGATGTTTCTTTATGTTATTTACAGACGCTTTGGTCTGGTTTGGGTTTCCTAAAAAAGTAGCAATTTTTTGTTTCAAATATCTTTTGTGGCTGCATTTTTTTTTTTAACATACCCAAGTGATAAAGAGATTGGCTTTGAAAGTTAGAGCTGCTAGGTCAGGTCTGTGCTTCTTTGTCCACGAGTGGATAAATGCACGGCCACCACATGGTCAGTAGGGGCATTGCTCTCATGGCACAGGGCCAGGACTGGCTATTTTTAAATATTTCTTATATAAATATTTCTTATTTGCTGAGCTCCCACCCTCTGCTCTATGTGCTACTGTAGTCTGTTTTCTGCACATTTCTACAGTAGCTTAGTACTTTGCAGCTTGGTGTCCCACAGACCCAATCATGTCCCTCACCATAGGCCTGCTCTCTGGGGAGACTGGACATTAACAGGACTCAACCCTTCTGGCCCAAGTCAAACTGACCTCACTGATGTTTCATGCCATTGAAGCATCCATGGCCGAGAAAAAATTCAGATTAAGGAGTAAAAGACAAAGGACATTCTGCCTCCAGGGTCATGGCACTATGAAAAGAGCACTTTGAGTTTGGTGGTTAATCTTGGAGTGTATAAAGGATAGGACTGAACAGACACCCATCCTTTAGGTCGGGCTCAACTGTTGACGCCCGTTTTCTACAGGGCTGATCTGAAGTTTGGCATAAAGCGTACAGTAAAAGGTAATTATCTACTTTTGACTCTGTTGTAAACTGGCGGTCACATGGGCTAAACAGTGCAATCCTGGGGAAAAGGAGGTAGCATTTCACATCCTTGCCTACTGATGACCCAGGAATGGCCAGCTCTTCCATGCCAGTCTTTTATTTTTGGGGAAATGGAATAGAATTCCACCTATATGAGAGGGATTCGAATGCCCTGTACTGAATCCTTTTGTTATTACCTCTTCACAATGCTGAGGAACTATCTGCAGGGTCCATGGGAAGAGAATGGTGGACACAGCAGATCAGGCCCAGAATCCCTCAGGCAGGTGGTTGTTTGTGAGCAGACATTGGCTTCCCATCCCACCCTGAGGTACAGCTGCCCCTAACGGTGATTGACATTTGTAACTCGAGGATCCTTTACTGTCCTCAAGAATGCATTGCTTGTGGAAATGAAAAGCCAGAGTGGAGTGCCACTCTGTTTCCATATCATCAGTGAATTCTTATTGACATTTTAGTTCATTGCATGCTTTCCAGAAGACTAAGGAGCAGAGGGAAGGGGAGCCCGGGAGGAAAGGAGTACCTGAGTTGGGTGGCAGCTCAGAAACTGTCTAGGGATAGACAAAGGGTGACTCTGGCTATTCACATTGTTATGGTTTGGAATTGAGGTGCCCTCCTACAAGCTCCTGAGCTAATGCAAAAAAGTTTGGAGGTGAAATGATTAGATCGTGAGATCTGTGACTTAATTGGTCCATCCTGGTTTGAATGGACTAACTGGGTGGTAAATATAGACAAGGGGGGCCTGACTGGAAGGTGTGGGTCACTGGGGGTGTACCCCTGGAAGGGTGCATCTTCCCTGTGGCCCCTTCCCCTCACTCTCTCTACTTACTGGCCTCCAAGAATGGAGCAGTGTTCCTCTACCAGCCCTTTCTGCCTTGATGTTCTGCCTCATCTTGGGCCCAGAGCAATGGAGTCGGTCAACCCCAGACGAAAACTCTGCAACCATGAGCCAAAATAAACTTTCCCTCTTCGAAGTTGTCCTTTTCCGGTATTTTGGTCACAGCAATGAAAAACTGACGAATGCACACTGTTGTTTCTGGTCACCCCTGGAGAAGCAAAAACACACGAACTATTTCAACAATAAATTTATCAAAGGACTCTTGGATATTGAATACATTCACAAGGAGGAATTTAGTGACACGTTCGCCTAGAGTACCCTTGTCTTCAAAGAACACTGTTTTTATTCTAATTGAAACAGAGCCTTGACTTAATATAGTTCACAAACTCCCAATGCAGCATTGACTACATTAAAATATCAAATAGCAGAAGGTACAATGGGATTTGACTGGGGAAAGAAAGAGAAATTCGTTTTCCAAGAGATGTCCAATCACCAGTATTTCCAACACTTTCTATAGTTTCTTTCATTTAACTGTATATGGAGATTTCTTTTCTTTTTTTTTTTTTAAACGGTGATTCTGATGTATCAAAGGAAAGTGAAATTGTGCTCGAAGTCCTGTGCTTGGGGGAGCTAACATTTATGAGCACTATTTGAGGTGGGAACTCTGTCTCAAGTTCTCATTTCATCCTCAGTCAGCGTGGGCTCACGTAACAGTATACCGTGGACAGTGTAGCTTTAACAGGAAAGCTTCATTTTGCAATGTTCTAGAGGTTTTGAAGTTCTGATTCGGTATCAGGTGAGGGCTCTTCCTGGCTTGTAGATGGGTGCCTTGCTTGGAAAGGGGGGGGGGGAGAGAGAGAGAGAGAGAGAGAGAGAGAGAGAGAGAGAGAGAGAGAGAATATGCTCAGTGTGTTTTCTTATGAGGCCCCTGAACCTCACAGGTTAGAACTTACTCTGATAATCTCATTTATCTTTAATTACCTCCTATGAGTACTATCACAAGCATAGTTCTGTATGGGGTTAAGGTTTCAACATCTGAATTTTGTGGGGACACAGTTTAGTTCATAACAGTCACCTTGAAGGTTGACTTTGTTTAAAATGAGAAGTTACGAAGGAGGAGACTGAGGGCCAGAGAGGTGAGGTAACATGCTCAATGCACCATCAAAAAGCAATGTCTCCTCCAGTTCTGGCGGGGGCACTGGTCAGGCCCTGAATACATCCTTCAATGCACTTTGCTGAGGCCATAATGAGGGTTTCATTCAAAGTATCACTTCCTGTGTCCTAATGAAACTTGCAACCTGAACCACAAACTGTAGAAAGCAGGAATACCCCCATGTCTGGTGTAGTGCGTCTCTTCTCAGAAACAAATTTCGGAAACAATTGTCTCCAAAATACAAGACCGACTGTGGATTTCATCTTTTGTCTAGGGTGGCTCCACAGGACAGGCTCTAAAACAGTGACTACATGGCTTAAGTCTTAGCCCGTCTGCGCTGCTCTAACAAAACACCTTAGACTTGATGATTTATAAGGAACAGAAATTTATTTCTTACAGCTCTGGAGGCTGGGAAGTTTGAGGTCAAGGTGGCAACACTGGAGTCTGGTGAGGGCTGCTCTCTGCTTCCAAGATGGTGCTTCTTTGCTGCCTCCTTATGTGGGAGAAGGTAGGGAAGGGCAAAAGAAGACAAGCGAGATGTCCTTACACAGCCGAAGAGTGGAAGAGTAAGAGAGGTGAACTGTTTCTCAGAAGCTTCCTTTACAAGGGCATTCACCCATCTATGCGGGCAGAAGTCTTCATGCCTTAATCACTTCCTCAAAAGGCCCCACCTCTAATGCTGCTGCCCTGAGGACTAAGTTTCAGCACTGATTTTGGAAGGATCTGAATTCAAACCCTAACATTCTACCCCTGATCCCTCCAAATTCATGTCTTCTCATATACCAAGTATATTCATTCCATCTCAGTAGCCCCCATGAATTCTTAACTTGTTCTAGCATCGACTTTCAAGTCTGAGTCCAAAGTCCCATCTAAACAAGGTGTGGGTGAGACTGGAGGTAGGATTCATCTTGACACAAATTCCCCTCCAGCTGTCGGCCTGTGACATCAAATGAGGTGTGTGCTTCCAATTACAGTGGTACTTTAGGCCCAGGGCAAACCTCCTTCCAAAAGGGACAAGTAGACAAGAAGAAAAGACATAGAAAGGATGAACAGGTCCCAAGCAAGGGCAAAACCCAACGTAGCAAATGCCATGTGATCTTAAGGCTTGAGAATAATCTGACTCTTTGTCCTGCCTTCCGAACACTGGGGCAGCCCACACAGCAGCTGTCATGGTGAGAAGTCTGTAGTTCTTTCATGCCAGGACTGTACATTAGTGAGTCTGTAGTTCTGGGGTCTTGGGGATGGCACCACTTTTATGGCTCCACTTGGTATTGCTGTCTCAGGGGCTCTCTGCAGTGGCTCTGCCCCTGGGGCAGTTCTATGCCTTGCTCTCAAAGCTGTCTGTGGCCGCCACAGCTCAAGGACTCTTGTGGCCCTGCACAGTTGGTAGATGCTGCCAAGGTTCAAGACCTGAACCTTCTAGAGCAACAGACCAAGTCACACCTAGGGCAGCCGAGGAGGACTGGAGCCAGAGGTAGGGAGCAGAGACTTGAGATGACCCTAGCCTGCAAGCCCCAAGGTCCCATGGCAATCTGGGTTCCTACTTCAAAACCTTTCTGTGCTCACGGCCCTGGCACCCTGTGATGGAGGGGCAGCCTGGAAGAAGCTCTCAATATACCTTGGGGGTCATTCTCCATTGTCTTGTTGAATAACACCCAGGCTTCTTTCTACCCACACTAACCTCCTTATCAAAGAGTCCTTAGCTACACCTTTGGTCTTCCTTCCCAGCACTTGTTCAAACTGTAGAACTCCAGGATTCCCATTGTTGACTGGGTGTGCAGCTCAGTATAGAGAGGTTGCCTGGCACGCCATAGGCCCTGGGTTCTGATCCCCAACACAATAAAAACAAACAAACAACAATAAAAAAGAAAGAAAGAAAGAAAGAAAGAAAGAAAGAAAGAAAGAAAGAAAGAAAGAAAGAAATCATTGAAATGGACATAAAGGGCCTACTAGGAAAGCATACAATTTTTTCTTTCTTTCCTTCTTTCTTTCCTACTGGGGATTGAACCTAGGAGTACTTTACACACCTAGCACTTTCTGTTTTTTTGAGACAGGGTCTTGCTAAGTTGCTTAGGGCTTACTAAATTGCTGAGGCTGGCCTTGAACTTGTGATCTACCTGCCTCAGGCTCTGGAGTTGCTGGGATTACAGGTGTGTGCTACAGTGCTCGGCTACGATTTCTTTTAGCATTGACCTTTTACACAGTTACTTTTTGAAAACCTATGTAATCCTACCATGAATTCTATGAGATCATTAAAATCTCTTTTTTTTTCCCTGAGAGAATAACAGAAGGTTCAATAGGTGAATGATGTGGGGCAAATCTGTAATGACTGCGGGAGCCAGGGTGCCACCCAGATGACCACCTGAAATGCTCTCACTTGTGCTGAGTTATGTTTTTCTCCTTACTGGGATGCCAGTGTGACGGAGCAGGGCTGTCAGAGGACTTACTCTTTCTGTCATGCTTTACCATTGCCTCTTAAATACCTTTTAAGCCCCTACAGTGGATGTTCTGGGTGCTGGGAGTAGGAGGCAAGCACAATAACATTGTGGCCTGATCTTTCAGTCTTGATTTCCTTCCATGAGTTGACAGGCAGGAAGCCTGGTCACCTAAGACTTCTGGCAAGCCCAGTATTATTGTTTCTCTCTCTTTCACCTTTTTAATTTTATCATTTATTTCAAGACAAGTGCATACATCCATGCTGTCTGAGTAAAGATTTCCACAGAAGAAACTAATTATGAAGACCAAGGGGTTGCCCATTTGCAGGATTTGCTGCTGTAATCAAAAGAAACAGTTGATCTGACACACATTTCATGGGGGTACGTAGTCGTTATTGTACTGCATGATAATTAGGCCTAAATGGATCACCAGTCAAGCAAAATAACTATAATCAGTATGCCTTTTGCACAGACAAGTCATCTTCCAAAAGTTTTCTCTTATTTTATTAGGTCTCTGGCATTCAGATCTGGTGTCATTCTGACTTTACTGGAGTATGGCTGCAACTTGCCACTGTGCCTGGCTCACATAGGCACACAAACATCGAGCCCTTCCTACCTGGGCCTTGCTGGGGTGGACAGTACTGTTGGGGGTCGCTCTGCACCTCCCATGTTACTCGCGTGTTCCTCCTATGTTACCCCTGTTCTTCCCCTTTTTAGACTTCAAGGATTTGTCCTGAGGTCCACGCTGTAGGAAGAGTCTGGGATTGTCAACCCAGTGCAACAGGATACTGGCTGAATGTTTCTCTCTTCACTGCAGAGTCTCCAGAAGAAGACAAGATGGGAGGGCTTCAGGGACCAGGGTGAGAGGGATGGCATGGGGCGGGCTGAGGAGCACCAGCCCAGCGCCTACGGCTCTTTCAGATCCAGGCATGCAGAAATCTTGATGTGATTTTAGGTGTAAGAAGGATTTATCCAAAAATCCTCCCCTCAAACCAGACATTCCTTTAACAAGACACAAAGCTTCCATTTAATGATTGGAGATAAAAATCTGGAAATGCAAATGCCTGGAGAATTACCACACTGGCTTGAAAAGGGTCAAGTTCCAGGATAAATATGTTGCTTTGAGTTAGGAAAGAGTTAGGAAGCAGGAAGTTCCAGGAGACAAGAAAGGACACGGGGGAGTTGCCCTTGGAGAAGGAGGAAGGAGACAGTGGTTGGAGATGCTGAGATAAACCTTCAGGTTTTACCATCGGTGTGCCCTGTTTTCTAGATCTGTTCTAGGTTTGTGGAGAAGCTCCGGGGAAATGTGTTATTTAGATCCTGAGATGTTGGGCAACCTTCCGCCGGATGCCTCTCCGATGGGCGAAGGGTCCTGGAAAAGTGATTCTCAGGATAAAAAGATGACACACATCAATAAAGTCGGGAGAGATTGCAAGGAAGCTATCTAACATGTCCTGCGTTGCATTTCTCAGCAATTACCGAATGCTCTAGGCGGAGTTATAGGCATAAGGCCAAAGGTTGAATGACTTTAAGCCACCCAAGTAGAGCAATCCTTGCCGAGAAATGAACAGCCTGCCGTGTAGAGGTGGCAAGCTGGTCAGGAGTGATGGGGAGGCAATGTCCCTGGGGGTTAGCCTGTGGCAGCCACCTGGTGGCAGCATGCTGGGGGATGAAACTTTGGAGGGAGGACTGGAAAGCACATAGGGACCAGACCCACCTCCTCGTGGGGCCTCAGGAAAGCTGGCACCCTAGCCAGGGCCACCCCAGACAACCTGAGCTTGGATTTACTAGAAATGTGGGAGAGTGAAGGCCAAGTTGCAAGTTACTAAGGAAGCCAGAGAAGCAAACACAGAGGACCCCCGTATGCTCTCCTCTGGTCAGTGTCCTGTCAGTATAGCAGAGTGACGGACTTCAGGATTAAGAAGCTGACTACTATGGGTGGGAGCACACCCAGAGAGAAGCTGGAGGCAGATGGCCCACTTGGAGCCCTGTTCTTTCCCCACACAATATTTAATAATGAGGAAAGTAGATAGAAGACATCGAGGGCCCAGATCAGCCTGGTGCAGCACACTCTCTTGTCATGATTGTTTCGGTTTTCCTGGACTTCTCTTGGGAGGTTGTTCCATATTTTTTTTTTTTTTTTGGACAGGATGCTAACTGCTGTGACACTGAAGTCACCCTTCACAACAAAGCACTGTTCCTGATTCCAAGTAGAACACCGGCCTGTGTCTACAAAGCTTTCCATCTCAGAGACATCCGAGATCCAACTTCTCCAGAAAGAATAACACGACGCTCAAAACAGAGTGCCTGTTTGGCAGATATGTAAATTTAACAAATATCACCTTCATTTATATATCATGTGAATATACACATAAACTATTTTATATCTGATATAGAAATTTTTTTTTTTTTTTTTTTTTTTTTACCAGAAAGAGTATGGAGGTTAGTCCACCTGGTCAGGACCCTGGGCTGAGTGAATGGAATTCCATTCTTGGCCCAGACCCAGATTGTAGACCCTAAACAGCCTCTTCCCAGCTCCCTTTTCCCAGTAGGTGAAGGAAACAGAAGTAATGTGTCATGCAGTCATTGGCACCTACAGGGATGTCATGTCAGTGTTCCTGCCATGCAGCCCTTGAGTAGTTGGGACATGAGTAGATTTAGTTTATCAAATGCCCTGAAAGCAGAGTGGGCCTGTGTTGCCAGTAAAGGACCCCATCCCACCTCAAGGATACCCACACTTTTTACTCACCTATTCCCAATTAGGTCTGTTGGGAAGACTGACGAAGCGTGTGAAATGAATAACCATGATTTAGCTATCAGAATCGTTACTGGGTCTGTGGCCCACATGTAAATAAACACACGCTTATATACTTTCTGTCATCTTTGTGCATCTTCTAATCGATTCCACCTACAGACCATCAACCCAGGCTCTTCCTCCACCCAGCCTTCCCTGACCCACTCTCTCCACCAATGTTGTGAATCTCCTCAGCTGCCCCATCAGTCCACACCATCTATCTATCTTATATCCCAAGTGAAACAGTCATCAGCTCCTATTTAGCACTCACAATTCACACCGTTCCAAATGTTTTTCAAGGATTAGCTCATTCCATGTGCATGAAATCTATTTAAGGCAGACACTGTTAGTGTCTTCTTTTTGCAGATAAGGAAACTGAAGCACTGATTCCTGCAAGTCCCATTTCTTGTCAAAGTCCTATAGCGATGTTGTGCGCCTGGACATCAGACATCCTTTCCTGCACAGGCACTGCATCAAGGGTGAGCTTCTCGAGGCGTGGTAAAATATGGAAACTCTGCTCCTGATTCCCGGCTGTGGGATAGAGCAGAGTGGAAGCCTTTAAAAAAAAAAAAGTTCTCAGACGCCTTACTTTATTCCGTGAATTGAAGAATCTTTTCAAAACTCCCCCAAGTGCTTTGAAGGTGAAGCCAAGTTTGCAGAACTTATTTCATCCAGCATGAGCCCGGGTGTGCTGTCGTTCCATGATGTACATGCAACAAGAGAAGGTACTACGTGGGAATGTGTGTGCCTGTGCATTCAGATTGCCCAGCAGAGGTCTGAACATCAGTGGCCTTAGGTGTACACTAAGCCTGGTGGGTTGGCAG
This sequence comes from Callospermophilus lateralis, assembly GCF_048772815.1. Classification (NCBI taxonomy): domain Eukaryota; kingdom Metazoa; phylum Chordata; class Mammalia; order Rodentia; family Sciuridae; genus Callospermophilus; species Callospermophilus lateralis. The sequence continues at coordinate 12,472,978 of NC_135320.1, forward strand.
GGCTGTTGGGGCCAGGGGGGCGGATATCACCCATTTTAACAGATGTGGAAAAAGTTGACAATGGGGGGTTCCTATTAAAGAATTCTAAGAAAACATATTTTAATCCCAAATCAAAACTTCTAACTTCTTCCAAACACTTTCTTCCAATTTTGTCACCTGTGGGTCAGAATGTGCCTGGCTGAGTGAGACCCACCCCCACCCTCACCCCCATCCCCACCCCCATTTCAGGCCCTTGGCCAGTTGATCCTGGGCCGATGTCCACGGTGATGCCTATGTCCACACCCCAGAGGAATGAGGCTGAGCCATGGAGTTTGGGGAAAGGAGCAGGACACTCTATTGGTGGCCTCAGATTCCGCTAAATCAATTGCCTCATCTGTGTATCAAATCTGGACTCGAACACATTTTTTAAAAAAATTGCAGCACTTCGTTCATGGCACTGTTTGGCCTGGAAGATGGACAATCCTCTTAGCAGGACTGGCCCTTCCCCGGTGAACCAGGGACCTCACTGCCCTTCCCAACTCCTCTCCCCGAAGGAGGGCATTTTAATATAAATTCCTGCTCCCTGCAAGCTTCCATCTCTCTTCTCTCTGATCACATCAGAGAGGGAAAAAAAAAAAAAGCCAAAAGTCCCAGGGTAGCCACTAAAAGGGATTAATTCCCCTTTCTTTTGGCCCTTCTTGCCTCCTCCAAGGGTTAAACATGTGGAGGGAAGAATTGCTAGACTTTGTGTCTGTGCTTGGTGGGAACTATTAAATTACTGCTGGATGTTTCTGATTATACCACACATTGGTGCCTGCGGCCCTGGGGCCACATGTGCCCCACTAGTTTGCCTGCGCCTGCGCCCGCCCTGCAGCCCACACTTGCTTGTGGGGGCCCCTTGGTGGCACCGAAACGGAGTGGGTTTTTTTTTTTTTTTTAATTTTGAGTGCAAGGATGGGAGCTAGTGCTGGCAAAGGGGAAGGAAACGGGCAATAAAATCCAGAGCTGAGCGGCTTACTGGAGCCAGGACGCTGGGGTCTGCTTAATTGCTCTGAAATGAAAAAGATTCAGGGTTTTTTTGTGAAATCCCAGAGGTCCACTTGCCAAGCCTCAAATATTAGATTGAATTACAGCTTCTAATCCCTCCCTTCTCCCCCTGGCCATGTGTCTTATTTCTTCTGGAGGTTTGTCCCCAGCTTCAGGGCCCCGGGAGGAGAAAGGTTAACAGGATCTGGGCCAGGCTCCCAGTGGGCGTCCCACCAACCCGCTTCCCAGGTGGTGGGTCCATAAATATCCACGCAGAAGCGCTCTTCGGGGACCCTCTCCAGGCACCCACTGGTACCCAGAACTTTGGAAATATTAGAACCAAGTGCTACAGCCAAAGCCCCGGTGGGGGGGCAGCTCTGATGGGGTCCAGGGTAACTGTAAATGTGTTGCAGCTAGTATTCTAGGGGGGGTGGGGGGGGGCAGATCTATGTCTTTTATCAGAATCTCAGAGGAGTCTTTAAAAAAAAAAAGCTAAGAAGCACTGATAGAGAAAACAGAAGTATGATAACACAGTTAGGGTTTTTCTCCTGGGGAGAGGATAATTTTAAGGAATGATGAAAGGAAGAAGGGGGAGAGAAGACCAGGCTCCTGGAAGCCAGAAGGCGCCGAGTGGAGGCAGGAGCAGGATGGTTAAGTGCGGGAAGCATTCCTCATGTGACCTCGATCAGTGGGAAGTGTCTCACTGAGTAATTGAGGGAAGGAAACCTGGCTGGGGTCGAGAGGATGTAGCAGGAAAACCAGCTGGATGAGTCATGCAGCATGAAACACTGGCCTGTGATGAGTGCAAAGGATTGTTAGAGGCGAGCAGCAGACAGCAGGGAAGAGACATAAGGTGCAGACTACGGGGGAGGCACACTGTGTCTGTGGAGCCACCAACTCAGGTCATGCTTGCCTCACACTTGTCTAGGCTAAGGACACAGAGGAGGCATACTGTGATCTCTGAGAGTGACCTCAGAAGAAAGGATCCGTGCCTTGGGCAGATGGATTTATCTCCCTGGGTGGATTCCTTTGCAGCCAATGTAGTGGTGCTGAGGACTGCACCCAGGGCCTTGTGCATGCCAGGCAAGTGCTCTGCCAACGGAACTAGCCCCTAGCCCCTCAACCACGGCTCAGGCTTTGGTGGGGCAAGGCCCCAGGAAAAGGCCCCAGGGTGATGGAGACTCATGAACTTTTCAAAGCATCCTTAGGAAAAACAAACAAACAAACAAACAAAAAAAACTGATACTGAGGTCTGAGAGATTGCATGTTACTTTTTAACTTAGGATTTGGAAAATTTAGTAAGTTAGAGTTTTCAAGCAATTTGTAAGAAAAGTGAAATGATGTTGGTGAGATGATGGATAGCACGGTGTAAAATCAAGGAAACGTTGGCGGCCATTGAGATTAATATGTAAGGAAATGTAAAGCAAGTCCCCACGTGTGTATAAGCTATTTCATTATCATCACGATGAGTGAAGAGGTGCTTGTCTTTCTAGTTGCTGGTTCACTCAGCATGTGGTTTAGTGTGAACCGAATTTGGAGATTCACTTCTTTCCCACCCTTACACCCATAACAAATCTCACTGCGGTTTTGGGGGGCAGGATATTTGATACTACCTTGGGGCGGGGACTCTGTGACACTGTTTTGGGTTCACTGATAGCTCTGTACCACGGCTGTGATGACGGTCATCCTGATCCTTGTTTCTTCTTGCCATTCCAAAGTCCTGCCTGCTATCCTGCTTTCCGGCATGCTTACAATCGCAAGGAATAGATTTTCCCCAGTCCACTCTGTGTGGTCTTATTTTGGCTTTGTTGGGTAGACGGTGTCTCTACTGTGAGAGCCATCTATATTAGAAGGACTAAGGCTGGACGTCCAGAGTGTGCATCTCCCCCCAACAAAGAGTCAAGGTGCTCCCATTCCATCAGAAAGAGCCTCCTGGGGGGCACAAGGAAGCTGGAACCCTGTGGTGTACAATCTTCACAGGAAGACTGATGTGAGGGAGCCCTTGGTTTCCAAGGATGATCCTCGTGGTGACCCTCAGGGTGAGGAGAAGCCACTGTGTAAGCAGAGAAGCAGATACAGCAAGTGAGGTGGTACAGGAAGAAAAAGAATTCAGCTTTCAAAGCCCCCGGGGGGAGATCTATCCTATCACCTTTAGTCCCTAGTCTGTCATGGTGAGATGACATGGCATCCTGCACAACTCCTTCTGGGAGAACAAGGGTTGTGAGCTGTTCTTCATGCATTGGGGGGGGCTTCAGAGGCCTTGACCTCATTCACATCCATCTGTTGACTGAGGACTCAGGGTTCTCCCTCTGCAGCTAGACGGAGGCAAGGAGCCAAGAAGTCAGGCTCTGTCTTACTGGCACACTGTGGGCCCTTTCCACATATATCAACTGACTTAAACCTCACAGGAACATTCCTAGATGCTAATTATTTATTCTCCCTCTTTTGAATGAGTAAACCCAAGTCCAGAGCATACAGTTAACACTAGGTATTATTATAAATGAGCCTCCAAATGTGTAAAGGTTTAAAAATGATGGGGGCTCCTTTCCCACTCGTTTAAATTCCAAATGGGCTGTCAAATATTCTCACCTCTCCTCCAGGTGACAGTTCAGGGGTGTGGTTTCTGCTACCTTGGGAATTTTTTTGTTTTCTATTCTTTTCCCAGGCTTAGGCTCTGGTGATGTGATTGATTTATCATTTGGTGAAAACGACGTTTTTAAAATTGGAATGAACCATAGCAAAAATAGGTCAAGTTCCATATTTAGTGAACAAGAAACTGAGACACAAAGAGAATGAGAAGTTGACCAAGGTCTCCAAATTGGGTAATATAGGAATTAAATCATACATCTGGATCTATAGATGCTAGTGAAAGTTTGATGATCAGTATAGAACATTTATAAGATTCTACCCCATCCCTTAGTAAATTAGAAAACAAAGAAACTATACATTCAACCCAGCTCCTCAGTGTAAACATAAGGCATGGGTATTCAAAGTTCTTCTAAAAACTCTTGGGATAAATATTTTGTCAAAGAGAAAAATAATGTACGTAGCTGTAGGTGGCAATGGTTTTCTTTTTTAAAAAAAATTTGATTAACATGTAGTAATTGTACATATTCATGGGGTGCATTATGATGTTTCAATACATGCATACAGTGTGCACTGATCAAATCATGGTGATTAGCATTTCCATTCCTTGAGTTCCTTTCCTCTAGATACTTATAAAATATGTAATAGATTATTGGAACTACACCCACCCATGGTGCTGAGAAATACTAGAACTTATTTCTTGTATTTGTTTTTTGGTACTGTTATCAACCTCCCTTAATCTCCCATCCTCTACCCTTCACCCACCCAGCCTCTCATAATCACTATTCTGCATTCAGATCCATTTTATAAATTTATCTTCCACATATGGAGAGAACACTCAGTATTTCTTTCTCTGCCTATTTCACTTAATGTAATGACCTGTAATTCCATCCATTTTACTGAAAATGACAGGATTTCATTCTTCTTCATGGCTGAATAGTATTCATTTTAAACCACTTTTCTTTACCAATCCATCCATGTACAGACATTTAAGTTTATATCAGATCTTAACTTTTTTGAATAGTGAAAATGGCATACCTGTGGCTGTAGGTGGCAATGCTTTCAAAGGAGATACCATTAGGTTTCTCCTTTATTCCCAGTTCAAAGTTCATCTTTCTCTCAAAATATTTTGTTTCTCTCTATTGCCTTACTGGCTCCCAATAGATGGCCAGTGAGGTTTTCTGATTAACTACAAGTTTGATTATGTCTTATTTTCTAAATTTCTTATATATTAGTCAATTTTTTTTTTTTTTGCTGTGACCAAAAAACCTGGTAAGAACAACACAGAGGAGAGAAAGTTTATTTGGGGCTCATGGTTTCAGAGGTCTTCGTCCATAGATGACCAACTCCATAGCTCTGGACCTCAGGTGAGGCAGAAAGAACATCATGGTGGAAGCATGTGGCCAAGGAAAGCAGCGTAGGATATGGCAACAAGGAAGCCGAGAGAGCTCTGTTCACCAGGTACAAATCCCCAGTGACCTACTCCTTCAGCTGCACCCTACCTGCCAATACTTACCACCCAGTTAATCCATGTCATTGGACAAATGCACGGATTAGGTTACAACTCTCATAATTTAATCATCCCACCTCTGATTGTTCATGAGCTTTTTTTTGTGGGGGGCACAGCACATATCCAAACCATAAAGCCCTATGTTCCTAGGAACCTGCTGTGTAGATCAGGGCCGGAAAGCAAGAAAAAATGCCCTGCCAACCTCCACCTGGCTCCCTGAACATAGCAGGTGGGGCTCTGCTCTTAAGATAAGATGCTAGGATTGGTTGTAAGAGTGGAGATCAGAAAAAACAGAAAAGACAAGTCAAGATTGTTCCATTTGTGAGGGAATAAAGAAAAGATTGGTTATATCTCATCCTCTGATTCCCTTCTCAATCTGAAGAATGATAGCAACTCTCTCCCCCTCTCTGCTGCGGAATGTTCACCTGTCTTACTAACTGGACTTCCATAGGTAGGGAGGGATGACTCAGGTTTGCATAGGGCTAGGCAGGTGGCCGGAACAAAGGTCGGATTAGAATATCCAAGTCTTGTCTCTATGTATTTGTCCGTGCTTTCAACATCTGCTTTCTACCACCAAATATGGGCTAAAAGAATGAACTGCAATAAGAAATACCTCTCCACAACAAAAGGATGTGAACACAATAGAGTCCTGGAAATGTTCCTCTGTTGATAACAATGTGCTCAGGACGAAAATCCTCACTGCTCCTTCTTGTCTGGCTTTGAGCATATACAGTACAATCCTAAGGAAGTTGAGCCCTGCAGGGCCAGATGTGCATAATCTTTTGAGAGAATCATCATCAAAACAGAATGTCTGCTTAGTTTATGTGTACATACAGTAAGTAGGCTGTTGCATAATAATTTTTCTTTTAAGTGAGAGAAATAATCGGTAGGAGAAAAAGTTGTTGGTTTTAAACATTATGTTTTGTTCCTGTTCAGTTCTTTGCAATCACCAAATCTCTTAACAGTGCAAACCTTTTAAAAACCCTATTGAAATCTCTTGGAAAAACGTGAGATCTTCCAGTTGACTCCCTTGTGTTTTCCTTTAAATTAGACAAGGAATGAAGAGGAGTGGGCTTGTTGCCTTGGAACCCATGATAACAGAGGTGCACTGTAAGTCTGAAGTTTGAAGCATTCGATTCTTATCAATTGTGTGGAGCAAAGCTAAAACAAGTTCCATTAATTTCAAGGGAATTACATCCCTGAACTCTTTTGGAGTCTTGAGTGACTTTTAGTAGTGGAATTCCTGTAAGTTCCAGCACCAGAATTGGCGAAAAACACAAAGCATGGCTAGGATTGGGAAAATCTCAAATACAATGAAATTTTGAGCCATCTCCACTCTGAACAACACTGTCCTGGAATATCTGAGGGACTTCATGATAACCATTCAGATCAGCTTCCTGGTACAGGCCACTGCATCGCATGCTTAACAATCCATTGCTTTCTAAACAATGCAGTTAGAATGAAAAAGATGTATGGAGTAGATTAGATAAAAAGTCTCTTTTCTTCTTGCTTGCAAAAGTGTGGTGACCAAATGCCTTATTTTAATTTTTAAATTTGTGTTTTATTTTCCAATTTTATTTGGTTTGTGATACTATTTTCCTTGGGACTGTTACAGTAAATGTGCAATACTTTTGGCTTCTTTGGAAAATAAAATGGAAAACCCTCAGTTTCTAGACAGGAAAAAAAAAAAAAAAAAAAAGGACCACCAGCACAAGGCTGAAGTGCCATTTGATCCTCACAGTGTGTGTAGTAAGGAGACACACTGGCCACTGGGGGAGGTCACATCCTCTGACTGTATTCCCCCTCCTCCCTCTTTCCCCAAACAGTACAAAGCCTCAGAGGAGTCTCCTTGTAGCTGACTGCCCCAATCTTGAAAGCGCGACATTGGGATACAACTTGGATGTTCTGGACAAGAGTTTTGAGCACATTTAGACAAAGCAGGCTGTAAAATCCGACTGTCTAGAAACAGCTCTATGGGGCTGGGATTCATGGGATGTTTTCTAATTGGCCTATGTTGCATGTAGTTGCAGACTTGGAAAAAAAAATTCTTTAAAACAGATAATTTTCTGGCTGCTATGCTGTTTTATATTAACACTTCTTTCTATTGCAAAAAAAAAAAAAAAAACCCTTTAAAAATTACAAATTCTGTATTTTCCCCAATACTGCAAGCAAATAGCTAAGGTGTTGGAAATGTAAACAGCAAGAAAACCATATTTGCTATAAGAATTTAAAAAAGGGTACTGGGGTGTGGCTCAGTGGTAGAGCATGTGCTTCACATGCACAGACTCAGGGTTCAGTCTGCAGTACCGAGAGAAGAAAAAGAACTTTTTTAAAAAAAGTGTAAGACATTCTGAGTGCATATGTTTTTTCCTTCTACATCTCACCACTTGTGTCTTTCTCTTATTAAAAGGATATTCACAAAGACCTCCTGGGTATGGTTCTAAAAAAAAAAAAAAAAAATAAGGTCCTTTGGCCTTAAATTCCAATAGTTTTTGAACCTCTGGAATTTCACAAGAGGTGTCAAATTTAGTTGACCCCAAACTTTTCACTTGAACAGAAATAGAAGCCTGAAGGGGAAACACCATGCTGCTGCTCTCTGTGCTAGGGATGCATCTCTTTCAGGAAGGGAGACAATTGGACAGGGCCTTGTACAAAGTGCCCTGCTGCTCCGGGTTTGCTTTACCTGTCAGGAGCAGGATAGATGGTGTAAATTTGCAGTGATCATCTCACTTGGTAATGATAATACTAAGAAACTCTGAAATGAATTTTTTTTATCTGTAAACTTAATGCCTTCACCAATATTACGTTTCATTTCTTTACCTCCTCTAAGTCACCTTTCATTCATTCAATTCTTAATAAATGGCTATCATGTGTTTATAAAGGGTATTCAAAAGTCCACCAGACCCAGATTGGGTTAGCTTTTTTTGTCACTGTTACCAAAATGCCAGACAAGAACAACTTGGAGGAGGAGAAGTTTATTTTGGCTCCTGGTGTCAGTCTGCAGACAGACACTTAATTGCTCTAGGCCCAAGTGAGGCAGCAATCATGGCAGACCGGCACGGTGGAAAGGTGTTGCTCTGCTCAGGGTGGTCAGGAAGCAGAAAGAGAAAGGGGAAGGGGCTGCGGGGAATGTGCACCCTTCCAGGGCACGCCTGCAGTAGCCCACTCCTCCAGCCACACCCTACCTGCCTACAGTGACCACCCAGTCAGTCCATTCACATTAGGATGGACAGAACAGGTTACAGCTCTCACAGTCCAAACACCTCACCTCTGAATATTCCTGCTTTAACCCAGGAGCTTTTGGGGTCCACCTCAAATCCAAATCATAACACAGATATTACTTGCAAGGAATTTATTTTTAATCTTATTATTTTAAAATTAAAATATTATTATTATTATTATTATTTAGGCACAGGGCCTTGCTGATGCTATGCAAACCCTCCACAGTGAGCTACATCCTCAGTCTAGTTTCTGATCTTTTAATTCCAGTGGAGTGATCCGATGCATTGAAACATGGTACCTTGGGTCCCTTCTAAAAGTTTGGATTGGTATTTTATGGTCAATACTAACCATCTTTTGCTGGTTCTGATTTTGATCATAACACTCTTATGGGTCAAGCTGGGTGTGGTGGTGAATGCCTGCAATCCCAGCGGCTTGGGAGGCTGAGGCAGGAGGATCACACACTTGAGACCAGCTTCAGCAATTTAGTGAGGCTATAAGTAACTTAGCTACACCCTACCTCAAAATAAAAAAATAAAAAGGGCAGGGATGTGGCTCAGTGGTAAAGTGCCCCAAGACTGAATTTCTACTACCAAAAAAAAAAAAAGTTCCCTCTGAAAGACCCTTTGCAAGTTCTAGTCCTGGCCTGGCACACTTATCAGTGCTACTAGAGAGCAAAGAATCTGCCCTGTGGACTGTGAGACTACAATACCTTCCATGCTGTGGGAGCTCACACAACCCTGCGGAGCTGCACATGAGCAATGAGGTTGCAAGTTCATTAATGAAACTCAGAGCAGAGCTGGGAAAGCATTATCCGCAGGATCCTGGAGGAGAAACAATGATGATCTGGACCACAGGTGGCCTGGGGAGGTTGGTGTAGGAGAACATGCAGGACAAGTGGACATTCCCAGTAAGAAGCATCTTCTCAAAGGCTGAGCTAGTTGAGGAAAGATGTGTGGCAGAGCACCTAGGAGGGTGGAATTTTGTGCAGGGCAGATGCAGCAAGAATAGAAGTGTCCTTCTGGGGGTCAGAGCTGGATTTCCTCCCCCTGGGTCAGAGCCAGCTCTGGAGCTGCCCCAGAGTCAGTCTCCAGTGGTGCTGCAGCTTGAACACCTTCCTGTGGGAGTCAGCCTACAGAGTCCAACAATGGTGAGAGTCATTCATTCCCTTAGAGACTGAGGTTCTACGATAACTGCATTTGGAATCCGGGAGGCTCTGACAGCAGCAGGTCCTTGTGCTTAGAAGGAAGAAATATTTTTTTTTTCTCAGATAATCTTCTTGCTACTTTTAGTGTTCTTTGCCACATCTACAAAACAAACAAACAAACAAACAAAACAACAACAACAACAACAACAAAAAACAACTGAGCAAGCCCCATATAAAATCCCGTAGGGTGGTAGGCTCAGGGTATCAGGCACTGGGCTGGCTCAGTTGTGGTGGGGGTGCCACTGAAAGGATCCCAGCTAGGTTTGGGACCCTCAGTTCATGGCACACATTGTTCTATTTGGAGTGGACCTTTGCATTCTGATGATGATGCAGAATAGCAATTTGCCTCTCAGGCAGCAGAGAGGACCTTTTGCTTTTCTCCTGGCATCTAAGATTTCACCTTTAGAGGTCTTGATGTCTTATGAACAGCAGTGGATGTGGAAAACTTCCTAGCAGTCTTCCAATATTAGTGTTTGGCAAGACTACCAGAGGTTCTTATCAGAGCTGTGTGTCCCTGAAAGAGACTTCTGGGATGGAGCATCCTCCTCCTCTTCCAGGGCAGCTGAGGGCGAACTCAGCTGGGAACGTGAGTGAGCAGAGGCACTGGGTGCCAAGAACCCATTGTGCCATTTCATAATTCTATGTGGGTTAGGTGTGAACTGCTCCCTGGATGGACCATCCAAGAATTGCTGGGATTTGGGTTGTCTAAGTGTCAGCAGTGATGAGCAAGGGACCTCTGTGTCTGGCCCCCCAGGTTGTAAGTACTTTGGATGACTTCTCTGTGCTCTTCTTTATAATCCATATGAAATTTCATTGAGACGTATATAACACCGTGGGTGGTACAGATTCACTCCCCCCATAGAAGTGGGCTGTCTTAGCTTCATATTACTATCACAAAATGCCTGAGACAATTAACTTATTTTTTTTTAATATTTTATTTACATTTTAGTTTTTGGCAGACACAACATCTCTGTATGTGGTGCTGAGGATCGAACCCGGGCCGCACCCATGCCAGAAGAGCGCGCTACCGCTTGAGCCACATCCCCAGCCCCAGAGGCAATTAACTTATAAAGAGAAAACATTTTGTCTTAGTTTTAGTTCATAGTTTTAGAGGTTCCAGACTAAGAACAAGTGACTCTGGTGCTTTGAGTATTTGGTGAGGGCAGCATATCATGGCAGGAGCTTGTGTCAGAACACACTGCTCATGTGCCAGAAGGCATAGGAAGAGGAAGGCCGAGGCCCATAATCCCCTTTGAGGGCATCTCCTAATTAATTAAGGACTTCTTATAATTGCCAACCTTGTAAAGGTTCATAGCACCTCCCAACAGCACCACCCTGAGGACCAAGGTTTTAACACATAGGCCTTTGGGTGACACTAAGCACAGCATGGGCCCACCATTGAGTCCTATGACATAGCTGTGAAGTCCTTTCACCCAGGCTTAGGAAAGGGGCAAAGTGATGTTATCAAGGAACATGGCCCCATTTCGGCTGCTCTTGGGAGACTCTGGGCAGATAAAGAAGAGCCATGTCAGACTGTCTGTGTTCAGAGGCAACCAGCATCACCAACTAGGGCACCAGTTTTGGATAACTCGGTCCTTTCCACTCTAGTTCAGATGTTCCATGACGAGGTTCTTTAGGGCCGGACAAGGTTAGTCCCAATATAATTTTGTTTACCTGACCTAGTTTAATGGATTTATATATTTTTTTTAAAACTAGGAACTGAATTTTGTAGCTTTTTCAACCCTAAAATGATTGGACATTAAAGCTGGAAAGGAGACTTCTAGTTCTTAATTGCTTCACTTTGAGAGGAATGATGTACGACAAGTGGCCAAAAGGTCTACAGCCCCAGGTTCTACTTTTCAGGTTTTCATGGTGAGTGTTTCAAGTCTTAGTCTCTTCCTTTCTAGAAAGGGGAGCATTGAACCTACTTCAGGTTGCTGTCAAGACTGTGTGAAACGGCTGGCTGGAGGACCTGTCCATATTATCACCATTGCAAGGAGGTGCTTTGCTCCATGCCCTATAGCAAATTTGAGGACAGCAGGGGCAACTTAGTGAGATTCTATCTCAAAATAAAATAAAAAGGTTTTGGGGGTATGGTGCAATAATAGAGGGCCTGTGAGTTCAACCCCTAGTACTCAAAAATAAATCAAAATTATTTAATGCCCCTCTCAAAAGACATAAATATGAAGCTAGGCTCTACCCTGTGAGACCTGTGGGATGTTTATAATTTCTCTCAACCTCATTTTTTCTCACCTGTAAAATGGGGATAACAACAAAGTCTGGTGCATGGGGTGAGTGCAAAGAAGAAGTAAATCAACTGTGAAGGCACCACACCCAGGTGCTGTACATAGCCAGCACTCCATGTCCTGAGTTCCAGATGTTTCTGGAAGTATCCTTGCCATTATCGGAAGGAATGTTGTAATGAATCAGGTCACTGTCCTTTTCCGTCTGAGTGCTGGGAGTCTGGAACAGTCACAACCTGTCCTGCACGGTCACTTGAGAGGAGGCTTCACTACATATGCTCCTGCTCCTCAGGAAAGGCTAACTGGCTTTGCAAAGAAAGAATCCTATCTATTTGATTTTCCTTCTTGGTTTCTGGCTCCTGATCCAGGAAAATGATAGGTGCTCAATAAATATTTGTTGAATTAATGAATACTGAAGAACAACACATTCTTGTGGCCTTTCTTGAGGATCATCTCCTTTTGGGAGGGTGGAAAGAGTGTAGGCTCCAAATGTGGCCTCAGTTTCCAATCACATAGGCTCACTGATTAGCCTTGGTGGTCCTGGGCCAGCCTCTGACCTTACTATCCAGGGTCCTCAGCTGTGAGTAATGAACTTGTGACCACAGCTGCCTCACAGAGTGGTTCTGACTATCCAGAGACACAGTGAGGATGCCTTTCAGCCACGAGAACTCTTTCTTATGAAGATGTTCTATAAAAATTGTAGTTTTCTTATTCACATATCATGTCTTTTCCAAAGGGAGAAAAATAATTTTTTGTTTTGTTGGCTGGGTCTGTATAAACATATATGTTGGACAAAAATACACTAAAATTAAAGTTAAACCCAGTTTATAAAGATGAAATTACCTGCTGCTCAATTTGACTTGATTATTTCAGACTGCAGAAGCTGATGCTTTGGCTTAACTGTGTTCTTGGCTGTCCCACATGACTGGAGGCACCTGTGGGCTTCTGGCTGGCTTGTCTAACTTGTTACTTTTCTCTCTCCCCCACCCCCAACTTATTTGCTAGACTGACTCTGATCCCACCTTGTTTTAATTCTTAGAGACACACCTGCATGAGAATGCCTACTCAAAAATAGGTATCAGTAAGTGTTTAGAAATCTACTCAAAAGACAGTTTGTTTTTCCAGGAAGTGCCTTCTTACTCCAGGCTTCCAGGAAGGGCACCCTGGAATACAGGCCATTTATTTGGATCTTCTCTCTCATCTTCTTATTCCATCCTACTTCGTGAAACCATCTGATTGCTGGCCAGGTATGCTTCCCCAGCTTCGCCAGACACCCAGCCCGTCGCCCAACCCTGCAGGTGAGGAGGCTAATCTCTTGAGCCAGCATTATATGCATCCACTCAATTTCTCTGTTGGCAAAATGATGGTCCCTGACACACCCCGTTCACAAGACAACACTGAGAAAAAAATTTGTGAAAAAGTGTTCCCACCTTTCTGGTAGGAAGTGTGTACGCAGGAAACAGATTTCCAGGCTTTCTGACAGTGATTTTCCCAGGTGAGTGTCTCCAGGAGGTCTGTGCACCTGTTTCAGGTAGCCTGCGGCGTGGTTGTCTGGCCCTGTGATGGCCTCTAACCACGATTTTACCTCTTTTTGCTACCTCAGCTACACCCGCGGCCTCACTGCCAGGAAAGCCGGGCCATCTTTACAACGTGGTGGCGGTGGGGACTTCAGAGAATCGCCTCGCACCTTTTTGCTCACCTGTGCAGAGGGTAAAACTGCAGCACGCAGACGCACCACACCTGCCTCCGGCACACACGGCTGCCTCTGCGCCGATTCTGCGGTGTGGATTATCATTTCCGTGAAAACCCGGCCAGCAGCTACCTGCCTTTGGCCACCAGAGTTGTCCCCCCCGCCCCCCGCCCCTGCACCCTCCATCTTTCCCTGTCCACAGGGCACGCCTCTCCGCAATCCCCACCTGCTCTCCAGGCTTCCTCCTGCCCAGAATCTCTGGGCAAGTCCTCAGTCCCGCACGCCCACCTCTCCCCTGCTTCAGTCGCTCCCCGGGGGCATCCTCGGTCGCCCCTTCCCCCCAGCCTCCACCTGCCGCCCGCCGCCGCCGCCCGCCCCAACCCGGCTGACCGCCGCCCCCGCGCTTCGCTGGCGCCAGCCGCTCGATGGGTCTTGCACTTTGATTATTTGTGTTAACAGTTAATTTAGCACCGCGGCCACGTGTGCCAAAGCTGCCTCCACTTCCTCCGGGCTCCCAACAAATGGCACTTTTATGAGGTCCTTTCAAAGCGGCTCCCAAGCCGTCTCCCGCCTCGGTGGCCTCTGCCTCTGGGGGCAGAGACCCCCATTCCTTTGCCCTCTACCCTCCACCCAGGCGCCCCCGCTCTCCGGGCGGTATCGCAGCTGCGATCTCTCTCTGGTTTGCAGGAAAGGAGCTATTTCTGGCAGCTCTGCCTCTCCACCCACTGCACTCGGTCTGATCTAATGGAGATTTATACAGCCGGCCCCGAGCACACAGAGGCGCTTTCCTGTGCGCAGGGCCGTGCGTGTGCGGCTGGGGATTAGGAAATCTCAGGGCTTGGTGTCCTAGCACACGGCTGACTGCCGTGGAATACTTACTTGGAAGAATTGTTTTTTTTTTTTTTTTTCTTTTCTTTTCTCTAGCATGATAATTCCAGTAAAATGATGTTACAAACACATAACGGAATATTTCTGATCCCTTTCAACGAATCCTAACTATTCTATCTAACCCCCCAGATCTGATTTCCTTCAACCTCCTGTGTCTCAAGAGTTCTTTGGGCTGACACTGACTCAGATGTCACGAAGCCTGTGTTTTGGCTTCAGATCCTTTTCATACTGAGTGCTTTTTCCGGAGGCGTGGTATTCTGCAAGTAGATGAAGGATAAAGCTAGCTTCTCTAAAGAATTACAAAGAGGAGGCATTTGATGTTTTACAAATTCTGGCTCCCCCCCCCCTTTTTTTTTTCCTTTTAAAGAAGTTGATCAGCCCTTTGCTTAGATTTCTAATATAGTTGATGTTCCTGTATACCAAAAGTATTTAAGCTTTTACTGAATAGAGGAACTCTAATCATGTTTGCAGTAAACACACTTATGCTCATGCAGTGGCACAGAAAGGAACTTTGTAAGCCCAGGGGCTATTTGTGAGGACTCGGGCTTCCTGATGTGCTCAGGTGTAGGGCTTAGGTGTGAGTTGGCAGGGACCTGGTAGAGGGTAGGTCCCATCTGGCCTAAGGGATTATGGTCAGCCTAGGCTTATTTCAGTGTAACCTGGGGCTTCCAATCTGCTCCTCCATCAGCCCTAGGTGGGGGAGACCAGGAGGAGCCCAAATTTCCTACATATCTTTGGAACTTCAACTTATTCTTAGATGATGGAAGGCTGGGCCCCTTTAGATCTCAGGAAAGATCCACTTCTAGCAAAGAATATCCCTTAGAGGAATTGCCTTTTGTGTTGCACCTGAATATGTACTGAAACTAGCTGACACCCTTTCTTACTGAACTGTACCTTCCACTTGCTATGATCCCATACAGATTCAGATGGAATGCCACACCATTAGGTATATGGGTAGTCACCCACCTTTTGGAAAAAAAAATCCTAATTCTCCCCTTAAAATTAATGTTTTGGCTGACCCCCAATCCTGAAGAAAGATGGAGGTGTCTGTTTCTGTTTGAAAAATGTAATTGTGGGTCTGGAGCCCATGGTTATGTATTGTCATATCTGACTAGGGATAATGAAACTAATTTTTTTAGGACCCATAATTCTAAGCCTACGTTTATGAAGGGCCCAATGACTTCCAGTTCAAAGGCCAATTCCTAATCCTTAATTCCATTAAGTTCTGTGAAATATCTGGCAAAGTTGTGTAGTCAGGTTTTTCTGGAAACATCTTGAGTTTTATAACTAGAAACCTTTTCAGTACTTGAACTTTCTGGCTGGGGATCAGTGCAGATGTTCATCTTCAATAACTGCTTTTGTGCAGATAACTCTGAAATCTGAACTTCTGTTACTTAACAGTAGGGCCATATTTCTAACTAAATCAGACATTTATAAGTGCTTGAACTGCCATCATTTCAAATGCAACATGTTCACTTAGTTGTTTGAAACTGTTGAGAGCCTAGAAGTCTTATGTTCATGGTGTTGGGGGATACAGAAGTGGAAAAAGTAAAACAATAAAGTCCCTGCCATGTGGGGACAGAGTTTGCTCCAGGCAAGAATCGGGAGGAACTATGCTCCTTGACATCTACCAGCAAATGCTCCACTTGATGTTTGTTTATTTATTTATTTGCATTTCATCAAGCCTTCTTGGTTCTCTCTATTCATTCATTCTTCACTTCTCATTCTCCTTGACCATGTTCCACTGGGTTCTGGTCTCTGAGTTCCTATCTACTTCTCTAAGTCTCCTCTCCCTTTGCAACTTCAGTGCATTCTCCCTCTACTGCTAGATTACCTTTCAAAAAGTATAGATGTGATTAATCCAAGTATCCACTCAACAAATGTGAGAATGTTCTGTGTGTCAAACCCTGGGCCAGGTAACAGAGAATTAAAGACACAGTTATGTAGATCCTTACAGATGTTATCGTCTGCAAAGCACGGCGCTGAACTAGAAGGCACATTAAGATACAGGCGATGACTGCTAAGATAGAAATTTGATTCCTACATTTATAGCATTAAAACTTTTTTCTTTTCATTTATTGACTTATTTATTTATTTTTTTTAACAGTATCCAAATCTCTCCGCCACCTGGGCCCGACTTGGCTTCCTAATAGGTCTTCCTTTAATCTGCTTCCTGTCCTCACGGCCACACTGCATTAATTGCCTCTTCCGGAGCATGCCCCACCTTTCCTGCCATTCTGTTTCTGCCTCTGCCTTTTTGTCTCTTTGTCTACAAGGCCTGCCCCTTACCTTCACTACCAATTAACAATTCTCTCCATCCTTTAAACCAAGCTTAAATTCCATGTTGTCCAAGTAGCTTTTATGCAGATTCCCCCCAGCTGAGAATCTTATCTCTTTCCAAAACTCTCATAGAGTTTTATTTGGATCTCTTCCATGATATCATCGTCAGAGACTCTATTGAAGCTATGCGCACTCCCTGCTATGCTGTAAGTTCCCTAAGGACAGGGTCAAATTATTTATCTTGTTATATTCCACAGTGACTCGATAGCTTATCAGCCAGCAGAGGCCAGCAGTGAATATTTGAGAGTTGGTGGCCAGTTGAGGGGGCGCATGGAAGCATTAATCCTGGATTTTCTCCCTGATCTCAGAGAAAGAGGGAGATGGTTAAAGGCCGGGAACTCAGGAGTATGATTTTCTATGCAAGAACAACTGACTGTGACAATTCAAAGGAGGAAGAATCAGAGAGATTGTGGAAGCATGGAATTGACCTCTCCATATATTGAGGATGAGGAAACCAAATCCCTAGCAGCTTAGTGGTGGCAGAATTTGCTCCTTATTGCCACTGATAGTCAATGAGGAATAGCATCTGCCAGGTTGAAACTTTTAAGGTACTTTTGGCTGCAAGTAACTGGAAGACCACTTCCAATAGCTTAAAACAGTGCATAAATATATTTTTCACAACTCTGAAAGTCCAATAGGGAAGTCAGGCTCCTGAATAGCAGCACCACCATTTCTTAATAGTCATCCCCAACAGACAGCAGCACCAGAAGCAGTGGCTGAGGGAGGCTCCATCAACCTGGCTGGTCCCAGGCCCATCTTTGGACTGATCACAGTCCTTAGGGAAGGCCCAGGCTGACTGGCTGCCTGCAGGTGGAGTTCCAGAGCCATCAGGGACAAAAGAGATAGAGACACTGTGCTGGACCCAGATGAACTGGGGCTCCCTCCTAAAACCAGAGATGGCATGAGTAGTTCCTCATGGGTCCTCACACAGAACACGCTTGGAAACCACACTGGGTTCCACAGTTTACCACACAGGTTGCTCTAGGTTTAAATACCTCAAGGGCAGATATTTAACTTTTTAAAGATTGCCAATGGCTTCTTGGACTGTCCTCACTATATCTGTGTGGGCTGCTGATCTGTTGGTTTCCACTCCCTACACACCCCCCGCCAGAACACCTGCCTTTCTCCCTTTCTCCAGTTCCCCTGCCTCAGTTTTCCACTTTCTCCTCTGGATGTTTCTGGTATCATCTCTCTATTTTCCCATCAGCCTTTTTTTCTTTCTCCCACACAGGAACACATGCCCAGTATGCATTTTCACGTCTGAGCTGAAGCAGTTAGAAAATTTAGAATGGTGCACGGAAACCTTTTCTCTTCTTCTTCTTCTTTTTTTTTTTTTAGTACTGGCTACTCTGTTTTTGAGTAAACATTTAGGCTGGGCACTGTACGTAGATAGCATCATCTGTTAAAGCCTGGCAGTGGTTCTGTGAAAGGCCTATTAGTGCCTGGCCTGCAGACTTATAGCTTGTAAGTTGTCAGAGTGCTGGCTTCAAATCCCCTGCTTTTTATCTTTCACAATCTTCTGCCAAAGTCTGTCTCATGGAGGGAAATTTAATGTTGCACAGCTTTTCATCAGCAGCTTAGGTGGCTGGATGAAGGTCAGCATCTCTAAACCACCAAAGAGGCATTTTCCAACTATAGTCAGCCCTTCCTATCTGTGCATTTCACATCTGTGGATTCAACCAATCAAAGATTGAAAATATATAGAAGAAAACATTACAGAAAGTTACAAAAAGCAAAACCTGAATTTGCCACATGCCAAGTATTATACTGAATCAATGAGAGTAGAGTAATGTGTAGGCATTGTACTTGGCATTATAAATAATCTAAAAGCATTTTAAAGCATGCAGGAGGATGTACTTATGTTACATGCAAATACCACAGTGTTTTATATAAGGGATTGGAGCATCCATAGAGTTTGGTATCTGTGAAGGATCCTGAAACCAACCAATTCCCTGTGGATATGGAGGGATGACCTTACATACTCCCCTACTGTACATTTGATGCAGTTTGTGTTAGAACAACATATTCTGTACAGTGGGATGATTTGGCTGCATTCCTCACTGAGAAATATTTGGATATGCTAGGGGTGAATTGTGTCTCTAAGACATTTCTGTATCTGGTTAGAAATACCATAGTCTGTATTCTTTGGTATTGATACTATGGTAGAGGACACTGTGGTCTCACAGTGCTGCCTTCATTGCTAATGATGAGCCAAGCAGGAAAGAGACTGAGGAGGATTACCTTGGGCAGTTGTTTTACTTTTTAGGGTCTGTGATTTATCATCAAGGTTCTTGTGTAACTGATGTTGCAAATGTTCCTCAATATCCCAGGGTGAATGGTTCCAGGATCCCTTTGGATGCCAAAATCCATGGATGATCAAGTTCCTTGTACAAAATGGCATTGTATTTGCATAAAACCTACACACGTCCTCCCATATACTTTAAAGCATATCTAGATTACTTATGATACATAATACAAAGGAAACATTGTGTAGTTATTCTTACTTTTGATTCCTAGCACCACACAAAACGTTATTGTACTGTGTTGTAAGAAATAATGAATAATGACAAGGAAAAATAGTCTGTCCATGTTTGGTATCAACACACTTCCTTTTTCAAATATTTTTGGTCCATGCTTAGTGGAATCTATAGATGCTGAGCTTGCACACACAGACGGCCAACTGTCCAACTCACAGGACAAAGGCTTTACCCTTAAAGAGATGAGATAGAGGTGCCTAGAGAAGGATCTGTGACTCTTGTCATGATGGTATATCTCAGGGAAAATTTCTGCTCTGCTTCCTGGGTTGGGCGACAGCAGCTTAGTTTTATAAAACAAGCCACACTGAGCTCAGTGTTTCACGTTGTCCCTATATTCTCTGAGCTACCCCGTATCTTTTGGATAAATTGCGGGATACTTTCTGTTGGCCAGAGTAGATATTCATTGTTTGCAATCAAAGAGAACTAATGGATACTGTGAAAACATGTTAGTAGATGGCTCAGAAAGCAAGAGGTTCGGTATTTCACCAACCTGATAGGCCCTGTGCCTGCCAATGAAGACGGAGGACCTGGTCTAGCAAGTCATTTCAGGAATACATTGTTTAAGTCACTCACCTAGAGAGGAAGGACCAGTGGAAACAGCTTGCAATAATAGATCTAGAATGACCTATTGGGTTGTTTCTCATTTTCTTAAGAGGCCCTGTGCCTCCACTTGTCACCTGGGTTTCTGAAACCTGCTTGCTTACCTGCTATAAACTACCTCAGGGCCTTAACTATCTAGGTTAAATTGTGATTATAGGCAAGGAAACAAAAAAACGGTAATTTATTTATTTATTATTGTGTGTGTGTGTGTGTGTGTGTGTGTGCGCGCGCATGCACGTGTACAGGAGATCGAACCCAGAGTCTTGCGCTTATTAGGTAAGCGCTCTATCAGGGATAGAGTGATTGGTTCCAGGATCCCTTTGGATCCATCAGTGCTCTATCAGCTCTATCCCTCATTCTTGTTTTTGAATGAGAGTCGGGGACGGAAGTTTGAAAAGCATTTTTTTTGTGTGTCTTGAGAGAATATCTGTAGATATTGGAATACCTTCCCTCTTCCAGTCCTTCCTGTACATAAGGACAATCAGAGGGTCAATGCTGAGACCTTAGCTCCCTGAACTGCTCAGGGAAGGCGCGCAGGCCTGGCATCCTTGGCTGTAAAGCACACAGGGTTTTCTCACGCATCAGACTGTCAGCGTCTTCAGAGATGATGTAGCATCCCCTCCACCCTTGCAAGGTGGAGATCCTGAAGCCCAAAAAAGGTGAGACTGAATCGATGCAGCTCTCTGTTGGGTTCTGGTTGCCTTTCTTGCTGGGTTAGCCTCAAGGTGGACATGGCTCGGAGTTATGTCCCATTTCAGGGTCTCTCCACCCAGCACCATTACCCCCAGGAGATGAGCATGATATACCCCGAAATAAACCCACCTGAGATGAGGCCGTGTTGGTCAAAAACAAAGACAGAGCTGACTGATGTCTGTCTCCTCCAGTCCGGTGACAGCTTGACCTTGTCACATACTGTTCCCGGAGGCTGCACTGTCGTCACTTTGCCTGGGAATAAATAATTGCCTGAGGCCTTGGTCCATTTAAAGTACATCATTGTGCTTATCTGAACACAAACAGACTGAAGGAGGTTATGGAGGAAGAAATATAGCTCTCCGGTGCGGTGAGCTGGATTTATAGGTGTGAGGTTAGAAGTGGAATCATAAGAAATTCGGTGGTCGGAGTTAATGGAGTGTTTCAATGAATTGATATTTTTCTCCCGGCCGCTACAGGTTTTGCATGGCTGGGTGTTATTTTGTACCTTCTTGGTTTTGAATGAAAGCCTTTTTCAATTTTGTCTAAATTCAAATGCCAGTAATTGAGGTTTGTAGTCATTAAGTCATTGTTATTCAAGAAAACCAAGGCCAGGGTCATGCCCCCCAGATCTGCTTTAATATGTATTGATAACAAGTTAAAAATGTGGATGCAAAGAAAACAGTCAGTCTTGGACTTTCCTCAATTGTCACATGTTCAGTGGCCTTGGTGGGCTGGGTCCTTCTTTCCCTCATGTTTCCCTCCACTTAGGACTCCTGACCCTGTCTTTTGTGGGTGCTTGGCTGCTTTCCAGGATAGGTTAAGTGAGTACTTAGTTTGGTTCAGCTTTCTGTTGCTGTTATAAAAAATACCTAAGATAAACAACTTAAAGGAGAAAAAATTTAGTTTGGATCATGATTTCAGAGGCATCAGTTCATGGGCCTGTGACAATACAATACAACATGGCAGGAGGGCACATGGAGGAGGAGATCTGTTCACCTCATTGTGAACAAGGATGCAAAAAGAAACAAGAAGGACCTAGGAGGCCTGAGGTTGTGGCTCAGTGGTAGTGAGCTTGCCTCGCACGTGTGAGGCACTGGGTTTGATACTCACACCACATAAAAATAAATAAACAAAACAAACGTGAAAAAAATCAAAATTAATATACTTTTTAAAAAAGAAGGAGCTAGGATCCTAGTATCTTCTCCAAGGACATACCTCAATGACTTACCTGTCTTCCACTGGGCCCCATCTCCCTCCTAGTAGCTCCACAGGCTGGCAATTAGGTGTAATAGGCCTCAGACAATTTTTCATATCCTGAATGTCTTATTTCCTAGTGAATCACTATCAAAAGGAAACTCAGGGATTTCTATATGCTTCTGTTTGTATTTTTACTTGACCTATGAAATTATATTGTTTAAATCATTTCAAACACTGTTAGAATCATAGTCTGTGAGTAGTGGTGTCTGATCTGTTTACAATATATATGCAATTTATAGTATATGTATACATATGCTATATATTGTATATATTCTATACAATGTTATTCTATAAAATATATATTCTATACAATATATACATATGTATGTACATATCCAATATAGAAAATATATATTCTATACAATATATAGCATATATACATACATATGTATATATTGGATATGTACATACATATGTATATATTGTAGAGAATATATTTTCTATATCCAATATATTTTGTATATGTATGCACATACCATATTTACAAGTCATATAAATATGACATGTATATCATAGAAAAATCCATTTCTAAATATTGTGTTAAGAACCGCACAATAAGAAGGCATAACTACATAATAAGAAGGCACTCTCCAACAAGTGCTATGCATGTTTTCATCTTGGGATTTAAGTTGATTCGACTTTTAAAAAACATAATCAACTTGCTTTTTATCTCTCTGTGGGAATGAGTTCCTCTTCTCTATTTCCCACTTAAGAACCACTATGCAGAGTTCTGAAGTTAATAAAAGTTTTGAATCTTTTAAAATCTTCTAGCCTTGATTTCAAAAGTGCTAAATGGTGTACATCAAAAATGCTGGTGATGCCTGGCATTTTTCGTTTTCTCAAGGAGACACATGTTCAGTCTGTAGTCAATGGGACAAGGTCCGTCCCTCAGCAGAGATTCCCCACCACCAGAGGCCCCAATAGCTGGAAGCCTCTGACTTGCGGAGCTCACACAACCCTGACATGGGATGGAGTTTTTCAAGTGGGAACAGAGACTTTCTGGTCACATTTAAATACCACAATGGACATCTCCAGGGTCTCTTCACTATGTCCATCATTTGTGAGGAAAATTAAACTTATTTTTATTCAGTTTTAACAAAAGACAATATGTATTTCACTACATACAAATTAAATGGCCTAAATAAACTTCAGCTTCTTACTTTCTTGTTTATTGTTTTATAATCTTGTGGAGCAGAGTTAATAATACCCAGTTTGTGGCACAGTATTGTCGTCTATTTGTGCAGTTTGCTTTGATGCTGTTTAGTAGACTTCTCCCTTTTATGCCTGGCGTACTCCCTCAGCCTCTCCTGTGGGCACAGGCTCCCATGTGCTTGGTGCTGGTAGACTTGCATGTATACCTGAAACAGAAACACCCTTGTCTGATGCACAGGATTTGACTTGCATGTAAAATATGGCACTCATGTTCGCCTCTCTGTACTGCTATAATAAAATATCACAGACGGATAATTGATAAAGAACTGGAATTTATTTCTTACAGTTCTGGAGGCCAGGGAGTCCAATATGAAGAACTGAGATTGCTGTCTGGGAGGCTGCTCTGTTCTTTTTATACCTCTCTTTAAAAAATATATTTTAGTTGTCAATGGACCTTTATTTTACTTATTTGTATGCGATGCTGAGGATCGAGCCCAGTGCCTCACACATGCTAGGCAAGCGCTCTACCACTGAGCCACAACCCCAGCCCTATACCTCTTTTTCTTTCTGCATTTTTTATGCTCCTTTTATAAAGGCCTTAATTCCCATTCACACAAGGGTTTTTTATTGAGACCATTTAATTCGTATGTAGTAAAATCTACATTGCCTTTTGTTAAAATTGCATAAAAGTAAGCTACATTCTCCCTCATAAGGGATGGATGTAGTGGAGAGACCCCGGAGATGAGCCCACAGTACATCCGGTGAGCCCTCTGTCTGATGTGCTGGGCTCTGACTGATTCTCTTCTCTCACTGGCACCGGCTTCCTAATGGTGATGCTGAGCTCTTGCTCAGGTCACCCAGGTCTGACTCTTGTCACCACAAGGCTGCATGTGAATCTAGACAGTTCCTGAAGAATCCCTTGACTTTTCCCTACTGGGAATAAAGCTTCCTTCTGTTTCACTTGGGTGGGACACCTCACTGTCATCTGGGGTGGCCTGATTGCCAGGCATGCGACTGCCACACCTCAGCTCCTACCCAGTCAGTGCAGGTATTAGGTGAACCAAGGATTCTAATGCAGTGTTGGAGGATGGTTGTTTCCAGATTTTTCCACTCTGCCCTTTTTAGAGTCTCATTTACTGAGATCCCTCCTCAACCTCAGATGTGGCTCCAAAAAACTACGTTTTATCCTGACAAAGGTAGAGATGACTCTGTCCCTTAATAAATATGGCAATGGAGGCACAGAGGGGTTGGGGAGATTGAGCAAAATTTTACACTAAAAGAAGTGGTGAGGGCATGACCTAATGCAGATCTACACATCTATGCTTTTTTTAAAAAAAAATATATGTATAATGGGATTGAACCCAGGGGTACTTATCCACAGAGCCACATCCCCAGCCCTTTTTTAAATTTTTATTTTTGAGATAGGGTCTCACTAAGTTGCTGAGGGCCTTGCCAAGTTGGTGAGGCTGGTCTTGAACTTGTGATCCTCCTGCCTCAGCCTCCCTAACTGCTGGGATTACAGATGTACTGCTCCATGCCTGGCTCATGGCTACACTTTTTGATCTTTCTGCCTAAATGCACTGGCTCTCAAAGATGAGAGGAGGAGGAAGTATAGAGGGACTAAAATGGTCAAGTGCCTCCAGCCATGGAAAGGCTGCATTTTCCCCAAAAGTTGACACCCACCCCTCTGATTGCAGTCATTTAATGTGACGATCACAATATCAACATTTTTTAGTGGGCAATAATGCAAAATGAGAGAAATAGGGAAATAAGATGACTAATGTGAGAAAAGCTGGGGTGGTGTCTAGCCGATGGATGATTCATTTGTATTCCAGCAGGACATTAGGTGGCTGTGAGCCTGCGATGAGCACAGTACCCCTTCCTTATGTGGGAGCACGCAGCTAGCACTTGAGGTTTTCCCACACAGATGGTACTTGCAATAGTGGCTGTCTACGTGGGAAATGCCGTGACCCAGGGCCATCCTGTGTTTGTGTGGAGCTCCGTGCTGAGGCCTCATTCAAGGCTGAGGGCACCTCCAGATGTTTCACCCCACCCCCCCCCCCCCAGCAGTTGGAGAACCTGTTGCAGCCACAGACATCTGACTCACTTGAGAAACTTGAATGTGGGTCCCGTTTGCCTCACTAACCTTCTTTCCCATAATCTTCTTATCTGGGCCAGACCAGACCTCAAGTTAAAGATGATAAAAATGAATGAAACCTTTCTCCTCTTAGTTAACCAACTCTTGCTTTATCATTTCCAAAGACATGATCCAGGCATAAGTGAATATTTACAAAGAGAAAACTCTCCATACTGTGACACAGAAAAGCCTGAAGTCCCTTGCAAAGTCGAATTTACTACAGAAAAAGGAAGGAAGGAGAAATGACACAGTACCACCCCCCCTCCTCCTTATGCACATGCACACAATGATAGGCCCTGGTAAGGGCTGCTCCCTGTTACAGGCAAAGCTGCTGAGAAAGCACACAGCACAGTGGTGAAGTCATGCAAATGCTATGCCCCCAAAGGCCACAGGAATTGTGGAAAGATTTGTGTAAATATCTCATGCATTCTTGTGATCTAAGGTTTATGGAAATGAAAACCACAGTCAAAAAGCCCTCATGCCACATTTATTCCTCCTTTTCCCTTTCCTCCTTCAGTGTAAATTCATAGAACATTTTTTTTTTCTGGAGCGGCCAATAAAATAAATTATTTCAGTTTTATGACCAGGAAGATATGAAGTGCACAGACAAACAACGACGAATCTTAAACAGAACCCACTGGAAAAGAAGAAGAGGGAACCCTGCTGGGCATCCCTTGCACCCCTAGGCTAGAGTGTGAGAGATCGGGACAAGAATGCTTCCCACAGAGGCTACTTCATTGACCCTCGTTTCCAGATGGTGTTGGGAGAATTATCTGTATTCACTGAGATTTGGACTTCCCCTTCTTCTCCTCTCCTTTTAAAATTTCGGGGTGGGTATTGGAGTTGGAATGTCTCACACGCTCAGAGCACAGCTTGGACATTCAACTTGCTGAAGCTTCTCTGGCACCGAGTTTAAAGAAACCACCGAGGAACACATGGTTTCCTACACAGGCTCCAGCCAGTGCACACCCTCCCTCAGGATCTCAGCAGCAGGCCTCCTGGAGCCTTGGCCTGGGAATGAGGAGGAGTCCCCCTCTGGAGAGTTGCCCAGGACACTGTGGACCCATGCAAGCACCCCTCCCTTCTTCCTCTCTTGCATCACATATGAAGGGAAATCATGGCCATTTTGACCCTAAAGATTTAAATGCACCTGTGTGCAATGCTAAAATTCTCACTGAGTTTGTGTTTCTATATATGTATAATTTTATTTATTACCTGCCCTTTTCTCTAAATCACATTCCAGTATGTGTATTACCCATAGAGTGAATAGACTTGACTCAAGAAAGTGCAGGAAATGACCCAACTTTTATTATTCTAGTTGGAATTTTCTTCATTGCTCTTAGGTAAGATCTTGGGCTGACCTCACAGCTTTCCTCTTCAATTTCAGGTATTGAAAAACCATCCTGTGTGGGGAAAAGGGTACTCTTGTACATTGCTGGTGGGACTGCAAATTGGTGCGGCCAATTTGGAAAGCAGTATGGAGATTTCTTGGAAAGCTCGGAATGGAACCACCATTTGATCCAGCTATTCCACTACTCGGTCTATTCCCTAAAGACCTAAAAAGAGCACACTATAGGGACACTGCTACATCCATGTTCATAGCAGCACAATTCACAATAGCAAGACTGTGGAACCAACCTAGATGCCCTTCAATAGACGAATGGATAAAAAAAATGTGGCATTTATACACAATGGAGTATTACTCTGCATTAAGAAATGACAAAATCATAGAATTTGGAGGGAAATGGATGGCATTAGAGCAGATTATGCTAAGTGAAGCTAGCCAATCCCTTAAAAACAAATGCCAAATGTCTTCTTTGATATAAGGAGAGTAACTAAGAACAGAGTAGGGAAGAAGAGCATGAGAAGAAGATTAACATTAAACAGGGATGAGAGGTGGGAGGGAAAGGGAGAGAGAAGGGAAATTGCATGTAAATGGAAGGAGACCCTCAGGGGTATACAAAATTACATACAAGAGGAAGTGAGGGGAAAGGAGGGAAAATATAAGGGGGAGAAATGAATTACAGTAGAGGGGGTAGAGAGAGAAGAGGGGAGGGGAGGGGGGAGGGGGGATAGTAGAGGATAGGAAAGGCAGCAGAATACAACAGACTCCAGAATGGCAATATGTAAATCAATGGTTGTGCAACTGAAGTGATTCTGCAATCTGTATATGGGGTAAAAATGGGAGTTCATATCCCACTTGAATCAAAGTGTGAAATATGATATATCAAGAACTATGTAATGTTTTGAACAACCTACAATAAAAATTAATTAAAAAATAAAAAAAAAAAGAAAAACCATCCTGAAGTACATAAAAAGTTTGATCTCTCATCTAATCGAAAGTTTTCCTCCTCTCCTGTTCTGTTCCTACTCTGTCTCAGTCCCGATTTAGCGTTGGGACCGGGCGCTGGGGAAGAAGAACATTAATCTATCCTTTCTTTGTACTCTGGGGTTCAGACTTTGGGAAAGAGGAGAGTTGGCGATGAGAGGATCTCATTTTGCCTGGTGAAGCTATTTATCAGGCACTGGTGTCTATCCAGAGACTCTGATGCTGACTTTTCCTTCCATTGATGCTCTTGTGGGTTTTTAAAGAATGTCCATTCAGAAGGATATACTTTCATAGTCTAGCTGACCACTTCGACCCACCTTGACTTCTGTTCTGACAGTGGCACTGTGAATTTTGCCCATGGAGATTTGGGTCATTACCTGCCTCACAGGAAGAGTTGCAACTCCTGCGATGGCCAGTTGTCCTTGCTCTGCCATCATGGCGGCTCATGTAGCTCCTTGTGGTTAGAGTTTTACCAAAGAGAAGCAGTCACATTCATCTAATTCCCCAAGGCCTCTCCGATAGCCCCTGCATAATACTACAGGGCCTGTGAGGAGCCTTCAGTTGGCTTGAAGTACTTGTGTCTTAGGGAATTTGAATACCATAGCTCCCATCCATCCTTACTAGGACAAAATGTTTCCTCTCACCAGGGTAGGAAAGCAAAATGGGATAATAGGCACAGAAAACTCAGCCCTCCACAGAATTGTTGAAAAAATAAGCAGAAATAGTCAGACTTACAGTGACCAAAATAATGCTGCATGAAGAAAAAGGCAACTTAAAAACATGGTAGGAAAGCTGTGTGGAATTTTTATTTACTCTTTCTCCATGCCCCTTCCCAGCTTGGTGGTGGACGTTCAAGAACCACAATAAAAAAGGAATGCGGAAGGTAGTCCACATTCCCAGGAAGGAACCCTGGTCTCCGAGTCTGGGATTTTAAATGGACATTATTGTGTTCGTCTGTTCTAACATGCCTGGGGGTTGCCTGGAATACTTACAAAAGGTGCTTATCTCTGCTTTGGCTAACTTGGAAGTCACTCTGGGTGAAGAAACAGTGGGCATTACTCACAAACACTATAAGGCAAACAATCCACAGACTCCTGGACAGAAGATGACAGTTGAGATATACAACTGACCCCACAAATCCTGGGAGGGGAAAGCTGGAGAATTTCTTTGTGAAATTAGGTCATTCAAAAGGCACTCATGTATATACTGGGAAATTTAGAAAGCAATATGCATCCCCAGAACAGGACACATGTGGAGAGAATGAAGACTGTAAACTTTCACTTCTTGTTGATTTACAGGCCCAGTGCAAGCTCTGGGCTAAGTCAGAGCTGCAAACAGATTGATTAAATATTGAAGGAGTACACCAGCACAGAGTCAATCTGCAAAGACTAGGAGAGGTTTTGTTGGTTTGCTTTTTTTTAGTTCCTGGTATACAAGGGGATCTCTATCAAAACACTACCTGAAAACAAACTAAAGGCACAAAGCTTTCATTGACTACACAGGGGATACAGTCTTTGGAAAAAAAAAATAGTCTGGTAAAGTCACTACAAAAATGGATGATTACAGCCTTTAATCAAAAACAGGAAACCCTGGATAAGGGGAATAACCTTATTTTCGGGGTTGCCACAGTAAAGTATTCAAATGTCCAGCTTTCAACCAAAAACTCACATGTTTGAAGAAATGGTTACTTGTGGCTCCTTCAAAAGAATACCATAAGTGAACACAGAAACCATGTCTTAGGGAAGCAAACATTGGACTTTCTAGAAAAAGATTTAACTCATTTGTTTCAAACAGATGAAGAAAAACCTAGACAAAGAACTAATGGA
This sequence comes from Callospermophilus lateralis, assembly GCF_048772815.1. NCBI lineage: Eukaryota > Metazoa > Chordata > Mammalia > Rodentia > Sciuridae > Callospermophilus > Callospermophilus lateralis. Next base: position 12,502,197 of record NC_135320.1, read on the forward strand.
AATCATGATGATGATGTATGAACAAAATGAGAATACCAAAAAAAAAAAAAAAAAAAGAAATTAGAGAAGAAACTAATTAGAAATTCTGGAGTTGAAAAGTACAATAACCGAAATGAAAACAAAACAAAACACTGGAATAACTTAAACAGCATATTATACCTGAAAGAAGAATTAGTAAACTTAAGGATAGGACAATTAAGGTTATACTGTCCACGGAGCAGAAAGGAAAAAAAAGAATGAAGAAAAGTAAACAGAATCTAAGAGACTGTGGGACAGTATTGAGGAAAAGAACGTACATATTATTGACATCTAAGAAGAGAGAAGGAAAGCGGCAGAAAGAATATATAAAGAATGAATGACTGAACAATTTCCAAATTGAATGAAAGATATGAATCTACAATTCAAAAAACCCCAACAAATTCCAAGTAAGAATAATTTAAAAATATCTGCACTAGACACATTACGTAATTGCTGAAAGTCAAAGACAAAGAGTCAGTTTTGAAAACAGCCAGGAGGAAGTCATGCATCACATACAAGGACTCGTCAATAAGATTAACAGCCAATTATTGGAAATCATAAAGCAGTGTGATGACATATTTAAAGTGCAAAAGAAAAATACTGTCAATCAAGAATTTTATGTTCGGCAAAATTAGCCTTTAAAAATGAGGGAGAAGTTAAAACATTCCTAGATGAACAAATACTAAACAAACTTTATTTATTTATTTTTTAAATCAGAATACCCTCCCTACAAGGAATGCTAAAGGGAGTGAAATGAAAGAATAATAGGCATAATGAGAAGCTATATAAAAAAATCGAAATCTCTAGGAAAGTTAATTATATAGGCAAATATAAAATCCACTATAATTATGTTTTTGGTCCATAATTTTACTTTTAATTTCCTAATAATTTTAAAGAAAAATGCTTAAAAATAATTATAAATTTCTATGATTGAACATATGATGTATACAAATGTAATTTGTGATTAAAACCTAAGTGGGCAGTGATGGAACTGTGTGGAACAGAGTCTTTGTATGGCATTAAAGTTTAGTTGATATCAAGTTTACAGTATAATTATAATCCCCTTGGTAATCACAAAGAAAACAGTGCAGTGAAAAATGAAAATAGAATTGGAAATGGAAGTGGGAACGTTATTACTGATCAAGGAAGTAAAAAGGATTATAAGAGAATCATATGAACAGTTGTATGTCAACCAATTAGATGACCTAACTGAATTGGACAAATTCCTAGAAATATGAAAATAATCAAAACCGATTCAAGAAGTAATAGAAAAATCTCAAGAGACCTGTAACAATTGAGTTGACTGAATAAAAACAAAACAAAAAAAAACCTTTCAACAAAGAAAAGTCCAGGATTAGATGACTTCATCCATAAATTTTAGCAAACATTTAAAAAAGAACTAATGCTAATCCTTCTTAGACTCCTAAAGAAAACTATGAGGGAATATTTTAACTTATTCTATGATGGTAACATATCCCTCATATCAAATTCTGATAAAAATATCACAAGAAAATTATAGATCAATATCTCTTTTTAATATAGATACACAAATTCTCAGATACTAACAGGCTGAATCCCACAGTATAAAATGGTTTTACAGCATGACCCACTGGGATTTATGCCAGGAGTACAAGGGTGGTTCAACATAATGAAATTGATCTATGTAATATAATACTACATAGCGAAGAACCCATCACAATGGCTTCATAATTGATGCAGAAAAGCATCTGATATAACTCCACCTGTTTCATGATAAAAATTCTCACCAAACTAGCAATAGAATGGAACTAAATGATATGAAGGGAATTTATGAAACACCTGTAGCTAATATTGCACTTAATGGGAAAAGACTGAAAATTCCCCCCTACAATCTGTAAGAACGCAAAGATGCTCACTTTCACCACTGCTATTCAACATTGTATCAGAAATTCTAGCCACAACAGTCAGGTAAGGAAACAAACAAACAAGCAAACAAACAACTACAACAACAACAAAACCCAGATGTCCCTACTGGAAAAGAAAACTATTTTATTTGCAAATAACATGATTCTATACAGAAAATATAAAATAATCCACAAGGAAGTTGCTAGAGCTAACATATGAGTTCAACAAAGTTACAGGTTAGATTAGCATTCACAACTCGGTTGTGATTCTGTACACCCACAATGAACAATACAAGAAAGATAGTAAAAAAAATTCATTTCCAATAGCATAAAAATACCTAGAAATAAATATAACCAAGTTGTTTAAAGACTTGTACAATGAAAACTATAAAATATTGATGAAACAAATGAAAGAAGGTACAACTAGATTGAAAATACATTATGTTTGCAGATTGAATGACAGTATTGTTCAGATGTTAATTCTACCCAAAGCCAACTACAGATTCAATGCAATCACTATTAAAATTTTAATCACCTGTTGGAAGAAGTAGAAAATTTGATCCTCAAATTATTCATACAGATTTGCAATTGGGCCCCAAGGAACAAAAACAATCTTGAAAAAGAATAACAAAGTTGGAGAATTTACTCATTCTTTTCTCATTTGAAAACTTCCTATAAACTACAGTAACTAAAATAATTTGGTTTAAGAATAGATAAATTGGTATAAGAATAGATAAATTGACCAATTAATTGGAATTTAGAGTCAAGAAATAAACAATTTATGTTAAACTGTTTTTTGTTTTTTTTTTTTTGAAAAGGGCACCAAAACCTTCAATAGAGAAAGAATAGTCTTTTTAACAAGTTACAAAGTACTGGATCAACTGTCTATCCACATGCAAAAGAATAAAGTTGGATCCCTGTCTCACTTCCTATGCAAAACTTAACTTGGAATGAATCAGTGACTTAAATATAAGAACTAAACTCATAAAATACTTAGAAGAATACATAGAGATAAATCTTCAAGATTTTAGACTTGACATTTTTTTTTAACCTATGATACTTGAAACATAAACAACAAAAGAAATAAAAATAAGTAGGTTGGAATTTATACGACTTTAAAAATATTTGTGCATCAAAGGACATTAACAAGAAGGTGAAAAGACAACATATGGAATGGGATAAAACTGTGAAAGATATGGAGAAACTGAAACCCTTGCTGGTGGGGATATAATATGGTTGAACCTCTGTGGTAAACAATGTCATGGTTCCCAATTCTGCTTCTAAGGATATAGCCCAAAGAATGAAAAAAAGACACACATAAACAGGTATATATGTATGTGCATGTTCACAGTAACAGTATTAATATAAGCCAAAAAGTAGAAACAAACTAAATGCCAATAAATAGAAGAATGGATAAACAGATTGTGGTATATCTATGTGATGGGATATTATTCAGGCTTAAAAAAGAATGAAATACTGATAAATGCTACAGTGTGAATGAACCTTGAAAGTATTTTAAAGGAAGGAAAACAGACATGAAAGGTCCTATAGCATATGATTTCACTTCTATGAAATATGCAGAATAGATAAATCCATATAGACAGAACTCTGGTGGTTTTCAGAGCCCAGAAGGAGAGGAAAATGGGGAGAAACTGCTTCGTGGGTAATAAGTTTTTTTCTGACATGATGGAAATGTTTTGAAACTAAATAGGTGGTAGTTGTACAACATTGTGAATGCTCCAAATGCCACCAAATCATTTATTCACTTTAAAATAGTTAATTTAACAAAATGCCCTCTCAATCTGCAACATTGGTCTGCAGTCCCCACCTAGGCTGGAAGTGGGGGATGACAAAGAATTCCAGAACAGATGCTGTGCTATTTCTAGAAAGTCTGTCGCCTTTCTTTAGAATTTGGCCAGTGCTTTTGTCCCTTGGGCCTTAGTAGACTCCTGTTACAGTGCTTTGTGACCTATGTTGAAGTGCCCATACATGGCCTGGGGCTCATCCCTCCAAGGTGGATTGAATGACAGAGTGGGGTGTGTGAGCAACAGGTACCTGGGGTGTGATGTGCCCCTTGGCCGCTCAGGTGAATCTTTTGCTTTTACAATGAAAAGGAAGAACAAAACCCAAGCCAGGACCAGCCCCAAGGTCTGCTTTCACTAGGTCATGTGAAAAATTCTTTATTATATAATAATGGATCTTAGGTATATGAAAGGGCCAGAGAGTTCAGGGGGCTTTACTAACAACCACATGTCCCATCTCCCTTCCTTTCATACATGCAGAAACTGAGGCTCAGGCATATTAAAAGATTGCCTGAAATCTGCAGAGACAGACAGTGGATTAATGGTTGCCTGGAACTGGGGCAGTTGGTTGTAAATTGGGAGTGACTGCTAATGTTGGTTTTCTTTTGGGATGGTGAAAGTATTCTAAAATTGATTGTGACACTGATTTCACAACTTTGTGAATATGCTAAAAATCACTGAATCTGTACTTTAAATGGGTGAATCATATGGTATGTGAATTATGTTTCAATAGAGCTATTGTGCATTATTTTGGGAAACTGGAATAAAATTGACCCAATTATTTGCATATACGAGTGTGTTGCAATGAATTTTATGTCTAACTATAATGCATTTTTTTGTTGTTGTTTAAAAAATAAGGGGGCTGGGGATGTGGTTCAGCACCACATAAAAGTAAAATAAAGATGTTGTGTCCATGAAAAACTAAAAAATAGATATTGAAAAATTCTCTCTCTCTCTCTCTCTTTTAAAAAAAATAAAAAAATAAAAATAAGTTAGTAGAAAGAAAACCTATAGAGTAGAGAAAGGGGATCAGAGGAGAAGATAGGAAGGGAAGGGGAGAATATCAGGAATTGAAATGGAGCAACCCATGTTATATGCATTTATGAATATGTCAAAATGAATCTGACAATTATGTAAAACTATAATGCACTAATATAAACATGAGAAAAAAATCACCTGGATGCATGCATGGTTAACTCCCTAGCTCTTTTACCATCATAATCCCTTGTCACCAAGAACCTCGAACAATGCTTTGTCTTTTTCTAGGACGGGTATGGATCTTCTAGTTCTCTTGCCCATGTAGCTGCTATAAGATAGGTCATACTGTGCATTCTCTACTGGGCTTCACAGTTGAAGTGATTGATCTTATGACTAGACCATCTTGGTTGGAAGGAAGATGGTGCTATGGTTTGGATGAGAATCCCCTGAAAGTTCACCTGTGAAGGCTCATTCCCTAGTGTGGTGCTGTGGACCTTCAAGAGGTGGGCCCTAGTAGAAAATTCTTAAGTCACTGGGGAAATACCCTCAAAAGGAAAGGTGGGATCCAAGTCTCTTCCTATCTTGAGATGTGACTGCTCTTGATGTGCTTCCCTCACCAGAGGCTCAAACCCATGGGGCTGCTTGATCATGGACTTGAACTTCCACAACTGTGAGCCAAAACATACCTCCCTTTACTTCTTCAGTCAACCTGTGTCATGTACTTTGTTGTAGTGAAGGAAAACTGGCTAATATATAGGCTTTGGATTTTAGGAACAAAATCTGCCCGGGGAAGAAAATAATGAAGTCAGTTTTCAAGACTCTCCCAATGCAATGGACCCCGTTGGGAAAGCCCTCTGGACATCTTCTAGAGAGGGCCACATGAGATAAAATGGGGAAGGATATGCAGAGCCCACCTCACTTCCCAAACTACCTAGATATGAACCAGATGGATGGTGAACAAAACCCTTCTCACACTTGTGTTTCTAAACCCTCTGGGTAAGTGCATTCAAGAAGCATTCATGAATTACTGCTAGCAAAGATGATTTTGTATAAACTGTGATTCCAAAACCTATGAAAACTATAACAGGCCCAAAGCTGGTTTCAAACATGATGGTCTTGCAGCCATTGGGCTGCCCCCACAGAGTTGACTAGCTGGGTTTCCTGAGTATGACTGCATTTTACCCTGAGGATCCTCCAGATCTGGCTCCACACAGCACAGAACCAGATGCCAACTTGGTAACTTCACTGATGTGGTAGGGGATCCACTTAGAGAAGATGCCAGTATACCCGGATAGGGGCATCTTGTCTTCCAATAAGAATCTGCACAAAGAAACTAACCTAGACTTGCCTTGGTGAGTTAGAAAAATATCTTTCATTATGATGGATTTGACTGGTTTATTCACATGGATGTCACCTTCTAGGAAAAAAAAAAAGAAAGAAAGCACATTGGGTATAAGATGATTTTCCTCAAAATAGTTTCTTTGTACCTGTCTCCAACATGCTTCCTCCTCCATCTGCCGTCACTCCTGGGGCAGGCTGCTGTGCTCTCCTGACCCGAGTTCAGTGGTCTGTTGCTTATTTTATCTCCCCAAACAAAACAAATTTCTCTCCATTTTGTCCTATTTCCTACCAGATAGAATCTTTTGTTTTCACTGCCGTGTCAGCTTCCAAGAATTTTTTTTTTTTTTTCTTTTCCATATTGAGACCTGTCAAGACACCCAGGGTTCAGTGGTTTGTGGCCAGGCTCCGGCCCAAGGTCGAGGATTCCCTCCTTTTCCTTCCCAGTATTGTCCAGCATCCTGCAGGACTGCTGTCCTGGCCACACCGGCAGGATAGCACCTCCTGGCAGAGGCGCCCCCCTGCTGCCGCGGGCGCCGCCGAACCCTCAACAAACCTCACCCTTGCCGGAGATACCCTGATTCCCTAAGGAGGATGGAACAAGAAGGCTCGGAAAGTACAGGTTTCTTTTGATCCTTGGCTCTCTGCCTTATTCCGGTCAGAACAAGTGCAGAGCCATTGAGGAGGTGGCTTCCTCACGCATATTCAGCAGCACCTTGGCCTCTAGTAGCCTCTCTATTCATTGGGACTTCATCTGTATTTTACGTATTTCAGGGGATGTCCAGTAGAATCCTCAACAAAACTCGTTGGAACAGCACATCTGTTATTCCAGTGCCTTTTCAATCAAAGAAGAAGATTTCTGTCTTATAATCTTTCTGGACTGAGCTTTTACCCCAATTTAATCATATTGCTTTGCTTTAAAAAATCGTCCATGGCTTTCATTACCCAGAGGACAAGTTTGGGTATGCGTCATACAAGCTCCTCCAAGATGCTACCTCCTGTTTCTCTGTCAGGACACTGTGATGCATGCCTCGTGTGGCTCATCTCAACCTAGGAGGTACTCCAATGACCAGATCTCTTCTGTGATACTTATCTCACTTTTCCAAAAAAAAATCATATCATTAATGATGATGATACGTCATTAATGATAATGATATAGCATTTATTAATATAGTGCACTGAGAATCATTGCATCCCTGACTATCTTGTCCCTTAGTGAGATCCTGGACTTAGGCCTAACATGGTGTATAGCAGATAGTAAGGGCTCAAAAAATATTAGTTGGTTAAGGGTCTGTAAGATCATAATCAAAAGGCTTTCAACTTTATTCAATTTATTATCTTTGAACTCTGTGACAGGCAGTAGAATGGAATAAAAATGAGTGAGAAGCTGCCCACAAGGGGGGAAGTACATCATGTCTAAGTGAGGACTCCAGTTACAAACTGGGAGCAACAGAGAACACTTGTGAGGTGATTGGTAGCATCTCAGAAGGACGTTTCCAAACTTATTCCCGTTTATGAACATTGAGGGTCAATAAGGTGTTCCCGGGGGCATATCCAAGACGGAGTGAGGCACATTCTGATGTTCAATTTTTTTTTCCCCCATATTGAAACCTGTAAGTAAGTATTTAGCTCCTCTTTCAAACTTCAGAAATCACTTAAGAGCAATATTTCTGTTATTTCTATTTTAAGTGAAATACTTTGCTCAGATAATGAAACTGATGTTCTCTGAGACAGTTTAAATCAGTGGTCCTGAAAAGATGGAGCAATGGGGGTAATTAAGGAGCTAAAGACCTTCTATGGGAAGGAAGGCTGAAACCCCATTTCTCCCCAAATCCCTCATGCAAATCCTCCTCCTCAGGGCTGTAGTGATAGACATATGATACTTTTTGAGCAGAAAATCAGGATGGATGCTATACTGCATTTACCATATCGTGATGAATCCTGTATAGTTGGATTATTAATGATCTGTGTTTTCCAAGTGTGTCCAACAGAAGATATCTCTGAAGAGGTTTTCAAAGTATTTCATGGGGAAGATTTATGGAGGCTAAATACATTTCGTAAATGTTAAACAGGTTTCTTTCTTGCAGAACCTCCACCAGGGATATAGAAGATGCTCTGGGATTTTCCAATCACATCTAAGCATAGGATCTCCTCTCTGAGCACAGGACTCCCCTCTTTCCTTATAAACATATTGACAGAGCACACATTTTAGAAATGTTGATGTGTAAAAAGAAGAGAGACTTTGCAGCCAGAAGATAAAATGACGGTAAAGCCCACCATACCTCCCAGGCTTTGTAATGACAAGTGTTGAATGTGTAGCTAAAGGCCCCATCTGCAGAGTTGATTCTTGGCTCCTGTGTGATCATGTTATTCACACCTGGAGTAACAAGCTTTTCTATTACTGTTGTGCCTAGATATCCAAGGGGGCTTGGTTTCAGTACCTATTGTAGATTCCTAAATCTGAGGATGCTCATGTGTCTTATAAAATGACACAGAATTTAGATACACGTATCCTGCGAATTTAAAATCATCTCCAGATTACTTAGAATGCCTAATACACTGCAAGTGCTATGTAAATAGTTGCTATGCTCTATTATTTAGGGAATAATTACAAGAAAAAAGGTACAGATGTAATTTTCCTCCCAATATTTACCATCTGTGATTGATTAAATCTGCAGGTGTGAATCTGCAGATATGGAGGCTGACTGCGTTTATTCCCATGCCTGCTCCCTCTCCAGAAAAAGTCATTGCTGTCATGGAGCCTAAACTACTATAGTCAGTGGCCTGAAGGTAAATTATTAGAGAGGCAAGGAAAAGGGAATGTGAGATTATCACCTTGCTTCCTGACATCGTGACTCTCCAAGCTTATAAAAATACCTAAGGGTGAGAAGTGTGACCTGAGAACATGACAGATCTGATGATTTCTTTAACCAATACTGACCAAGTTTATGTTGGCATCAGGCACTGTGCATGGGACATGAAGGTAAAACCAGATAGTCTCTATCCTTGTTGGATTGCTAACTGAGAAAACCAGACACAGTCTCTATCCTTGTTGGGTTGCTGAGTGTGTGAAAGATGTACTTATCAAATAAGCAAAACTTGGGCTAATAATTTTTCTCTATAGAGACAGTCAAGACCTTAGGTATGGTGGACCTCTAGTCTCTGTTGTAGCTATCCAGCTCTGCTGTGATAATACACAAATGCCTGCGTTGTATGTAAGCATAACTGTGTTTCAATAAAACTTCATTCACAAAGACGTATGATGGGATGGATTTTGATGGTGGGTCACAGTTTGCCAGCCCCTGATCAAAACAATAAGTATGTCAATGAAATGCACTAAGTAGTATCAGTGAAAGATATATATGGTATAGTCAAAGTGTACAAAGAGGAATTTAGTATCTTAGACTTGAGATTTTTTTGAGACTTAATATGTTAGGTGAGGAAAAATTAGGGAAAGAGAGAAGAAAGAGCATTGTAGAGATAGAGGGAACCAGGGGCATGGTGTAGATGAAGCCAGGGGACGAGGCCAGACCTGCTGCACTGTTTGATGATGCATAAGACTTCTGGGTTTTTCAAGAATAGTGGGAAGTGTTCTAAGCAGGGAAGCACAAACACAGCTATGTTTTGGAACCACCCTGCTGGCTATGCCCTGGAGAATGGATTGATGGTGAGGGAGGAGTGGATGGGAATCTTGCTATAGTTTTGGTAAAGACTACAGAAGTGTGAAAAGTGGTCATGTGAAGGAAAGAGGAAAGTGCAAAACTCAAGCAATACTTGGCAAGTAAAATCAGCAGTTAAATACAAAGGTAAGGATATAAGAGGGCTCAAAAGGATTTTCATTTTGTAAGTCCCAGGTGCCTGACTTACCTGATTCTGTTGTTGTTTCCGAGAGAGAAAACATAAAAGAGAGATGTGTTTGTCTTTTAGGATGCTCTGACAAACTAGGTAATTTATAAACTCTCACTAGGTAATTTATAAACGAATTTGTTTCTCACAATTCTGGAAGTGAGAAGTTCAAGAGCAAACTGCCAACAGATTCCCTGTCGCACAACAGCCCCTTTTTCATAGATGATGCATTTTATTTGTCCTCACATAGAAGAAAGGGGTGAGCAGGTTCCCTTAAGTCTCTTATCAGGGCACTAATTCCATTCATGGGGGCTCCACCTTGATGACATAATCACCCCCCAGAGGCTCCATTTTGTAAACCATTACATCAGGGGGCACAATTTCAACATATGAATTTGTTGGGGTGGGGGACACATTCAGTCCATGACTTTCCACTCTTGGCTCAGCCAAATTTATGTCCCTCTCAGATGCAAAATACAATCATTCCATCTCAACAACTCCAAAAGTCTTCATTTATTGCAGCATCAACCTTGAAGTCTAAGTCTGAAGTCTCATCTAAATAGCATCTAAACCAGATGTGGGTGAGACTCAGGTAGGATTCGTCTTGAAGCAAATTTCCCTCCAGCTATGAGTCTGTGAAATCACACCAGGTATGTGCTTCCAAAACGTGGTGGTGAGACAGATCTAGGACAGACATTCTTATTCCAAAGGAAGAAATCGGCAAGAAGGAGGGGCTTGTAGTTTTCCAGCAAGTCTAAAACCCAGTCAGCCAAACTGTACAAAATCTTAAGGCTTGAGAGTAATTCATTCTCCCTGGATGTTGTCCTCCAGACCCATTGGTTTGTGTGTGGATCCTAACTTCTGAACCTACTGGAGACGGAATGTCACCTCTTCAGGGCTTGAAGAACAGAGAGGAGAGAATTAGGTGACACAGAATAGGGAGGACCGAGCAATGTAACCCAGCGGCCTACGGGACATAGCAAACCTCGTAACCCAGAGTAAAAGTTGAAGTTTAGCCCTCATGCTTTGGAAGCCCTAACACAGCTTCAAAGTCTTCAATAAGACCTCGAGTCGCTGCTGTGTGTGTGTTTGTGTGTGTAAATGCAGCATGTGGACAAGAAGTAGGGGCCAGAATGACTTGGAGAAAGTATTTCCAGAAACTCCTGGGTGGTCCCTGGATTTCTTTTACAGGGAATGGGGTAGAGATGGGACACAGTATTATTAGATCTTATGAAGCAGAGTCTCCAGCTAACATCTGGATTGCCATATCTGAGGTGAAGAAGGGTGTGGATGGCAATCTTTTTTTTTTTAAATTGGTGCATGATAATTATATATAATAGTGGGATTTGCTATACCGTACTTGTACATGGACATAACATAATTTGATCATTCTCATTCCTTAGTACCTTCCCTTTTTCTTTCCTTCTTCCTCCTCCCATCAGCTTGCTCTACTCTACTGAGATCAATAACTTATATAGGGCTGGGGATGTGGCTCAAGCGGTAGCGCGCTCGCCTGGCATGCGTGCGGCCTGGGTTCGATCCTCAGCACCACATACAAACAAAGATGTTGTATCTGCCAATAACTAAAAAATAAATATTAAAAATTCTCTCTCTCCTCTCTCACTCTCTCTTTAAAAAAAAATAACTTATATCATTGTTACTTTAATTGGTGAATTATAAAATGCACACACACACATGATTCATTGTGGTATATTTATACATGGATGTAGCATAATTTGATGGATTTCATTCGTCAATGGGTAACATATCTGATCTTTGTGGAACTATTCATTTTATCATCATTTATTCCCAATGGGTGCAAGCTTTCTATGGTAGAAAACTGAGCCTACTTGCTCATTTGCTAACGCTAGAATAGCGCCTGGCTCAGAGAAGGGCTAAATCCTCGAAAAAGCAAGAAGAAATAGAAATGCTGGTTGTTAAAAAGAAACCAAAGTTTAGAGAGCCAAGGAGTAAGTATTTTGTAGTTCATATACAATTTATTCCTTCCTAATACTGAGGCTGCAGGCAGGTCCTATCTTGGGCATATTGTTTCCTTGTGTGTCTGTGTCCTCTGCAAAGTCCCCTTTGATGATGTAATGATTTGTGCAGAGGGAGTCCCAAGGAAAGCTGCTTTCTGACTCCCTGCTTTATAAGACCTCCACTTCCAGATCTAACTCCAGAGACTTTGCTCCTTCTAGAACTCTCGTCTAGCCCTCTCTGCTCACTCAACCTTTTGTCCTTGATCAAGTTCTCACTCATCTTTAGAATTTTAGGCATAGACTCAATTATGTGAATAAGAGTTAAAATAACATAGGCTGAAATGTCACCCTAGTGTGGTTAAGGTTCGCTTATCCTTGCCTCCACTGTTGTTTCTTATTAGAAAATTGCTTTTGACATGCAGTTTAAAAAAGTTGTAGGAACTGCCAAGTGTGAGTGAGGGGTATGGGCAGAGATTTCATTTCTCTGTGTTGACTTTTGTATTTGATAAATTACTGTTATCAGCAGTTACTTGGCTAGGGGAGTGACAAGAAGAAAGGTCTTGCCGAAATATTATTTAGAATATAAAAGGTAGGGTTCTCTAACCTTGTTTATAAAGTTTGCTAAAATCCTTCCGTGGCTCCACTCTTTAGACACCAAAGTTGGAGTTCTAACCTGTTTGCAAACTCAGCTTTCCAGAAGCTTTCTCCCATAGCTTCCTGTTCCCAGGAATCATTCTGCATTGCTGGTGGGTATGCAGACAGGACGGCCATTCTGGAGGGGGGCCTGACCCTTTAGCCAAGTCAAGTACAGGACTTTCCTGGGACCAAATCATAGGTTCTGCAGAAATACTCAAGTGGGTCCTGGAGCTGATGGGGGTGAAGGTGATCATAACAGCATCGTTTGTGAGGTCACAGGATTGGGGCAGACTGGATGCTGGTCTCCGAGATCTGGATAGAAGGTATTATGGTTTAGATATGAGGTGTCCTCCAAAAACCCATGTGTGAGGCAATGCAAGAAAGCTTAGAGGTGAAATGATTGGGCTAAGAGAGCCTAAACCTAAAAAGTGCATCAGTCCCCTGATAGGGATTAACTGGTGGTAACTATAGCTAGGGTGTGGCTGGAAGAGGTAGGTCACTGAAGTTGAGCTTTTAAGGTTATTTTGTTCCTGGTAAGGGGAGTCTCTCTCTCTGCTTCCTGGTAGTCATGTCCTGAGCTGCTTTTTTTCACCTGCCTTACCTTTCTACCATGATGTTCTGTTTCACCTCAGGCACAGAGAAATGGCGTCGGCTGCCTATGGACTGAGACCTCTGAAACTGTGCTAAATCAAAGTTTCCTCTTCTAAAATTGTTAGGTCTTATTAGGTCTTTTGGTCACCATGGCAAAAATGCTGACTATAACAGAAAGGCAGCAGTGTATGTAAAATGCATAGAAAATGTTTGCTAATTAAATGCCATGAACTCAGTGTGTGCCTACTGATATGGGCAATCTTCAAAATACCTCATCTCTCAGTATCTGAGGAGAGTTGGTTCCAGGACCCCTCATGGATATCCAGATCCATGGATGCTTAAGTTTCTTATTCTATAAAATACCATGGTATTTGAACGTAATATACACTCATACTTCCTTGTACTTTAGATGATCTTGAGATTAGTGTTTTTTTATTCTATAAATTTTTTAGTTGCACATAGACACAATACCTTTATTTATTTTTATGTTGTGCTGAGGATCGAACCCAGTACCTCACATGTGCTACGAAAGCACTCTACCACTGAGCCACAACCCCAGCCCTTGAGATTAGTTTTAATACCTAATGAAATGTAAATGACATGTAAATAGTTGTTAGAATGTATTATTTAGGGAATAATGACAAGGGAAAAAAGTGTATGTTGTTAGAATAGATGCCGGTTTTTTTCCTTGAACATTTGTGATCCTAGGTTGGTTGACTATGGATATAAAGCCCGTGCATATGGAGAGCTGATTTCTTATTTAAAACAGGAAATTTGATGAGATAAACTGCACACTCCTTTGCACAAATCAAGAATGCATGCACACAAAACCATTTAATACACTTTCTAAGAACACATTCAAATATGAAGAAATGAGCCAAGTGTGGTAGCTTACACCTATAATTCCAACAACTCAGGATGTTGAGGCAGGAGGATCACAGGCTCAAAGCCAGCCTCAACACATAGGAAAGCAGGGTCTCAAAGAGATAGTCATATACCTATGTTCATAATAGCATTATTATAATAACCAAGATGTGGAAGCAAACCAACAAGTGTCCATCAATGGATGAGTAGAGAAGCAAACTGTGACATATATATATATAAAATATTCAGTCTTAAATAGGAGGAAAATTCTTGCACATGCCACAACGTGGATGAAGCTTGAGAATATTATGCTAAGTGAAACAAGGCAATCACAAATAGATGAATACCGTATGACTCCACTTACATAAGGTACTTAGAAATTCTCAAATTCCTAGAGACAGAGAATAGAAAAGTGGTTGCCAGGGGTAAGAGGAAGGGGAAATGAGGAGTTAATGTGTAATGGGTAGAGTTTCAGTGTTTTCAGAGGAAAAGATTCCCAGAGATGGTTGGAGGTGATGGTTGCACAGCAATGTGAATGGACTTAACCCGGCTGGACTGTACATTTAAAAATGGTTAGGATGCAAATTTTATGTTATGCATATTTATTTATGTTATGCCTATTTTCCTCAATTTAAAAAATTGACAAAAATTGTCTAAACCCTTAACAGAGTTTAAGGGTCTGGATAGGATTTGTGACCTGAGCCCCGCAAATTTCTGCAGGCTTAACTCTACTCAGCACTCTTCTCTCACCACAACCCAATACAGATTCTGGAAAATATTTCTCAGTTCCTCTCTAGCCTTTTCAGATGCTGTTCCACTTGCCTATAATACTTTTCCTGCTTTCATTATCTGGATAATTCTGGGTGATCCATAAGCTATCTGCATTCTTCTTCCATGTCCCAACCTGCCTTGATTCCCAAACTTGATTTGATTTCTCTCCTGAGCTCTTATGGTACCCTCTCCTCCCTGCATAGTGTGCAGATAGCTCCAGTCCTCTCCCTTCCCTGTGGACAAGGGACCCTGGACAGCCTCCAGCCCTGGCACCTCAAAACAAGTCTCCTGCTGGGAGTCAGCAGGCATCTTCTATCAAAGGAATGTTTTATTTTCTAAGGAAGTCCAAACATTTAGCTGCTTAGGAGAGTAATGATCTTGCTTTCTGATAAATTCTCAGAGGGGGGAAAAAATAATTCTGACTATTTCTTTTCAATTCAGAACTTCTTTTGAACACCAGCCTCTCTGGTGGGCGTGGCTTCACTGTGTTTGCTTGCATGCCTGTGTGTGGGTGAAAACCTTTCCGTGCGTCTCTCATGCTCTGTGTTGTTTTCTACTGGGGTGGGGTGATTAACAGTGAACATCCCACAGCCCTCTGGGACCTCCTCCTCCGCAGTCTCCATAGAGAGAGAGGCCATTCTCTTTTGCAACAAACCATGTGCACATCAAACATGATGACACGTATTCCATCCGGGTGTGCGGTCACCCGGCCCCTTCCTTCAGATGGGGAGATCTGAATTAAGCACGTACCCTATCTTGGAGTATATTGCTTTGGTTGCCTTTCCTGTCCTGTCTGCTGAGGTAGGACCCATGCCTGGTCCTGTGCTTTGTATGGGCTTCTGGTGTCCATGTCTCAAATGTTTCCAGGGTGTCACTGGAGGTCTTTACTCCTGAGCCCAGAAGGCTGGATGGGACTCCAGGGACATGGGTGCTTCTGTTCAGCAGGACTGGAAGGTCACCTAGGACTTTGGTGTCACCATGCTGGGCAGTGTGCAGCTGTTGATGATGTCCTCCTGCCCCACCACCTACTGATGTGTCTGACTGGTGAAAACAGACACCTTCCTGGCTCTACCTGGTGTCCTCCAATCACCCCCCAGCAGGCTAGGTGGCCAGGGAATCTGGACCACAGCTTCTGGCCAGAACTCTGGATCTGCCCCTCAGGCAGGCAGGCAGGCAGGCAGGCAGGTCTGGCCAGGGCTCCCCAGCAGAGGACGTGGTGGGCTCACCCACATTTTCATAACCAACTGAGCTATGAGAGGCCTCCTCTAGCAGCTATGCCGGTTGCCAGCCAAAGGCTGCTGTGGAAGGTCTTCTGCCCTGGCCCCACTAATTTGTGTCCTTCCCTGAACACACAGCTCACCGGAGGATGGCCAGGTCTGGCAGTCTTTGAAAGAAGACTTTCTTTCCACTTTGGCAACCTGTCTCTTGAAAGACACTCTGTTCTTTTTCTTGGATGGGCCATAATTTCACAAGTCGCACATTTACTTTAAGAAGTCCCCCCACCCCTGTCCTGCCATCCACCTCCCCTCAACAGAATTTCTCTCTTATCTACTTTTTTTTTTTTCCCTTCTTGGCCTCTGGTGTTAATTGTCATAAGGTCAAAGTGTAAACACTCTAGGGGATCCCAGGATTGTAAGGACCTGAGTGAAGATCAGAAACAAATTGCAAGCCGCAAAAACATGAGGGCCACAGCGTGGAAAGCTGCGAACTTCCCGAACGGCCGCCATGTGTGCCGCTCGGCTGGCTGGCGCCTGAGTCAGCTTGGCTTGGCAGTCTCTTACTCAACGCTCTGTTTTCCTTGGGGGGTGGGAGGAGGAGGAGGAGGAGGAGGGCCCAGGGTGGATCAGGGAAGGAGGGAGGGCAGGACTGAGGGAGTTCAGTTGCCCTTTGCCTCATAATTTATATTTGGTCAGAGTAGCCCTGTTCCGCTTTCTTCTGGCTGGAATGTGTCTTGGACATGTTGTTTCAATATGAGACAATCAGCTGGGCCCTCTGCGGAATGTCCCTGGAGAATGGAAACGACCTCCCAACAGGGTCATTTGTTCAGCAGAATTCTACGTCGCAGTTCTCCAACATCTGCGTTCTATTAATACCTTCAGAATATTTCCATCAGCTTTGGGAAATCAGAAGATGGTTTGAGAGATGTTTGCCACCAAATCCCAGAGCCTTTTAAAACTATTCTTTGTGATGCGGTTGCATCTTGTGGGGAGACCCACCCCCCCCCACCCCCCCCACCCCCCCCCCCGCCACACACACACACACACACCCCACCCCATTCCTTTTATTTATGGTGGTACAGGTAGATGTGCATCATCACCCAGTGAAACTCCAGCCACCCAGTGGTGGATGGCTGTGGATGATGACCCTCGGTGGAAGGTGAACTTGCAGACTGTACAGCAGAGAGATGGCCCAGGCAGAGCCAGAACGGACTTTCTGGGACATTTGCTGAAAGCTGCCCCGAGAGGGGCCCTGGGCAGGGCTGTCTTCCCCAGTCCACAAGGGGGCCTTATAGAGATGTCCTCCAAGGGGATCAGAGTCTTAAGAAAGAAGGAAAATAGCAAGGGAAGAAGAAAAGCAAAGATTTCAACACAGAGGTGCAATAAAGTAAGGGAGAATTTCTTAATTTTTTTTTTTTTTTTTAAATGTGTAACATCTAGAAGGAAAGTAAGTGAGGCTCAGGTCAGTGAGGCACATTTGGTGAGAATGTGAAATGCAGATACAGCTGTGGCCTCACAGGAGGGTGGCCTTGAGCCCTGGGCTTTGTAAGGAGACATGATGAAAGTGGAGAGTCTCTTGATGGGAAAGACGAGGAGAAGAGTGGAACCTCTGATCCTAAGAAGATTTGCTCAATCCAGGCAGCATTTAGTGAATATTCGTCAAGTGTCCGTGTGAAGCAGGCTTCGAGGTGAGAGGAGACCCCACCAGAAAGTGATCCAGGTTGAGGATGAGGTCTCTGAGCTCTGTTTTCCCCTCACAGAGAAGAAAGGAGAATCCGACTGATGTTTAAACCCTCTGGAGAATGGGCAGATGTCGTTTTCTGGGAGGACAAGGCCTGCGTCTTCCTGGTGGCTGTGACTCTTTATTCCAAAACCTGTCCTGGTGGATGCTGAAAGAGCAAGTCCAAAAAAATCCATTCAGTAATTATCATAAAAAAAAAAAAAAAACCAACAAAAATCTCTGCTACCAAAAACCACTGGAAATGTAATCGTACCCAACATGTACTTACACTTTACAATTCTAATACATACTGTCAGATGAATGAAGGATAAGTCTTGGTTAGAAAAAAAAAAAAAAAATGATGGAGCAGCTTTCTTGGAAATTCCAAGGAATGCCAGACTGTGATAAGGCCTCTGATAATGACAAATGGCTTCCTGGTTGTGTGGTTCTTTGCCGGCCTGAGCTGGGTGAGGTGATGTGAAAGTACTCTCTGGGTAGGAAGGAGTAGCTACGTAATGTGTTGGATGATGTTTCCTCTGCTGTCTGTCTGTCCATGGGGAGAGGTCTGTCAGACACACCTGGCTTCTTGAGTTGGGGCCTTCTGTCCTGTCTGCTTCTCGGCCTGTTGGCCCTGTGGCAAATTCTGAATTATAGACTCATGTCCCTTTAGCCAAGATTATTAGGGTGTTCTCTGAACCAATGCCTCAGAAGGGCAATCATATATATTCTGGCTTTATATCTTCTTTCCCTTTGTCCAAATTATGCAAAATCTGGAAAACAAACAAACAGATACAACAAATAACTGGAGTCAGATCTTTGGCTCAGGAAATTCTTGAGCTCACGTGTTTGCTCGGAAGAAGTTCCCACAGCCCGACCGTTATTATTATTATTATTTTTTTTTATCTATCCCCACAGGATGCACTCCTACTCTCTATCCAGGGTCCCCTGCTTCCTGTTCGTGTTCCCACAGCTGCTGGGGGCCACAGCTCCAGTTTGTACTTGGAGGGTCCTCCCTGTCTGCTTGAGCTGGTAGCTCTCCACCAAACGTGGCAGATGTTCAGCATCAGGAATCAAAACAGCTTTCACACCACGCAGCACATTCTTCCTCCCCAGTCCTGTTCATTTCCTCTCCACGGGATGTGGAACAATTTCCCTCATCTGTTGCTCACTCAGTGGGTTTGGGATTTTGTGAATTTTACGATGATACTTAGATTCCGCCCAAATCTGTTCCAAGAGGTTGAAAAAAAAAAAAAAATGAAAGAAACAAAGAAGAAGAAGAAGAAGAAGGAAAAAAAAAAAACACGTTGATTCAGCTCCAGTCTGTTTCTACTTGAGGGTTTTCTGTTTTTGTGTGAGACACAGGTGAAACTGAGAGCCAGATGAAGGAGACCAGAGACCACATGGGGCTTCCTGAGCCTAGGCATCCTAAGAATGGCATTCACTAGTTTGGTGTTCTCTCTCTCTCTCTCTCTCTCTCTCTCTCTCTCTCTCTCTCTTTTTGCAGGAAACATGACAAGTCTGAAAGACTAAGGGAAAAAGCAAGTCAGTTTTTGTTCATTGTACACTGGACAAATCCCAGACTGTATTTCTGCAATGCTGCATTGGCACAGAGGGCTCCCTGGTGCGAGACAGAGAAGTGGGCACCGCTGTCGTCAGCTATGCTCAATATGGGATCAGGGTCCAGTGACACTGGTTGGAAAACACACACACTGCAACACTTTCCTTCAGGATTCCCAGGCTATGTGCGGTTCCCTTGGCTTAAATTCTTTGTTTTCCTCTTCCATTAGCAACCAGGAAGGCAAACTCACATTTCCAACTCCTCACTGGGGACCCATTACATGCAAGCTCATTTGATTCTCAAAACACTGGCAATAAGCGATGCTATACCCATTTTACTGATGAGAAAACTGAGCTCAAAAAGATTAGGTCAGCTTGTCCAAGGTCAAGGGAACAGGTAGATGTGGGATTCAAAATAAGATTTCTGCACAGAGTGCAGAAATTTTACTATGTCCAGTTGATTTCCAAAGCATTGGCTAGGAAAAGAGGCACACAATGGGAACTTAGTTTTTGTTTTTTTTTTTGGCTTCTTGGCTCTTGAGTGAAATGGGCAGTTTTTCAAGGATTCTCTTTCTAACTGTCTGATTTCCTCTTTGTTTCAATACACATTATGTTTCACAGATGCTGTCTTAGCTGTGTGCACTCACTCAGGCTAGGTCTCAGTAAGCCTGTGGAGGGGAACCAAGGCATTCATTCATGTTTTTCATGCAAAGGAAGAGCTAGGCGGAAGGCCCCTGACTCAGTCTCAGTCTCTCTGCCCTTTGAACTTTCAGTTTTGTGTGGAGTTCAAATATTCCCACATTAGCTCATAGCACTGTTCGGCTATAGGCTGGAAGATGATTATTAACTGTTTTTACATTCTTTTACATTCTGCAAGTTGGTGAAATGATTTCCTTCCCTGCCTTGCTTAGAAGCCCTGGAGTTCTGTTTCCCACCCGCCGTGGATGCTGCTGGGCGAGGCTCAGAGCCGGCTTCAGCATGGCAGCTGGCCTGCAGGAACCTATTAATAGTCTTCATTTCCAGTATGTGCCCTGTAAAGTCAGGCCTCATTTTTAGCAGCTCACTGTTACTCACAATTCTAGGAAAAGTTCCCTTTGCATGTTTTCCTGCCAGAGGACGGTTTAACTCCCTCTGTCTGCCCAGACAAGTGGAGAGAAGAGAGCTTATAGTAGATACGGGGTGGGGGGGGGGATCCCCATGCATCTTGAGAGGTTCTGCTTTTACCCAAACTCCACCTCAAGAGGGACCTGTCTTTGTTTAGCAAGTGGCTTTGATAGGCTTCACAGGGCAGGGTGACAGGCTGCGTGGCTGTTGAACACTGAAGTCATGTTTGACTCATCTCTTCCGCTCACATTGCTTGTCCAGTGCATCACGCATTTGATTGGTTTTTAACCTCCAGAATATAACCAGAAACCACCCGTCTCACCATTTCCAACTCTGTCTGGTTTCTCAAGCCACCCCTGTCTCTGATGGGCCTGCCTGATCACCAGCTCACACTATCTCTCCTCTTGAGAAATGACAGAGGGCTCTTGAGCTTGTCATGCTTAGCTTGACAGCCTCAGTAGCTTGCTACCTCAGGCTGAGCAAAAGCCAAAGCTTCAAGTACCCTTTAAGGCTTGCATGACCTGACCCTTTCTACCGAGCTCTTTGACCTCATCTTCCTATCACATGCTTCTTTCCTTCCTGGGCTGGACACATTAGCCCTTGCAGATGCTGCTATTCCTGCCTCTGTGTTTTGCACATGCCATGCCGCCATCTGGAATGTTCTTCCTCCAGATAACCATACTCTCCTTAAATGTCCTTTTTATTCTAGAAGACCTCCAAGACTTAAATAAAACCATCGGTACTGGCAACTGCTATGCCCCTTGTTATGCTTTGAAAATGAGTAGCATCCCCCAAAGAGCCATGTGTTAAAGGCTTGGTCTCTTGGGTGATGCTGTCCAGAGATGCTGTGAACCTCAAAGAGGTAGGACATTATGGGAGGTCTTAAGGCTATTGGGGGCATGCCCTTGAAGGGGATTGTGAGACCTTGGTCTTTCTTAGTCTCCCTCTGCTTCCTGGTTTGTGATATAGGAAGATTCACTCTGCCATGTCTCCTGCTTCCTGCTTAATGTGTTGCCCTCACATATGGGGCTCTCTGATCTTGGACTTGAGCTTCCAGATTTGTGAGCCAAAATAAATCTCTTTTTACTTCTTAAGTAGCCTGTGTCAGGTGTTTTTTTTTTTTTTTAATATTGATACAAAGCTGACAATTCTCCCCTATTCTGTTTGGCTTCCCTCCTCTGCCTCATTTTACCTAATAGGTCATATGCCTGCTACCTGTCTCCCTGTCATATGAAGGCAAAGGCAAACCCCATAAGGGGACCCAGAGCAATGGCTGCTCAGAATAAGAATACAATGAATGTTGGATCAGGAATAGTTGTGGAGTTAAGGTGACATGAGGTAGCCTCACAGTGGGAATTAACAGGACTTTCCAATAAGTAAGAGGGGTGAGAAGGGAGGAGGAGGGAGAAAAGGGGCATTGCATGCAGCGGGGTATGACCTGGGTAGAGATGTGGCCATTGGACTTTAGAAAGACAACTGTCCAAGTTGGAGCTTTATAATATCAGTCCTTATATGATATGACTTTCCCCCTTCTTCATGTGCCTACGTCATTTTGCCTTGGTGTGTAATAGTTAATGAAGAGGTTGGAGTCTCACAGTGAGCTGATCAATAAATAGATGACGCTTGTTGGATTCAAAGGGCAAGAATATAAGCAACGAACCTCTGGAGATTTTTCTGGAATCTTAGTGATGGCATTAGCCATGCACAGAACACAGAGTTAGGAAACAAATCAATCTGATGTTGAATTTGATTTTAGGGGTGATAACCCTGGTTTACATCTAGATACTTTCTTGGGCTCTCCAGTTACCCTTTGCTAGAAAAGTCACAACTTACTCTCATGTTGACAGAAAGACAGAGGATAGAAGGAAATGTGGAATCAGGGACTTGAAGTTATGGTTGGGAGGAATATTATACAGTCACTAATATGGTATTATGTAAACATTGTGAATGTGTAACTGATGTGATTCTGCAATCTGTATTTGGGGTAAAAATGGAAATGCATAACTCATTTGAATCAAATGTATGGAAGATGAAAAAAATAAATAAAAAAAAAAGAAAAAAAAACTGAAAAAAAAAATAATAATAACAAATCTAGCATGGGAAGTGATGACAACCTGTGTGCAGACAATACTCAGCCACTTATTCCAAGGCTGATATGTCCCTGAAGCTCTTCAGTGGGAAAGGCCCCGAGGTTCAGACATTATGGGTTGCCCAGCCTTACAAAGGCACCAACCAGTCTGGGAAGAAATGGCTGAGTATTGTCCAAGTACTAGTGCAGCCACAGAAAGGCAAATGCTACAGATGCATTGGAGAAGGGCTCTCCCCCTGGCAGAGTGGCATACGGGAGTGGGAATAGCATGCAACCAGAAGTCATGGAGACTCCTGTTTTTGCCTCATTTCTGTCTTGCCTACCTGAAGCCAAATGGTGACTTGAAGGTACCCTTCAGTGCTAGTGACCCTGGCTTAAGAGTCTCAGACAAGGACTTTATCACCCTGCCGTTGTTGGATTCTACGATACCCAGGAATTTCATGATCTCAAAATTCCCTACACCCTCGCCTCTGACTTCACCTCCATTTAACCACAGCATGTTGCTTTTACCTCTCAGTCATGGAAGATTATAGATGGCAGCAGCTATGTTTGCCTCTCCTTGAACAAGTGGGTAGAAATAAAGTGTGAGGAAGCAGGTGCCTTTGGGACAGATGGAAAAGCCAGCATGGTCCTGAGATGCCCCAAAGCCATTCGGGAGCCTATGGGACCTGTGGGCTCCCTTGATGACTCCCAGAGACATTTTGTCAAGACCATCAATCATTTAGCAGTAAAATAATGAGCTTCAGATGATGAGGGACAATAGAACAGAGGACATTTAATGTCTTTCTTTCAACTCCCCCCCCTTTTTTTTTCACCCTCTTTTCCAGAAACAAAAACTAGAAATAGCTAAAAGCCTAAACTTAAATTCCTACAAGAGCCAACTTCTCAGACTGAGAACTGTATGTTCACAGAACAGTTCCAGACAGCTGTGGAGTGGGGTTTGTGAAGGTTCCCACGACTCCTGGGTTCTCTGAGCTGTGGTTGCACCCAAACCACAGGAATGGCCTCCATGTCTGCAGTGGGCAGTGCCTAGATCTTATACAAGTTGACTAGGAGTTGTTAAGCCAACTTTCTGGGGGATCTTTGAGGGATGCGCAGCCTAAATACCAAGCCTCTCAGCTAAAACCTGAGTGTCAGCATTCATCACGGATGTGGGGGACTATGTCTTCCAGGCAAGCTTCCACAGAATCCCTTCACATGGGAATTCATAGCCTGCATTCTGCTTGGTGAAACAGCATCTATAGGAACACTCGTGGTCTTTCCCCCCCTTTTAACAGGAGACCCACAGTGAAATAAACCCGATTAGGGCTTTTTGCTTCCTCTTGCTGTTTTCTGATTTCAGAACCCAATGAGAGTCCCCTTTTCTGCAAAAGGCTGTCCTTTGCTGAAGGAACCCAAAGCTATTCCAGGATTCATCTCAGGCTACAGTGATGACTGTTAACACTGCCTTAAGTGAATGTTTAAATGCCATCTGAGAAAAAGAGTTGCTTGAGATTTAGTACTGCAGTCAATTTGTCTTTCTCATGAGAACCAAAAAAAAAAAATGTGTCTGAAAGTTATCTGAGCCTTCTGTTTTGACTTCTGTTCCTTTGCACCATCATCCAGCAGTTGAGTTCTTGGGATCCGGAGCCTGAGGGACATGACTTTGGATTCTGTGGTTGTCCTGGTTTGCCTTCAGATCATTTAATTAACTTCTCTAAGCTTCAGTTTCTTCGTTAATCACCTGGGAGCAATATCAAGACCCACCCCACTGAGCAACTCTGAGCTCTAAGTGAGATAATTCCTGCACACGAGTAGCACAGTGCAGGTAAGTGGTAAATATTCAATGAATGTTCGTTCTACCTCATTTTGGGGCCTGGACCTACATCAACTTGAAAAAATCTGAGCAAGGATGAACAAGTTTCAAGGTGCAAAAAAAAAAAAAAAAAAAAAAAAATCATAAAATTTTCCATTTTTTCCCTTAATTGTAGAGGGAAAAAAAAAAAAAAAAAGGTGTTGCCATGTGAAATGTGAATTATCCAGAATCAGGATGAGTAAATTTTTCTAGAAAGTAATTTTTTTTTTTTTTGAACAGCCGAGATTTTAACCCTTTTACCAGCAGCCCTTAAGTTTGAACACTTTTTCAGTGACAATCTTTTTGAAATATATTATTCAATTTCCTGCCTTCTTACACAAAGTTTCCTGGACATAACTCATCTATTTCCTTCTGTCCCAGGTTGTCACTGTCTACATCAATTTTACTGTCCTGTTTTTAGATGGAGATGGTGTGGGAAACACGGCTAACCACAAGCATGACTTGCCTCCCTGATGTTCCACACCGTGAACACCTACCCCTTGCTGCTCTGAACTCCCCACTGGACCCATGGCTGTGCCCTTAGACCTCTTTTTCGTACTCCATGTGTCTGTTCCTAACACCTCAGTGATGCACAAAACATAGGGAGTGTTGTGTGGGTCTGGAAGAGAAGGTAAGCATTTTTTAGACCCTGGGGTGGTGGGGGGCTTATGGTCTTGGGAATATGGCAGTCACTTGGGAGATATTTCTGCAGCTTTCTGAGCCTTGAGATTTTGCTTTCTACGTGTGCCTCATGGTTGACCTTGTACTTCCCAATATTATTTTATTTTTAAATCTTTCTTCACACACACGTGGGAAGGATTAAGACTTCACTGAATTATCTCTGTTACAAATGGGTCTTAAATCTTTGTTGGATGGTGGAGACTGGAAGTGGAGGAATTTGCTTAGGTCTTAAAGCGTGTCGTGTACACTTTTTCTTAGTCAATGACAGTGTTTCTGTAGGTAGGAAGAGTAATTCCTTTTGCTTGCTGCTTTCCCAGTTGACATGGACACAGTCCTAGGAGGTTCACATGCTTCCTTCAATTGCACTCTGAGCAGGAAAGCCAGAAGCGACCTGGGTTGGAGACTACTCATCCAGGGCTTCTTCTGCTCCTGACAAGTCCCAGGATTGAACCCCTGTTCAAATTTAAGGAATGCTAGCAAAAAAAAAAAAAAAAAAAAAGGTCATAAGAATAGCACTAACACTTAGTACTTAAAATGAGATCATACATGTATTTATTGCAGTTTCTGCATGTGTTTGATTTTCTATCCCTGGGATTGCCCAAATAGTAACTTTTAATTAAATATTAAATTTCAAATATTTGAAGCATGAGCAAAACCCTCATGTAAAAACAAGAAGGTTTGCCAGGAACACACACCACACACACACACACACACACACACACACACACATACACATGCAATACATGCTCCCACAAACTCTTTGAACTATTTGTGATCTTTCACAGTTAGAGTTCTGTTGTACAAGCCCCAAGCTAGGTTGTTGGATTCCACCAGCAGTCTATAACTGAAAAAGCATTATACAAGACCCGTGAATACAGAATAATGAAAACTCACCCTATCTCCATTTTGTTTTAAAAATCATAATGCACAAAGTTGTTTTTACAAAGATTGACTGTGCAAATATCAACTTCACCTCTGGTGGCATCTGAAACAGAGGCCTGGTGTGACTGAAAGGAAGCGTATTACATGTAAAGTGCCTGGTAGCTCCCTCCAAAGAACTCAGGCTTCCTTGGTGAAGTCCCCACCTAATGCTAACTGGCTTTGTTGTGACATTTGACATTCTGAATTGTCATGGCATGGAGAAGGAGAGAAAGACTTCATTTACTCTCTATAAATGGATTTATACGAATACATGCCTGTGGAGCTGGGGATGTATCTCAGTGGTAGCACGCTTGCCTAGCATGTGTGAAACCTTGGGTTTTATCCCCAGCACTTAAAAACAAAACAACAACAAAAACACCTATACCTGGCATCTGGTATAGACCTAATAAGTGTTGTCTCTTAGTAGCTTTTTGTTGCTGTGACTGAAATACCTGAACAATTTAGAGAAAGAAAAGTTTATTTTGGCTCACAGTGTCAAAGGGTCTGAAGTGAGGCAGAATATCATGGTGGATAGGCATGGCACAGGGAAGCAGCTCAGGATATGACAGCCAGGAAGCCAAGAGAGCTTTGCTCACCAAGGACAAATATAAACTCCAAAACCTCCAGTGACCTATATCTACACACTACCTGCCTATTGTCACTGCTCAGTTAATTCATATCGATGGGTTAATCCACTGATTGGATTACACCTCTCATAATCGAATGATTTCATCCCTGAAAATTCTTGCATTGTTTCGTACATGAGCTTTGGAGGGACATCTCATATCTAAACCATAGCACCTCTTTCTGTTTGCTGTGACTGCTGCTGTGCACTTCATGCTTTACCTAAGAAGTTCAGAAAGTTACTTCCTCCTTCAAGGAGCACATCCATAAAACTGCTGGAGAAGAATTAAATGTGAAGCTCTGAGAACATCCTGGGTTATACAACAGATCCCAGTGGCCTGGGCTGAGGCCAGCTCAGGGGTCAATTCTTGCCACTTTGCTTGTTGCAGGACTTTGGAAGATTTACTTTATGTATCTTTGTGCCCCCATCTGTAGAATAGGGACAATGACAATTATAATTTTTATTTCGTGGTGTTTAGAAAGACCACTAACATTGCTCTGTGAGATATCTTTGCAAGTGCTATGTTCTTCTGTGATAATCCTGCAAAGCAGGGTTTTATACCACTGGATATTTCAGATGCCTGAAAAAATTTCAAAGACATGAGCCTCTGCAAGAAGGTTACAAGGCAATAAGGAGTTAGATATTGGTTCAGATCACCTCCACTTGAGCCCATGTTCTTCCTGCTGCCGTACACTGCCTTGCAGGCATGAGCAGATGAGGCTCTGAACCAGTCAGGCTGCTGTTGAAAGAGCTGGAAGAGTTTACACATCATCGGAGGGAACCTGTAGCTCGGGTTTGTTGGGAAGGGTGAATGGGAGCATCTCCATGAAGCTGCCAAGTGCATGTTCTCAGAAGGCCAGTCACTGATGTGAGTAGGAAAGGTTCTGGGTGAAGTTTGGGGCATACTAGTATGAGGGTGGTCACCAAATGCACTGCCTTTCTGTTGGAGCAGGATTGTGCAACTGGCCCCAGCTAGGGCAGGGGGCAGGTGCAGGAGACTTCCCACCCTAGATGATGTGGGATGGCAGCCATGCCAATACTCGTTTGTGTGACTCTCCCTGGCTGACCACAGTCCTGGGGTTTTATTTCCCAGCTTCCCAAACTTGGCTGCATTACTGGGAGCTATGCAAGCTCACCCTCTCTTTTGTCCTCAGGGAATGTGTTCTATGACCCCCAGTGAATACCTAAAACTGTTGGTTTTTATATGCATACACTCCTAGGATAATCTTTCTCCTGTTCTCTTAAAGGAGGCACTTTTATGGCTTCTCTTTGGCTTATCAGAATTTCCAGGATCACTACTTTGGTGCTTTGCATACATTAATGAAGAAAATAAAGGTTCCTTGAACATAACATTGTGATACGGCAACAGTTAATCTGATAACTGAGATGGCTACCAACTGTCTTCCAGGCAGGTAGTGTACACAGTGTGGACAAGGGGCTGATTCATGTCTTTGGTAGGAAAGAACCAGATGGCCAGAGATTGCATCATGCTCTTCATAATGGTGACCCATTTAACACATATAAATGCTTTGTTTCTGGAATTTTCTATTTAATATTTTCAGACCATGATTGACAGCTAGTAACTAAGACTGCAGAAAACAAAACTTTGGATAAGGGGGACTACTGTAACATTCCCACCTCTTGCCTGTCTTCTGCATCTTGTGTCCATCTTGACATTCTTACCTTTCTCCCTAGCTCCTGGGGTCTCCTCAGCATGTTAGAGTGGGATGAATTCATGTGTGATGTTTGATGGCTCTGCTTCCTGCAGTTTTGTGAGACTAGGAGCTCCTGTTGTCTGACCGCCCTTATGCCCAGAGACCTGCTGGTCAGGCTAAATGGCTCAGTCATATTCAACAAATGACTTCCTGTGTGTTTTATGTAGGGACTTTCCCCGCTCTGCACATTCTACTAGATTCTGCAGAGAAACAGAAGCCACACGAGCGCTTTGTATTTCAATAATGCAAGTAACAGAGAAGGACTGCCGTGGACCAAGCAGCAAATTAAAACTTCTAGACACAGTAGAATGAATAGCCAGGTTCTTTTTTCATTTCTTTCTTTCTTCTTTTTCTTTTCTTTTTTTTTTTTTTTTTTTTTTTGGTAATTTCCCAAGCTCAGGAATGAATGAAAGATAAATAAATAGTGGCACAAATACTGAAAACCAAATTAGATTTGAGGTTTCTTCCCGCTCCGATCAAATAATAAGTAATCCAAACAGTTATCATTGGGGAGATTAAGGAAGTGATACTATAAAAATAAATGTGCCTCTCCCGCGGCATCCTTTGTCCTGTGTGTTACTGCAGTATCAGAGGGCTTGCTGCCCGTGGCTGCTACTGCAGGCTTTGGCGAGCTCTGAGAAACAAGGACTCCCTGAGAAGCAAGGAAAGCATTTGTTCAATGGGAAAGGAGATGGGTTCAGTCCCAGGGTCCCCGGTGAGGAAGGGAAATTTGGAAGTAGAAGACACTGTGTTCCTAGAAGCTGGGAATCTGTATCCAAAACCACCCCTAAGTTTCTGTTCCTCCTCCTCCTCCTTCTCCTTCTCTGTTTTGAAAGTGAAGAAATGGATTGGCTTTTCTTTTTCACTAATTTCCTTTTTGTCCATGAAAAAGATTTTTTTTTTTTTTTAAGACGATGATCCCGCAAGAGAGTGCTTATGAGTCAAATTCTCAATCATGAGATGTCATTCGTATATCAGCAAGAAAAACTAACAGGATTCAGGCAGGTTTGAAAAGTGACAAAGCAGGCGGGTTTGAGTTGTTTTCACCTCCCTCTAACTGCTGTTACTTGGCTCCGTGAACTGGCCAGGAAATAGCTCCAGGGGCTGCTTAGGCCTTTGCTCCAGACGGAGGCCCTGGGAATTTAAGCTCTGCCCTTCCAGCTCAGCCAGGCCTATGGGCCTGAGAGAGGCTCTGGGGTGTTAATCCAGTGCAGACCAGCCTGTCTGTAGTGATGGAGGGAAAACAGAATGAAATTCCTCTCCCATTGGTTTCTCCAAATAGTCCCTGGGAACATAAAATGTTGACCATTCTCACCTTGAGAAATAATCATCTCTGCTTCTTAACAATGAAATACATCCCCCAAAATTGTGCTGCTAGAATTGCGGTTGAATAGTCTGCATCCCAAACCCTTAAAACATATCCTTTCTTTCATAGATTTCTTTTGCTTTGCTGCAGGGTAAAGTGCTGTGCTTTAATTTTTTTTCCCCCCTTATTTTTCACACTTGATTAAACGAATTAAATCAATCTGATCAATGGTTTAGAAAACAGAATTTTCCAAGGGCATTAGCAAATACTGTTTACATTATTTGAGACTTTTCTTTACATACAAAACCTCTGTCCTCATGCTCTCCACATTTTACTGGCACAGAAAATGTGGATGGGGTCTCCCAGACTAGGAAGTGGGAGAAGCGGGATTTGAAACCAGTTCTGCTCGTGTGGAAATCTGCAGCTCCTTGACCTACACGCTGCACTTTGAAAGATAGCATTAGCTTTAGAAAAAAAACAAAACAAAACAAAAAACTGTTGAGAAATGAAGTCTCTTACACACACACCATGCCTCTGTGCTCTGTAATATCTGTAAGTTTTCAGAGTATCTTTTTGTCACACCTACACACAATTGGTGTTGTAAATTGTATTTTTCACATTCACTTTTAGGGTTGCTCTTAAACTTCTGCAGAATACTGTGTGGGCGCTTGATGGGCCCTCTGAACTTCCTCATCATTGAGAGGTTATTTCTACAACCGGATTGACCGAAATTGCATGTGATCCTGATGTTTGGCACTTAGAATAGAAATAGACAAAGTGGGCAATGGATTCGTTGGAAGATCAGAAGCAGAATCCTACTTCAGGCCCTGTGTTGGTGCCAGATACCTGCTATATGTGTGTGTGTGTGTGTGTGTATGTGTGTGTGTGTGTACACGTTCACATTGTCTCAAGACTGTCTCCAAGAGGCAAAGCCTCCTTGTATTCTACCATCCTTTCTCTGCTTAACAGAACTCTGGTCTTATTGTGGGTGGCAACTGACTAGCTAAAACCCTTACATTTCCCAGTGGTCTTTGCTGGGAAGCGGCCACAGGGCAATTCTGAACATGGTCTGTGGTAACTGGATGTGGTTTCAGTAAAACTCCTTCAAATGAGAATAGAAGATTGGTGCACAGCTTTTTCTCTTCCTGAAAAGGGGAGGGTGGCTACAGCCTAGAGCTGGGAGCAGAGTGGGTACCAGACTGTACCCGGGAGGACGAGATGGAGACATTAGGGTTACAGAGCAGAATCCTAAAGGAGCCTGTGACATTTTTGACGTTATGAGCTGCTGCTCAGCCCGGGAACAACTCCTTCTAGTCTTGTTATTTTGTAAGCAAATGTAGTATTTGGTTGTAGTTGTCTGTCTTACTCCCATCTTACCAGTAGGCAAAGAAACCTCTAACTCAAATACCTGTGTGATACTATGTAGTTTACATATGTTGACACTCCAGAATATCGTTCTTAATTCCATTACCCTGTGCCACATCAGTTGAAGTATAAGAGGTGAAATTGAGAGAGTTCCCAGAGGAAGCCAAGAGTTGATGTGTCTATTGTGTTTCTTGGCCTTATATGGACTTGTCAGCCTTCAAGGGATGCCATAGCTTTTCCATCAGGGCAGCTAAAAGATAGAAATGGTTGAGTGTATCCTTTCTCAAGTCCCCAGAGTTTGCCTCGCCGCCTTCACAAGGGAGCTGCAAAGGTCTGGTCAATGATGCTCCAAGTGTTCCTCACTCACCTTTGGTCCATCAAACACTCCTGAAGCTGGCTTGCCTAAATCCACATGCTGGATTCTTTCTTCCCGGAATGGAGGGAGCAGAGAGAGTGAGCCATGATGTAGTGACTCCCCCAGTCCCTCTAGCCATGTTTCCAGATCTCCTGCCTAGCATTCTCAAGTCCAAAGCTTCCAGTGTTCAACTTGTCCCGGGACAGGAGGGTTCATGTCCCCTGGGGTGCTGCAGACCTCAGTGGCCAGCTTTCCCTTGTGTGTAGCTTAGAAACCTTGGGCTATGCTGGGTTATGCAGGTAACAGAAGCTTGGCCCTTTTCTTACTGTGCTGAGGTCCTCCACCAGTGTCATTTTCCCCCAGGATTTTGCCTCTTTGACATGAGAAGTTAAATACTGACTCTGAGTGAGACTGCTTCGTGGCAGAATGATCATCAGTCAGAAAAGCGCAAAACCTCCTTGGGGCTGTGGAATTCAACTGGTTTCTATTTCCTTATGGACTTCATGAACTGTAAAAGGATGCATTTAGAGACATTTTAGAGATGTTTTGTAACTCACACCCTCTGTCTACATTCTTTTCAGGATCGAGGAGGAATGCACAGAGATTTACAGATGTACTCCAACTTCCTGTGACCTCCTGGGAATGAGTAGTCCATGCTTTACCCACTATGAACAGCACAGGCATAATGCAAACCTTCCCCAGGATAAAACCAAAAGTCTGCTAAAAATGAATGACAATGAAATCAACACATCATTCATCTATGTCTTTTGCTTTCTTATCTATGGAAATATTTTGAGTATTTTTTTTTTTTATACTTATAGCCTGGGCAAAGGCAGATCAGGTTTGCATGAACTTGAAATGATACTAGACCTAGAACAGTGTTGTAAAATCCAGCATGTTTAACTTTTTTTTTTTTAATATCTTTATTTTTATTTATTTATTTTTATGTGGTGCTGAGGATTGAACCCAGGACCTCATGAGTGCAAGGCAAGCACTCTACCACTGAGCCACAATCTCAGCCCTAAAATCCAGCTTGTTTAACTTCATAATATCTTTCTGCAATTCACTAATGTATTTATTTAACACTGCTGAGTATAGAGTATATGCCACGCATTGTGCTATGCATTAAGGACACACCATTGGGCAAGACTGGGTAGAAGAGCCTAGGAGGACAGTCGGAGAGTAATCAAAGAAACCCCAACATTAAATCTGTAATTGCAAACCTGATATAAATAATTTAGAAGAAGAGTTCTGCATTCATAAAAGTGATGGTAGTCGGGGTGGGGGGCACTAAGTGTAGTCAGAGTTGGGGTTGGGGGAGAACAGGACTCAGGAAATGTCCTTTGATCTGAAGTCTCAAGGTTAATTAGGAATGAATTCACTGGGGGACAGACAGTCCAGTTGGTCCTTCCAACTGGGTGGAAGCAAACATGCTGGGTGGAAAGACCTGGTGAGAGGTTTTTGGTAGAAGGGGCATGGCAAGGTGAGAGGCTGTCTTGACTCTGTCTAAAGGGCCTGGAGAGAGAGTGGGGAACATCAGGGCAAAAGCAGATCAGAAGCAAGAGAGGAGCAGGAGAGGAGAGTACCTGTCCAGGACTGGCCTTGACTATCCCAGAGGCCATGCGATCATAAGGGAGGGGTGGGTCAGAATGATGATGGTATAAGACAATGGAGAGGAGCCCACGGGTCTTGGAGCAGGGAAACCTGGGCTTGGTGAAAGTTTTCCTCGGAGGCCCATTCATTCACAAGGACCGGGCGACGGATCGTGTCAGGCTCGCAAGCTCTAGCTCCTTATATTTGAGAACCCTGAAGGAAAGTGAATTACAGGGAATTCACTGTTTGAGGAGGGAGCACCACGGCATATCTGGGACACCCACGGGACAGCTAAGCATCCAGTGGGTGATAGTGTTTGTCGGTTGGGGGTGCCACTGTGGTCCCACATTCAGGAGTTCTCAGTATGTGAGTGGTACTAAAACCATGACTGGGTCAGATGGCTGAGGTGGACAACAAAGTTGCTTCTTTAAAAATGAAAGGCCGATTTCATAACCTCCACAATGATAGAAACGTAAATGCTGACTGTGTCTCTCCGTGCGATGGGGGTCAGTCCTCCATGAGGTTCTTCTCTGGTCACAATCCAGAGGTTGATGTGGTCACGGCTAAGCCTAGAGTGGAGAAAAAAAAAAAAAACAAACCCAAAAGCATGAGAAGCCATGTATTAGTCAGCTTTTTGACACTGTGACAAAAATACCAGACCAGAATAACTCCAAGGAGGAAAAATTTATTTTGGCTTCTGGTGTCAGAGGTTCAGTCCATGGTGGGCCAAACTTCATCGTTCTGGGCCTGAGTGAGGCAGAACCTCATGGCAGGAGAGTGTGGTGAAGGCAAACTGCTCAGCTCATGGCAGCTGGAAAGTTGAAGGGGAGTGCGAAGACCCAGGGATAAGGCATAAGCACTAAGGCACACCTTCAGTGGTCTGCTTCCTCTGGCCAACGCCCAGCTGCCTACAATTGCCACCCATTATTATTCCATCAAATGGATCAATTCACTAATCAGGTCAATGACTTTCATAATCTGACCATTTTACTTCTATTAAAAATTTCTGATTGCTGCATGAGCTTTTTTTTTTTTTTATTTGGAGGGGGGATATCTCAGATCCACACAATAATACAGTTTTTCTGTCCTAATCTTACAGTTCAACGTGAATGATCTCTGCCCATTCTCAAGCCCAGCCTCTCCGGCCAGAGCCACAGGCTCTGGCTGCATGTGTCTTCACACTCTGCCCTGCCCCTGTGCTTTTACAGGGGGCCTCAGTCCAGTCTGCAATGAAACCTACCCTCCATGTCTGCACAGCGGCTGATAAAGTGACCTTTAAATTAACTTTAGAACTGGAGAACATTATTTAAAAAAAAAAAAAAAAAAAACTGCCTGGCAGCGAATGCCCAACTGGACTAAAATCAAGCAGAAGGAGAGAGAAGGAATCTGGCCAAGTCGGCGTGGGCAGCAGACGCCTGGCTGTAGCCATTAGTTCTAGCATCCAGGGCGGGGTCCCTTCTGGAGCCATGTCTCCAGGAAGCAAGTATCTGACTCCTTCCCAGGGTGGGATGGAGCTCTTTGGGACTGGCCTGGCCTGGCCTTGCTGGATCCAGCTTAATCCCCCCCACTTCCACTCCAGGAGGTTCCATGGAATCATCCCTGAGGGGGCCTGTCAAGAAGGCTCCTTTCCCTTAAGACCTTTGCAAAAAAGATGAAGGGGCAGGGTTTTGTTTCAAGGCGCCCTGTGTGAAATTGATTTGGGGTTTTCATGCGAATGTTTGTGCACTCTCTGCCTCTTTGCTGCCCCGTCGTCGCAGGGTGTAATGAGTTACCCAGAGGAAGGCTCAGGAAGAACAAATCCTAGTCACAGCTATGAAAATGAGCTAACCTTGGGTCAAGATGTGAAAATAAATATCCAGGCCTGTGGACTAGGCCCAAGGCTGAAATGATTGAATTACACATAAAGACTTCATTCAAGCCTTTTTAGGCGGGATTGCAAAACTCTCAAGTTTGCAGACTAGCTAAGGGGACCTGGTAAACAAATCTGGGGCATAAGCACAAGGGGCTCTTGCTTCTTCTTACGCCGGTCACTGGCCCTGGTTTGTTCACAGTTGACACCATCATCCAGGATTTAGAACAAGGTGTTTTTTGGGAAAGAACAACAAAAAAAAAAACTTGGATTATAAATAACATTGGAGTCATCAATAATCTTTCTCCACTGTCTCAAGTGCCACAGTGGGACAGGTAAACGTGCGTCTGTGTGAAAACTAGACGAGAGATGGTCCGACATTGGCAGGTGCAGAACCTCACTTACAGACTGGCTGTGCTCTTTGGTATAAACGACCCTTTTAGGATGTCATCTGGTGTCTATTCTTTGCAATAGAGCTCCCTTCTTTATACATCACCCCTCCTCATCCCAATTGATTTTTTTTTTTTTTTTTTTTTTTTTACTGGACAAAAGGGCACTCACACTATCTTAAAGAATTTGGAGTAAATCTTAGAAACCAGGAGCAGAACATCAAGGACTTGAGAGCCAAAAGAGAACAAAAATGGACATTGGAAGTCTCTTTGGTTAGGTAGCTACACTGAGTAAGTTGGGGCACATTCTTAGTCCTTTTTTTTTCTTTTTTTTTTTTTTCAGGTTTGTCATAAAAATAATTATATCCACGTGTTTGTTTACCAGAATATCCCGAGAAGTCAGTGAGGCTTAAATTTTGCAGAAATGATGAATGGGAAAGTTGATGGGGTAGGTGGAGCTGTCCTGAGACAGGGCGTGCGGATGAATGAATGTGTTACTGGGCCCAGAAGGGTGCAGGAGATTTGCTCAGGAAAGTGGAGGGATCCTCTTCGGCAGCCTCTATGAGGCTCTGCCCAGCTCATTAGAAATCAGGTCTGAGGCAGCCCAGAGTGGGGAGGGCACAGGATGTAGTATGGCAGCTCCAGGCTTCATGCAAAAGTCCGGAAGCACTGCAGTGACAGAGAGCAAGCACCCCAGGGAGTAGAAAGAGAGCTCAAGGAGCTGGAGAATTAGCAACCCAGGAGTCCAGTCCTTTCAAGTTCCATCAGTCAGAGAGCTAAGGACTTTCTGATACATACCCTTTTTAAATTAAAGTACATCCTTCCACAGACACTAGTATGACAATATGTAAATCAATGGATGTGCAACTGATGTGATTCTGCAATCTGTATACGGGGTAAAAATGGGAGTTCATATCCCACTTGAATCAAAGTGTGAAATATGATATATCAAGAACTATGTAATGTTTTGAACAACCAACAATAAAAATTAATTAAAAAAAAAAAAGTACATCCTTCCAGAAGCCAATAGAATCCTTCCAGAAGCCAATAGAATCCTCATCAGTGCTTAAAGGAAGTCACATTTTTTGGAATACGACCTAGGGCTTCTTGAAACAACCTTTGTGATTCTAATTTACGGCTCAACTGTGGTTTTGGAATGTTGTTTTAGAAATTACCATTTCTATTCATGTCAGTGTATGGAAGATGTCTTAAAGGTGTTCCAAATTTCTTTGAATCTTTAGGTAAAAGGTACGCCCACCCGAAGGTTAAATCTTATGTGTGATGTCATGGATATATGTATTTAAGTTAAGTTACACCATCTCTTATCTGTCTACACATCTATGTATGTATTTTGTCTATCATCTACTTATCATCTTAACCTATCTACCATTATCCTCCTCCTCCTCCTATATCACATGCACACATTCATTTATGAGGCATTAAACAGGTATAATTTTACCTATTTAAACATACAATGATTTTTTATCAGCCACAGGCAACAATGAGAAAGAAAAAAGAGACTTCTCTTTTAAAACTTTTTTATTTAGAAATAACTTCCAACTTAAAGACGTGTTGTAAGAATATAATAAAGAGCCTATTCATATTTCTCCAGTTCTCAGAATAACAAACTTTATAAGGAAAGGCTCGAGTTCGGGGTCACACATTGCACCCACTGTTGTATCTCTTGAAACTTCTTCCATCTGGAACAGTTTCTCAGGCTTAACTTGACTTTTATGACCCTGACATTATTGAAAATTATTGGCTAATAGTTTTATAGCCCATCTTTCCATCAAGGATGGTCCAGAGTTTCCTTATGCTTAGGCCCAGTTCTTTTTTTGGGGGGGAGGGTAGCAAGGATGAAACCCAGAGGCACTAAATCACTGAGCCACATCTCCAGACCTTTAAAAAAAAAAAAAAAAAAAATATATATATATATATATATATATATATATATATATATATATATATATATATATTAGAAACAGGGTCTTGCTGAGTTGCTTAGGGCCTTGCTTGCTGAAGCTGGCTTTGAATGCATGATCCTCCTGCCTCAGCCTCCTGAGCCGCTGGGATTACAGGCATGTACCACCACACCTGGCCCCAGGTCATACATTTTTGGACCAGAGTATCACCGAAGTGGAATGTCTCACAGAAATTCTTTTATTGCAGAAATGTTTTTCTCTTTCCATCTTATCAGTTGGCAAATGGATGCCAATTTATCCCATGACTTGTGACATTAACTTTGATCACAGGATGAAGATGCCACACAGGACAGCCTTTTCTACCCCCAGAGTTGCTTTTGATTCTATGTGCAATTAGTGTCTGGTGTAGCAATGACTTTGAAACCATCTAATGTCTCATTCCTCGTCCTCTCATCCACGTGTTTTGGCCTTCCTTGATGTTTCTTACTAGACTGGATGACTGTTGAGAGGGGATTTTAAATCCCATTGTTCTTTCTGCACTTATCAGTTGACATTTTACTGTAAGAAAAAAAACCTTCCCTGTCTCCTTAAAAAGTACATTCCTATAGACACGCATACATATATTTTTAAAATTTATGAATGTGAGGTCTTGTGGATTCTTATTTCATTCATTGAGTTATAATTCATTGCTATCATTGTTTTGATGTTCAGATTGTCAGGATTTGGCCACTTCAGACTAGTTTTTGTGTCTTTTTGGCACGTTCCCATTATTTTTAAAGTAATTCCTTATTTCCTGCTCCGTTATGTTCCAGGCTCATCTTATGCCTCCCTGCCCTAGCTTTGAACCAGCCATTTCTCCAAGGGTCTCCGGTTCCTTTTAGCAGTGCAGTGCTTTATTTGTGAGCCAGCATCTGAAATAATGGTGGGGTCTTTGTTCCTATGGCACCTCTGCTCCCAGATGCTTTTGTGGACAGCATTAAGAAATACATTCTCTCCCTTTCTCTACTCTCTCTTTACACACACACACACACACACACACACACACACACACACACATCTATGCTTATATACACATTTGCATCTATACCTCTTTCTACATTTTCCGATGTATATAAAACAATGTATGTCAGAAACCACGAGTTTGTACCAACACTTCACATTTCAAACCAACACCATGGATTTATTATAGTCATCTCCTCTTCTGTATTTATAAGTATTTTCCTCTACAGTGAAGAACTCAAGCTGTTTACTTATTTGCTCAATTCCAGTTGTCCTCTCTGTAGCTAAGCTCCCCACAGTCCTCTGCTCAGACCCTCAGGACGGCCCAAGCCTTTGCTGGGGTGCCTTATAACCTGTACCTTGTTTCATGTTTTGCTTTTGTTTTTTGTTGGTTTTTTTTTTTTTTAATATGGGAACTGTGTCCCGTAGAACTTCTGAAAAAAAATTTTCAGTGGGTTGATAATTTCCAGCGTTTTAAAAACCTCAAAATTCTAAAGAAAGCAAGAGTGTCAGAAATAGAACACCAAACAAGAAGTAAAACACATCTGAAAAATAAGCAAGACTTGGCAGTTCTCTCTCAGAAACGGGCCCCAGAGCTTCCTGGCTAGTTGTACCACTCAGAGATCCTCAGGCCCCTTCTGTGCTCTACGCCGTGATTTGAAGATTGATATTTATGCTCTGTGCACTTTCATCAGCAGCAAGCATGAATTAATGATAGCTTTGTCCTAAGTCTGACAGATTGTTTAATTGCCGGTTACCGAACCCACTAAGACACGCAGCAGTTAAAGTAGCATTTGTCTGTTGAGTTGCAGGAAGTCGACTTGCTGGGTCTTTCTTAATTCTTTGTTTTCCTTCATTACCTTGCAAAACACATGCTTTCCATGCTCTAGGGAGGTCACCTACAGGTGATTAGCTTGGGTTTGCCCTGCAGTCGGGAATCCAAGGTCTTTGTCGGGAGCTATGGATGATCTGTCCAGAAAACAGGCCTGAGCAGAAGCCAAAACCCAGGACAACACACAGATCCGTTTTTAAGGTACAAAACGGGAATGTAAACTAAAGTTTAACCGGATGTTCTTCAGAGGCAGGAAGGAGGACAGGCAGATACCAGCCAGCATGGGGTGGTGGTGGGTGCCTGGTCTTGGAGCGGCTCAGATAACGGCTCCATAGATTAGTTTGGATTCAAGTAGCCTCTGCTGGTCCCAGAGGCCCCAGAACGAATGCCTTTCCTGCCATCCCTTTCTAGGGAAGGCCCGCCAGGGCCTGCTGGGGTCATTTACATTGGAATGCAGGCGCAATTAAACACTGACAGCAGGAGCCCCCCAGGGAGAGTTGAATGAGTGTCCAGTGGCTCTTTAATTAAGAGCCCTTCCAGGGAAAGGAAGAAAGAGACGGTGTGAGTGAGGGTTAAGGTGTGAAGAGAGGCCTTGGGGGTGTTTGGGCTGCAAAAGCCTCTGAGGAAGGTTCTGGAGCCAGCCTGCTGCAGGCCTGGAGAGCTGGTGGGAATGCACTGGTTGGTGTCCCGGGCAGCAGGTCCCTGACACTCAGCTGACATCTCTGTCAGCAGGTGGGGCGCTGGCGGATTACCTGGGGTAGAGAATTCCTGTCGTGGGGCAGCTTTTGAAATCGCTCTGCTGCTTATAGATCTCTGCTCTGGGGTCTCCATGGGACAAGAGGTGAAAGAACAGATGCTTTCGAATGTTTGACCTTTGTGAAGCAGCCTCCCCCCAGCCCCCTACACCCCTGTAAGTTCACTTTGCATTGTTGGAACTCTCTTAAGGAAGAGTGTGGATTCACAATGCAGTGCCATAGAAACAGAATGTGAGCAATGGGTGTTGTATCCAAATTTATGGTAGCGACATTCAAAGGGAGTGATAGGTGAAGTTCATCTTAACCACATATTTTAGTTATCCCAATATATGCAGAATATGAACCCATCAATATGGAACCAATACAAATGATGAAGAACTTATTTTTCCATCTCCCTTGCTTTTTTTTTTTTTTTTTTTTTTTTTAATTCTAAGATCTGGTGTGTGTGTGTGTGTGTGTGTGTGTGTGTGTGTGTGTGATGCTCAGTTCATGAAAGCTACCTTTCAAGTTGCTCAGGTATTCCCCAGGGCTGGGGGCTCTCTGGACTTTATGTTTGAGATCAAACTGAAAAATCAGGAGTTGGCTTTCCAGAGACTGTCCAGTCACAAGTCACTAAACCCTGGATCCACCGAGAGAACCTGGGGGTCTGGTCATCAAGAAAGATGATTTGTCAATCATTAGAGCAGACAAAACATAATACGTGGACAACGGTCTTCTAAGCATCATGTATATGTGTGGGATGGACAATAACATAATGTGTCCTCATCTACCTACAATGGTTAAAAAAAATACTTATCAATCAATAAAGGAATCCTATTATGCCATGAAAAGGTTATAGATGGAAAATATCATGATATTATTTTCTTCACATTTTAAAAATTTGTTCTTTTTAGACATATATGACAATAGAGTATATTTTGACATATTTATACAAACAAGGGTTATATCTTATTCTAATAGGTTATATCTTATTCTAATTAGGATCCCAGTCTTGTGGTTGTACATAATGTACAGATTCGTGTGGTGCATTCATATTATACATAGGGAAGTTGAGTCAGGTTCATTCCACTGTCTTTCCTATTTCTATCCCCCTCCCTTACCTTCACTCTTCTTTGTCTAATCCACTATAGTCCTTCAC
The DNA here is from genome assembly GCF_048772815.1 of Callospermophilus lateralis. Classification (NCBI taxonomy): domain Eukaryota; kingdom Metazoa; phylum Chordata; class Mammalia; order Rodentia; family Sciuridae; genus Callospermophilus; species Callospermophilus lateralis. The sequence continues at coordinate 12,542,869 of NC_135320.1, forward strand.
TGAATTAGACAAAGACTATAATATTCTCCCTGCAATGCCCTGCCTGTTGTTGTATGTCAGCGTATTATCAAGAAAACATTCAATCTTTGGGTTTTGGGGATTGGCTTATTTCGCCTAGCATGAGAATCTCCAGATCCATCCATTTACCAGCAAAAGTCCTAAAGTCATTCTTCTTTATGGCTGAGCAATATTCCATTGTGTGTATATACCACATTTTCTTTATCCATTCGTCTGTTGAAAGGACCTAGTTTGGTTTCATAGCTTAGTTCTTTTGAATTGGGCTGCTATGAACATTAGTGTGGCTGCATCACTGTAGTATGCTGATTTTAACTTCTTCAGATATATACTGAGGAGTGATATAACCAGATCAATTATGGTATCACTTCTAGTTTTTTTAAGGAATTTCCATACTGCTTTCCAGAGTGGTTACACCAATTTGCAGTCCCACCAGCAATGCATGAATGTACCTTTTTCCCACATCCTCATCAATATTTATTGTTACTTGTATTCTTGATTGTTGCCTTTCTGACTGGAGTGATATGAAATTTCAGTGTAGTTTTAATTTACAATTCCCTAATTGCTAGAGATGTTGAACATTTTTTCATGCATTTGTTGACCATTTGTGTTTTTTCTTCTGTGGAAGTTCCTTTGCCCATTTGTTAATTGGGTTATTTCCTTTATCAGTATTAAGGTTTTTGAGTTCTCTATATATTCTGGAGATTAATACTCTGAGGTGCGGGTGGCAAAGATTTTCTCCCATTCTGTAGAGTCTCTCTTCACCCCCTTGATTGTTTCCTTTGCTATGAAGAAGCTTTTTAGTTTTTTTTTTTTTTTAACCATCTCATTTATTGGTTCTCAATTCTACTTCTTGTGTTTTAGAGGGGGAAAAAAAAATGGAAGTCTGGGAATAGGTTGAGATGCCCAGAAATTCATGAGCATTAAGGAGAAGAGAAGCTGGGCCTCATGGAGGCACTGATTAGGTCTGGATTGGGTCTTATCTCAAAAAATAAGAGACAATGGGATCCTTTGGGACTTCCATTTCTCTCTCAGAACACAAACATATAGGGGAAGTTTCTTGAATGATTGTGTTTGAGGATACCATAAATTCAATTTGTCATTCTCCCCTCCCTTTCCAAGGAATCAAGCAGTGTTTCTTGTTGAGTCACTCAGACACAGTTATACTTCCCAAGTGGGACAAAGCAGGCCCCAGAATATCCTTGGGTCCTGCTGGTGATGTTCCTATAATCCTGTTGAACCACCTGTGGGAGGTGGTGGGAAAGAGATACATGAATGTAAAGGTTGTATCAAAAGGAAGAACAGGGGTCTGAGCCCTAGTGGCCATCTGTCCAGTGGGTTCTAGGAGGTAGGTAAAGGAGACTTGTTACTATGCAATTCTGTCCCTTGAGTTCCTCCAGCTCTGAAGCTGGGCTGTGGGTGCCCTCATGATGCTAAGCACAGGTGTGGCCGTCTCTTGCATAAGGGGTGGACATGAACTGGACATTTTACCCAACTTCCCTGGTGGTCCAAACAGTGACTTGTCCAAAAGGAATCTGACTAACACAGGGTTTGCTGTGGTGCTCAGAGAGATTTGGGGAGTCTGGATAGAGTCCAAAGGCCTCAGCTCATAGGGACTTCTCAGATCCTGGGAAAGGGCCAGCTGACAGGCAGCATACATTTCCTACAGGGACCTGGCATTCGGATTTGAGTTCTTAGTGGGACCAAATCGGGAGAGGAGAGAAAGTGAACATATTAATTTGGATACATTCAGCCAGATATCATAGGAAACCGGTGATTCGGGTAAGGCGACAAGATCCAACCTAATTTACTGACAAGTTTTTTTCACAGTGGGAAGAAAGTCCATTAATTCTTTACCAGATACTGTTCCCTGGTGCTGTGGACAGCCTTGGACGTGTTAGGAAAGTGTTCTGTCTCCAGGCTATATCTCTGGCCCTTGGAAAGATTGTTTTTGATCACACAATAAAGCAGGTCACATTGCACTTCACCCGCTCTTTCCATATATGCAGCCGAATGTTAGTTTAGTAGATAAGTGCTACATTATAGTCTTAAGTCTTCGGTGCTACAAGTTGTCATACAGGATCTCACATTCAATTTCTAAAGCCTCCTAAGGCTAGGACACAGAGCAAGAACAAACCACCAGATTTTATATACAATACATAGAAAATTTGGACAAATTCTTCTCTTCTAGAGGTTCCCAACATATCCTAAGTTTCTTAGGCTTACCAGGAAGTGACCTTCTTTACTTACCTGGAGGGTGGGAACCTATAGATCCGATAGCAGACTAGTTTTACTAGAAGAATTTGGCTCTACAAAGTCAGCTGAGTACCTTAAAAGTGTGTGATCATATCTGATTAAATGGCCATCATTCCCAATGATAATACTTCATGCACAGCCTTCGTTATGTTACCAAGGTTTCTAGCTATGTCCTGTCACAAGGAAAGATAGACAGTTGGACTTAGATACACAATTGTGTTGCCATGACAAGTAAGAATATGTAATAAGAGTTTGGGATTCTCAAGGGCTCAGGCAGGGAGAATACCGCTTTCAAATGTTTCATTTCAACTTAGTAGATTGTAAGCTGAGCCTACTACATTGTTATAAATCACTTAAGAAGAAAGCAAGAGGACTTTTCTTTTGTATCTAGAAAATAGATCTTTAAAACATTAACAACATTTCAAACAAAACCCACAATCATCTCTTGTCAATTCGTTCAGCCCGACACATTTGATTTTTGGTCTGCTAGATCTCGAGTTAGCATTTTTTTTTTGTCAGAAATATTTTAATAATAAAAGAATACACACATATTATGAATATTATCTTTCCATTTGGAGGAAGAACAATAGCATTGTTTGTGCCACCAAGGAAGTCGGGAAAAATGTCCAGTTCATGCCCACCCTTACACAAGAGACGGCCACACCTGTGCTTAGCATCATGAGAGCACCCACAGCCCAGCTTCAGAGCTGGAGGAACTCAAGGGACAGAACTGCATAGTAACAGGTCTCCTTCACCCACCTCCTAGAACCCACTGGACAGTGGTCACCAGGGCTCAGACCCCTGTTCTTCCTTTTGATACAACCTTTACATTCATGTATCTCTTTCTCACCACCTCCCACAGGTGGTTCAACAGGATTACAGGAACATCACCAGCAAGACCCAATAACAATCCAGCATTAATAAACAAAGGCAAAGAAATGTTTTCTAGCATACAATAAAAACTTAAATAATTATTTGTTAGACTATGACAAATAAAGATGTATGGTATGTTTTTTTTTTTTTTTAATGTGTTCTTTTTTGTTACAGATGACTGTAGAATGTATTTTAACAACACACATACGTGGACTTGGGTTAGCATTCTCGTGAACACATCTGCTGGGTTCTTCATGACTCCGTCTACTTGACAGAGTTCTGGACACCCTCAGGCAATGCCAATGGAACCCCATAGCCAAGTTACCTGGCACCGTCCTTTCCGTGGGTTTTGAAGACAGTCCTTGGTGGAGAATGAAGTACTTTTCGCCTGTAGCAGAGGACTGCCAGAGGAAAACAAAAAAGCATCTGTATATGACGAAAGATTGACAACTTTAAGTTAACTTACTACCAAAAATTTTCAGAAATGAGGTCTCCGATGAGAGTTCATAACAAGAATAGTGCAACGAGCCAGGGAAATTTGGTTGTTGCTGTGGCATGCAAAACAAGATAATAAAGTCAATCAAAAAAACCCTAGACAAATATCTATAGACATGATTAATCTTATTTGCAAAGGAGAATGACTATTATATGTAATTTATTAAAATGGATGGACATGCTCCTAATAGTGTGATTATTTTTAGAGATAGCTTATAATAATCCTGAGAAAATATACAATGAATATAGCAAAATTACCATTAAAATATATCAAGAATATATGAAGTGCATCCACCAAAGTGATTTAGGAAGGCTAGAGTGGGTCCTGAATGTTCATACATTAATAAACTTCATAGAAAATGAGGTGAAGCCCCCGTTGAAAATCACTGAAAAAGACAATGCTAGATTCAAATTATACATATAGTTATGACTCTGTTGACCATTTAAAAATAACTGGAATTATAATTGATAGGACTATCCAGTTGGATGATATCAGGCAACACCGCAGTAGGAGTCTGCCAAGGAACACGTGGGCAGCAGGGGCTGACCAGTCTCTGGGGTAGTGCACAATTTGTAAAATACTTAGGTTGACATCATTTTGCTCATATAAATTCAGCCTAGGGAAGACGATGCATCTCTTATGATCTGACAATGCCTCCCATACAACTCAATATTCACAAATCAAATGAAATTATTTCTGGCATCTTTCTTTTTTTTTTAAATTGACATGTAATAACTGCACATATTTATGGAGTCTGATATAGTAATTCAATACAAGTATGTAATGTATAATGATCAGATCCAAGTAATTAGCATATCTTTCTGCTTAAATATTTATCTTTTCTTTCTATTGGGGATGGTTCAAATTCTTCTAGTTATTTATGAAAGATTTAACAAATTCTTGTGAGCCACATTGAATAGTTTAATACAGGAACGTATTCTTCCTATCTAGCTGTATTTTGGTACCCATTATCCAACCTCCCCTGTTCTCCTCCCTAACCTTCCTAACCTCTCATGCACCTTTCTTTTTACAAGATGAAAGCACAAATCTTTTGTGATTTTCCAAAGGCCTCCAGGAAACCTCAAAGACAGCTTTAGGTGCAAAAGATAGCACTTAAGATTCGTTTAGGGAAGGCAAAATATCAAACGTTGTCAGGAGATTTAAACACTCAGCGAAGTTGTAATCACGGATGACTGAAAACCAGTGCTAGGTTACCTACTTAACTAAAGTGACACTAAAATATTTTAAAAGAAAATCTAGGGGCTAACATGACTGTAAAGAACCTTAGCACTTGCAAAAGTGAGACTATTTGGCTCTCTTAAATATTAGGGACATGGTAAAGTCAATGTGAAACACAGGAACTCTGGTAAAGCGTAGCACTTTTGCTTTCTAGACAGATTATCCGGAAGGTTAAGGAAAACCTTTTATAGTCTCTCAGTGAGGGCAGAACAACAGTTCAAGAAAAATGTAAACACAAGTCCTCTTTTTTGACAGTCTTGCAAATAAGTCCCTTAAACCTTGTCAGCTTTGAGCACTTCAAATGAAACTTCCTTTTTTAGAACCTTCTACAATTTTCTATTTATTTCAGGTTTTGTCTCACATTTTACTCTTTCTTACTCTAAAACCACCAATCATTTTATTTTAGGACAACACTACTCTATTTTCCTTTTAACAAAAATACATCCTGCATAGCTTGCATATAGTCTTTGCTCTCTGTCTTTATTGCTTTTAGGAGAGTTATGATTAGGAGAAATATTATCAATATTAATTATAACTTTTAACCAAAGCAACTTCTATAGCATAGAGAAAACTCGGAGGTAGGTAACTGGGAACTGTCTGTTATGCACCAGCATCTTGCAATACACAAGGATACACACCTCAACATGGATACACACCTCACAACTTTCTGTGACCATACCCATTCCTTGTAGCACAACTTCTCAAAGAAACAAAAACAAACACATTCATCAACAAATACAAAAATATAGAGAGCTGTATTAGAGGTGGAAAGTATGCAAACTTAAAATTATGCTTAATAATTGATGTTCCAGCATTCATTAGATCTTAAGGTCTAATGAGTATTCATTAAACTTAATTTAGTATCAGTCCCAGTTTTAAATCACCTGAGGATTTTAGAGACCATCTTTAAGCTGACATACTACAAAACATAATTATAGCTAAAATGAAGTTTGTCTAAATAACGTTTTGATTCGGTTTAACCCAAATATTTTTCATAATCATAAATATTTAATAGAAATAATGCTAACCTATTTGATCAGTATACCTGTATAGATTTAGGAAGGACATATTCAAGTAGAATAGAATCATACACTTGTATTGTACTTTGGGCAGAAGACATCTTTTAAAATTAAATCAATAATAATAAACTAGTCTCATTTACCAAAGTCTTACCTAAATTCTGTGAGCCTGAGTTCTTGACACAACTGAATCAGTTTCTATGAGGATACTTTTTTTTTTAAAAAAAAGCACATTGAAAATATTAGAAAGATATTTCCCTCAGTTTCTGGGAAATATTCAACTTTTTTCTAACTATCTCTAAACCAATCACACTAGAGTTCCTTTAATTTAAGAGATTTTATAATCTAATTTTCCAAAATCATTTGGAGATAGGAATATATTATACACCCATATGAGGGACTTATGACTTTCCCGAATTACAAATGAGGTCGGGGGTGGAGAAGGAAAGAAAGTGTAAATTCAATAATTCGTTCAACTTTTGGTCTTGTATCAAGAGTGAACATAGAATTGCAGAGCCCAGTGGTGCATATGGAAGAGCTGTTCTCTTCCTGGTAGGTGTGGATCCTTATTGTGCCACCTATAAGCAAGACCTTAGAGGACTGGATAGGGTCCTTGGATCACTAACCAGAAATAGAGCCCAAGTGACCAGAGGGTCTCACCTCAGGACATGGGGATACCCATTTCTTGGCACATTTTCCAGGAGATAGGCTCTGGTAAATTTCAATACTGTCATTATCTTCCAAACAAATGAAAATGTATTAAACACAGAAATCATTTTCTTACTAAATCGAGACCTAATATATTTTTCATTGATTCATCAATTCTTTGTGATTCTATAAATTCTTTGTGAGTAACCACTTTGTACAAGAATAGAAAGAATTTGAAAAAGCACTGATCAATTCTAGAGGAATAGTTTCTCTGTTGAAAACTATTTTTATTTATGGGGAGATTTGTTTCTTAACTTCAAGTAGAAGGATCCTCATTATAGCCAAAGCACAGGATCCCTGCTGAGCAGATCTGGGGGATAAGCTCTTCTTGCCCTGGGTAATGACATCCACAAAGCAAGATTTTCACAAGCAGCTAAACCCAATCACTCAATTCAGTGATTTTTTTTTTTTTTTTCCCAAAGAAAAAAACACACCTAAGGATATTTATATTTCTTTCCCGCCTAAAGCTTTTCATTATTATTTTTTCTTAAGGGAATTTCACAGTCACATTAAATTATAGAAATTCTTGACTCCGGGCGGCGAAATGTTGCTGTGTCTTTTCACATGAAAGGAACATATAAAGCAAGACACACAAGGGCAATTTCCGGGTAAGTTGAGGGTGAATTCAATTTCTAGTTTAGAAAAGGAAGCTGCTGCTTGTGTGTTGCCTGACCAGGAAGCAGCCATGAGGTCATCTGGGACTATCTTTCTGACCGTGCAAGTCGCTAACGGTGCCACATCCATGAGCCAGTGAAGGGGCATTTTCCTTCTCCAGGACAGAGGCCATAAATAGCTAAGGTTACAAATGGCCATCCCAGGAAGGGTGGGAATCCCAGGCCATCATAGCAAAGCCCTGTTCCCAGTTAGCTCTAGTCAGTGGTATAGCTAGAGGGCTGAGTAGCCTTCCTGCCCACTCACTATAGCCCCATGTGACTTACTGACATGACTGTTTCCATGGTAGGTATAAGCAAATGGAGCCATGGGGCCCTGGGGTGACCTGGCTCTTGTGGAGGGAATCCTGGTGGAAGCTTAGGGGAAAATTCACCATTGGCAGCTCAGGCCTGGTGGCCGAGGCTGACGGGTGCTAATGAGGAGAGAGGCCATTGGTGTCAGTGACAGTGACAGCAGTGTGTCACTCTGATGCTTTGGGCTGTGCCTGTTTTAATCAGATGAGGAAGGGTGAGACCAGACAGATCACCAGAGAGACCCCAGAAGGAGTTTTCTGGTCTGTTATTCTCACAGGCCCAGGAGAACAGGGTCCCGAGGCCTCGGGTGGTCAGGAAGCATAAGAAGACAGGACCTCTGGACAAGTTCCTCTATTGTGTGACTTCTGTGAGAAGGAGCAGGGAGGGGAGGCCAGAAGGTGGGGGCTGGTCAGGTCGAATCACGTCAGGACTCTAGGCCCAGGAGCTGTCCCTGGGTGTCTGATGCCTGGTCCTCTGGTGATGAGGATGCGTGAAGAGTGGCCAAGAGTATGAGAACCTGACAAAAGAGTGAGTTGGGATGTGAACTTCATTGGCTGCTCAAGGTTGGCGTGGGCGCTGACTGGCCTCCATTTATGGCCTGAAACCTGGATCCAGAGCCCTTGTGAATGTTGATCTCTCAGAGGTTGTTTTAGTCAGTCTTTTTTGCTGCTATGACTAAAAGGGTGTGAGCAGAACAATTGTAGGGGAGGAAAAGTTTATTTGAGGGCTCATGGTTTCAGAGGTCTCAATCCATAGACAGCAGGCTCCATTCCTTGGAGTTTGAGGTAAGGCTGGACATCATGGTGGAAGAGTGTGGCAGAGGGAAGCATCTCAGATGATGGTCAGAAAGAAGAGAGAGACTCCACTCTCCAGATACAAAATATACACCCCAGAGCCATGTCCCCAATTCCTGCCTCCTCCAGTCACACCCCACCTGCTTCCAGTCACCACCTAGTTAATCCCATCAGGGATTAATTCACTGATTAGGTTAAGCTCATAACCCATAATCATTTCTCCTCCAAACCTTCTTGCATTGTCTCACACATAAGCTTTTGGGGGGCATCACATCTAAACCATAACAGAGGTAACAGTAGAATAGTGGTCATCAGAGACTGGAAAGAGAGAGGCTTTATAATGGGCACAGGGGGTGCACTGGATAGGAGAAATAGCTTCTAATGTTCTATAGCACAGAAAGGTGGATGACAATTGATGGAATATTTCAAAATAGCTAATAGGATCTCGAATGCTCCCAACACAAAGAAATGATAAATGTTTGAGATAATGAATTTGACAGTTACCCTGATCCGATCAGTACACATTGTGTACATGAATTGAAATGTTAGACTGTGCCCCATAGACATGTACACTTATGTTTCAGTTAAAATTTTTAGAACATATATTAAAAAACCAAAGTCCAAACAAAATCAAAATCAAACCAAACCAAAGAAACCATAATTTCCTGCTGCGCAAGTGCTTGCCTCTTCTACACCCACCCATAGGCACACCTTGAGTGGCAGCAAAGTCTAACCCAGTACCAGGTTGAGATGAGAGGAACCCAACTGGGGTCTGACTTCCTTATAGCTCTTAAAGATACTTTCAACTATCTACTGTTGAATTTTAATATCTTTTAAATATGTAAGAAAAGAGGTAGGGATTTGGGTATTAATGAGACTAAAGAGAATATTTTACCTATTCTCATTTTATCACTTTCCCTTGTCTCTCTTTTCTACCTACAAATTTAGCACCCTGAAAGCGATTGTGTTGGGATTGAATCAAATCGACAGTGTATATGTAAGACAATTAGACTTCCAAATGATTAGTATGAAGATAGTTTCTGTATTATTCTGTTCTCTGTTGCTATGACAAAATATCCACGGCTGGGTAATTTCTAAAGAAAAGATGTATATTTAGCTCACAGTTTTGGGAGTCTGAAAGCATAACACTGACATCTGCTCTGTTCTGGTGAGGGTCCACTTGGGTGTGTCACACAGTGGATCGCTGCCATGGCAGGAAGGAGCGTAAGAGGGAGCTACCACGTGGAGAAATAGGAAGTCAGAGAGAGTCCAGACTCACTCTTTTATAAAAAACACCTTCAAGGGAAATAACTCGGGTCCCATGAATGGGAAACAATACAATATTTATGTAATGAGTTTGAGTTTTTTTGGGCTCGCCAAAGAAAACTTTCAGGGATGCAAACAATCCAACATCAGATATGAGGTTGTAGAATACTTCCTATGGTGCTGAATACTAAGTGCATGCTCAGGAAGACATTGTGAGCTGACTAGGAGTCAGTCTCACTCCTTTCTTCAGGCTGCGATCATGACCTTTTACTCATTCACTCAGACGACCTGTATGTGGTGACTGGCTGTTATGAGCCAAGCAGTGTGAATCAATCAACAGTGAAGAGGACACTGCTCCGGGGGACACAGCCCAGCAGGTGCATGGCACATAAACGGCCCTCTGGGTGCAGTGTCAGGCACGTACCACGAGTGCTGGCCCACAGAGGAACTGCACTGGGTCCTTTCTGGGGGTCTGGTTTATCTACTGAAAGAAGAAAGAAGAGTAGGTGTGAATTAGCGGAAAACGAAAAAGTTGGTCAGGGCAGCAAAGAGAGCAGTGCAACGCGGGAGTGACAGAAGGTGAGGCTGCATACAGCGTGATCATGATGGGTGATGGATTCTCAGGGCTGAGGAAGGGTAGCCCGTGGGACTTGGTGAGCTTGGTGCATATCAGCAAGGCCATTTCCAGTCTTGTTCAGGGGTCTGGCCATTAAATGGAGAACAATGGAAAGTCCTTTACAAGGTGGGTGGAGAGCAGCAAAACTTTAGGCTTTATTTAATACGTGAGTAGCACCCAAGAGGAAAGGCTTGGGAGATAAAGATTCAAACTTGAGAGATCTGGGATGGGAAGATACACTTGGGTCTCCTCAGTATGTCGATGGTATGTGAACTGCTGTCCTGGGTTGGAGCTCCCAGAGTGAACAGAGAAATGGAGGCCGCCCAGGGAAGGAAGGCCAGAGGGTCCCCAGTTTACAAGGACCATGGGAGACAAGGGACGCCAAGGTCTTGGAGGAGGTGACCGGGACTGCCGAACATCAGAGAATGTCAACGGCTATCCTCGCTTGCTATTTTCCCTATTTATCAAAAGGTTTTGGTAACATGATTTTCTGTAAGATTCTTCACTAGAAATGATTTTTGTTTTTAAATGGAAAATAAAAATCACATTTATTTATGCCATACAACGTGTTTTGAAATATGTGTATGTCGTAGAATGGCTAAATTGAGGAAATGAATATAAATATTACCTTGCATTTTTTTTTTCCCCTGATGTGTGTGTGTGGTGAGAACGCCTCAAATTGACTCAGCAATATTCAAGCATATAATACATTATTATTAACTGTAGTCACTGTCAAGGCTAAGAACACAGTACACCAAAACATGGCACCTTGGCATGCTGAGTACTTTGAGCTGAGGGTCATTGGAAGGGGTCAGAAGCAAGGTCTCTCTGCCTTTCTCCTGCCCCTTGTCTCCAGCTCCAATTTTTCCCTGGCAGTGAGTCATAGCAACCAGAATTCCACTTTCTGAAGACAGGCCATAGACACTAGAACCCTGCTCTCCAAAGACAGCCTTAAAATCTAGAAAGGTCTCTCTTTCCCTCTGAAAGAGCCCTCATGCCAGAAGTTTTCTGCCCTACACTGGGAAAGAGGAATGCTGCACAGAGAGGCCGATAAGAACTGTGCCCACAGGCCTTCCTGGGTGCCCATCAGTGTGTTTCATTAGCTTACACCTTTGTTCAACTACACTTCTACACAGCTGTCCAGGTTTCTTTGAAAATATGTGCACAAAAGAGCTCACCTTGGGTCTTGAGTCGACTTTCGGAAGTCTCCCAGGTCACGTAAACCTTCGATTATGTGACTTTCTCTTGTTTTCCTCTTGTTGGTCTGTCTGTGGTAGGAGTGTGGCTGTGACCCTTACTTGCATCATTATATCACACAATAGACCTCTTGCATTTATTCCTTTCGCCCCGCCTGAAATTTTGCATCCTTTGACCAAGATCTCCCCAATCCCCTTGGCTCCAATCCTCTGGTAATACCACACATCTTTTTTCTTTGGGTTTTCTTTCATCTTTCTTTCTTTTTAAAACAATGTATCCTTTTCTTTGATTCTGATAAAGCTCTTTATAGACCGCCAAGAAGACAACATACCTCCAACATCAAATCTCTTTGAATTTGGGACAATTTGGTTTTCTTTCTTCCCGAAAAAATTTCCCTGAAAGAACAATAGTCAGAGCTGATGATTCCTTTAAAAGAAAGAATGCATCGATTTTGGGTAAAGGCTCCCCCATAATTTCCTGTTTGACAGAATGGCGTGGGGTGAAGGGTCCCTGCATGGGAGAATGTTTTGTTAGTAACCGAGAGTCAGAATTAAAGAGTTGAATTGATCCCAAGGAAATCCAGCTTTATTTTTTCCTGCTTCTCCCCACCCCCCACGAAGAGTTTATTCATTATAGGGACTTCTTTGTAAAGTGATCTTTGTGTTCTTTTGAGCTTGAAATTATACTCAAATGTTCTTCTGGAATGTTTTCATTTTCCTTTAAAATAATACATTTATTGACTCTCTGGAAGTAAATTAAATTAGGCTACATGGCCAGGAAGGAGTGGGGGGGGGGGAGGTTGGACAGCACTTTTACCCAGGATTATTAGGAGCTGTAAAGTCTCTTACTTTGGCCAGTGTGGCCTTGGATAAGCTGTAGATTGCTTCCCAAGCACACTAGACTGCTATCCCTTGCCAATTGTGTGACCTTAGGCAAGTCCCTCCGTTTTTTTTTTTTTTTTTTTTTTTGTAGCTTGAGTTTTTCCATCTGTGGGTGGTGGGGGTGCGGTAATAGAAGTAAATAATCCATAGGGTTGCCAGTAAGTTTAAATGAGAAAATTTCCTGGCATACCCTGAGAGCTCTTAAAGCTTCGCAGTTATTATTATTATTATGAAAATGGAGAGGCCATCCGCATTTCACATGGGAGGAAAACCCATCACAAAGGGCGATTTCCTCCACTGAAGCAGCACATCATCATGGTGTTTCCACAAAAACCAAGATGCAGGCAACCTGTGGTCTTCTGTGTTAGGGGACGGTACAGACCAGAAGGTCCGGAGAGTTCCTTTCCGAATCCTCAACTTTGGTTTGTGAGTGAAGGGAGACACTGCCTCCAGATCACCCTGCACTGTTCACTCCTCTGGTAGTTGGTCTTTCCCCCGGGGGAAGCGCACGCCCCACGGTGTGACCAAGATGCCACTCTCACTGCTCCAGCTACTGGCTGGGGTTTCTTAGCAAAGCGGAGTGTGCCTACACCTGAGTCACTGGCCAGGGCTGACCCGGTGGTGTCCTTTTATCTGTGCGTGACACCTTGAGTGTCCTAACATGGTGGCCTTGGGGTGAACTAGAAACTCAGGTTCGCCCAGTCTCCTCGGAGTCATCCGCTGTTAGAGGATGATGGCAGCTGAAAGTGAGAAGAATCGGTTTAAATTAGCCTTTCGCATTAAAAAAAAAAAAAAGGAAGATTAAATAGTGCATTGAATATGCCCAGGAATTTTCAACTAAAATTTTAGTATATGAAATATTTGGCACACAATTAGCATGTTTGGCCATTAAGGAAGCAAATGTTAGAGACCTTTGCCATCAGTTTCTCCAAGCATCTTTACAAGTGAAGTACTGTGACAGGCGAATGCACTTTACTAGTTCTTCTGTGCTCCTTCTCTTATCTTTTCATCTTCGAGGTACCTTTGGGTAACCTCAGTGGAACATGCAATTGACCTCTGAAGCACTTTGGATGGCTCACAGAGTTAGTAGGCTACACTTCAGGTCATTGTGATATAGGGCCTATCCTCAGGAGCCGATAGCCTAATTGGGAAGACAGGACAGTGATAAAGAAGTATGTTTAGTGCTATAATAAAAGCAACCTTAGGTAGGGAAATTGTGAAAACCATAGAGAAGAGGACACAGGTGACTCTGGGGAGGGAGAAGGAGAGGAAAAGATCGTAGGTAGTGAGTCAGTGGTGTGAAAATGCATAGCAGGTCCAGCTTTTTGTTATAGCTCTGACCTCTCTGTGCTTCACTCTCTTAAATATTATTCCATAATGCACTCGTGGGATGTTTAATAATGGAATATGTGCTGAGAAAGGCAGTATTAGGGAAATTTGTGCATTTCTTCAAAACTTAGATGGTCTACATCAAGCACTCCAAGTTGCTTCTTGATGCAATCAGGAGATGTGGTTTATCATGGGATGCGTGAGGCTGCTGCTGCTGTGTAGCATAATATAGCATCCTGTTTTACTGCCAAGTTGTCTTTATAAGTAGAAGGAATACACTCTGTAATAATGATAAAAGTCTAGTATGTCAATGACTTAAGCTAGTAACAGTTGTTTATTATCATTATCAAGTATTATATACCATACATGATTATTTGGGCTACACATTTATATCGTTATTATATCATTCGCACCGGCAATATCACAAATATACGTGCTATGATGCCACTGTGGCTTTGACATCACGAGACAATAGGAATATTTCAGCTCAATTAAAATCATATGTGACCACTGTCATATTTTCAGTCTGTCATTGAATGATTTGTTGCTGTACAGCACATGACTGTACCTGAACACACATATCCATGAAGTACAAGGTGACCTGCCCTAGCATAGTCCTGCCTGTAACCATGGTATAATTTCTGACCATTCTGCACAGATCTACACCAACCTGCAGTGCCATAAAGGACAAGGCCTAGGTCCTGCTGATCAGTGACCTATATTTAATACTTTCTTTGTGTCTGTTTCCTCTTCCAGGCAATGGAGACAATGACTTCTGTCCTGGAGTACTAAGCAGCATCTGATCAACTATACCTCTTTCATACAGCTTAATGTATTAGTGATCGTGTTCCTGACTTTGTCAGGGTAATGTCTCATCAATATGAAAAACGTATTGTGTGTTTTATTGTCATGAACAAAGCCTTCTATTTCCCCCAGAAATTGGCAGATGTTAACGTTCAATTTTTCAAAGAAGTCAAGTATTTCTCAGAGTGAGTCACTGAGTGTGTTAGCGAGGTTTTCATCACTGTGACCAAATACTTGAGAAAGCCAACTTAAAGGAGAAAAGATTGATTTTTGGTTCACAGTTGCAGAGGCTTCAGTCCATGGTCAGCCAGTTCCATTGTTTCTGGGCTGGATGTGAGGCAGAATTTCATGGAAGAAAGATGTGGCAGAGCATAGCTACTCACCTCACGGCGGCCAGGAAGCAAAGAGAGAAAGGGTCCAGGGACAAGATATACTCCCCAAGGTCATGCCCCCCGGAGACTCCCTCCCTTCAATTAGGTCTCACTTACTGTAGTTACCATCACCTCCCAATAGTCATTTCAAATTATGAGATCATCAATGGATTAAGCCACTGATGAGATTAAAGCTCTCACCATCCATTCATTTTCTAAAAATTCTTACCTCTGAACATTGCTTCATGGAGGACCACGCTTTCAACACAAGAACCTTTGGCAGGGGGAAATTTTAGGTTCAAACTGTAACACTGTGACATATCCTAGGGCCGTAGATGGTGGGAAACAGAGCCCAGATTTCATCCTTAATGCTCCTGGCTTTGCTGGCTCATCGTAAATTGAGCAACACTAATGGGTTCATGAGAGCCAGACACAATCAGACAGCGGCTGCCTGGGATTTTTCTCCCTTTGAGACTCTCTGTCTCATCTGATGACGATAAGGGGTGGCCACACCAGCCACCACTCATTGTCCCTGTCATGGACATGGCACAGAAGCCAAGTATCATGCACAGCAGAACAGGAGGCACGGCTGCCCTCAGCTTGCTAAGGACCTGGGGGACCAAGAAGAAAAGACATTTGCAAAAGGCCCCTTAGAGCAAAACTCTGCTCCTGGGAAATCAGACCTACTAGGTGGCTTTAGCACTGGGTGGGTAAGGGGCATCCTTTAGCCTCAAGATGAAAAGTGTTCCCTGAGAAAAATGCACATGTCCTTCTTTATTGTTTTTTTTTTTTAAATTTGTTTTAATTAGTTATACACGAGAGCAGAATGCATTTCATTTCATTGTACACAAATGGACTCAGCAGTAGAGCGCTTGCCTAGCATGAGGGAGGCGCCGGGTTCAATTCTCAGCACCACATAAAAATAAATAAATAAATAAAAATGCATGTGTCCTTGGAATCTGGTTCATACACACACACAACAGGCATATCGATATATATAAAAAAAGGAGATCCTTGGCCTGCTCAACTTGAAGACTTATTTTGCCTTCCAGATATTAATAGTCCACAAGGGCTTTGTCTTCTTTGATTCCTAGGGCTCTCTGTGGGAATGGGTTTCAAGGAGAATAGAAGTTTGAGAGAAGAGAATTCTGCCCTAGATAGTGGTAGAAAAGGCTGGGCCTGGGGCTGGGGCCTTTTATGGACGACTGTGTGTCTGGATAAGACACAAAATCACCACTCCTGATGGGTACATGTAGTAGAATGGGACTAGAACAATCTCTAGGCACTTTTAAAGTCTAAATTAAATCAAGTCTCTAGGGGTCCTGGGTGTAACTCCAGCCAGGAACTTCAGTGCTTTCTGTACCTCTCTCTGTTTTTGCAAAGCCGTGGTGATCTCAGGACACATGGTTAAAGGAAGAGCTGTAGGGGTGCTGGTATAAGTAGACCTTGGCCTCTGGGGTGCAGGTAGGTTTACAAAGGCTGTCAGGTGCTTGATAATTATCTTGAGAGTAAACTGCACTCTCCCTGGAGGAAATGGGTAATGTAGGAGGAACATGTTGATTTCTATTATTTCCCATTATGATGCAAATTACCCAAATTTCTAGAGAGATGATTCTTAGAATCTGGGCACTAGGCATTACAGCCTAAATTTGCCAAATGGTGCAAATAAAAATATGGGACATGAATTAAATTTGAACTTAAAAAAAAAGCAATGATCATTCAGTGTAAGTATATTGGAAATATTATACTGGGCATGCTTATATTAAATTGTTTCTTGTGTTATGTTGATCAAAACTTAAAATTTCTGGTCACCCCTATCCAGGATGCAAATTCACCTGATAATCTATTGCTTCATTAGTTTTTGTTTGGCATAGCTTTTTCTAGCTTTTATGGTCAATCTTTCTGTATGGTTGTTTCATATTTGTGTCTCATATAAACAAGATAGTGCTTCATCTAAGAATTTGTTTTGTTAATTGAGCAAATTGAAACAAATTACATGTATATAAACACATTATATGTTTCTACCAACTTATTTTCTGTTTTCTTTCTAGTATTCTTTATCCATTTTTTTCTACTTTTTTTTTTCCTTTTGCAATGGATGGGGTTTTCCCCCTTGACTACTCAAATAAGTCATATAATTTTTTTTTCTATTTTTTAATGTTACAAGAGTACCATGTATATTTCAATTAACAAAATTTAAAGTAAATTAACATCTCTATCATTCTTCTGGTATAAGAATACTGGAATTTAATTCTGATAATCTCTATCTTCTATATTATATATTAGTATTTTTATTCCATCATCTTCTCTTGTATTGCTATTATTTTGTGTTTATGTTATAGTCAAAATTAATATATATTTATAAAGACATATAGCTAATCCTTTTTCATTATTGATCCTTATATTTTTGGGTCAATTTCTTACTTTTGTGTCAATTTCTTACTTTTCAAAATGAATTCCTTGATCATTGTGGGAGACAGAATTATGACCACCCTGAGGTTATCCATATCTTCGTCTCCAGAACCCAGGAATACATTATAAGATAATTAAGGTTGCAGATGAAGGTGGTAGAATTAAGATTGCTTTTGACAGACCTTAACGACATTATTCAGGATCATCCATACAGATACCACGTAACTACAAGGGCCCTTTAAAGTAGAAGGGGAGACAGAAGAGAATTCTGGAGTCTGAACACGATTTGAAGATGCTATGCTGTTGGCTTTCAAGATGAAGAAGAACTACCCGCTGAAGAATGTGGGTGGGCTCTGGGAAATGAGAAAATGAAGAGAAATGTTCTGCCCAAAAGACCCCAGAAGGAATACAGGCCTGCCAACTGCTCCATTGTCGCCTCAGGGAGATGCCATTTGGGCCTTACCAGTTTTTTGATCTTCAAAATGGTAAGAAAATAAATATATGTTATTATAAGTCATTACTTTTGTGGTAATTTGTTACAGGAGCAAGAGGAAACTAATACATCTGTCAGCAAGAGTCAGGAAAAAAAGGTAAATTCTCAGTCTATTTTTTAGCCTCACCTTGTGAACGTGGGCAAAACTTTTAATCTCTGAATTCTCCATTGCTTCATCAGAAAAAACAGAAATCGTAGTCACTAAAGCTCTTATCTACTGCCGGCTTAGCAGAGCAGTGGTGGTGGAGGGTCAAAGAGATAAAGTTTATGAAAACTCCATGCGGATTTGAAATCCCTATGTGGAAGACAATCTGTACTCTCCAGTTCATCAAAGTACTATCCATAATGGAAATGAGAAAACAACCCAGTGTCCATCAACAGATTAATGAATAAAGAAACTGTGATATATACACAATGGAATACGATTCAGCCTTAAAAAAAGAATAAAATCCCATCATTTGAGATAACAAGAGTGAACCTGGAGACCACCACATTGAAGAAAATACACTAGGCAGAGAAGGGCAAGTACCTCATGATCGTACATGAAGTCTAAAAATGTCAAACTCATAGAAGCAGAGAGTAGAATGACTGTAGGGGCTGGGATTCAAAGAGAAGACTCAGGAGAAATTAAAAAAAAAAAAAAAAGAACTCCTTAAAAATTATGTCATACCTGATCATTTTTTTAATTTCCCTTTATTACAGTTCCTCATGATCAAGAACTAAAATCTTATTATTTGCCTAGTGTGTGCTAAGCTTCACCTGTTCCCCAAAACCATGCAAAATAGTTTAAGTATTATAATACCTGTTTATGGAGGGGGTGAAGCTTGAAACCACGGAGTGTGCAGTGGAAGTTGGTGCTGCAGCTGAGAGGCAGAACAGAAGCTCAGCCTGTCCCTGCTGCGAGCTCCTGCACTAAACTGGCTGGCAGTCCTCCCAAGACTGGTGTTAGGCCTGGGTCTTGTCAGGCTGGGCACCTGGAAGGTGGGCAAAGGCACCGTAGGATCCCTTCTCTGGCTCTCCTGACACCAGGAGCCCTACTGCACCGGACACACCCTTGGTGCTCGGCAGGTCCTGTGGCTGGCTCTTTCTTGGGTCTGTTCCTTCATTTCCCAGGGAGCAGGGGTCACACAATGCCTTAGCACAAGTTAGAATACATTTTTACTAAGCAATTAGGATTTCAACTGAAATGTGTCCTAGACCAATTCCTAAAAATGCTACTTTTAAAAAACTGGGCTTAACAGGATGGAATTTTTTTTTTTAATCTTTTGATAATTTTATATGGATCTCCCACAACACTGATATATATAGCACTTAAAATTGCAATATTTTTCTCAAGAGGGAATTCCCAAGATGAGATTTTTTTTTTTTTTTGGAAGTTTTTTTAGAACTTTAAGTACAAAGAACTAGGATGTTCTTTTCCATTGGATGGGTGTCTTGGGCAATCCATTCGAGGAAGGTCATTTAGTCTGACTTGATGAAGCCTGTATCTCTCCTGAACTGACAGAAACACTGGGGTATAGGTTGAGGCTGTATTTCTGGATCAGACCGCACTAATAACCGTGATTTCAACTAAGGTCTATCCTTACCCCCCACTGGAACACATGACGGGAGACACCCCTTCTCTCCGGTGGACAGTGTGTATTTGTGGACAAATCTGCCTGGTTTGTTACAGGAAAGCGGAGGCGGTGATTGGTGAACATCAAGATATGCAACTGACAATGAAAAATTGCCGGGGAAATACTCTTGATTGAAAAGGGGATTTTTTTTGTGTGTTTATCTACTTTGGCTAAACTGTCTGTTGGCTGAGACTGTGATTTGTTGGATGTTTGGCGGTGTTTCTAAGGCGAAGTTGGTGGGTGAATTTTATCTCTGAACTCATCGTGATGGGAAAGAATGTCTGTGATATTCATTAAGCACTCTGGGCTTTATTTTCATTGGACAAAGTCTAAATTGGGTTATTCCCTGAAGAATTCCAATAGCAGATAAGATTAGAGGAAGCTCTCTACCCAGGAGGCTATGCAGTATGGAGAGGGAAACAAGGCAGTGCTCCTGCCCTTTGAAGGGGGTCCCCGGCTCTGCTGTCCATCAATGGACTCTTCCACTGTTACCCAAACTCCACGCACTGCAACTTGCCCCGCTGAGAAGCAGGTGCAGTATCTGTTCAAGTCTTAGCACTGTCCATGGATTAAATTACAGAAAGCGTGCAGAGTGCTTTAGAAGAGCACTTGGCTTTCAGTGGGCCTTTTGTACTTGTTTGCTTTTGAGATTGTGTGTGGAGGGCTTGACGCTTGGCTCTGGCATCCAGGGACCGCCCCTGCAAGGAACTGGTTCAACAGCAGGGCTTAGAACATAAGAAGGACATTTCATAATTCCTCCTAAGGATGTGGTCCTTGAAGGTAGAGCAGAAGAAAAGGCCCCAACCAGAAAAGGAGACCAAGGACTCCCACACATTCACAAATTCCAGCAACTGGGTGGCTTAACCAACAGAAATTAATTTTCTGCCCCACCTGGAAGCCAGAGTCCACAATCTGGCAGGACCGTGCCCACCCTGGGGATTCAGGCAAGAATCTGTTCTTGTCTCTTCCAGCTTCTGGTGGCTGCTGGCATTCCTGGGCTTGTGGCCATATCACTCCAACCTCTGTCCCCCTGGCCACAGGGCCTCCACTGTGAGTCTATCTTACAAAGACACATGATTCCATTTGGGACCACCCAGATAGCCTTGGGTAAGTTCCTCCTCTTGAGATCCTTACCTTAATCATCTTTTTGTTTTTAAAGGTAATATTAACATTTAATATTTCTGTGTGACTGTTCCTTTTTTTAAAGATACTAGTCATTGTTATAGGCTCTCTATTATGGTTTGGATCTGAAAGTTCCCCCAAAGACTCATATGCAGCAGGGTTCAGAAATAGGGCTTTTAGGAAATGATTAAGTCATCATTAAGTCAGGAGGGCTCATCAGTGGATTAATCCAACTGATGGATTAATAATTTGAATGAATTACTGGGTGGTAATTGTAGGCAGGAGGAGTATGGCTGGAGGAGGTGGATGACCGGAGCTTGCTTTTGGGGATTGTATCTGGTCCCTGTTCCTCTTTCTCACATGCTCTTTGTGTCCTAGCTTCCAAGAGTTGAGCAGCTCTCTGCTGTGCCTTCCACCTTGATGTTTCTTCCCTTTAGAGCTGGATAACCATGGACTGAAACTTTTGAAGCTGTGAGCCCATATAAATCTTTCCTCCTCTAAAT
The DNA here is from genome assembly GCF_048772815.1 of Callospermophilus lateralis. NCBI lineage: Eukaryota > Metazoa > Chordata > Mammalia > Rodentia > Sciuridae > Callospermophilus > Callospermophilus lateralis. The sequence goes on from NC_135320.1 coordinate 12,563,844, forward strand.
TGTTCTTGTCATGTATTTGGGTTGCAGTGATGAAAAGCTGATTAACCCAATTAGTTAGTTAACACAACTAGTTGGCAGTGACATCTGCAAAGACCCTATCTCCAAATAATTTTACTTTCTGAAGTTTCCAACTGGATAGGAATTTTGGGCAACAGGGTTCATTCCACTATGGCTTCCATTTGTAGGTGATAGCACTTAGTGCATTTGTAATTGAATGCTTATTTCTTCATAGGAGGGAGTGTGTTTTATTCCTAGGACCTAGCATTACACACTAAATGTTCTAGAGATGTCAAATAAATAGAAGAATGAAGTTGCTGAATTGTCCACATTTTGTTACATTCACCTCAGTTGAGAACTTCAGAAGAGGAGACTCCCCAATGCCCTGTGCCTTTCCTGCAGCTGCTGAATTGTCTTGTGCATGCTAATCAGATGGTAAGTCCACAGACAACATTGGCATCTACCTTGCTCATCACTGCATCCAACCAGAATGTGCCACACATACCTTAGTATGTCTTAGCTTAAAAACTTATTTCCCAAATGACCAAACAAATGCAAATGGAAGATCCTGGATATCAGCCAGGACTCCTTCTGAGGATCAGAAGCACTAAGAACCTGAGGGTTTATGGGTGGAATTCAGCCTTAGACATTATGGGAGGATCTGGGTCCCCAGAGGGACACAGAGGATGGGGAGAGGCAACAGCGCATCCTCAGACTGAGCCTGGCAAATCTGGTGCCAACGCAGGGCTGCAGTCCAGGGCACTTGAGGGAGGCTTAGTTGCATTTGTGTAGCTGCTGCTGCCTGAGTTCCCAAGCAAAGTCTGTGGTTGGCTTGGGGCTTCTGTTGGGTAGAGGAATCAGAAGGTAAGACAGATGCTTTACCGGGAAGGGTGGATAAGGAGCAAGGGTAGCCTAGAACTCCTCTAACACTATGCATCTGCCCTTCACCTCATCATCTAATTTTGGAAAAAAAGCTTTAGAAAATGGATTTGTCAGAGTCCTCCAGAACTTCAGAAAGTAAAATTATTTGGAGATAAGGTCTTTGCAGACATAACTGCAAACTAGTTGTGTTAATTAACTAATTGTGTTAATCAACTTTTCATCACTGCAACCCAAATACATGACAAGAACAATTTAGAGGAGGAAAGATTTATATTGGCTCACAGTTTCAAAAGTTTCAGAACAAATTTAATACAAGAACATAAAGGAGGAGATTTCTTATGGGAAATGGCTCACAGTTATGGTGGCTGAGAAGTCTCACTATCTGCCATCTGTAGGCTAAAGAGCCAGGGAAGCTGGTAGTTGTCAGTCATTCTAAGCCTGAAGCCTGAGTCAAGAGTTCTGATGGCTAAGTCCAGAAAGTGAAGGATGTCCTAGCTCAAAAAGAGGGCATATTCACCCTTCTCCTGCCTTTTCCTTTTATTTGGGGCCCCTACTGATTGAATGGTGTCTGCCCATATTAATGAGAGTTATCTTTCCTCCAGGAACACCTTCAACGACACACCTAGAAATAATGTTTCTTGTAATTTTTTCCACAACGCATTTGTTCCTTAGCAGTATGCATTTAATTTCCATATATATGTGAACTTCTCAAACTTCTTTCTGTTTTTTAATCTCTAATTTGATTCCATTTTGTGAGATAACTTATTTTGTACCATTTTAATTACATTAAATTTATTCAAGTTTGTTTTATGGCCTGCCATTTTGTCTAAGCTGGGAAAAGTTCCATGGGGATTTTTAGAATGAAGTATATTCCACTTTCGTTGGGTAGAGTTCGTTAGGTCTGGTTAATTTACAGTGTTATCTCAAGTACTTTATTTTCCTGTCGATGTTCTACGTGTTTCATCCATTGTTGAAAGTGGGATAATGAAATATACCACTCTTTTCAGTTGTCAATTTCTCTTTTTAATTCTACTGGTTTTGCATGATTTATTATAGAGGTGGAAATATGTTTGTAGTTATTATATATTTCTGGGGGTTTTGTCACTTGATTATCATAAGATGTCCTTTATTAACTGCAGTTACTTCTTCTGTTTTAAGCAGACATTATCATGGGTGACATCTTCATTTACTTGCCATTTCTTTCACCATAGTTACTTTATCTGGAATTAGATTAATATCACAACTTAAATCACCTAACTAATGTGAATATCAACCTAATTTTGATAGAATACAGAAAGTTTCACTCTGATAGAGTTCTATTTTTTCCACTCTCATTTTGACTATCAGTGGTTCAAAAGTTATATCTTCATACTTATAAACCCATAAATGTAGTTTCATAATGATTGCTTTAGGTAACTACTTTTTAAATTAGAAAGGAGAAGAACACTGTTAATAACAAAAAGTACACAGACATCATCTGTTGTTTAATTGTGTAGCTGTCTTTTTTTTTTTCTTTTTATTTCTTTCTATGTCTTTGTATTATTGTCTCAGGTCCTTTTGTGGATCCCTCTTAGAATTTCTTTTCAGGAAGGCCAGCTCATAATAAATATTTTCAGTTTTTGTTGTTTTGAGAATATCTTGATTTATCCTTAATTTCTGATGAGTAGTTTTCCTGTATATAGAATTCTTGATTAATTAATTAATTAATTATTATTAATGATATACAATGTAACTATAGACATTCTTTTGTAAAATAATTTTGATCTCTTTCTTGATATTCCTTACTTGGTGGAATATCATTCTTATACTCTAATTACCTAAACATTATTTCTCTTAGTTATTTAAACGTATGTTTATAATGGCCTTTTTTTTCTTTTCTTTTAGGTACGGGGAATTAAACTCAGGGGCACTCGACCACTGAGCCACACCCCCAGCCCTATTTTGTATTTTATTTAGAGAAAGGGTCTCACTGAGTTGCTTAGCACCTCGCTTTTGCTGAGGCTGGTTTTGAACTTGAGATCCTCCTGCCTCAGCCTCCCAAGTCACTGGGATTACAGGCACGCTCTGCTATGCCTAGCTTCACATCTTTTCTTATAGGTATGAGCATTTGGACTTTGTCAAAGGGAAGTTTCTATTGACTTATATTTTTCCCTAGGTATAGACCATACTTTCTTACTTCACTTTATGTCTTGTATTTTGTTGTGGTTGAAAATCGGAAATCAGATTTTCTTTCCCTCTCTATTGTACTAGTGTTTATTGTTGTTGCTGTTTTTTTTTTTTTAAAGTGACTTTCCTGAAATACTTGTGTAAATTCTGTATTCTTTGTCATGTATGGCCACTAAAATCTGCTCAGTTGGCTTAGTGATTAGATAATGATTAGATATTTCCTTAATGTGTTAAACCAGTAAGTGCCTTAGTACTTTGCTCGGGGCTCTGTGTGTATGTCCAGGCTTGCTTTGAACACTCTGCTTTTGACCTCATTTACTTCTTGTAAACCTTTAAATTATACAGAGTTTGGCATTTAGGCATTTATGTAGGTGGCCTTCTCAGCTCCCAGCAATATGTGAGAACTTTTCAAAGATGTCTATTGACCTATCATTCTTCAGATATTTTTTTTTGCGGGGGGGGGGGGTAAGGTGGGGGAGTACTAGGGATTGAGCTCAGGAGCACTCATCACTGAACCACATCCCCAGTTCTTTTATGTATTTTATTTAGTGACAGGGTCTCACTGAGTTGGTTAGAACCTGGCCATTGTGGAGGCTGGCTTCGAACTTGCGATCCTCCTGTCTCAGCCTCCTGAGCAACTGGGGTTACAGGCGTGCCACCACAGGGCCAGATATTTTTTTTTTAAGGTATATGATCAGCCTATAGTTCACCCCAACTGCTACCAATGCCTCAGGAAGCTGAAATGTTGAACAGTTGTCACTGATTCTTCAGTAAAGGTCCTAAGTATAAGACTTTTCACACAGAGTGGATACCGAGTCAGGTCAAATTAAGGCAAGCCCTGAGAAGAGTGTTTTAGGGATCTTCCAGACACTTAGCTGGGAAAGAAGATTTCTGGAGTGCTTCAAATTCAGTCTCCCTCCCTGAGGCTACTAGGCTTCCGCTTTTCAAGCTAGTGTAGTTGTATGGTTGGTAGTTTTCAATCCTACCACAAAGCTAAGTAGAGAAGTACAATAGACAGAAAAATGTGACCCTACCCCAAATTCATGTCCCAATACTCAGAATCTGCCATATTACATGACAAAGGGGAATTATGGTTGCAGACAGAATTGTTTGCTAATCAGTTGATAGGCAGATGGACCTGGATTATCTCAGTGTGTCCATTGTGATCACAGGCGTCCTAAAAAGTAGGAAGGAGAGAGGCAGAAAAGAAGGCTGGAGTGCTGTGATGTGAGGAAGACTCGACCCTTTTCACTGGCTTTGAAGATGGACGGAGGCCATGAGCCAAGGAATGAAGGAAATCGGAGGAAACTTTGGAAGGCAAGGAAATGGATTCTCCCCTGGATGCTTCAGAATGAAATGTGGTTCTATTCATCATCTTGATCTTAGCCTAGTGACCCGCCTGTATAACTTCTGACTAACGGAAAAGTAAGATAATAAATTAGGGAATTAGCATTATTTTAAGCCACAAAGTGTGTGGTGATTTGTTATCACGACACTTAGGAAACACATGGAGTGGAGATCTGAATAGGCAAATTAAGGCACTGGGAAGCTCACTATTCTTACTGTGTTTCAGCCATTATTATTATTTTTTGGACTCCTTGGATTGTTAATGATTTTTTGGGGGGGTCAGAATTTCCAGAATCCTGACAAAGCTGATTTTGAATTTTTACCCACAGGTTCTCACTGCATTTATGGAGGACTAGATCTTTGGAGGTCTTTATTTCCCTTCACAGAATTGCTTCTAGCAGAAAGCTGTTTTAAAATGGTGTTGTGGGAGTCCTAAGAAATCTGTAGAAAGTGTTCAAAGGACATTCATCCCAGGAGACCAAAGAATGGCCAAATAAGACTCCAGGTCTTCATTCAAAAAGTTTAACCCAATGCAGATTCCATTTTGATCCATTTAACATGTAGACATTCCATTTCAGCTTTATTTGAAATGTCTTTGTTTATTGAAAATAAATATTAAAGGGTGGGGGATGTATCTCAGTGGTAGCAAGTATGATGCTCTGGGGTACAATTCCCGGCATCACAAAAATATAATAATAAAATAAATAAGCGATTTGTAAACTCTGATTTCTCCTCTTGCTCTATCTTTTCCTATGAGTCTTATATTCACAAAAAAAGACATGTTAAAAGTTGTAGGCTAACACCTTCTTTGTTGGGCCATGCTTGCTCAGCATGAGTCATGGCATTGTTCTGGACAGAGGTGGCTGACAGCTAGTTCAAGATATGAGAACATAGGCATGAACAGCCTATGGAACTGTCAATCAGCTGTGAACTGGTTAATTGGACTAGAATGTGGCAGGGCAAGAAATATCAATCTGAATTGAAGAGAATAGATAGTAATGTCAAATGCAAAAGCAATATAACAACAGTTTAAGTCCAGAAAAAACTCTAAAATAGAATAGAATTACATGAGGTGTGTTGGAGCTGAATGGGTCCACGGAAGTCATTTGGTCAAGTTCCTTGATTTATAGAGAGAGACAGGTTGTTCCTAAATTCCATAGTGACTGACTTAGAAATGACTCCATAACTATCTGGAATGATTCTAAAGAACCAGAGCAGGGTCATTGGTAAGGTTAAAAATCCACTGCTGAGAGGCTGTGTGCTAGAGGACCACAGATATCATCCAGAAAGCAGATGCATGAGACTGTGAGAAAGGTAAGACTGTGATGTTGAGTCCCATGAATTCCACTCTCACTGATATTATTTGAATTCTATTTCTAATCACTAGCTGTATGACCTTGAGGTTACATAACTCACTACCTGTGAGCTTTCTTATTTTACTATCCTGAAATGAAAACAGTACTTAACTTCTCTCAAGACTAGCGGGGATAGCAAATGTCAAATTGGCTAGCCCAGGACCTGCACACAGTAGGGTTTCCTTTCCCTGACTTGCCAGATGATGTTTTGGTCAAAAATCCAATTGTAGGAATTAGTTTCTGCCAGAAGATGCGATATAGGCATGTGCAGAAAGAGTTAGTGTGACTTCATTTATGTTACCTACATCGCTTACCTTTGTAAATGACAATTTCTAGATAGTTCTCAGAGTGTTCTTTCAATTTTCAAAAAAAATTTGAGATTGACTGCATGAAAATATTCTTTGAATAAGAAGGAAATATAAATAAACCAGTGATTCATCTCAACACAAGCCCAGTAGATGTTGCCTGATGGATGGGTCCTGTAATCTCATGGCTTCTCAAACATGCCCTTCTCCCACACTGTGGCCATTTGGTAATGTCTGGGACACTTTTGGTTGTTCTGAATTTGAAAGTGGGTGCACTGGTGTTTAGTGAATGGAAGCCAAGGATGCTGTTAAACGTCCTGCAATGCCCTAGGATTGTACCCCCTCTAAAAGAGTATCCAGTCCAATATGTTAATCATGCTGCTGTTAAAAACCCTGCCTAATGTTATCTAATTTTTTAATGGTGCTGAACTCCTGTGTGATATCATATTCTGATTTAATGCCCAAATCTTTTTATCTGTAACATCTCAGTGCTATCTGAATACTTGCTGGAGTATGCCCTCTTCCTCTACCTTCCTGTAACAGGGGTTTTGAACTGGCACTAGGGTCCATTAATTAACTCCTCCAGTCTAGGCAGGGCCAAACACCTGAGTAGAAGAGGCACTTTGTACAGGGTGACTCATGGGGGCAGACTCTCTGTTCTGCTACCACTTCTGCTGCACCTTTCTCTCCCCAGTTGACCTAAAATGATTGTGAAGCATGGAGGTGGGGTGATCAAGAGGGACGGGGAAAAGTGGCCATCATCTGATTCCCAGGTCATAGAGAAAGGTTGAAATTTACGGCAAAAAGTTATTTTCTTCCTTTCCTATAGCACCTTCTCTTTCTCGTCCAAGACAAGCAAACAAGTGAGGGATGAGGCAACTTGTAGGAAGTCTAAAACTGTCATTCCACTTCCTGACTTGATAGCTGCTAGGATGGAAGCCTTGTTGATGTTTCTTCTTTGCCTGTTTGAGTTTGGAAGAAATACCAGGGAAGAGGGTGGTACAGGAGCAATCCATATTCTTTCTCTTTTAATGTTTTATGGCTCAAGTGGACAAGAGGAGTCCAAGAGGATTGCCCACTGGGCAAGGAGACGCCAGACACCAGAAGCTCTGATGGTAGGCACCGAAAGTCACGCTGCAACAGAAATGTTCATGTCAGGGAACTATACAGGGACGCTCCCCACAGGATCATCCAAAGGATTCTCCCCCCCCCCCCACTAAGAAATAGCACTTAGAAACCAAATGGATGGCAGTCAGCATTAGACTATGAAGCAGCCAGTCACAGCCAGATAAATAAAAATAATTTTGCCTTGTTTCTTTGACCTCCTCATCATACTAATGAACTGAAGAAAGAACACAGGACAGAGTGATTTACAAGCCATTTTACAGCAATAAAACTACTTTTCCCCCCACCCTCTACTCTAAGAATTCAGGGTTCACTTAAGCCTTTTTTTGTGTATTGGGGGAGGAAAAGATATGTAAATTGGGTTTACATTTCAAGTTTCAAGTCAGACTAAGATACATGAGCCAGAAGAGAACAGAATGTTATAAAGTTTGTCATAAATTCTGGAAAGAAATTGGAAAGGGAGATACAGTGGAGCAGAAGTCAACAAACATTTTCTGAAAAGGCCTAATTACATACTTTAGGCTTTGTGATCTATGAAGTCTTTGTTGGAGCTACTCAGCTCTGCTGTTGAGAGAGAGAACAGCCAGAAACAACACGTAAATGAATGGGCAAAGCTGTTCTGCAAATAAAACTTCATTTATGAACACAGTCCTCTGTCTAGATTTGGGGAGCAGGCCATAGTTTTCCAACTTCTCAAGAGTGTTAGTGAAGCCAGAAAGACCAGGAAAAAAAAAAAAATCAAATCTTTTGATTTCATATATTCCATCAACCACAGTTCCCTTTTAAATGATCAGGTTCAACCACATTTACAAAATGTTCCCAAGCTCCTGTATGTGTACTTCCTGTTGCTTTCCTCAGCTGTCCCGATGAGGAACGTGCTCACCTTCTTTTGAGCAAATCTTCATTTGCAGATTTGTGAGCTTCCCACATTTCTTTTGCGTTTTGTCACACGGGAAGGTTTGACTCCATGAAGTCCTGCATCTTTGTGTGTTATGAGCCCCATGTGTCTTTCATATGTCAGACAGCCAATCTAATTGGTTGAAAGAAAAAAAAAATCAATGAATCGGGATTAAAATATCTCTAATACACACATGTATGGTGTATTAATGGGACATTTCTATACAGGTGCAATGATCAGATCAGGGCAACTGGCATATCTGTCACCTCTAATATCCATCATTTCTTTTTGCTGGGAACATTCAAGGTCCTCTTTACTAGCTATTTTGAGATAAGAATCATGACCATACTTACTATAATCTATAATGTTCTATGGACTATTGGAAATTATTCTTCCTATCCGACTGTACCCCTGTACCCATTAACCATCCTCTCCCTTGTTTCCTTCCTCCACACTCTTCCCAGACTCTAGTAATCACTGCTTTATTCTTTATTTCTTTGAGCTTCCACATGTAAGTGAGAACATGGGGTATTTTTTTGGGGGACTGGGTACTGAACCCAAAGGCACTTTTACCACTGAGCAACATCGCTAAACCTCTATTTACTTATTTATTTATTGAGACAGGGTCTCACTAATTTGCTTAGGACCTTGCAAAGTTGCTGAAGCTGGTCTTGGATGTGTGATGCTCCTGCCTCAGCTTTCCAAGTGGCTGGGATTATAGGCATGGGTCACCACACCTGGCTGGTCTTTGCTTTTTGATGCCTGATTTGTATCCCTAACCTAATGTTCTCCTGTTCCATCCCTGGTGCTGCTGCAAATGACAATCAATTTATGAACTTTGAGACAGAGAGTGTTGTGTTTTCTCTGCTACATAACAACATACAGCACCCTTGCTTCACATTTGGTGGCTCCAGGCAATATACATTCTTTACCTCTGTTTCGAGGAGCTAGAAATCTGGGCATGCGCAGCTCAGCTGTCCTCTGCTCAGAGTCTCACAAGGCTGCCACCGCCTTGCTGGTGAGATGAGGTGTCATCTGGGAGCTCGACTGTGGGAGGCTTCACTTCCCCACTTGTGGGTTTGTTAATCGTGTCTGTCCTCTGTGGTGGTAAGGACTGAACTTCAGTGTTTTGTTGGTTGTCATCTGGAGGCTACCCTCAGTTCCTTACCACATGGGTTTCTTCAATATAGTTGTTTATTTAAATCAAACCTGCAGGGAGTCTCTGGAGCCACTTTGCTAGCAAGATGGAGTTTTCTAGAACATTGGGTAACCATAGAAGTGGCATGCCACCTCTTTGTCATATCCTGTTGGTTTGAAGGAAATTGAGGGTTCCATTCACACTCTGGGAGTGGGATCTGCACCAAGGCATGAAGACCAGGAGGCAGGGGTTCCATAGAGTGTGTCTGGTATGCCACAAAGTGGCATGAGTTTCAGATGGGCTCTGCAAAATGTTTACTAAATTGAATGACAGTCAAGTGCCACATATGAGATAATGATCCTGTAAGATTGTTATGGAGCTAAAAATTCCCTACAGCCTAGTTTTTTCACGTTACCATTTCTATGTTTAGGTATATGCAATATACAATTGTGCTACTATTGCCTACAGTTTTCCGTACAGTCACATGCTATATGGGTTGTAAGCCTAGGCTACACTGGATAGCCTAGGTAGGTGATAGCATCTGGGTTTGTGTTAATAGACTCTATTATGTTTGCAAAACAGTGAAATTGACTTAACAGTGCATTTGTCAGAATGTATCACCACCATTAAGTAACACACGATTGTAGACAATTACAAAGTGAGAGAGGCCAAGTGAGCCCTCTGCCCCTCCTCCCACCTGCCTAAGAAAGAAGGCAAATTCATTTCTCTGTAATGTCTCCAACAAACAGAGGGGTTGTCTCTATGCCCCCTTGAACACTAATGACTGAACAAGCTCTGATGAGGAGCTTCCTTACAGGGCCTGGTTGAACTTCAAGGGAAATGTTCCTATTTTTTAAGGGAACTCAAAAAAGATTTTCTATAATTCCATCATTTGGAACCTTGTCTACTCAAAAAAGTTATGATATCAGAAAGGGCTTCTGTATCTAGACAAAAAGGATTCCAGACAGTCAGATACTTTCCTACAGGGAAACTGAGGCACAGAACCTGAGACCCCAGAGTACAGCTTGATGAGATGGTAGCAGATTTCCGGGTCTCTAGAGGCACTGCCTGGGATTTGATACTCTGGATAACACAGCTTCTCTTTTAATAATAGGAGATATTAAAATAGTCATCTGGCCACAGTATGGCTCTCATAAGGGAAGAAAGCTGATGGAGAATGTTATGCCTATTCATAGCAAATAAGTTCTTAAAAGACTGTCTTAAAGTTCAAAAAAAAAAAATGTTTTTTGACATGAAGCCACTATTCATATCTTCCAGGAAAGGTCTTCTTTTTCAGTTTTTGGTGACAGCATGAAGAATGTTGGTGCCGGAGTTTCTGCAATGGTTCTTCATGTTAAAAGGCCTTTTTACCAGCCTGCAGTGCTATTGGGAGGTGATGGAAGATTTAAGTGGGACGCCTCGGGGTAGGTCTTTAGTTCATTAAGGACACATCCTTGAGGGGAATGGTGGAATCCTTGCCCCTCCTGTTTGTCTCTCTTTCGATTCCCAGCCATGAGGTGAATGGTTTGCTCTCTGCCATGCGCTCTCTGCCATGATGTGCTGCTTTGCCACAAGCCCCCAAACAGCAGGATTGAAACTTCCAAAATTAGGCACCCAAATAAACCTTTCCTCTTTTCAGTTGATTATCTCAGGTATTTTGTTTTAGTTACTAAAAGTTAATACAGTTGGATGTTAATCTGTCAGGTAACACTTCATAGAATTATTTATAATCAAAAGGACCACAGATTTATCTTTGTGTTAGTTTGGACTGCTGTGACAGAATACCATAGATTGGGTACCTTATGAACAACAGAAACTTATTTCTTATAGGAAGCTGGAAGTCCAAAATCAGGTTGTGGCATGGTTGGGTCTGTTGAGGGCCTTTCCTAGGTTGCAATCTGTTGTTTTCTCATTGTAGCCTCACTTGGAAGAAAGAGAGCTCTTTGTGGTTCCTTTCTAAAGGCACTAATGCTGTTTGTCAGGGTGGAGCCCTCATAGCCACATCCCAAAGGTCTAACAACCCAATACCACCAATTTGGGGGGACATATTAGGATTTCAACACATGAATTTTGTGTAGAAATTCATTTGGTCCATTGCAGTCTTTCATGAGAAGAATATGTATCTGGCTTAGGACTTGAAAATTCAAATAGCAGGTTTGGGTTTATAGGGAAGAAATTTAACCTTGAGCTATTCTGAAGAGTAGAATAAATACCAGAACATATAAGAAGTGTTTTCAGTGAATCCTTATTAATAGTTTGTGAAGTCATGGTCCTCAAATATCAGTATGCATAAAAACCACTAAGGATGTGTACTGACAAAAGTAGATGTCAAGATCCTACCTCAAGATTTTGGTCCATGAAGTCTACTAAAATTCCCTAGAATTTGTCTTTTAACAAGCATCCCAGGTGGTACTGGCAATGTAGGTGCACAGAGCCACACGGGAAGAAACCCAGAAGTCTCATTGCCTACTTCAACATCTTGCTTTATAGATGGAAACCAAAGATCCAAAGAGGTGCTGAAACCCAGGCCGTTAACAATGACTGAAATTCCACTCTCAGACCATGCATTCTTCTCATTACATCGTCCTATATCCCTAGAAGATTTCTTCTGATTTATAATTTAAGGTGAGGAAAGATTATAGGAAAATGGTTTAAAGTACAAATTGAAGAAAATTCCCAACGGGATACCTTTACCTTTGCAAAAGCAAAACAAATAAATAAATTTAACTACCATTAATTAATTCAGTATCTGAATTGATTCCAGGCATGATGGTTAGAGAGACAGGGGAGTCACAAAAGAAAGCAGGTTTCCTCTTGCATTTTATCATTGCTGCTCCCACCTTCCTGCAGTTACATTGGTGTCCTTTGATTTGTTCCTGGAGATCCATTAACTCATGCAGCACAGGGCACTCAGGCCCGTGCTTGGAACTGGCCTTGAAAACTTCTCTAAGCCAAGACTGGCATACTAATGCATTGGGACAGTGTGGTGTGACCCCTGTGATTAAATGATAAGGTCAAGGATCCTGCTTGGGCTTGGGATATGTTTCGATATCTATCTTCATGTTCTGAAATGATATGTTTTCCCCTTCATTTGGACTTCATTATGAACATAGACATTTTACCAGCAGAAGACAAAATTAAACAAATAGAATAAAATTAATCATCTTGATGGGGAATGGACACCATTCAGGTAAGACCTGAAACTGGACATTAGTTTTCACTTGTAGAAAGCGGAAAGAAAATTACTTCGTGGCAGCAGTTCAGTTGTGCAGTTTAGTTTCTTCCTTTTTCTGAAAAACTTCAGTTGAAACCTGAAGTAAATTGATAGTCTCGGGAAAGCACCCTGGGATCATCTTGTGAACAATGGTTCTCCTGGGACCTGTGCAAACATGACCAGCCACCCAAGAGCATAGAAGCGGGGCTAGCCAAGGCCACCATGTCAATATGCCTAAGAGATGGCACCCTGAGCACATCTTACACGCCCTGCTCTGGATCCCTTAATACAGCACCTGTGCATTAAAGGAACACTTTATCATCAGATGATGGAATCTTCTTTCCTAAAGTTGGCAGACTTCCAGAGTGACTAGCTGCCAAGGTGAGCCTCCTTCGAAGTCCCACAATTAAAAGTCGGCCCAAGCTAGAGGGCAAGACTCTGCTACTCGATTTGACATGGGCCCAGCTGGCCAGGGAAGGTCCTGCCTGCCTTTTCTTTTTGTTGCAATAATACTTTGCCAACAGCAAGATATCCTGGGGGTGTGGTATAGCTGAGATGCAAGAATGATTCATAAAAAAGATCTCAGTCTGGGGACTTGTTCCTATGGGATTCCCACGTTATGTGGGAAAATGTCGAGTACAGAGTACACATCAGCCCCCGAGCCAAGAGTGTGGATTTCATATTGTAAGTGATTGGTCTCCATGCAGGTGAAGTGTCAGGGTGACACCCACACAGGGAAGAGCCGGAAGAACTGCTAGCAAACTGTCACATGGCTACTTTTCCATCATCTCATTCTATTATTTTTCTAGCACAAGCCAATCGCCAAAAAGTTGGAAAATTTCAAAGCTGGTTATATGCAGTTTGTATCATGTATTCAATTTGTTGTAAAACAAGCAAACAAATGAGATTTAAGGGCATTGTGAAAATCTATCCTTTAGACACAATTGTATGTTTCAAAAATAAGGTCTTAAACTTACATGTGTCATGAAACAGACGATGACAATTTTATTAAAATACTTTATCTCTAAAAATATATTTTTAATTTGAGGTTTGTGCTCTTTAAATTTTAATGTGAGACTTGGAAGCTCCAATGGCAGTTTAAAAAAAAAAAAAGATTAATTTATAATGTACTTTAAGATTTGGTATGATTTTTTTTTTTTTTGTAATGTAAACATTGGCTGAAATAAGAGAAGTGGATTGGCTTTTTAAAAAGAACTTAAATCTATTTTTCTTTCTTCTAGAAGGTTTAGGATAATATTAAAATGTGGCTTAAAATAACCTGTACATTAGCAATAGCTTCAATATTAATATTTTCATTGTTTATTAGTGGAGACCATTTCTTTGATCTGCAGTACTCTGCCAACTTTTATTTTAAATTGATTTTGGTTATGAGCTCAGTGGAGAAGACTTCGTGTTTTTATGTTTCCAGGATTCTGAATCCATTTTGCTTATAAATAAGCAAATTTATTTATAAAACTTATTTCATAAATAAACTGACCAGTTGGCCAATTCCAATGGAATTTACATATAAAGGTGACCACAAAATCTTCCATCTCTTTTTATCTTAGCTAGATCAAGGATGAATATCTTGGACTCAAATACAAGTCTATTTACTTTTTAAAAAATACACATTACTTATATGTGTTTTTTAAAGCACAGTGGTATTTTTATTTTATTATAGAAGCATTTCGGGGACTCAGGGTGGAATCCAGAGGTCTTGTGTGTGGTCTTATCTAAATTTTTTTTTTTCCTCCTGAAGTCTACCCCTATAAATCTTTCATCCCTCCTGGGGGTACAGAAGGGAGGAAATGGATCATTCCTTTCTCACCAAAAACTCCAGGGCCTGTAGGCCTCCAGCCATGAAGCAGGTGCAAATATTGGCAGCATGATTAAATGAAATGTTAGGTGATTGCATTTTTTTAGTCAGTTAGTTGATGAAGAAGAGCAAGAACTTTGGGGAAAAGTGCTTAGTATGAACTGCCAAATGGCCCTTTGAATCTGCACTCGCCAAGTTTATATGCACTCACTTTTCCCCAAGAATATGTCCTTGAGGAACACATTTAAGGTTAATATCCAAATCAATGTAAACTTTTCCCCTTTGAATGATAATGTTTTTATGGTATATTTACATAATTTGTGTGAATATAAAATAGATATACGTCTTAGTTTGTTTCCTATTGCTATGACAGAATACAGAACGCTTAGGGCTTTAAGAAGAAGGGTATTATTATTCAGCTCATAGTTCTGGAGGCTGCAAGAGCCAAGTGCATGTTGCTGTCACTACCCAGCATTTAGTGAGAGCTCTCCTGCTGGGTCCTGACAAGACAGAGGACCTCACATGGAGAGGGAGAGCTAGTGACCCTGAGAGCTGTGTCTTTTAAAACAAAAGCTGCTCCCAAAATAACCCACTAATTCACATATGGACTAATTCATAAGCAGAGGCAGAGCCCCGTGATCCAATCACTTCTTAAAAGCCTATCAGTCTCTCCTCTTTTGTTTTTCAGTGTTAAAAGATTTTTAATCTTTAATTGAAATGAAGTACAGTTATTCATTTATCATATTGGAAAACAGTCGATACTATCTAGAGTAGACCCACCTCTTAATACTTCCCAATGGAGATTAAATTTCAACATGTGGGGTTGGGGTTGTGACTCAGAGGTAGAGCACTTGCCTAGTACTTGCAAGGCCCTGGGTTCGATCCTCAGCACCACATAAAAAAATAAATAAATAAAACAAAGGTATTGTGTCCACCTACAACTAAAAAATATTAAAAAAAAATTTTTTCCACATGTTTTGGTGGAGATATTCAAACCATGGCAATATAAATTTTAATATATATATATGTATACGTACATATATATGCATATGTAATATACATGTATAATTTATGTAAATACAACATTTATGTGTTATGTATGATATATGTATACATATGTGTGGGTATGTATATATTTTTTTATTTTTAATTTTTTAATATTTTTTTTTCCCTCATTTTCCTCTTGGGAAGGCCACAGTATGGGGCTAGAAAGGAAAGTCCCCGAGACACCAGTGTCCTCATAGCCTATTCCCTGCTCTCTTTCAGGTCGTGGATTCTTTGGTTGAGATTTTATTTTTTTAAATCCTGACTTGATGATTAGTGTACTTCAAACACCGTTAAGAATGCTTAGGTTCCCAGTCTTTTTGTTTCTACTCTTTAATAGAAATAAAACAATCCTAGAGAAAACGAATGGTCTAAATATCCAGGTTTTCTTTTTGTATTTGCTTCTATGTATGTATGTATTTATTTATTTGTTTTCAATTTTTTTAAAAAAAAAAATAGTCTTAGACTGTGTATTACTCTCATGTGTTCCAGCTCATCAGGGGAAAAACCCCAATAAATGTCATTTTGCAGAATGGACTTAGGCAATGAGGGCCATGCTGGGTTCCCATCCTATCAACAGCGTGAGAAAATTTCCCAGGGTGTTCCATGGGCTGGGAACCTGCTGGGAGCTCAAACCTGCTATGCAGCTTTGTCACCTGGCCACTCACTGGGCCCGTCCCTCTCAGAGCCCTCGCAGGCTTGCTCAGTTCCCCGTTCACCTCCCAGAGCCCTGGCCCCACCGGGCAGCTTTCCCACACACAGCTCCTGCTGCTTGGCTTCCTGCATATTGTGAAACCTGTTTATTGAATATGTTTCACAGCAAGATGTGGATCATGCGTTTCCCACGAAACCCTGCCCTTTTCGTTAGGGCGGATAATTAGTTCATCGGGTTTAACTTTACTGTAGGACCTGCCAAAACTTTGAATGCTGTCACTTTCTAGGGGTGTTGCTGGTCACTCGGGGTTCTAATATGAGAGTGGAGTTCTGCTTTTACTCTTGGGAACCAGAGGTGGGTTGGTGGTACTCATTCGGGATGGATTTATTGAGCAAACAAAATCAAAACAAGTGTGTCTTGAACTTTATGAAAGCATCCTGTTCAGGATAAAATGAAAATGAGACAATTGCCACAGACTCTGTCCCCAGAGATATCTCCCCACTCTCTGTCTTCTAGCCGATGCTGCACTGTTCTGAGAAGAGGGAACTCTTGATGCTGGAGGTGCAAGGCCTTTATGTCCTGGGTGGGGCCATCTTTCTTACCTGACTTCATGGGGACTCATGGGTAGAATCGTTAGGTCAAATTCACAAGAATTAGTTCAGTAGGTTAGACAAAGGGGATGAAGAGAAGGGAGAGGGGACAGGAAGGTGCATTACAGTGGAATGATTCCGACATAACTTTTCCATGTACATATATTAGTAACAACACACTACCAAATGGATCTTGGTAGTGTATCTCTACCAAATGTACAACCCAAAGACTGGGATCCTGATTAGAATAAGAGGTACTCCAGGTTTTTGTAAATACGTCAAATTACACTCTACTATCTTGTACAACTAAAAAGAACAGAAATAATTGAGTAAAAAAAAAAAATGGTTGCAAAAAGAATTTGTGGAAAACAGTCTAATTGGGGAAAATCTTTTCCTTCTTCAAAACTCAAATGTGGATGGAATGATAAATAAATAAGCACGGTCTTATAAGGGGGCTAACGGACTTTAGCCAGAGTTGGAGAGATACCGTTCTCCTTTACCCTCTCCTCAAGAAATCCTTGCTTTGAGCCAGAAAAGCGATGACTTCTTGGAATCATCTGATGAGAAGATCTAACATGTGTAATCTGGAGTCAGCTCCTCTCTGGGATATACTTAGATTGCTGACTTCTGTTGGGTTGAGGGGTGTTCTCTGGAAGGGAGAGACTGACCCTGAGGGCTCAGGAGAGAGAGAAGTGTCTGTCCTGGAGGGTAGGCATACTGCCATCCTGAGACATAGGGAGTAAAGCAGCAACTCTAATCCTTCATCGATCACTCTGCTTTTTGATGCAATATATTATTTTTTATCGATGAACAATAAACGCAATACAGAGGTAAGTTTGATGTTCTCTTTGTGCCAGATGATCAAGAAAAGAGAAATAGGTGCTCTGTTTCCTCACATTGTCCTGCAGCACCCCAATGACTATATTGATGGCTCTTAATTTTTTTTTGTAATAAAGCAAATCATAACCTATGTTTTACTACTATTGAAGTTTGCTTCACAAGAAGTTAAATGTTCTTTATGAATTGCCTCTGCATTCAAAGCTATTGTAACCCTTTGGTAATGAGTTGGATGTACCCATTCATTGATACAATGTTCATTGAAGACATGATAAGTATCAGGTACAGGTAGGTAGGGACACAATGATGAACAGAATCACTCTGTCCTTACTCTGGTGGACTAAACTTCTTCTCTGATGAGAAAGAGGATAAACTGAGATGTGGGCAAAAAATATTAGGTCTTTTATTTATGTGTCATCTCTGTTGTATGCTTTTCTCTCTTATCCTTTGAAAAATTATATTTCCATGTGCATATTATTTAACATATGCGATACAATACAATAGTACAAGTACATACTTTTAAAATGAATAAATATGCTTAGGTTGGGTAGATGAAATCCATTAGTTTTACTAAAAAATCCTTAAGACGAAGCATATTTGGAAATCCTTGGGCTGAAGGATGGACAGTGAATCAGAAAGTCAATCAGAATGTTGAAAGGCCTGGGGTCATCTGGCTTAAAATAAGAACACCTTCTATCAAGCCTTGAAATACGCGTCAGGAATGTCATGCTCGCCCTTGCTTCTGTGTCCTGGCACATGCTCCTGTCCTTGCTGGGAGCATTCTTTTCTAGTCTTTCCAACTATTCACATGTATTTGTACATCAAGACTCAGCTGGCTGTCCTCTGTCCCCAGAACCTTCATGGGCCCACATGGACTACATGAAGAAATGCTTCTATGAACTGCTCAATGAGAACATGGATGGATGCTTATATGGTGCTTACTGCTGTGCCCAACAGTTCATGACTGTTGATGATAATAATTATCACCTCTGGGCTGGGGATGTGGCTCAAGCGGTAGTGCGCTTGCCTGGCATGCGTGCGGCCCGGGTTTGATCCTCAGCACCACGTACAAACAAAGATATTGTGTCTGCCAAAAACTAAAAAAAAAAAAAAAAAAAAAATTTAAAAATTTTAAAAAAATATCACCTCTTACAATGCTGACTGCTTTTTATTGTTAGCCTCTGTTTACTTACATGTCTCCCCATTCTATGACACTCTGCACCTCAGAATATCTATGTAGGGACATTAGACTTCAGTTCCATTTAGCTGGAGAAATCCTTGAAGAAGGGAGGGAGACAGCTGGAAGGCTGTGCAGCTGCGTTCTCAGCCCAAGAAGGAGGCTGGCATGATACTCTGGAACTTGGTGTGACGGATCACATTGAGGCTTGTCTCTTGATTGCACACATGCAGCATGCAGGTAGTTGGGGATGTGTGGATCTGCAAGAAAAATTTTAGGAAATATTTAAACTAATGAGAGGGGTCCAAACTCACTGGACAATGTCAAAGGGGATATGCCTACATTTGCATCTCTCTTTTGTTAAGCTCATAGTATACAGAAATGGTACTTTTTTTTCATTTTTTTTAAGATTTTAATTTGTTATATAGGACAGCAGAATGTATTACAATTTATACAATACATATAGAGCCCAATTTTTCATATCTCTGTACACAAAGTAGAGTCACACCATTTTTTTCTTCATACATGTACTTAGGGTAATGATGTCCATCTCATTTCACCATTTTAAGATAACTTTTGGATGGAATAAAATAGCATTTATCTTTCTTGCCCTTTGAGGATTAGAAAAGGTTTAGCCATTTAAGTCTGGAGATTTTATGGAGAAAACTAGTTTACATTTTTTTTTTTCTCCTCTGTCCACTGCCCAGTTCTTACATACACTTTATGATGTCAATTATCTGACCTAATTGTCTTGCCTAACTCTGGGCTCTTGGTACTCTGATCAGCTTCCTGCTCAACTAACTATTCAACCAGCAGCTGCTCTCACCATTGTTTTTAGTTTCTTCTCTAAGTCCTTGATTTATCACAAAATGTTGTGGGTATATGACAAATGTGTGAGAATTTAGTCAGGTCAAGATAGGGAAAACCACCAGGAAGAGTTGATGTCAGGGTCAAAAAAGTAAAAATAAATAAATGAAACCATAAGCACAGAAGGTTTCCAGATGAATCAGTGGGAGCTACACCCCATCCAGTCTCTGTACTTCTTTTGAAAGTATAGTTACATTGCACGACGACATTTGGGTCAATGATGGACTGCATGTAGGATGGTTTCCCGTAACAGAACTGAAAAACTGCTATTACCTGCTGACAAAGCCATTGCAATGTTGTGACAAACCACATCACTCATGTTTTGTAGTTCTACTGGCATAAGCAAATCTAACGAGTTGCCAGGCAAATAAAGGTATAGCACGTATGGTTGTGTGCAGTGCATAATACTTGATAACGATATTAATGACTGTGTTGCTGGTATGTATGTCTATATAATACCTTTTATCATTATTTTAGAGTGTACTTCTACTTACAAAAATCAATCAACTGTAAAACTGTATTCCATGTTATGCTGGCAGCAGCTTCTTACATCTCATGTTTACTGAATCTACTGATCACACCATTTTCTCTTATGCTTGATTTAATCTTAATTTTATTCATTTATTATGGCCCTAGAAGCAATAGGCTATACCATGCATATATATGCCTTATCTATGTATGTGTATGTATCTCTCTCTCACACACACACACATGCACACATACTATATAGCCTAGCCGTGTAGTAGGCTATACTCTCTAAGTTTGTGTCAATATGCTCTACAACGTTTATATAACATTCTTGCCTAATGTCATATTTCTCAAATGTGTTCCCTGTTGTTAAATGATGCGTGACTGCATGTCCTCCTCATGCTTTTATGTTTGTTATTCCTTGTAAGCATTTAGACTAAGCGGCAGCACCAGATAGAATCCATGTTAACCATTTGAAGAATGGTGGGAAAGTTGGCATGGTACTGTGCAAAGTGTGGGCAGTGCTATCTTCCTCATTTGTTTGCTTCAGATGCCCTGATGGGCCCCTTCATTTTTATTGCACAAGACACCTAATGAGCTCTTTTGCAAAATACTCCTTTTGGGGACCATACCAGGACTTTAATTTCTATGATAAAATCGCCTCCAAACAAACAAACACACACACACACACACACACACACACACAAACACAATTAAAATTAAACACATTTTTTCTCATTTTTTTTTTGTATCTTATTCTTTAGAAACATCTCTGAGTTTTTTTTCCTATACTGATTGCCTTCCTTAGTTATTATTTATTAGCCAGCATAGCCTAATTGTCTTAAAAACAATTCTAAAATCCCAGGGGTTTAACACAACAGTTTATTTCTCACAATATTTACATAGATTTGAAGCCAATAAGAAAAAACGGTGACGAGTGGAGATGTGGACTGATGATGGCGGGAAGTGCTTGTTCCACATGGTCACTCAGGGATCCAGGATCTTTTCAACTGGGAGGTCAATCCTTGCCGGGGCTGGGTTTCTCAGTCTCAGTGCTATTGGCATTTTAGGTTAGGTAACTCATTGTTGTGGCAGCCATTCTCTGTACTCTGAAATGTTTAGTAGCACGTCTGGTCTCTGTCCACTAGTTACCAATGGTACCTTGTCCTATTGTGACATTTAAAATGGATCCAGATATTGCCAAATGACCCCTGGACATAAAATTGCCCCTAATTGAGAATTAGTGGGCAAGGGCTTCAGCAACCTCCTCCAGCTACTAGACAGATAGCTTCCAAGAGCACACAGGAAGGCTTCAGGCTCAAAGCCAGAAACAATGTGTCTCATTTAACCCCCATTCCATGGACCAGACATAGTCACATGGTCCCCACAAGGAGACTTGGGAATAGGTGATTCGACAGAGAGAGGGAAAAAAAAAAACAAACCTAAATAACATAATATTTTAATTTAAAATCACAACAGTAAACTGTACAATATACGAATATTCCAACTTGGTGAAAATTTTATCTATCTTCGTATATTTCTGAACTGTTCTTCCTTGTAACTTTGAGCTAACCCTTGGTTGTTACATTTTTACATATAATGTGTATGTGTGGTGTGTGGGTGTGGGCATCGACAGATATAAATGCTTTTCTCCACAGAATTCCTCTTTCAGCACAATTATCAGCTAAAGTAGCAGCAGCAGCTGATGCCGTCAAAACAAAACAAGCCAGCATATCCTTTATGGCTGGAACATGAATGGACTCGTGTTTAATCACTGACCACTCTTATATCATTGTAGGAAAAGCAGGCATCGGAGACTTGCTGAGGGGAAATGCTGGAAAGAGTGGGGAGTAGCCCCTGTCTCAACTGCAGGTGCTCCAAGGCTGGAGTTCCTTGTATTCCCAGGTTAGTGAAGGTGGAGTAATCAGCCCATGCTGTAGAAACCTGCTAAAAAGCATGTGAGTATCAGGAGAGAACTATCCAAATAAATATGGCACATCTGATCTGATGGGTCACAGTAATATATGTAGTCCTGGTTTTGACCGGGTAGACGTAGACCTTAAAAAACATAGTTCTAAATGTTGGACAACCGACAACATTTACTGACTATGGAACTTCGTGCAGGCTGCTGTGCGAGGGGGGAGGGGACAAAGGAAATGGAAGTCATGGCCCATGTACTCAAGGAATTTACAGCCTAATAGATTATATACACATGCCAGGGAATATGGAACCTTCTGGCTGACTGCCAGATGTAGATCCGCTCACTTGTTCACTGTCTTCCTACATTTTCCACTAAGGGTCTCACACCAGAATAAGCAGGATCATCTGAAAAAAAAAAGTCCTTCCTTACATGAGTGATCTTTGTGCTTTTATCACAAACAACAGACCACTTGGAGATGAAGTCTAATTCTACATGGACCAAATCAGACGAGCGGAATGCTTTTTGAGTAAATTAGACGTGTGGATTATCACTCTGGATGCTTTTGGGTTTTCACCGTTTTCCTTAAAAATCCCCAAGTCTATAAAGGGGATCCATAAGTCGTATTTCTTCCGGAAGCAGGTAACCTGGATTCCTAGTTTATTTTGCCTGTGTAGCTATGCTGAGCTGCTCGATGACTGGCCGGTCAAAGCTTTGCCAGGGCCTGTGGCTGGTTTGGTGTCGTTGGGTGCAGTTGCAATCATGGGAACATGAGGTCTGCCCTGTACTGGGGGTGGATCCTCTGCTTTTCTTGAGAGAGGGGACTTTTACTAGGAGGAGAGAATGCTTTCATACCTGCCTTTATTTGCAGTGGAAGAGCTTGCACAGTCTTTAAGCTCCAGTATTTTTTTTTTCTTTGTCCTTCTGTTCTCCATATTTGTTCAACAGAAAAACAAAAAACAAAAACAAAACCGCATCTTAGCTATTTAAAAGACTGTTTCAGCTTATCCCCCACTCCCTTCTGTCTCCTCCCTATTTTCACCTATGCCGACTCCCAGCAATTACTGAACAGTCAGGCAAGATACAGGTGGGGTCCTCCCAGGCAAATACCTCCAATTGCTCATACACAGTACGAAAGCCTCAGGGCCTTTGCAGAGCTAGGTCACTGGGCAGCGAGAGAGTTTAAGTACCTTTGGTTATTTTTATTTGAACTCGTGTTGGAGGAAAAGACCCAAATAAAATAACATAATACCTATTCAGGTTAAAGTTGGCTGAAACCCTTTTTATTTTTAGAGTGTGAATGGCTTCCTTTCCCAAGTTTCCTGTGATGGCTGAACTTTTTGGGTAAACTAATCAGTTCCCAAAAAAGGAACTGAAAAATAATCTGAAATAGACCTCCTCCTCAAATGAACCAGCAAGTACTTTTGGGTTGAGTCTTTTTCATGTTTCATCTTAGCTAAAATAGTGTTCTATTTTTTTTTTTTTTAAAGGCGTGTGGTCTTCTGAGAAAAGCTGACATTTACTCAGCCCCCACTCTTCTGCAAAGCACCCATGCATGCAGTATCTCATTAAAATCTCAGAAGAAAACCCAGGGAATAAGTATTTTTTTTTTTTTTTAAATATGACTGTTCTACAGAGGAAGACACTAGACCTTAATGACCCTTTTAGTAAATTGCCCAAGATTACATCTGAGGCCCACAGCCTGAATTTAGGTCCGTATACTTGGAGGTTGGTTTTTAACGTTCACAGGGCTAATGTTCTAGCAAGATCAAATTAATGAGGTAATAAAATAACAACAGCTTAGTAATTTCCTGGCAAATTAGTTGTTCCATCCACCTTTTTTGACTCAGGTTTCAAATAATATATTTTGAGGGTACTTGATATATATATATATATATATATATATATATATATATATATATTCC
This sequence comes from Callospermophilus lateralis, assembly GCF_048772815.1. Lineage (NCBI taxonomy): Eukaryota > Metazoa > Chordata > Mammalia > Rodentia > Sciuridae > Callospermophilus > Callospermophilus lateralis. The sequence goes on from NC_135320.1 coordinate 12,587,568, forward strand.
TGGAAAGTTCTGTCTAGCACATGCTTGTATTTATCTTGTATTTCCTCATGAGGCCATCCTGTGTGGTTTTTAGGGCCTTGCGCAGTGTCTCTGGAAATCATAGATTTGCATTCTTATTCTATCCAGGTCAGTCAGGGGCCATGGTCAGAGGACACAACCAAACCAAAGACATGCACCAAAAAAAAAAAAAAAAAAAAAAAAACACCTCATCTGAAGATGTGTGCTCTGGACTGAATTGTGTCACCCTCCAAATTATATGTCGAAGCCCTGACCCCAAGCAGGTGGGATTGGAGGCGGGGACTTTGAGAAGTAATGAGATTTAGATGAGGTCATGAGGGTTGGCCCTCGCGTTGGGATTAGCGCCCTTATAAGGACAGAGAGAGAGAGAGAGAGAGAGAGATGACAGAGATTGATTCCTATCTCTGATTTCTTTCATGTTAAGGGTACAACAGGAAGGCAGACACCGGAAAACCAGGAGTAGAGCTCTTGCCACGCATCACATTTGTTAGTATCTTGACCCGTTTAGCTTTCAGAACTGTGAGAAATACATGTCTGAAGTTTAATCCACCCAGTTCATATTCATCTGTTATAGTAGCCCAGACAGAGGCAGCTCATATTTTTTTGGTTGGTTTATATTCATTAGCTGTGTGACTCTGGGCAAAACATTTAATGTACCTGGCCTTTTGTTTCCTCACCTGAGCGGAGATAACAATGCATATCAGCAGGGTCAGAATATTAAAATAATCCCTGAAAGTATTTGGAGAATGACCAATGTCAGGGCCCATAGTAATTGTTGTTATAGTATCAATATTGTGGATCACATCAAGATTTATCCCCAAATATCATTCATCATAAAAAGTTCCTGGTCAGAGCTGGGTAACTTTCAACCCCAAATCTTGGTAAATTAAAGTAAAGGTGGGTAGTATTTGGGGAGAGGAACAGGAATATAGAAGAAAACATTTCTATTTGCTTTTTACTCTTCCAGTTTCATTATGGACAGTAATTACGGAAGGGGAGGGCTATGAAAATTTGGTGATACTTAGTATATTTTTGCCATTCCTTAGAAACACAACTGAAATTCTGCCATATTTTGGTGTTTGGATTTCATTTTTCCTATTTAATTAATTTATTTATTTTAGTGTTGGGGATTGAACTCAGAGTGCTTTACCACTGAGCTACATATCCAGCCTTTTTATTATAAAATTTGAGACAGGGTCTAACGAAGTTGCTTAGGGCTTTCCTAAATCACTAAGGCTGTTTTCCAACTTGCCATCCTCCTACCTCAGCCTCCTGAATTGCTGGGATTACAGATCTATGCCACCATGCCCGGCTATTTTTCCCATTAAATCTTACGTGGATAAAGACACAAATCAAAGTAATAAAAAGCCAGATGAGCTACTTTGAAAACTTGTATTTCAGATATGCCTTTTTTTTTTTTTTAACGAAGACTGTTCTAGATCATTGGTTAATAGAGATAGGGCCTTTGAGTATTTTTCAACAGTCTTAAGAAACTCAGCCACAGAAGTTATTTTCCTTCAATGAAACAGTCTGGCAAATGCAGTTTACTGGGTAAACCTGTTCTGACAGGAGCCAATTTCTTCTGTTTCTTGAGGATGCAATTCTTCTATAGATGAAAAAAAAAAAATTAATCCTTTGAGTCAACAGATTAGTATATGAGGATGAATAAATTATTATGTTCAATTTTTTTTTTAAATAAAATTCACAGAATCAGTGACACAAGTGGACAGTAGAGCAGGTGGGCTTAGAAATATTGGGTCTTACTTCTCAGAGGAGGACATACAATCAATCAACAAGTACATGAAAAAATGCTCACCATCTCTAGCAGTCAGAGAAATGCAAATCAAAACCACCCTAAGATACCATCTCACTCCAGTAAGAGTGGCAGCCATTAGGAAGTCAAACAACAAGTGCTGGCGAGGGAAAAGGGTACACTTGTACATTGCTGGCGGGACTGCAAATTCGTGCGGCCAATTTGGAAAGCAGTATGGAGATTCCTTGGAAAGCTGGGAATGGAACCACCATTTGACCCAGCTATTCCCCTTCTCGGACTATTCCCCAAAGACCTTAAAAGAACGTACTATAGGGATACTGCTACATCGATGTTCATAGCAGCACAACTCACAATAGCTAGACTGTGGAACCAACCTAGATGCCCTTCAATAGATGAATGGATAAAAAAAAAAAGTGGCATTTATACACAATGGAGTATTACTCTGCACTAAAAAATGACAAAATCATGGAATTTGCAGGGAAATGGATGGCATTAGAGCAGATTATGCTAAGTGAAGCTAGCCAATCCCTAAAAAACAAATGCCAAATGTCTTCTTTGATATAAGGAGAACAACTAAGAACAGAGCAGGGAGGAAGAGCATGAGAAGAAGATTACCATTAAACAGGGACGAGAGGTGGGAGGGAAAGGGAGAGAGAAGAGAAATTGCATGGAAATGGAAGGTGACCCTCATTGTTATACAAAATTACATATAAGAGGAAGTGTGGGGAAAGGGAAACAAAACAAGGGGGGAGAAATGAATTACAGTAGATGGGGTAGAGAGAGAAGATGGGAGGGGAGGGGAGGGGAGGGGGGGATAGTAGAGGATAGGAAGGGCAGCAGAATACAACAGACACTAGTATGGCAGTATGTAAATACGTGGATGTGTAACCTGTGTGATTCTGCAATCTGTATATGGGGTAAAAATGGGAGTTCATAACCCACTTGAATCAAATGTATGAAATATGATATGTCAAGAGCTTTGTAATGTTTTGAACAACCAATAATAAAAATTAAAAAAAAAAAAGAAATATGGGTCTTTGGAAGGGAGGAAGGTATCAGACTTTGTACCCCATCCTAGTGGCTGTAAAACGTCTGTGAAAACTAATCTGTAGCCAGATGGTGCAAGGGGAAATGCCAGCACCACTAAGGTTCTATGAAGCAATATAGGGTCATTGAAGACAGAGGCCTAAAATACTAGTACGCTTCTCAAGAAGTTGCAAGAACTTGTAAAGTCTTGATGTAACAGCCCCTGGCTCTGCCACAGGCCTGGAGACCTGCAGATCTCAGCTGTAAGGCAAGGTCGTGTCATGTCTGCCTGTTTCAAGTCACCCAGGCTTCTGCTGCCACAGGCCTGGAGACCTGCAGGTCTCAGCTGTAAGGCTAGGCCTTGTGATGTCTGCCTGTTTCAGGTCACCCAGGCTTCTGTATGCTTCAGGTCTTTCTTGTCCTGAGTCGGTGAAGCCCTTTGTGGGTCCAGTGTCTCCTAGCATTTGTGCCTAGTCTGCCCTGGATCCTTGCACTGGCTGAAACTCCCAGGCCTTCCATCTTCTGCAGCACATTCAGCACCTAAGAGGAGCTGGAAGCAGACAGAACAATGATGCCTGTTGCATAACTGACTCTTGTGTTCCCACAATGAAATCCTGGATTGGGTCCAATTAATTTTAAACAGCATATTGGGAGTTGTATGAGATGCTCATTGGCAAACACACGGAGATTTTCTTTCGGAGTGCTATTTATTCAAGCGAACAAGTCTCTCTCCGAGGTGGAAAACTGCCTGTTCATGAAGTACTGGGTGACAACAGAGGCCATGAGAATGGCAGTGTCCCTCCTGGGTGCTCCTTCTGGTTCTGGCTGGGTCCTCCTTAGGGTTCTCTCAGCACAGCGCATCCGGCCCAGCCCACACAGTTCCAGTAACATGACCAGCAGCCTCCCAGCCAAATGCCTCTGGTGCCACAAGGAAAAGTCACCTCCAGTTGGGCCACCCCACACTCGTCTTGTAAAAGCAGGTCCTGAGGCAGTGGTGTGAGCAGCGATATAAAAAGCCCCGTGTTATGGTGGGCAGGCAGCCGCTTCGTGGTTGGGAACAGGGATTTTTATGCTGGAGGATGGCTCCCTCTGCGGCCAGGAGATGGGGGACAGAGACCCCTGGGCAACCAGCCTTCTGGTGGAGTCCCAGCTTCCTTCCCCGCCCCCCCCCTCCAAGGTCTGCGGTGCCCTGCGGTTTCACAAGGAGCCGGACTGGGGTGTCTGCCTTCGGGGGCTGGGGCGCTGACGTCAGCTCCAAGGCCCCCTGCGCGGTGGCCGGCGGCTGGGCGGAGCCCGGGTGGGCGGGGCGGCGCCGGCTTTGGCCCGGAGCTGCTGGGAGGCCGGTGATGGATGGCCAGCCTGCCCTGCTCCAGGCCGTCTGTGTCCACAATGGCTTCCAGTGTCCCGCAGGCCAGCCAACCCCTCTGCAAACAGCAGCTTCTTGCCCAGGCCAGCTACCTGTCGCTGGTCCCCTCACGCCCCCTGGATCCTCCCGCCAGGCAGGGGGAGCTGCTGTTCTTGGCCTCTGCGGGCTCTCTCTCTGCTCCGTGCCTGCAGAGGAACAAGGCCTTGCACTTTTCTTCTCCTGAGTTTAAAACACTTGGTCTCTTTCTACCCCCACCCTCCCTTCCTGGGACACCATTCCCCCCCCCACCCCGCCCCCAGGCCAGGCTCGTCCAATTAATTACAAACATTTTACAGGGTTGAGAATTCCAAGCAAGGTTTCCACCCCAGAGAAGAGCCATTCCCCCTGGGCGCTGCCTTCGGAGGCCAGCCCGCCCCCTCCCCCCTGGAGAGCCTGGGGGAGGGGTCCTGGGGAGGAGGAGGAGGGAGGTGCAGAAACTGCCAGCACTGGGAACGGCTTCCGGTCTCTTCCTTCCCACCAGCCTCGTCCCCCCACCCCCCCCCCACTCCACGCATCTGTTTTCATTTTCTTAGTGTTTAAACTTGATTCTCTCCCCACCTCCGTGTCCTCCCACCACTCCCATGAAAGACAGAAGATGGATTTCATCTGCGTCCTGAAAGAGGGCGAGGAGCACACAGCGACTGGGGGACACCAGGGAATGCAAAGTGCACACTGTCGCCTGGGCGGTCTCTGGAGAAAAATAAAGGAATGTTACAAGTTTTAATGAAGAATCCAACTGAAAGTTCCATTTTTTTTTTTTTTTCTCTTTTCTCCCTCAAACAAGCTTTATAAACGATATGTGAGACCCGTAAACGAAACCATTTCTAAGGCGGAATACTGTTTTTTTTTTTAAGTTATTATTTTTTATTTTTTTATTACACTAATAAGCAATGGAATCATCAGATGCTCATTACATCTCCATACCTCAGTGTTTGTTTAGAAATGACATTAACCTCATTTATTTCGTAGGCGCACTGTAACTGATTCCCAGTCTAGGTTCTAGAGTGGGATACAAAATTCCTCCAACTTCCCTCTTCAGTTGCTTGTCTGAGGGCTAGAAGGGGAATCAGGGAAGAGGAAAGGCCAGGCTGGTCTCTCAGTGGCTATAACACACCCAGCCTACAGGACACCCCCTAGCCTCTGAAGGGATGGCCCATGGATATTCCCTTCCAAAGTTTCACCGTTTTAGGGTAATTGTATTTTTATTAAAGTTTTGTAAACATAAATAAAGGAATTAAGCAACTGTGGTGGGGTTTTTCCTTTGGGTGGAATGAGAATGATCAGAACCTCACTCCTATCATAGATAACCTTCTTACTTCAAGAGAGGCCACCAGGGAGGAAAAGTTCCTTCTCCATTATTCCTGTAAAATTCCCTTCTCTCAAGATGTCTACCAGGGGGCTTTGTGACTCTAGGGTCACTTAGCAGAAGATTGTACTGTGCTTTCTCCTGGAGAAGAACTTGGGATATCTTTCCACTGTTCTGTGCAGTAGAAGAAAGAAATAACTTTTGTTTGGAACTTTTTTTTTTGCTACAAGGTAGAGCTGTGGGAACCTAGGTGGGTGGACTTCTTCCCCAAATTATCCCACAACACATTTGACTGTTTTTCAGAGCCCATGTAATTCCTTTAACATGACACTTAGTAGGACTCCAGACACTGGGATCAATATAAAAGTCTGCTAAAACAACAAGGATTTTTATTATTTTCGTTTGAATATGCTCTTCCAAGTTTCAGTTGATGAGATAAATTCTAAATTGCCTAATATGAATTTTCTCTTATGGGACAAAAAATAAAAAAGTGCTGTGTACATATACGCATTTGCATTTGCTGTGGACATATATGTAATTGCAATTATTTTAACAGCTAGTAAGTTTCCATAGTGTAGCATATGCAATATAAAAATGCTTGATAAGGGAAAAAAAATGCAGTGATCTATTGGACCTTAGCGATTTAAAAAGTTAATGTTATTTTTATATATATTTGATTCATCTAAAAAGCTACATACCCAAGAGAAAAGAGATACCAGAATTGGAAGCCAGTCCCTCATGAAATTGTTGGGTTAACTTAGTCTCCAAATCCAATATGTTCTTGCTAGTCTTATTTTCAACATGGTTGTTCTGTAGCCCCCTGAAAATGGAAACCAAAGGGGAGAATTTCCCCCCAACCTCCCTCTGCCCCCTCCTTCTCCTTCTCCTTTGTGTTAAAAATCCCTTGAAACAGTCAGTAACTTTTCTCTGGCAATGGGTAACTGACCAAAAAAGCAGAATAAGCCATTTCAGAATTAAGGAAGGAAAAAAAAATGTGTGTGACTCCTCTTTCATTTTCATCTAAAGAAGGGAGCCATTGAGAAGGCTGTGTAATCATCAAGAGCTGCCTACCCTGTGGGGCTCCTCAATGATTGCTTTCCACAGTGGCCCCAGTGGGGCTCCTCAATGGCTGCTTTCCACGGTGGCCCCAGGGAACCATCCCATTCCCGGCATCTTCAGAATTCCCCCGGGGCCATGAAGTTAGTCTCTCATGGCCTTATATTAGCCATGAACACTGGAGAGGCTAAAGCTGCTATCAATGTGTCACCTTCACTGGATCTTTGAAAGAACAAGGAAAGAAGATTCTGAACTACGGGGAAAGTAAGCAAGGCAAAAACATTTCTCAATAGGAAGGTTGTTTTCCACGGGCATTTGGTGACCCTTGCCTTGATAGAAGTGGGGCACAGTATGCTGTTTGTGAAGGGCAAACACTGCACCTTTATGCAGAGTTCCGGAGGTTAAGAGGTCCGATATTTATGGAAACGACAAGGGGTTTTTGAAAAGAAGAAGAAACCTCCCTTGGCCTGGCAGCAGGTGCAGGACTAGTAGGGCCTCTTCTCCCAGTGCTGGGTAATGTTCTGGTCTGAAGGACCTCATCTGACCCTCTGGATCTTGGGAGATCAAGACACAGGGAGGAGAGATCAGGGCTCTACTTGGGGAGGACAAGCTTGCTGTTCAGAAACTGAGTTGGGATATGAAGCATTTGAAAGATCTTTGGACTTGGGGACAAACCTTGAGGTGTTATGTTCTGGATTACAGCAATCTCTTGAATCCTCTGTTCTAGGTCTCTGTGTTTTCATGTCTCCCTGAGGCTTAACAAAAAGGAAGTCATCTTGAGGTAGTGGAACAAGATAATGACTATACTGAGAGTTGCTTGGGCAAGTTATTAAAGCTCTCTGAGCTGGGACTGGAGTCAGATTGCCAAAGTTTCAACACTGACAACAGATGTGCAATCTCACAAGTGGGGGATTCAAACTTTTTGTGCCTTAAGTTTCTTCTACAAAATGGGCATAGTGAAAATACCTCCTACCCCACTTGGTTGCTTCATTTAGAAAATTCATGTGCTTTAAGTTAGAATTCTTGCTTGCAAACATCCCAGATGATCACTGACTTACCTAAGCGGGAAAATGAGTTTATTAGGAAGGGTATCATGGCACAGCTGGAAAAGTATATTTTAAAATGGGCAGGAACCAAAAGAGACTGGAATTTGGAAACTCTCAACCCCTGGTGGGTAGACTGCTGCCCGACTCCACTCCACTGAGGATGGCAAGGTAGACTTGCTGTTTCACAAGATTGACTAACCCATCTGAAGGTTAGGATACCTAACAACCAGGGTGTGTGTCGAGGGAAAATGGGAGTCATTCCTTCAAATAGTGTGAAGATTCACATGCTGAGCTACTAATCAATGGAAAATGTACACTAAAAATCCTAAATTGTGTAGGATCATGGTTGGTAAGGAGCAAGCACTCACTAGAAGCTTGTTACAGTGATTTACTTCTATGAAGTAATTATGAAAATATCTGTCTGGAAGGCCATATACAAAAGACTTAGTCTACTATGTATGTAATCATACATGTGAAACCCATGCTAGCCAATGTTATTAGTAAAACAGTAGGGATAACTGATGTCTGTGGACAAATAATTTATTCTGATCAGTATCTTTAATGCTTTTACCCATGAATCATTTAAAAAACCACAATAAAGGAGCAAAGTAACCAAAGTTCTTCTTCTTGGTTTCCTTTTCACTTCATAATCAATGCTTGCTTTTACAATCCTCACTTCATAGAAGGAAGAACATTTGCCAAAAGTTGAATTTTCTCTCAGAAAACAAATTCTAATGAAAAATGTCCATGTGATACAGAAAGCAGCATTTATCCATTTTCACTCTAATTTTTTTTTTTTTTTTAAATCTGGGGAGAATACTTTTTAACTCAGGAAGACATACTATCTTGGAAATAATATAAATGATGTTATTTTGCAGTTTATTATTTTCTTTTAAATTGAAGCTGTGCATTCTAGAGATGGTTTTAGGGTTTAGATGAGAATCAATTAAAGATTAAAGATTTTAGGTATGTCCTATATTTCTTTGGTTCCTTATGAAAATGTACACAGTTCTAGATAGGGATTAAGATTCTGGGAATTATATTGGCCAAATTATATTGTTATATATGTAACAATGAATCTCACCATTATGTATAATTCATTTTTGCACTCAAAAATTCTGGAAAAAAAGAAAAAGATTCAAAGGAGAGGAACTGCATTGGTGTATGCTTCTCTTTTTCTTTCTGAGAGGGTGTGTATGTTTCTATATAAAGAAACCAGAGTTTGCAAGGTTTCACTGTTACATGTTTCTATAGCAATCTGGACTTTCTATTTTTCCTGGAATCATTTCATACATTATTTGTATTTCTTTAAATCAGTATTTTTCCTTGTAGGATACAGGAGGAACCATTGATGTTTTGAGTGCCAGGATATGTTCATACTTGGATTTTGGAGCAGTGACCTGGGTAAGGGATCAGATTTGCTACTTCCTTGCTGTGTAATGTGTGCCAGTGACTCCACTCTGTGTTTCAGTTTCCTCATTTGTAAAACTGGGTTGATAATGTCATCTACCTCCTAAGGTACTGTGAAGATTTTTGTTTGTCTGTTTAAATACTGTGAAGGTGAAAGGAGGCAATACTTGCAAAACAACCCAGTTCACTGTAAGCAAGGCCTACAATAAATGCCAGTAGTAAACCAGCAAGCCTTGAGAAGCTCAGGAAGTGCTTGTTGCCCACTGAGTTGCAGATTTTCTGTCCTGCAATGAATAAACCCACCCATCCCCAGGATAGAAGACTTTAAAGCCATTCAAGACCAAATGGAATAGCAAGACCATCTGTAAGAGGCCCATTAGAGACAAACCCAAAGGGCTTGGGATTGAGGATGCATTCTGGAAACAAGAAAATGGAAAACCTGAGAAAGCCCTTGTGAAACATTTAGGTTTGGAGACTGACGGATTTTCCGCTTGGGCAGGGGTTTGCTTATAGTGCTCACCTGAAAGTCAGCCAGCAATTCTAGTGGTTTTGAATGACCCTAAACACTTTGGCTCGTTTGGGAAGGGGGTTTTAGCACATTGGCAGTAACACGGAACCATAGAAGATAAGGCCATTAAATAGAAAAATAAAAACTTGACCTTCTTGTGTTCTGCCCTGGCAACTGCTCACTCCAACACAATGGCTTTTGGGTGGTGGGCATTGCTTTCCCAAAGTGGAGTTAGGTTAAGGTAAATGTGCAAGAAGGGAACAGACACTTTGAATCTCTGTGCACATCCCTTTTAACAATGTGGTAACCATTTAAGACCCTAACTAAGCTTTTACAAGTAAATGTGTTTGACTCTGAGGCTACAAGAAACAATGTGTCTGCTGGTAAACCCAGGTCCCTGCGCTCAGACTTGGATTTCTCAACTGCAGAACGTTCCCTTGGGTTTCTTTGAATACACATGCCATTTTTTTTCATTAAAACGAAAGCCTCTAGGCAAGTCAGAAAGATGGATGAGAGCCACAGCTTTACTGGTAACTAGTAGTACTGTAAGGTCTTAAAGTACAACAGTAGAAGTTGGTTAATTAGGTTGAGTATTTCCTATTTCTGTGAATCCATCCATGCACCTGTGTTCGTATCGCACTTGTCCTTCATGCCCACCCATTTCACGGACACTCTCTGGGTTTGATCTGCCTCAGGGTCTAGGTCTCCCTCCTTCCTGCCACTTGTACGCAAACCTCTGGGAATCATTGGCCAGATTAAATGAGACATTTCTACAGCTCCTCTGTTACAACATTTTCCACTATCTCCTTTGCACTGGGAGTATAAGAAACAGGCCCGAGGCCTCCAAAAGCCCACACTAGAACAAAAAGTTCACTGATCTATGTTCATATGTAATCTAATGGAATGTGCTACAGAAAAGCTTTTCGGGGGGAGAGAGAAAGGATGGCAGTAAGTTGACATCATTCAAGGTGGTATCTTCATGGAATAAACATCCACGAGGAAACCGCAATATTGACTGCAATCAGCTGGACCACAGACAACACACTGAGAATAGACTGGTCACGGCTTCCTGAGTGCAGTAGCTTTACTTTCCCGTGATGGTGGGGAGGTAGTGAGAGCAAAATGGTGGGGTTCTCCTGGGCTTTGGCTTTTACCAAAGGCTGAGCATTTGGAATATCTCTAACACCTGGGTTTCAAATTTCTCCAGTTCCTACATGGCAGGGAAGACAAGAGAGCCCCCTATCTTGCCCACACTGTAAATGACCTAAAAGCCGGGTCAAGAATGAAGCAGCCAGAGGAATGAATGAAAAAGAAACCCCAAATTATTATTTTTTTTTCCTTTGTCATGAAAACATGTCTTCCCTGTGTTTCATTCTAATCTTAAATTAAGTCTATGGAACACACTGATGCAATCCCTATTTACATGTGCATTATCAGGGTGCTTTGCCCACTCTTGAAAAAGAGTCTCACTCATACATTGTGGCATAATGAAAGCATTCCTTATCTATTATCACCTAGGCACTAATTTAGTGTCTCTGTGCAATTAGATTTGGCTTCAAACGGGATTCATTTCTCAGCAGGATTACTCAATGAATTACTTTATTGTCTCTTTGTTCCATTAGTGGGGTCCTGTCTGACCAGCACAGGAGAAAATACTGCTACTGGGCACATCCCCGCAGAGGATGGGCAAGTGACTGATGGTGTCCTCTGGGCCTTGGTTACCAGGGCTAGTTCCTTTCCTGCTGTTTGACAGCAAAGAGTTAGGAAGAAGAATCCAAAGCCAGTAGCTTTTAAATAAAGACTCCCCCCCTGGCAGTGGAAATTCATGCTCAATAGTGAACACTTTCTTCCACTCCTAAAATACTGATCACCCTATTAGGCTCCCAAGTGCCACAGGACATTTTTCCTCCTATTGTAACAAAGCCTGAGCACCAAGCATTCTTTTAAATCTGGAGACAGAGAGCATTGTTAAGAATATAACTGTGGTTCACAAACACCTGCTCACCCTCCCACACCATGCGTGCATGTACAAGTACATTTTTCAGCAAGTACAGGTCTATTTCCCAATTGCTTTAACAGGTAAAAACTGGCAGAGTTTCCTGGCAGAACAAGCACTCTAATTGTTCTTCTAGCTGATACCTGTTCTGAGTAGCTCCAAGTGGATTTATTATAAACTCTTCCTATGATCATCCAACTATGAAGCATTCCATTGGGCTTGCTTTGAAAGCTTGGTGGTTGCAGAGACCATATAGAATGAATCGGAGAATTATAGACAAAGTCCGAGGAGGAAGCGCTGTGTGGTTGCCATTGGCTTTCTAACCACCCTGGGCGGAACAGGTGTATATAAAGGTGACTTTTACTCCCTGAAGAGAGCGCCTTGGGGGAGTTGCAAGTCAGAGCGTGTGGCAAGGTTTTCAGAAGTGAGGTGTAAAATTCCAAAGATTTGGGTTCGGTACAGATAAGCACCCACATGTTTGGATCTTCAGCAGAAAACCTGTCTGAAATGTCTCCAGCAGCCTGTTTAAAAAAAAAAAAAAAAATGAACTGGAAATCTTGCAGCAAGACCATTTCTCCTGAGGTTTTTGCTACTTCCTGTAAGTGTCAGCCCAGAATAGCCTTGCCGTGTCTGAGCCAAAGATGGAAAAGTAATGAAACAGCCTTCTCACTTTCTATTGTTTGGTGTTCAAAGGTTGTGCTTATTGGATGGTTGTGAGTGCTTTACACGCAGATGAAGTAATAGAAATGTTCAGACATCCAGACTCCTGTTTGGTTTTGGAAATCTGCAGAAGCAGGGCTGGGAGTGGGCTCTCATTTCACACAGCCGGTTTACCCATATACAGACACTTCCTGCTCACTTAGTGCTTATTGGTATTCTGAGGGAGGGGAAGAAGGATTTACATTGGACCTGATACCCGTGTTGGAGTTGATAGAATTATTATGTTGATCAGCAAATCTCAGTTGATTTGCTAGAGATTCTGTACCAATCAGGTAGCACAAGAATAGGAAGGCCAGACCTTGTCAATATCACTGCAGAACTGGGATGGGGGATGCAGACAGGGAGGCCAAGAGACACAGCTTTCTCCAAACTCCATGCTGTCCTAAACTATTATAATAGGCTGCTTCTTGCAGCAGAAGCTAATAAGGAAGCAGCTGCTTTCATCAGTAGCAAAACTGAGTGCCTTTTGCCCTTTGGGAGGAGAGACAACCCAATTTTTGCTATGCTCTGATTTTAAGACCTGCACACAGAACGACTTCTTTTCTTGGGGGTGGGAAGACTTGAGAAACAAGACCTTTCTAGAGGACGGTGCTGTGTCTCTGTGTTAGGGGTATGCTTTCTCTTCTTGGGAAGGGTGGCAGTGTGTGCCTCAGGGATAGCCATGTTGCAAATGAGCATCCCCGTAAGTCCCCTCATTACTATCCACCCTACTTTCGAAATCCAGAAAGACTGACAAGTGAGTCGTTCAGCCATTTCCTGCATTTTCTCAACACCCTGGTCTGTTACTCATTTTAATACAACTTCAAAGCAATTTGGGAAAGATTTTCTGCAGGGGCCACGTTGGATGACAAAATCCACCCTGCTGGGTTTTCCTGGCAAGAGTCTCCTCCTTTCCAGGGACAGGCGCCTTTCAGAGGGAGCCTCCTAATGGGAGCCTGATGACTCAGTTCAAGGCGGGTTTGGGACCTGGCAAGTGCCCTATTCTGGCACAAGACCCTGCACCACAGTGAGAGGCGGATTACTCGGCCTCAGTCTCTTCTGGCACACTGGAAAACCTGCTTTTGGCAGGAGAACTGAGTTATCTTGGGGGGTGGATCCCCCAGGGTGGGCATTTGCCAGGCTGGGAAGGTCTGGCTGTGGCTTCCCACCCATCTCTTTGGGGAATGCTCGTTTACTCTATCGGCAGGGACCCTTGGCTCCTAGGAGAGCAAGGTCACCCAGGAAGGCATCTCTCATTGTGCAGAGTGTTACGCTGTCTGAAGCTGAGTGATACAGAACATTTGGAAATATCAGAAGAAAAGATCAAAGCCTGTGAATTTAATTACCCAACCCCACCTAATTAGCTGCGGCTGGGCTGCTTTTGCCTTCCATGTTGAGGATTATTGATGGGCCACTGCCCCTTGTCCTGCCTGCCCCTGGGGGCTCGATGCACCCTGGCGGCAAGTTTTCAGTTATTTGCAGATGAGAATGAATGACAGCAGTGGAGGAGTTCAGTTTGGGGTGAAGGACCTAGGACAGGAAGGGTTGAGAGTGTTCAGGGATACACACACATTAGGGACGGAGATGTCCTTTGACAAACTGTGTGCCTGGTACACTTGTGAGCAAAAGTCGTACTTTTTCAGAATCTGAAGACACCAGATAGACCCCGACTCCTTTCTGATCTACAAACCTCTGTGATATAAATTCTGAGATGGCTCAAGGGAATAATATTCTTTTAATAGAATTGGCTGTGGCATGGAGTAGGTTTGTGGAGTCGGGGGTTACAGCCTCTGTAGGTGGGAATTTGGGTAGCCGTGACCAGTGATCATGGTTGCTGAATTGAAACTCAGTCTGGGACCCCTGAGGGAAGAAGTAAAGCCTCCTATCCACTGGACTTGGTGGGTGTCCTGATTTTGCCTGCTCTGCAGAGGTGCTGACCTCACCTTAGGGCAGAGGAAACATCCCTGAAAGTCTGCAGGCAGTGGGCCCCTCCTGCGCTGGTGGAGTCAACATCCTGTGCCTTATAAATGAACCGAATAAAGCATATCCTTCTCTAGCTTCCATAAGCGAAATGATTTTAGAAACCATCACATCTCTCTGTTTGTTCTAGTCCTCTAATATTGCAGGGCAGGTTGGTGAGCAAAAAGACTCCCACAAAATGATTCTTTTATATAGTTTGGCTAATGATTATTAGTAAGAATAAAAGTATGTTATCTGTATGTATGAATATGCCACAAAAATCCTTTTATTACATATAATTAAAATGCTCTAACAAAAAATTGGTAATGCAAAAAAAAGCTGTTTTATTTTTCGTTAATGTGGACCCATCTTTGCAGTAGATCACATATTTAAAAATGCTCACATATTTTGAGTGTATCAGGACATGTATCTGGGTTCAGTGTGTCCTTAGGTTTTGCTTTCTCCATAGTGTTGACCATATTTGTAGGAGTTTGGGTAGCAGATATTGACAGGTTGAGTCTTGGCTCCACCTAAGTCCACCCCTATGGTTGAGCTGTTTAGGGGATTTTTTCTGTTTGTGTTTCAAAAACTTGAGGAAATATATTCAAGGTCCACCACCACCCCTTCACCACCACAAGCCCTTCTTGGGGGTGTTTTTTAGGGACTTCATTTCAATGCCATTGCAGCAAGAATTTTTTCCTTTATCTGAATTCCTTTCTTTCGATAATATCTGGGGGCTCCTCCTTTTTTGTTTTCTGGATATTTTAAACCTTAAATATTTATATTCAAACATACTTGTTTAATTTGTATTTCTGAGCTCCCTTCAACTATCTCGCTGGGCTCTGGGAGTTCAGCAGAAGACAAGGATTGGCTCAGCCTCAGGCAGTGCTTGGAGAGATAGGGATGGAGGCCCTTTGGGCAGTTGGAGCTGGAGGTGGGGTAAGTGGCACCTGATGCACAGAAACTTCATGGATAGGCAGCAGCCTCAGCAGATCTTCCAGAAACCCTGATCCACTCTTTGCGGTTCTTGCTGTAATTGATTGATTGTTTTCTGGGTTCCATTACTCTTTTTACTAAGCATGCTGGAATTTCCACATATGTTTTCCAGAGAATTTTGATAGCCTCATATCTTAGTCCATTTTCTATTCTGTAACTGAATATCACAGACTGCGAAATTTATTTAAAAAATAAATATGCCTCTAGAGTTTCAAAGTGAAGGAGCTACATTTAGTGAAGGTTTTTTTTTTTTTTTTTGCCACAGAGTTCCAAGGAGGTGCAGGGTGTGACATAGCAAGACAGTAAGCTTTCTAACTTTCCCTCTTCTTTTCCTTTTCTTATAAAGCCACTAATGCTACCATGCAGGGCCTCACTATAAGGACCTCAATCCTAATTGCCTCCCAAGGACATCACCTCCAAATTCCAGAGTCCATTAAATTTCTACTCTTTTAATATCTCACAATGAGGACTAAACTTCAACATGAATTTGGGTGAGGATATTCAAACCACAACAACAATCTTCTTTTCAAGAAACCCAAGTCAGGGTACCTCGAGTAACCAACGAGATTGCAGAAAGCTGGGCCATTTGTGCTGGAGGTGAGATCATAGCTTCTTCCTTAGGTTGTCCCCAGGATACAAGAGGGTCTCACAAAAGAGGCAGAGAATTCCCTGCATTTTACTCTGCAATCCTGTCCTCAACTGCTTAGCCATGTTCAAACCCTGTTTTGGGGAGCAGTACAGAACACGTTGATTTTTGGACCTTCTCTAACCTGGTCAGTCTCAGATTTTGAATCTCAGGATAAAAAAAAAAATTGGTAGTTTTTGGCCCTTGCTCTTTAATTTCCACACTGCTCTGGGTCCACATGCATGCATAAGCCCCCCCATCTGTGGAATGCATGCTTTCTAAAGCTTTTGTTTGTTTACCCTTCGCACAAGGATCTGCTGCTAAAGCAGGCAGAGTGAGGATTTCCACTTTTTTTCTTTTGGTGTGTAAAAAGTACAGACATTTCATGTTTATTATTGTTGAACTTTTCTCAGCTAAGTTGAAGAGGTATATAGAAATGGCTTATTCTCTGGGGACTAAGTTCAGCCATTTTGAGAAACACCATTGACATTAGCTACATATTCTATGTTTTTACTTTTTATGGAGAATTTTATTTGTTGTTAATAAAATGAATTATGCACACTTTGTGGACTTGGTTTCTAATCCTATAGTCTTGACCTAATCTCACTTGTTTGGTGCTGGGAAGATTCTCATCAACATGGTATTACTGGTGAACTTTGAGATTCTTTAGTGAGCTTCACTGAGTTCCATACACTGGACTTTGTGCTGGGCATGCAACACAGAAAGACAAAGCTAGCTGTGTCTACTTATGGTTCAATCTCAGTGGATTCTTAGTGTGGTCCAAAAGCAACTTGTATAACAGCTGTTTGAATGGGCAATTGGAATTAGACAGCCAATGAACCTCAATAAATCTTAAGGCCATAAATGACTGTCTTCTAGAGAATCTTAATCTCAGGTCTTTTTACAGCTTACTGTTCATTCACTCTCAAACTAGGAGCTTCTATTAGTTTTTCAAACATAATACATCATACTTTCTGGAAAAGAGTTGTGTACAATGGCTCAGCTGACCTCCCAGATTTTGGCATTTCAAAATGCCCAGAGGGGTGTCTGAAGTAGGACTTGTCCAGCATAATTTCTCCTTGTTCAAGTCAGGCTGGTTCCCCTAAAATTCACATGTTCTCTCTGAAAACATTGGTATCTATGTGAACTAGCAATTTTGCAAAAGTCATGATTTAATTTAACAATGTTGATTTTGGTTGTGTCTACCATACAAAATGAACATTTTCTGAACTCTAAAATAAAACTGGAGGCTATTTCCTCTCATCTTATTTCCATAACATTCCAGACCCAGATTCACAAAAGGGGAGTGTGCCAGAATGCAAAACTTTTGGGAAACAAGAAAACCCACAAGGTATTATGAAGCAATCAGTAGCCAAAGATTCTAGGTTTTAACCCAATGCATTATTTTAAAGTGTTTTGGAGTCAGGCAGACCTGGATTGCCACCTTCTCTATCACTGAACAAGCTCCCTTCTGATTCTAGAGTCCATCTCTACATCTGGTAGCATCTACCTTATGAGACTGTCTAAGCACCAGCACATGGTACCCAATAAGTGCTCAATATGAGGACATCTGACTAGTCAGACCACTTTTTTCTCTGTTCCTTCCTTCCCTCAGTGTGATCTATAAAGTTCAAGAAATGGGTTACCTTAAAACTAGATCCCATTGTGATGGCAGCCAATGTAAATCTTTTTCTAAGAAGAGAAGAAGGGGGGCTTCTGTGGATACTAAGGAAGTAGGATAATGTTGGAAGGAAAATAATATTGGATCAGGGCAAATTTATTGTTGTGAGCCTCTTAACAGAGATTCTGCATTTAATTTTGCAGCTGCCTGAGGAGCTGAAAGAACTCCAGCCGTTTGGTTGATTGGCTGAAACCTAAAGGTGGTCCACAGTGAATGAGTTGGATATGCTAGACCTGTCATGGTTTAATGCAGAGGAAGGGATTCAAAGGCTTAGAGAGATTGGAATGTTGGAATGGATTGTCACTTAAGACCTACTCACTCACATTGGGAGGGCCCAGAAATTATACCTTTCATCACAACTGTGAGAAATAAATTTGTGAGGAGAGCTCCAGCATCCTTGAAGAGTTCTGTAGGGCTAAGCTTAGCAGTGGGAACTGTAGTCACAGAATTATAAAACCTAAATGCAATGGGAGTAATTGGATCCTAGAGTGGCAGAAGCCAAGTGGTGTTAATTGTACTCAATAGTCAAGGGCAAGGTTGGCATGTTCAACATAATGGACATTGTAATCAGAATAGTCTAATCTGTGCAGACCTTCGGCATTGGCTTGTAATTATGTTGTTCTAGAAGTGGAGTAGATAGGAAGTCTATTAAATTTTTTCTTTATTTGTATAAGCAGAGAAGTTCTAGGTCAAGTGAACAAAAGTCTAACTTGAATCATAAAAACAAAGAAGTAGGGTTCTTCAGTTTATTCCTAGACTTGAGCCTATTAATAGACCAAGACATCTTGAAGAAAGGAGAGGTTGGTTTTCTTTGAGGAAAGACCCTGATACACTACCAAAAATTTACACACAACTTTTCTCCCAGCCAAAGGTACCTAGATGCCTCCAGACTTGAACTGGAACAGGGCTTTGGTCTTTGGGCTTGAACTTCAACCTTAGCACATTACTGGAGCTCCATCCTACCAACCTACCCCGAATATTTTGGATTTCCTGCTTCCAAAATTGTAGGAGCCAATTCCTTGACATAGATCTCTCTCTATATATATACACATATTCTATTGATTTAATTTCTGGATAGAAACTCTAGATTAGGATACATAGTTGCTATCTACCAAGCCAGTGGCCAACTCTCAGTGTCCGCTCAACCTGGGTTGCAGGTTTAGAGTTCAGTGCCTGCCAGTCCACCCTGGGGAACTGGAGACACGGCTCTCCATGATGATGGACATGGCCTCTCAGGCTTTGCTTCTCTTTCTCTCTGGTCCCAGCCAGTTTACCCCTGCCATGACTGGCTCATTCTTTACTCCAGTGCCATTTAGAGTTGCATTCTCAGTTTTTCTGGGAAGCCTAATTTCTCTGCTTTTTCTGACAGGTGCTGACTTGTCTCTGTCCTGTTCATTTTCAAATACCTGCATAAGACTCCACTTCTCCAAATGAAGTTTTGTTTGATCTCTTTGGGAGCAAGCCGAGTTTGGCTGTGTGGGTCACTGACTGTCCCATCCCAGACTGCGTTTAGGAGTCTTTCCATGTCCTGTTCTCTGTGTGGTCTTTTTCTTGAACATGCACTTAATCTGCTATGCGATTGCACAACACCAAAGGACAATATTTGCCTTTGGTCTTCCTCTATGTCATTAAGGAACAGAGATGCCTGTAGTGCAATATCTGCTCTTGACCAGGACTCGCTTATACATTGATTGGTGCTTACCTGATACTTAAATTACCTTTCTCCAGAATTCATGAAAAAAAAAAAAAAAAAAAACAGCATAAACTTCACCCGTCTGAATTGCTATTCCTTTGTGCCTTGTGGAACATTGTCATCAACATTGTCATACATCACAACTTTACAATGAAGTGTTTCATATTTGCAGAGCTGATGCTAGAATCTGATTTTTATTTCCTATGTCTTACTCCTCCTTGGAAGCCTACCCAAGTCCTTTGGCGTCACAGTTTCTTTCGTTGGAGAAGATTTCCAAGGTTTCTAATGATATATTTCAGCCTGTCGTATATTTAGCAGTATTTTGTAGATTTTTAACAAAGGCAGATGTTTAAATGTATGACTATTTGAAGGAGTACACATTGACAGTTCTGCAAATACACCTAAAATTTTAAATTTTAAACAAGCATTCAGTAGCACCCAACTTTTCTGCAGGTGTTCACAGTTCCAGTAGGCTGAATCCCTGGGTAGCACTAATGCACCACTGCATTAGCATGCAGAACCACGCCAGGTCCCCAACACTGCCTGAGTCACCTCTGTGTAGTCATACCCTCCCCCAAGCTACCTGGTAGCCACTGATCAGTTCCATAATATAAACAGGATCTGACAGTACAGGTTCCTTGAAATTGGCTTCTTCTGCTCAGCATCATTTCCCGGAGATGCACGAAATGGTTGAGTATATCAATAGTTGGTTCCTTTTTGTTGCTGACTAGTATTCCATGGTATAGAAGTACCACAATTTGTTTATTCATATGTTAAAGGACACTTGGTTTGTGTCCTGTTTTCTGTGGTTATTAGTATAACTACTATAAACATGCGTTGACAGGATTTTAGGTAAATATAAGTTTCCATTTCTCTAGAGAAGGACGGGCAAACTTTTTCTTTAAGGGCCAGTTAATAAGTATGTTAGGCTTTATGGGCCCAGGGGTGAAATCAAGGTTCATATGCAGGTACTTCAATAACTATTTTAAAACCTCAAAGCCATTGGCAACTTGCTCAGATCATAAGACAAAACAAAACAAAATAAAACAAAATAGGCAGTATTTGGTTTTGAATGCAGTTTATTGTAATACATCCTTGCCTGTTAACATATTTTTGTAAGACTTCATTCTAAAACAGGGGAGTTAAGTTGTGATAAAAATCTTAAGTCTAATATATTACTGTCTGCTCCATTAAGAAAAGTTTTCTCCCTCTTCTCTAGAAGAAACACCTAGGAGCAAAAGTTTAAATTTATAAGGAACTAAAAAGCTTTTTCTCAGAGTCTCTGTGATGTTTTGCATTCCACTAGCAGTGCATGAGTGTTCCCATTCTCTACCTCTTCACCAACACTTGATATTGTTGATATCTTAATTTTGCTTATTCTTACATATGCACAGGGTTTAAATTGCATTTCCTTAATGAATGATTTCAAACATCCATTTTGTACTCGTATTCACCATCTACTATCCTCTTTGTTGAAATGTCTTTTACATCTTTTGTACATTTTCTTTAAATTGTTTTTTTTTAAATGTTGCACTGTGGGAATTTTTTACATATTCTGGATACATATATATACTTGGTCTGACACATGAGTAAGCAAATGTTTTCTCAGTCTGCAGCTAATCTTTTTATTCTCTTACTAGTATCTTTACAGAGCAAAAGCTTTTAATCTTAATTAAATTCAATGTATCATTATTTTCTTTTTAGATTATGATGACATGTTTAAGAACTCTTTAACTTGGTCATAAGATGTTCTTTTAGGATTTCTTTTTCTAGAGGTTTTGTAGTTTTATGTTTTATATGCAAGCCTGTGGTTCATTGTGAGTTTTAAGTTGAGGTCAAGCTGGGAGTCCACCTAGAGGTTTTATTGTTTCAGCCTAGTACCTTACATAGAACATGTCTACTCAGTTTCAGAACGGGGTATTTTACTGAGTGTTTCCATAAGCATTGTTTTGCTTAATCCTCTCTAAGACAACATGTGATGAATATCCCAAAGAGTAAGTAGAGGCTCCGAGAGACATACACTTTGCCTGAGGAACCATATAGCTCCTCATTATGAAAATGAGCTCAGGTATATCCTGGTCATATCTACATTTCATATCCTCCTAAAGAGTCTCCATTTCCCTTGGGAATAAGGTCCAGAGATCACTCAGGCGTATCCCTGTCATGTATAGCCACTTCACATCCTCCTAAAGAGTTTCCATTTTCCTCAGAGGAAGAACCAGAGATCACACAGAGCTCTCCAGTGTCTTCCAAGCATCCCCACACTCTGTCTATGCTCACCCTGACACAGCAGCCTGACCCCTGTTCTACTTCTTGTACAACCTCTCCACACTGAACTTTACCACCTCCTTTAGGTCTCTGCCCAGCACCACTGTCTCATTGAGTCATCCCTGACCACTGCATTGAAAGGTTGGACTTCTTTGTAAGTATCCACAATTTTACCTTCTTACCTTTCCCCCCTCCACACACATGGACAATATACTACACTTACTTGATTATTTTGTTTCTTTTCTTAATTCTTTCTGCTTGCCTGGAAGTTGAATGACAGTAGGCCTTTGTATTTTGATCACCTTTGTATTAAGAGCCTCAATGTGGTGTCTAATGTTTAATAGATACGCTAGTAAGTGAAAACTTCTCATTTGTTATGACTATTTCTCTAAACCAAGACCAAATACTTTGTCTTTTATTTTTTATTTATTTATTTTTAAAAATTTTTGGAATACACCATGCTAGAGATCAGCTTCTTATTAGATTGCTGTTTCATCTTTTTTTTTTTTCTACTTCTTTGGCTTCCAATAGGTCTTTGATGAAAGCTTTCGGGGTACCAATATATAGATACCTTCAGAGAATGTAAATATACAGTGTTATATAACTTGCAGATAAAAGGTTTTTCTTGGTGACACTTAACCTCTTAAAACTTTTTAAAAACTATCCCAACACATAAAAAAAGAAAATCAGCTGTGTTTCCATACACTAACAACAAACAATCTGAAAATGAAATTAAGAATTCAACTTACAATGACATCAAAAACAATGAAATACTTAGCAATACATATAATCAAAGGAACAAAAATTAGTGTTTTGAAAACTGCAAAACAGGGGCTCAGGATGTGGCTCAGCGGTAGAGGACTCGCCTAGAATATGCAGGGCGCTGGGTTTGATCCTCAGCACCACATTAAAAAAAATAAAATAAAATAAAGGTATGTGTCCAACTACAACTAAAACAAAAATATTTTTAAAAAAAGAAAACTGCAAAACATTGCTAAAAGAAGTGAAAGAAGTCAGAAACAAATGGAAAGGCATCCCATTTTCATGGATCAAGAGACTTAATATTGTTAATTAAATTATTTTGTTGTTAATAAATTGAATAAAAGATGTGAATTTTACTCAAAGTGATCTATAGATTCAATCAAAACTATTAATGGTATTTTTGCAAAAATTGAAAAATGAATTATAAAATGCAACAAGGAACCTCAATGATGATGAATTCCTGAAACAATCTTATAAAAGAAAGCAAATCTAGAACAATCATCACATCTTGATTTTAAACTTACTATGAAGCTATAGTAGTCAAAAAGTGTAGTATTCGTACACAGATAGACTAATAGACCATGGAATTGAATAAAAAGTCCAAAAATAAACACTCATACACATGATCAAATAACTTGACAAGAGTGCTAAGACCATTCAGTGGATAATGAGAAAGCTTTTTAACAAATAGTACCAGGGAAAAGATACCCACATTCAAAATAATGAAGTTGTATTCTTACACCACATGTGAAAATTAATTCAAAATAGGTCAAATATCTAATGTAGGAGCTAAAACTAGAAAACATAGTTTTGTAGAAAAGATGGGGAAAAGCCTCATAAGTTTGAATTTGTTAATGATTTCTTGATTGATGCCAAAAGAACAAATCAATAAAAGAAAAATAGATAAATTGGACTTTATCGAAACAATTAGACATTGATGGATGCTATCAACAAAGTGAAAAAGGAACCCATAAATGGGGCAAAATATCCAATTAGGGATTGATACAAAAATATATTAAAAAAACTTTTATAACTTAACAATGAAAAAACAAATCGCACAATTTAAAAAATAGGCAAAAGATTTGAATAGAAAGTCTCCAGATATGACAATTTGCCAATATGCATCTCAAAAGAGACTTGACATCACAATAAAATATCAACCTTATACCTAGAAGAATGGCTACTATAAGAAAAGCACAGAAAATAACTTGAGTTGGTGAGGATGTAGAGAAATTAAAATGGTGCACATTTGGCGGGAATGTAAAGTGGTGCCGATTCCATGGAAAAGAATACGGTAGCTCCTCAAAAACTTAGATATAGAATTAGCATGCAAGACAGTTCATCTCACTTCTGTGGGATCCTTTTCAAAAGAATTGAAATCAGGAATCCAGATATTTTTACACTGCATTTTTCACTGCATCATCATTTGCAAAAAAAAGCCCAAAAGGTGTACACACACCAAGTATCCATTGATGGATGTATGAAAAAACAAAATAAGATAGTATTTAGCCTTTAAAAGGCAGGCAATTCTGATACATGTAAAACATGGATGAAGCGTGGAGATATCATGCTAAGTGAAATTAGGGAGAAAAAAAAAAGTACAAATATTGTATGATTCCACCTCTGTGAAATGTCTACAATAGGCAAATAGAGAAAGCAGGATGGTGATTGCCGGAAGCTGGAGGGGAGGAGAGATGAGGACTTACTATTTCAGTTTAAGAAGATGGAAAAGTTCTGGTGATGGATGGTGGTGGTGGTTGCACAACGACGTGAATGTGCTGAATACCACAGAAGAACCACGCATTTCATAATGGATAGATGGCAATTTTTATGTTTATGCAACTTAAAAGAAATTTGTCCCGTCACTACACAGGTCAATATGTAATACTGTCTCCAAAAGTAATGTTCTGTTCATGACCACTGGAGAAGTCAGTCCAAATGTAACTGATGACACATGGGCTTGGTGGGAGGCCACAGTGACTTTTGGGAGACATTGGTTCATTCTAAATAAAGCAGATTCACTCAAGGGAAAAAAAAAATGAGCTGTAATTGCACAAAATTTTCCTGAACACACGATTATTGTATTAAGTTCCCCTGAACCATGAGCTCTTATTACAAGCGCTCTTTGCCCATGTCTGGAACTCTATCTTGTGGTCAAAAAGGGAAAATTTTTGTTAAAACTTTGAGGCTATATATCGTATGTAGGGAGAAAGAGGTCAACTTTTAAAAAGTGTCTTCAAGTCCTTAAAAAAAATAGCTACTCCTGACACCCTCAAAGAGGCTGGACCCTAATTTCGCTCAGGGCCCCCTCTTTAGTGTGGGCTCCATTTTAACCACAGGGCTTTAAGGTTGCAAAGTGGGTGTGGCTTATAGCTGCCCAAATTACAGCAGCCAATCTGCATGAATGATTTTTTCCCCCCTTTGTAATAATAATGTCAGGACTGTTATTACGCTTGGCTCTGTGGGGGGATTGGAAGTGTTTCTCAGAAGGGAAGTGCTTCCAGCTCCAGGATCTTTCAAGAGCTCCATTCCCATCTACTTGCTGGAAACTTTCAGGAAACCACATTCCTTTTCACGTCCCCATTTAGCAATGTGATCTCTCCCAGCCAGAATGCTTCCCAGACCACCTCATCAGCCAGGCCTGGGAATGGAATGTGACCACAAGGGGCTAGCGTGTTGGGGTTTGGGTCCTGTTTCTATGTTGTGTTTGCAAGAGAGGAATGGAATGATTCTTTTTTTTTTTTTTTTTTTTTCCTCCTGAGAATATTTTGTCAACCCCCAGCATATTTCAAAGGATTCAAAGTCTCTAATGAATCAAAGGATTCCAAGTCTCTAATCTGGGGATGAGAGGGAATGGAACTTGAGATGACAATGATATCAAGTTCTATCTCAAAGTGGCTGGAGTTGGCCTAGATTTGAGGTCAAGAGATATTTTTTTTTGTCTGGTGTAGGAAGAATCCATAGGAATCTTATTAGTAACTTTTCTCTAATTCATTTTGGAAATAATCAGACCAAAGGAAATTAACTATAAAGAGAGCAAGATGGTGAGCCCTTATGTCATGATTCGATGTTTAAAAGAAAAAAAAAAAGATGGGTGGGAAGATCTAAAAAAAAAAAAAATCAAATTTTGAAAAACAAAGTAGGAATTTTGAATATCATATGATTTTTGAATGAATTATTTCTTTTATTTGTTTAATAAAATCCAGTAAAGCAAATCTCAACACAAAGAAAGATCATCCAATAAACAGAGCCACATGGATTGCCACATGGATTGCCACATGGATTGCCACATGGATTATTGGATTATTATATACCATTATAAGTCATCAGAAGACATTGCCATGGAAACAATTGGCCATAATGAAGTTCCTTCCCACATGGAGACCATTCTCAGTGGGATGGCCCTTTCATTTTGTGCCATATTCATTTAATTAGGTAAGTATACGTGGGAGAGTTTGACAGGATGGGGAGATTACATGGTGGGAGTAATAACATTTAAATGAGAGGTGATATTTGGTGGTTAGATATGGCACACGTTTTGTTTTTTCATGTGTATTTGACTCAACTACTCAGTATTTTCTATATAAAACAATTAAAATTTATTTCCTCCCTCACTAAAATGTGTAAGCTGGAATTACGTGAGTTCTCTAAGATTTCTAGGTAGCATCAGAAATATGAGGGAAACCCCATTAGGTCCTAAACTTTCCCTTGTGGTAGAAAATTGACTTTATAATCTGCCTTTTAGAGAAAGAACTGGAGACAGACGTAGAAGTCTTTTTGTAGAGTAACAGAGACCGGTATTTGCTAAAAAAAATAATGATAGTGGAAAGGCAGCTGCTGAGCTTCTTAGCTTAGTAATTTCTCTTTTTATTTCTTTTTAATATTTTTTTTCTAGTTGTAGATGGACACGATGCCTTTATTTATTTATTTTTAATGTGGTGCTGAGGATCATACCCAGTGCCTCACATGTGCCAGGCAAGTGCTCTACCACTGAGCCCCAGCCCCAGCCCCAGCCTCTCAATAATCTCTTTTAATCATAAGCTGTTGCTAAGCACTGTGTGAGTTTCACCTATTCTATAGCCAATGGCTGTGAAGATTTACACACATGTTCATTAATTCTTTTGCTCACTAATGCTTCTGGAATCTTTCTTTTGGCTTCGTCTTTCACCTTCTGGACATACGTTCTTTAGTGGTATTTCAATGAAGGTCTGTAACTGATAAATTCTTCATCTGAAAACGTCTATTTTGCTCTTAAACAACAATTTAGCGAGGTGTCAAATTCAGGTCAACAATGATTTTCTCTCAACACTTTGATACTATTATTTCATTGTCTCTGAATTTTTTTTCTTTTGAGGAATCTGCTCTCACTCTAATCTAAATGTGCTCTCTCTGTGGTTACTTTTAAGATTTCCTTTCTCCCCTTGGTGTTTTGAATGTGTTTAAGCATAGATTTATTTTTAAACTCTCTGGTTGGAACTTGGTGAGACTCATCATTTCGAGTATTTCTTTCTATTTGGAAATTTCTCAGGGACTTCCTATTTAAAATATTATCCCACTTCTATCTATCCTCTCCTTCAAGAATTTTCTTATGCATTTTATGAACTTTATTATATCCAGCTTTACATCAGATAGATTAAAAAAACCAACTTTAATGGTGATTTGAATAAGTAAGACTTTTTTCCCCCCTCCCTAACATCATTAGGTGTTTAGAGGTAAGTGGGTTTAGGACCTTTTAGCTTTCTGCTTCATTGTTTTTGTATATTTGCTTTACCTTTATTACTGTGATAGTTTTCCACACAGGAGGAATTGGGATGTCAAAGGACATTCTTTTAGAGTATCCTCAGGAACTTGGAAGTTTCTGCTTCTATTTCATTGGACATAACTGTGTTATCTAGTTGCTCTTTTACTTTGGGGAGCTGAGAGATTTCTTTCTTTCTTTTTTTAAAGTGGACATATCATCATTCTAAAGAAAATCAGCCATCTGTGACTAAAGATGGAAGAATGGAATTATCCATAAACTATAAGTGGGTTTGATAGCACATGTTGGGATTCTGTCTGATATCTCGTTATCTTTTATGTAATTGTCTCTGTCTCTCTATGTTTTGATATTCTGGGTGATTCCTCAGATACATATTCTAATTCACTAATTCCTCCTTCATCTATGTCTAATGAGGCATTTAAACCAGTAATAATTTTTAAAATTTTAATTAACTACATTTTTCTCTAAAAGTTTTATATTTTTATAAAGCTATCCTTATTTAGAAGTGTCTTAGTCTTTCTATGTGAATTCTATTCTCTTTTTAATAATATAAAATATTTATTTTATAACTTGCTTGAGCCTATTGTTCTATGACTTCAAGCTCTTAGGATTTACTGTGTCTGCAGGCTCATTCATGATAAATACTTCCTTGTGTGTTTTGAAAGTTTGATTATGAGATTCTCATAACTTTTCTCCTGCGCTCTTGTGTGGTCCTGATTGAAACACTGTTGCTCAGGGCAGCCTTCTGCTTTCTTCTCCAGATGTTTTGGGGGTTCCTGAATCATGAGGATATCAGACCATGCAAGGGATTCCCCAAGGTTCCTGTTTCTCATGGAGGCAGAGGGTGTCTGGGCTGGTTTGCAGACCTTTTTTCCATTCCAGCTGTTTTGGGGATTTTCCTTCTCATTTGTCTCTGCATGGTGTGTGGCTTGCCACACCGCCCTCCTTGGAGGGCCTGGGAGGGATTGACAAACACAGTAGAGTTCTCAACTAATTGGGGCTCAATACACGGATTGGAGGCTATTGGAGAAAGAAGCTGTCAAGACAGTGCTGACCCAGTGAGATACTCTGGAGACTAACATAGAATTGAAAAGTGAACATCTAGAAACCAAAAGGGAATTCAAGATGACTGTTTCTAAAACTTATATGACTCTATGCACATCTTTGATAGTATCTTGAGCCAGCCTTAGAGGATTGTCACTTGAATACAAGTAAGAAATAGCAAATGATTCAAAGTTTCATTTATTTAATTACCTGGGACCCTCCAAAAGTATGGAAGCATTTCTGCAGTAATTCTTTTACTATGGCATTTTTTTTTTCTGACTTACCCACTAGATAAAAGGTATTGTGAAGAACTGGTGGACGGAAGTGACTGAGATGGAGTTTTTATTGATAAGTATAGAAGCAAAGATACAAACAAATCCATGTAATCAAATAAATTGGCAATTCTATTTCTATTCTATTTATGGAGGTTTTGAGGAACCTCTATGCTATTCTCCAGAATGGCTGTGCTAAATAATGTACATTCCCACCAACAGTGGACAGAATTCCCTTTTCTCCTCATCCCCGTTAGCATGTGCTATTTTTGTCTTTTTGATAATAGCCATTAGGGAAGGATAATATCTCATTGTGGTTTTGATTTAAATTTCCCTGATGATTAGCGGTGTTGAGCATTTGTTCATATTATTTTTGGTCATTTTTTTTTCCTGTCTTCTTTTAAAAAATGCCCAGTGAACCCATGTAAAATAGATTCTCCCATTACTCTTTAATTAACTTTGTAACACTTCTGATATTCTTTGTTTAATAATTTATTATCTACATCTATCTTCCTCCAAAGATGGTAAAATTCATGATAGTAGAATTTATTTTTTTTTGTCTTTGTAACTGTAGTCCCTAGAGAAGAGAAAAAATATTTAGCACATAATCATATATATAATATATATGTTATATATATATATATATATATATATATATATATATAAATATGGATTCACTGTATGAGTGAAGTGACATGCTTGGACTCTTGAGTTGGGGGGGAAACTAAAATCTCTTTTTGAACCCTCTAAAAGTGACCAGGAACACAAGGGTTGCACTGTGTCTATCTTCTTGGTCACTGACCTGCTGTGTTATGTTCCATTGATGCTTCAGGCACAGCCAACCTTCAGTAATGCCACGATGCCAGTCAGGATTCTTTTTTACTTCCATTTTGAATTGTAATTGAAAGCAGTGATCTTTTTTAAAAAAACTTTTTCTTTAAATTCGCACATAATGTCTACAGAATGCATTTATCATATCCGCCATGAACTACTTAAGAAAGCAAAGCAGATGCTCATGCATGCCTTCCTGGGCTATGTCAATCTGCTTTGCTTCACCAGAAGAATCTTTGTGTGTATCTATCAGATCATGTCCTTTTGCTTTGCATTGTGCAGTTATAGAAACCAATGCATCTTAAAAGACTTTCCCAAATCCAAAATAAAAGCTGGTATCTTCCAGTCCCCATGAATTCAGCAAGTAACTTTAAGAAATAAAGTTGTATTTTGGATCAATTGTAACTTATCTGAAAGTTAAAGTGACCTTGATGTATAAGGTTTCCCTTATACATCAATGGGAGCAAAGGAATGGGTACAGGGTCAACAGAAGTAGTCTGAAGTTTACATAGAAAGTTCCACAAAGAGCGTCATCTCAGAGGTCATGGAATTCTTGCTCACACAAAGCCTGCACATTTACTAAGAAATGCAGCTGCAAAACTCTACTTCCCTACTAAAAAAGTAGGCACACATCTTATTATTTTGTTTTCTATGTAGAATTGCTAAATTTAGCCAGACACAGTGGCATAAGCCTCTAATCCCAGCTACTCAAGGGGGCTGAAGCAGGAGGATGCACATTCAGCCTCAGCAACTTAGCGAGACCATGTCTTAAAAAAAAAAAAAAATACAAAGGATTGGGGATATAACTCAGTGGTAGAGTGTCCCTGGGTTTAATCTTGAGTATAGAGAAAAGAGGGTGGGGGAGGGAGAAAAAAGAGGGGGAAAGGAGAAAGAAAGAAAAAAAAGAAAGAAGCGCTAAATTTATAGACAATGGGAGAGAAATTAGTGGTCCTATTTTACAACCTCTGACTTTTTACCCACAAGAATTTTTTGGGGGGCGGGCGGGGGTGCAGCAACACCCAGTTTGTCAAATCCGTTACTGCCAGGTTATGCTGCATGCAGTGTCAGCTGAGAGCAGGCCAGCGGAAGCCAGGCGGCACCTAAGAAAGCCTTTCAAAGACAGACATTTCCCCTGTCTAGAGAAGGGAGCATCCTTTTGTTCTCCTTCCAGAAGGTCACGTGGCTGGCCAGCCTCCTCCAGAGCAGGAGAAATTCCTCAGGAGTTCCCTGGAATGGTGTTTCTGTTCTCTATCAGGCCACAAGTCGTGGGCCCCGCACTGTTTACAAGATACCCTGTGGCTTTTTGGAGTGACCTGGTTTCAGAGATCAGGTCCCAGGTGGGACATGAAAGCTGTCCCAGCTCCTGAGACAGCAAAAGGCATTTGTCAGCAAAGCGCGCCACTGGACTGAAAGAGTGGCAAATGCTCTCTGAGAGGGGCTTCCGCTCTGGAGTTCTCTGATTCATTAAGAAACTGGGGGAATGTGTTAATCCTTGCAGATTAATGAGGCACCATTAAGTCCTCTGCCTGATCAAAAACCTTCAGAGTCAAGGCATACTGAAAAGGGTACCAGACCCCAGGAGGTGAACAGTAACAGTTAAAAACGTCCTTGCTTCTCAGGGAAAATAGATATCAATCAACACATTCCCTTTGGCCTTGCTTTCTTTTTTCTTTTCTTACTTTCTTTCTTTTTTTATGAGATCATCCATGGGCAAACAGATTTTAAAGCCATTTTGGCAAGAGAGCAATTGGACTTTTCTGTGTTGTTGTTGGAGGCGAAATGGCATCAGTGAAAAAGGATTTGAAAGTTCTGTTAATGGAGAACAGCAGAAGTTGTTTTTCTTAATTAACAAGTATCAAGGCAGATTTGATAGCAATTTCCCCCCTTTATCCCCTCCCTGCTAGCTAAACAACCAATTAGTTGTTTTTTGAGATGGGGGTCTAGCTATGATACCCAGGCCAGTCTCGGATTGATGGACTCATGCAATTCTCCCACCTCTGCCTCCTGAATAGCTGAGTCTCCAGGCATGTGGCACTGCACCCGACACCAATTAACTTTTAAAAAGGAATTTTATAATTGCACGAAGGGAGAGTTTTTTTCTTTGTAAGCTGCCTGACCATATGCTCTTCCACCTGTCCCGGTAGTGCTGTCTCAGGTCTGGTTTGTCAGAGGCACACTTTGCTCTGAGTAGGCTGAGTAGCTGATAGGAAAATGAGAACAGTCTAATCTTCTCCGAGATTAAAAACATTCATATTCTCTACTTCCATGGCACTACTGGAAGTTGAATAACTTAAACTTCATGGGAGAATCACAACATAATATAAATGAAAGGCATGGAACGTGGGAGAGAGAGAGAGATGAAAGGAAATGAAGCAGGAAATCCTAGTGGTGAAGCTTCATTCTCAAGTCCCCTTAAAGGAAAAGGCCAGAATTAATGAGAGTGCTGAGCCCTCTTTATCCCATATTTATTTTGGCCGGACATCAACCTTCTGTATGAAGATTGAAGGAACATGAGGAACTTTAGTTATGGGGCTGAGGGCTCTCACGTCTAATAGCTACCAACTTGTAACACGCAAGTAGTGTAAAAGCTTTTGTTAATAGCTCAAGAAGCAATTTCTTCTATGTTAAAGATTTTTTACTTTGTGGTCTTTAAAAATGAAGGATGCTTTAATATAACACGGTCCTCAAGTCCAACAAGAAGTCCTCAATCAACAAGAAAGGACTGGATTCTCCCTTATGCTAGCTATGAGCAAATGTATTCTCTGTTATACCTTTTAAAATATTATGTATCTCTCCTAAAGGCAGGGACTCATTCATAACTCCCAGGATTTAACTTAATTCTCCTGGTTTTCTATGATTTTAAAGTATGAGAGAGTACCATTTTGAACCCTAAGTCCCCCGCCCCAAAACAAAACAAAGAAAAAAACAAAACAAAACCAAAACTCAAACTAAACTAAGTAATAGTGTTACCCTAAAGCTGAAGGACAAATGAAATGCAGCCATCTTGGATTTGCTTGCCACAGCAACAATATGTACAAAATAAAGTTTCTGTAATGAAATCCTTCAGAATTTTCCAAGTTTTTGATTTCTGTGTTTTTCTTACCAAACAATATAAATTAAAATCAGTGAGCAAAATTTGTTTCTAAAAAAAAAAAAATGTTGGTGACAAGAAGCCCCATTTGTATTGCACGGTATTCTTTATGCTGATTAGCTTGGATGAAACTCCCCTCTCTGGACTCCATGACACCATCCTGTGACTCCCTTCAGGCTTTCTATGAGCTCAGGCTAACATCATTGGAGCTGTAGCTTAGTGGTGGAGTGCTTGCCTAGCATGTGCCAGGTCCTGGGTTTGATCCCTAGCACTGCAAACAACAATAACAACATCCCCCTAATGAATAGAAGTTTGTGTGTGTACTCAAATATGTCCATGTGTCCATGGTTAGGGTGGTCAATATTTCAGGATGCTGGCCTTGCAGCACTTTTGGAAGTATAGTGTATTATCAAGAAAGCCCTAAGGGGCTAATGATATCAGGTGCAGCTTTGGGAGTAGCCCTTTGAGTTAAGGAGCATGACACATTTTGCAGGAAGCTCAGGAGTCAGAAACTGGCCACAGTGTGGCTCTGTCTCTAGTGTGCTTGATCACCTGGGCACATCGTTTGACCTATTCTAATCTTGATCTTCTCACCTATGAAATTCAGTAGGCACAATGTCAAAGTTCCTTCCACCTCAAAGAAGT
Source organism: Callospermophilus lateralis (assembly GCF_048772815.1). NCBI lineage: Eukaryota > Metazoa > Chordata > Mammalia > Rodentia > Sciuridae > Callospermophilus > Callospermophilus lateralis. The sequence goes on from NC_135320.1 coordinate 12,620,438, forward strand.
TGCTCAAAGAGGGGCAGGCCTGGAGGCTAGGTTCCAGGTGGAGACCCTGGGAAGACAGGCTACTGGATCTAAAGTTTTGATTCTAGCTACTGGGGTGGCAGGAATAATCTGGCATTTGGAAAAGAGCTTGGATTTTGAGTTTTGACGAGGGATAGACTCTACTTTATCGGGTGTCAGTCACAGTGATTTGACCTCAATGTTCTAGTCTGTAGAGATAATGGTACCAGTCCCACTATTTAAGATTGCTTTGCAAATGAGTCATATATGGGAAAGCCCTTAGCATTTCACAAGTGTTTTTTCCTTTCTCTTATTCTTGGGATTTTGTCTGCTGAGTTCACATCATAATGGTCTTAGGGTCTGGGGGATCACCATCCAGCTGGGTTGTGAACAGGTTCAACACAGTTGTCTAGTGACCCTTCCTTCCAGCTGTGATGTCCTTGTTGACCTCTGTAAGGCCACCTTGCCATTCTTTTAGACCCATGTTTAGGCCTGCTGGAGAGGGTATGTTTTTGGTGTTACTCTCCATGACCGTATCACTAGTCTCAGTGTCAGCAGTGTTGTTACCACCAACAGTGTAGCTCCTCGCTTCCTTGGAAAGCTAAAGGAGGACCAAGGAGGAAGGGACTGGGGTATAGGCAGGCCCCGTGTGTTCCTGGGTTCTTTCACCTCTCCTTTATGATGCCTAGAAAGGTCGGGAGGAGGTTTCCCTTTTGAGTCTCCAACCTTGAGACTTCAATATACCAGGCGCAGATCTTAGTGCAGACTCACTCTGAAAGCACGCCTCCCTTTTAAACGGGGCATGTGCAGTTTATCCAGAGCTAGTCTTGAGTAATGTTCTTTTGAACAAACATATAAAGCAGCTGTAGATGCTGTCACCCCGTATAAAGATCATATCTCATCCACAGAGAGGGTTCACAGTGACCAGATAGCACAGCCTGGCAGAGACTCCTCCCTACGGATGCTGGCTCCATCCCAGGGCACAATGACGGTGGCTCCGCGATCTCTCCACAAACAGGGGGAGGGGAGACTGGCTGCTCCTCCACTCCACTTGGAATCGAAAAACTGGCACCTGTGCTTAATTTTGCAGCCCTCACGTTCAGCACATGAGGGCAAAGTACACAGTCGGTGCTTATGGAATGGTGGTTGAGCAATAGGCTTGAGTGTACACTGAAGAGAACTGCAGGGCTCCACCTCAGCATTAGAAGCATTCACACTCTTCAGGTCTTAGCTCAAATGGCGCCTGCCCCACACTGCCAAACTTAGGGCCGGACTGTTACTCCCTTTTGTCTTTCTCACACCCTCTGCTTATGTACAAGATCACTTGTGTGTGTATTGTCTGTCTCACTCTTCTGTCCCACTAGAGTGTACATGCTGGGCTGAGATGAAAGAGACATTTTCTGTCTCGTCAATGCTTCTCCCTAGTGCTTAGGACAGTGTCTCATCCAAAGTAGGCACTCAATAAATATTTCCTGAACTTGTTTGAGTGGTTTATGGAGGTCATTAGATACACAGATGTGAAAGACAGCCATGGTCCATTATCTAGAAGTCAGAATTTTGGCAACTTGAACTTTCCGAAAAATGCCTTTGAATCTGGAAATGAATAAGCATTCAGTGTCAGAAGTATCAAGAAGCAAACTCCTAACACAGGAAACACGTACTGGATGTGTTCAGTGTCATTATCAGGCTACACTGACTTCTAGCTAGTATTCAGGTCTTTAACCAGGTTACCTCATTTTTCAAGTCCACACCACGTTATAAGGAGTAGACACGAATGATGTTGGAGATTGATGCGGACATGTTCCTGACAGAGTAGGGTAGCAAAATCTGAGTCAGTGTAAGGGTGTATGAACACATAGGGCCATCAGAGCACTTCTTACCCTGTCTTATCTGAATTGGTTGGGAATCCTGTAGTTGATGAGTTAGGGCCTCATAGACTGTTCACCAGTATATGCAAGGGGGCTATAGAAGTACCTTATCTTTATATTGGTACATCTTAAGTGTTAGCACGTAAAAGGGTAAGCTTTATGTGTCAGATGTTCACTTGGCTATTTCTTCATTGTTCCAGTGTGTGCTCATTTTTTGTCCTAAAGAGAGAAAGAAAGTGGTATTGCTTTCAAAGTCCCACATAAATGTATTTTTCTTTTTATGTTCAAGAATTTGTAAATGCCCATTGCACTATATTGCTCTGGTAGACACTGTGGATTGATGGTTTCTTGTGGCTAGGATAGTCACATAAGGAACATGGCTTTCTCACTAAAAGAGACTGAGCCTGTAAACAAGGCTCTGTGTGGCTGGCACGGACGCAGCTGCTCTTATTTTTAACTGCTTTTGTGTGAGAATACAAAGAGAAATATTACGTAAAGAACAGGATGTTTTGGACATCCATTTCTACTGCATTACCTAATACTGTAGTTGCGGATTTCACAAGATTCATCTGCAGGTGTCGGGAGCATCAAAAATGTGTATTATTATGCTTTAGGCACTGGTGATAACAGCAAAGTTGAAAACTCTGAAAAATCATCTTGGAGATGCCAAAATTAAGTCATATATAATCTTGGACTGGACTGGTAACCGTGGCTTGGTACAGATAATTTCATTTATGAAGGTCAAGTTCTAACTGTTTCACCCTCGACAGTTATCTAACTTTGGGGAGGGCTTGGTTTCCACATTTGTGAACTGAGAAAAGCAATACATCCTGTGACTATTACATAGGGCGGTTGTACAACCGGACTGGGTGTCAGATGCGAGAGAACTTTAGAAATCTGGGTGCTGCTCCTGTGAGAGTTATTCATATGTGGTGCATTAATTTTTACTCAAAAAGCATTTTCTCATCTCTTATTTAATTTTCATACCACCCACAGGGTGCCCATGTCTTATAGAGGACTCCTACTTGCCAAGGTCAATTTGTTGGGAAGGTAAAGTTGGAATTTGCGTATCTCAGCTCCTGTTTGGATTTGTTCTATTACTCAAAGCAAGATGGAACAGGTATAATATAAAAGTTCAACTCCTTAATCATTCCATCAGGAGCCTAAAAGCATGTGTGAAATTGATAACTGATCATGGCAACACATAGGCCTCCTTAAACTAAGAAGGGAAATGCTGAAGAAGAACCTTCACTTTTCCATGGTTATAGTAGACTATATACAGGGAATCATTCCCCCAAGATACTAAATTGTAATGATCTGTTCTTGTTAGGGTTTCAGTTCTATCAGGGTGTCTTAAACCTCAGGCCCACCATGCAACTCCAACTTAAAGGGTGGCATATCAACACATTCTCACATGATGTGAATATAGGCCCGTGACTTTCCTTTTGACTGGCTCTTCTAGCAGCATTTATACAAAGGGAAACAGAAAAGCAAGCTCATTGATTTAATTATAGTATGGCTGTCAGTGATTGGACAATAAGTACACGCCTCGTGTCCTTTACTCCAACCAGGAGCCACAAGTAATAGTAGAGCATCCTGGTTAAAAGTCAGGCAGCCTGGCTTGAAACCTGTGCTCCTCCCTCTGTGTCACCTTGATGGTTATGTATCCACTCTGGGACACAGCATTCTTCTTTGAAATATGCCCGGTCCTCATGGGGCTTTAGAGAGAGTTAGTTTAGATTGACATGAAAGCCACCTAGACAATGCATGGTACATAGCAAATACTTAGTTGCTATCCACTGTTTTATTCATGTTGCAGTTTATCCTACAGGTGAGAAACTGAGGTTCAGAAGTAAAACTTGCTCAACTGAGACTATTACATAAGGCGGTTGTACAAAACTTGCTCAAGGTCACACTCTGAAGCCTCTAATTCAGAAGTTTCTCTCTTAAATGAACAACACTTGTTCACAACTTATGCCAAGGCCTGCAATGGAGGAGGAAACTACAAAAAGTCAGTGCTGAGGACAAAGCTTTGTCCTCTTTTGAGGTAGAAACTCCCCTTTAGGCTTCTTCAAGCTGAGGCCAGTGAGAGATCTGGATTGTATGAGCAAAACCCAATGACTGCCATTTGCAATAGCTATCATTTATTCTGACATTAGTTCTGAAGTCTGTGCATCTTACTCAAGGAAATCAAATACAGACCACAAATGAATAGTGCTACTGCATAATGGGTAAAATGCTTTCCTTTTTTTCCTGCATAAAACTCACCAAGATAAAATATTTTTCTTGAAATCATATGCCTGTAATTCTCACTAACTGCTTGGCAGAAGGTGACCGTGGTCTGAGGGTGACATTGATTTTTATTCCAATTTATTTTTGCAAGAGGTTTGGATCATCGCTCTTGCCTTGTGTAGTGCACACTGACTTCTAGTTCTGGTTAGCAGACTTGATTGCTGGGTTTTCCTGCCAGGCGGCTGTGGGTTCCTTGGTGGCTCTTGCCTTGGTAGCTATGAAGTCAGAGAACACTATGGGGCAGTTGTGTTGAGACACTCTCTTTGGGGAAAGGTAGGCTGTGTGTTCAATCATGGATTCTCAACCTTAGCACTGTTGATGCTTGAGGCCAAATCATTTCATGTTGGATGATGGGGTGGGGGGTCTTCTGCATTGTGTGATGTTGAGAATCACCCCTGGTCTTTCTACTCACTGGATGCAGTAGCACCCAGATCCTGTAGTTACGACAACCATAAACATCTCCAGATGTGGCTAACTGTCCCCTGGGGGGGGGGGAATCATCCATAATCAAGAGTGACTGTGTTAACTTTGGAGTCTTTCAGGTGATTGAAGGCAGAATTTGAGAGCCCTAGGTCAGGCATGCATGGGGGTGGGGGGAAGAAAGCATTCATGATGAGGTTATTTGCATATTAGAATAGACTAAATAAACCCGTTGACACATTGTGGCATAGTTGACCTTTAAACAAGAGTTAATTCAGGCTTTTTATTTTTTTATTTCTTTTGAATGATCTTGTACTTCAGAGGCATGCTAACCTTTACTCCTCACTATTTAAAAAAGCTTGTTATAAGTAAATACACCAGATCCTTCTTTAGAAGGACATTCCATAGAAAAGAGGAAAGATCTGGAGTAGGTAGAAAATGCTAACCACTGCATCAGGACGGCTGTCTGCGGTTCTCATTTCTCCTGCCCTGTTTTCTTGGAAGCTCACAGCATGTTTGTATTGTGGGTCTAAGTCTTCCTTCTTACCCCTCTGGTGCAGAATTAGGATCATAGGAACAAGGAAGGGGAAATCAGAAAAAGGACTGCTATGTTCCTCAGAATTGACAGTGCAGTCCAATGCTCCAGTGGCTATTTCCACCACTGCCGCTGTGACTTGATGTACGTGTTTGTGTGTGTGTGTCTGTGCTTCTCTCTGAGTGTGTGTGCCTGTCTCTCTGTGTGTCTGTCTGCTCCTATTTGTGTCTGTGTATCTCTGTGTTTCTATGTGTGTCTGTGTGGTTTGGACATGGCTGTGTTGGTCCTGGGCAGGACTTGCAATCTACTTTGTATCCAGAAGAGAAAAAAGCAGTTAGAAAATGCCCTGAACTGCTGAGGGAAAGATAGAGTTGCTTTGTGGAACTTGGAGTTTGTTTCAAATTTTTTTTTTTTTTTTTATCTACAAGTTCATTCAAATCCAATCACAGCAAAACTCATAGATTGTGATGTCATGTGGATTAAAACCAAAAGAGGCTATATAGAATGCCTTCTGCCAGATTTTACTTACGGCTTCAGGAAACTCCCCCACCCACCAACAGTCTTTTTTTTTTTTTTTCCCTTTGCTTTGTGAGCCAAAACTTCAGGGTTGTGCTTTATTTCTATTTACAGTTTTCTTTCTTTCTTTTTTTTTTTTAACAGTCCTTGGGCCTACAGCCTATCATCTGTATTGCTATTTCTCTAAGCTCGTATCACCCTAATTTATTTTCACATTAAAAAGGGAATATATATTCATAATTGTAGGATGGTTGAGGGCAGGGGAAGGTGGTGGGTAGATCAGGTATTGATTATTAGCCTAATCCACCTGTTGATTGTTTTGAAGCTAACTGAATTGAGAAAGCATCTCCATCAATAACAAGGTGGCTCTTCCTGCTGTGAAGTTCCCATGATGTGGCACTGACTTTCCCTAGCCTCTTAGCAAACTGGTAACCTCTGTCACTGTGTGACAGAGATGGATATTAGTAAATGGTCACTGTCACTTGGCAGGACTTAAGGAAGGAATAGGCTAGAGATCCTTTTAAGGGAAGGTATGGCCCTTAGGATGAGGAAGGAGAGAGCCCTTGGGCCCCTGTCCTGTATCTTTCTGTGTCTGTCATGCTTGAAATATTAGGGACACTCCAGCATCAACTCCTTTACCATTGCTGTCTGTGGGAAGGACCACACCCCTTTGCCTGGATTGGCTCAGAACTAGGAATACATCTGATTCCTGGTAGTAAGTCTTCTGCTAGCTAGAGAAAACCAAAACCCACCTCCTCCTAGTGTAATTTTTGAATCACATCAATGTGTGAGTATTAGTTCTAAGTATCAGACACAGGGAGTAGAATCTTGGTGTACAAATGAATTAATGGATAAATGCAGATGTGGCTTAAGAGTCACTTTAATTTACTGAATTGTCTCAATCTAGATATCTTCTTCTACTCATGTTTCTGTTTTCCAGCATTTTTCTGCTAAAGAAACTATATCCAATCTCTTTGGAGCTCTGATTCATTTAATAAACAGTTATTGGGTACTTCTTATATGCAAGGCATACCATTAGGTACTCTGCGGTATTCGCCTAATAAAGAACTCATACAATCAAATTTTTGAAAGGTACATTAACTACTGAAAGATTGAACAATCTTCATTCATTTATTCACTCCCCCACTCAGCAAACTGCTCTGTGTCAGGAGTTGTGCTAGAGACTGAGGCATGGAGTTTTATGATACACAGGACAGAATTCTGTGTATCAGTCAATGTATCAGTTTTCTTGGCAGCAAACACTCACACATTGGGTGATTTGAAGAGAGGAGAACAAAGGAACTGTGTACAGAGATATGAGCAGGTTTAGGAAAAGCAGTAAAGAATGGCACAGGATACAGGGCAAGTGGTAGGGAGAGGTAGACCTCTAATCTGCAGCTCCACTGGCCTCTAAAAGTTGGAGGACAGAAACCACATGAGGGAGCCAGGTGGGCAACCCCAGTGCACCTGGCAGAGCACAGAAGGCTGAGGGGTGGATCCGAGGCACAGTTTGGTAAAGGTAGTAGAAGTTGGTAGTTTGGAAACACTTGCCAATGCAGCCCTGCCCATGGAATCTTGAAACATAGAGAAAGACATAGATTTAAATGTTGCATTAGTCTCCTTTGCTATAACAAAACATCTAAGGATGGTTGACTTATAAAGAAAAGAGTTTTGTGGATCTGAAAGCCCCCAGGTGCTGGTTTTCTCACGGGCTCCCTGGCTTCATCACATCAGGTTGGATGACACCATGGCCGGAATGCATGTGAGAGGGAGAGATCACATGGTGAGACAGGAAGCCAGGTTTTATCTTTTATAACAACCCTCTCTATTAGGAACTAATTACATTAATTGCTTTCTGTAAGCATGCCCCAAGTACCCCTAATGACCTCACCAACCCACTGGGCCCCACTCACTTCTTAAAAGTCCCACCATCTTCCGGATAGAGCCTTATTTCCAGAGACCTGGTATAGAAATTAGAATAAAAATGATAAAAGAGGGGAATGAGTTAAAGAGAGGCTCTGAGGGCATGTGCCCTCTGCGACCAAGAGACCGATGCTACCTTTGGTAGGCACTGGAGAGACAAGGGGGTCAACTAAGTCCAATTGGAGAAGAAGAGGACCCCGTTCCTTGCCTTGTGAATTTCAAAGGATGGTATGAAATTCAAATGAAAATGTCCAGTTACAACTGGAAGAATGCACCTAGCACTTGAGAACAGTGTCTATGATACAACTGTTAGTACAAAGATAACGACTGAAGAATGCAATAGGTAGAGAGCGAGTGGAGAGTGGAAGGTCCTGGTCTTAACCATAGGCTTCAACTAGTGTTTTAAAGAAAAGAGATTTTTTTTTTCCCCCAGTATTTTTTTTTTTTTTTTCTGTTGTGACTAAAAGACTTGGGAAAAAAAAAAAATTAGAGGGGGGAAAAGTTTATTTTGGGGCTCCCAGTTTCAGAGGTCTCAGTCCAAAGATGGCCAACTCTGTTGCTCTGGGCCCAAGATGAAGCAGGAAGGAATAGGCTAGAGGTCCTTTTAAGGGAAGGTATGGCCCTTAGGATGAGGAAAGAGAGAGCCCTTGGGCCCCTGTCCTTGGAAGAGTGTGGGAGAGGAAAGCAGCCGAGAACAAGGCACCAGGAAGCAGAAAGTTCCCCTCACTACAGACAAAATATAAACTCCAAGGGTAAGCCCTCATCACCTACCTCCTCCAGCCACACCCTCCCTGCCTGTACTTACTGCTCAGTAAATCCCTATCAGGATTAATGCACTGATTCGGTGAAGACTCTCACCTCTAAGGTTTCTTGCACTGTCTTACACATGAGCTTCTGGGGCACACCTAATAGCTGAACCATAACAACTCGCATCAGGTAGGAGGTGGAACATGGGAGCAATGGAGGAGAGAGATGAGCCCGTCAGGAAGAGCCAGAGGAGATGATGGAGAAGCAACATGGAAACAACATTTGCTGAAACAGGCTCTCCAGCATCAGCATGGTGCTATTTTTGAGTGTTCAGTCCAGAAGACTCACTAATTGATTGTGGACCCTGTCATTAGTCAAATCTTCTGAAGCTGTGGATGGTGTGAGTGGGTAGGTTGGGGACCCAGGTCACAAAGATTTTTTTTTTTTTCCAATTAGACTCTGATTACAAACTTTCCATTGGGAGACTTCAAAGCTCTAGGCTATGAAGGTGAAAGTCATTGCCATATAAGGAACGGTTCTATCTCTGAAGAAGGCCCAGATATAAATAAGTCTGTCCTTGAACTTCAGCTATCATCTCTGAGAAACGCCCCCTCCCCACCACAGTGCACACATGTGAAGAAGTTTGGGGCTCAGGGAGTCGGACATGTTCTTGATGGTTCTATAAGAATTCTTCATCTCTTGTCTGGTTTAATGTTACTTTAAAATAGCGTTTGTGGTTTAATCATTTTTTGAGATCTTGCTACTAGATTTTTAAAATCTGTTGCTAGAAGCCAAGATAATTTGCTCATATAATTGTTTTTGAAACAGATCTTATGCAAGATATTCTGTACTGGTAAGGCTGAGCTGTGCATCTGCTGACTTGTGGCCAGACACCAAGAAGGACCCCAGCTGATTAGCAAAGTTGTATCCTTGCCAGGAACTGGATCTGGGACACATGTGGCGGTCCTCCTGACTCAGAGGAGGTGGGGACTAAAATCATTGTGGGTTGAAGAGGTCTGGCTAGAAGCCGGCTCCTCATGTTGCTGAGATAAGCAGTTCTTCTCTAGCCAGCAACATTCGCCTCTGAGTCCCTAGGGAGTGGGCCCGAGCTTCCTCTCCTAGCCATTCCCACTCCCCAGAGGCTCAGGAACTATCACAATTCTTCCTGGGAAAGAGCATTGGTCAGCCTAAGTTTTTGCTGCAACGTTAACATTTCTATACACATTTCTGGAAATCCTAAAATGAAGTCAAAAAAGTTACTCAAGGAGGATGGAGAAGTTCACCCTGATTCATTTCAGATTGTGATGTTACATGTTCTTGGATTCTTGTCTGGCACAAAGCAAGAAAAAATTTTAATAATCAGAATTACTGTAAAATTAAAAACAGTTTTCGGTAAGCATGGCCACAGTCTGCTTGAAGCTTGGGGCTGGTTGGTAGAAACTTGGGATTGTAAAAAAAAAAAAAAAAAAAAAAAAAAAAATGGTTCCTGTCTTCTCGTTTTTATTACAGCCCAGCTAGCAACGGCTGTGTAGGCGGCAGGCGATCAGAAATAAATGTCTAACTTGGATTTTGCACAATTGGGTTCTGCTCCAAAGCACACTGCCTGCCGGCTGACCCAGCTAGAGTTTTACAGGGACAGTAAATAGGTATAGTTTGGGAAATCGCAGGGCCCCCTCCAAGGCTGCTCTGGGGAACTCGTTGGTTTGCAGTTCACTCCTGATTAGAAGGCCCACAGCTGTCTTGCTTCCCTGTTCTATTCCGGAGAACACCACAAAAACGCATCTAGTTTCTTTTAATTTTTTTTTTTCCTGGGGCATTTTCTTCTTCTTTGATTCCTTTTTTTCTCCCTCCTCTTTCTCTTGTTTTTACAATCTTCCTGTAATGACTAATTGGCAGTGTTTCCCAGTCATTTTTCCCCCCCTCCAAGTTTCTCTTGCTCTGGTTACAAGTCGTTCTAACCCAGTAATATCCACAGGGACCTATAGACAGCCAACATTTCCAAATGATATACAGCATTCCCCCTTTCTTTCAAAAGTGTAAAACATTTACAAGGAAATGTACAAATGTATTAGGAACATATCCCGGGTCGGTCATTAGCGCGCGCGGCTTCCCCCGCGCGCCCAGGGTGCGCCCCCTGCCCAGACTCCCCCGCCCCCCCTCCCCCACCACCACCACCACCACCACGGTCCCCTCCGGAGCGCACGTTTCCGTGTGCCATTGGGGCGGCCCGCGAGACCGCAATTGCTCTGGCCCAGATTGACGAGCCTCCGATGCCCATTTACTGCGCGCGGCAGCCACTCTGGAGCCGCGGCACATCTGGATGGAGTCAGCTGCCGAGCGCCAGGGGCCAGCGCGGCCAAGCCAGCGGAGCGCGGCGGCGAGCGCAAGGGAGGCCGGCGCCCGGGCAGCCTCCGCCGGCCGACCCCCCGGTCCCAACCCGGGGCTGGATTTCCTGATGTAAACAGAGCGGCCCTGCAAGAACAGAGCCGCTCTGCTGAATGTGTCATTGAGTGTTCTTTATCTGCTTGGGGTCAACCCAGCGACTTAGAAAAACAGAAGCGTTGCTTTGAATTTAAACAGCTCCAAAGCCATAGAGACGGTTGCTCTTGGGGTGGAGGGGAGGTGGTGGTGGTGGTGGGGGGGGGGGGGGAAGGCCTGAAACCTAGCTCCTGCTTTCGTGTTTACTTGTTCCACTTTATGGTAATTTGGGGGCTAATTTCATTATCTACAGCCAAATTGGAAACAAGATGCCCCTTTTTTTTTTTTTTTTTTTTTTTCCCTGTTAGTGGTGCTAAAGGCATGTGTTAGTTGCTATGCTGGAGGGTGAAGGTTTCAACCGCCCCACCGGTGCCCGGCAGCCCTCTCCCCCCCCCCCCACCCCAAGTGCCAAAGTGATCAGGCTTTGATTTTTCCCGGGGAAGCTGACACGGGGTTCTGGGAGAAGTGCGTTGCATTCTGTCCTTGAGTTCCAGCCAAGAATGCGTTTCCTTCCTGGGTTCCCAGAAAGGCTCTGCTTTGGGGAGGGCTGAAAAGACAGGTTTCCTACTCTGAAAAGTGGATGCGGGTTCCTTCTCTAATTTTTTTTTTTTTTTTTTTTAAACAAGGGCTTGGGACTCTTCTCCTTGTCCTGCTGTGCGTTCCTTTGCAGGCTGGGACCTCCCCCCCCCCCCCCCCCCGCCCCTTTAGCTGTTTGGCTTCCCTTCCTCTATGGGCAGGGGATAAGAGCTCTCTCGTTTGGATTCTGAATGTTCGTGAAAGTAGAGATCAGCCAACTATTAAACCACGACAGTCATTTTTGACCTCGATGGTAGAGAAGGAAAATTCTAAATGATGGCAAAGCCTGGGTTGTCATCACTGATAATTAAAATGAAATGTAGATGCGTTTCCAGCCCAGTTACAAGCCACTTGAAAACCCGTCGCGTCTAGAAATTTCGACTGGCGGCACCACCGTCCTCAGATACTGGCAGAGCTTCCCCAACCCTCAAGTAGGGACGAGTTTTTGCGAAAGTCTTTTTAAATGGCAATCGGGAGGAGCCGTGTGTGCGTATCTGAGGGCAGAATCTGGCGGATCTGCAGGGTAGGAGCAGGCTTGGAAGAAGCTCCGGGTGTAAGATTTCAGTAGTGCAGCTTCCTGTGGAGACTTCTCAGAACGTTTAGAGTCCTCAGCCACAAAACAATGGCAGGACTTCAGGAGCAGTTTTACGGTGAAAAGAAACCCCGGTACACCATCTCTCTATGAAGGAAGGGGCTGGGGATTAATCACCCATTGATAGGTTAACAGGGGGCTTCTTGTCTTCCCAGACTGTATTTTAATGAATTTGCCAGCGGTTGGACCAAGACTCCTGGATAGGACCAAGGTCCAGCTGGACCAGTTGGCTGGGACCTTTCCTCCTTTATCTGTTGGGCTACTCCTGATTTTGATAAGAGATGGGGGCCCAAAGGAAGTTAATAATGAAGTTTAAGTTTAGAGCAATCTCTCGTGACCCTCAAAAGCGAACAGAGAAGAGGGAGAACATCCGCTCCCTGTACACGTTGAGATGCAAGTAGGAATCTCCAGTGACTTTCTAGGATTATTATAGTGTCCCCGCTCATGGAGAAGTGAGTCAGGAACTCAGGAGTCCTCCTTTCAAAGACCCATGTCCTTGGCTTTTCATGTTTTCAAACGTTTATGGAGATACAATGAAAACAGGCAGCAGGTTCTATATAGTTTGCTACCTGAGAGACAAGCGTGGTTACTTGGTGACTGAACCACTCTGACACTCAGTCTCCTCATCACTATTATGTCTCCAGGTTACTAGAGGTTAAACTAGGCAATGCATATAAAGGCCTAGACCCGTGCCTGCAACATAGGAGTTACTTGGTAAATGTTTACGGAGTAAGGCTCATTGCACTTCAGTTTGAGTTTTGTATTTTTGCCCTTTGCCTTCCGATCTGTAAAAGACACGGGGAATATGAAGACATATTGTTTTCTTGTCTTTTTTAAAGAGACCTCCTGAAAATCCATTACAAACACCTGCTTTTATTTTTTTGGAAGTTCCTTGTTTCAAATGCTTTGTTCCATCAACAAACCCAGGGTCAGGTTGTGGACTCTGGGTTTTTGAGCCTGGAGAATCAGTTTACCTCAGCAAGTGGATCCGTGGGAGCAGATGTGTCAGTGTGTGGCCATGTCAGCCACACCATCCTCTTCCTACTTGGGCCAGAGACTATCTTATTTATTGACTTATTTTGAGGGGAGGGGTCCTGAGCCAAACATGAGCCTAGCACAGAACACTGACTGGGTCCTAGCCTGTGTTTTCTTCTTGGAATGTTTATTGTGATAATAGTAGTACCCCATTTGTTAGTTGTAAGAAATAACATAGAGATCCTAGGCACTCTTTACCCAGATTCTCCCAATGGGAACATTTTGCAAAACTATAATTCAATGTCACAACTGGTAGATGGAAATCAATCTAATTGTCTTAGCTTATTCAGATTTGTATCATGTGTGGGTGTTTATTAGTCCTTTATAACTTTTTGAATTTGCAGGTTCCTTGACCACAGTCAAGATACTAATGTAGTTCATCACCATGAAGATCCCTCGTGCCATTCTTTTTTTTTTTTTTTTTTTTAAGAGAGAGAGAGAGAGAATTTTTTAATATATATATATATATTTTTTTTTAGTTCTCGGCAGACACAACATCTTTGTTTGTATGTGGTGCTGAGGATCGAACCCTGGCTGCACGCATGCCAGGCGAGCATGCTACGCCTTGAGCCACATCCCCAGCCCACGTGCCATCCTTTTATGACTACATCCACTTTCCTTCACCACTGCTTCCTCCCTATTTTTTCCTAATCCTTGCAAATCTGTCTTTTAATTCTAAAAATTTTGTCCGATGAACAACATTATGTAAGTAGAATCCCAGTTTAATTTTTTGGGATTGGCATTTTTTACTTAGCGTGATTCCCTGAGAATTCATTCAAATTACTGCATGTATCCATACTCTTTTTCTTTTCATTGAGGAGTAGTGTTCCATAATGTGGCTAGATCACAATTTGTTTAGCTATTCACCAGCTGAAGGACTTCTGGGTTAATGCTAATTTCGGCTATTACAAACAAAGGTGCTACAAATATTTGTGTATAGATTTTGGTGTAAACATAGTTTTTGTTTCTCTAGGATAAGTGTACAAATTGACAATTGCTGGATTTTATGGTAGTTTAATGTCTAATTTTATAAGAAACTGCCAAACTGTTTTCTGGAGTGGCTGTACCACTTTTTATTCCCACCAGCAGTATATGAGTAACCCAGTTTCTCTATATCCTTGCCAACATTTGGTTTCATCAGTTTTTCCATTTTAGCCATTCTGATAAGTGTATACTGATATCCTTTGTGGCTTTAAATTTTAATTCCCTTAATGTCTAATGATATTTAATATTTTTTTCATGGGATAATGTCACATATACATACTTTTCTTTAATGTTGAGTTTTTAGAATTCTTTATATATGCTCAATAGTAGTCCTTTTTCAAATGTGTGGCTTGCCAATATTTTCCCCCCAATCTCAGGTTTGTTTTATTATCCTTTTTACATGGACTATTATTGAGAAAAGACTTTTAATTTTGATGAAGTTCCATTTATCAGTATTTCCCTGTATGTCTCTGGATTTCAAGTCTAAGAAGCTTTTGTCTAATCTTAGATCTTAAATATCTTCTCTTAGGTCCTTTCCTTAGAAGTTTATAGTTGTACATTTTGTAGTTAATTTAGTTTGAAACAAGTTTTGTATATGAGAGTTTTAATGTTTTTTTCCCCTTCTTCTTGATATTCAATTAAATCATTATCATTTTTTGAAAAGGTTAGCCTTTCTTGATATTACTTTTGCACTTTTGTAAAAAAATCAGTCGAGAATATTTGGGTCTATTTCTGGGTTTTTAAATGTGTTCCATGCATCATGTGACGTTCTCTAGCAGCACCACACTGTACAATAGCTACATGCTATGATGATACTGAGTGCTTCCTCCTATTTTATTCCTCTTTGTTGAGATTATTTTACCTTTGCCTGTGCTTTTCCATACATATTTAAAGAATACACTTTTTGGTACCTACAAAAAAATTTAGTTGGATCTGTAGAAGAATTGCATTTAGCCTATGGATACATTTGGAGACACCTGACTTTGCTACTAATGTTGAAGCTTCTGATTTATAAACACGGCATGTCTCTCCATTTATTTATATATTATTTTGTTTATTCTATAAGCATTTTTTTACATTTTAATTACTGAGTTTCTGTTTAAGTTTTTGTTAAGTTTATATCTTAAATATTTCATTTTCTTGGGGTAAATGGGAATGCATTTTTAATTTCAGTCACTATATGTTCATCATTAGTATTTAGAAATCAACTAATTTTGATAAACTAATCTTGCATCTGGGAACCTCAATGAGCTTATTTATTACCATAGAAGTTTTCTCTGTAAATCCTTTATTTCCTATATAAACAACCATATCATCTGTAAATACAGTTTTTATCTTTTTCTTTCTAATATGTATGCCTTTTATTTCTTCTTATTATTCTTTCAGTAGCTAGAACTTCTAGTATTATGTTGAGTAACAGTGGTAGAGTCTTTTCTTATTCCAAATATTAGGATAAAAGCATTTGATCTTTCATCCATAAGTATAAAATAATCTGTGCAGGGCTTTGTGTGGGTATGTGTGTAGGTTAGACAGTCTTTAATAATTTGAGATAATTTCTCACTACTACTCATTTCTGTTTTTGACTTGAGTGTGGAATTTTGTCAAATACTTTTCATTATCAACTAATATAATTTTTCTTCTTTGCTTATTAATATGGTAGAATATTGGAATATACTGACAAAATTTAAAATGTTGAAATAAATTTGCATAACTGCAATAATCTCACTTGGTTAGAGTACATATTTCTTTGTATACATTGTCCAATTTCATTTGCTAATATTGTATTGAAAAATTTCACATACAAGTCAATTATATAGGTTGGCCTATGGTTTTCTTTTCACCATTTCTGTGTGACTTTGGTTTCAGGATCATACTGACATTATTAAATGAGCTGAGAAGTGTTCTTTCCTCTTTTATCACCTAGAAGAGATTGTGTAAGATTAATTTTAATTAAAAAAAATATTTTGGTGAAATACTCCAGTTTAGTGAACCACTTGTTCTAGAGATTGCTTCTTTTAAGCAGATTTTAAATTATGAATTTAATATCTTTAGTGTTTTAAGGATTGTTCAAATCATATGGTTGGTTTGATCAAGTTTTAGTAGTTTGTAGTTTTCAAGGAATTTGTTCATTTTTTCAATTTTATTTATTGATTTATTTGTTTGGTGGGTATTGGAAATTGAACCCAGGACCTTGCATGTGCTAGGAAAATGCTGTACAACTGACCTATATCCCCAGCCTTTTTTTTTTTTTTTTTTTTTTTTTTGGTCTTTTTGAGATAGGGTCTTACTGAATTGCTGAAGTTGATTTTGAACATTTGATCCTTCTGCCTCAGCCTCCTGAGTGGCTGGGATTACAGGTGTTTACAATCAGGATGGGAAGATTCCATCCCCCTCCACACACATGGTATAGGGGCTTGAACTCATAGTCTGGCACATGCTAAGCAATCATTCTGCCTTTACTGACCAAATTACATCCCCAGCTCTAAGTAGAGAATTTTTTTAAAAGTAAATTTGTTTATAATATTATGTACAACGTCTTTATTTTTAAATTTTCCAATGCTGGGGATTAAACCAGTGCCTTGTACGTACTAGACAAGTGCTCTACCAATGAGCTATACCCCCAACCCCTTATTACCTTTTTAATGATTATAGGATCTGTAGAGATATTTGTAATTTCACTCCTGACAGATTTTTGTCTTCACTTTTTCCTTTAGGCTTTCCAGTTATATTAACTTTTCCAAAGAACCAGAATTTTGTTTCATTTATTGCCTCTGTTTTCTTATTTTCAATTTCATTGATTTCTGCTCTTAGGTTATTGAGGTAGGGGTTTAAATCTTTCATCATTTCTAATAGAAGCATTTAATGATAGAACTTTCCTTCTTGTAGCTGCTTTAACTGTTTCCTACATATTTTGATATATTGGATACTCTTGTTGGTTTTCACTTTGTTCTATTTTTTTTTCTCTTGAAATAACTGAGATTTTACTTTCTAATTTTTTCTTTTATACTGATGTATTAGAATTACACAGTGTGAGTTGTTGATAACACTTTTGTACATGCACCCAATATAACTCCATAATTTGGTCAATTTCATTCCTCACATCTCCCCCTTTCCTCCTTCCTCTGCCTGGTCTTATGAATCAGAAGATATTATGATCTTTGTTAAAATATCAAATATAATTCAGTTACACTAACAAGGAAAAGGATAGTGTATCGTATGGATGCATGCATATTCCTCCCCCTGTTCCTTCTTTTTTCCTCATTCCCCCCAATTTTTTCTTCTATCATCTTCTTTCTGTTTGAAGTACTTTCTTTTGATAATATTTAAAGGTGGTCCTGCTGATTATAAATTATTTAACTTGCTGCATCTGAGAATGTTTTTATTTTCCTTTTATTCCAGAAAGATAGCTTTGCTGGGTAGAGAACTCAGGATGAAAAATTTTTTCTTACTTTTTGTTACTAAAGGCTTGTTCAGCATTTTAAAATCTGGTGATGAATTTGTGAAGTTTTCAGATATTATTTCTTCACATACTCTTTAGATCCTTCCCTTTCCCTTTCCCTTTCAGGGCTCAATGATATGAAGGTGAATTTTTGTCTCGGAGGATGAAGACTGTCCATTGTTTAAAAATCTGTTTTCTCTCTGTTGTTTGTACTGAGTAAATCTTATTGTTTTGTCCTAAAATTTATCGTTTCATCTTCTTCATGTCTGACCTACCTATATAAAGCAAATTTTTGGATCTGTTAGTGCATTTCTCAGTTCTATACTTTTCAATCTGGTATTTTAAATAACTTTTATTTATTTCCTAAGGTTTGGTTTTTCATTGGTTTCAAGAGAATTTTTAATTGGTTGTTGAAGCATATTTTTGACTGCCATTCCAAATTCTTGCCAGGTAATTCTAACAGTAGATTATTAATCACTGTTGAAATTGGTTTATCTTCTTTTATTCCCAAGTTATGATTTCCCTGATTCTTGGATTCATATGTATTTTTTTCTTCAAAAGGGTAAAACACATGTTAATATGTCAACCATTTATTAAATATTAAGAAATCTGTTTTCCTGCTTTATTTTAGTAAACATTAATATAAAGTTCTCATCTATCCTCCCTAGGGAGTTGACTCCTATGCTTCTGGGCACCCCTGTGTTAACTAGCCCCAAGGTCGAGCACCCGGAATCCCGTGCTAACTGGTGAGTACAGCTGAGTGAGGGAAGATTGCACAGATGTGGAAGGTAGCATCACTCTAGATAGACATAATGTCACATGACCCACACAGGGGTTCCTTTTGACACTTCCCTCCATTAGTGTCATGTCGCATTGGTCGCTCCTGGGGCTCTTTCTCTCAGAGGTGACCAGGTTATGAATAAAGCAGGGACTCTCAGTCTGGGACTCAGGCTAGGTATCCAGCTGTTGAAGAAAGTTGAGAAAAGTGTCTGTTTATTTGAGGAGGGAAGGATTTGAACTGTGAGAACGAAACAGAAGAGAGAACTCTGGGGGCAATATCCTGTTTCATTTGCCATTCTCTAATTAAGATTACTTAAAGTTTTATGGTGCAATATAGCAGCAAGCTACAGCCCTGCCTTTGGGAATAAGCAATTTGGTTAAAAAAAAAAATTGTGCTATTAATTGATTCATGGATATTTCCCCCCTTTGCAAAGTCTGTTTGAACTGTGTTCCACTCCTGGCTTGTTTACCATTCAGGCATTTTTTAATAGTGGCAGTAATATGTTTCTTTGGTGGTTTACTTTACTTCTCGATTATTTTTTTTTCTTTTAATTTAATGACATGTAGTTCAGAGTACGGGGTAAGGCCGATCCTGCACATGATTTGCTTTATCTGTATTTACCTGCCAAAGGATTTCTTGACAATACAGACATTTGAAGAAGACTTACTAGAAATTTGCCACTAGTTCCAAAAAAATTCATGTTCATAGCAAACTGTTTTTTAAAAGTTTGTAATGAAAGCCCTCTTTGCCATTTAGGGAAATAACTGAAGAAAAACTAGTAGTTTATATTGGACTTGACCCCTGATGATATCTACTGTAAAGACTTCAGGAGATAATTAATCTTTTCTTCTCCAATTTTTATTTTAATGAAAAATTTTCAGCTCTACAAAACTTTTAAAGGAGGCAAATGAGATTCTTAGTTATACAATGCAGGAGTCAACTAATTTCTTTCTTAATCTTCAGTTACTTTAATAACATTTTTCCATGTAGCCTATAAAAGATTATTTAAGCCAATTAGATCTCTTCTGAATTATCACACTGAAAATTGCTTCAAATGAATGTTCTTTGTACCTCAGTGAGATGCTGAATTTGCCTGAAAACACTTCAATATCATGATGCTCTAAATGTATTCATTAAAGACTCCAGGGTTTTTCTTATAGATGTGTGTTCTTAAAACACACACACACACACACACACACATCTGTGAAAATATTTCCATTATTGTTAAGTAATTTATTGGTAAAATCAGAAGAAAACATTTTTTGAAAACCTTATTCTGGAACTATATTACTAATTTAGACAACTTCCCAAGTAACTCTTAAAATATTTTGTACTCTTTTTATATTTGAATCATTTATTTATTTATTTTTCACTAGAAAACCAAAGTCATTAATTCTATAGTTCTGTCATCAAAAAGGACTTCTTTGAAGACCAGTGTTCTTGGGTGCATTCGGGCCTGATGTTGCCTGTACCTTTGCAGTTAATTCACAAAATACACAGTAGATTCAAGAAAAAGGCAATTATGACAGATAATATATGATTGTGGGTAAGGCATTAGGAGCAGTTTAGTTATAGACCAAGGGACACTCCTCAAAATTTGGAAAGTCCAGGTGAGAAGTGAATAATATCATGTGAGCTATACCACATTAAGGTACTGGCCACAGATGAAGACATCAGGTGATAACTTTCTGGGTGACTCTTTGTTAAAAGATAATTTCAGAAAAAGGTGAAAGGGTGATTCTTATGTTGACTTAGAAATAATACATAATAAAGATTTTTGTTTTACTTGGCAATCAATGAGAACCATATCATTACTAAAAACCAAGGAAAGTTTAAAAGGCACAAATTTATATGGAGTAAATGATATAAATTGTGAATGGAAGAAAAACTGATTTATTTGTTCTGTTTTATGGTGCTGGGGTTTGAACTCAGGTCCTAACACATGATGCTGGTGCTTTACCAAAGAGTCATTGCTGCCATCACAGACTGGTTTTTTTTTTTTTTTTTTTTTTTTTTTTTTTTTGCACAGCAACAGTGAAATTCTTCCAAACAAGTTTTCAAATTCATCCTTTGCCTGCAGTTTACAAAGAGGTACAAAATAGCTCAATGACAACAAACATGGTAAAATCAGACCATCTGGAGGCGAGTGATATAGACAATGCATCATTTTCCACTGAAGCACAATATAGGTTTTTCTGCCCCATCTGTGGATTCAGTTTAATTTCTTGCCTCTCATGGGTAAGTGAAGTAATCAGGGAAAGGAGTATGAGACAAAAATCAAGCTTGTGCAATCCTTCAGTTCATTGGGAACAAACCAAACAAATGAACACACATTGTTTCTAATTCACTTGATGAAAAGGAAACTTGGGTAAGAATGGGAATGGGCTTTTCATTATTAGTAATACCCTCTTATTGCTCTTTGTAAAGTACATGGAGGCTGTTAACAGTGCTTTTGAGGTCAGTGAACGACTGAACTAATACCTCCTGCTGCAGAAAGATCAGAAACAACCAATAGAAACGTAACAAAGTTCAGTAAAAGTAGTGGGAGATTAGATACAATAGTAACAATTTTATATCCTACATAAGAGAAGTATTTACTGTACTATCTTTTCAAATACTTTCAGAGTGCATCCTTTAGAGACCCCACACAGACTGCACGCCAGGCCCTGTCCCATCCCTGTCCCTTTAGCCTTGAGACTCTGTGACCTGGCCATACCTCATGAAGAACTGGAGGACCAGGCTGAAGAATGTGGGAGTTTATTTCACTTGTCTCAACCTATTCCTCACCAAGTGCCTCAGCATGCAGTGGAGGGTTTTAAGGGCAAACAGAGGTAAAAACAATTTAAAACTCCCTCAAGAATTTAGCATTCGATCAAAAACTTCTGAGAAGGTGAGAAATAAAAGACAGGGTTGATGGACTGGTTTTCCTTTTTGGCAAGAAAAAAACATGGTGCGTTTTAAATCAAGCAAAAGAACTTAAGGATGTCGGAAATAGCGTATAAAGACAAGTTCTACTAGATGGAATGAACCCTTGGTAGGCTCAGGAAAGAACTCTAAACCCTGGCTACCTGGGCTTTTGGTGTTGTATGTCTGAGGGAGATGGGAGACCTGCTTGGAACCCCATTTTTTTCCCAAGAGCAGCTTGGTCAGGTGTTTTGATTGCTAACAGCAACCTAGAGATTCGCCCTATCACTAAATCCACCAAATCTTGTCTTACTCCTCTATGGAATGGAGATAACTTATAGGGTTGTGAAAATAAATAACATGGTATATACAATGATGAAACTTATGTTCTCAGTTGTCAGTGATTCCGTGGAAGGTGGCTATGACTGAGGCCGCCCAGGGCCCCTGCCTGGCTCCATGCCAATCTCATGCTAGGTTGGGCCCCATTGTTGGAGGAGCAGTAGGAATGGGAGGCAGTCTGGGTTGGGGAAAGGATACAGAAGGATACTGGTTCAAATCCTGGCTTTGCCCCAACAAGCTATATAGGTGGGCAATTGGTAACTCTCTAAGGTTATCAAAAATGTGTCATCTCTGAAATGGAGATTTGCTTTTAGTAAAAATTCAGTATGTGCTTAGTAATTCTTTAGCAAGAACTAAATGAGGTTGCAACATTGCAACTCTTAGTACCTGATGCTTAATAAATGATAGGATGTGCTTATAATGTTACTGAAGTTGGTCCATGAGATCACTCCTCTCTTCTCAGGCCTTATGGTCCATTGTCAGCCATCTGTGGAGATCTAGTACGAGGGCCATGCCCTTATGAAGTCTCCCTTGACCTTACGACTGACTGAGACAGTGGCTCCCTCCTTTCCAAGTCCTGTGCCCTCTCAGTTGGGTAGCACCCAAGCTGTGGGCCATAAGAATCTGACCTTTGATGGACTGGGTACAGGTTGTTAACATGTCAGGTTCCATACGTGACTATTTACTGATAGGCAATTATGACAGATAACATATGATTGTGGGTAAGGCATTAGGAGCAGTTTAGTTATAGACCAAGGGACTGTAATAGAAGAAACAACACACTGTCCTATCCTCCTCCAAAACACTGTAAAAATTTCTAAATCTGCAACATGGGGCAAGGCAGTTCGCATCTCAAAATTTCATATTCCTTTCATGTTCTTCATATCACACATCAAACTGATGATAATATGCAGCTCACAGATTTTATGGTCTTCTTAAAAGGACTGATTCCGAGTGTAGGAAAAACAAAGAGTTTATTAACCAGGGCCTTGGACAATCCCAGCATCCACCTATATTTCTGGATGTCTCAGGATAGAGTTTGTTCCAGTGTATCTTCAAGGTCAGCTCATTCCCCATGGAGAAAGCACCTAGGCCGGGAATGCTCACATCCTCTCTCCTTGGGACCTAGCTCAGACACATATGGAAAACTCAAGAGAAAACAGTTCTCATCGAAGGCTTTTCCTCCAATTTCTCCACAGGGTGGCCTGAAGGGACCTAGACAGACGCCCACACTCTATTTCCCTTTATCCTCTGGTGGCTTCAGGGGATTGAGGACCGGGGAGGAAGCTCTTTCCCACTCATGCGGTCATCTAATGCACTGCTGGAGAATGCAACTTCCATTGTGAGAAACTGTGCAGGCTGAGTCCTTCAATCAGACCCCAGGGCTCTCTGGGGAGAAGGAGGACTTTTATCTTGGGTCTCTGCTCTGTATTTGCATCACTAGCAGAAAGCAAACAGCCCAAGGAGAGGTGGCTTTTCCTTAGGCTTCTGATTCTTAAGCTACAGCATGCTAGCAAAGCTGCATTCAGTCCAGAGAAAAAGGAGACAGTGAGAAGAAATCGAGGGAGGCTTGGACTTAAACTGTGGTGATAAATGATGACTTCTTAAAGGCCTCTTACAGGCTCTGGTTGTCTTTTTGGGTTGATTTGGGCTTGACTTTCCTCCTCTTAGTTTTCCCTGAGTTTTGAAGCAGTGTGGTGTAGACAAGCAGTGTCTCTTCGGAGTCAGATGTCGTGGGTTTCAGCTGAGACTCCAACATTTTCTGTGTGATCTGGGAGAATTTGCTTAACATGTTGGGGGTTCCATTATTCTAGATGCCAAAAATGAGGTCAATAGTCCTTATCATATTCAATCATTTTGAGCAATAAATGAGAATGTTTGTGAATTTTTCTGGCACTAAGAAGGTGCTTGATAGAGGTTCATTAATTATTATTATTATTATTATTATTATTATTATTTACTTTGACAATCCTCATGTTGATGTGAATTTTCAAGAACTTCATTTTTTAAATTTTATCTATTCTAAATTTGTTACGTATTACAGCAGAGTACAATTCAATTCATATTACACATATAGAGCACAATTTTTCATGTCTCGGGTTGTACAAAAAGTAGAGTCACACCATTCAAGTCTTCATACATGTACTCAGGGTAATGATGTCCATCTCATCCCACCACTTTCCTACCCTCATTCCTCCTCCCTTCCTCTCCCTCCCCTTTTGCCCTATCTAAAATTCCTTCCATGCTCCCCACCCCATCCCCATTATGAATCAGCATCCTTATATCAGAGAAGACATTTGTCATTTGGTTTTTTGGAATTGGCTTACTTAGCAACTCCATCCATTTACCTGCAAATACCATGATTTTATTATCTTTTAATGCTGAGTAATATTCCATTGTGTATATATACCACATTTTCTTTATCCACTCATCTACTGAAGGGCATCTAGGTTGGTTCCACAGTTTAGCTATTGTGAATTGTGCTGCTATAAACATTGATGTAGCTGTGTTCCTGTAGTATAATGTTTTTAAATCCTTTGGGTATAAACCAAGGAGAGGGATAGCTGGGTCAAATGGTGATTCCATTCCCAGTTTTCCAAGGAATCTCCATACTGCTTTCCAGATTGACTGCATCAATTTGCAGTCCCACCAGCAATGTAGGAGTGTACCTTTCTCCCCCACATCCTCACCAACACTTATTGTTGTTTGTATTCTTAGTAACTGCCATTCTGACTGGAGTAAGATGAAATCTTAGAGTAGTTTTGATTTGCATTCCTTTAATTAATAGATGTTGAACACTTTTTCATATATTTGTTGATTAATTGGATATCATCTTCTGAGAAGTGACTGTCTGTTCAGTTCCTTGGCCCATTTACTGATTGGGTTATTTGGGGTTTTTTGGTGTTAAGATTTTTAAGTTATTTATATATCCTAGAGATAAGTTCTCTATCTGATGTGCATGTGGTAAAAATTTGCCCCTATTCTGTAGGCTCTCTATTCACCTCACTGATTGTTTCTTTTGCTGAGAAGAAGGTTTTCAGTTTGAATCCATCTCATTTAATGATTCTTGATTTTAATTCTTGCACTATGGGAATCTTATTAAGGAAGTCAGGGCCTAATCTGACATGATGGATATTTGGGCCTACTTTTTCTTCTAATAGACACAGGGACTCTGGTCTAATTCCTAGGTCCTTGATCCACTTTGAGTTGAGTTTTGTATATGGTGAGAGATAGGGGCTAATTTCATTTTGTTGCATATGGATTTCTAGTTTTCCAAGCATGATTTGTTGAAGAGGCTATCTTTTCTCCAATATGTGTTTTTGGTGCCTTTGTGTGATGTAAGATAACTGTAATTATGTAGGTTTGTCTCTGTGTCCTCTGTTCTGTACCATTGGTCTACAAGTCTATTTTGGTGGCAATATCATGCTATTTTTGTTACTGTTGCTCTGTAGTATAGTTTAAGGTTTGGTATAGTTTTGGTATAGTGATACCAATCCTTAACACTTCTTGTTAAGGATTGCTTTAGCTATTCTGGTTCTCTTATTTTTCCAGATGAATTTCATGACTGCTTTTTCTATTTCTATGAAGATTGTCCTTGGTATTTTGATTGGAATTGCATTAAATCTGTAGAGTGCTTTTGGTAGTATAGTCATTTTGACAATATTAATTCTGCCTATTCAAGAACAAGGAAGATCTTTCCATCTTCCAACAGATTCTTTAATTTCTTTCTTTAGCATTCTGTCATTGTAGAGGTCTTCACCTCTTTCATTAAGTTGATTCCCAAGTATTTTATTTTTTGAGACAATTGTACATGAAGTGGTTCTCCTAGTTTCTCTTTCTGATAGTAGTGCACTTATCATTCATTACATTACCTTGTGTGGTAGTTTCTTACCTGAGAACCTTTATCTGCACACTCTTGCTTGAACACTTTGATGCTGAGAATCAACCACCACCCCTGACTCTGGTTAGTACAGTCTTGAGCTATTCTTCTCCGAGCTTCATCAGCATAATTTGTTTTCCTAGGACTATCCCCACAGGGCAAATGGTTTGATTGTTCATTATAGAAGCTTTTAGAAAGACGCATCAACTCCTGGATGGGGCGGGGCGTGGGGGCTCTTGATCTTTCTATACTAACAACCATCTCTTTCCATGAGCTCTCAGGCCGTGAGTTGATTTTGTCTCCTAGGATTAACAAATGATTTTTAGATATTTGTTGGCTCTCTGATCAGAGTTGAGCAATGTTTTGTTCTTGGTGGAAATCTGCCCTCTTTCTCTCTCTCTCTCTTCTTTCCTTCTTCCTTCCCTTTCCTTCTCTTCCTCCACTTCTTTCCTTTACATTCCATCCTCATGGAAAGAGACGGTTGTTTCTTACTCGGATACACTCACTTACCCCAGTTTTATGGTGAAGTGCCCCCAGGCCCCACAGCCTCATAGGACTCAGAGGAGAGCTGTTTCTCTTCCTTCATCTCCTCCGCCCCCCCCCCACTTCCCTCACTCTTTCTTGATTTTTTTTTTTCTCTCTCTCTTTTCCCCCAGCCTCATTATTAGCACTACTTTTGGTCCATGTTATTTTTATTGCCCTTCAATTAGGGGGACCTTGAGGTGAACCCGTTCTTGAAGCTGGTGCTGGGGACTGAGAAGTTCTGAGGTTTTCGTTTAAAACCAGCAGCCTTTGGACAAAATTTAACCTACATCCTTCATTAACTCTAGTGGAGAACCCTCCTCAGTCCTGTCCTTCCTCTGTTAGGCAAAGGCAGGTTTGGGGAGATGGGACATTGGCAAATCTCTCTGTTCTTTAGGGGCCACAAGTCTTGAGTTCTGTAGCTGGATGGCCCATCTGTTAGGTTGAGTGTCCGGGGTACGGGGTGCTAAAGCAGTATTCATGAACAAAAGATTTCCACCCTTTCATGGATTTGTTTCCGTCTGGAGTTAAATCCAGGCTGGATTCCATCTTTAAAATGAATATGCTTATGTTATAATCCCAACATGTGTGCTCATCTTTCTAAATGACATGATTTCATTATGATGCTTGTGAAACTTTTAATATGGCTAAGAAAGTTTCTTAGAAGAACAAGGAGCTAAGTTTCAAAATTCAATGATTCCCATTCTTTTATTAGTGTGAGGCGGTATCAAAAAAAAAAAAAAAAAGGAAAATAAAGAAAATTTTAGTTGTCAAAAACCTCTTCCTTCAGATATTCCTTTGGCTAAGACAAAAGAAAAAAAATGTGGGAAACTTAAAAAAAAAATTACGCCTTTTAGATGCTCATAAATCACAACTTGAACCCTGCAGACTTTCTCCTACTGTTTCCTTCTGCATCTCATGCTTCATTTCCTTTTGCCCCCATTTTGCCCTTGGATCCACTCCCTTTCCTTCTTACCTGCCAGAAACCTCCAACACTCAGTTGCCTCTTGAAGCAAACCTCCCTCAGAACAGGGAGCCTTCTCTGTTGTTCTGAAACCCTCCTTTTTTTTTGAGCTGAGCATCATTGTTAGATTTTCCAAATAACTGTCTAGATTGGGAGACATTCCGAGAAGGATTGAGAATAATTTTAGGAATGTCTAATTTGGGACTTTCATATATATACCATTATTAGTGAGGACTTAAAATTTATAAAATCTGGGTGTAAAAAGCAGAATGGGAATTCCCAAGGATGATTTGAAAGATCTCAGATTTCATAGGAAACTAGAGGGGCTCAGAAAAGCTGTTAGTGTTGGAAGAGATCTACTGGAGGCTGCTTTCAAAGTCATTCCTATGAAAACAGATTGGACTCCAATTCCACAAGCTGAGACAAGACAGAGTTTAGAGACCTCACGGATAGGCCTCATGGTACCGTGGGCAGCATCTGGTGGACTTTGAATCAGATGGAGCCCAGCTCCCTCCTCAATTTTTGGAAATGAGGTTAAGCTAGAAATTGGGGGATCAACCCATAAATACATACTGGAACAGGAGATAACCCTAGAACTCAGAACTTGTTGTGAAGCATTTTGAAAACACTTGCAAATGGAAGGAAAATTCATCACTGATGAAATTGTTGCTTTTACAGATAAAATAACTAGGTTCTTTTGACTCTATCATTCAACCTCTAAAGAGGAAGTCTCTTGGCAAAAATATACGTAGACAATAACTGAAAGAACATTGGAATAAAAGTTGCCCTATCTTGTCTAAGAAAACAGAGACGTGCTTCAAAAACGAAATGATCTATCAATACAGTGCTCAGAGGGAATTTTCAAGAAGTTGATCTAAAGAAGAAAAGAGTTCCACTGGCTTATAGAGTTAAATAAGTGCAAATGATGGATCTAAAAGCTATGAAATATGCTACAAATACAGGTAAGATTTCCTCAATTTCAAAGGGCTTGTTTCTTATTGTATTCACCTAAAATATAAAGTTTTTAAAAAAATTTTTAGTTTTATAAGAATACTTCTCTTGTGTTTAATTAGGTTACTTTTATGCTGTCTTAAAATGTTTTATTATCAAATGAGTTGTAATATACTCTTTCTCAAGTACGCCAAATCCTATCAGTATTAAAGCTGACAATTCTTCCTTTCATTGATTCCAAGTGGAAGTGAAGTAAAATAATGTCAAGGATATATTTCATACCTAAAATTTTCTTTGGGATTTCCCAAGGCCCTAGAAAATCATGAAGATTTATTTTGGGCCTGTGCTTTCAATTTGAGATATACCTAGGAAATTCTATTAAAATACAGATGTTTAGTATGTGGTCTGGATTCATTGAATCCATTTTCTGGATATTCTTGATATTTTTTGGTATGTTTTTATTACATACTTAGTATATTCTTGATATGTTATGCATATTATATCTCTAGATATCTATATATCACAGTATTTTCCTCTATTACATTTCAAGTTCATTTTTATAAATCAAATTTATTCATATGGTCTTTGAAACACTGTGATTATCCTTATCAGTATTTTGTCTAAAAGTTTATATACCTTAAATATGTTTCGTATGCCATAACTATATATGTTTTTTTGTGATTTTCATTATTGTAATGAAATCTCATCGGATCTTTCACTTTGGAAAGAATCAGTAATAACATAACCATGGCCATTTTAAGTCTCTGCCATCTATGTCTACTACTTCTTTGATGCTTCCTGGAAGTTTCAGATACAGGGAGAGTTTTTGTCCTCATAACACTGATTGGAAGAACTCCATTGGCACTCTGCAGTCTGCATTCCTCCTGTATTTTAGCTGCCTTCTTTCCTCTTACTGGCTCAAGGCACCTGCATTAGTCAGCTCAGCTTTACTTACTGTGATAAAATACCTGGTGAAAACAACTTAAAGAAGGAAAATTTTATTTTGGCTCACTATTTCAGAGATTTCGGTCCATGGTACCTGGATCCGTGGTTTCTGGGCCTGTGGTGAGACAGTCCATCACTGCAGAGAGGTTGTGGCAGAGCAAAGCTGCTCACCCTATGGCTTCAGGGAAGCCGAGGGGGATGGGAAGGAGTTGGGGATGAGATACAGTCCCCAAGGGCACACCCCCAAGGACCCACTCCCTTTAATTAGATTTCCCCTTCTTCAGTTTCCACCCCCCCCAATAATCCATTCAACTATGAATTTTTCAATTAATTAGTCCTCAAATGAGGTTAGAGTCCTTATGCTCCAATCACTTTCTGAAAGCTCCACTTCTGAATGCTACCGCATTGGAGACCAATGAGCCTTTGGGGGACACCGCAGATCCAAACTGTAGCAGCACCTTCAACCATTGACTTCAAGTCTCCTGTTTTAACATTGATTTTGCATCCTAGTGCATGAGTGCAGCACTTGGTGGGTATGTACCATGAGCTGGAGAAAACATACAACCAAACCCACTGTTGCTCCTCATCTCAAGGGCCTGTCCTCTCTGTTCCCTCCAATCCCAAGTAAGATATTAGGATTGCTGCCCAACCCTAATCAAGCACCATCCCCCCCCACACACACACTTGGAAAGTCTCACATTAAATATAACTTTCAATTCCCAGTAACTGCAGACCTTTTCTTCCTGCCTCTGAGGCCCAGCCAAAGTTTGAGAGGTAGCGTATTCCCTCACTGCTGTAAGCAATCAACTTGGCTTTTTCTTATCAACGGGATCTGTTGGTGACTTTTTGGAGCCAGGTTCTGATACACTTTTCATGTGCCAGATATTTCAGAGAAGTTATAAAATGCAGGACATGACACATGTCTCTTCTTTGTGTTTTACATCTTAAGTTGTCGAGTTAAACTTTTAGAGATTTAAAAATATTTCAGCTTCTTGAGCATCATTTAAAATAACAATATATATATTTTTTCAACATACAGTAGATATCTGTTTTTGTTTTTAAATAATTTCTTACCATGGACTAATACATATTGTCCATTCAGAGAGAGTAACAGTATGGCTACCAGCAGCAGCTGGGGTAGAAATGAGCTTCTACTCAGTGCCAGGTCTTGTGTGAGGAGCTTCGTACATACTCCATCATCTTTACCCTCAGAATGCCCTGCCACATGGTGTCATCTTGTTTGATAGGTGAGGAAATTGGCTCTCACGTCTAAGGCCTCAGCTGAACAGGCACCCAGGCCTTGTCTTCCATTGATCCTTTCTTCTGGTGCTTACCATTTGCCTGTTGCGGGCCGCATGTGGTTACAGGTGCTGGTTACTAACGATGAGGAACAGACAGGGCAATCAAGAGTAGGCAGACTCACAGAGAATTGCAAAGTGGGCCTCCTGAACATGCAGAGCCCAGCCTGAGCCTTAGATCCAACGTCTGATCTGAAGCAGAACGATTAGATTCCAAGTTCTCCACTTTCCCCAGAGAATCTTCAAGGGCTCTCCGGTTTGGTGTCTCCTCTGTTTTTTAATTCCTACAAATACCAATGGCATGAGGGTTTATGGCTTCACCTTCCATGGCACCTGCCCTGAGGCCCTGTAAGAAGCATGGGGGCTGACTTCACCCTCCATTCCACAGCGATTGGGGGAGCCATCCTGTCTGCACCTTGCCATTCTTAACCGGTTCTGCACATGGTGTTTCTTAGAGTGCTTTTTGAGTTGCAGGTCTTTTATTTGGCTCACAATTTAATGCCTTGGGCAGGTGGAGGGCATGCACCTGTGTTGCACAGGTGCCTGTCCACAGCTTCCTGTCCGCACCAGCCTAGATGTTCAGAAGTCTCCTGGGATCTTCAATTTTCTCTTATCAGAAGGAGCTTGCGGTCCTGTTGGAAGTTGCCCGATGGACTGGCCAGTCTTTCTCTTCATTGTTTCTGTCAGGGGAAACTCGAGAACTTCTGCTGGCTCATGATGGCACATTCGAATTCTCAGAGGGAAAATTAGATTAGGTGGACCTGGGATATTTTAACACACACACTTTAAATGTCTCAGTTCCTTGAAATGCACTCAAGTCTAATTTAGAGCTGTCTTGTTCTTAAAATTGAGAAAGCATTCACATTGTTTCCCTGTCTTTTCTTCTCTCTTTTTTTCTGTATTTTCCTGAATAACGAACCATCAGGCAGCTATTAGGAAATCTGCTGGAGGACGTTGAGCCCTTCTCAACTGTCATGCATTTAATTTGGTTACATAACTTTTAGTTGGTCCTTAGCCAAAAGATCATTTTTTATGGGGAATAAGTTATTATTACTAAGTACTACATCTCTAATTCTTTTTTGGATATTTAAGAATCTTTATCAGAAGCAAGTGGGACACTAGTAACTTTAGTCCTTTCCAAATAAAATAACTTTTGTTCCACCGTAGCAAGAATTTATTTCAGTGTTATGACAGATTTTAATTGTATTATTTACAACTTGCTTATTTGTCTCTTAGAGGAAACGATGTCCTGGAAGGAAGTTTAAGTAAATCAGATTTGGAAAACGTTTCAGTATTCCAGGCAAAGGTGATTTCTCATTCTGGGCTGTCTTTGCTGAGCCTGCTGCACCTTGGTTGGAATCTGGTGGCGGAAGTGATGGGAGTGAGCCATTGCTGGGCTCCCAGATGACGAGAATAAGGGGCTGTGTGAATAATAAATCACCCGTGAGGTTACGGTGCTGAGGTAAGCATCCATCCAATGAAAACGAATCCCCCATTTCAAAAACATCAAAGGTTACAGAAGCCCCACAATGAATGAAAATAAAGATTGAAAAATGCAAAGGGAAATTTTCTTTTCTTTTTTTTTTTTTTATTGGTGCATTACACTCATGCATAATACTGAGTTTCATTGTTACCTATTCAGACACACACAAGACATGATTTGGTCAATTTCATTCCCCAGCTCCTCCCCTTTCTCTTTCTCTCTTCCTCCTTCTAATCCTTTTTCTCTTCCCTATATGTTTCCCTTTTATTTTCATAAGATTCACCCCCACCCCAGCCATTTCCTTTTGTTTCTCTCTAGCTTCCACTTATGAGAGAAAATATAGAACCCTTGACTTTCTGAGTTTGGCTTAGGAAATACTTTGTCTTTTGAATAATACGTTACATAAGATCATCTAAACATTTTGTGTTGCATTGCTCTGCTTTGTGATGGAATTAATTTTATTAAAAAAATTCCTTGCCTCTTAGTGATGTAGGCTCTTTCTTTCTTTCAACAATTCTGTAGAATAAGAACCTTCATTTCAGATTTCAGGAATTCTGTTTTTTGTTGTTTGTAAAGTGACTTCACAGTAAAAGCAAAATGGCATCAGACAGATCTTTCATGCAGGATATAGAAATTCTTTATAACTATTATTACTAATTTGAATTAAATGGTGAAAGCTCCCATAGTCATAGGTAGAGAACCCAAGTTAGAGAAAGCCCAGGAGATCGGCTGTGTCTGGATGGCCCTCCCCTTCCGTCTGTGGCTGGATGGCCTGGGAATGAGAGGTCTGTTTGCTTTACCTGCACAGTAAAGATGTTAACTGTCCCTGTCCCCGGTAGATTTGATTTAGTTCAGGCCAAATATTCAGATAAAAATATTTAACCAATAGGGATCCTGCACTAACCTTTTTATGCACAGTCATCCTAAAAACTTTAAACTGAGTTATGTGAATATATGTTGCAAACAAAGTCTGGTCTATCATCAAATGCATGATGTCAGAGCCATTTTCTCAGCTGCTTTTTATATAGGCAGGGATTCAATGGCATTGTAACAGAATAATATTAAAGGTGTGATTCAAAATTGCTAAATTTTCTTAATTTTGGAGTACAAAAATTGACACTTGGTAATGTTTATGATAATGATAATATTTACTAATTTTGGTGTTTATTCAGATGCGTTTGGAATGTTCTGTGATTACTTATAGTCATTGCCCAGACAGGTCTCCCCTGCCTCCATCCTGGAGATTGAACACAGGGATGCTTTACCACTGAGCTACATCCCCAACCTTTTTTATTTTTTGAGATAGGGTCTCACTAAGTGGTGGAGGCTGGCCTTGAACTTGTGATCCCCTCCTGCATCATCAGCCTCCAGAGTGACTCCAGACAAGATTTTATCGAAGGTCCCATCTTAACGGGCTAAACTCTGGTCACAAGCCAAAAATCCTGCTCGGTTTGTGGAGCCTTGCTTCAGGATGCTCTTCTGCTTTTGCTGCCCTGATTAAAACTTTGAAATACAGGATGAATTTAGTAATACTGTTACTGAAGCATTTTTGGAGATTAAAATGAAAAAAAATAAGCTCTAAACCTGAACAAACACCTGAAATTCCAATTAGGGTAAAAGTACTTTACAAGGAGGCAACATGGAAAAAGAGCCTGGCCGGCAACCCTGTAATACCATGTCAGGTTTATTTGGGGGAGCCCCGCCAGTTTGGCTGAAGTGGGGAGTATCAGTTTGATTGGCTTTGCCATTTTCTTAGGCGCAGCATGAGTTCCATAATTGCGCTGTTTCCTTACACAGGGGTTGCCAAGTGGTGTGAATGGGAGTTCTTAAGGGGATTAGGACTGGTTTGGAGAGCAGTGGTCTCCTGCAGACCGTGCGCTGAGTGAGGCAGGGAAGCACATATGATTACAACCCCGGGTCCACGATTGCCTGATATTTTCATGCACTGGCTGCAGTTACATTTGTTTGGGGTGGGATTCAGGGTGGACTCTGCAGTCTGTTGCTCACCCCCCCACCCCCACCCCGACAGTGAGATGCCACCAGCGGTGGGTGCAGCGATGACTTATGTCTGTGGAGGACATTGTGCGAATGGGGAATGGGCTTTGGCAAAGCCGAGGAAGGGGGGGGGGTGACTGAAAGGAGCTAACTCTCAGGGAAAAACGTAGCCCAAAGGATGTACTTATCTTGACTTCTCTGACTTTGCCTCCTTCAAGCTTAAACTTGGCACTCACAAATAGTCCATTGTGAGGGAATTTGGGTTAAGTCACCATGGAGGGCTTACGTGGCTCTTTCAGGATTTGGAAATGGCATTTCTCACCTCCACCACACTAGTCTTTTCAGTTGCTTGCCAAGTTTAAGGGGGGGAAAAAATCCCTTAATTCTGGTTAGAAGTGTTTTAAATGTTACATAAAAGGTAGCTTGGCTGGTTAACTGCAAGAGCAGTGTGGCTGACTTCTAAATGCTTTTCGTTTCAGTCAGCACTTGAGCATGCTCTGTAGGATAGTACTGCTAGTCAACACCCGTGATTGAAAGGCCTCCCTTCGACCTCAGCATCCCTACTTGACTACCTCATTATATTCTGCCTAAGAACACTACCGGTGCATACAAATAACAAATACATTGTGTAGGCTGAAATACCCTCATCTCCACTGGCAAGGGTACGATAAATTTCAATTTGAAAAATAAAATTCTCTGATGAAAATGTTTCTTTTTTTTCCAATCTTTTAGGTTTTCCATCTTTGCCCTTCCAATGGAATACAAAAATTGACACTTGGTAATTCAGCACTTCCAATCCTAAAATGTAAAATTTCCATGTATCAATGAAATTAGGAAATGCCGTGCCCTTGCTAATGTTTTGACTCTGGAAATGTTATTATCAGATCCATATTTTTTTAACTCTATGTTCGTCATTGTGTAGACGGAGAGCCAAAACAGAGTCCAGTCTGCACTAACTAACTTGTGGAGAGAGGAGTATGAAGTACTTAAGCTATAAAAGTAGCTTTCAGTTTAACCTGGTATTTTCAATTTGTCGGGCAAATTGTGTGTCGCTGTTCTGGTAAACTCAGTGGATGCCACAATGGTGTGTCTCGGTGCTTTGTGGTTGGGAACAAAATTTCATGCTTAGTCTTGGAGTGCAAGTGAAAAAGTTCTCCCTTATGATGGGTGGGTATGGCTGAAGGGAACTGTTACAAGGTACTCAGATGAACAGCTGTTGGCACTTCATTTTTGAAGTTCCCAAGTGTGTGGGTGGTTATGTACCAGATTCATGAATTACAACCAATATGGTTCTGTCTGATATTCCCAAAGTCTCTGGGAAGCTAGTGTTTGCATGGGGCACCTGTCATCAGCAATGCCATCTCGTCAGGAAATTTCCAGCATCTTTCAAAGATGCTCCTCCAGGGGGTAAACATCCCCTAAAGAGAGCTGACTTCACCCTCCAGTGAATGACTGTGTAGGCCTGGAATGTGAGCTGATTCTTACACCACTTGCTCCTCTGCCTGGTCTCACTCTCTCTAGGGTCCCTATTCATTTCCCCCATTACAAATGTATTACCTTTAGCCTATTTTGTTGCTCTTTAGTTTAAGGCATGTTTATTTTTCTTAAGAATTCCTTTATATAATTCTTGGCACTTTTCAGAATTAAAAACCTCAGTAAGTGATTGCTACGTAGAAAACTTAGTGAAGGTCATTAGAGAAACATGGATTTCTATTCTTTCTATAGAAAGGTGCTGCATTGACTAAGCGAAATACCTAAGTCTGGCTTTTTAGATGGGGGGCACTTTTGAATACACCCTGCATTTTGCTAAGAAGCAAAAACATCACAGTGACAATATATTTTAAACCACAGCGATGCCGCTGTGGATTGCAGGAAGTCGGGGATCCAGGACTGATGCATGGGAGGTGGGGTCAGGCGCCTGGCTTCTAATGGCTCTGTCAGTTCAGATAAATTACACAGTCCTGGTCCTGGATCCCGAATCTTCAAAGCCGGAGTGTCGGGTTACATTTTATAAGTAGAAACTCAGATTCAAAAGGCTCACAGAGATAATCTGGCCTTAACTCTGAGACCCTTAAAAAAATGTACTTTTGATATTTATACGCTTTCTTTGCACAGGCACTTTCTTTCTGCCAGTCCTTTTGTAGGTCAGGATTGTAAACCAGGGATCGTCATCCTTCCCACCACAAAGCCAGCCTGGCTTCTGGCCGCTTCATCATTCCCTATCGGAGACTGTTCCACCCTGTCAGGGCTGGTTCATGATTTCACGCACGCCCTGCCAGGGGCTCTTCTGTCTGGAGCCCTATCTGCTGGGGCTTCGGGACAGCTCGCCCGCCCGACAGTGTGACTTATAACTTATTCCCCCTCCTGCACAGTCTGCTGCAGGGTTTCTCCCTCTCTGCAGGGCTTGCTCTGCAATTCTGTGTTTAACTAGAGGCATCTGGTGCCTTTGCTGCTGTTTACTGAAACCCTTCATTTCACTCCATAAAACAGTCGGCCCATTGGGCTGTTCTTCCTGGGGGCCACCTCCCAGCCCTCCCCGGTCGCCCAGGGGAGAGGAGCGTGTGGGAGCATTTCTTCCCTTTGGTTCATTTTGACAGGTTCCCAATTTTAAGTCCAAACTGTATTTCCTCCCACTCGCATCCTTTGAATCTTTTAATGGGGTTCAGGCCTCCTGGTCAGTCCTTCTTCAGAGAATGATGAGGCAGTTTGCAGAATCACTGCTTCAACAAGATTGACACCATGTTGTCCTGACAAGCAGGGATCAGTCAGGATGACAGAGCCTGGGCTCTTGGGAGGTGGGGCGGCCAGGTGAGGATGGGGTCTGTGGAACAGAGGGTCCTGGGCCTCTTTTGGTCACTGCCTGCCTCCTTCACAGGCAGGCAGGGGACCCTACCCGAACCTTTCCACTTGGTGCCACTTGGGACTTTTGTGAAGCAGGTGGACACAGCACCTTTCCAAGCTCCGGGGCCCTGGGCACAGAGGGGGAAGCTGCTCAACTCCTGCTTTGGCCTCACTGTGTTTCCATGGGCTCCCCCCTGTTCTTCCCCACCTCTGGCTTGCCGGCTCTCATTAGGGAAATCACTTGTTTTCTTTTGCATTCCACTGCCTCCCCCCTTCTCATTTGACCCTGTGGAAATCCACCCTGGTGCCTATGGCAGATGGAGTGGAGGGCTGCAAGGGGAAGAGAGAGCGGAGGGAGTAAATAAGTGTCAAGGAACTCATTGTCTGCGCTCCACCTGTTGTTATTCTGGTCCCAATCAACCTGCTCGCCAGGCTGGAGCCAGCGGCCATCTGGAAACACTGCTCTGTTTATAAACTTGGCATGAAGCAGCACTCCCGGGCCCTGACCTCCCACACGAATCTGGAAACAATTAGAGCAAGATGATAGGCAGGCAGGGAACAGGCTTCAGGGAGGGAGGAGGGGAGGCAGCCAGGAGCCTGCTGGGGAGGGGTGAGGGGCTGGGGAGGGGTACCTGAGCCCCAGGCTGGGGGCAGGGGAGAGGTGGGCTATAGAGATTGGGGGAAATAGGGAGCAGCAGCATTCTGGGTGGAAGGCGGGGGGTGGCTGTATGAAGATTCTGGAGTTGGGGGGGGGGTAGAGCCAGGGTTGGGTGAGGCACTAAGGTATGGGGAGAAGGAGGACTTAGAGAAATCTCCAGGGAGGCTTGGGTGTGGGTGGGAGTTGGGGGTCTGGGGAGGAACCCAGGGAAGGCTGGGTACAGGTGGGGTGGGTGGCTGGGTGAGCATGGGATCAGGTGGGGGGGGGAAGAGTAGGGATGCAGGGGTGAGATGGAGGGAGAGGAGCCTGAGGGTGGTGGAGGAGTCAAGACAGTCTGTCTCCTGGTGGGAATCAGGAGTGGCCAGCCTGGGTCTGGCTGTTTGCTCAGGATAGCTGGTTGCTGTGCACACTATGCTGCCTCCGGAGTCTCAGCCTGACAGGGTGACCTTCCTGTTTCCTGGGACCCCTCAAGAAAGTAAAGAGGCTAGTGGGGCAAAGAGAGCACAGCCCAGTTCACTGTGAGCGGAGGACAAGTATGTGGTGCCTTCTGTGAATGCAAGGACTGGCGTTTTGTGAGATGAGCGTGGCCCACTTTCAAGTCTCCTCGTTACCAGTTTCAGAAACACATTTTTGAAAAGCACTTTTTTTTTCACTGAAGGAAGTTTAAGCATGTTTCCTTCTGCTACAGAAAAACTTGGTGCTACTTGAACCGTAGGGGCAGTTTGCTGTATTTGGAAGGCCACTCCATCAGTTCTGTGTAGGTGAATGCCATGCTTTTTTTTTTTTTTTTGGTCTGGGGACCTGATTCAGGCTTCCAGAGTCCTGAGTGTGAGCGAGATGAATGAATCTCTTCCTCTTGAGAAACGATTTCTCTCTCTCTCTCTCTCTCTCTCTCTCTCTCTTTCCCCTGCAGTTTTGAAATGTGATTCCTAACTCCGAGTGGATGCTGTTTTCATGCTCAGCTGGGTTTCTAAACTCCTGGAGTATTAATCTGTAGGAGTTGCTGGCAAACCAATAATTGGCACCAATTAACAAGCTCCTGGCTAGCCAAATGATACTTGAAAAGGGAAGTTAAACTTTGCGCAGGTCTTCTTGGCTCCTGGGGGCTCAGGGAGAGCAGCCCGGCCACAGGAAAGGCCGTCTGTTCCCTGGTTTCTCGACTTGCCTCATTTGCACAGAGTTCCTGGTCCCAGCTTGGAATTTTGGCTCTGCATGCATTCGCTTAGATCTCTAAAAAAGAAAAAAAAAAAAAAATCATCCATCGAAAGCTGTGTCATCAACCAATTTACAAATCCTATCATCGTTTCCCTGTGTAATGCACTGGCTGGAGCCCCTCCCCTCCACCTTGTTCTGAGCATTGACTTCCCATGAGTTTTCTTTTTCTTTTTTTTTTTTTGCCTAAACACATTCTTTGCACTTCCTGCTTCTGACAGACTGGTTACTGAACTCCAACCCAAGAATGTTGAGAGCTGCAGAACATGCAATCTGCAGGGAAGTGAAAAATAGTCAGGAAAACACGGGGCAGAGATGCTGAACCCCAAGCAGAGGGCAGGTCTGGGTGTTTGAGCTGCACTGTGAGGGTGCCTACTGCCCCTTGGCATGGCTCCATTTCGGAACAGTGCTTATGTCTGTGTCCCTGGGGGGAACCGAGTCTGGTAAGCCAATTTTCGACTCTTAAGTCTTGTGGCAAATGGATTCATTTGAACTATAATATAAAATATTGTGTTTATTTAACCCCCCGTAAACTGATCTCCTTTGTCTTTGTGAACCAGGAGGGGCAGCTAAGGACCCACATTCCTTCCACAGTTCATAAAACTTCATATTTTTTTTCCCCGTGTTCATAAATTTAATTATATTTAGACCCATTACATTTTCCAAACTTTACCTAGATTAAAAAAAAAAACAAAAAAACACAGCCACATGACATAGATCATAATCAAAATCTTTAAGGGACCTTAAGTGAGAATTCATTTTGTTCATTTTTTTTTTTTTTTTTTTTGTCTTCAAAAAATCATCTGGTGTCTTGTCCCTCTTCAGGCCTTAGGAGTGATGTAAACCCAGGTGACAGAAAATTCCTTCAGAGAATAGATTCCCACTCTACATAACATTTGTTCAACCTCATTAAACAAACCAGAAAAAAAAGCACCACCAAACAACAGAACAGAAGCCCTACATTGTAAATTCTTTCAAACATTTAGAAGGAGCTTGGGATTCGCATGAAATCAGGAAATAGAACATGACAGCCACCTGGGAGTTGCTCCCACCTGGACACTTCTCTCTGCATGGTGATCAGTTCTACCTCTTTTTTTTTTTTTTTTTTTTTTTTTTTTTTTTTTTTTTTTTTTGCTTCTGCAACCCTTCTGGGGGATTTTAGGAAAATTAGTGACATTTCTGTAAAGTGTTTTGCTCATTCTGAGAGAAATACGTGCAAACGATCAACATTTAGGCACTTCCTGTATCTCCGGGCAGCCACCTTCAAGTTCCACCATTTAAACTGATGGGAAAGCATGGTTCGCTTGTTCCTCTTCTTAAACCTTTGGAAAACAACAGCTATTAAAATGATACCTCAAAGTTACCTTCCCTATCCACCAAGGGCTGCCTATACTTTCTTCTCAGCAGCACATGGGTCATTTTCTAAAGTAGACCATATCTTAGGCCACAAAGCGACTCTTAGCAAATACAAAAAAAAAAAATAAATAGAGATGATACCCTGCATTCTACCGGATCTAATGGAATGAAATCAGAAATAAATAATAAACACCTGGAGACTAAATTAATATTCTATTGAATGATCATGAATAACAGACACTACTAAAATACGGACAATAATCAGAAACTCTTTTGAAAATTTGTACTCCAATAACAGAAAATTTTGAAGACATTGACAGATTTATAGAGACATGTGACTTAACCAAATTGAGACAAGAGGACATAGAAAATTTAAACAGATCAATTTCAAGCAATGAAGTTGAAGATGCCATCAAAAGCCTACCAACAAAGAAAAGCCCAGGATGAGGCAAATTCTCAGCCCAGTTCTACCAGACCTTCAAAGAAGAACTTACATCAATCTTCCTCAAATTATTCTATGAAATAGAAAAGGAGGGAACCCTTCCAAACGCATTCTATGAAGCTAGCATCACCCTGATACCAAAAAATAGACAAAGACATATTAAGGAAAGAAAACCAATAGGCCAATATCCCTGATAAATATAGATGCAAAAATTCTCAATAAAATACTGGCAGATCACACACAAAAACATAGAAAGAGACAGTGTACGATAATCAATTTCATCCCAGGGATGGAAAGTTGGTTCAGCATATGGAAATCAATAAATGAAATTCACAATATCAATAGACTTAAAGACAAGAATCACATGATTATCTCAATAGATGCAGAAAAAGCATTTGACTAAGTACAGCATCCATTTATGTTTGAACACTAAAAAAATAGCGATAGTAGAAACCTACCTCAACGTTGTAAAAGCTATATATGTTAAACCTAAGGCAACATCATTCTAAATGGAGAAAAATTGAAAGTATTCCCTTTGGAAACTGGAACAAGACAAGAATGCCTTCTCTCAACACTTCTATTCAAGATAGTCCTTGAATTTCTAGCCAAAGCAATTAGGCAAAAGAAAGAAATTGAAGGGATACGAATAAGAAGAGCTCAGACCATCCTACTAGAAAGCTTCTAGAACTCATAAACAAATTCAGCAAAGTAGCAGGATATAAAATTAATACCCATAAAACAATTGCATTCCTATATACCAAGATGAATCAGCTGAAAGAGAAATTAAGAAAACTCTCCCATTCACAATTGCCTCAAAAACACACAAACAAACAAAAACCACCTTGGGACTCAATTTAATAAAAGAGGTGAAAAAACTCTTCAATGAAAACTAGAGAACACTAAAGAAAGACATTGAATAAGACCCCAGAAGATGGAAAGACCTCCCATGTTCTTGAATAGACAGAATTAATATTATCAAAATGGCCATACTACCAAAAGCATTATACAGATTTAGTGAATTCCTATTAAAATTCCAATGATGTTCTTCACAAAAATAGAAAAATCTGTTAGGAAATTCAGATTTGTGAATTGGAAAAATAATAAAAAATATTTATTTTTCCTTCTCCTTCTTGCCCAGAATAGCCAAAGCAATCCTTCGTGAGAAAATTGAAGCAGGAGGCATCACAATACCAGTCCTCAAACTATACTACAGAGGTATAGTAGCAAAACCAGCATGGTATTGTTACTAAGATAGACATGAAGACTAATGGAACAGAATAGAATACACAGAGACAAACCCACATAAGTGCAATTATCTTATACTAGACAAAGGCATCATAAACATACATTGGAGAAAAGATAGCCTCTTTAACAAGTGGTGCTGGGGAAATGAGAAATCCAAATGTAGCAGAATGAAATTGAACTCCTATCTCTCACCCTGCACAAACATCCACTCTAAGACCTAGGCATTAGACTAGAAACCCTACACCTACTAGAAGAAAAGATAGGCTCAACTCTCCGTCATGTTGTCTGAGGAACTGACTTCTTCAACAAGACCCCTAAAGTGCAAGAGGTAAAATCAAGAATCAATAAACGGGATGGTATCAAACTAAAAAGCTTCTTCACAGTGAAGGAAACAATCAAGAGCATGGAAAGAGAGCCTACAGAATGGGAGAAATCTTTGCCACTTGCACACCTCAGATAGGCATTAATTTCCAGACATAAAAAACTCAAAAAGCTTAACACCAAAAACAAAAGAACAGCAACAACAACAACAACAACAAACCAATCAGGAAATGGACAAAGGAACTAACCAGAGACTTCTCAAAACAAGAAATATGAAGGTCAACAAATATATGAAAAAAATTCAACATCTCTAGCAATTAGAGAAATTCAAATTAAAACTACACAGAGATTTTTTATCTCACTACAATCACAATGGCAATGATAAATAATACAAATAACAATAAACGTTGGGGAAAGGGTACACTCACACAATGCTGATAGGACTGCAGATTGGTGCAACCACTTAGGAAAGCATATGGAGATTCCTCAAAAAAACTAGAAATGGAGCCACCATTTAATCTGTTTATACCACTACTTGGTATATATCCAAAGGAGTTAAAATCAGCATACTAAAATGTTGCAGCCACGTCAATGTTTACTGTAGCTCAATTCCCAATAGCTAAACTATGGAACCAACCTAGGTACCCTTGGACAGATGAGTAGATAAAGAAAATGTGGTATATATACACAATGGAATATTATTTAGCCATAAAGAAGAATGACTTTATGACATTTGCTGGTAAATGGATGGCTCTGGAGAGTATAAGCCAATCCCTGCAAAACCAAAGGTAGAATATTCTCTCTGATATGTGGATGCTGACACACAACAAAGGGGCAAGGAAGAAAAAAAATCAATTTTCAGTGGATTAGATAAAGGGAAATACAGGGAAGGAAGGATAGGAATAGAATACAGTAGAATAAGTCTGACATAATTTTTCCAATGTACATACATGAATGGATGAATGTATACCATGAATCTCCACATGATGTACATCCACAAGACTGGGATCCTAATTAGAATAAGATATACTTTATACTAATATAAATATGTCAAAATTGACTCTATTTTCTTGTATGACTAAAAACAATAAAAAAAAATTACCCTCCTTGTTGGTTACTAAG
Organism: Callospermophilus lateralis; assembly: GCF_048772815.1. Lineage (NCBI taxonomy): Eukaryota > Metazoa > Chordata > Mammalia > Rodentia > Sciuridae > Callospermophilus > Callospermophilus lateralis. The sequence goes on from NC_135320.1 coordinate 12,663,099, forward strand.
AAACCATGACCCTCTCTGAATCCAAAGCAGTTATCTTTATTTTCAGAGCTTCACTTTCTTCTTCCTGATGGACTGTCTTCATTGATCTCTTGGAAGCCCCTCTTTGTACAGACTCAGGTGCTAGTCATTCTTTTCTCTCTTTATACCCATCTGACAACTTTGGCTTTGCTCTGATTTGACTGGTAAGATAGCAATCTTTGACCCTCCACTCGCACACACAAATTAAATACCAATACTAAAAATGAAACCTAAAAATATATTCTAAAGTCTTATTTCTCTCCATTTGGTTGCTTTTTGAAATTTCGTGTCTCAAATAATTCATGCTTGCAATAGCATTTTGCTTAAAAGTTTGGTGCAAGGAAGACTTAAAAAAAAATGAGTGCCTCTTTAGGTTTCTCATTTGAACGTCAGGTAGTCTTCAACTATCTGATGAATGGGAGAGCAATGACTCTCGTGTGGTGTACATGAAAATTTAAAAAATGTTCATGACCACACTCCCATCTGGATGATCTTCCTGCCCTGCTCTTGTTTTTCTAGAGACATTGGAGGGGAGAAGTGTTAGGAACACCTTTAACTTCATGGTGTGTTCCTGTATGGGCTATATGGGCTGTTTAATGATCAGGTCATGTAATGGAGTATTTTTTTTTTTTTTTTTTGAGGTCAACATTGCCCTGCTGGCTGGGCATGGTGGTGCATGCCTGTATTCTCAGTAGCTCGGGAGGCTGAGACAGGAGGATTTTGAGTTCAAAGCCAGCCTCAGCAGTGGTGAGGCACTAAGCAACTCAGTGAGACCCTGTTTCTAAATAAAGTACAAAGCAGGGCTGGGGATGTGGCTCAGTGGTTGAGTGCCCCTGAGTTCAATCCCCAATACCAACAAAACAAAACAAAACATTGCCCTGTTAGCTGGCCATAAAACTCCTGAGCTCAAGCCATCCTTCTGCCTTCCATTCCCAAGCAGCTGGGACTACAGGTGCATGCCCTTCTACCTGGTGATAGAGGATGATTTTTTTTTAAAAAAGACAGATACAGAATCAAGCCCTCTGTAGATTAAGTCTGATCATCATTCTCTTTCAAGGAGTGAGTAGTTGCTCCCAGACATCAACAGGGTGGTGGGGCTTTCACAACAGGGTTGAATGTCCCTTAGCCCTTGATGACACATTAGAGACTCTTAAGAGAGGAGGGCTTTACCGGATGGGCTGGGTGCTTCCCACTTGTGGGGATCATGTAGCTCACTTAAAGCTCGCCTGTGGTAGTAATGATGTTGATGTGAACCTGGCTTGACTCTGTTACCATTACTATAAGGAATGCTCAGAAACATTTGGTGCCATGGGAGAGAATGCTGAAAACTTGCTCTCTTTTGTTTGTCTGCCCTCCTGGATAATATGTTTCATGTTTGACTTTTTCACCATTATTCATCCTGTCTCTAGCGTATTGCTAGAAATGTATTACTGCTTAGTAGGCATTTAGTAAGTATATGCTGAATGCATAAATGGTAAGGAACACTTTTTTTTTCTTTGCTTCGAGTTATTTGGAAATATTTTACAGCAAAAGAATACCAAATAAAGTTCAAGACTTCTTTGAAGGCATGGTACATTCTAAAAGTATTCTTTCTGTCTCCTACTCTTCCTGTCTCTTACTCTTCCCCACTAAATAGGCTTTGTTATTTAAATTTAAATTTATTACTCATTTTATTTATTTAAATTTATTTATTATTATTACTGTTATTGTCATCAGAAACAGCATAAAAGATATAAGAGTTTTGATAGTACTTCCAGAGGGATCGCCATATTCTTCTATTTGTCTTGAAGAACGCACAGCCTTAGCAGGCACTGGATTTTGCTTCTACCGGAAAGTGGGCAGGCCAACTATGGAACAAAAAATATATTTCTGTCTTAAAATTTACATCCAAGTTTTGTTTGGCAACTCAGTACGCTTGAAAACAAAGCTCTACACGTGTGCGCGTGAACACACACACACACAGAGGGAGAGCTCACACTTTGTAAACATGTCAAACGCACCTATTCAGAGCATAGTATCACCCACTTGTATAAAGAAGATGCCACCAAGATGTTGCTGCTCCAAGAAAAAGAGGTCCTTGATCAAGAGATAGGAAAGCCTAAAGATTTACTTCTTTTTAGCACCAAGAATATGGGAAAAAAGAGACTTTAGGGTTTCATATGTGATGGGTCTCTCTAGGAGTGTAGGGTCTCTCTCAAGTTGACTGCTTTAGATATACTCAGATTAGTGCAGGGGACCTGGGAACTTTGAGGGCATTCCCACCACATCTCCCACCTGGAAGTGGACATGCAAACACCCTCTGAACTGGGACTTCACTGAGTGAGCCTAAATTATCCAAAGAGGAATATTTAAAAGCAACCTGATGGACAGGTTTAACTTAGCCAATGGATTCTGTGAACAAACTCGGAGCAATCTGATCACGATCCTTATTCTGCTCTGTGGGTCAGCTTTGCATTACTGTAAGAGAACACTTGAGAAAATAAAGAGAGGCAAGGGGTTCATTTTGGAAGTTTCAGTCCATGATTGGTTGGTGTTGTTGCCTTGGGGCTTGTGGAGAGAGAGTACAACATGGCAGAGGTGGTGTGGCTGAGGGAGCTGCTCACTCACGGTGACTGGGAAGCAAATGATGAAGAAGAGGAAGGGGCCAGAGACCCCAACTTCTTTTTAAGGGAGTGTCCCTCAAGAACTAACCTCCTCTCACTAGGCCTCACCTCTTCAAGGTACTGCCACCTCCCAATCGCACTGTAGGATGGGGACCAAGCCCTTCAACACCTGGGTCTTTAGGGCTTACTTGTCATTGGAGGCTGTCCTGTGCGTATTTCTTTCTCCCATAGCACGGCTCATATACCTGTCCCTCCTCACTGTTTTGTCCTTAGCATCTGTGTCACTGCAGGAGTAGTGAGTGGCAAAGAATGTGGGTCGCAGGGGCAGGCACAGGGCTCCTAGGAACTCCCTTGAACTCCTGCGTTTGCCTCCACGGTGGACCTACTGTTGTGATCGCTCTCCGTCTCTTTCCCCAGTTGATCTAAGCTTGGAGGGGCTTCAGCTGATGGTGCTCGCTCTCAAATCCCAAATGCAAAAATTATGTGACTTAGTCACTCGGGGCACCATTTTGTGAGTGCACAAATTAATGAGTATTTTAGCATTGAGGGAAAGAAAAAAAAAACAGTACATGGAGTCTGTAAATTGGACTCAAAGTTCCATCACTGGTAATGAATGAGGAAGTCATCCAGAAAAAATAATACTTAATCTTCCTTGGAGATTATCTGTACTTGTCCCTCTGACAATGACTAGACTCTTAGCAATTATAGGTATAGAGAACAGCCAGCTTTCAAAGAGCGTTTCCTTCTATCATCATCAGTGATGAAAATTGGGCAGGATTTATTTCACCTACTAAAATGCAGAATCTGATGTTGTTTTTATGTGAACATAATCATTCTGTAAAACCTCCAGCATTTTTCTCTATTAGATTTGGCAGATGAGAGGTTGTATAAACTTGTGGCCAAATGAGAGATTCCCCAAACATCTCTTTTGAAACAGAGGGAACAAAGGGCATAACCTGGTGTGTACAAATTACTTCTCCATCATGGCTTGGACTCACAATTGCATCTGTTTTTTATTACGCTGCTGCGTTTTAGCCACGGGGCTAGCTGAGCCCTGGGAGGTTCGCTGTGCTGCCCAAGGTCACACTGCCACTTGGGCTTCATGTGGTATCTGACAGCAGGTACAGGTGACTTTCTCTAGCAGTCTACACTGGCCCCCTGTATCCTGCACATGAAATAGTCACAAAGAACTTCTTGATGACTCATAATGACAAACTTGATGCTGATGACAACGTACCCATGAAGTGGCACAAGAAGAATCCCGAGGGACGCCTTTGGCCAGTGTTCACTATGGAAATCTATGTCTTGGTGCTTGCTTTGATGGCCAGAGTGGTGTCCTTTGAGCCTGTCCTGTGCACATTCAGCTGTGTCCTGATTTCTAGCCCCAGAAGGAGTTTTACAGAGGACTTTAGGAAGGGTCCTCCTCACATCTTGCCATAACCAATGATAAGCTGCTAAGACCAACAGAGAGTTTGGCATTGTTGAATCTGCTGGAAACATGAGGGGTGATTATCATTATTCTCAATTGGCAGAGGACTTCCGTGACTGAACCAAGTCATTCCCAGAGTACATGCCGCCTCTCTTCACCCAGGGTACTTGTCAATATGAAACGCTGGTCACAGGGGGTCTTCTCTGTGACCTGGGATCCTTTCTACATGGCTCCAGGGGCCCTTTTGTAGGAAGGAACTCCCCTCCCCCCTTTTTTTTTTTTGATATTTCTTTCTCCCAGATTCATCTTCTACTCTCCAACTTACCATTGAAGAAATACTGAAAATAAGGGCACCCAACATTGGAATACTCAAGGAAGGATGGCTGGACTAATCACATCTGGAGTAAACAAACAGCTTCATAACCACAAAAAACATTTTTGATCATATTCAGAAGATTAGCGGAGAGACCTAAATTCCTCACCATTTATTTTTGTATTAATTTCAACCTGTCGGTCACGGCAGCCAAGGATGACTGCTGTGAGATGTGTAAGCAGGAAGGGACTCTCCTCCAGGCAACATCCATCTCACTATGGATGAGTGCATGACCCTCTTCTAACTTGGCCCTTCCACATGAGCCGCTGAGCGGTACCTGCCCCCTCACATCCTGTTCGGGGTCATGTTAGACCCGGCAGAATTTTCTTTCTATTTTTCAGCAACATAATGTGAGGCAAAGGCCAAAAAGCTGCGGATTTGTGTCTAGTATTTGGAGGGGGCCATAAGCTGCTATTTTGCAGAGCAGAAAGGCGCTTCTGAGCTCTGCAGCCCCCCTATGGTCTCTTGCTGAGAGTTAGCAACCAGTGATCTGCTTCCATACCCTACCGCTTCTCCTGTGAGCAGCAGCCAGCGCCCGGCTGTGGACATCTAAGGGTGTCCCCTCTGAATCATCTGCCCTGTATTCTAATGCTGCAGAATTCTAATTCTATTGCCTTTTATAGGTAACAGAATCCGCAGAAGGGGCCTGAGAAGCAGTTTTTTTTTTTTTTTTATATACTGGGACTGAACCCAGAGGCACTTAACCATTGAGCTATATCCCCAACCCTTTTTATGTTTTTGTTTTAAGACAGGACTTTGCTAAGTTGCTTAGGGACTTGTCAATATTGCCCAGGCTGGCCTTGAACTTGTGATTCTCCTATTTCAGCCTCCTAATTTGCTGGAATTACAGGCATGTGTCCCTAGGTCTGAGGAGAAGCAGCCTTAAGGCACACTCAGAGCATAAAGGCTAATACTCCCGTCCGTGTCCACCTGCCCAGTAAGCGTTGGTCATCAAGATGACATAACCAGTATGATGATGGCGGGTGCATGTCCAGGATGAGCCAGTTGTGGTTACAGATTTAAAAGTGACATTTTCCTGAGACCTAAAATGTTTTCACACATGCAGAGCTTTAGGATTGTCTCAAAGTTTGAGGTTTATTATTGAGCAGTCTGATCCGGCTCCATGCAGGCATCACACAGAGATCCACGCAGGCAGGGATTCTCTTGGGAGTAGATCTGCTGTCCGCATGATCAGTAAGTGATTTTTATATAATGTTAAAAATGATCAGACTTAAAATAAAGATATAAATTTAGATAAAGCATAAAGGATTGAGGGAGCTATAGGGAGGGACACAATTTTAAATAGAGTCGCCAGGGTGAAACGCTCCGTGGAAGTGACATTGGAGAAATGAGCAGGAGAGAGAGGTATACTGCACATGCCCACAGGAAAAGCATTCCGGAGACAGGAATCTATCCAACATCAGGGACAGAGCCACCATTCCAAACGCCCAGTGAACTGCGACTCCTCTCTGTTGCTCACTTTTTAGTGGCTCCTGAGGCAACTGAGAGTGACAGCTAAGGTTTATGGTGGCCTTCACAGGGCCAGTCCCCAGCCACCCTGATCCTTCCCTCTCCTATAATGGCCCTTGGGCCAGCTATGTTGAGTGTGGACTGTGGGAGCAGGTGTGGAAGGGGACGGTCATCAGGAGGCTGCCATAAGAAGTTCCTGCACACCTTAGTGACAGATGACAAAACTTTCATTGTGCTCCTCACTCAGTGTTTGGTGGAGGTTGGGTGGGAGTGTGTGTCACGGTGCATCTACTGCCCTGGTCAGGGCTCCATGTGCATCTTGGTTCCAATAACACCTCTTAGGGAGGCCTGGCCAGCCACATGGTTCTGCTCCTGGAGAGTGGCTGGCTGTTGGCTGGCTGGGCAAGGTAACTGGCCTAGAGCTTCTGATTGCCAGTAGAGTAGGCTAGGATAGCCACACTGCAGGATGGATCAGGGTGTGGGCATTGAAGCAGCTCAGTGTGCTAAAATGCTGCATTAGATGCATATGGAGAGGACACTGTAGCTCAGTTAAAAGATGGTGGGCAGGCAACCTTCCTGGCCAGATGCTTAGAACCATGTTTTTTGTATCCCCAATACCTAGACTTATTTTAATATTAGTTGATACATTAGTAAAGAATTACAAATTTACCAAGAGATGGCTCTTGTGAGGTTTCAGAGACATGTTGGTGTCCTGCACTGGGGGCTGTTACTAGAGATGACCAAAATTAGGCAATTATGAATATTTTTCTGAAGATGTCATCAACAGGATTTGCTGATAGAATGGACATGGAATATAAAAAGTTTCATCCATGTGGTAGCATGTATCTGCAGCTCTTTTTCTGTGGCTGAATAATATTCCTTTATATGAACATACTGAATTCTGTTTATTTGTTCTTCAGTTGATGGATATTTGGATTGTTTCCACCTTTTGGATATTACTAATAGTGCTGCTATGAACATTTGTGTGTGTTGGAACACCTATTTTCAATTCTCTCCGATACAGTCCTTGGAGCAGATTTGTTGTGCCATCTGGAGATTCTAGGTTTAACTTATGGAACTGCCACACTGGCACAGCAAGGACTTTTGAAACCCCTCATTTTCCCCCCCGAATACCACTTGGCTGGCTTTTCCTCCCAGGTTCTCAGTGTGTTTATAGTTTGCTCTAGCTGTAACTGTCTGCTCCTGGCACAGTGGCTTGCTCTTTTGTCTTTTGCTATTTTGGGGAACCCCCTCCACATAGCCATGGCACTCTGAGGCAGGCAAAACAAAGGGAATCCCCATGTGTCAGTCCTTTGGGGAAATCCCAATCAGGTCAAAACAGTCACAGTTCCTTGGGCTCAGAGTCTGTTCTGCTTCCTCTGATACCAGGTACCCACCTAGGAAATGTGAGCTGCTGTCTTCAAGCTCATCATCCTGGGGTGGTGGTGGGGGGGTGAGTTAGACTGTGGCAAAGATTTCAATTGTCCATGCTATGGCTAAACTTTGGCTTGGTTGCTGTAAACCTTTGACTATATCCTCAAGTTCTACGATGTTGATTTGGTACATTTTGTCAGAGTTTTCGTGTGTGTATGTGTGTGTGTATGTGTGTTGATGGGAAGGACCCATCTGCAGAATTTTTAGCTCTGCCATGTTTGTTGGAGAAGTTCTAGAACAGCAGCAGAGTAGAAGACTAGCTTGTCCCAGGGCTAATGGCTCAGCCTCCTCCATGTCTTTGAACAGGGCTAACGGTTTTGCATACCTTCATGGTTACTTTGATTATTTCTCTAGGTCATTTAAACAGCTTTGGGTTTTTAATCACATCCTTTGGAGCTTGTGGATGAGGACCGTTAGGTCATAATTTGATGTCAGCAAAAAAAATTTTTTTATGTGTATAGTTGCTGATTTAAGCTTGTTCCAAGAATTATCTTTGAGACCTAAGTTCTGGATCTGCCTTGGCAATCTCTTCATCCTTCTGGGTGTCCTGAGTATAGTGTGAGGTTGCAATTCCTATTCATCATTCCAGTCTTATTGTTCACCTACCCAAACATTTAAAAGAAAAATTCTGAAAAAGAAGAATGTAAGGATGACTTGTCATTCTGGACGTTAAATTGCATCATGGCCTATGGTGTTTAAAGTATCAGGGGCTGAGAAATAATTTGAAAAACCAACAGATCAGCATAGACAGGTGTAGAAACACAAGGTCACAAGGTGCATGCCCTGGTTTTGTAGAAGAGTTTGTCTTTCAAATCTGGTTTGGTCATAGGTTATGCTTGCTTATATTCTTCTTTTTTGCTTATTTGCATCTTATTGTTTTACAATGTGTATTTATTGTGTAATAAAACTAGGAATAAGTGTTTTATTTTTAAAAAAGTAAATTCCTTGAGAACTCTCCTCTGACTTGTGAATTAAGTGAAAGCTCCCAGGACAGTTACTGAAGCCTTCCTACAGTGTGTCCCCAAACTCCGTTTTCATTTTTATTGTCTACTGTTTCCCTACAAAATGAAATCTGATCATGTTACCGCCCCGATTAAAACCTTCCCATTGCATTGGAGTTGAATTGGCCCCTATCTTGCTGTGCAATTCATCTGGTCTTCCTCCTGCTCATCATGGCCTCCTAGACCCGACCTCTCCCCACACAGAAAGTGCCAGTTTCTCCATTCTCCATCTGCCTGGTTCCTACTAATCAATCCTTCATGTGACTTTTTTCAGAGACGTCGCCTGATATCCAATTTAAAGTGACCCTCCTTTGCCCACACTCATTTCCCTTTCACCACAATCTGTTGTCTTCCATTAGAACAACTATTTCACACAATCACCATCATCTAATTGTCAGTGTGTTCACCTGAATGATACCTGTCTCTCCTCATCAGATGTTGCTCCACAAGGACAGGACCCTGCAGAGGTCTCCGTCACCCTTCCGTGCCTAGCATTTAGAACAGGGCTTGATACGCCATAGGCATTGAACGTTTACTGACTGAATGACTGATGGGACTTGCTAAGATAGTCAAGCACACAGAGCACCTTGGGCAAGCATCATAATGACACACCTGAGTGTCATCATCATTATTATGCTCCCCGTGTCTGCCCATCGAATTCCCTCTTACCTCAAAGTCCTTTCCAATTCTGTCTTTCTGGAAGCCCTTTCTCCTCTTCAAAAGATGCAAGGAAGGGTGACAGATTATTACAAGAAAAGGAGGGAAGATGAACAGTTATTGCAAACGTGCCAAATCTGACACGATTACAGTATCATCTAGCAAAGGGGCATAAAGTCTCCAGAGTCTGGAGGAGAGGTCGGTGGGAAGCGATGTGAAGGGGACTACATGGTGGGGTTTGTTGCAGTCTTAACGGGGGTGGGCAGAAAGGGTGATGGGCAGAAAGGAGAGCAAGAAGACAAGAGCCACTAACCAAGAAAAAAAGGTGTTAGGTTGATAAAAAAAAAAGAAGGATGGGGAAGAGCAAGATCAAATAGGGGTCAGAGGAGGATGAAAGAAGAGCACAGCAAAGAAGTAGGGTGACCAAGAGAAGGAAGCTCAATAGAATGCTCAATGCAGTGTGATGCCCTCTCCCCTTACAGCCACAGAGCTGCCGTGGTTTTGGCATCTCTCCCAGAAATGTCAGTCTAATTCCACAGCAAAAGCACTAATGGAGACCCTTAGTGCATTTTGTTTGATGTCTTTCATTGCTTCCTGGTAAGTCTCTGTGCTATTAGTGTCCTCCTCTTTAACCCAAGGATAATTGTGTTCAATGATACATGTTTACTCTTTATAAAGCATCATTATAAACCAGACTTGGTAGTGCATGCCTGTAATCCCAGCTACTCAGGAAGCTGAGGCAGGAGGATCACAAGTTGGAGGCCAGCCTAGGCAATTTAAGTGAGACCCCTGTCTCAACGTAAAATAAAAAGGGCTAGGGATGTAGGTCAGTGGTGGCGAGTCTGGTCAGCATGCATGAAGTCCTTCATGCAATCCCAGTACCACAAAAAGCAAACAAACAAAACCCCCCATTATTATAAAATTTATTGAACTCTTTAGAAACTGAGTTAATACTCATTTAATAACTGGGGCAAAGGCGGCGGAGAGAGTTCAAGTTGACATATTCCATAAGATTGGCTTAAGACAACAAGATTTCCTCCTTCTTTGTTGTATTATATCTACACCATTTATATTTAATTCTAAGACATGAGTGCCAGTCACTTTCCCTTCGGTGGTTTTTGTGTGGCATCTGAGCTCCTGAGGATGTGTGTGAGATGTTCCTCACTCACCCTAACTTGCAGGACACAATTTCTTCTCATTTTTAAGCACATCCTGCTTTCATTTCAGTTACACGCAGAGACTCCTTGTTGCGTGAATTATCTTAGTTTGTTTCTGCCTGTACTCAGTTGGTTCCTTTGGCTGGAGATGCCCTCTCCAAACATAAGACCCATTTGGCACATAATGGATTCTCAGTGTTTTCTCCTTCCCAAAGCTCAGCTTGAACGTTTTTCTTCTGGATGCTGCCTGTCCAGTCCCCTCAGTTGAAATCTCATGTTGCCTGGTCTTATTTATCTAACTGGACCACTTGATTATAAGTTTCTGGAGGGAAGAACTTTTGTTTTCTCTGTTTACCTTCCATAGAGTCCAGTGGAGTGCCTTGGAAAATAAGGATTCAGTAAGTATGGTGAATATTTCCAGTGGTGCCCTTATGAAGTCACAGTTGCACCTTCTTTATACATATGTATGTAAATACATAATTTATATATATATATATATATATATATATATATATATATATATATATATATAAACTTTTATATACACACTTTTCTATTATGTACTATTTAAAATTATTTATACTTCCTAATATTGAAATATGTATAACCTTACATTTCTTCTTCTTCTCCTCCTCCTCCTCCTCCTCCTCCTCTTCCTTCTCCTCCTCCTCCTCCTCCTCCTCCTCTTCCTCCTTCTCCTCCTCCTCCTCCTTTTTCTTCCGGGTGCTCGGATTGAACCCAGAGCTTCATACATGGTAGGCAAGTGTTCCACCACCAAGTTACATCTATAGCACCTACTTTAATATTCTTCACTGTTATGATTTAGATATAAAGTGTCCCCCCAAGCCTCCTGTATTAATGCAGAAATGTTTGGAGGTAAAATGATTACGAAAGCTATAACCTAATAGTTCATCCTAGTTTCAATGGGCTGGGTCGTAACATAGAGAGGTGGGCCTGGAGTCACTGGGCATATGCCCTGAAAGGGTGCATCTTTCCTGTGCCCTCCCCGCTCCTTGACCAGGAGCTGAGCAGTTTTTCTCTGTGGGGCCCTTCCCCCATGTTGTGTGTCTCACTTTGGCCCAGAGCAATAGAATGAGCAATCTATGGACTGAGACCTCTGGGACCATAAGCCCCCAAATAATCTTTCCTTTCTTTAAGTTTTTCTTATCAGGGTTTTTTTGTTACAGCAATGCGAACCTGAATAAAACATTCATTCAAAGAATAGACTGTAATAGTCCTTATAAAATATAAAACTGCATTATCATAATATAAAAAATGGAAGTAGTTTTACCATTTACCTTGAGTTCGAAACCAACTGGTCGTGGCCACAGAATTTCATTTCATTTGGTAGTTTAAGCTACATTATAAATCATCAGATTAAACGTATGCCAATTAAGAATTTCTGGTTCTAGGAATATTTGGAGTCGATGTGATTTACCTGATTCTACCCTCTATACACAACTACAAGCTCAGGACACTCTATATAAACTAATCATAAGACTGACAAGAGAAGAAGGCAGAGCTACTGGAGCCCTCAGGACAAGAAAACAGCACAGTTATGAGTTCCCTGGGTCTTTCTTTTCTTTTTTTTCTTTCATCTTATATATGCTAGACTTGGAGGGAAAAAAAAATCAAACACCAAACCAAACCAAACAAAAAGAACCAAGAACAACAACAATAACAACAACCAGAAAACTGGGACCATCAATGGGCTCAGACCAAAAAGCCCCAAGTGAAAGTACTCTCTGCAACAAAAGTATCAGGAAAGTAGCTGCAAGACTGAAAATTTAAGATTTTACTGCTTTATTTTACCTAAATACCACAGTTCAATCTCTAGCACCACCTGTACACATACCAAATAATGGCCCCTATCTTTCTTAGGCTGTAATTTGGCATCCCTACATTGCTGTTACGGTAGTGTCAGAGAAAGCCAAGCAAGGATTTCTGCTGGCTGACAATGAGCCCCTGAATCTGTGGTAGCTGAACCCATGCAAGGAGCCTGGATATCTATTCCCACTCAGTGGTAATGGGGGTCCCCTTCCTCTCCAACTGAAGAGGAGTCAGAAGAAGCCTAGTGGAGACTCAGAACTTAGGTAGTAGCTCAGAGATAACAAAGCCACCCGCAACCCACCTATAGTGCTTGTCAAAGCCATGTGGGGAGCTAGAACTCCCAAATCTGCCTAGCAGTAACAAAGAACAAGTCCCTTCCTTGGAACCCTGCCTTCAGGTGCCAAGAGAGATGGAGTGAGGAACGTGCACTTCTCCTTCTACCCTGCAGTAATGAAGTTGTATCCTCTCCTGTTCCTCTGCTGGAGTGCTGCAAAACAAGTAAGTGAAAAACCTAGCTAAATTGAAAGATTTAAACAAGCTCTAGTTTCCTAATCTACTGAGACATGAATCATCACTTGAAAGCAAAAATCACTTGCATTCTGGGAGCTAGAAATATCTCAAACAGGACAAAAGGCAGTAGATGCCGATACCAAGAAATATTATCTGGAAATATTTTAAAGCAGGCATGTTAAAATATTCAATACACAGTCTCAAGACACTTGAAACGAACAAACAAACAAAGAGTCTCAGAAAAAAATACAATGAACTAAATGGAAATTTGAAAACTTTAAAAATACCTTAACTGAAATTGAAAGTTCAGTGGATAGGCCAGAGGAAAATCAGTGAACTGGAAGAGATTTAACTAATATGAACAACAGAAAAAAGACAGTAATGAAATTAATCTGAACAATAGGAAAAATATAGTAATGAAATTATAAAGAATATCTGAACCCATGCAGTTCTCAAGAATCTGAAATGCCAAAAGGATTAAGAAATGCCAAAAGGATTAAGAAAGAGTGGGTGACTAAAAACGTACTTGAAGAGACATTCACTGAAATCTCCCAGATTTGACAGGAGAACAGGAGAAATTAACCCAGAGCCTCAAGAAGATGAGAGAACCTCAAATAGCAGAATCCTGAGGCACTTTGTATCTCTCTCTCTATCTATCTATTTTTTCAAAACAGCCAGGAAAAAACAAAACAAAAAAAAAAAAACAACCTTACCTGTAGAGGAAAACAATTAAAATGATAAGGAGTTTCTCATAAGAAACCATGGAAGGAACAGGAAAGTAGCACAGTATTTTTCAAGTGTTTAAATGAAAGATCTGCTAACCAAGATGAATAATTTCTTCAGGAATGAGGGGAAATCAAGACATTTTCCAAAGAAGAAAAACTAAAGAATTTGTTACCTGCATAACTACCCTGAGGTGTGGCTAAAATAAATTCACAAACAGAATGGAAATGATAAGAACAGGAATATCAAAGCATCAGAAAAAAGAAAATGCAGAAAATAAAATATAGAATAGTCTTTCTTTATCCTTTCGAGCTATCAAACTGTGTTTGAAAGCTATTCTGGAAATGTTTATGATGATTTTATTATAAATGGGACACAAAAAATAATATTTCTATACTGCAACCAGTAAGATGATAGCTCTAATATAATTATTAAGTTTTAGACACACACACACACACACACACACAGTAGAGCAATTGCTTTGAAAGTTATGTAAGGAAAAACAACAAAAAATAATATAAATTTTAAAAAACTGAAATTATAAAAAATCTTCAAGTAACACTAAAAGTCAGGGAAGAAAAAACTAAAAAAAGAAAAAGAAAGCCAAAAATAAAACAATACAATGGCAGATCAAAGCCCTAACATGTCAGCAATCATAATAAATATAAATAATCTAAATAGATCAGTAAAGATAAAAGTTGGTAGAGTGAAATAAAAAATATAGCCACCTTTATGCTATCTAGAACTTCAGATAAACTGTACAGGAAGATTGAAATTCAAAGAATGAGAAATTACATGTCATGCACATATTTACTAAAAGAAAACAGAAGTGACTATTTTAACATATGAATTGCTTCAGAGCAAAGAAATACAGAGAAGAACAGAAGATGAAGGTAAAAGGGTCAATATATCATTTTATAGATAAGTATATAAACGACAGTATTGCAGAATACATGAGTCAAAGAGATAGAGCTGAAAGGAAAAGCAGATAAATCCAGTTATATTTGGAAAGTTTGGAGTTCAGTACCCATCTCCGCACATTTGATAGGTCAAATAGACAAAAAAAAAAAAAAAAAAAAAAAATCAACAAAGAAATTATATTCCATCAATTCCATAGCACCATCAATCCACAGGATATATTGACATTCATGGAATCTTCTAAAAACAGCAGAATACATAAGTGCCCACAACTTGCTTTGAAAGTTATGTAAGGAAAAACAACAAAAAATAATATAAATTTTAAAAAACTGAAATTATAAAAAATCTTCAAGTAACACTAAAAGTCAGGGAAGAAAAAACTAAAAAAAGAAAAAGAAAGCCAAAAATAAAACAATACAATGGCAGGTCAAAGCCCTAACATGTCAGCAATCATAATAAATATAAATAATCTAAATAGATCAGTAAAGATAAGTGCCCACAAAACTACACCAAAATCAATCATATCCTGGCCTGTGAAACAAACCCCAACAAGAACAAGAAGTGAAATCATGTTGTGTCTCTCCTCAGGATGGGATAAAACTCAAATTAATAGGGGAAGTGGGAAAGGAAAATCAAATACTTGAAAATTAAAAAAAAAAAAAATTCTAAATAATCCACAAGGCAAAGTGGAAGTCTGAGGGGAAATTTTAAAAAATATTAAAAATACCCAATATGGATCTCAGTGAAAGTGAAAATGCAGTATATCAAAATTTGTAAGGCACAGCTAAGGCAGTGTCAGAAGGAAACTTAATAGCACCCAATGAAGACACTGGAAAAGAAGCAAATGTTAAATCAGTATTCTAAGCTCTATCCTAAGAACCAAGAAAAAGAAGAATAAAAGAAATGCAAATAGAGCAAAAGAAAGGAAATACAAAAGGCAAAATCAGAAACCAATAAAACTGAAAACAATAAAATGACAAGAAATCAAATAAACAAGAACAGGCACTTTGAAAAGATCAATGCAGCTGGCAAGTCATGATGGATTCAGGAAAAAGAAGGAAGAAACAAATGACCAATGTCAGAAACAAAAGGGACATCAGCTCAGACTCTGCAGACATCAAATGAAAAAAAAAGGGAAGGGGCTGTTGTTGTGGCTCAGTGACAGAGTGTTTGCTTCGCACATGTGAAGCACCAGGTTCGATCCTGAGCACCACATAAAAATAAACAAACAAAATAAAGATATTGTGTCCATCTATAACTAAAAAAAAATTTTAAAAGTAAAAAAAAAGGAAAAATAAGGGAATACTATGGACAGCTCTACACACATTGATTTTACAACTTAAGTAAAATGAACCAATTGTTCAAAAACAATGAACTACCCAACTCACCCAGTATGAAATAATTTGAATACCCCTACAGATATTAAGCAAATTGTATTGATAATTAAACAGAAAAAAAATCTCAGGCCCAGTGATTTCACTGGTTAATTTGATCGAACACATAAAGAAAGAATTAACATAATTTCTCTAGAATCTTGTTGAGAAAAGAGGAAGGAACAATCCTGAATTAATTTCATAAGTCTAGGATTACTTTGATACAAAACTAGAGAAAATATAGTAAAAAAAAATCAACCACAACAACAAAAAACAAAAACAAACAAAAAAAGAAAGAAAGAAAGAAAGAGAGAGAGAGAGAGAGAGAGAGAGAGAAAGAAAGAAAGAAAGAAAGAAAGAAAGAAAGAAAGAAAGAAAGAAAAATACAGACCTTTGTCTTTCTTGAATCTAGGTGTAAAGTTCTTTAACAAAAGAATTTTGTTATAACATTTGTTGTAACAAATAGAATGTAGCATTTGCTATATGTATAGAATGTAGTATTCTATTTGTTATAACAAATACAATATAACAAATAGACTTTTGTTATAACAAGTAGAATATGGCAATCTATTAGAGGAATTGGACATTGTCACCAAAGAAGTTTTATGTCAGGAATACAAGGCTGGTTCAATATTTGAAAGTGAATCAGTGTAATCTACCTTATTAATAGAAGAAACATAATACCATATCATTTGATCATAAAGACATTTTACAGAATTCAATAACCATTCTAAATAAAATCTCAGAAAAAATAGGAATTAAGATGGAATGTTATTTATAAGAAATAAGACAAGGATGTTAGCTCTTGCCACTTTTAATGCTGTGCTAGAAGTTCTATCATGTACTATAGTCAAGTTCTGAAGAAATGGAGAGATAAACCAAGTTCATACATTAGAAGACTCAATATGAGGAATCATAGATTAGGAGACTCAATATAAGGACATCACTTCTCCCTATAATTATATGCAGGATTAATGCAATTCCTAGCAAAATCACAAAAAGATTTTCTAGATATAAATATGATCATTCAAAAATCTATATGTTAAGGCAAAGAAACTAGAATAGTTGAAACCATTTTGAAATGAATAAGGTGAAAGAAATCAGTCTACTTGATTTTCAAGTACTCTATAGCAACAAGCATCAAGACTGTGATGTTGGTGACGGACTGGATCAATGCAAGAGAAGATAACCCCAAAATAGACCTACACAAATGTGTCTAATTGATCTCTCACAAAGTAAGAAAAATAATTTAATAAAAGAAAGATAGCAGTTTAAACAAATATTTCTGATTCAGCAATATTTGTTTCAACAATTATTGAACATCTACATGGAAGAAATGTACTCTGGCATAAATCCCACACTTGTCCAAAAATTAAATGTGTAATGACTTATAGGTAAGCTGTAAAACTTGCAAACTTTTAGAAAAAAATAGAAAAATATCTTTGTGATGTATAGTAAGGCATACTTCTTAAATCTGACACCAAAAGCGTAAGGATCCATAAAGAAAAAATGGATAAATTGGACTTTATCAAACTTAAATATACTGCTTTTGTGAAAAGCCTTGCTAAGAGGATGAAAAGATAAGTTACAAACTGAAAGGTGATATTTGCAATTCACATATATAATAAGGGACTAATATAACAAGGGACTAATTTTTGAATTTGTAACAACCCCTCAAAACTGAACAGTAAAAAGACAAACAATCCAATTAAAATGTGGACAAAAAACAGGAAAAGCTATATTGCAAAAGAAGATGAAGTCACCTTTTGATATCTGGTAGGGATTGGTTCCAGAACCCTTCCTGACCACTGAAATCTGTGGGTGTCCAACTCCCTACAGAAAGTGGTGTAGTATTTACACACAATCTATACACACTGTCTCGTGTACTTTAACTCACTTCTAGATTGCTTACAATAACACAATGTGAATGCTCTGTAAATAGTCATTATACTGTATTACATAGAGAAAAATCATGAGAAAAATTGCTGTACATGTTCAGTACAGAAATATTTTTAAATATGGTCAATCCATGGTTAGTTGGATCCACAGATACAGAACCCACAAACATGGAGTGCCAAGTGCATGTGTCAAATGAGTACCTGAACAGATGTTCAACATCATTAACTATTAGGGAAGTGAGAGTTAAAACCACAATTAGACACTATCACACACCCATCAGACTAGCAAAAAAGCGACAAGGCCAAATCCTGACAAAGATTCAGAGAATCTGGATCACTTGTACATTATTGAACAGCTTGTGAAATTGTGCAGTTTGGGGGAATCTTAAACTATTGAACTGCTATGCAATCCATCACTTTGCACTATATCCTTGTATACTAGGAATGTACATTTGGCCATGTACATGTGAGTACAATGATTTATACTCACACAGGAACTGCACAAGCATGTTCATTGTGACCTTATTTGTAATAGTTACAACTTGAAAACTTTCTGATGTGTTTTGAGGAGCAAAAGGATAGAAAAACTGGGGTACATGGGCTATTATTTACTAAAAACTGGGGTACATGGACTATTACTCAGTAATGAAAAGAAACTGATTATTGATACATGCAACAATCTGGAGGAATCTCTAAGGAATTACGTTGAGTGGAAAAAAAGGGTCAATTCCAAAAATTTGCATATAATTTGATAACTTGAAGTAGCAAAAATATAGAAATAGGGAACAGATAAGTGGTTGGTAGGGATTAGAAGGTGGTAGGCTATACAATGTCAACATATGGTATTTTTGTGGCAATGAAAATATTCTATATCAAGGTTAATATTCCAGCTGTGATGCTGTACTATAGTTTTGCAAGTTGCTACTTTGGGAGAATCTGAATAAGGGCACAGGGATCTCTGTATTTTTATAATTGCATAAGATTCTATAAATATTCCAAAGTAAATATTAAGCCCAAACATTAATAATAAATAATCTTTACATGTCTATTAAGGAACTATGGAGAAATGTGAACAAAGTGACTTAGTCAATTTCTCCTCTGAAATGAAAAATAGATCTTGTTGAAAAATATACTAACAAAGTGTTATGATTTGGATGCTGTCTCCCCAAAGTTCCTGTGTTAATGCAGAAATGTTCAGAGATGAGATGATTGGATGGCGGGGCTGTAATCTAATCAGTCCATCCTAGTTTGAATGGACTGACTGGGTGGTAACTCCAGGCAGGTGGGGAGGGGTGACTGGAGGAGGACCCTTCCCATTACCTTCTCTGTTTCCTGGCTGTCATGAGCAGAGCAGCTTTTGTCTTCCAGGTCCTTCAGTCATGACATTGTGCCTCACCTTGGGTCCAGAGCAACGGAGTCGGCTGATCCACTAACAGAAAGTCTGCAACTGTGAACCAAAATTGTCAAGCTGTTCTTGTCGGGTATTTTTGTTACAGAGACAAAATATAGACGACCACATAAAGGAAGGCAAGTATTAGATTTGCAAAGGTGTTCCTGTCCAATGTCAGTCTAAATTCCACTTTTCCCCCTGACAATCATGGGCTGCTTTCTTTACCTAAAGATTCCACCCTTGTGCACTGACTTCTTAACAGGAAGAGGAATGAAGAGATTTCCTGAGTTCTTTATTTCCCAATCCCTTGTTGGACCAGCTTTTGGTAAATCAAGAAAGGTGCAAAAAGGAACAGACTTTGGAAAGTTTGTGGATGACTGGAAGAAGGATTTCTAAAAGTAAATGAATATCTTAAAGAACAAATAATAGAAGCGACAGATAGAGTGGATAGTAAACTGCTATTTGGAGTGGATGTATGTTCTCAAAGCAGAAGAGATCGCTGTGTGTAGAGCAGACATTCATTGCTGGTGGAGTTAGAGCTGTTTTCTTGTAACAAGGACAACTATAACACTAACAACCCTATAGTGAAAAAAAGTTCTGTAGTGTTCCAAACAGCATTGTGGGTCTAATGTTCACACAAAAGCAGCAACATGTATTTAGAGGTCATGATGTTCCAGGCACTGTTCCAGGGCTTCACACTTAACTTTTTCTCTTCCCAACAACGCACAAGGTAAACTCAATATTCTCATTTTTACAGGGAAGGAAACTGAGGCATAGAGAGATTAAGTTGCTTGCCCCAAATAACTAAACTAGTAAATGGCAGAGGTGAGTTGAACAAAGGCAGTATTTTTTAGAGATTTTAGAAAGGTCTTCTACTCCTTTTAGTAGTATGCAGAGTCTGCGAGATGATGTGAATTAAGATTTTTTTGTTTTATGTATCCATCAACTGATGAATGCACAGAGAATGTGATACATATGCACCCTGGAATATTACTCAGCGATGAAAAGAATGAAATCCTGCCACTCACCCTACAGATGGAACAAAATATCATATATTAAGTGAAATAAGCCAGGCACTAGAAAGACAAGTGCTGCATGATCTCATTCATGTATGGAATATAAAATGTTGATCTTACAGAAATTGAGGGTGGAATGAATGGTGGTTACTAGAGCTGGGGACATAAGGTGAAGGGGAAGGAGAGCAAAAGGTGAATGCACTAACTTAACAGTTAACATGAGTAAGAAGTTCCATTGTTGATATTCCACAGCAGGATGACTATAGACTATAATCATGCACTTATATTTCAAAAAGCTAGAAGAAAGGCATTTGAATGTTTTCATCATAAATAAGTCATAAATGTTTGAAAAGATAAATACACTTACCCAGATTTAAACATGAGATAGTGTATACAAGTATCAAAATAATCACATACCACTGCACAAATATGTACCATTTTTATGTATCAGTTAAAAACTAAATTTAAAATTAAAAAAAAAACAAACCATTTGATCTTTCAGATGGGTCCTAGTTTGGCTTTGGGCTTGTGGGTTCCTTCAGGCGGCTCTGTGTTGATCCTCTATTAGCATCAGTTCTCTTCCTGGTTTCAGAACAGGGTCATTTCTCAGCAGCTGTCCTGAAGCACACCTATTCAAATAGATAGTGATACACAGAAGGCCTTTGTCTGTAGAAAGGATATAAAAGTCAAAATACTTTTCCTGCCAGCTATTGGGTTGATCAGGATGGAGTATATTGTATTTTCGGACACAATTCCGATCTGTGAGTTATTTCCTCTCTCCCTCTCACTTACCGTCCCCTGGTTGCTGAATGCACACTTTTTTCTCTGGAGTTTTAGGAAGTGTTTCCTGTGCAACCACGGCTCACTTTTGCAGCACCTCCCACGAGACCACCTGGCTACTTCCCACAAAGTCCTCATCCAGAGTGTGATTCCCAGGCTCCCTAGGGTAGGATCCTTTTCACATAAATGATTTCAATCATAATTTTTGCAGAGGTGTGCTGTGCAAATGGGGCAGCTCCATTTCAGGAGATGGGGGGTGGGGAAAGAAAACAAAAGGAATTTTCCAGAACCCTTGTGTCTACTTGGAAACAGTTAAGATCCTTTCAATCGATGATCCAGTGTGTCAAAGACACAAGTGACATTTGATACGAAATTTATTCTTACTGGTGTTTCATGATAGTAACATTTTATTCCATAACATGAAATACAATCTTCGTGTTCCCATCATTCTGTTTATGCAGATGAGATCAGGATATGAGCCCTGGTGGCAATAAAGCATTAACTAAGAAAATGTTTGTTGAAATTGCATTGTATTCTCTGGTTGATGTGTGGCCTTGATTCTATATTTTTAAATAAAATATTTATATTATATATACTGGTTTACTGTATATTTTTTTTTCCTTATTTGCTTGGATAAGGTGCAAATCACAGGGCTTTCATTTCTACAGCTTGTGGAAGCTACTGGAGCGTGGGCAATAGGACCCGTGTGAACATGGATTTTCCCTGCACCCAAATCCTCTGGTTGGCCATACCTGCAAACTTTCCTTTACTTCTTCTTGCTGTTCTGGAGGGAGTTAGGTACTGATGAGCAAATGTTGCAACCACATGACTTTTGAAGAGCATGCATTTGTATTCTTTCCTCTTGCTACTTTATGGTGGATATTTCTACCTTGATTTTCACTCAGGGATGAATCAAATGGTCTGTCAGCGTTTTCAGGAGAGATCTGCAATTTTTTTTCCACCATGAGACATGGCTTCAGTAAAATAAATGTCCTTTGATTTCAAAGTCGTAAGAGAACAGTCCCCACTTGTGTGATAGGAAGGTAGAGGGCTCCAGAGTGTAAGGCACCCCACTGGGAAGCCCAGGGATAGTGCACTTCCTGTGTTGTCCCTCAGATTGTTTCTGAGAGGTGAGTTCATTCTCGACTGCCACAGACGAGTGATCAGGGCTCGTTGGGACACTGTTCTACTGCTGAAAATACATATATTAAAAAAAAGAAAAAAAAGAGCTCTTGGCCAGAATTAGTTTCTCCAATCCCTCTTTTGATCGTTGAAATTTCGTTTTGCTGTAACAAGCATTCTTCCTTTCATAGTTCTGCTTCTCATTTGGCCCATCCTCTCATGAAGTCATAATTTTGTGTTTATGATAGAGCGGATTGTTACTAAGATGGAAACGATTATGCTACCATGGATGCCCAGTACCAGGGATGGGCAAGGGTTCAGGATAGAAGCAGTGGCTTTCTTCATTCTCAGCCACGACCATTTGCCCTGCTCCCCACACTTTCTTTGGTCCAGATAAACTCAGGTAGTCTTTCTGCTTTTACTCAATTGTGTTCTTACAGTTTGCCATCGGTGGCTTTAAAGGTTTGGACAGAGATCTCCGGACCAGCTGTTAGCTGTTGTTTCAGGCATTCTGGGATTTCTCTGGGAACAAGGCTTTCTGGGATACCTTTCAAATTGGGGAAACTATAGCAGATGGACTCATGGACAGCAGCTGCAGGAAATCTGGCAGAGACGACTGTATACTCTGCTGAGAAAAGGAACGGAGCCTAACCATGCACTTGGATGACTTGAAAAGAAAAGAGAATTTGGAAGGAAAGAGGAGGGAGTTTCTATATTTAAGATTTACTATGGTGGGAAGCTCACAGAGGAAGAAAACTATGGCTACCAAATGTCAAGTTATGAAACTCTTCAAGAGACAGTCTTAACAAATTAACCTTTTGAATAATGCTCCCCCCAAAAGACAAAGTATTCTCAAATATCATTGCAATGGGATACTGGAAACCAAACCAGGCTGCTGTTCTGGTCCCAAGGCCTTAACAATGTTGATATCGCTCATCTTCTTAACCTTTCTCTGTGGGGAATCCAAAGTGGCTGGATCTTTCCTGCCATTTTAGGAGTTCAGGAGAAGGATGGGAAGCCCATACTAATTCTGGTACATGTGAAAAGCTCTGCTCTCATGTTGAGGCTGGGCATTCTTACCACATACCTAGCAGCTGTCTTGGATAGCTCTTTGAGTGTTTTATATAATTGCTTACATTATTATTCACCAACTTTAGCAGAATAAGAACAACGTTGGGCAACTCTTTCCTCCTCTGATAGATTTAGAATGGTGAACTAATGGGCTGAGCTAATGCAAAGCCACTGACCTCCCGGTGAATCCGGCTCAGGGTGTTTGGTAAATGTCCCTGATAGAAGGCTGTTCTTTAAACCATCTGAGGAAGGCGTATGGGAAGGGTTACACTGATGTTGCCCTCCCATAAGAATCACATTGGAGAAAATAACAGCCTTGGCATGAGAAAATAATTTTGAGGTATGAGAAAACTGAAACATTGTTCAGGGACTTGGCAGATCTGTTTTCTGCATTTTTTTTTTCTGTTCATGTATTTTCGTTTAAATAAAAGTTAGGGGGTTAGGAATCTATTCTTTTGCCTGTGGGCTTACTTTAATCAAGCTAACACAAACTGTCTCTGTCTTGACAAAGCCTGTGTTACATATAATTGAAGGATAACCAACAACAAGAACTCTTGGGGTTAAGAATGAGGACATCGAGCATAGGACCACTCCAGTGTGGTAGTGTTATAAACCTTTGGCGCTAAAAGACCAATTCTATTCTCTATAGGAAAAAAAAAATTTTATGCCAACTACTGACATCATATTAAAATATGGCAATAGGCATTCATAAGTAAATCACTGCAGAAATGGTGAACAAATTACCCTATGGGACATGTTTTGTTGGGAGCAAAAGTTCCCAGAGGCAAACTGGTTGGTTCTGGAGTTGTTTGGGGTCATTTGTTGATGGAGCAAATCACTTCTGTTCATCACGGACGATTCAAAATGGATTTGATCTCCGTTTGCCAAAACACTCCCCGAGTCAAAAATTGTTTTCACTTCTCCATTTAAGTACTTTGTGGAAAAGATCATTCATTCTCCTTCTGGGAGTTTGCAGATAAGAATTGTGAATCAAGACCTGCATCCTAGAGGGTGGAGATGGATTTTCTTTCATAGGGTGGCAGGTTTTGAATACACTCTACATGCAGTTGGTCTCGTTTTCACTGGGGGCTGTGTCTGATGGCCCTGAAGTATTAGAGGACAACAGCTCAATTAGGAAAGCCACAGTGGAGCTGCCAGCCTGTCCTTCCCACAAGCATGCTAACAGGCAAGATGGCTGGCAACTGTGGAGCAGAGTCTCAAATGGCAAGAATGCAGTTTTGAGGCTGTTCCAGATAATTGCTGCCGGAGAGTTTAAGCTTTTGCTAGAAGCTTATTTCATGGGCAGATGCTACTGTGGAGCCAGAAGTAATTTAGGTCTGAAAATTGGCCCCGTTCTGAAAGCGGTTGCTGTGGATGATTTCAGATTTAAGAATCTATGCTGCCAGATTGGACAAAGCCTATCGGAGTATAAGATCTGTTACAGTCTGTCTTTTACTGTTGCTTAAGAAATGATTCAGCTAATTAAAACTATACTTACATGAGATAAGTATATCAAATTGCACCGGGTCTTTTGCCCCAAGATAATCTTTTTTTTTGGTTTGTTCTTTTCTTTTTCCTTTCTATTTCCTTTGCTCGTCTTCTAGAACTGCAGGGAGGACCAGCGAGTAAAAAAAAAAAAAAAAAAAAAGGCTGTCTCTGTGGGGTGCCTGGGTACAGCAACTATTGAAGTGACTGCTCCAGTATGTGGGACTGTTATGGTTTAGATATTAGGTGTCCCCCCAAAAGCTTATGTGTGAGACAATGCGAGGAAGTTTAGAGGTGAAACGACTGGGGTCGGGTTCCTTAACCTAACCGATGTTAATGCTTGAATGCATTAACTGGGTGGTAACTGTAGGTGAGTAGGGTGTAGCCCAGAGGAGATAGGTTGCTGGGGCAGTGCCTTTGGGGTCTTTTATTTTGTTCCTGGTGAGTGGAGCACGTTGTCTGGTTCCTAGTGTCCATGTACCCCCCCGACACCCTTTCACCGTGGTATTCTGCCTCATCTTGGGCTCAGAACAATGAAGTTGGCTGTCTGTGGACTGAAACGTCTGAAGCTGGGAGCATCTAGTCTCCTCTAAAATTGTTCTTGTCAGGTCTTTTGGTCACAGTGGAAAAAATTGTTGGCTAAAACAGGGACCAACAACTTTGATTTGTGCATATGTGTCTCTTATCAGTAGACTGATTTTCAGTGGAGACTCTGGGTTCTACGATGCTATAATAAAGCTCAGAGGCAGGAAGAAGGAAGTATGCAAAAGGAACCCGAAGAGGAAGACCCAATTCTGAGAAGAATCAAAACTGTTCCACCTTGTTGGGTTCTTCCCAGGCCTCTTTTCCTGTGAGAGCCCTGTCACTGGCTCTGGACATACGGTCCTCCTGCTCTTTGCTTTTAGCTGGAAGCCCCATGGCCTTTTGCTCTCGGTGCTTCACGGTCAGCTCTGGATTGGGTCTCTCTCCTCCAGCTGATTGCATCCTTCATTGTCACTGGACTTTTCCCTTCAGAACCTGTTAGCTGGTTCCAGTGTCTGTGCTGTCAGCAAGTCCACTGAAGCTGTTGGCTGTGCTTGTTCATGGAGGCAGCAGTGACGGTCATAGCCCACACTTCTGCTTACTCCCCGCATGGTAGGCACCATTCTAATTTTAAGTACTTTATAAATGTTAACCAACTTATTTTTCTCAACAATGCACGATGTGGGAAGCACAGCCATTATCCCCATCTCACAGATGATTGAACTGAGAGCCTAATTCACATAGCTAGTAGCTGGGGTTCAGATCCAGGAGGTTTGGCTCCGGAGTCCATGCTTTTAATTACTGTACGATATTGAACTGATTTGGTCTCAGCCATGTGCTGGCCATCCCACTTCCTGTAGGAGCACCTGACCTAATCCTTTGAGTTCAGCTACAAGGATTGGCTTGAGCTGCTTGGAACATCACACAGAGGAAAACCTTGAGGCTGGTCTCAGTGCAATGGTTTCCAATGGTTGGTTATGGGTGGGCCCTGGGCCCAGTGGTGTATCCTCTACTTAAGGACAGTTTTTCAGATGTTTTAATTTATGTGCTCCATGAGAATCATCAACTACCGTTGCAAGCAGTCTTTTAGGCACTTCTGTTCTCTAGCAGGGAGAAGTTATTATTAATCCACAGTGTACTGATGGGGTATCCTTGCATAATTGTCTCCTCCATGCTTATCGGGAACACTGATCTTCCCTTTAGCAGATGGTTAATTCTTTGTGGAATGAACTGCAAGCATCTCTAAGGACTCTCATTCTGGCCAGGCATCAGGAGAGTGTAAAGTCTACACGGGAGTGAATCTTCATTCTCTGTGTGAGCAGGTGAAAGGATGCATATGGTGATAGGCACCTGCCATCTTTCTAACATGCTAGTTCAGTGTTCTAGGGAAAGGGGAAACAGGCCAAAGGTGATTAGTTATAGCATTGCAAATGATGTCACTGCTTGTATTGAGATTTTAAAACTTTCAATGACTCGTTGATTCTTGCACTGTTTGACATGTACTTTCTCAGGCGGAAAATAATGGCCGTCATAATTCATAAATGGTTTTAGATAATATATTTCTTGCCATGGTAGTAGATGAAATAAACAGCTGACCAGGAAGGTATGACAGGCTAGATCTAAAGAGTAGAGCTTTTGCTTCATGTGTGTAGTCTGTCTCCAACACTGCTCCTTGAGAGACTCTGAACTGTTGCAAAAGCAATAGGTTCACCACCTTCGATGGCAACATTGTAACCCCAGAAGGCTCATAAATGGGAATCCATGGCACACTCTTCAGCTATTGTGCATCCAAAAGCGATTATGGAAATGATGCTGGTAAATCTCAATTACTTCCACATTGTCTGGCTCTGCTCCAAGAACTCCTTTTCTTCCCGTCCCTTTTCCTGACATGCTATTCTTTTCATATTCCGTCTCTGTGGGACTTCAACAGTACTCAGTAAAGTGCACAGATAGGAAATGTGGAACTGGTATTTTCCTCCATAATTATCTCTCAATCAGACATCATTTTTAGCTAGACTCCTTGCTTTCAGAGAGGGATTTGATGAAAGTCTCTCTGTAGATTTTTTCCCCCCATTGTTCTACTGAACCCATGTAATGCCATGACTTCTATGTGCTTGTTTGTTGTCCCTTCAGTTTATATTTTCCCTGAAAAATATTTTCAAACTTTTCATACTTTAAATCTAAAGAAAGTAGCATCTAAATTTTTTAACAGTTTGCAAATCTCAATTTATGTTCAAGCTGTAGAAATTCTCATTCCAAACCATTTGTTCTGGAAATGATTCTTCACGTCGTCTATCTCCCTGGGTCGTAGGCAGAAAGAAGCATGCTGGACAGGCAACCTTTGGCTCCTGGGAGTGCATGGATCCTTCAGCACCAGGATTCTAGCTAACTTTAAAGTCTGGAGCAGTAACCAAAATCACTTGGCAGCTTGCATTAGTCCATAGTATGTGCACTCGTGCAATATATCCAGTGGATTTCCCTGGCTGCCTTTCCTATAGGTTACTCCTTTCTGCTTCCTCTCTATAGCCTGGGGCCCACTACTTGGGGCTGTGTGACCTTGGTCAAAGTACTCTGCTTTGTGCTTCATCTGGATCATAGTAATATCAGCCCCGCACAGTTGTCCTGAAGATTTAATGAGCAATTTCATGTAGAATATTTAGATCAGTGTCCAGTACATGATACGTACTATAAACGTGATCATAATACTCTTTATCATTATTTTTAATCTTTTTTATTTTCTCCTCAGCACTTATTACCAGATAACATACTATATATCTATATATGTATGTATGTATATATTTTACTTATCTCTTGCCGCAGTCTCTGGCTGGGCACAAGATCACGAGCCACTCAAACAGGAACAAACTTTATTTGAAAAAACCGCCAATAACACGTCCGTGCCTGGGAAGCTTTCCGATCCACCCACGCGGCGTTCCGCCGGTTCCTTCCCGGAACTCCAGCGCAAGCGCCTCCCCCGGAATTCCCTCCTACTGCACTTTCCCAACCAATGGGAACTCTCCAGGAGTCCCGCAGCAGGAGTCCGGTATCCATATGAATGTAATTTTTAACATAATCATATCATCTCAATGGCTAGCTGGCATCACCTTTCAATCAAAAATGCCATGCATCATATTAATTGGCTGTGGCTCCCAGCAATCTCTTATCATCTATCCCATTAGAAAGCACATTACACTACAGTAGAGATTTATGCCTCTTTTGTTCACAATTGACTCTGGTGCCTAGAATGAAGCAGACATCTGGAAAGTGCTGCACAAATATTTCTGGGGTTTACAGATGCCAGCCACCATGAGTATAAAAGTCAGTAAAGAAGGCCAAGCAAGTTTGAATAGGATTTGGTTAGAAATGTTATCTTTGGCACTTCCCTTTTTCCCAGACCCACCTCACTGTGTAAGATATAGCCCTCTTAGGTTCCATACCTTCTCAGGACAAGGCTGGGCTTGGCATGGCTTCTCAGAATTAGATCTGGATCACCTGGAGCAAGGACCAAAGCCCCCCCCTCGGGGGGGGGGGTCGGAATTCATAACACTGAGAACAAAGGATCTGTGTGGGGCCAGATTCTAGGAGAAACATGACATAAATCTATTCAATTGGCTATGTGAGTATAAGGAAGTGACAGTTCTTTCCCTTGGAGTTTCTCGAAGTTGATTCTGGAGGAAATGAGTTGTCTCCAATAAATCTACTACAACTGAAGAAAACATTCTAACCCAATTCTGCTAATTCCAATAATTCTGTACTCTTTTCCTAGAATCTCCTGGCATCAACTTGTGATGCTATAATAGTTTGGGGGTCCTAGAGATATCCTGAAGTCCATCTGGAGAAACTTAGTTCTCCTTGGCTAAGAATTGGTCATGTAGTGCAGAAGCCAGTATAATTCACTTTCCAAAATGTTGTGCCCCCTTTGAGTGTTAAGCTCATTAAAGATGGAAAGTCGAATGAGCTAATACGCCATTATAATGGCTAATATGCCATTATTCGCTGTCCTTAGAAGAAACCATGTGCCATGCATCTCAGAAGACAAGATGGTCCATCTCTGGGGAATTGCCACAGATTTCATGGAGTGTGATATGCTAGATCATAATCCACGTCCAGGGGCAGAGGATGCACAACTTGTCAGCATTCATGGAACATTCACAGCAAGTGGAAATGCAAGTCTGTATTTTGGAGAGAAAGAAGGTGAGCAATAGCTGGGTGGGTTACAATTGTCAATGCATCTAGTGGGTTATGCATTTCAAAAGAGGTTCACCTTCCATATGGAGAAATTACCAAGGTTTAAAAAAAACCCATGGAGAGAGTAGTCTGACGGGCAGGACCTAGCTCTGCATCCACTCCTAGAAGTGGTGGTGGCACTGGGCAGAACCAGAGGGTGACCGCAGGCACCAATGTAGGCGTTTCCTCTAAGTAAGCCTGTGCTTCTGCAAACACTTTCTTTCTGTGCATTTCATAGTGTTGCCGTCTTGGGTTCTCCCCCTTTCCTAGTGCTATTCTTTCCCAGGCTTGTTTTGTGTCTTCTGTCCCAGCAAACCAAGATTGGCCTGGGTGTCCCGTGTTCTCTTCATGAAACTTGCATCTGGAAGACCCTCCACAGGGCCTGGTTTTACGTTCTATTTATAAGCTGACAACTTCCAAATGCTCGTTCCAACTCCAACTGTCCTGAGAGCCCTCGACCCCACACGTGCCCCTGTGCCCTGCCATACCTACTGGAATATCTAATTAGAACTTCAAAGTTAACATGGATATAACATATGCTTGATTACCACCCGCTACTTCTGCCCTGGAATTCCCATTTCAGGAAATGAGACCACCACCCACTCATGTTCAGTTGAGTGAAAACAATGGTCTTCCGTGATTCCTTCCGCGTGCCCCCTCCCCCAACTCCCACACACATAGTCTGTTGACGAGCCCCATTTCCTCTCCCCCCAAGTTCCCGCATGGCATCCTCCCTGCTCCTATCCTGTCCAGCCTGGACTGGCAACAGGACCCTACATGATTTCCCTGACCATTTGGTCTTCTGCAATACAGTAGCGTTTTTTTTTTTTTTTTCTTTTTTACTATCATCAGATTACTGGCAGTATTCCCTGGACAATAGCCCCCATGTTTCTGATAACATTGCATGTTGTGGTTCCTTTGCCTTATCCTGATTTACCAAGCACCAATCTGCCCTAGTTCACATGTCCGATCATAGACCTGTGTCTTTTGCCTAGAATACAACTTGGTAGCTGCTTCAGCACTCCATAATGACTAACCCCCAAACCAGAATACTCCTGCCCTAACCTCTCCATGTCCTTCATAGAGTCTAGGAGCCAGCTATAACTCACTCCCCAAGCCCTGTGCCCGCAGTGTCCTCTCTGGGCAGTAACCTAACAGAATAGCCCAAGATGTGGCGTACCCTACTTTACTACCCTGCTCGGTACTGGTCAGTGTTGGCATGGTTCTTGATGGTTCTTGCATGAATCTCCCTTTCTCCAAACAGACTCTATGCATTGAGTGGAAGGAAGTTGGTTGAATACCCAGCTACTTGGACAGTACTTGACAGATAGCTAGCACTGGATATTTTTTTGTTGAAGAAACATAAATGCCTGCTGAAGGCCCACCCCTCCCCTCCACCCCAGTAGACTGGCCATAGGGTGGGAAGGTGGCATCACCATAATAGGTGTCTCCTGAAGGGAATGATGCTACATGGATCCCCAGGCCTCTAAAGATCCCAGAACCAGGCTCCATTCCCTTGGGTTCAGAACCCACAGCAGGGTGTTCTGGGAGATAGCTCTCAGGACAAAATGGGTAGATTTCTCTCTTTCCAGATACTTCCCTCACAGGTCCTTGGCTAAACTGGGTTTCAGTTTCTGAACCAGAGGTTCCCCCAGGGAGAGGGAAAATCAGGCAGTGTC
This sequence comes from Callospermophilus lateralis, assembly GCF_048772815.1. Classification (NCBI taxonomy): domain Eukaryota; kingdom Metazoa; phylum Chordata; class Mammalia; order Rodentia; family Sciuridae; genus Callospermophilus; species Callospermophilus lateralis. The sequence goes on from NC_135320.1 coordinate 12,693,785, forward strand.
TGTCTCCTCTCTTTATCCTTAGAGGCTCTACCCTCCCTCTACCCTCCCTCCCCTCAGAGCAGGCAGAACACCAATTCAGAGAGCCCAGGAAATCGTTCAAGTTCCTAGTAAATTTCATGGCTCATATTTAATGTTCAACATTTTGGTAATCAACACAAACAGGTGCTGATCCTATGGCCCCAAGATTTAGCTTTGAAATTGGGTACCAACCCTATGTGACTGCGAGTGAGTGTGACTGAATGTACTGGTATGTGTGTCTATGTGAGAGTGTGCAAAAATGTGTGTGTGTGTGCACCCGCACACACACACTGGCACACCTATGTGTGGTGGATGAGGATTGAGAAAGAGAGGAGATAGCAATGAGAGGAGGGACCTAGGGAATTGGAAGAAGGACATATTTTGCTGAGAGACCCATTGTGGAGCTGTGGACTGGGAGATGGTGGCCAGAGCATGTTGGCCATATGGGGGTGAGGACTAGGAGGTCACTAGTGAGGGAGAGGGAAAGAAAGAGGTGACACAGCCCTAGGTCCAGGGCAGCTGCCCAAGGTCTATGCATTGATTGGAAGGAAGTTGGTTGTATACCCAGCCTGCTCATATGGTCTCCAGTTTATATCTTCATTACTTTCATCTTTAATCCCCCAAATATGCTTCAATTATTTTTTTCTATTGGTGTTAAAAATTGTCACTACAATATGTGCACTAGTTCCCCTCTTTCACCTTTTCCATCTATTTTAGTCAATTTTATTAATATCTCTGGAATGTAATTTATGGTAATTCATTGACTGTGAGATGTTATAAAATTTGGAACATTCCAATTTCAGGGATGTTAAGAGGTAAAATTATTTAAAAAGCGGATCTTACAATCAGTGAAACAGGCCGATTTCAGAATAGACTCAGGCTTCTCTGGGTAGTGACTGCTTGCTCTCCCCTGCCCAGTGAAGCCCAGTGTTGTCATGAACTCACCGGCCATGAGACCATGGAGTTGTAGGAATCTTGTGCTGGCTTCCAGGGCTGTGGGGCCCATAGGCGGTAATGAGATATAAAGGCCCAGAGTCATGCTGGGGAATTAGCTTTCTTCCTCTAACAGGATCTTTGGAATGTCTGCTGAGCAGGAGAAGGTTTCAGGATTCCCTGGATCACTCTAAATTTAGTTTTCATTTTATCTTTTGGATCTTTGAGAAGCAACTTCCAATCCACAAGGATTCCCCAATCCGTTTATTTAACCAAAATTGATACTACAATACAGTTCAAAGTTCATTCTGACCATGGTACAACCCTTAACTTCATTCTGGGCCCCAGAATGAGTCTAGGCTTTGAGGCTACTTTGCCTCCCAGCATTTACCAGTGGCCATAAGTATCCCATCAGAAACATACAAAAACTTAGAATATGTGTATGTTGCAATTATTAAGAATGTATGTCCCACAGAGAAAATAACATGTTGAAGCTTCATAGTTTTGACCAATTAAACTGTGACCAAGTGAAAGAATATGGATTGAAACAACTTTTTTTTTTTTAATTTTGATTTTTAATTAAGCTTTTATTTCAGGTTAACTTCAGTTTTATAGAAAAAAAATTGAAAGCGCAGAAAGTTCCTGTCTATCCTTCACTTCACATTCTTTCATGTTAGCATCTTACATAAAGTTGTGGCACTTGTCAAAACTAAGAGATCAGCCCTGGTAAATTATCATGAACTAGAACCCAGGCTGTTGTTTTGAATTTCATGTTTCTTCACTTTTTTTTTCTGTTCTAATGTCCCCTTGCAGATGCCACAATGTATTTAGTCACCAGTTTCTCACTCTTTTTTTTTTTTCCCATCCCCTTGACAATTTTGAAGACTACTGGTAAGAAAAAATTTTATAGAATGCACCTAAAATTAGATTTTTCTCGTGCTTTTTTACAAGTAGACTGGGGTTACGGGCTTTTGGCAGAGGTGTCATGGCTTCCCCATCTCCTTTCAGGGGGTGCATGCCATGAACAGGACTGTCTCACTGGTGATGTGAACCTTGATCATCTGGTGACCCTGTTGTGTGCCAGGAATCCCCACTCTAAGGTTACCACCTTTCCCTCTGCATACCCTATTCTCTGGAAACGCATCACTAAATCTAGCTCACATTGAAGGAGGAACATTAAGGTCCGCCTCCTGGGAGGGTGTAGCTATATATATTATATATTTTTTGAAATTCCTCTAGAAGGAAAATTTATCTCTCTTCCCACATTTATTTATCATTTTTTAGATCAGTATGAACTCACAGATATTCATTTTATACTTCAGGTTATAATCCTAGGCTTACATTATTTATTTCATTGTTCCGATTATTTCAGCTTTCACCATTGGGAGTTCTTGCAGGCTGGCTCCTGGGTTCCTTTGGTATGTCTTCATCTCTATTTTTTAATTGAGCACTTCCTTAATTTCTGGCCTTAAAAGATATTGAAGGACATCTTATATTTTCTTGGTCTCATGACTATAGTCAGCCATTTCTCCAAGGAGTCCTTATTCCTTTTATTGAAGGAATTGTTACTTAGAAACCAAGATCTGGCCACTGATATACTCATCGGTGCTGGGGTGTTATTGCTTTTAGGTCCTCCTAGCAGCTAGAGCTAGGGAATATGTGGGGGCATATTAACCCTGTGTGCATATACATGTATATATTTTTCCATTTGTTCATCTCTGTGTGTGTGTGTGTATAAAATAAAAACTAAGCACTAAGTTTATACTGATGTTTCTGATACCAACCTATCAGCATAGGGTTAAATCAAGATTCTCTTCTTGCTTTTTTTATAAAATTGTTTTTTTTAATGAGAAACTAGACCATCACTTCTATCCGTTTTTACTTATTTGTTCAACCCTAACACAGATGTGAAGTACTTTTGGAATTTTTATTTCATACTTGTATGAGAATCAGATTTACCAATTCAAGTACAGGGTTACTGTAAATTCTAATATTCTCCATTTTAAATGAACTTTTACTAGGTAGCAGAATACAACAGTCACTAGTATGGCAATATGTTAAAACGTGGATGTGTAACTGATGTGATTCTGCAATCTGTATACAGGGTAAAAATGGGAGTTCATAATCCATTTGAATCAAATGTATGAAATATGATATGTTAAGAGCTTTTTAATGTTTTTAACAACCAATAATAAAAATAAATAAATAAATAAATAAATAAATAAATAAATAAATGAATGAACTTTTACTAAAGAACAGTTTTAGATGTATAGAGATACTGGAAGCCATACAGAGTTACCAAATCCTCATACCCAGATTCTCAATTATTAACATCTTGCATTAGCATGGCATATTTATTGTATTTAATGAATTGTCTTAGCTCATTTGGGCAAAATACCTTAGATTGTGCAAGTTAAAAGAAAGAGAACTTTACATTTCCAGAGCTGGAAAGTCCAAGATGAAGGTGTTGGCAGTATCTTATTGAGGTTCTATTTCCAAGTTTCTAATGGTGCCTTTTGGTGTTGCCCTCACCTGGTGGTTTCTTTTACAGGGGCACCAATCCTGTTTACCAGGGTTTTATTTTCTGTCCTAACCATGTCTGTTGGCAACTATTAATACCATCACATTGGGGATTCAATTTGAACACACGAATTTGGGGGACACAAAAACATTCAGACCATAGCATGAACTGATATTGTATTTATTATTAATGAAAGCTAATACATATTTTAGATTTCCTAGTTTTTAATCTAATGCTACATTTCTTGTCCCAGGATGTTATATTACATTTACTTTATATGGCTCCTGTTGACCATGACCGTTTCTCAGGATTTGTTTTTGATGACCTTAATAATTTTGATGTGTATTGAGCTACTTATTTGTAGAATGTTCCCCTATTAGGATTTGTTAAAGGTTTTTTTTTTTTTTTTCTTCTCATGATTAGACTGATGTTACAGGTTTTTGTTAGAGAGAAAAAAATGCAGTTTTCATCTCCTTGTATCAAGGTTGCACACTGTGGACTTGACTTAGTACTGTTGATGTTAACCTTGGTCAAGTGGCTGGGTTGGTGCTTGTCAGGTTTGTGCAGTGTGAAATTAGTCCCTTGGAGAACTTCTGCATGGAAGATCTTTTTTCCCATTTATTTATTCAATCATTCATTTATTTCTATTAGTATGTATTTATGAATATTTACTATATTTTTTGAGCTATGATTGAAAATTGTTTTGTGGATGAATTTCTCAAACTTTGTCCTGTCATTGCTCTTTCAGTTGACTCCTGTGTCCCTTTGATATACTTATGTCAATAGAAAAAAAAATTTCTTTTAAAACATTTTCTTACTGGTACCCGAAGATATTCCTGATTCATTTGATGTGTTTCTGAACCCAAGCCCCACATCAGCCCTTTTTCCAATGGGCCCTGTTCCTCTCTGAAGAATGGTATATAAAAACCATTTTGGGTCTTAGATGTGCATGTTACTTCAGGGGTATCTTTGCCTTAGGGCCCCTTTAAGCTTATGGAACAAGGGGACTGTGGAGTGACTTGTGTGTACACACTTAACCTAAAACTACTTCTGTATGTAACTAGCTATAACTAAGGTAAGCAAAACAGGAATTCATACTGATGTTTCCAACTCTCATCCATTACAACCTGGACCATTCCAGCCTCTTCACACTATTGTAACCTCTCACTCCATCACTGAGAAACCTAGATCCCACCGCCACTATCCATTTAGTTAGTTGTTCAATTCCAGTGCACATCTATTGCAGTATCAGAATTATTAGCCTGGACTCATACAAGAACCAACTTTATCAACTAAAGAGAAAAACTTATAGACCATTTCTCTTTTCTTTTTGGGTACTGGGGATTGAACTCAAGGGCACTCAACTACTGAGCCATATCTGCAGCCCTATTTTGTATTTTTTATTTAAAGACAGGGTCTCACCGAGTTGCTTAGCATTTCTCCACTGCTGAGCCTGGCTTTGAACTTGCAATCCTCCTGTCTCAACTTCCCAAGCCGCTGGGATGGATAATTTCTATTGCATTTAGTCCCATGGATTTTGCTCATTCTTAGAGTTATTAAGTCAGCACCTCTCCACTTCATCCCCTTTAGTGAGGTTGTTTCACGGGATTGTAATAGAGTATTTTGTTACATTCTGTATTCCATCTTCTGACTTCCTGATTCATTTTAGTTTTAAATTAGTACCCATTAAGGTTTACCCTTTCATCTTTAAAGTTCTATGGGTTCTGGCAAATAGGATCATGGATCAGCAGTTGGAGTATTCTGAACAGTAGTTTCACCCCACGTAAATCTTCTATTCTCCAATGGTTCAACTCTCGCTGCTTCCCCAAATTTCTGGTAACCACAAATCATTTTAGAGTCCCTCTAGTTTGGTCATTTTCAGTACATCACATAAACTCAACCACACAGTACCTGGATTTTTTTTTTAACATGCAGCAATATGCATTGAAGTGTTCTGTCTTTGTGGCTTAATTTCTTTTCATCACAGAACAACATTCCATTATATGAAAGTACCACATTTGCTTCTCCAGTATTCATTGCCTCTAGTCTAGGCGGTTATACATAAAGCTTCCAGAAACATTTGCATATGGGTTTACTGTGACACACCTCTTTAATCCACTTGGTTAAATACCTACAAGTAGAATTGTTAGTTTTTTGGTAAGTCCATGTTTAACCTTATTAGAAACTGCCAAACGGTCTGCCAATTTGGAAGACATTTTGCTTTCAGTGAATGGGAATTTCTTTTGTTTTGCCTTCTGGCCAAACATTTGTTATCATGTTTTAGGAAATCAGCCCTTTCAACAGATACACTGCAGTAGCTCGTTAAAAATTTTAATTCGTGTTTCTATACTGGAAGTTTAGGTTAGACAATATTTGTCATTCATCAGTCATTGAAATGTCTGTTCAGACCTTTGGCCTTCCTTTTTATTTTTTAAATTATTGAGTTTAAGGGGCTCTTTAGAAATGCCTCATAGATATATGATTCATAATTCCCCCACCCCCAATCTATAGTTTCTCTTTTCATTCCTTTCTCAGGTCAAATATTTTAAATTTTTCTTTCATGGATGGTGATTTCGGTATTGTTTTTTATATTATTTAATTTTATTTAAAATTCCTTTTTTTATTGTGTGACGTTTATTAGAATCAAGACTTTTTATGTCAGTTTTTATTCTTGTGGCATTTCAAATGACCTAAGAAGAGTCACTCCAACTACACAGAAAAACTGGACTTTTAAATTAAGACTATATGTCTTATTTCTCATCACAGGTTTGAAAACTAAGGTAAAATAAATTATTTGCTTGATTTATTAAGATACTACATATTGCATTTTTATGGACTCTATTTACTTAGGTGATTTTCAAAGAAAGTGATTTATATAGGTCCTGCCCTTTAATACTTGTGTTAGTAAAAATTGCTTCCATTGACTTAATTCCCTCATTGTTATCTTAAGCAATATTACTATTCCTGTTTTACAGTGGAGGACATTATACGGAGAGACAAGAGAGACCTTGAATTTGTAGCCCACAGAGATTCAGGATCCTGGACACTGGGAAATTTGAGGAAGTCCATTCTGCCCTTATAAGATGATCCTCAGAAAAGAGAACTATAGGATGGGTGGATCCACGGAATAGCCTCTGAGTCTTCCGGTAAGGAATGGCAGAATCACAGAGCAGAAAGGGACTTTGGAACTCCACTTGTGTTTGCATACTTGGCTACATATTGGAGTCATGTAGAGAGCTGCAGAAATTCTAACACTGCCATGGCCCTCTGGCTCCATACTGGTAACAGTCTCAAGCCATGTGGTTTCATTGTGCTGCTGAGATATTCTGTTTGAATTAGAATGAGGCTTTTCCTACATATAGATGCATTTGAAAGCTCCTTGGTAATTCAAATGTGCAATCAATGTCTATAATTTGGATGCCAAATGGACAGTGTACGACAGGGTTGGTTCCCAGCATGACACTATTGGAAGGTTATGGAACCTTTAAGAAGCAGGGTCTGGTGGGAGGTTTGGGGTCTTCCGGGGTATGCTCTTGAAGGGCTTGGTGATTTGCCAGCAGCACATTGTTCTACGCCTCAACCCATTGCTTTAGATGGAGTCACAGAAAGGTTGTTTTTAAAACATTTGTCCCTGGACAGTCTTTTCTATTTTACCTTCCATTTTCATTTTCCAGCCAGCCATGATGAGATGTTTAGCTTTGCTCTGTCATGCACTCAGGCCATGATATTCTGTGGGAGGCTCAAAGCCACGAGCCTAACTTGTCATAGACTGAAACCTCCAACAATGAACCAAAATAAACCTTTCCTTCTGTGTAGATTATCTCATGTATTTTGTTACAGTAACGGAAGCTAACACAATTGGTTATTACCAAACTCCTGTTGAAAGTCGACCTACTTCTTTCAAATCTTTACTTGGCCTCTGCCTTAAAGATTTCCAGTGATATGATATGAAAGAAATATTTCTGGGTTAGTCTTAGGAAGAACACACTACATAGAAGACAGGGCTTCCTGTGCAACATACGTTAAATTCTTTCCCACACATTACCATGTTATTAGGAGTAGGAGTCCTGCGGCATGGATGAACTCTTCCACGTTTTACACAAGCTCAGTCCTGTACAAGCTCTGTTAGGGTCTCTTACCACCGGCTGCATAGCATTTTCTTACCACTCCTCACCTTTCAGGGCAGCTGATTTCTGATTTCACTTTTGGGTAGGTCTGTATTTGAGTGAAAATCTTCACTCTGATGTTCATTCATTGCTCCTAGTTTAGTTCTTAGGGGTTATTTCTTAAGACGACCTCTGTTCAGAAATGAAGACTGTCTGGATGCCCCACCTTGGGACCTGTTCTTCTTATTGCTCCTCAAAGCTCAGGGGCCAGGACTCCTGTGGGGATGGTGCCTTTGTTTCCATGTCTAGTCTGACTCTTCGGGGCCTCTGAACATGGAGCAGCCTTGAAGCTGAGCTTGACCTCCTCAGAGTTCAATGGGTCTCTCCCTCCCTCATTTTTCTACTATTGCCATTAAAGATTTTTATTAGCTCTCTGTAAAGCCCCATCCCAGTGCTGGCTCATATTAAGTAGATTTTTCCACATGAACTTCTGGCAAACAACATGGTTTCCCAAACTTGTATTTATATAGCTGATCTTTTTTTTTTTTTTTTTTTTTTAAGAGAAAAATCCCAATGCAGAACTTTCATTCATTCTTATTAAACTTGAACATTCTCATTTCCTACACATTATTCTTATCTATCCAGGTCATTTAACACGAAGTCTGTCAAACATATTGTGGTGTAGATCTGATAAGCACACTGCTGCGACGCCATCTAAAGCATTAACGGGTTGAGGCCTGGGGAGTGTGCTGTTGGCAGACCCCCAACCCCTGCCCCTGTGGCCTGTATGTATCCAGGTTGAACTGTGTCACCCATTCCACATGTCTTCAGTTTTCTCATGGGGTTATTTTAAAACACTTGTTGTAAGCTTTGATAAAATAAAGATACACATTTTCTAGAAATTCTTTTTTTTGAGTCCTGAAAGCTACCTTTTATTTTTAACCTCCAAATTCTTACAAAACTGTGACCAATGCTCTTTAATTTACTCTGCTGTCCTAATTTGTCTTTATAGAGAGAATGGGAATTGTTTGGAGCTTTCTACGCAGATGGGAGAAATGAGTCTGGCTCAAAAGATATACTTGATCCATCCCGTTCAACGTTCACAACCACCGAGCATTGTTTATTAGTGATCTCTTGCCTCCAAACAAATTGCCCCATGGAATAATGTCTTAATGGAAAAAAAAAATCAAGGATCTTGCAATTTCTAAGGGTAGGGAAGTCAGGAGTAGTATAGCTGGGTGGTTTGGGCTTAGGGGATCTCTTGAGGCTGCAAAGTATCAGCGGTGTTGAAGGCTGTCTCCTGAAGCCTTTTCCAAAGCCGGGGGCTGCTCTGAGAAGGCTAATCCACCTGACTGATGGCTGGAGAACTGTTTACCACAGGGGGCTTGAGTGACCTGTAGACAGGGCCATAACTTCCCTCCAGAAGAGAGAACATACCACAGAAGCCTCAGTACCTTTATGACCTAGTCTTTGATGTCACACACTGTTACTTCTGCTTTATGGGGCTCATTCCAGGTGAGCTACTAATCCTGGCCATATACCAGGGGAGCATAATTAGATTGCACCTCTCTCATGGAAATGTGATAAAGAATTGAGAACATGTTATAAAATCAGTACACATCAGACTTCTTCCAGTGTACCCAAAATTCGTGGCTTTGTGTTTTAATTTTAGAATAGTTTTACATATACAAAAAATTGCTAACATGATGGAGTGCACATATACTCCAAATCCAATTTTCCTTTTTATCAATATATCTGATTTGCGAATACATTTAAAACAATTAGTGAGCCAATACTGATACGTGACCCTTTTCTAATGTCCACGTACATATATGTCAGATTTCCTTTTTTTCCTTTTTTTACCCTTTATGTGCCCTTTCTATCCCAGGAATTCATATTCCATTTATTTGTTATCTACCTCTAGACTACACTTTTGCTGTGACAGTTTTTCAGACTTGGGGTGATTAGATAATTTTTAGGTGTATTGATCAGGTATTTTGTAGAATGTCCTCTCCTTGGATTAGTTAGTGTTTTTTTTTTTTTTTTTCTCATGATGAGACTGCTGTTATGGGTTTTTGGTACAGAGAAAAAAAATGCTGTTTTCAGCCTATGGTATCAAGGTTACATACTGTGGACATGACTTACACCGTTGATGTTGACCTGGATCATCTGACTGAGGTTGCCAGGGTTCTCCACTGTGAAGTTACTCCCTTCCCCATACCATCTTCTTTGGGAGGAGTTCACTATGTACAGAGTGGAAGTTACGTTTCTTCTCCTTCAGGGAGAAATATCTTCATAAAATGATTTGAAATTCCTCTGCATAGGAGATTTTTCTCTTCTTCCCATATATTTACTTATCCCAATCATTCATTTATTTATGTCCATATGGACTCAGGGATATTTACTTAACACTTTGAGGTATGATTCAGTATTGCTTTATTATGTTGCTCAATGTTACTCCAACTCTGTCTAATGAGTGCCTGTGTTCAGCATCACCTTGTACATTTCCTATCCAAGGGTTAGAATCAGTCATTTCTTCAAGGGACACCAATTCCTTTCTCAGTGAAATAGAAACTGAGATCTGTGTGTTCTTATTGCTATTGGGGTGCCTTTTTCTCTTAGCGTACAGACTAGGGATGCCCGTATGTGTAAAGGGATCATTGTGTTTACACTTTTCTATAAATAATGCATATTTAACTAGCTTTATCTATCTTAAACCAGGAGTAGCTTGGCTGGATGGAGTTCATGCTGATGTGTCCTGCAGTCACCCATTACCTCCTAGACTGTTCTAACTTTTACTTTGAGTACCTCTCATTTCCACATCAACAATGAGAAACCAGTCCCCAATACCTACCTTCCATTGACATAATTGTTCACTTCCAGTGTACATCTATAGCAGCATCAGAATTGTTAATCCACACCCCCATGGGAAACAACTTTATCAACTACAGTAGAGTGTTCATGGACAATTTATTTTGCCTTTAGTGTTATAGACTTTCATCCACTTTTAAAGTTGATTAGGTCAGTATCTTTTTCTCTCCAACCCTTTCACTGAAATACTGAAATATTTGAATTTCTGGTAGACAATCTGATGCAATATGTATTTTCAGTTCAAAATATTTGGATCAAGATGAATAAGTGACTGAACCCTGGGATAAAAATCAGAGATTTGTTCATTGCTACTTAAAATAATCCTGATATGTTTCAGAGTTTGAAAAGTTGACATTAACTACTCATGGATTTCATCAAGCAGGGTTTGGGAAAAAATCTACACGGGCCATTTTTAGCTTTTATAAGGTCAGCGATAGGTAAGTCTGTCTCTAGGATGAAATAGAAAGGGGGAAAAAGTCTGGGTTGGTGAGTTCACTGTGTTCTGTGGCTTGTATCCACACATACACACAGAGGACAGGAGTCATGGTATCCTTAGTGACATTGGTTATTTATATAAAGGAGCCAATAACAATGACTTTTTGATTCAGAAAGGAGTGAATACATTTTATTGCTGCAGAGCCCTGCATGATGAAGGTGACGCCATGATGAGATTCTTCCTATGCTAGAACATTATTTATGTTACGTGACTTGAAAAAAAAATGGTTCCCGGAAATTCTTTCATTACTCCTCTTCCCCCGTTGGAGTGAATTAAGTCAGTCTTCTTAAAGTAATATCTAGGGTGGTGAGCTACTTGAAACTTTGGAAGAGTCAAGGCCCTTTGTATTCTCTAATACCCCAAACACGTGCCACCTTGACATGCTTACCTACAGTGCTTATGTCCCCCGAGATGATGGTTTCTCCAGATAGGCATGAGCCACGCTCTACCTTCCTGCCCCCTCCTTCACGCTCTAATGTTTTGTGAGTGAGCATCTCAAGACGGAGAGAGGGACCCGCTTTACCTTGTCAGTGACGCTGCTCATCCTGAGTCCTTTTCTGACGACTCGACGCTCCCTGATCCATGGACTCCAGTAACTTTTTGGACTGGCATTAACTTCAAGCCCACACTGACGTTCACTGACTTCCTAGTGTTTATGCCCCCTCATTCTATATGGGTTATCTGGCAAAAAAAAAAAAAAAAGAAAAAGAAAAATAAGGAATAATGCCATCGAATCCTTATTGTAGACTTTCCCAAGTATCACTACATCCCAAACGTCTATACCCCAAGTTATTGGTGAGTCAGTGACTCGCTCCTCGTCCCCCTTCAAATCCTAGTGACTCACTTCATTTTTCAGCTTGGGAATTTTCCATCGAAAGTCGTGACTGCTCTGCCTGGGAATGGCTGTTTGGAGCTCCCTGTGGGCATTGCTGGGACATGGAGGGGCTCCAGTGTTGTGAAGCTTTTGGTTTATTCCACTCAATGTATCTTGTGGTGATGCTGGAAAGTCCCCAGTTGCAGGTTAACGGAGGATGACTGCTTTGGACACTCCTGCTTATCCTTTCTATCACAGCTTGCCGATGCCTTCCCTCAGTGAACACCTGGGAGTCGGAAGCTTCTCAATGTCACGGTGCATGCCACTCTCTTGGTAGGGGGTTGGCTTAGCTTATGCATCTTAATGTCAGGTGCTTCTTTCCATTGTCATAATTCTAATTCTTCCTCCTTCATCAGGGAGTGAGACAGGGGTCAATACTTCCCAACCGAACTCATTTTGTTTCATTTGAGCCTTTTGTGCTCAATTCTGAATTTCATGTTTGTAAAAGACCCTTCTCTCCTAGGTACCTTCACTGCATTGGAAACCTGTAGAACTCTGGGAGTAATGAGGCACCTAACCCTGAGGATTCATGCATCCGGGTTCTCTTTTCTTGATGACTTTGGTGGATTCGCATTGGAGCCAGTGTATATACACTGGGGCTGCGTGTTGCTATTGCAAAGAAGAAGGTACATTGATCATTAGCTGCTTCCAGCCCCCCATTTTCAGTTCTTATGCTTCTCTGGTTATCCAAGCCAGAAGTTTGAAAAACATCCTTCACTCATGCCTCACGTCTTTTTTTCACAATGAATTTTCCGGAATCCTAGACATTTTGTCCTCAATATTTCTGTGTTTTCCTAGCTGTATCTCTTACCACGGGCTCCAATTTCAAACTCCTTTACATCTAACTGATCCCTGTAACCATCTGCTAGGGTTTGAAGGTGTTCCCCCAAAGCCCAGGTGTTAGAAGATTTTTTTTGAGGGGGTACTGGGGATTGAACTCAGGGGCACTGAACCTCTGAGCCCTCTTTGTATTTTATTTAGGGACAGGGTCTCACTGAGGTGCTTAGTGCCTCACTTTTGCTGAGGCTGGATTTGAACTCGGGATCCTCCTGCCTCAGCCTCCTGAGCTGTGGGGATTACAGGCAGGTGCCACCACGCCTGGCTACAAACTGAGTCCACAAATTGATATGTTCATAGTATTTGGAGGTGAGACTTTTGGGAGGTAATTGGAATTATGAGGTCGTGAGGATAGGGTCACCACCAACATCACGGTGTTGGTGGTTTTATAAGAAGAGAAAGAGAGGTGATTTATTGGTGTAGTTACAGCCTGATAAAGAAAACCAGGAAGTGACTGGTTCTCAGGGACTGTGGCAGAGGAGGTAGAGGAGGAATAAGACGAGCAGGAGAAAGAGAAGGAGAAAGAAGGAGGAGGGGAAACCCAAGCTAGCATACTCTTGCCTCTTGCCATGTGGTGTCTTCTACTGTGTTATGGTGCATCAAGAAGGATCTCACCAGATGCCAAGCAATGCCAGCACCATGCTGTTAGACTTCTCGACCTTCAGAACCACAAGGCAGATGAAATCTCATTCTTTATAAATCACCTGGTCTCAGGTATTTGGTTATAGCAACAACAAAAACAACAAAAAGACTAAAACACTATCCAACCCTTGATTTTATCCTCTTTAAACCCATCCTTCACTCAGTATCCAAAGTGTCTTACTGTTTGTTACCTCCTATGACTTATATAATGAAGCGCTCATACGAAGTTGTGTGATTGTCCCTGCTTCCTTCAACACTTTCCATCTCAAACTTGACATTCTGGAGTCGCACCACTTTGATTCAGTAGCCTCCAGCCACGGTGGCTGCTGAGCACTTGAAATGTGGCCAATCCAAACTGTGGTGCACTATCTGTTTCAATGCCCACTGGGCTCTGAAGATGTGCTATTAAATAAAGACGGCTGCATGTTTCATCAGTGATTTACATTGGTTATACTATTTCCATGTTGCTTCTCCCTCATCTCTGGCTCTTCCTGACCTGCTCATCTCTCCCCTCCATCGCTGCCATGTTCTACCTCCCATTTGATGCTAGTTGTTATGAGTTAGTTCTTAGATGTCCCCAAAAGCTCATATGTGAGACAATGCAAGGAAGCTTAGAGGTGAAATGTTTGGGTTATGAGAGTCTTCACCTGATCAGTAAATTAATTTGCTGTTAGGGATAAACTGGTATGTATAGGCAAGTTGTTGTGGCTGTAGGAGGTGGGTCTTTGGGGTATTTATTTTGTTCTTGGTGAGTGGTGCTCTTTGCTTCCTAGTGTCCTGTCCCCCGCTGTTTTCTCTCTCCATACACTTCCACCTGATGCTCTGCCTCACCTCAGGTCCAGATAAATGGAGTTGGCTGACTGTGGACTGAGACCTCTGAAACCATAAGCCCCCAAATAAACTTTTCCTCCTCTCTGTTTTTCCTTGTCAGGTATTTTAGTCACAGCAGTGAAAAAGCTGACTTAAACCAATGGCAATTTCTGGGACATGTATTGTTAATAAAACACATGTTTCAAGTTAAATTGTTTCTTTTTTGCTTTTTTATTTGGGCTACTAAAATTTAAACTAACGTGGACTGGCTTATATTTGTGGCTCACATTAGACTTCTGTTGGTCCGTGTTGCCCTGATTCACACTGCTTTTATCTACATGAATACATCATGCTACCTCAGGCTTCTGTCCTCTTATTATTATTAGTTTGTTATTATTATTATTGTTTCATTGCTTGAAACACTTCTCATCTTATCTTTTGCCTACGTTACTCCTTTCTCAAGATTAAGTAACCCTTACCCGAGATCCCAAAGTCAGCTGAGTATACTTCTTACTTCTATCCTAGTACATATGACAGGAGATATGTTAACCTGGTTATCTTCCCTGCTATCAGGAATAGGGATGATGTTTATTTTTCTTTATCCAGAACTCCTGCCACATACCCATAATAGACTTGCAATAAATGTTGCAGCACCGAGTTGTAGAATGCTATTCCTGGTCATATAAAAAAAGGGACAGCGTGCCATCGTTTTGAAGGCCATAAAATGTAAATGCCCACGTAATGAATTGCGCTTTAAAATCATGTCATGTCTAACTTGTAAATATACACTCATGTGCTCATGAAAACTTAGTGTGAATTTATTATTCATTGAGTAAATACAGGTAATTTTGATTCAATATGTATGTCAAATACTAGCATTCACTGAGCACTCACGTGGTGTATAAGCCATTCACTGATGCATTTTGCTGTTTCTAGAACACTTCCACTCAGGGCAGCAATCATTTGTGTGGACTGGTGATTAAGCTAATCTTAATTTCATTGCTTTGTAAATCTTGGTTGCCATGGTTTTAAATGATGTAATACACTTTGGGGTACTTGACGAGATATAGTTACCAAACTATTTTAAAAATATTTTAAAACAAAGAACATAGTATTTTGTTAAAAGATCTAGATGCCTCTGCATTCTTAGGGTTATCCTGCAAAGTTGGCCTTAGTACTGTGGAGTCTACTGTAATGAACACCTGTGCTTCTCCTGCCCATTCTTTCTGCCTCACCTGGGAGTAAAAGCCATATATATATATATATATATGCCTTTTTGAGAGCATATTACCCTAAGGAAACCCAGTTCTTTCCTGGGTTCAGTCTGTGACAGTGGTTAACATCCCTTTTAGTTGTAAGCTACTAGTAGTGGTGGGAGTTGATGGGTTATAAGAAATGAAAAAGTTTCCTATTTTAAAACTTCAGTACTTAGATGCATTGCCTTACTATAGTGGACTTCATTCTAATGAAATCTCCGTGACTATGCTCAGAGGATTTTTAACTATGGGATACTTAAAATTTAATGAACAACTTTGGATCTAAAGTTCTCTGAGCTCAGTCCCTTTGGGGACAATCTTGATTTGGGGACATTATGACCTTAGATCTTTCCATTATCACAGTCTATGATAACATTTAATCAGGAATGAACTTGAGGCCTGTGTGTGTGTTGGAAACCTGCTCAAGCTGTTGGGGGAAGCAGCCCTGTTTATTCATTGACATTGCTGTCTGTCTATAAGGATTATTGCAGATTGCAGTTGTCTATGACCCCAAGGTGGGAGCCAGTTGGTGTCCCCTGTTGTGTGTGCCAGTTTGAGTTGGGTCATATCATCCACGTTGATTCAGACTTCTGGAATTGTCATGGAGTGAATTTGAGGGCCTCCCTCCTTTATCCTTGTATGTCCTCTGACTTCCTCAGGTCCTGAAGCTGGACTGCCAGGGCTTGCCACCTGACTCCAGCATTTCCTGCCAGTGAACTGGGGCAATTGTCTTAAATGAGAGACTAAGTTTTTTTCCATCTTTAGAGAGGGAGAAGTCAAAGAACTTGCCTCTGAGGTTTTTCATGGAAATCGTGTGCACATATTCAGCACTAAATGTAAGATTCTGCTTGTTAAGTGTCCAATAAATGTTTATGGTGATGATGACGTTCTGATAATTCCTCCTGGCAATTTCTAGGGTCTCTTAGGACACCCCAATTTTGGGTTCAAAATGGAAAGTCTTCAAGAATCATGAACTGCTTTTGTAGATTTTGGTCTAGGCCCTCTCTCTGTGCAGCAGCATCTCATCGGTGGATAGTCCATTGGCATGTAGATCTCAAAGTTCATGAGTACCGTGGGTCAACATCCAGATTTAAGAATACAATTTGAGAACTTCCCACAATGATTCTTTGTGCAAAATTTAAGACTAGGGAAATGTTTTTTTTTTTTTTTTTTCATATGTACCACCATGAATGTTTCAGTCTTTAACATATTCAGCACTCAAAATATTCACATGCATTTGCACACATATATCACTGCAACTGAGATTATGGGGGCATAAAACTCAGGGTGCCTTTTTGAGGGCATATTACCCTAAGGAAACCCAGTTCTTTCCTGGGTTCAGTCTGTGACCGTGGTTAATATCCCTTTTAGTTGTAAGCTACTAGTAGTGGTGGGAGTTGATGGGTTATAAGAAATGAAAAAGTTTCCTATTTTAAAACTTCAGTACTTAGATGCATTGCCTTACTATAGTGGACTTCATTCTAATGAAATCTCCGTAACTATGCCCAGAGGATTTTTAACTATAGGATAATCGTCATCAAAGGTACCTTTTGAAGAGAGAATTGCTACATGGTCCTGCAGAAGGCAACCTAAGGGGGAAAAAAAAAAAAAAACTCAGAAACCACTTAGGTCTAAGAAACAACAAAGTCCTTCCAAAGTTGCTAAACTACCCCTTTGTATTTAAGTGACTCATCTTGATAAAGTTAAGTAGGAATTCAGACTTTTCAAGATTTTCATGCTTTTATCTTTTGTGTGATTGGGAACATTCTGGAGTGTTGTGAAAATGTGTCTGGCTGTCTTGCACTTGGAAGGCTCCTGCTTATCTCCCTGCGAAATGTCAGCTGGATTTCTCAGGGCTCTGGGATCTTTCAGTGTCCAACTGGGTACTGTGGAATGCCTGGCCCTGCAATCCCAAGCAGTTCTGTTCTTAATCCCCCAAGGCAGAAGCACCGTGGAGATGAAATGAGCTCTGAGGAGCCCTGTAGCATTTCATATGGCTCTGGGTAGCCACCGATGTTTAGGACTGGGATAAAACCTTTGGAATCTTCTTCTGCAGAGGAATACGCCTGTGTGCTAAGGCCATATATCCAGCGGACAGCAGAGTTGACTAGAATGTAGGTCCCCTGCCTTCTGGGCCAGTATGCTAGTGTGCTTCTGGGACATTGCTGTTTAGGAGCATCCCCTAATGAAACTAATGGAAGAAAAAGGGGGAAATAGAGAAAACACATACAAGGAAGTTAGCAACAGGAAAAAAAAAAAAAAAAAAACCAATAACACATTTCTTAGATGAACAAAAGTTGAAAGAAGCCATCTGTATAACTCTTTGTATTACTGTGACAAGTACCTGAGACAAACAGCTTTTATACGGAGGAAAGGTTAATTTTAGCCCATGATGTCAGTGCTTTTGGTTCAGTCACTCGGCCCTATTTCTTTGAGCATGTGGTGGCACCGTGCATCACGACAACAGAACATGGTGAAGGTGACCTGTTCATCCCATGGCATCTGGGAGAGAGTGAGGAAGGAGCCAGGATCCCTTTATCCCCATTCAAGGGCACACATCCCAGTGACCTAACATCCTTCCCCTGGGCCTCACTTCAGCACCTTCTGATAGCACTATAAACTGGGGACCAAATCTTCCACACACGGCCTTTGGAGGACATTCCAGATCAAGACTAAACTTCAGTGCATTTTCTCACAGTGGAACTGGGAAGTGCATCTTGTTTCCGTGGAAATGGCACGCAGCTGTGTCCTGAGTGCAGGTTGTGTAGATAGGGGCAGTTTTATACAAAAGTACAAATGGACACCTTCCTTCTGTATCCAAGGTAAAAATGAGTGCATTTTTGTTTTCACTGTGTGTTTTTTTTTTTTTTTTAAATAATACACCTATGGAATATACATTAGATTTGCTCATGCTTTGAATTCGTTTCAATCACACAAAGAAAATGTAGAACAAAACTGAAAATGAAACTGTAAAATTCTTAAGACAGTTCCAGTAGAACAATTGGAATTCTCCTAGGAGCTGAGTTCCTGAGAGTCAGAAACCAACTTAGGCAAGAATGAAAACAAAACAAAACAAAAATTTGACATAGTTTCCATGAATGATGAATTTTAGAGTTAAGAAGAAAAATCCTTACCAGCAGAAATTTGATGAATAAACCTTGATTTTGGTGAGTGCTTAAAGTATGAATGAGACATTTATGGCCAAGAGACCACTGGGAAAAATCCCAGAGAGCAGAGTTTTCAGGTGTGCGGTGAAGAATGGTTGCAGTCTGTTTTAATCTCAACTAACTCCACTATGATTTTTTTTCCCCCAAACCATATTATTTTTGCATTCTCACTAGGTTCATGGTTATAGTCTGATAATGTTTGCCAAAAAAGCACAATTTTTATTTTACAGGATGCTTCCACATACATTATTCATTTAATTCTTGTGGTAGTCCAGTGTAGGTGTTATTGATATTAATTTCAAATTGAAAGATTCAGAGAAAAGTGTGGAGCTTAGTGGTTCAGAGTTCAAGATTTAGAATCCAAGACACGGGTTTTTGTTCTTGAATGGGGGCAGATTATTTAGTCTTTCAAAACCCCAGTTTCCATTTTTACCTGACTTGGGAGATGCCATGATCATAAAGCTTCAGTATCCTCATCTGTAGAGTGAATATTATAATAATATTTCCACCAAAGGCTAAAGGAAGGAAGTGAGGGATGTATGCCAGTGGGCATTCTGTTCTTTTTTTATTTCTTAATTTATTTTATTATATTTTTAAATATGCGACAACAGTGGAATGCATTACGATCCTTATTACACATCTAGAGCCCACTATTTTTTGTATCTCTGTATATAAAGTATGTTCACGTCAATTTATGCCATTATACATGTACTTTTTTTGCATTACAATTCTTACATCTATATCACAATTTTTTCATATCTGTTTGTATATAAGATATGTTGACACCCAATTCATGTCTTCATACACGTACTTTGTATAATGATGACCATCACATTCCACTATCCTTGCTAATCCCCTTCCTGCCCTTTCTCTCTCACCCCTCTTCCCTATCTAGAATTAATCTAATCCTCCCATGCTCTCCCTCCCTACCCCACTATGAGTCACCCCCTTTATATCAGAGAAAACATTAGGCATTTGTTTTTGGGGGGATTGGCTAACTTCACTTAGCATTATCTTCTCCAGCGCCATCCATTTACCTGCAAATGCCATGATTTTGTTCTTTTTTAATGCTGAATAATGTTCCATTGTGTATAAATACTACATTTTTTTTTTTATCCATTCATCCACTGAAGGACATCTAGTTTGGCTCCACAGTTTAGCTATTGTGAATTGTGTTGCTATAAACACTGATGTGGCTGTGTCCCTGTAGTGTGCTGTTTTTAAGTCCTTTGGGTATAGTCTGAGTCTGTTCTTATTCTAATAAAGTGCATTTCCATAAACCCTTCCAGACCCCTTGTCCTAAATAATTGGGGTTTCTTTTTTCCTCTGTCTCAGAAACATTTGGCCTGGGACCAGTTATATTCCTGCAAATCCTATTTCTACAATAAGATGTTCCGTCAAAGCTGGTGAGTTTGGAACCAGGAGGTGGGTTTCAGGATGGGAAGTCATTGGTTCGTCTGAAAGGACAGTGGGCCAATAGGGCTCTTCCTTTTGTTTTCTAGGCATATGTCAGGCTTGGGAGGATAGGACCCAGCCCTGAGACTCCCACCTCCCACGTGGCATCTATTTTCTATACCCTTATCTAGGCAGGACTTCCAAGGACTCCATCTGCTGACCCAGTGGACACTGGGAAGTCCTGGGAGTGCTTGTTGCTATCCTTGGCTAGCAGGAACCACATCCTCAGGCCCTCCTTCTGAGACTGTCCCCCAGCTGTAGGAGGGGTGGGGTAGAGGGGACCACCTTGAGGCGCTTTATGTGGTATGGATTCACAAACTCACAAAACAAACAAACAAACAAAAAAACTACACACAATTTTAAGAGTCCTTCTTGTATTGATCACATTAATTCTCTGTCAGGGCAGTATGCCAGTGTGTTTGGACATTTGTCTATCTTTCCTGGATTTCTCATCATTTCCTGAGGGCCTATGTTGCCCATTCCTACAATATGCCCACCTGCAGGCCTGTACCCTCAGGGTGGTGTCCCATGGGGCATTGCACACCCCCTCTGGTCTGTAGCCACCACACTAGGATGTACTGGTTCTTCAGGGCTGCGTGCCCCTCAGGTACAGGTACTCACAAGGCTGTATCCATCTCCCTCACGGCTGAACCCACCCCTTAGGGCTGTTCCCACAACCCAGGATGTTCCCTCTCAGCACTGTTTCCACTGCCCTCCCTCCAGAGAGTCCTCATTGAATGGTGCATCCCAGTCTGTCTTTCCCACGACTGGTTCATGGGCACTGGCAATGTGCACATGCTGCTATCAAGGACAGGGGCCCCTGGCCCTTTCTGACACTGGGCAGAATGGCAGGAAATAGAGCGGAGAGCCACGCTGATCTCCAAATGCCACCCCAGGGTTTTCAGGGCATTCTGGCAACAGCCACAATCAGGTGTGGTCTTATCATTGTTTATTCCAGACAACATCAAAGTATTTAAAAGCAAAACTTTTGTTTTTGTTTCCCTTGTGAAAGACACTCACAGGTGTTTAAATTAAAATGAAGCCTTTAAAAAAATTCTAGAGTTTAAAAATGAAGTTTCCAATTTCTGTGTGATTTTAAACTTTGAATTACTTGCATTTGTGGCACAGTACTGGGGGTTCATACTATAGTGTGTGTGTGTGTGTGTGTGTGTGTGTGTGTGTATACTATATATACACATATATATGATATATGCATACTATAGTATATATAGTTCATACAATACTACTATTGGGGGAATTTATGTTTGGGTCAGTCTCAGATGTCATTTCATCTCCTTAAATTGGTATTGCAGGATGAGACACACTAATGTCTCCATGTTTTCCTTACCCATCCCTCACCCCAACTCCTGAACCACTAGAAAACCAGTGCAGGCCCTTCTAAGTCAGGACTCTATGATAGTGCTATTGCTTGATAGCTGTCCATTCTTTCTCTTCCTACTAGATTCAGGCTTGGTGACAGCAGCTTTGAATTCCCAGTTCTCAACATAATGCCTGGTTCATAGAAGTTGTTCAGTAGGTTTTTGTTTGTTTTATTTTTTATTACTATTATTTTTTTAGAGAGAGAGAGAGAGAGAGAGAGAGAGAGAGAGAAGAGAGACAGAGAATTTTTTAATATTTATTTTTCAGTTTTCGATGGACACAACATCTTTATTTTATTTTTATGTGGTGCTGAGGATGGAACCCAGCGCCCCACGCATGCCAGGTGAGCTCGTTACTGCTTGAGCCACATCCCCAGGCCTTTTTTTTTTTATTATTATTTTTTAATCCCTTCCTGCCTTCCTCATTTTTCCTGGAGTTGGGATTTGAAACCAGAGCATTGTGCATGTTGAACAAGTGCTATACCACTGATCTACACCCGCTGTCTCTAGGTGTTCAGGAAATTTTCCTGGCTGGTAGAAAAGAAGGATACTTGATAGACATGGAAGATGTGGAAAATACAGAAAATAACCAGAAGTCCTAGAAGAAACGCTTCCTGGGCACTCAGGTCCGAGTAGAAATGCATCTAGGCACATTCCTAAGTTTCAGCAAGGATGAGGGTGAGTTTTCAGGCCTGGAGTAGGAGGTCCCAGGGCAAAAGAGTGATAAGTCTGAGACAGACGCAGTGCCCAGAAAAGGAAGGATCCTTCACCCCATGCTTAGAGTGTTAGTCAATTTTTTTTTTTTTTTTTTTGTCACTGTGATCAAAACAACCAACCAGAATAATTTAGAGAAGTGTATTTTGGCTGTTTCAGATGTTCAGTCCATGGTGGGGGCTGACTGCATTGCTCTAGGCCCTGATGAAGAAGAACATCATAGTGGAAGGGCCTGGTGGAAGAGTGTCGCTGCTCTGCTCTTGGCAGCCAAGAAGCAGAGTGTGTGTGTGTGTGTGTGAGGTGGGGAGAAGCTACAGGGAAAATGAATCCTTCCAGGGCACTCCCCAGTTGCCCACCTCCTCCGGTCATACCCTGCTTGCCTATACTTACCACCTGGTTCGTTCATTCAAATTGGAATGAACTGATTAGGTTTGGGGAACATCTCATATTCAAGCCATAACAGTTACTATCCAGTAGTCCATTCAAATTATTAAACCATCCAATAGATCAATCCACACATTAGGTCATGGCTTTTGTGATCGAATCCTTTTATCCCCTGCATTAGCAGAGTAGTTTTTTTGGGGGGGTTACCTGATATCCAAACCGTCACACTAAGGGATGATGTGGTCTGGGTTCTGAAAATTATGGGAACTCTAGGCACGGTCAGATGCTTTGTGACTCCCATGGCTCCGCGGCGATCACTCTGAGGTCAATTCCAGGCAAGGAGATGGGATGGAGGCTGCTGTAGCAAGTGGGAGGCATGAAGAGTGATGGAGAAAAGGCACGGACTGGGCGTGTGAGGAGCGGGCTGAAACCAGGAGGAGGTAGAAACCTAATGGGAGTTCTTCATGGACAACTTCGTTAGCAGAAGGTAATTCAGGTTTCAGGCTCAAATGACCAGATGGGTGTTGTTGTTGTTGTTGTTGTTGTTGTTTTTTCCTGGAGATCAAACCCAAGGCCTTATGTATGTGAGGCAAGTGCTCTACCACTTAGCTACACCTCCAGCTGATAGGATTATTTTTGTGTGTATGGGGTTTAAGATAAAAGCAGTATTTGAGATTAGGAGTTAGGAATTTGTGAGCTCACAGTCCCCGTCAGGTACTCATATGATTCCAGTGGCCCATAGGAGTAAGCCTACACATCCTTCGGGCCCAGTGAGTAGACGTCAAGGGAGGAGCCAGGAAATCATGAAAGAACCTCCATCGCAGGAGGAAGAGTGGGGGAACCAGCTGCAGGATGGCTAGACAGGCTGGAGACCTGGGGATGGGGCAGAAAACATGCTGAGAGGAGCCACTTCCCATCGAAGAGGTGGTCCCCATCGGGGAAGCTTCTTGCTACTTTTGAGATGTGAGATGCTCATTGGTAAGTCCACACGTATGGCAGCTTGAAAGCCTGTGCCACGTGAATGAGTCGTGTCTGCTTTTGTGCAGGTCACACACAATCCTAAGCCTCGGTTTCCCCATTTATAAATTGGATATTCCAATAAAATCCACTTCAAGATTCAATGAGAAAAAAAAACGCATGCCAAGTGTTTAGTCGAGGACCTGGGGTACAGCAGTGTACAATTAAGGGGAGCTGCTATCAAGATTCTAATGGCTAATAAGCATGTCTACGTACAGGATAGGTTTTGGTGGTGAAGGGAAGGGCGGAGATTAGCCAAGAAAGGGAAAGGTCTATGGAGGCAGGCCCCTGTGAGCAGGGTGGTCAGGCACCCCCTCGTCAGACTCTGAGAAGAGGGCAATGTGGCACAGATGCTCACATATTGGAGCGTCTGCCTTCTTCCAGACCTACCTGGAATCTTCTTCCTTCACAAACCTTTGTGAGAGGGAAGAATTGGAATGGATCACTGGGACCGGACAGGCTCTCTGACCCACTCTACATGTGGTGAGTGAAATGTGTATGCTTGTGCCTATGAGCTGTGTGTGTATGTGTGAACCAAAGACTACAAGGACAATAGGAGAGTTCGTGCAAAGCCAGGGAGTTTTTCACTTACAGATGGCCTTCCTCTCCATTTTCCTCCCAGCTTTTGGGAAGACAATTAAACCTGCCTCCGAGAAACTGTGACTCACTAGATGGTCAAGTCAGGTGTTTTCTTGACCTTTCCTGAGCCGTGACTGGCTCTGAGCTGGTGGCACACTTGTGGCAGCTTGTGGTCCCTGTTTATGAACGCAGACATTCACTGGGCAAGTTGTTTCTCCATTCTTCTTTCCGTCGGTCTTGGCATGCTTACCACATGTGTGATTCAGAAAGCAAAACCCCTTTCTCAGTAAACAGCCTGACATGTGGCACACATTTACACAAGGAATTCGCACAAAGGCACGGGGAGAGGAGACTTTTTGCCTTTGGATTTAGATTGCTTTTCCGATGATGCATGCAAGTGTCCTCATGCACTCATTTTTTTTTTTTTTAAATTTTGAAGGTGATTTCATGTTTGCAATATCTTTGTGCAATAGCTGCCATCGTAACAAAACACTTCTACTTGATATGTTAATAAAAGAGGTGGACACATTAAAAAGAGGGGGACAAAGGAACTGTGGTCTTGAGGAATGACCTCTTCAGTCCCCTGTCCTGGATGAGACGACTCATACACTGTTGACTACGTTCACTTTCCTCTGTTTTCAACGTTCTTTCTTTTTATTGCTCGTTTTAGGTTTTCATTAGCTAAAATTCATCTTAGAAGTTTAAAAAAAGAAAAAAAAAAAAAAAAAAACAAGTTTTGGAAGTGAACCACTCCGTGCATCTCAGGTTTTTTTGTGGCCAAAAAATTGCACAGGAAGGGTACAATTCCAATGCCAACCCTGTTTGAGTCTTTCAGACTCCAGAATTCATTAAAAAATTTTTTTTAATAACATGAAAAAAGAATGCTTATAGCAAACGTCTGTGAGGCATTGACTTTAGTGCAAGCCAGGAAGGGCTTTCCCAAGAATAACACAGAGCCGCCCTATAGTGGAGGAGAGAAATCCAATAGAAGCTGTTACTTTTGGCATTTCAGTTAATCTTTTATACATGAGTCTGAGGTGAAGGTTCTAATGGTGTTGCTTTCTGAGGAACAGACACAGTGTACTAGGGTTTGTGTTCTACTGTTGTGTTTTTTTTTTTTTTCTACAGGGAACAAGGTCACTGTGTAGATTGTGTTTGGCAGCATGAGATCCTGAAGATGGAGCATACAACCTTTCTCTATCCCTTTGGGAAAATTCCACAACCTGTCATGATTTATGTAGCTGGGGTCTTCGGTGCTGAATGAAAGGATCCTGTCCACCCTGAAACTCATCTCCAGCCTGAGGTGTGGCGGGTAAGTGGGAGAGCACGCAGCCAGCTGTGGGCTTAATTCCCAGCGGCACCCTGAGCAGGTGGTTTGAATTCTACTGACAGGTGTTATCTACTTCCTGTGTCCAGGACGGCATGCTCTCTCCCTCTTGCACAGATACGGGAACCAAAATATTTCTTTTTAAGGAAAACTTTTCAAAGCCAAGCAGATTTATTTCTGTGACAATCTGGATTCTTATTCCCTCTGCGATGTTTGCCGTGGCCTTAATTACACAATATCCAAAGTGCTGCCTCTGCACCTCACAATGGGCCTGTGGAATCACTTGATTTGTTTTGGCTCAACTCTTCTCACTTGCTCAATAAGAGGAATCTTGGCAAATGAAAGGGAGCCAGAGTCCAAGTCCATATGACTTGAAGTTTGCAAGCAAGGAGTCGTGAGGTCTGGGTGTTGTGTGTGTGTGCACGCGTGTGTATGTGCATGGACGTGTGTGCGTGCATGTGTGTATGTGGATGTTCGTGTGTGTGCCCATACTAACTGCCTTTCAGTAGCTCTGGAGATTATGTTAGAAAAATGTTTACTTTGTATGTTTTATAAAGAAAATGGAAAAATCAAGATGACAAATGACCAGGTACCTATAGTGGCTTGCAAAGAAAACTTGTGGAGGGCTGTTGCTGGAGGAACCCTGGATCCAGGCAGGAGCCAGCAGGGCCTGCAACAGCTTAGACAGGGAGCACAAGGTAGGGGGAGGAGAGAGCACGTGCTCTCCTGTTCTTCAGTCTTGTCATCAGTTCTTGGAAGCTCTTGCCTGTCCCCTGTCAAACTCGGTGGCACGTTAGATGTTGATAAGGCACACGGTTGTCACCAGTCCTAGAGGGGTTTCAGGAGAATTCTTGATAAGGGCTAGGGGACATCAGATGACAGGCAGCCCCAGACCTACAGTGAGGACCTTGCTCACAGTGGGGTGTGGCATCAGAGACTTTCATCCAGAACAGATATTCTGAGAATTATAAGCTTTTTAAAAAATTTTTGATTTAAGTTTTCACATTTTTAAACATTATTTGGGTTATTTGCACATTCCAAAATAGGCTGGAGGGGATAAAACAACCTCTGCAGAACTGAGGTTTGATTCCAAATTATTAAAAGGAAAAAAATGTGCAGGGATTTTAGTTTTCGCACTATTTATTTATTTTTTTAGAAGATCATTTGAGAATGATTTTGTATACACTAATTTTATAAACTTCTTTTGCCCAAAAAGGAACGAGCACACAGAAATCTCAAAAATAAATTCATTCTTTTGAAATAATTTATGGTTTTTCCAAACATATTTTCTAAAATGTATCCAAAGACAGGAAACCCACGTTCCCCAGAAGATGAATGGAGCAGAAAGTTTTATAAAACATGCACGGATAAGTGGACCACTAAAATCGAAGCACGAAGTGAATAACATAAAAACTAATATTTGTAATCTGCTTTAACGTTTACAAAATCTTTAACATGCGAATTTGTAAATTGGGGTACAGAAATATTAAGTGGTGGGTAGTCTTCTCTCCCTTTCTTCAACAATTTTTGGGGTGTTTAATTCTTTGTCAAAGTAATACGTACTATTGAAAGTTTAGGAAAAAGACACATAGAAAATTTGTTCAAAACCATTTGCTGTCACAATGCAGAGATAATATAGAGCTATTAACATTTGGGGATATTTACTTCTGGTTACAGAAGTGTTTAATTATAAAATAGGAATCATGTTGTTCTGTATTCTGCTTTTTCCATTTACATCATGGCGTAAGCATTTCCCTGTGCCATCAGATCTTGTTTACAGATCTTGACAGGAGGCAGAAGTGCAGTTCGGAACTCGGGTTCCATAATCAAATGCAGTCTAAGCTCCAGTTCCCTCTGCCAGCTATGCTCCTCCCTTTAAACAGTGCTCTCTGTCAAGTGGTAAAAATGAATACCTTTCTCCTCTGGTTGCTGTGAAGATCAGCTGAGCTAATGGGCATAAAGCTTTGACCTACTCAGTGCCTCACACACATAGGCTACCATTACAGATTTTGGATGGCAGCATAGTACTCCATCATGTTGAACGTACTGTCATTGACTTCTGCATTCTTCAAAGTACCTTTCTATTGTTTATAATTTGTCACCTAAATAAACAACATGCTCTACATTCTCACACACAAAAGCATGAGGACACCTCTGGGTTTTATTTTATTTTTTTTATGACTCACCCAGAATGGACCCTTGAAAGTAGAATTGCTGCATCCAAACATATGACTACTTTAATGGCTCTGCATTTTTGTAAATGAACAACTTTATTGAAACTTTCAACATTCAATGGGCTTATCTTACGACACCGTGACGGCAATTGTGTGGGTAAAATTTGTGGATGTGACAGTTTATTCAGAAGATAGAGGTTGTGTCGGTGGCAGGTGGCATGGGACCTCCAGAGCTGGGATTCGATCCATTCCTTTGGTGGAATGATTTCATTGACTTCCCAGGTCATTTGAAGTGGAATAGCTTTAGATGGTCTAGAAAAACATTCAAATTCTGAATTTTAAGAAATGAATTTATGCAGGGCAGAGTGGTACACACCTGTAATCCCAGCGATTCAGGAGGCTAAGGCAGGAGGATTGAAAGTTCAAAACCAGCCTCAGCAACTTAG
The DNA here is from genome assembly GCF_048772815.1 of Callospermophilus lateralis. Lineage (NCBI taxonomy): Eukaryota > Metazoa > Chordata > Mammalia > Rodentia > Sciuridae > Callospermophilus > Callospermophilus lateralis. The sequence continues at coordinate 12,721,791 of NC_135320.1, forward strand.
GGCCCTATGCAACTTAGTGAGACCCTGTCTCAAAATAAAAATAAAAATAAAAAGGGCTGGGGATATTACTCCATGGTAAAGCCTTCCTTGGTTCAATCCCCAGTACCGAGAGAGAGAGAGAGAGAGAGAGAGAGAGAGAGAGAGAGAGAGAGAGAGAGAGAGAGAGAGAGAAATGTATTTGGGGATAGCCCTAATTATAATGCTCTCTTTGCCTCTGGGACCATCAGTGCAGTATCTCTCTCTGCACTTCCTTCCTTTATCATCTCCTGAACCCTTTGCACCACTTCATGTTTCATTTCAACCTTATTCTTTCCATCCTGCTTTCGAACATCCAGCAAAATAACCCAAACTACAATATGTTCACCGTTGCAGTTCCCTGGCCATCCTGTCCCCTTAGGATGTCCTGTGGTGCGGGCATCACAGGGTGCACAGAAGGTGACCACAAGTTTATAGATTATTTACCTGATCATCGTTCAGATGCGATTCCTTCTCCAGAAACCAAACTCTCCAAGTATGGGGGCTATATGCATTTTATCCATGTATGTACTTAGTAGATGGTAAATTCTCAAATGCTCAGGGAAGAAAGGAAATGGGGGAGAAAGGGAGGGAAGGAGCCAGGAGGTGGAGTCCACCTTTCCCAGCAGGCAGGGTGCAGGAGTTTGATCCGGGAATGTCATTTCCTCACATGGTTCTGCAGTTGTGGCTAGTGATGTGGGCAGCGGGTGCCTGGCAGGTGATCGGGGAGGAAGGAGCAGATCCCCCAACTTACTTCCCTTCCCAACTTCCCAGGGAGCTGAAACCTGAACTGAAGGAGGAAACTGGAGAGGTTTGAGTTGGATGGGAGTCTATGTTCTCTCAATAATGTGGTTTGAACACTCCAGTGTCATGCAGAAGCACGTGTGTACTTGCTTCTCTATGTTTTTCCTAAGCTCCAAAATGCTGAATTTAGTTTGGAGGAGTTTTATAAGTGTGTGTGTGTGTGTGTGTGTGTGTGTGTGTGTGTGTACACATATATTACCTTAAACTATTGATAGCATGGGTGAGAAAAGAAAGATTATAAAATCCTATCCTGGCATTGAGACCTGTGCTTAATTTTTACATTAGCCTCTGTAGGCTTCAGTCCATCAAACAGGAAGTGAAATGAAAATGGAGATATGAAGCCCTCTTAAGAAATGCAGATGTATGTATGTATGTATAAATAGATGTATATTTTTTTACAAAAATGTTATCAATCTATTATCTATTATTTATTTACACTTATTTATTGCAGAACTACAATATGTTTTTCTGTACACATGGCATTTTAGAAATACTCATAGTATTTATATGGTATACACAAACACACACAATTTACAGAAATACAGTATAGAAATACTTGCAGTATATTCTATGCAAATATGGAAACATGGCCTAAGTAGATAGTCATAGCATGTTCTATGCATATATGTCATTATAAAAATACTTTACTTCCATGATAAGTCTCATTTATGAATGATGTAATGTTTCTTTAATATATGTTGAAATTCGCTTATATTTTCCCTCAACCCTTTCCAGAAATGCAGGGAACTGGAAAAGACACGTTGCATAATTTAATGTCTTCTTGCTTTTCTTTCATGTCCAGAGAGTTCTCATCTGTGCTTGTACTGTTTGCTAATTCTAAAAGCCAGAAACCAGATTGTCCAAAGCTGCCCTCTCTTTCTCCAGCAGGTCATGCACTAAAGAGCAGGTGTAGGAGCTGGTGGTTAGGAAAAGGAGCAGGGGTTGGTTCTGGGCATCTCAGAAGATGACGGGTATCACCAGAGCCCTGGGATTGGGTCGAGGGAGGGCACAGCTGCCTCTGGAGCTTGTGTAGGGCCAGACCCATCTCTTGCTCATGCTCCACCTCTGGTCCTGGGCCATCAAGACTATCCCATGTGTGTCTCACAGAGTCTCCTGGAACTATTGGTAACCAAAAGTTTTGCTGGTCACCAACTTCACAGGCAGATGCCTCACTTTCATAATCAAATATGTCACAGATAGTTAAAACCAACTTCCTGCAGACACCCCGGGCAGTCACCCTGTATCCCTTCCCATTCATCACACACCATTTCCAGGTGACTCAGGGTTGAATCTTGTTACTTATTTCAACCCAGTTTTAAGCCACACATTTCTTGGCACTTTCTACCCTTGGATTTTTTTTCCTTAATAAGTTTTGGTGAAAATACACTGTCAGGTGACTTTTGAATCCTCAGTGAAATGGGCATGGTCACCAGTTGAATGTGCGCTGTGTCTGGAGGCAAGAGCACTGTCCAGCTCTGCTAGTTGATAGCGCTTCCTTGTTGCTCACCATCCACACTGCAACCCCCAGAACTCTAAAAGGGAGTAACTGTCCTGTAAACTCATTTCTTTTTATTGAAAATAATCCGTTTATCCCTTTGGATTATATCTGCAACTCAAAGGAAGGTTGAGTCTAGCTTGCATTTTCTTTGAACTGATATTAACCCAATCTTAATTTAGGAACTCACTGGAAAAGAACACATGACCTCGCATTAGCCTGGTCATTATTCAGAGAGTAAGGCTGATGTTTAAACAACACTAAGGCTGTGGACCAAACTGAACATGTCGGGAAACACACACTCGCAAGTGACTTTGTCTATCCCGTACAGCTTGAAAGGCACTGGGAAAGAAATGGAGAAAGGAATAGTAATCTGAATACTCTACTTCTAGGCTTGGCATCAATGGTCTAAGATAATTTAAAATGTATTTTATGCCTGTTGATTTATCTTCTCTAAATTCATTGGTTCATAAAAAACATTTATGGAGTGTCTGCTCTGTCTCAGGTAGTGTAATAAATTTGGCAATGGTTTTTGTATTCCTATTCCAGGAAGGAGGCAAGCTAACTCTAATAGTAGATTTTAATAATAGAGAAGAAAGAAAAGGAATTTGAAGACATGTATGAACATACATTACACAAATATAAGCAGTCTAAAGGCTCAGGCAAAACGGTTAAATACACAGATGACTGTAAGAATTTACCCTTATATATTCAGAATGATGAGATACAGAGATTCCGTAGCACCTGCTACTAACCTGGCTGCGGTCGGGGTATGGTTTGTCCTCCAAAGGCTTATGAGTTGGAAAGTTCATTCCCAGAATAGCTGCATTGAGAAGTGGCAGGACCTTTATGAGAAGGGGACTGAGGGATTTTTCCATTTGGAGCAAGATGATAAGATAATAGGCATCTTCCGTATGAATCATTCTATAAAATGAAGAATCATTGGTCATTAGGAGTCTGTGTCCCCAGTTTGTAAATTAATAGTTTTCAAAATGAAATTTCAGAAGGCCCTCTGCTTCCTTCTATTGTCTAGAACTGCACCATATAATAAAGTGACCACTAGTCACATGGGCTATATTTACATAGAAGTTAATGTTAAATGGAACTAATCCTTTAGATAGTCACAACACTCACATTTTAAGGATTCAGTAGCCACGTGTGACTTGTGCCTCCCACTGAAGAGCTATAGATCTGAAGCATTCCATCATCATAGAGCACTTATTGGACAGCTGTAGCCCCTGTAGGCTTTCTCAGCAATCGATCTGGGTCAGAGCAGGTGCGTCGTGCCAGAACAATGAGAGTTACTCTGCTCCTTGTTCTTCAACTTCTGTTCCTGCCACACAGCATGGTTCAATCAAATCACCTTTCTTTGTTTAAGGCGGGATAGGCTTATTTTGGGTCAGACTATAATTCTGGGTTCTCTTATTCTACTTCAACTTCACTGAGCATGTATGAGATAATCCAAGTGGAACCGGCATTTTGAAACTTGGGTCAGAGAAGGTGAAAGGACTCTATCTGGAGTAGCAGAAGCCCGGAGCTGACACACTCAGCACAGGGTCAGGCTCTGCAGGAGGTAGCTGAGGAGTCTCTGACTTGGAGGTCACCTCTAAACTTTCCTCAAAAACAAGGCCTTCCATTGACACTGAGGTTGGCCTTGGCAAGGGAGGGACTGGGTGCATGTGGTAAGGGTATGTGTTGGGAAGGATGGCCTGTCTTCTCAGAGACACCTCCGGACAGACTTCCACATTCTGCGTCAGACTTCTATAGCTTTTTATTTTCTAATGTTATTATTAAAGGAATTCAATATTACATAATTAAATATGGTCCCTTCCCAAGTCCTTATTAAAGAAAACTAGTAAATTTTGAAGTTCAACTGAAGAATGGAAAAAAAAATGAGTAAAGAAAAAATTTCTTGGTAAAAGAAAATGGAAATATATTAAATTTAGAATTCAATAAATAATATTTTGTTATGTGTCATTTTGTACTTTGTATCCCTAATATTCTTGAAAAACAAGATTTTGAAGTGTAATCTTTTTTGGGGGAGGGGGGTCATAACCCTGATCTAAAAGTTATTTATTATTTCTTTCAAATGGACACAATATGTATGAAAATATTTTAATTTCTGGAAAATGCTAAGTCCTTTTGTTCATTTATATAAGGGTAAAAAAATCACAATGTTTAAGTTTCATTTTTTTCTGTAACTGCAGGAAACTAAGATTGAAGACAAGTCTCAAAACTTGTAAGTTTTAATGGTTGTGTAAACTTTCAATTAATATTTGTTGAATAAGTGAACTGTTTGGTGGATCACCGTGAAATTGAGTAGAACGATAAGTAAAGAGAAATTCCATATAGAGATGCCAAACTGTAGTGTCTTGGTGAGCAGGTGAGCTGATAGAGTTGTCTGAACTATAGACCAACAACTCTTAGATTTGAACAGATGGAGTGTTATGGTTTAGATCTGGAATGTTCCCCAAACGACATGTGTTGAAAGCTTGGTCTCTCATAAAACAAGGTTCAGAGGTGGACTTTGAGGAAATGATTGGATTGTGAGGGTTGTAACTCTCCAATGGATTCATCCATTTGATAGATAAATAATTTGGATGAATTCCTAGGTGGAAACTATAGGGACGTACAATATGGCTTATGCAAGTAGGTCACAGAAGTTGTGACCTTGGGGACTATATCTGTCCCTGGTCCCTTCTGCTCTCTGCTTCTTCACTGCTGTGATCTGAGAAGCTTTCCTCCACCAATGCCCTTCGACCATGATGTTCTGCCACACCTAGGGCCCAGAGCTATGGAGTCAGCCAACCAAGGGCTGAACATTTGAAACCACAAGCCAAAAGAAACTTTTTTTTCCCCCTTTAATTGTTCTTGTTAAATATTTCGATCACAGTCACACACACAAAAAAATGATTAACACATGAAATTGCAAGGAAGCACGCAGTCCAACTCCAACCCCAGGCCGTCAGAATTTGGGGACAAATTTTTTTTCTTCACATTTTTCCTTATGAAATCTTTCCATTATAAAATATTAGAAATCACTGCTATCACTGGGTCAAGTGACCAAATTTGGAAGGGAGGGTGTCTGAAAAATCCTTATGATATATCATCTTTTCTTTTATCTGCCTATATCGCCCTGCTTCAGCCACCAGGGCAAATTCCTATCTGAGTACCTTGGAATTTAATCAGTGGGGGGCAGAGAACCTTAAAAGGACAGGCTGTCTTGGGGCAGTGACAGGACGACGGCCTTGGGAAGAAGAAGACACTCTAGGTGTTTCTTAGCTTATTGCGCAGTACTAGCACACTGCCTACAGGATCAAGCTAGGCTTCTATGGAGATGCAAAAATCATAGGAAAATCTTTACCAGTCATGACCAGGACACCTGGGGATTCTTTGGTCTGGAGGAAGATCATTCAGATTTGGGTGAAGTTGATGGACCATGCCCTGCCTCTCATGATGGGCTCTCCTCAAGGTCAGGTGGGTGTATGGGTGTGGTTTTTGAACTGGAGGATTTCTGAGAAGGTTTGCCCTTTTCTGAAACTCTGGGGAAATTCTTGAAGATGTGCATGCTCCTTGTCGACCTCTGCCTTCTCAGGCTTACCTCCCACTCCTGAAGGCAGGTCGGTGATCTCGGAGGTGCCCCCATGGGTTAAGTGGGTGGGTAGTCTGTGGGAGTCGGTGCCACAGCTCAGCACTCTCACCCCAGCAGCTCCAGAATCTCAAGTGACAGCAAGCTGTATTTATGTTGCATGGTAAAATGACCAACAGGTATTTGTCTTTGGAAGGCAGATTGAAGGCAGAGCATCGTGTGCATTGGAAAGAAAGAAATCTGATTGGCTATTAACCGTGTTGGGTTGTGACCTGCAATTACTCACTGAGTTTAACTACCTAAGAAGACAATGAAATACTCATCCTGTTCCTCTTTGGCCCTTGGTTCTGTGAGTGACACAGGGGATGGGAATTTGCTCATATTAAGCTCACAGGTCCATGCAGATGGATGAATGTGTTTGGGTGTGCCACATCTGAGTGCTCCTCCTATGTAGGAACACACAAGGACATCATAGAAATCTCCCCAGGTAGTCAAAATTTCCTCTCATCTGCTTATTATTCATGCCAGCCATCATGGGAGTAAGTGACACTGCACAGACCCTAGGGCAGGTGTGGAGTTCGGGCCACAATATACTCTGGGAGGCAAGGGAAGGGAAGAAGAATTATTTCTTGAGTTTTACCAGGCAGTTTACTGGATCAATTGGCGGCAGACTTGGAGAGACAGAACATTAAAAGCAGACCAGGTGAACGAGTTTGAAATGGAAGAGAGAAAAGGTTGTGATCATTGCTCAAACAAGTTCTTCCTTCGCTCCAAGTAATGAGGTGTGGGGTGTGGAATCCATCGTAGCTAATCGTAAACAGGTGCATCTTCAACTCGGGGTGCCAACCTGCTCAAACACGCCGGGCACTCAGCTTGCACTGCATCTAATTACCTGTGTGTTCTGATTGGTGTGGCCCCTGCAGCTGCTCTGCAGGCCCAGCAGAGTGAGTGCTGGTGACGCACCACACAGGACTGTAACCTGTTGAGACCTGCGAGGCGGTCAGGGGTGGGTCCTTGGAGCTGGGCAAGCCTTTATTCCCTCACCTACCAAAGCCCTGCTTGACACCTAGAGATGCTTAATCAGGATATGAACATCTGACACCTAGCCTAGAGAGCTATGGGAAATGTTATCCTTTTAGCCATTTTTGGGTCTTAGAATTCTAATGCAAACCAACCATAAGGATATCATTTTGGCAGATGATCCTCCGATTACCTACATGGATGATTTTTGTAAGATGACTGACTTGGAGGAACATGTTGCCTCTTGCTGTATTTCTTACAACTACATTTTAACCTGAAGTACTTGCTGACAATTTATTCATCTTTTGTGGGATCCACTGAATTTCCAAGGCTGAATTCCTGCAATTCATACTCAATTCTCAGATATGATAATCTTCCTAACCTTGTAAACTTATCACTAAATAGGAGTAAAAAAATAGTCATATAGGTTGACACAGAGGGGATTACTGTGAAGCCCAAGTAGGGCTTCAGGGTCCTTCAGTTGCAAATGAGATACTTCAATGGCCCTGAATCTGATTTTGTGTGCATGGCATTGTGTTTTCATCTTCAAAGTAAGAGCTGCTAAAACGGCTCAAGTTATGGTCTGCTCAAAAAATCTGTATCTGCCCCATGGTTGCTCATTAGGATTCTACATAGTTTTAAAAGGTTCGAGTTTTCAGATGAGATTCTCATTGACAGTAAGAGAAATAGATCTTAGAAATAATAATAAGTATATGCTATGCACCATCCTTTTAAAAATAATTATTTACTCTTTTAATAAACTTTATTTTATTTTAGAATAGTTGTAAATTTATAGAAAAGAGACAAAGATCGTTTAGATGGCTGCTGAATACCCTGAACCTAACTTTCCTATTGCTCACATGTCACAACAAATAAATCAATAACACTTGAAATGGAATGACCATTTGACCCAGTTATCCCATTCCTAGGTTTATACCCAAAGGAATTAAAATCAGCATACTACAATGACACAGCTGTATCAATGTTTATAGCAGCTCAATTCACAATAGCTAAACTATGGAGCCAATCTAGGTGCCCTTCAACAGATCAATGGATAAAGAAATTGTGATATATATACATAAGGGAAAATTATTCAGCCTTAAAGAAGAATAAAAATCATGGCATTTGCTGATAAATGGATGGAACTAGAGAATATTATGCTAAGCAGAATAAGCCAATCCTAAAGAATCAAAGGCTGAATGTTTTCTTTGATATGTGGATGCTATTCATAATGATGGGCAGGGGAGGTTGATGGAAGTACTTTGGATTAGACAGAGGTGAGTGAAGTGAGGGGAGGGGTCATGGGGTTAGGAGTGATAGTAGAATGAATCGGACATTATTACCCTATGTGCATATATGAGTAAATCACCTGTGTAACTCTACATCATGTACAACCAGAGAATGAGAAGTTATACTCCATTTATGTATGAGGTGTCAAAATGCATTCTATTGTCATGTATAACTAATTAGAACAAATAAAAAAATTAAAAGTCAATAATTATACTTTATTAGCTAAAATCAATACATCATTAAAATTTAATTAATTTTTTATGTTCTTTATCCACTCCATCATCCCTTCTAGGATCCTGCATTACCTTTACTTTTTAAACCCCTTGACTGTGACAGTTTTTAAAATTTCCCTTGTTTTCGGTGACAGTGGCATTTGTGATGAATATTTATCAATATTTTGTCGGATTTCCCTCTGTTGGAGTTTGTCCTGTTTTTCTCATGATGATTGGTGTTATGGATTTCTGGGAGGAAGACCACAGAGGCACAGTGCCATGTCCTCCAGACTATCAAGGGTACAGAGTATCCGTGTGACACCACTTCTGATGTTGATCTGGACCACCTGGCTGCAGGAATGCTTGTGAAGTTCATCCACTGCGAAGTCACACACATACTCCACCCCCACCCTTAAAAGGTGTGGGGTTAGGCTCCATATCCTTAAGGGGTTAGGATCTACATCAATTACTTGGAATTCTCCTGCATTAAAGATTTATCTATTTACTTCTATTGATTTATACATTCAATAACTTATTTATATCACCATGGGACCCTGCATGAGTTATTTATTTATTTGCTAACATTTTTTTCTAGCATTTGCCATTAAGAACTCTTTTAGTCAGTTCCCATATTCCTTTGTCACTCACCATGATTGCAGGGTGGTTTCTGTCTGCTTGTTTTTATTCTTTACTTTCTGACACCAGAAGATACTCCTGGCTAATAATACCCATATCTTATCCCGTGCCATTTCTCCGATGAACTCAGTTTCCTTCCGTCAGAGAATATTCAAAACTAAGATCTAAGTGCTAGCCCAGTATGCACGTTGCTACTGAGATGTCATTGCTTCTAAACCTTCTCAGTTACAGAGTAAGAAAATATGAATATTACTGGCCCATTCTCATATGCATATGTATACATTCTGCCCTCTCTGTTTGCTTGTCTAAGGTCACTTACCCTGACTGTATGGAATGTTTTCAACTCCATAGGTACATAATTGCTGGATCATATGAGATTATGTTGAGTTTTATAAAAAAAAAAAAAAAAAAAAAACAACAACTGCCAAACCATCTTCCAAAGTGTTTTTATTATTTTCATTCCCACCCTGTAATGAACTGGAGTGCTTGTTGCTCTACATTGCCACCAAAAATTTGTACTTGTTTTTCTTAAATGAATTTTAACCATTTTAACATGTATGCAGTAGTATATGACTATTTTTAAAATTTTTATTTCTCTAATTAAATGTTGTTGAATACTTTCTCCATTTTTTTGCCATCTGCATATCTTCTTTGTTTAAATGTATAGTTCTTTTGCCCACTTTTAACTGGATTGTTCATTTACTTATTATTGAATTTCGAGAGTTTTTTTTTTTTTTGTATAGTTTTAAAAATATTTTCTTCTGGTCTGTGGCTTGATCTGTTATTTTATTGACAGTGTTTTTCACAAAAAAGATTTTAGTGTCAAAAATGTTGGGGCTGGGATTGTGGCTCAGTGGTAGAGAGCTCGTCTAGCAAAGGTGGGACCAAGGTTCGATTCTCAGCACCACATAAAAATAAAGGCATTGTGTTGTGTCCATCTACAGAAAAAAAGAAAAAAGATTCTCTCTCTCTCTCTCTCTCTCTCTCTCTCTCTCTCTCTCTCTCTTTGAAAAAAAAAATGTTTAGCTCACTAGTTTTTTCTCTCATGAATCATCTTGCAGTCTCGTTAGTTTCTACTCCATGTATTTTGAAGCTCTTTTACTAGGTCCATAAATATTTGGGGCTGTCATGTTCTCTTGATGAATCGATTGCCTTAAAACTTTTTTTTAATCATTTCTCATAGTATAAATATCCTGGTGATGAATTCACTTGCTTTTGTCCATCTTAAAAAAGTCTTTATTTCATCTTCATCTTTACATTTTTTTTTCCTGACCGTAGAATTCTGTGTTGACATATTTTTGTTGCTGTTTCAATATTTTAAAGTTGTTAATCCAATGTCATCTTACTTGTACCTGCTTCCAGCTAGAAATCTGACCACACTTTGGCCCTCAATAAAACATCTCTCTCTATATATATTTCTCTGATGCTTTAAATGTTTTTCTCTTTATCACTGGTTTTAAACAATTTGGTGATAATATTCCTTGATATAATTTATAATTCTTTTTGGTTGAAGTTTGTTGTGTTTTTTGAATCTATATGTAAGTTTATAGTTTTTATTATATCTGGAAAAATTTTAGTTTATTTCTTTAGATGTTTATTTCTATACCGATCCTCTTCTCTTGGAAATCCAGTCATGCAGAGATTAGCTTTTTAAAGTTGTCACGTAGTTCAATGACACTCTGTTCTTTATTTTAAAACTGTTTTTTTTTTCCTCTTATTTTTCTTTTGGGTCATTTATATTTCTAGTTTCAGGTTCATTAATATTTTCTTCAGCAATGTATATTCTGCCATTAATTCCATCTGATATATGGATGGAATATTATATATATATATATATATTACATATATAATATATATAGCATATCTATTATATATGCAAATATAATGTATATTATATATATATATATATATATATATATATATATATAAATTAAACATAAAATGTATGATAGAAAATATGTAACCTCAGGTATTATAGCTATCATTTCTAAAGATTTAATTTGGGTCTTTTTTCTTTTTACATCTTCTATATACAAACTGACAATCGGTATAATATTACAATGGCTGGACAAGGACATTAAAATAGTTTAAATGGCTGAATTTCATATGTTCAAAAAGGAGAGTAAATTAGCCCCTGTAAGTTGATGGCAAGCAGAAGTCACACAAGGACTGTTTCTGATGGCTTTCCCTCCGTTGTCTTATTTATTCCATCCAACAACGTTCTGAAACAGGAACTGTTGTTATGTCCAGTTTTTAGCAGAGAAAACTGATGTCCAGCCAGACTAAGTAATTTACCCTGGACCTGTAGCTAAAAAGTAGACAAATCAGTATGTCTGTGACATATAATTTAAGAGCCTGCAATCTTCGTGACCATTTTTGATATTCTAGATCAGTTTCCACAGGAACATCTTATAACTGTTTTCATTATTGTTTTTTAAAAAATGGCTCAATGTTATTCCTTAAATTTGGGAAGAAATGAACTTGGTTTCTGACATTTCCAATGTCATGCTAAAAATGGGTATTTCATTGATACAGCGGATGGTGCCTTTCATGAAAGGGCTTTAGGACACTTGCACATAGCAATTTGCAATAGCCAATTATGTGAAGCTTGACTTTCTTCATCTTCAAGTTCAAGGTAGTCAGCACCTTATATTTAGGTGAATACGGGAAGAAACTATCTGGTAACTCGGGTTAAAAAGCAAACGCTTCCCATATCATGGGTCAAGAGGTTCACATACGGAGAAGAGAAAAATAAGTCTTTTCTTTTCTTTTGGAGGGAGAGTTATTTAAAATGAACTCTGAACAATGAGAGGGGTGACCCTGATGGGGAATGCTTCCACAAAGGGAAGAACCTGGTAGAAGACTAAAGTTACAAACAGAAAGCAGAAAGGAGTCAGCAAGGCAAAAGGGGAACAGGTGGGTGTGCAGGGGCTACCACACAGGCTAGACAGGCTGGGCATGGCTTGACTTTTATTCTAGGGATTGCGTGTGTGTGTGTGTGTGTGTGTGTGTGTGCTGGGGATTGAACCCAAGGCGTCTCACCTGCTAGGCAAGTGCTCTACTACAGAGCTATCTCCTAGCCCCTGGGTCTTCAGTCTAATGCCATTGTGAGGTGGTGGAAACTGAGGGGCATTTTGCAATCTATGGCCTTTAAGTTCAATGATATATGGCATATGAAGTGCCAGATGCGTTGCCTACATCTCCTTATTGAACCATGTAATCAACTACAATGGTAAAGGAGATCAGGGTCAGGGATGGTACAAGATACAACCAGGACATCTGAATATCTCATCGCTCAAGAAATCATGAGCATTCCCAGCATGTCCAGGGGTTGTGTCTAAAGGATCCAGGAGCCAACCCGAAGAGGCTGAAGATAGAATAATGTATGGATCCTTACGAATAATAACTGTAGTAGTAGTCTGAACCCATCGCACATTCAAATCTCGTTCAAGAATCTTTCCATAGTCTGAGACACTTAGCAAATTGAACTTTTTCCTTTCCATCTGCTTTCCCCAACTTATCCCAAGGAACCCCAAAGGCAGGGGATATTTCTGTCTTATCAACCATTGGATTCCTCGTAGACACTTCATAAATATTAGTTGAATAATAAGTGAACAGAGAACAAAGATATTATGTGTACTGGAATGGTTATACTAAAAGGAAAGGGTTTAGGGCTTTTACTGTGTTTTAAAAGCAGATAATTCTTTGATAAAAAGAAAAAAAAATAGCCTTTCTCTGGAGAAAAATTCACCCCACATTTTTAATACAGGTACAAAAAATTTTGTACAATTAAAAGAGACTCGGAATTCATTGTAATCTGTCTATATCATGGATCCATTATCTATATTTGCAGAAACTATGATTTTAATGTATGGTGGGAACTTCATATCTGATTATATGAATATATCACAATTATATTTTTAAAAATTACATAAGGAGAAATGATGTTTGGAGCCGAATTACTTAGGGTGTGATTAGAAACTATACCATAAAACATTACACTTTACCTTATGTAATCCACAGATAGCTTTTATCACATTTTAATGGGTTTTTTTTTGTTGTTTTAATTTGATTTAAAACCCAGTTATGTAATGCCTTTATTTTTTGGTAATGCATTTTATTATAGCTAAACTTAAAATTAGAAATTTGAATGATTTGAATGATTATCTAGAAACCTTGAGCAAGTACAGTTTCAGTGAGTTTTTTTTTTTTTAAGCTACAAAATGATCCCATTTTATATACATTTCTATCCAACTCTTCAGTGCACACTTAGGAAAAACAGTGTGGTATGATCCAATAAGTAAATACATACTCCTTCAGTCAACATACACCCCATTCCCTTCCCTTCCTTACATCTTGCTCAGCTTTTTTTTTTTTTCCTTTTCTTTTGCATCTTATAGCCTATTGCTTCATTTTGATCTTGAAATTCTAGCTATGCATGACAGCTGAGGTTTTCCATGTGCATAAATGAAAGTGCATTTCATTGCTGGGTTTGTACTCATAGAACATTATCTACATACTAGTTGCTGTTAGCTGTTATGGAAATGACATCATAGAGAAGGTACTTTCATTCACATCCCAAAGAGTCAAACTAAGATTATAGAAAGTCCAGTGGCCCTTTGGGTGTCTATACAATACTCCAGCAGCTGGGGCCAGTTGGGTTTACATTTCACTCACATCAAAGGCACATGAGAGAACAACACAATTACGTTCTCTGGAGTAGACAGTTGTCTTTTGATAAATGCACGTGTGATGGGTCCTGAGCCTCCTTCCTGGGCTTGTGCCCTCGACCCGTCTAAGGATTACTTGGTGAGGATTTCAATGTAGTGTTCCATGAGAAAAAAAAACAATGTGGCTTAGCTAGGGTTTCAGTGTGGATTTACATGAGAAAAATACACTGGGACATTATGAAAAACAATCAAAATTATCTCAGAACGTTGTAATTTTCTCCTCATCAAAAGTCTTTTTGTAAATGTGTGGTGGTGGTGGTGCTTCTTACTCTAGGCAACAAAGTTGCTCTAACTCGGAGGGATGTATTATGTAAGAGTAGACCTTGATCTGTCAATTGTTCAGTTGGCCTTTGCTTGTTTCTCTGTTATGGGGGTCCACAGACAAATCTTCCCAGGAAAATACACACCCAAGATTCTATTGAGCTGAAGGATAAAACTTTGAAGTAATATCTATCCAGATAATGACTCTCAGTTGCTCTTTTTTCCTTGGAGAAGAGACTATTAAAGTAAAGCACACAACCGATTCTTGAAGTTGATTTTGTCATTAGGGTTCAGGATGCATGTCTACATCAAGTGTCTAGCAACAAGACATTTGTTTAGATGACTATTTTTCTTGTTCTTCTGCCTGACAATGGGTCAGATTCTGGAAAGTATTTGAGCTGGCAGACACATCTTTGATTAAGTGGAGGATATCCACAAATTGGTGGTGACCCCTTGGCTGACGTGAGCCCTCGGCATGAAGATCTTATTGCCACATCAAACATGCGATGACCCAGCTGGCTTTCATCATTTGAATAGTGTTCTTTTGACACCCAGCAAGACAAATTTCAGCCAGAAAGCAATCAGTAGTTTTTTTTTTTTTTTTTTTTTTTTTTTTTTAGCAACAACAAAAGGCAAAAAAGAGAACATCCCATTGTTTTACTAACTGCCATAAATCAGAAACATTCAGTGTCATGAGCAGGATATACAAAAAAATACACAATGATGCCAGCCTGACTCCCCAGGGGACGGTCTCTCATCACTGCAATATGGAAGATGGCCCTGGGCAACCTCATGACCTCACACTTACTTAGATTTCTTGGGAACAGAATGTTTCATTTGTAAATGTGAAAATGATGATGAGGTTATTTAAGATGTGAAAAGGAGTCAGGCAGGAGTTTTGAAAAATGGAAAGGAAGGAAATGATGACAAAGAACAGGTAAAAAGCGAACAGATTTTTGTTTACTTCCTGTTCCACATCCAGCTGCGGGAGATAACTGTACAGTGTCACTCCCCTCAACGGGGGCAACGCAGACTGGAAGCCAGGTGCAATATGAGGCAGGGCCTTGGGTGCACACAGGTAGCTTTGTTTCATTTTATCTTGTTCTTTTCTAGCATCCGTGACATTTATATTTGCAGCTCTTTGTGATCGTTTTATTGTGTGCTTCTTTTTTATTTTATTTTTTTTCTTTTCTTAAACAATAGACATAAATGTGTGGGTGAGACGACTTGGGCCCCTTGGTAGGTGCTCTACTGAAATTCAGATGAGGTTTATTGTCACATGCGGAAGTGACACCCAGTGTTAGGCTCCTGAATTATTTCCTAACTCCTCTGAGTTCCATCACAGTCACCCTATCACACCCACCTGGGGCACCTCTCACCAGCTTCCTGAGGTCCTTTTGACGGGTGAAGTAGGTTTCCATCTTCTGTGTGTCCCGGATTTGATTGGGCTCAGGAGTTTATTTTCCTTCCTTTCTTACCACCTCCTCCTCCTTCATTGCAGCCTCTCAAAGACAAACTTTGAATGTGATTAATGGTGGCAGAGATTAGGCACATAAAGTTCAAGCACTGAGTTGTTTATTTGTTTAAGAGAGCTGTTTTTCAGACTGTTTCTTTCTGCAGCCACATGCCCAATTGAAGAGCCTTAGATCTGTTGCTGGCTGAAAAGAATAAGTCTGTGGGAAAAATGAGGGTGAAATATGAGAGGGAAACTTTTTAAAATAGAGTGGCCCTCCATATCCTCAAAGTCAAAAAATATATATTTTTAAATGTGCATGCATGCTGAATGTGAACATTTCCCTTGTCAGTATTCCCCAAACAACTCAATGGATCAGGTATTTACATAACATTTACATTGTATTGGGCATTATAAGTAATCTAGAAATGATTTGAAGTGTATGGGCATAGATCATATGCAAATACTACCTCATTTCATACAAAGGATTTGAGCATCTGTGGATTTTGGTATTCTCAAGGGGTCCTGCAACCAATCCCCCATAGATACTGAGTGATGACTATGCTATAGTTTGTATGGTGAATATACCCCAAAGGCCATGTGCTAAGTCAAATGGGTGGCACTACTGGGAGTGGGTGAATTCCTTAACAGAAGGGGCCCAATGGCTGGTCATTAGGCTATTGTGGCCATGCCCCTCAGGGGGATTTTGAGACTCTAGCCCCTTTCTCTTTTTCTTCTTGGCCACCAAGTAAGTAGTTTTGCTCTGCTCTGCCACATGTTCCCGCTATGATGTGCCGCTCACCACAGTCCCAGAACAAGGAGGCCAATTAATTGATCATGGACCAGAATCTCCAATACTGTAAGCCAAATTAAGTCATCTCCCTTTATAAGTTACTTATCTTATCTCAGGCATTTTCTTATAGTGACAGAATAATGATACACACTTTACAGGGAGGAAGATGTGATTTTTTTTTATAGCTTTATTTATTTATTGGGTAACAGGGATTGAATTTAGGGCTACTCAACCACTGAGCCACATCCCCAGCCTGTATTTTTCATTTAGAGACAGGGTCTCCCTGAGTTGCTTAGTACCTCACCATTGCTGAGGCTGGCTTTGAGTTCATGATCCTCCTGCCTCAGCCTCCTGAGCAGCTGGGGTTACAGGCAGGCACCACCACACCCAGCTGAAGATGCATTTTCAATGAGGTTCATCCCTTTCAGCATGCTTCTCAGAGGCTGAAATCTGACCACTGAATTGAAACATGTCATTGAATCAACAGAGGGAGCCTAATGAGCTAAAAGTCCAGTGGAAATGTTTTCATTCTGTGCTAATTATATTACCAGATGTATTTAGAAAGGCGGGGGGGGGGGGGGGGGGGGGGGGGGCTATAGCACTCAGGGTTCACAAATTTTCTGTTTTAATGGACACTTCATCCCCCAGATTAGAATTGTGTTAGACCTAATATAATTCCACAGAGAGATCTCAGATCTGTGGGTCCCAGAATTAAAGGAGAGAACAGCACTCTTCCTCCAGGAGTGACTCAGCAAATTCTGCCTCCTTTCTGACTTGGACTATGACACCGGGTCAGGGGTAGGTTGAGGATGGGGAGGGTTGACTACTCGTGAGGCACATTGGATTTTATTCTGGATGTGAGAACTTTATGCTGGAGGAAGAAACACACATAGGCATGTGCTTTAGTTTGAATCTGAAGTGTTCCCCAAAGACCCCAAAGGCTTGGTTCCCAGCCTGTATCACTACTAGGAGGTAGTGGAATCTTTAGGAGGTGGGGCTTGGCGGGAGGAAGTTAGGTCATTAGGGGTGTGCCCTTGGAGGGGACATTGACACCGCAGTCCCTCTTTTCTCTCATTTTTATCTCCCAGCGCCCATGAGGTGAACATCTCCCTTTACCCTGTGTTCCCACCATGATGCTCTACCTCACCACAGTCCCTGAAGCAACAGGCCACCAACGATCATGGACCAAAACCTTCAAAACTGCGAACCAAATGAAACTTTTTTTCATTCAAATTAATCATTTCAGGTATTTTGTCGCAGTGCTAGAAAACTGACTCTCACAGGTGTGCCAGATCTCCACTACTCCACAGAAGTCAGGTCACAACCTAGATTATTTGTTCAGATCAGGTATGAACAGAGCTTCTGTCAAGTGTGTGTGTGTGTGTGTGTGTGTGTGTGTGTGTGAGAGAGAGAGAGAGAGAGAGAGAGAGAGAGAGAGAGAGAGAGATCTCACAGGTATTGAACTCAGAATTGCTTTACTATTAAACTTCACTCCTTTGAGTGAATCTGAGCTGCTATATTGGGTGACACTGTTGAGCAGGGCTGGCCCTGCAGGGGGTGAGCTTCTTCCTGGGGAAGAGGCATTCCTGTGGAATTCAGAAGTCTCCCTCAGCGGGACATCAGGTTCTCTGTAAACAGAGCCCCTGCATTTCATTACTTCGTTACAAAATGTATGGCAACATTTCATGGGAAAGAGAATGAAGCTCTGTTATTTTAAGGTTTTCTCTTTCACATTCACCATGATGCTTACATTAGCTTTAGATTCTTCCTTTGCCAAGTGATCCTTCTCCTTTTCCTTCATTAAAAATGTGTTACTACTGGAATAAAATGATTTTTTCATTGCGTCCCCTTTCTCTTGAGAAAAAGCACGGTTGAATCTTTCAATTATTTATTTGCGTAGGTAACTTTAAATCTTTAATCTTTTCCCTATGTCTGCCACAGTAAATGCTGACAAACTAGAGGAAGAAGAATGAAATGTTTACACATTAAATTACTGAGGTTTTTATCCCCCCTACACTTAAAAATCTAGGATTGTTATTTTTCATGGGTTGATTGCCAAATAGTTCTTTAAAATTATAGCATTTGCTTCCTGTTTTCAAGGGTTATCTGGAATCAACTACTCAAATATAGACTCTTTGCAAAACATGGTGCTTAAATTAGACTTTGTGAGGACTGCAGGGACAGCTCTGTCCCAGGGCAGGTGTAGAGGCTCAAGTAGCAAACACAGCTACCACATCCGTGGCAGAGCCCTGCTCCTACAAACACCCCAATGTCTGCTCCAAGCAGACATGAGTGCCCACAGACCCCACAGTCCCTCCTTAACTTGGTGTCATCAGTTCTAAAATCTGGAGATGAAATGGGCTCAATGGTGCATGCCTGTAATCCCAGCAGCTCTGGAGGCTGAGGCAGGAGGATTGTGAGTTCAAAGCCAGCCTTAGCAAAAGCAAGGCAATAAGCAATTCAGTGAGACCCTATCTCTAAGTAAATACAAGATTGGGCTGGGGATGTGTCTCAGTGGCTGTCTGCCTCTGAGTTCAATCCCCTCCCCACCTCCCCGCAAAAAATCTAGAGATGAGACTTCACCTGGTGAGGTCTCAGGCAATTCCAGGGGGATGAGTAACTGCCCGAGTTCCAACAGTTTTGTATTGTCTAAGTACAGACAGAGAAGAAATCAACACTCTCTCCATGGGTTCTTTTGACATGGTTTTTCCTTGTGGCCAGACATCTTTATGTGTTGTCCTTGTATTGCATTTTCTTTAGAAGCCTCTGAATGATATTATTGTGCTATTACTTTTCCTTCACAGTGGCAAAAGCACATTTTGTTCTCATTAAAGGTCTCAATATACCAGTTCTAAAAATTGCTAATAGCTGATTTAGTTCAATGCCAGATATTTAGGAGGAAAAAAAAAGCAAGGATACAAAGTGGATTCATGAGCACGTGGTTCTGTGAGCAGTGATGAGTAAGTGACATTGTTATAGAGTAATCTCTCTAATGGCCTCATCCTGAAGTGTCAGCCCAGTGACTTTTCTGAAAACACTAATGTGATGTTGATATTCATGGTCTAATCATCCCTTGATGCAATTTTTTTTTTTTTCCTGGTTTGATTGCAGGACCATAGTTACCTTGCTTGTCCGAAGTGTCAACTTGTAGATATCCCTGGTGAGTGACCTGCTGTATTTATCATCTGCAAGCAGATGGGAATTCAACTGTAGTGGCAGCTTCTAGCTGGCTGGTCACCAAAGTCCTGTTACTTTACTTCAAGGATCAAGTATCTCCAGACTGTACATGGCATGATGCAGTCTCTTCCTTCACCCACCTTTCTCAAAATTTTACTTCCTGTCACCAGAGAACTGGCTGGTGTCTTCCATTCTTCCATGTTTCCGTGCATGCTGGGCTGGTGCTCTATCACTGAGCTGAACTTCCAGGCCTAGAGATTTTAATGAGCCATTTCACTGCATGCCATCTTCTTGAATATCTTACCTTAGAACAATCTGTTGCATAAGGTAATTAGTCTGCATTCTTATAAATTCCACGTGGCTATGGATTATCATGAGCACCATCAGCATTGGGATTTCCCCCTCTGGCTTTTAGTGATAGCATTTGGTGGGCAAATGTTAACTGTGGTCATGAAGTACGGCACAGTATGAATGTGTCATCTTGCCACATGCTGGGCATAGCACGAATCTGCACAGGTATGTTCCCAGAGCCAACCTTGTCCACCCAAAGATTGTGTCCCTGGGTGCTAAGGGGTCTGGTAAGCTGGTTAATGGCATAACCCTTACTTGCCCTCTCTGATGATTTTGAAATCTAGCAATGAAATTATTGTCTACAAATCTTCACGTCTCATTCCTGATTCCTTTCTGGCCAAGCATCTTAGGTCTTAAGACCACAGGATAACCTGTATTTAAACCCATTCCAATATTCTGAGGGTCATATGCTCTAGGTGGCCATAGCCTAAGTGAGAGATGGAAGCCCTCTTTGTACAAGGCTGCCCCGCATTTTGTGCCGCAGAGGTGGATGTCCCCTGAGTCACGGTGAGGATGTGTTTCCTTTTTGTTCTTCTCCTTCTCAACTGCAGGTCATGCCTGCATCTCACAGCTCAGCAGCTCAGCATGACTTTGGAGGCAGACATACAATTGCTGTGAGGTTTGCATAGAAGGGTTAGGAAATCCTTGTCATTCCTCATCACTATTAAGCAATCAGTTTCCCTGGAATCCTACTTATGTTGGACCAGATAAGCTGTCAGCACTCTGAGTGGCCTTTCACTGATGTGCAGCGCCTGGACCCCTGTTTACTTAAAAACTGCCTAATGGTCAGAACCTGTCAGACCTGGTGGGGTCATGGGTTGTCTCCAGCCTGCCAGCCAGCCCCCCACTCAGGTACATAATTGAGAGAAAGAATTAGAATCAAACACTGAAAGATGTGCAGAATGACTAGCTCCCACAGGGGGGAAAAATTGTGTAAAGGGAAGTCTGTGTATTGTTGGGCACTGTGTTGTGGGACAGGCTTCAATGCTTGGCCCTGGGGCTGGCTTTCTTCTGACAAATAGAGATGGAGAGCAATTAGAGTTTGAAAGTATAAGCAAGCCAATCTGTTTTGTTTATACAGAGAGTTTCCCCTAGAAGTGAGGCAGAAGCAGAGACATAAGTAATGAGCACATATGTTTGGAAAGAGTATAAGGTACTTATAAATATTATAGTGGCGTCGCTATAGTTAAAGGTCTGGCAGCATTTCCATTATAAACTCTCATTGTCAGAGGTTTAAAACTCAGCTGTAAAAATTCCAGGCTGCAACTTGGCATCCCAGGATATGCCTGGGAACAAAGTTTCCTTCCTTTCCAGCATGCAGGTCTCTCCTGGGGTTCCTCTGTAGCCCTGTACATATCCATACCTCTCTGGCCTTGTTTGCATCCACCAGGGCTCGGGGAAGAGGTGAGTCTCCAGTGGAAAGTCTCTTTGGTTTTAGGAAAGGGAAGCCATATCAGCGGAAGCATCCACTGATTTAACTGACCTCTTTTCCTCGGTCTATATAAGATACCTACCTCCCCAGTTGTTATAAGTAGCCCCTGTGACCACAGCTACCAAGGGTCAGATATCAGTGGACATGCAGTCAAGTTAAGAAAATGCAATGAAAACCACAATAGTAATATCTGAAAACCAAACATTTTATATAGGCTGTTTCCTTAGGGCTCACAAATCATCTTTAAGGGAAGTCTCACCAAGGTTGCTATCCCTGCAGACCATACTCTTCAAAGAAAGCCCTGTGCTCTATTTTTGATCTATAATCTGAATGGTGGAAAAAAAAATTTACTAGCAAATTAGACCCAGGATAAAAAAAAAAAAAAAAAAAAAAAAAGACAAGGAACACAGAAAGAGATTTCCAGAATTGATCTGCAAACAGGCTTAGACTAACAAAACAAATTTTGAGAGGAAAAATCTTTTTTCTCTTCATTGGATAATAGGAACAAATAGGGATTTTTAAAATCAGCAAATGCAGTGTTTGGTGAGCATTAGACTAAACTGTAGATTGTCAGCCTGAATGATGGGCATGCCCACATATCCCCAGTGACTGGCCAATCTCTGTGAAAGGTGGTGCTCACCTTGTTCCAGATCAGGGTGACACATGGACAGCTGTAATTATGGACATCCTGTCTGGACTTTGCGATTGTAATTGCATCCCATTGAGTCCCAGCTGCTGCTGCTGCATTTTATCATTAAATTATCCCTGCTTTTGTTAAATTCCTGTAGCAGCTACACACGAATGTCTTTTCCTTTCTTATCATGCTGACATGTGCTGTGTCCCCAGACACATCCTGAATTGCTAAGGAAGAAAAGATTCTTAAGACAATACACCAGGAAACTTAACAAAGCCTAAAAGATGGGCCAAGAAATTTGTAGAGGTTGAAACTTTTGAATTAAAAAAAAAAAAAAAAAAGAAAGAAAGAAAAGAAAAAAAGGTTCATGAAAAATCGAAGACCATGCCAAACCTGGACACACGGTTTTGGTGGAGAAGCAGAGAATCCTTCCACATGTTCTTCGGCTATCATAAGTGGTCAAGTGATAGTCTGAAATTTATGAAAAACATCTTTCCTTTGTTCTCAGTCATGGAATGATATTTGATTTGAAACTAATGTCGTTTTCAGAATTGCCATATCATGCCCACATATTTAGAATGAATATTTATCAAAACCAAAAAAAAAAAAAAAAAACCTCCAAAATTGGACTCCAGACTTCAGTGAACTAACTACAGTAAACTAACATAACTTGCTAAGGAAAAAAGATAGTCACTGTTCAAACTAACACTTCCATCTTCGCTGGGCCTTTAATATGAAAAAGTAAAACACACACACAAACAAAAAAGCAAACAAACTCCACACTGCAGTTTGCGACATACAGCACAGCTTGGCCTTCCAGACGGGGTGTGCCACTGTACCTGGAGGAGAGGGTATTTAATAACAGATTTACCTTCCTCCCTGTGGCGTGATGGGCATGGGGAACATATAAACCAGGTTAAATTCAAAGTCAATCAAGGGTCAGATTCCAAGTTCTTTTCTGGTGCAGGGTGTAGTAGGAAATTAGTACAGCTTTTCTTTTTCTTTTTTTTTTTTTTTTAATTGAAAACACTGAAACATGCTTATTATGTAGTCATGAACAATGTTTTCTGGGTTTATGAGTTATTGATTCATTGCATAAAAGTTTTAGTTTTTTTTTTGGAGACAAGTGAATAATGTGGGTGGGGGTCATCACCGATGGCCCGTCCAGTTCTTTGTTCTTCCTCCTTGGTGCTTGACTTTACATTGTTTTGGAAGCTTCTCCTCCTTCTCTCTCATCTTCATCCCTTCTCATCATCATTTTAAAAACATTTTGAAAAAATTAATTTATAGCAATTGTACATATCTATGGGGCACACCGTGGTATTTCAAAACGTGTATTCAATGGGCAGCCATCAGATCAGGATAACTGGCATGTCACATGGATCATTTCTTTGGGATTGGAACATTCATAGTCTTCCTTACTAGCTATTTTGAAATATATAATTGTTATCAACCATAGTCACCCTAGTGTATTTTAGGAGTTGTTCTTTTCCTCCAACTGTACCTCTGTGCTCATTGAACACCCTCTTTCCATCCTTCCTCACACCCTTCCTAGCCTCTGGCAATCTCTATTCTGCTCTCGACTATGAGATCAACTTAAGAGCTGGGAACATACCAAAGTGGTTGAGGACTTGCTTAGCGTGAGTGAGACCCTAGGTCTCATTCTCAGCACAGCGACCTAAATACATAAACATAGCTGAGAAGGACTTTTTAAACATCCACGAGAGTGAAAACATGAAGTATTTTGTCTTCCTGTGGCTGACTTATTTCACTTTGTAAAATCGTTCTCCATGTCTCCTCATCCTCATTTTTAAGGATCTATAGGCAGCAGGATTCATAAAGAATATTTTAACTATTCCTAAGAAGTGAGAACAACAGAATGTAACAAGAAAATGATACCCCATCCAGGTGTATTCAGGGTTGCGGGTCTTCACAATTCATGTGTGGTTTTTCTCCCACAATGTTGTTGACCTGGCAGTTAAAAACACCCGAAGGCATGCAAAACCTGGACAAATGGCAGTGATGTGGAGCACACTTCTGAAAGTGTCACTAACAATATCTGTCTTAGAATTAGTAATTGCTGGAGAAATTCATTTCTCATTCTTAATAAATTTTTCTTCAAGAGGGACATCTGAAATCTTATTTTAAGCTCCAGTCTTGCAAATTTATATGATTTTTTTTTTGCAGCCAATAACTTTCTCCCATATTAAATATAATGGGAGAAAGGTTATTTTAGAACTCTTGAGTCTCATAACCAAAATATCTCCTCGTGTATATACAAATATCCCAAAATACAAAACAAACCAATAAAACTCTGAAATCCAAAACACTTCTAGTCCCAAGCAGTAAGCAGTCCGAGTGCATATATATTTCCTCTTAGAGCCCAAAGATGAACATAGTCTTCAAGAAGTCCTGAGTAGATTTTTTTTTTTTTAAACTGAAGGTGATGACTAGAATAACAACTTCAGTCACTATTTGTTTCTTTCTGAGGTCTTAATCCTAAAGGGTCTCTGTACCTTTGGCCATCAATGAAATGGATGATCCTTTTAAGACCATTTTGAATTACTTTTTTCCCCCATGGTGAACAACCCAAGCTGGAATAAGACTGTGTAATTTATCCCTGGGTAAATTTTCAGTATAGATGCATCTGTGGATAGCCCTCCATAATAATCTGTCCTAGTTAGCATTACGTCTACTGGAAGGAAGAGCCCTTAGGTGTGTTCACATAGAGCTGACAGACCCTGGGACTCAATAGGACCGTTTACTTTCCCCGTAATAGCAAGGAGGGTCTACACAGGTGGGCTGTGCAGACAAAGGGGCCACCCCTGCATCCACATCTCACAGTGAATCTCTTTGCTCTTTTAATAACTGTCAGTTCTATTCCATGGTGTAGCCATGGTCAACCCAGAAAATTGATCCCAGGAAAATAGTACACCCTCTGCAGCTTAAAATTATGCAATGAATTATTTAATTTTGAGATCTAAAATTTGAAATTCTTCTCTAAATCAGTGATGAGGATAAGAATTGAATATTGCTAAGATAGTCTGTTCTATGAATACCCCCTAGGTTGAATACCTGTTACCTGAAATGCTTGGGACTAGAAGCATTTTGGATTTCAGAGTTTTATTGGTTTGTTTTGTATTTTAGGATATTTGCATATACATGAGGAGATATCTTGGTTATGAGACTCAAGTTCTAAATTCAAAATTCATTTAGGTTTCATGTACACCTTAAACACAATCTGGATATAATTTTATATAATATATTAAATTTCAGTGCTCTACCACTGAGCAACATCCCCAGCTCTGTTTATTTTTTATTTTGAGGCAGGGTCTTACTAAGTTGTTTAGGGCCTTGCTAAATTGCTGAGTGTAGCCTCGAAGTTGTAATCCTTCTGCCTCGGCCTCCCAGCTTGCTAGAATTATAAGCATGCACCACTGTGCCAACTAGATTCTAGCACTAACTTTCAGGTTTTGTGAGTTACATTTAAAAACTTGAAAAGATTCTACAAAAAAAAATGGCAAGGTAATTTGAATATTGGAATTGGACATTGAGCTAATTGCAGCTGTTTTGACCTAAGAAGAAAAGGCTAAGTTTGTTTTCAAATACATAGATGACAATATAATATAATTTTATAGAAAACAGACTAAAAGAGGTAGAAATTGAAACAGGGGCCAAGGCTCCGTAACAGAGTGCTTGCCTAGCATGCATGAGGCCACGCATGCTAAATCAAAAACAAAAAAAGACCGTTTAAAAGATCCTGAGGATTCTTCAAGCTTAGAAATTAAAAAAAAAAAAAAAAAAAAAAAAAAAAATCTGTGGTTTGTCCTTAAGCCTTGTTGAGGTCCATTCTAATTCTTGGATTTTAAGATAGTTTTTGATTAAATATTTTCTCTATAAATACAAACGTATTTTTTTTTTCTACTAGGGTTACAGAGAAGCTCATTTGGTAGTTTGAAGATAAAACCATCGTTATGCTAGTGAAAGTGGAATCCTACACATTTCTTACAAAAATCATAAAAGCTGGAAGATGGCCAAGTACCTGTTGCCTGAGAGGGGAGCCAATCGGAGGGGTGACCTTCTTCCT
Source organism: Callospermophilus lateralis (assembly GCF_048772815.1). Lineage (NCBI taxonomy): Eukaryota > Metazoa > Chordata > Mammalia > Rodentia > Sciuridae > Callospermophilus > Callospermophilus lateralis. The sequence continues at coordinate 12,747,770 of NC_135320.1, forward strand.
CTTGGCGTTGCTTTCAACAGAAAAGAGTCTACATTGGTCAGCTGGCCACTCCTCCCCCGCCTGGGCTGGAGTGTTCATTATCCAAGACAGACGCAGAGAAGGTGCGCTGTTGGTGGGTCTCTCCCTCCTCATCAAATAGCCAGTGGCCAGAAGGTGGCCTTTGGCAATGAACAATGAAACAGGAAATGGCTTGGGGTAAATATTTCTCTTCACTTTGCTGATCTGGCCATAATAGTGGTCAGGGTTTAAGATGGAGATAACTCAAATGACTAATGTGTGTGATCTAAAGTGTTCTGAGTTTGGCAGAGAAATGCTATTAAAATAAATCCTTATTTCCCTACTTTTTTTTTTTTAATATATTGGGGGTTGAACCCAGAAGCACTTTACCACTGAATTCCATCCCCAGTCCTTTTTAATTTTTTTTTTTTTTTTAATTTTGAGACAGGGTCTTACTAAATTGCTTGAAGCCTCACTAAGCTGCTGAGGATGGTCTTGAACTTGTGATATTCCTGTCTCAGCCTCCGGCATCACTGGGACTACAGGCGTATGTCATCACGCCTGGCTTGTTTCCCCCACATTTTAAAAACTGAGAATAAAATTGATAACAAAGTAACTACCTTATATTTTTTTATAGGCAAAGCAGCTAAGATATGAAAAAAATACATAATTTTAATATCTTATTTTTATTCTATTACCAAAAAAAATTTCTCTAATGTCAGATATTAAGTTTTGCAAACAAAAGATATTGTTTGACACAACTTGATACTGTAGAAAGTTTGAATTAGGAGACATGGTTGATATAGGAGGTTTGGAAAAAGATGCAGTGGTGTATTGTGTCAATGTCAATGTGTCACTATGTGGTGGTCATCCTAGAGTACATGCCACTTGAGTCTGTAAGAGGATTGGCACTAAAGTCTTAGTGTAGTATCATCACCAGTAAGCTTTTGCATATCTTGAACTTTCTTTCATTATGGTCTCTATGATAATCATGTTATTAACTTATTAAAGCTCTGAGACTTTCTTTGGCATCTTTACAATTGTAGATTGAGGCTGAACACTGCCACTTGTTTTGCATGTCTTTGCCTCTATGGCATATTACATCTTAGAGTGACATTCATTGAACAGGACACTTCTGTGTGATCTATGTTTCTCTGAGTCTGTAGCCGCTTTGCCTTCTTATATGCATCAGGGACATGTACTTTTTGCAGGGTGTGTACACAGACGTGTTTTCTGTTCACAGATGTAGGAATCTGCTTAGTTTTCTAAGAGTTTGCACAATAATAATTATTATCCATCACCTGCCTAATGAAAAAAATAATTAATATCTTCACAATTATTAATATACCTCATAAAGGAAGCAGTTCTTGATCTTTTCTCAGAGCAGTAGAGTCTGTTTTCCAACTCTGAGCCTCCCACCTATGTGTTTTATTGGTCTGGTAAATAGCAAAAGTTAAGAAATAAAAAGTGAGTTAATTAGCTTTCACTTTTGCTGGCAGACTGCCCATTCTTTTAGCTGCTTCTCCAAAGTTCTGATTGATCTAATCCTGTCATTTAACCTATATAACTGAAGGCTGGTATGAAATCTATGAAAACCATTTATCAACATTGTTAAAAAGCGGGCTGGGGCTGTAGCTCTGTGGCAGAGTGCTTGCCTACTATGCATGAGGCACTGGGTTCAATCCTCAGCACCACATAAAAATAAACAAATAAAATGAAGGCATTCTGTCCTTCTACAACTAGAAAACAATTTTTAAAAATTGTTAAAAAGTGAACTGACATGGTGGTACACACCTGTAATCTCAGTTACTAGGGAGGTTGAGACAGGAGGATTGCAAGTTTGAGGCCAGCTTCAGTAACTGATCTAGACCCTCAAAATAAAAGATAAAAAGGGCTGTGGGTGTAGCTAGTGGTAGAGTGCACCTGGGTTCAATTCCCATTATCAAAGTTCAATTTTTTTTTTTTAAATGATAAAAGAGGAAGAGGTACTCATGTTCTTTATTCTTCAAAGTTTTTAGAAAATCTGTGTCTTAAATTCCCACATGGGAGAATGAATTAGCCACCTTCCCTCTTCAGATTCTATTCTCCTCCTGGAAGAAGTTGGAGCTCCTGCCTCAGATGAATTAGGAAAGGAACTCATTCCCATTTTCCCACCAATAGAGTCCTGAAGTTTATAACTCAAATAGAAGAGTCACATGTTTCCATTTTTAGTTGGAGAAATTTTTTTTTCTTCTTGAATGTGGAGAAAATATGGCGCAGTTAGACTTGATTTTGATGTCGTAAATGTTCACATAGATATGACAGAAGATTTGAATATGGCAATAGATTTATGATTTGGAGAGAGTGAGCCTGGTGTTTGTTATTCCACTGCAGGAATAAGAATTCTTCACAAGTCAGGACTCACAAGCATGTTATATGGCAAGATACAGAACAAAAGTGGAAGTGGGTAAGAGCCAAAGAAAAATATTCTTTAAATCACAGAGTTCAATCAAATATAATAAAAATCATGTTTAACTTTGATATTTTATAACATCATTTATCAATCAATAAGCTTTAGATATCATATTGATGTTGAAAACGATTAAAATTCTGCTTTGTTTTTAAACACATTTTCTGCTTCTTGAATATGTATCTTTTCATGCTATGGAGAATCTAAATATGAAGTTAACTTTAACCAACTTAAAAAAAAAAAACAAACAAGTAAACTGAATAAAATAATGCCCCAACCTAGGGGGACTATGGTTCAATTTATATGAGCCCTGAGCTTCTATGGTCTCTGGAAGGAGGGTGAATGGGGAGATCTGGAAAGGTTCACGCATAATCACTGTCATTGTTAACTTTCAAATTAGAAGGCCTACTGGGAGAAATAAATATAGACTCCTTGCAAAACTTCAACATGCATGAGTTTGCACATGTTACAAGATCAAAAAACTACCCTTGGTTTGTACAAAATCTCTAGGGCTGGGGCGTGGGGCATGGGCCTCATGATTTCTAAAACCACTGATTCTTCCAGGAAGTAGGATAAATGTATACAAAAAGTTCTGCTCTTCCTCCTCTGAATTGTGCAATGTCCTTTGTATAACCAGGTAATTTGGGCCCACTTACATGTTTGTTACTTAGTTTTCCATAGTAATTTTCTGAGTATCTTCTAAGATATCCAAAATGTTCTTTTCCTCCATGGCTTGATACTCATCATTCTGATTTGATCATCATTTTTATTAACTCAAAGATGAATATTTCAGCAATCTGAAATGAGTTAATGTGAGCTCAGATCCCAATCAGATCCACAATTGTGAATGCTCATAAAAAATCTGAAACTCTGCAATAACCTTCAATCCTGTAGGCAGAAGAAAAACAATTCACATTTTTTTTTTTTTTTTTTTGGTGGCACTGGGAATCTGCAGGTCTGTCTGCTTGGATTGTCTGTTAAGCCTCCTACTAGATTAATATAGCTTTGGTAGTAGAAAAGAGTTAAGTTAGGTTTAAAATGTCACATTCAAAACATTGTAAGTAAAAGAAATACAGCCCCAGGGCCAAAAATCACCAATGAAAAGAAATCATGCTGGTTGTGTAAACATGGCTTTTAAGGCAAGGAGGTGACTTTTTTTTTCTTTTGGTGCAGAGGGAAAAAAATTGATCTATGAAGGAAGGGAGGTAAGGCTTCTTACAGAAAAGATGGGAGAGTCAAATCAAAGAAAGAGGTTGTGGGTGATACATTTTTGCATGTTGCACAGCAATAGGTAGGTGACTGATCTTCTGGTTAGGCTTTTGTGCTATTGCATGACCATATGATTTTCCCTACCTCAATAGCTCCCCTCTGATCTTTCTCTAGCAAAATAATTAGTTCCCACCTCTCAATTTGGAAGCTTATTCCATTGGGCCTTTCCTAATCCTTCCATTCTGGGTCAGCTTTCACTTTTATAGGCTCCTATAATGCTTTGTGATTACCCCTAAAATATGATGGAGGCTGCAAAGACATAACCCCTTGCATGTGTCTCCAGCTCTTGGACTGGGTAGTCATTCTTCTGCCTGGATGGTCTTTCTATGACCCGAGGCCTGAGGATGATTCATGCACACTTACAGAATTCTTAGGAACTGATTCTGCCAGGAGTTCACCAAGCAATTGGACACAGTGAATTGACATTCTACACATGAAGTATAGAGTTGATTATAATCCTGAACAAATACGGAATTCAGAATTTGGAGTTAATATTTAAATTTATTGAAAATTGTTTTAGAAAGCAAACTGCTATCAGGAGGTAATGGGATTGAACTCTCTCTTTTCTAAGTTGTTATTATTATTATTGAGACAGGGACTCACTAAAGTTGCTGAGGGTCTCTTTAAGGTTCCTGAGGCTGACCTCAAGTTTTCAATCTTCCTGCCTCAGTCTCTCTCTTTCTCTCTCTTTTCGGTACTGAGAATGGAATCCAGGGCCTTCTGCATACTAAACAAGTACTCTACCGAGAAGTTATACCTGCAGTCCCATAGAATTGAACTTGCTTGGGGCTGGGGATGTGGCTCAAGCGGTAGCGCCCTCGCCTGGCATGCGTGCGGCCCGGGTTCGATCCTCAGCACCACATACAAACAAAGATGTTGTGTCCGCCGCTTGCACAATGGGCCTGGCAGTGACCTCTGGTTATAAAGCCAATAGACAGAGTAAATGGTCTCAGCTATTTCCTCCTTCCTCAACTGTAAAACAGTAACAATGTAGGTGGCCTTTAGGGAAGGTCAGTGAATCTTCTGTTTCTAGAAAGTTCTAAAAGGAGATAGGAACTATGTGGAGTTCAGTGAATGCAGGACCAGAGCAGCAATTGAGAGACACTGGGTTTAATACCCGAGTCTCCTCAATTTTCTTAAGCTTGTGGTAAAACTATGTCTCCACTGTCCTGGGCTATGTTGAAAATGTGGACATGACTTAGGAGTCAAGATGCTCAAACGTGTGAATGAACTTTGAGTCCGCAGAGGACTAAAAGATAAAATTTAAGGTATTATTGTAAGTACATGACCTAATATTAAATGGAGACTGTACAGCTGTCTCTCCACATTTATTCTCTGGGAATTAATATATTATCTCAAACTAGGGAAATGGGAAAAAGCTAGAACACACAGCGCATATTTCTGGGGAGTGATTTACAAAAAGTATAATATCTTTAGAGAAAAGCTCACTGTTTCATGCAAATAGTTTTTTTTTTTTTTTCATTTAGGCTCAATTGTTTTACAAAATTATCTTCTTTGTTGAGCTCTAAGAATAAATCCTGCAACTTTCCTTATTAATTAGTGATCTGAAGATAAAAAAGAAATGATTTTTTTAGGACCAAGTGTATTATTTTGTACTTCCCCCATTTCATGCTTTCCTAAAAGCCAAAGCCCTTAAACAGATGTTATGAAGATTTTTTCCAAAATGTAAATAAGTGACCCCTGGAGTCATAGCATGGAAAGTTTTCAGGAAAAAAAATAACTTGTTTTTCAGAAAATTATAAACCGAGGGATAAATGAGATAAATTGGAATTAAGCCGAGAATACTTGTACAACTTAAACTGTAGCATTCTCTGTATTATAGGAATACTATAATAGTGCTTCTCTATCTTTTTATAAATATTCCTTTTGTAATTTTGGACATCAGAAGCTAAAGTTCATGCTCATATGTTTCTGACATGAAACTGCTCTTTTTAAAATTAAAAGATGTAAAAAGTTTTTTTTATTACTCTATTTCTGTTTCCATGACAACCTGGGGTGTTTTTTTTCCTTAAAAAAAAGCATCATTATTTCTGGAAGTTGTACTGTATTGTCAATTGCATACCCAGGGAACAATTATAATTATTGTTTCAAGGTTTCAAGAGATGATTTGGATCTTATTCTACCTTAATATTTGCCAGTAGATTTTTAAATCTATTAATCCATGAAAAGACTTAAGATTTTACTTTCTCAACCCGGAACATATAATTTTAAACCTTAGTCAAAACCATATACTCCGTAACCTGTCATTGAACTTTCTTTGGTGTGAACATCTCACCTGTGGAAAGACGACAGCTTGCAAAAAAAATTCTCAAAGTAAGAGAAATAATGGAAAGACAAGAGTTGGTGAGGGGAACATTTGACTCATTTACAACAAATGACTCAGAAGAGTTGAGCTAAACACGCATTTGTTCTATCCCACCATCCCTGAAAGTGAAGCCATAAAGAAACAAAGGTTGTGGGGTCTCATTAAGGATGAGGAACTCAGAAAACGTACTGGTCCAGAAATCAGGGGTCATCGATGGTTCCAATGCTCTCTCTCCTCTAGTTTTCACTGTGTGGCATTTATTTTCTGGAACAATTATAAAACAGGGATCGTTAGTGAGCAAAAAAAGTGGCAGATATACAAGAAAGGGAGGAACTAGGGCAATTAAGAAAAAAAAAAAAAAAAAACGAACAAACCCAATTTTTAGATCTAGCTGATTGCACTGGGTCTCATTGACCTTGGCAGTACTTGAAGGGTCATATTTTATGTAGATGAACTGTCTCCAGTTTCTCTTGCATCTCTGGAACATGCAAATGTTTTTCTTCTACCCCATACCACTACATTCTATGTAGTCCTCATTTTTCAAAATATTAATAGATGATTTTTGGTGTTTTTTTTTTTTGAATCCTTCTTGACATGGTATTTTTTCTCGTCCTTAAAGAAAAACATATTGCTTTGTTTTTGCCTGAACTTTTGAACCTCTGGCCTCTGGTATGTTACTAGAGCTTTCCTGACCCATTCCTTAACCCCACTATATTTTAGAAGTAGAATAACATAATTAATTGAGTTTATGAGGCACATGAAGTCATCCTCATCATTAAACCTGATGGTGCACCCTCAATGTCATTTTATGGGTGTATTTTTTATGTAGGGAGGTCATCCTGGTAAGCTCAGTCCACATTAGTACCAGGCAAGCATTCCAACTGGTATACCATTTTATTGACCTCATTTTCTCTTTCTTACTGAGAGTTTTATTAAGTTAGAGAACGATACTCAGATGGAGACACATTATACCCAGAACATTTCTCAAGTAATCATGTGAGTGAGTAGTCAGATCTTTAGAATGCTTAAATGTCCTCAGGTGCACCCATCACCAGCTATTCTGCCCCTTGAACTGTGAGAGATCAGACTTCACCTTCAATGTGTGAGAGATCAGACTTCACCTTCATACTACATATGATAATAGCATTTTCCATCCCAAGAAATGATTCAAGATGCGATTTAGTTTCTTTAGATGAGATTGGGCAACTGTTTTTAATATCCTGGGATATTTTGACAGACAAAAATTAGCAAAGATTCATTGAGCTATAAGTAAGAGAAAATTTTAACAGTAAAGAAATTTGTTATTTTAGAAAATAAAGTCCAGAAATAATACCAGTGTTAGGTTTGTGGATTCAATAGTTTGTAAGTTAAATTCACCACCGCCATCTCTATTGTCTGTGTTGGCCTCATTCTTTGCTGAGAACAAGATGGTGCAGCTCTTCCAGATATCACACCCAGATCAAAACTGTCCAAAGGTAAGAGATGGGCCATATATTCCAGGGTCTTCTTCATAGGAATATGAAAACTGTTCTTAAAAGTTTCCTCACCTCCAGAGGGTTTCCTTTGATATCAGATATTAATTGCTTACTTAGATAAACTCCAAACAAGGTGACTATTACCATTATCATTGACTTTAACCCATCACCACTTATACCTAGACATGGGGAAAGGGTAAACTTAACCATAGTGATGGACATTAGAACTAAATGCATGTTTTGCCTTCTGAAAAGAAATGGAAAGTAAGACAACCACTACACCCACAAACAATTTTGAGGAATATTTTAAAGATAACTTGAATGTTTTCTTGATCCCCAAGTTCAAACCAAGAGAAATAATTTCTTTTTTCAAAAATAAAAATTGGGGGGTTGGGAGTATATATCTTAGGAGTAGATTGTGTGCATAGCACACATGAAGCCCTGGTTTCAATCCCCAGCACCAAAAATTGAAAAATAAAATCTCTGATATGCTTTCACTTATTAATGCCACTTACCTTTCTATAGTGATTGTGTTTCATAGGTACCTGTTGGGATTTCAACATTTTCAGATACATTCCCATAAAGCAAATTAATGTCAATCTATAATGAGTTATCTCTGAGTGGAAGAGAAGCTAAATGCTTCTCATTCACAAAAAAATAGATTTATTTCTTGTAAAATGACTATGGCAAGGATATTAGTTTATTTTCCATGTAAACAAATTTAGGGTTAGAGAAGTTGAACAAGTGCTCATAACTAGAAATCCAGGCTCAATGTCTAGGTATTTTGAAGGTCTTAATTGAACTAAATTAATGGAAACTGGAGTTCAACTTTTTAAAAAAAAAAAAAAGAGAAAGAGAGAGAGAATTTTTTAATTTTTTAATTTTACTTTTTAATTTTCGGTGGACACAACATCTTTATTTTATTTTTATGTGGTGTTGAAGATTGAACCCTGTGCCGCATACACATCCCCAGCCCGAGTTCAATGTTTTTATACAATGTGCAGTTCTCAAAATTTAATTCCAGAAGAAAGGTCATACTAGTCTGCTTCATGATCAGTTAGGTTTAGAGATAACACTAGCTGCATTTCTCATGAGGCTCTCCATTCTAATGAGTGTGGGGGTTCTTAGAGTAACTCTAGATCCATTGAGAATTTGCTATTGTATGTCAGTTAATGGCAGGGGTAAATTCTGATATATGCATTGGTAGGTGATTAAGTCATTGTGTGAACATCTTAAAGTGTACTTACACACACGATAGCCTATTATACACCTAGGTTATGTGGCATAGCCCATTACTCCTAGGTTACACATCTGCATGGCCCATTACCATACTGAATATTGTAACACAAATATTGTAACACAAAGATTAATATTTGTGTATCTAAACATAAGTAAACATAGAATAGGGATAGTAAAAATACTAGGCAAGAAGAATTTTTCTGCTCCATTGTGATTTGATTGGACTATAGGATTGTAGCAGTCAAACATTGACATGAATGCTGTTATGAGGTTCATGACTTATTAATGAGTCATATTAGATTTTACTAGTGAACAAAATAATAGTATAGAGTAGGCTAGATCATGGCTCTGGATACCCAATGAACTCCTTCTGTCTAAGGTGTCAGACAGAAGTTATAGATTTCTAAGCACCCTAATTACAATATATCCAGGTATTTAAAAAGCCTTAGTAATGAGAGCAAACGCTTAGTATAGAGCTTTAGAGTTTAAATTACCTTAATAAAGTATTTTCATTTCATTGCAATCTCACAGAGATTGTAGGATAGCTGTTCTATACCATTTTTTTCAGATGCAAAATTTAGTTTGCTAGAATAATTGACCCAAGTGGGTTCATAGCTATCTAAACTGAGATGTCAGCTATGCTTTCCAGCTGCTGGTCCAGGGTATTTTCATTCTGCCATGCTGCTTAGCTTAGAGAGGGCAGAACTTGAAGCTCCAGTCATCGGTGGAATCATTTGCACCAGTTATACAGAACTGGTCCTAACTCAATGATCAGTGGCTTCAGTCCTGGTGGGAATATTCATATTACAGAAATGGGTAAAAGCTACAGAAAAGAGCTTCACTTTGCCTTACCCCCAAAGCCCTGATTGTTACACTTTTACCAGCATGTTGCTGGTTAAAGCATTGCTTATATATGTTGTTGGTTATAGATGGTTTGGATGTAACTGATCCAATTCCTCTTTACTGATCCATATTCTTTCGCAGAGTGGACATGCTATTAAGAATCTTTTTGTATCTCTTGGAGGTTGTGTTTGCAATTGCCTCAAACGGGTACATAAATGTGCACCAAGCATTCATCTTCATCAGAAGTATAATCATATGTTTTATTTAAACAGCTAATTTCCTATAGGCAGCTTCAAGCCATCCTTAGAATACTTAGAATTTACTCTTGTAGAGTTTCCTGTGATAAGTATTACTATCCTTCCCATTTTACACATTTCATTTTCAACAAACAAGAAAGCCCCAAATGTATTGAGTTCTTCAATAGTTATAATTTAATCTGCTGGTCAAGTGAAGGTTCTCAGGAACAGAAGTGATGCTTGGGCTGAAATGAAAATAAACCCTCTGGATTTGCCATGGAAGTCTCTCTGTTGGAGTTGAGACTTTTGTCTTTCTAGTTGGACTGGCCACACAAAGGAAACGATCACTATGTTTGCTCTCAGGGTCTCTGTGAGCTAAACAACTTATTGGAAATCCTTACATGGGTCAGCTCCACGGTTGAAACATGTGCTTTGGAGGCAGCAACCTGTTCAGCCAGTGCTCTCCATCAGAACATCCATGGGAATGCCAGCTGAGTTAAATTTTGGAGGAGGAGAGTTGTTGGAGAGGTAGACATGATCTCACACGTGGATGTGATCTCTGGTTTTGGCATGGTAGGTAAGTCTGCAGTCACACAAGTGACTGGTGGCAAAGAATGAGCAAAAGCAGAAGCAGGTGCACCTGTGCTGCCTGAATCTGTCCCCTGTTGCCTGCTGCACTGCTTACCTGCACGAATTGCCTGCATAGACATACTCACCCTTGTATCCTGATTTCTTGTCATGGCACTTGGCCTTAAGTACTCTCAACACTGGCAATACCATCCATCCTAATAACACTAACGACAGGAACAACAGCATTACTGATAGACTGTTAGATGCCAAGCATCACACTAAATTGCTTTACAAGCATGACCTCATGGCATTATCCCTACCACCCTGGGAATTCGAACTTGTTATCCCTACGGGGTAAATTAAGAAGCAGAGGTTCTGAGAGGATACAACACTTGCTCCAGTTTAAGCAGTCACTAAGTGATGGAGTCCAGTCCTGAAGCCTAGTCTGTGTGATTCCATAATTAAGAAATGGGAGCTCTGGGGCTGGGGATGTGGCTCAAGCGGTAGAGCACTCACTTGGCATGTGTGCGGCCTGGGTTCGATCCTCAGCACCACATACAAACAAAGATGTTGTGTCCGTCGAAAAACTAAAAATAAATATTAAAGTTCTCTCTCTCTCTCTCTCTCTCTCTCTCTCTCTCTCTCTCTCTCTCCCTCCCTCTAAAAAAAAAATGGGAACTCTAAATAAATGCATACATTGTCCTACAAGTACGGAATTTCAATAACATTGAGTAACTCTTCTTTTCTCAGTTGTTATCTGAACATACAGACCTTTTTTTGCACAGGCTGCCCATTTATGACTTTTTATTCTAGGAAGGCTGAACTTGACACAGAGAAGATAAACAGGGCCCAGGAACTCCTACTCTCCAAAGCCACCTGGTTGAAGGCAGCACCATGGGAGAGGTAACAGGTGCGAGGCATCTTCCCATGCTTGAGGTCATTAGTGACACTAAGGTTGGCACAGGCAGGCTGTGTTGACTGTGCTCCTCAACTTCGCTACATTTGACTACACCCAGCACTCCCAACTCCTATTCCTGGAAACTCTCTCCTCCCTCCAGGTTGCAGAATCCAGCAGGATTCCTAACAGCTTGTTTTGAAACCCAACACCCTCAAATTCCCCTCCACTATTTGTTACTGGGGAATGTTTTTAAGTCGCTATTATGGCTCCAGGCCTCCATGTGTTCCCACTACAAAATTTAAAACAAACAAACAAACAACAACAACAACAATAAAAACAGGTCCTTCTGCATAGAGAACTGCAGGAATTCCATGCAGTGATGTTCCTGAAGGGTTTAGCACAGAACCTGATGCACCTAACAGAACAGGTTGTCACTTACCTCTCCCTGCACCAAGGGGTATATGAACATGGGTCATTGGTCAAAATGAGAAACGAGACAGGGTGTTGCCTTTGCTATCATCATAATCTCTCTTGATGTGCAGAGGCTCATTGGGTCATCCTTAGGCCTTTACCCCTGTTCTGAGGCTACAGGACCCTCTTGCTTCAAAGAAGCAGAACAATGAGGGATAGCAAGCTGCTTTGTGAAGCCCGAGTGGTCCCTTGCCAGTGACCCCTGCTCTAGCCACATGCTGACCGCAGGTGCTTTCTTCGAGTTTATGTTTTCATCCTTCACAGGACATGGAACATCATGATAGACATTTTTTCTCTCCAACTAGAACTGAGCACGTGGGGCTGTACCAATATCTTATTTATTCCCAACAACATCAAGAAGGCATTCAGTAAATATTAGTTGGAAAAAAATGAATCATTCAATCACTTTGTTTCTGTGGAATCATACAAAAGAGAGGAACATCAGAAGAATTCTGCCTATTGCATTAATTCTTCTAAGGCAGGAATTAGCAAACCTTTTCTCCAAAGGTCCAAAGAGGAAATATTTAGGTGTTTTTAGGACATGCATTCTCCATCACAACTATTCAATTCTGGGGATTATGCTAAAAGACACGATAAACCCAGGAGCACCTGAGTTACAGTAAAATCTAATTTGTAGAACCAGAGGATGGGCTGGATTAGGAGCTGTGCTGGAATTTGCTCACCTCTGCCTGGAGAGTTGGTGCTTTAAACTCAGTGCCCAGAGAAAATCTTCGTTCTATTGTATTCTCCAAACATACAATCTTCAAGCTTTATGCCTACTCTCCAACTCCCCACATTATTCATTCTTTCAGTTATTCCATGATATTAGACCCTCTTGTGGCTAAGCACTTTTCCAAATGAAACAACAACACAAAAATCCCAGAAGTGTAATTTTATTCTCACAATCGATTTGTCCTGAGATATCTGCCCCTCCCCACCAGATGTGCTTTGCTCGTTAGAATACCTTGGTCGTCTCCTCTAGCTTCTGGATATTTCTTGAACAGGTGCCCTGCCCACTCAGCATTATCTATAGCTCCTGTTTGTTGGGCACACCCTCACTCCACAGTTTCTCTCACTGAAGTTTTGTCTCTTTGTTTTTTGGAACATGCTTCTGAGCTTTCTTGGCCAATGCTCCTCTGGGATTGGTGCTAGTCACAGGACTGGAACCCCATACCTTCCTGCCACACTGGGCTGACTCTCTTGCCTGGACTTCTGGGAAGAAGCTGGACACTGAGCTTGTTAGAATATCCTTGCTTTCATTTTTCTGAAAAAGTTCAGTATGTGTAGGTTTGCTTATGTAAATACACACACACACACACACACACACACACGTAAGTTTTTAAAAATATAAGTAAAAGAAAAAAATAAAATCTTATTAAACAATAAATGGAATAATGAGATACGTAACATCATTAAATCTGAGACCCCTAGTGATGCCTGAAACCACAGATGGTATGGAGCCCTGTGTATACTGTATTTTTCTTTTACACATTTGACTATGAGTTCAGTTTATAAATGAGGCATAGTAAGAGATTGACAACAATAAATATTAATTACATAGAATGATTTTTAAAAATATAATTAAATTTTGTAAATTTCTTAAAATATCTCTCTGTACTTCCATCTTTTCACTTAAAAAACTACTTTATGACTTCCATTTGGCATAGTAAAATTGCCAGTATCACCACCTTTACGCTTTGGGGGCTACTATTTAGTAGAATAAGAGTTACTTGAGCACAGCACTGTGAGTTAGTGACAGTTGATCTGGAAGCAAGACAGCTACTAAGTGGCTAGTGGGTGGGTACATGATAGGATGGATATGCTGGACAGAGAGAGGGTGACTCACATCCCCAGGGTATGGGATGGGATGATGTACGATTTCACTATATTATTCAGGTGTCATGTAATATAAGCTTAAGATTTATTTTGGGAATTTTCCACTCCAAATTTTGGATTGCTGTTGACCTTGGGTAATTGAAACCCTGAAAACAAAACAATGGATAAGAGGAGTGGGGAACTACTGTAATTTAAATGGACGAAAGTGGATAATATTTTTTTGCTAAGAATACTGGAATGGTAGTATATAAATCATTTTGAGTATAGCTTAAATTTTGGTAAGTATCACTAAAGGAATTTTTTTCTTAATTGGAATTCTTTAAATGAACACCACATATCAATATCTTGTCTTGGGAAAAAATACTTTAGTGGATATATTTCCTTTTTATTTTGGTAGCAGTACTGGGGATTGACTCCAGGGGTACTCCATCACTGATCCATATTCCCAGGCCTTTTTATTTTAATTTTTGAGGCAGGGTCTCAATAAGTAGCCCAGGTTAGCCTCAAATGGGTCCTTCTGGGTTGCAGGCATGTGCCACCATGCTCAACCAAATAGATCTCCTCTACATTGACTAGAATTTTCATACATGCAGAGAAAAATTAATGAAGACACTCACTAAGTGGAGTACTGGTAAATGTTTAGTAATTACCTCTTCTGAACAAAAAAGTATTCCTATATACATACATAATTTTATTGCCAATCATCCTTGAATGAAGATATATTGCACACAATTTATCAATAACATAAAATAAATATAATTGTATCATAAATACCATTGAACTCCCATATAATGAGTTCCCTGATTTTCGTGGACATCTCATATCTGTAGCTGACTTAGTGTTGTAGCTGATGTAAAAAAAATGTTATTTTAACGTGAATGTTAGTTGATGTTTTAATAATTATGTCAACAAATAAGGTGAAGATGAAAAATGAAGATGTATATATTGGAACTTGCAGGGTCTGCTCTTCCAATGATGTAAGTGTTGAATTGAATGATAGACTCTGAATACTGGAAGAGCATCTTCTCAGTTTGTTGAGCTATTTCACAATGTAACAGCTATGTACACAACACACTTTTAAGTTTAATTTTATTCTAACATTTCCTTCTTTACATTCTTCAGTCTAGGCACTCAACAAAACAACAAATCAGGCTCTGATTTGTGATGTTTGCTGATTTCTATGATATAAATACTCCCAACATAGTCAGTTTCTGCTATGAAAGACATAACTGAGTGCCATTTAATTTAATTCAATTCAAACTTACAAGTCTGTATAATTTGATATTTAATAATGTCAGAATTTAACAATTAGCTTACAAAATTCCTGGGAGTTTAATAGGTATTTTGTGTGAGCCAGTGTGAACTGGTTCCAGCACACAATATTCCCATTGCTATTGCTAATCATCCAGTTGAATTTGGTGAGTGACTAAAAAATTAAAATTAAATAAACTGAAAAGTTTTATAAAAACTTTTAAGAAGAGGTAATATTTTATTTGCAGATTGTACTTACAGTGGCTCCTGAGAAGATTAGTTGCTTTCATTTCTTTTATGGTATTATGTTAGACACTCATTACGCACATAGTAACTTTTATTGAAAGGATCAATATAGATATATTGCCATAGTGAGACAATTCATTGTCTTTATTATTAACAGTAGATATTATAAACAGCATACTGACAGTGAAGATGGAATTACACAAATTGGAGATTGCTATTATGGTTTGTCCTCTGAAAGCTCATGTGTGAGACAATGCAAGAAGGTTTAGAGGAGAAATGATTGGGTTGATAGTTATAATCCTAATCAGTGATTTAATCCCCAGATTGGGATTAACTGAGTGGTAACTGAAGGTGGGTATGGTGTGGCTGGAGGAGGTGGGCATTGCAGGTATGGCTTTAGAGTATATATTTTGTATTTGGCGAGTAGAGTCTCTGTGTCTCTGCCTTCTGATCATCATGTGAGCTGCTTCCCTCCACCACACTATTCCACCATGATGTTCAGCCTCAACTCAAGCCCTGAGGAATGAAACCAACTGTTTATGGACTGAGACCTCTGAAACTGTGAGACCCTAAATAAACTTTTCTTCTCTAAAATTGTTCTTGTCGAGTCTTTTAGTCACAGCAGTGAAAAAGCTGACTAAAACAATTGCCAATGTTATGCATATGAGAATTGCAATTTTATGCATGTGAGTTCCTCTGCTTTTTTGTAAAAAACTATATACACACACACATGTACACACATATGCACACACACACACACACACATATGTCCTTGGTAATGTGCATGTATGATTCTATACTCTATCATTATGATAATATGTAGGCCAGATTTAAACCACTTCACACAGTAAAACCAATCGTGAGGTTAATAGAGAAAGGTAGACCTTGAACCAAGTGTCTGGTACATAGTGATTAGTGATTATTGAATAATTAACAAACAATGCATAATTGTAGATATGAAGAGAATACAGAATATTTTATCTAAGTGTGAAATATGAGTCTGTAGGCTATTTTGAAATTCTCTAGGGGATTTTCTGACTATTCCATTAAAAAGAACACAAATTAGTTCTTTGGTTCCCATTTCTTTCTATTCTACTCTTTTATAAAATACTAGCCACTTAATTGTGAATTGGGATGGCTGTGTGTCCTGTGTGCAGACATCCCGGATGCCCAGCACTGTGGATTTGCACAGGTACACTTGATGTTCCAGAAGGCAGAAAGTGAAAAGCTAATGAATAGTGTACAAAGTGGTTGAACCCCAAGAACAGTCTGCTTGTAGGACTTTTTTTTTTTCTTGGGCAGAAACTGGGTCATAGACCTGATTAGTTCCCTTGAAAATGCATTCTGGATACAGGACTTTGGTGAGGCTGGTGTGAGCCTTCAGTCCTGATGCAAGACAATCCCTCCACCAGCTTGTGTTGGGCCCCAGCATGGGTGGTATCCCTGTTCCCCAACCTGACCAGGTGGCCTAGGTGTGATCTGCAGCCAAATTTAAGTGAACCTTGTACCCCCCTTTAAAAAAAAAAAAGAAATTATTTTCTTGCTAATTTGAAAAGCTTTTTCCCCTTGGTGATCTAATTATACTGATAACATGGAATTTCCCTTTTACCAGTGGGGTAGGATGCATGGATTGGTGGCTGGCATGGGTGCTGCTGGGTGTTCAGCATGGGATTTCTCTGGACTGGCCAACCCATTAGAAGAACTGAGACTCCAACAGCTGAGACTCCTAAGAGCTGAGACTCCAGCAGCCATGCTGCTAACACGACTCCCTCTGACCTTGAACTCCAGGATCAACTGCTCTGCATAGGAACACTGTCATTCCTTCTTAATGATCCCAGACCTCAAAGACACAGGTAGACCGTGTGTAAAATAAACACAATTAGTGAATTCATGGGGAGACTGGGCCGGCCCACCCCTTGGCATTATTAAACCTGCACCTTCAATCACTGTGAAAAGCTTGATTGCTCAGTTCCCATGCCATAAGTGGGTTCCCAGATTCACTCTCCTCTAGTGGATCCTGTAGTTTACTTTAATTGGTCTGTACACAGCGAAAACATATATTCTAGTTATTGTTATAGGAGGTGGAACTTGGAGCCTTTGGTAGGAACAGGTTCCCACTCTAGCCCTAGTGACTACTGGAGAAACCATCCTGGCTTTACCTCTTTATACTCCATTTTCCCCAGGCTGATGGAAAAAAAAAAAAAAAAACTATCACAAAAAAACAAACAAGGTCATCAAATACTAACATTGACAGAGGGGAGAGATTCAGGGCCATCCCAATCTTCCAGTGTTCTTTTCACAGGGCAGTTGCCACGTTTCTGCAAATTTCATGCAGTGGCTGTGGTTTCTAAGTGGGACCGATAAAAAGGAAATTAGATTATTTGAACTTGGGCCAAGAGAAGAATTATCTAAACTTTCTTATAAAAAAAAAAACACAAAAAAACACAAAAAAAGTTCACAAAAATAGTGTCTCAGAGAAACAAAGCAACATCTGAGAAAATGCTTTTGAGAAATGATAATAATATTAAGGAAGATTCAAATAATAGCTAACACCAGATACTACTTTAATATATACGGCTCTAACACAATAATAATTGCTCATTTGCTTCTCAAAACAATGCTTGTGAGTTAACATACCAACCCCACGGGGGAGAACTGAGGTCTGAGATTTCAGGAAGAGTGAGATGCTGTGCTCCATTGGAATGTGGACCAGAATCACATCTTGAGGCACAGCATGATGGCCAAGTGTCCTTCTACTTATAGTAGAGTGACAAGGATCCTTGCATCTCATATAAGCAGAAGAGGATCTAGGAAGAAGGACCTTCCAAACAGAGAGAGCTGCCTAAGCAAAGCTTGGAGATCCTAAATGCTTCAGATGGAAGGGGAGGGAGCCGGTGCTCACATGCATTGGCCTGTGTATTTTGGAGGGAATGAGGATCTCCTTGCCAAGGTGTTGCAAAGAGGTTTGCCATAAGATCTACCAAAAACATCTTGCAGCGTGTGTCCTTTGGAAGCGTCAGGCCTAAGCTTTGATACACAAAAGAATGTTTGAAAGCCAAGTGGCCTTTGCCAAGGTTTTAGAGTTGATGTTTTATTAAGGGCTTACCTGTCACACTATTTGTAATAAGTTACAGGTGTCTGGGGCTCATCTGGGGCCACCAGCAAGTCCAACAAGGCAATGTCAGGAGGTTATAATCTACTCCCGCTTTTGTTAAGACTGCTTAGATCGTATTTTTTCTACATTGAAAAGATTAGTAATAGGAAATTGGCACTTGAATATTCTCTTCAGGTCTGTCTTCCCCTAAAGAGGTGAGTAAATGATTGCATTTTTTTTTTTTTCAGATGAATAGAGTACATGAAGCAAAATCGGTCCCTGAGCTTACTTGATTTTCAATTCCTTTCATTCATCATTCTTTTTATATCCCTTGGAAACAAGATTTTTTCTTAGAGATGAGAAATTTATTCTTTTGCCTTTGAATCTGTCAATTTCCACTTGACAACTTCCAAGTGAAGAAGTGACATATTTGATATTTAAACATTCTTTAGACTTTATTATCTGCAGAAGTTTTTTTTTTTCCTTCCAGCACTTCTTAAGAACTTGAATATGTTAACCCCCATGCTTTACCCAGGATCTGAAACAGACCTTACTCAGGGCTTGCTTGAGTGTAGACACCTCTGAGACACTCTGAGGACTCTAATTCCTCAGGCTCCATAGAGCAGATACCACCATCTGTAAAAATTCAGTTCAGCTGGTGAGTCCTCTGAATAGGACACATTGTGTGGAAGAGTATAGCTCAAGTGGGGACGTCCCACACCACAGGGAGACTGCAAGTCTTTCATAGATGCCACTATGAAGTAAGTTCAGCCAGAGACCTGTCTTAAACGCCTTTCTACATTGCATGAAAAGCATTGATGTAAACTGTTAAGGAAGGGTTCCTTTGAAGAGGTCACTGCAGAGAAGTTATTGTAGGAGATTGCAGAATCCTTTGGCTGGGAGCCAGGAGGGGCCTTTTGCTAGATTCAAGTCTTCCCTACAGTGATCTTGGTGTATTTTGGATGGTTCTAGCAGAGGGACCTGTCACCCACATTGTGTGGGAGTCAGAGTTGGACCTGGGATCAGGGTTGCAGGATGCATGGGGAGGATGACCCAGACCTGCATGGGGAGGAGTGGGTATGCCAGGGTCCTGATGCTGGTTGTGGGGCAGGGTGTGGGTGCTGCTTGTCTCCTTGGCTCCTCCATAGCGCCATGTGTCTGGGTCTGTGATAACTGGAGGCAACTCTTAACAGGCCAGGACTCGCTTGTGTACATAGCTCTGAGGGTAATGACAACACCTCTGAATGTGCAGGTGCCTGTTGGAGTTGCAAAGCCCCATAGGAGCAGGTGAGCAAAAGCTTCAGCCTGATCAATGAAACTCAATGTGCATAGGGCAGCTCTCAGGCTCCACGGAAACTCTCTAAATGCACAGCAAGCATTGGACATTGGGAAACCACTACGAAGATGTAAATCAAAGTTAAAGTGAGTCTTTGATGCCCTACATTTATATGTCTCTGAGGGTTGAATTGGGTTGAATTATGATGTATATACTTCATTAAAAAAGTAGTCTAAAATATAAAATATAAAACAACGAGTTGATGTCCTTCATAAACAAACCTATTCAACACTGTTAAAATCTGATTCTATGGAAATGTCTCTACATTTAGAAGACATATTGCAGCCTGCCATTTGAGGTTCAAGTATAATACAACATCTACGTGACTCAGTCAACACTCAGACTGAGTCATTTGAATTGGATGCTCTGCAAGAACCAAGTAGTCTCTATCACAAGTGGCTGTCCAAATGGCCCATGGCAGTCTGAGACTACAAAACCCAGATCTCAGAAGGACTCTTTCCCCACAGTTAACGTTTTGTGTCAAAATGTAGGCCTCTTTAGTTCCCTAAGCAGTTCTTAACCAAGGAATGCATGGATATATCCCGTTTCAATAGAATTGCTTTCCTTTTGTCCCACTTAGTTTTCTGTATTTATGACATTATTCTAAGAAGGAATTTACAGGCTTCTCAGAAGTCAAAGTGATTCACACAAAGACCGCCTAAGAACCCCAATTTTTCCTTCAGACATCCCCATCAACTTGGGATAGTGGTCAGGGGTTCCTCAGGAAGCTCCATCTTATAGGTTTCTGGTTTTCCCAAACGATCCCAGTACACCTCAGGCCTGGCACCTGGGTCCTGAGCAGAGTATACATTCCCCCCTTTCAACCTGCCCCATGACTAGTCTCTTCCTGCAAGGACTGTAGTTGAAAAATTCCCTCCGCCAAAGAGTTTTCTGTCCCTCACAGGAGAATGGGCTTGGCCTTTGGTCCCAGCAAGCAGTAACATGGTCACTTAGGGACATGCTTCTGTTAGCCTAAGGAGCTGAGCACTCAGCCTGCAGGATTAAGGAGAGTGGAGTCCACACATCCAGCCTGGGTGGGCTGTGTCTTTTCAGGCAGCATCTTCTCTCTTTATTAAGGTGGAGATAAATCTGTAACCGCCATCATACCTGTGACTGTGTTGCTGCAAGAAGATATCAAAGCTGTCCTGGAGTTTGCTTTGATATATTCCAAGTGGAAAATAAAGAAACAAGTGCATTTGTTCAGAAAAAAACTAGTCAGAAAAAGAAAGCATTGATTTGATTTCTGGGTAACATGGGGAATTTGACCTCTTCTAGGGCGACAGGGCATTGCTGGGTAGGAGAAAGGGAGGTGGCCTTAATGGGAGAGTTTGCAGAAGTTGACCCAGGACTCAGAGAGGCTTGTTATTCCATCTCCATCTTCATCTGCATCTCCTGATTACAGGAGTTTGAGGCCAGCCTGAGCAACATCACAAGACCCTGTTTCAAAAAAAGAAAGAAAGAAAATGAGCCATCATTTCCTAGAGCTGCGCTATGTGGACATTGACGATACAGGTTCCGCAGGTAGCAAGTGTGGGTCAGAACTCTTGTATACCAGTTATTTGCTGGATGACTCTAGATGTGTTACTCAGCCAGAGTGTCCTTATCTGTAGAACAAGGAGAAGAACAGAACAGAGAGAAGAGCAGACTCACTCTATTCTCAGTTCTGCACTGAGCAGCTAGTCATATGTCTGGGAAGCTCTGGGCCTGCTTCCCTTGTCTGTAAGATAAGCCTTCACTCGGGAGGTCTCTACTGTCTCCCCCTTATCTTACCTCTAAGGATGGCATTTAGTGATTTCTTGATTAAAATATGGATTTAAAATATGGATTTAGAGTGCTATTTCCATCTTTCCAGACCTGTGAAATTCTTCCTATTCTTAGCAAAGGGCCTGGGTTCACCTTCTTCTCCTTTTTAGTTGTTAGAAAGTTAGTTATGCAGCATGCTCACTGCTCCTTCTCAATTAATATTTTGATTCCTTTTTAAACTTTTTGAGCTTTTTACTGCAGGCGCTTTTGAATTTTTAAGTTGACATACTTTCAGAGCTCTCTCGAATACCGCAGGTCTTTCTGAAGTTCATCTTCTCCTTCCTGAGCTAAAAAGCAACAACGGGGACTTCATCCTTGCCTATGATTGCTTGTATATCTCCACATGGAAAAAAAAAAAAGAAAAGAAAAAGTAATGCACTGAGCTGGCCAGTCCCACCAGACAGAATCTGCCAGTAAGCTGTGGGGGAGGGACTTCCTGCAGGACCTCTGCCATCTTCCTTGACTCCTTCCACTTGCTGCTGTGCGAGTCTTCACGAAGGACAGGGCACATCATTGTTCCCACAAAGACTTTGCTGGCGGGAATGGTGGAGAGATGGCTTTCTTGATTATCACAGCAGATCTTTCTTCTTCTTCATTTTTCTTCTGTTATGTTTTTTTTGTTTTTCACACCACTGGGATGGAACTCAGGGCCTTGTGAAGGCGAGGTGAGCACCCTTTCACTGAGCTACACCCCAGTCCCTCCATGCTTTTCTTTTTTTTTTCTTTTTAACTGAGAACTCTGCACACTGCAGTTTTTATGAGGCATTCCTTCTATCTTTTGGCAGACATGAGAGAAAAAGCTGGAGGGAAATGCAATTTAAGGCCAGGGGGCAGAAATCTTGATTAAGATATTCTGATTGCATGTTACCCAGAGATTTTCCTGCACTTCCAGGAAATCTCATTGCTATGATTGGTGCAGAGGAAAATATAACCCCTGCTTTCCTCTCAACGTATTTTTTTTTTCTCCTTGTTTTAGTTTACACAAGTCTATATGGAGCAGTTTGGTGATGATAATGATGCAGCCACTTATTTTTTTTTTTTAATTCTTTGAACTTTTTAAAGCCCTTTGTGTTTTCCTAACAGTTACTCATAGAAGGGCTGGGATAGGGAAAAATGCAGACAGGCCAGTGCCTGCTTCTGAGTGCTCATGTTTGAGCAATAGTATGCCTACAAATTCAGCAAGTCACTTTTTTTTTTTTTTCCTCCTGGTGGCGGCGGTAAGAAGTTGGACAGGTTTCTGGGTACATCTCGTCCTCCAGTGAAATGAATGACTTCCTTTCAACCCTGTATGTGTGAACTGGGTTCCTGACACAGTGTCTGTGCCCTGACACAGTGTCACAGCCCTGGAGCTGCTTGCCCGGGTGAAAACAGCCAGCAGGACACAGAGGGCCCCAGGAAGTCAAGGTCACTTCCTTCTAAACCACCCTGGCTGGCTGTGCCTCAGTTACCTGGGAGCCACAGCAGGAGCAGCGATCGCAGCCAGTTGGTCCTTCTTCTCTCCAGATGTCTCAGGTCAACTCTGGGCTGTGATGTCTTAGGACATGTGGTGGATGCTGCTGGCAGGAGCTGCCTTTGCGTTTGAAGTGTCCTCGCGGCTGCGTTGGGTGGGCAAATGGCCAAGAGATGGTATCTTTATAACATCTGCCGTCATCTCTGCTGTGTGGGAACTAATGGCTGCGTTTGAATAATTGGGCCTTTGCAACCATAGCACAACAAAAGCAGGCATTGCTCCATTAAAGCAAACATAATTACTGGAGCTCACATATTCAAAGCCCCTTTCATCCCTCCAGAACCTGCAGCATTTGGAAAGGTTTGTGTGCCAGAGTCTCTTGCTCAGGCTGCCCGGGAGTCAGGGCCCCTCTCCAGGGGTACAGAATGCACAACAGGGGAGTAGACCTTTGATTCTCCTTTGCACTTCCCCAGCCCTGGAGACAGACCTAGCAGTTAGCACTCATCACACTCTTCTATGTGGTCCCCCGTGTGAATTTTGCATCTCCTCCTGAGTTGCAGGCTCTCTTAGGGCCAGAGCTGCATCTTGTTCTCATTCATTTCTCTTCGGCAGACTTTGAAGCTGTAGTCTCCTGACCTCTCTGGGCCTCAGTTTGTTCATCCATTAGTCACCACATCTGCCCCATCTACTTCCAGGCTAGTAGTAAAGATCAAATGAAGTCATAGATATAAAAGCAATCTGCAGAGTATAAAAATGCCACACAAATAATAAAAATTCTATAGTTTTCCTGGATAAGGCATGCTTACCATTTAACCAGCCCCACCAGCTGTTTGACTCAGTATTTGACCTTTCAACAACTACCTTTTGGGAAATATTTTTTATGATGGCCAGGATAACCCTGAAGAATGGTCATCCTGTTTACTAGAAACTCTGACCTTCAGCTTTCTGGGAGATGATTCTTTTATATCAGTGATCAATGATTTCCTTTCATTAATCACCCAAACAATATTTATGCAATGCCTATTTCAAGCAAGACACTGTGTTAATCAATGCTATAATAAAAATGTTCATGGAGGCAGTGGTAAAGACCACCTTTCTACATCAGCATCCCTAATATCTGGGAAAAAATTGCCAAGTCGGTGATAAAGACTTGAATCATATGACATCATGATTCAAAGGAATGAGAAGGAAATTCCTGCACCTCTCATTTTCAAGTCTTGCTTTTTAACAATGAATGTCTCATGGAAGAAGTAGAATTTGTGGTGCAGCTTCAAGGATGGATAGTCTACAGAGAAGAATGGACTCATCAAATAATTCATTGGGAGTATTCATGTGAGTCATATTTTGGAATTTGCCATGAGACGCCACATCACTGGTTGCTTTCCTTTGTGGCAAGTGTCTTGTGCTGAGTCTGTGCACCCCATAGTTCAGGTGGTGAGCTGTGCTGCAAGCTGGGAGTGGTAGGAAAACTCAGGTTTAACCTGGAACAGACAGAAGTCTCCAAGGAGTGGTGGTTGTATTGCATTGGGAGTAAAGGAGGAAAGCGGAGGTATAATTCACATCAGTTCCTGTGTGGACAGACATTTTAAACCTGCGCAGGACAGGATGAGTTTGGTTTGACTTTCTTTAGATGTTAGCAATAATGTTGAAGTGCTCTTAACTTTCCAAGGATCTAGCCAACTGCCCTACAGACCCTGCCCAGGTAGCTTATAGAAGTTTTACACAAGGTGACAGGTTAACTATCATTTATTAATATGGGTAGTACAGATGAGTCTGATCTATTTTGTCCTGGGGAAATTATATTTTGTAAAGTGTAAAGTTCCACTAACAGGAAATTAAATTATGAAGGGTTCAGTACCTTGTGGGGGTGACTGGAGTGTGTGACACTACTGGGGGATGCAACTCACAAAAGCCCAGCAGAGAGATTATCTGGACAGAGACTCTGCCAGGAGCAAGTGTGGTACATGAGGAGTTCCCCAGATAAAGAGCAGAGACAGGAAATGCTGGACAGGAAATGCCAAGAAGAGAGGAGAAAGTAAGGTCAGTGCAAGATGATAAATTGGGAGAAAATGTCGGGATTAAGGCTGTGAGGTTGTTTATGACATGGAAGATGAAGTGAAATGAGACTGGCGTTTGAGAGGCAGGAAACTGGGAGATTGTATTTAAGAATAAAATAGCTGAGATTAAGACTGACAGAAATGCATTCCAAGGAAGACCAGCTTGTCGGGGGACATTCTTGTGGAAGCATCATGCTTCATTTATCCATTCCTGTTATGGAGATTTTTACCAGACAAGGAGAGGGAGTGTGTCCCAAGCCTTTGTGACATTGACATTGATAAGTAGTGCAAAGCTTTGTGATATTGGAAGGCAGGGTTGGACAATGGATTATACGTAGCACAACTTCATGGCAGAAACCGGAAAGGTTTCAAAGAGGAGGTAAAATTTGACGACAGGAAGGTAGAGTAGGAGTTGGCTAGGCAGAGGAAAGAAGAAGGAAAACCATTGTAAAGGAGGAGTAGAGGTATTGGGGGACCTGGGTGGACCAAGTATTTGGACATCATGGAACAGATGACTTGAAGGAACTCTATAGATGCACAGGGTGTTCTAAAGAGCTACATTTGTGAGCAATTGTTTAGAAGCACCAACCTGCCATTACATCTCCTGACTGGCACACACAGGATGGGTGTCAAAGAATGTAAAAGTACTGTGAACGAAAGGAAGATTTCTCTCAGCCAGCGTCACTTTTACCATGTAATTTCTTGGTCTGTTAACCATCATTCATCTCCTTTAAAAGTTAGTATTTTGTAGTCAGCCAGGTGCCAAAAATCTATGCACTGCAAACCTCTCCATGTTACAATGTTACCAGGGGTGAAGTCTAGTAGAATCACCACCCTAGTGGAGTCCTGTAGTTACTTACACCTGCTGGGGCCCACCTTAGGGAATTATAGCATAGCTGACAGTTTAATTGTTAATTACACAATGTTTATTTCATTTATTTACTCTTTTTTTTCTTTTTCTTTTGGTACTGGGGATTGAACCCAGCTGTGTTCCACCATTGAGTTGCATCCCCAGCTCTTTTTATTTTTTTCTTTTGAGACATTTTTTTTTTCTAATTTTCCCAGGCTGGTTTGGTACTTGTGATCCTCCTGCCTCAGCCTCCTGGAGTGTATGGCATTATAGGCATGCACCACCACACCTGGACATTTTCTTAGTGGACTGTGGCAGGGTTTTTTTTTTTTTTTCAGTATTATTGCTAGAATGCTCTTTGTTTACCTCAAATGAAATTTGCTGTACACTGTAGTTGGAGTCTGTTTACTTTCTTTCCTTTTCTTGAGGGTATATCCAATGGGATCAATTCATATACATAGAAGCACGTAACTTAGCAAAGTTTTAGGTATGTAAGTATCCACCATTTTGTTCTCTATGGTGACATTTTTAATTTTGTTTGATGACCAAAATGAACAGAACAGTACTGAGACCATGCAATAATGGGCAGAATAAAAAAGCAGGCAAAGTGGTGTTCCATGAACTTGAAAAACAACATTCTCCTGAGCTCACAAACTCTGTAAAGATGCAATACAAAAGGGAATTTTCCCATCATTAAAAAAAATAGAAATAAATAAATAGAAAAAAAAAAAAAAGCAGAGAGTGACCACAGGGTGACATGAGAGACTGGCTGGCTGAGCTGTGCCTTCCTCTATGGATAGATCAAATGCCCTGTTCTCCCTTTGATAGTACTAAAGCCATTAGCAGAGCAAGCCCCAAGGATGACATTGTCAAATTTTACATTAACCTTCTTAAGTTTCACTAGTTTAATTTATCTTTGTCTTCTGTTTTATTTTTTCACAAGAATAACTGAGAAAAATGTTAAATACTGGGGAGAAGATCGAAACCCTTTGTAGAATCGGAGAGCCGGATTGGAATGCATGTGAGGAGAAGGGATCCCTTACAAACTTTTCAAGATATCAAGAGAGGAGTACCTTCCCTGGGGGACCAGGGGCTTCTATGTGGCCAGTAGAGAGGAGGGTCCTACCATCATCCCTTCTCTGGCCCAGTGTTGACCAGCCCACACTTGGCTCCCTCAAACCCTCAGAACTTCTCCACCTCCGCCAGCTACCCCTCTGGAGCAGCCTATGTGTCATCAAAGACGCCAGAATTGGAGACTCCACCAAACCACTCCCTCCTCCTTTACGTCCCTCCCACTGCAAATCATAATCTTGCCAGCAGACAATGAAGATAGGACAACTATTCAGACAAAAAAAAAAAAAAAAAAGCGTGGCTGGGGAGACTCAGGACATGTCCTGACTGCACCTGCAGGATTTCTTTTCCTGAGGCCGCCAGGCACTGGCTGTGCTGCACCTGCCGCGGGCCAGCGCCTGCCTCTCAGCCACATACCTGGGTGCTGTGCAGGCCCTGGCCTGCTCCACATCCTGCTCTTAGCTGTGATTCTATCTCCTCTGCTGCCCTCCTTCTCAATAGCCTTGGTGAGGCGAACCTGTCACTCTTGCCCCCCGCCATTTGATGTTCTGTAATCATGGGGTCATGAAAGAAATGTAAAAGAGCACTCCTTTGCCTCTCCCTCCCTGCCACAGGCCACTGCGAGACCTTGCTTGCCTGGGTTCAATGTGTTGTCGGTTTCTCTCCTGATTATGGTGTTTCAAGGAGCAAACCCACGTATTCGGGTTGAAACTGTGCTTACCAGGAGGTGATCTAGGAAGAGAGGAGAAATCAATCATGCAGCCAGACAGGAAGTTTTAGAAGGTTCTTTTGAAGAAGGGTCCAGTTGTTTTCTATCAGAACTAACACATAAATGTTCTATAAAACCAAAGGTCATTTGCTACTGGAGATAGACAATTTTCCTTTTTCTTCAAGCTCTAAAAGATGACTGTGTGGTTGGCTTATTGAGAAAAACAGAAAAATTCTAAGAAATAAGCAGCAGTATGAACTCAAAAAGCAGTATATGATAAAAAAAAAATGAGACAGAAGACTTCTCTGCCAATGCCAGTGTACCCCTCCTTGGAGCTCTCAGACCGCTCTGTCTGAATCACTAAAGAGGACTGAAATCTGTAGTTTGCAATAATCTGGCTTCTGTGATTTGTTACTCCATGCTCAACAATAAGAAAGTTCTGCTATGAATGAGCAGGTGGCATTAACTTTTCAGAACCAAGCAGTGATTGACACATGCTAAGTATTTCCTGGTGATAGAAGTTTAGAATCTTGCTCCTGATTTCCTGGACCTCTTCACCTGAGCATATATGTTTCTCTTGAATTTCATTTTATCTAGGACCAGGAGAAGGCTTTGTCTACTGCAATGGGAAGAGTGGTTGGCTGTTGGGGACTGTCCTCCACATCATTGCCCGTCTGGTGGTGCAAAGAAGGGATTTGGGGAAGATGCAGGTGAAGGGGAGAAGGCAGGGCCATGTTTTACCCATGTCTTCAAATGTTCTTTCACCCAAGGAGCTCCTTGTGGGAGAACTTTGTGTGAGTGGCTAGGGTAACACAGTAGAGCAGTGTGAAGCCAAACAGGCAAGAGGGAGGTAGATAAACAAGAGGCTGTGTGTCTTAGAGGGAGGAATTTTTTTTTTTCCTGGTGGATTAAATGACAGCATGAAGAACACAGAAAGCCACAAATTACTGAAGCAGAGGGTCACACTGTTCTGCAGCAAATGCCTCTGGCGATGGCATGCAGATCTAATGACGCACTGAGGGGCTTCTGGCATGTCCCGGGCACTCTGTGTTGCTGCTCCTGAAGTTCTCGTTGAGAGATCCACACATGGAAAAACACGTGAGAATGAAAGGCAATATGGAAACCTCTGTTCACTTGATGGACATATTGGGTTAAAATCTCTTTTTAATATTAGGTTTACTAGCAAGCCCTCAAGAGAACGTGCATTTTGTCCCTTCCTGCTCTCTAAGTCATGGATTCCTCAGGTTTTCACATTGCTGCCGCTCTAGGCTGTCCTAGCACATCCTGAAGAGGACATCAACACATCCTGTTGGTAGGTTACCAGTCCGTCAGTATACTGTACCTTGTTATGGCTTAACAAATTATTTCTAGCTACAATAAAGACCGTTTCCTTTTATTAAAAAGTTTCTTTGGATACATATAAAATTAAGGTGACATTGAGCTTAAACAACTCCCCATTTGTTGTGGTGGTGATTTTTTTTTTTTTTTTTTAAAGAACTCCATGCCATTGAATTAAATTCTCGTCTTCATTTCTCTGGATCAAAAAGTGAATCCTCTTGCATTCTGTGACATTTTTTGCCACATGCTTAAGCTGTGCTTGGTGTGTCTCTAGCCATCCAGATCTGGAGTTCTTCCATTTACCTGTGTGGCCTGCGCTGTGAATCTAGTGAAATGCTTGTTGCAGAATCGAAGGCCTGAGACTCTGCATTCCAACCAGTTCTCAAGAGCAGGGAACTTCTGCATGGAAACCTGAAACACGGACACCATGGTTACTCTTGGATCCCAACAGTGGACCCCTGCTCAGTGCCAGGTGCTTGTGCTCTGCTATTCCCCTCCACTCACCTCTGCCCACCACTTGTTATTCATGTGACAACTGATGGAGAAGGATGAGCTCCAAAGCAGACACTCCATCCCCCAAGAGCTCTTTATACCACATGGCCTTTGTGGGTGTGGAGCTTGTCCATGTGCCATGTGAATGGGATGCTTTAGGATGCCACTGTCAGCTAGGCGACCCCTTCCTACTTACTCCCTATGGAGTTTTCAGTCTGGCTTGTTTATTATTCCTGGAGACTGGGCTTAGCCATTTCCTCCTGCCTGTCCATCAGAAGCATGTTTTCCTTACCAGAAGGAAGAGCCCACCTCCTCTTTGTTTTGCTCTACCGCACACCTGGCAATTCCTAGATAACGACACTCAGACTGTTCTCTTTTCTCACCATTTTATTTTTCCATGTTGTTTGGTTTGTCTTTCTTCTCGTTGCTTTCCCTCTCTTCTGCTCAAATTCATCTAGCTTGATTCTGTACATGAAAGCATAGCTTTTTGTGTTTCTCTATGGTTTCGGGTGACAGTTAGTATCATGGACCTCCACTAGCACTCTTTCTGTAACTGTTCATGAGGAAGTGGCTTAGTGTGGCCATGTGGAGTCTGCTGTGTGACCTGTTGGGCTCAGGCTTTGCTTTCTGATCCTAGGTCTCAGCCATCAGGATTTGCCAGCTTACTTCTTGTGCCTGCTGCCCCCATGGTTGGGAGTAGTTATTTGTGCAGGAGCTAGTATTAAGGAGCAGCCATGTTCTAAATGGCAAAACACAGAAGCTCAGAGTCATATCTGTTGTCCCTGATCCAAAGCCTGTCACTTTGATTATCTGGGCTCCACATGGAGATGACTTTCCCACAATCTGGGGAGTGACTGGAAAGTCCAACAAGGTGAGTAGAAGACAATGTGCATTAAATATTGGGTTTATTGGCAAGATATGCAGGCATTTGAAATAGTAGATGGAGCCAAGGACTTGGGAGATTCAGAGAAGCAAAAGTCCCATTGGTGTAAAGGCAGGTGCATGTGTGTATAGGTGTACATAGGCACACACACACAAAACACATGCACATACAACCAGACCTTAAATTAAGACCAGATAACAAGCTTCTCTAAAACTCAAATAGCAATGGATTGCAGTATGACACTTAGTAACAAGTCTAAGAGATTTTTGCCCCCCTCCTGTTTTCTCCCTGACCCTGTATTTGGGATTGAACCCAGGTCCTCATACTTGCTAGGTGAGCACTGTACCACTGAGCAACATACCCAGCTCCTAAGAAAGAATTTCTTGAAAGCAACCTGTGTGCTTTGAGGGGACACGGTAAGCAAAGTTTTGTAAGCACACTTTGCTGTACTCAATCCATAGGGATCCCAATTTGACTTAGAGTCAGCATTCTCTAAAAGTAGACCATTGTGTTCTTTGCTGAGCATTTTTCCTGGGAAGATTTTTTTCGTGTATCACATAATGAGGAATCTCTTAATCACCTACTCACAGCAGCTGAACTGCACCTGCCTTGGCTCCTTCCAGGCATGCCCACTTAGGACGCTGATCCCTGGAGGAATTCCAGTTCTGCTCAGGAACTGCGGCAGGTGGGCTGGCGGCCAGCGGCACTTACTGAGCACAATCTGAGTGCTATAAGGGGTAACCCTGCAGCAACCGATATCATGGCTTTTCTTGAGAATGCAACACTGGATAAGACAGGTCAAAACCTCTGAAATGTAGCCAAAACACACAGATCTTTATATGATAGATCTTCTGCATGTAATAATTATGAGAGCTAACATTTATTGAGTATCTCCTATGAACCCCTCTAAGTGCTTTTTTAACTTCAATCTTCCTACCCTACAGGGTTAAAGGTATTCTGATGAACCACCCTACCAACACACACACACACACACACACACACACACACACACACTGCAGTTATGGAAAGCTAAGTACAGTGTGCTCCAGGCACTTGTCTGGGACCCTCAGGAAGGCCTAGGAGCAGAGCAACAATGAGGCAGCAGGATGGGAATACCTTGCAGTCTGATGGGATTTGGAGGACGAAAAACTTTCCCTGGGATGGTGCTAAGGAGATCTTTCTCCATGGCCAGAACAAAGGTGCATTTGTTTGCTGGATCCTGAAGAGTGCATCGGTGAGAGCTGGGTTCAGAGTGTAGGGCAGAGCACAGGTTTCAGGGCACCAAGTTTAAGAGCAAGCTCAAGCCATGTTGAGGTGAGGATGGAAGGAAAGGGATTGGAAGTTTTGTTGGGCCTAGCCCACCTGTAGCCCAGAGCAGAGTTCTGCCATTTCTTTATGCTTTTGTGGTCCAAGTGTCTGTCTCAGTCTTTCTCTTTCTCTCTTTCTCGATGCTGGGATCAGCTCTTCAACTGGGGTCAGGTCTTAAATTGTTCTGTAGTCTGGTTTTGTGCTGTTACGTATCCCTGCAATCCCGCCTCCCCTCCGCCTCGGCAGGTGTTGCTGGCCTCTTGCAGCATTCGAAGCAATTTCTTGTTTTTGCACTCTTCTCCAGAAGGAACAGGTCCTGACAGGATGTGTGTGGTTGCTGCCCACATGACTCAAGTGGACTGAGGAGGCCAAAAAGGGTCAAGGGCCAGGAGAGACTCGGGGCAGCCAGAGCCCAGGGCCCAAGAAAGAAGGGATTTAACTGCAATAACCCCTGGTGCACTTCACATAGATGCAACCTTTCCTGCACCTCTCCTCACTCCACCCTGACACCTGATGTCACTGGGGAACTCCCTGGCCTCTGTGTCAGAGGAAAGACCAGGCCCAATGTGCAGAGCTTCCCTAGCATTCTGCACCCACGGCATCTGTGCCAACCTGACTGTATGCTTGGGTCCTCTGATCTCCTCTTGTCCCAAAGCTCTTTCACCACCTCCTCCATCAAGTACCTATACGTTGCCCCCCCCCCCAAAGCCTCCAGCTACCCATTCTTGCCATATTTCTTTGTCATTCTGTGCCTCTGTCCTCTCTCCAGAGTTATTTGGATTGTTCCTGTGACTTGAGCTGCTCTTTTATTTCGAAAAGACCCACTTGCTTCTTGCTTTCTCTCTAACCTTTGTTCCAGAACCTTCTGCAAGTGTCAGTACCTCCTCCTTTCCTGCACAACCTCCAGCCTTCTTTTTTCCCTGGGTCACTGTCTAGGGTGAGCAAAACCTCCCCCTACGTTCCTTCCTTCTCATTCTGTTGGTCACCGTCACTGCTACGACAATTCTCTTACCTCAAGGAAATGCTCCAAAAAGATAAAAGATAAGATGCTCCCATCTTTTCATTTCTCAGCGCCCTCCCCGCATATATCCTAGACTTTTCTGAACAGGGTGGAGCTTCCTGTGACCATGCATTCACTGTTGGCAAAAGATACCCTGTCTTCATTTCTTTCTCCTGTTTCCAGTTGAAGACGACCATTGCTTATTTGCAAAACTGCCTCTGATTACAGGTCATGACAGGGGCTGAGAGATAATTGGACAAAATACAGAGTACCTACAGTGTGTGCTAAACCACGTTAACTTCTGGAATGTGCGAGGGGAATTCAGGCAGCCTGGAAGATCTCAGGGTTGTGATCACTGAGTTAGGATGGTGAAGGAGAACAGACAGAGACTCTCAGATGTGGAGGACAGTGACTAGTGGCCTTTCAGAAGGAAGATGCAGGCACAGCTTCAGCCAGGACACAGCACAGTGTTCACATAGCCTGGAAGCAGCAGGCAGAGAGCTGCTTTGAGGCTGGCAGAGGGCACCTCCACTGGCATGGACCCTCTGTGACAGCCTCAGCCAGTTCATGCTCACCCAGGGACCCCCAAGGCCCACCTCACCTCGTCAGAGCCACCGTGTAGTACATCAAAGTCACTAGAATTGGAGACTCCACTAACCACTCCCTGCTTTGCATCCTCCCACTGCAAATCATAATCTTGCTGGCAGACAATGAAGATAGGACAACTATTCAGAAAAAAAAAAAAAAAAACGCGTGGCTGGGGAGGCTCAGGACATGTCCTGACTGCACCTGCAGGATTTCTTTTCCTGAGGCCGCCAGGCACTGGCTGTGCTGCACCTGCCGCGGGCCAGCGCCTGCCTCTCAGCCACATACCTGGGTGCTGTGCAGGCCCTGGCCTGCTCCACATCCTGCTCTTAGCTGTGATTCTATCTCCTCTGCTGCCCTCCTTCTCAATAGCCTTGGTGAGGCGAACCTGTCACTCTTGCCCCCCGTCATTTGATGTTCTGTAATCATGGGGCCATGAAAGAAACAGAAAAGAAATGCCCTCCTGCTTATCTCTCTGTTTCCCTTCAAAGAAAATCCATGCATGAAAACTATTTCCCCTACTAAGTTAATTTTTTTTTCTTTTTCTAGCTCCTTCTCCCTCCCTCTGTTGTTCTCCTTTCTTTCCCTCCTTCTCTTCTTTTTCAAGACAAAGGCAACTCTTAGTTCCTAAATTGTGTACTCCTTGAAGGTGGGAGGTTGTTCTTTCATTTCCTTGCTTTTTTAAAAACATAGTCTGCAGTTATTGGAGATAGGGGTATGTATGCATCATGCTTAAATCCAGAGAGAATGGTTCCCAAGGACCTTGTAAATAAAGAATGAGCACCATTTTTCTGGTTAGTGAGTAACTAGCATTCCTACGGCTAGTGTGCTCCTTCTGTGTTTATATGAATTGAAATACAGTAACAAGTAACTAGAAATTAAAAGAGAGAAGAAACCTTCATTGCACTTTGATTAACACCATTCAAATGAAGGAACCAACAAGTTGACCACAGTATAAATTTGGCTCACTGGAGCACACACAGCTTGGATGAAGTTCATGGTAATTCAATGGGATTTTAGATTTTTTTTTTTTGCTATCACACAAGTCATGCATCCAATGGACATCTCTTTGACATTTTGATGCTTGGAGGCCAGCATAACAAATGCATTAAATCTTGAGTGTAAGTTCATCAGAACCATAGTTACATAGTGATGCCAATTATTTTAGAGTCAGTGGTATCTTTATAGAATGAGAGAGACATTCAGAGAATCTTAATAAACCCGTTAGTTTAAAATGGAATAAACT
The DNA here is from genome assembly GCF_048772815.1 of Callospermophilus lateralis. NCBI lineage: Eukaryota > Metazoa > Chordata > Mammalia > Rodentia > Sciuridae > Callospermophilus > Callospermophilus lateralis. The sequence continues at coordinate 12,782,098 of NC_135320.1, forward strand.
ATCATGTGTGCGTCTATGTGATTTCAGTTTGTGAATTGGTGATGAGGAAGGTATGTGTGTGTGATTTGTGTGCATATGGGGGATTATAATTTCACTAAGTCCAAGAGGCTAACATTCTTGAAAACTCTACTGATGTCTACATTGAAATATCATCTTGATCTGACGAGATAACTTTATCTAAATTAATTCAATTATTAAACGTATGTTAGAAATATCCTTCAATTTCCTTATATTGGTCAAGAGACAGAACTATCACACATTTAGCACAAGGCAAGGCCCAGAAGCCAAGGTTTTTCATGCCCATGATATTGGTGCACATGAGCATCTCTTCAGAGCAAAGCATACTCCATGGTAAATCACTCTATGCTTACATAGTGTAACCTATTTATTTATATCATACATCATAGCTTACAAAAATATGTAACTGCCATTATCATGTCATTCGGTCCTCCTATAATGCAGAGAAAGAGAGTAGGTGTTACTCCCATTTCACAGAAAATGTAATTTGCGGAGTAATGTATAGCCCACACATTGGTGATCATGATCCTGCTTTTCCTGGAACAACTCCAGAGTACATGTCCAGATGTAAATTATGATAATCTCTCCTTCCAATCTCAATATCTTCTCAGTGTGGACGAAAAACACTGTCCCCGACCAATCTATAAATCACTTTTAACTTATGTCAGACTTTTAAAAATGCCTGTGATTTATGCAGTGTCATGTGGTATTTTGACCATGAGTGGGGGGGTCAGGCTAGACATTGTTAACAGCCTGGGCTGCAGGTTCAGATCTAGCAAATCCAAACTAGAGCAGGCTAGTTAACAGTATCTACTAAGCACCATGATTTCTTGTGTTGACCAGGTGCTCGAATGGCCTCTTATTACTGGCATCTTCTTCTCCAGATAACAGCCCTTCTTTTCATCACCCAAGATGACCCAAAGACACATTGCTTATCCTTTCCCATTTGAGGAATTCAGCTTCTGCCCTTCTTCTCACAAACCAGTGGTGGTCTCAGCTGGTATCCCCCCTCTCTCTCTGTTGTTTGTTAACTGACCTTGGAGCCATTAGGGTTTGACATCCTGGGGGCCATTTCATGGAGTTCATCCCATCTGGACTCTTGGTAATGCAAGGTTCCAGTCTAAGGTCTAGACTCCTATTAGTACTAAACAGGAAGGTCTTTACATCCAAACAAGAAACTTTCAACTAAAGTCCCAAAGTGTATTCATTTAAGAAGTGTGAATGGATGCAAGTGACAATGGTCTCACTCCCAAGACCTGTACATTTCACAGTGACCAGCACCCACAGCCATGACGGTCTGTTTGAAGACTCTCCAGGAAGCTGTGGCACTCAATTTCTCCATGGCTTGAGGATATGTGGTTAGAAGATCAGATAGAGAGAAAAAAAAATCTTTAATACTACAATGAGATAAGGGCCTGAATTTTGGCAATTGTATTTGCCAGTTTGGGACACATATTAAGTTTCTTGATTTTCCTTAACTCAATTTCCTCAATCTCTAAGATGAAAATAGTGAACAATGGTCATGTTTACCTGTTAGAATAGTTGTGAGAGGTCAATGCTATATGAATGTGGAGAGCTTGGCACATGAGTGCTCACTGGATCTTTATATAATGTGTTAGTGGAATTATGTGGATTGTTTTATTCCATTTTCTGACTTTTACCGTGTTTCTGAAAGATTCATTAAGGAAGACTTGACCAAATGGTTTTAATTAGTACACTAGACTGCTCTGTGCTTTTGTGTCAATGGTTCATCCTGGGAGATAGGGACTCAAATTCCAAACACCCACGGCAGGGAGGACTTCTGAATTTTTCTGCATCCTGCCAGGCTCTTCTCTAGCCCAGGCTCAGTATCGCATGGGTCTGTCCTCACCTAGGTCACAGCTTGCTCGGGATACCCTTCATCTACACCAAGCTTTGGAGATGTGGACAGGGGATGGGAAGGACAGCCTGTATTTTACCCAATCTATCCAAAGGTCCTTTAAATTGTCAAGTCCTCACCCCAGGGAGCTCTCTGTGAGCCTGGCTGGGGCCACATAATAGGGGCAGTGTGGAGCTAAGCAGGCGGGAGGGAGGTAAAAATAAACAAGAGGATGTGTGTTTTAGGGGGAGGAATATTTTCTTGATGGATTAAGCAGGAGGCATGAGGTACCCAGAAAGCCACAAATTACCAAGGATGGAATTGTGAGCAGTTAGCTGTTGCTCAGGTTAATAACACCCTGATAAAAACATCTCAAATGCAGAACCATGTCTAATTTCATTCAGGACACATCACTGTTAAGATGTCCTTCTTTCTTTTACTCTCCCTTGAAACTAAGTGGGTTTCCTTGAGATATGTCTTATGAGGAGAGGGCTTTGGTTTACTCGATAGGCTTTGGGGTCGGCTTATTCCTTAACGTTAACTTAGACTGAAAAACATTTCAGGAGGTCATCTACTCCACTCCAGTGGAAGGGGCAGTCACCAGAAACACACAATGATTGCTGTGGTCTGTTTTTGAAATATCACCCAAACATCCTTACAGTTGGCTAAATGGCAACTAATATACTTGTGGTTTAAATTTCTGTTTTATTATGTATCATTTATAGTCTATGTCCAATTGCAATTCCCAAACCTCTGTTAGCCACACTTGCTGAGAATTAGCCATTAGCTCTGGATAACTGTGGAAGAGGTTGGGAGTCATTCGTGTGGAAATAGGATCCAGTTAGACTAAGTGCAGGATCTGAAAATAGGGAGAATCTGAGAGCAGCTCAGAGGAATTTGTCCAGATGGTAGTAGACTTTGTATTAGATTTTGATTCCTTTTATCAATTGTTTTTAATTTAAAATGCTGTAACTATGCTTAGGTTGGAAGGAGAAGAGCTGTTACCATAAACTTAAACAGTAACCGGTGATAATCTGTGCGTGGTATATAATTGTCATTTTCCATCATAAATAAGCTGAGGACAGGGGTAACTGACTTAGACTTCATTAACCCTCACAGTGTTGCATAGAGTGGAAACTTAGCAAATGTTTTGGATGATTTTATGGTGTGAGCAATTGCAGGCCTGGTTTCTTACAAGTGCAGTCTTGTACACAGAGATATTTGTGGGTTAAGAATGTAGGACTACCAGTTTTCAGTGGTGGTTTTTAAATCCTGTAGTTAAAAAAAAAAAAAAAAAAAAAAAAAAAAAAGCACTTGAGTGTTTCCCAAACAGAATCTCTCTGTGCTGCTTGTGAGGTGATGTATACCTCTCCCAAAGGGGCTCAGGCTGACTTTCTACTAGTCCTGGAATGATGGGAGAGGAGGAAGCCAGGTTACCGAGGGGCCCATAGGAGGAAGACTATATCCAACCCTCCAAATTTTAACTGCTTGATTATAGTCCCAACTCAGTCACCCCAAAGGTAGGCAACAACTGGGCTCTAGGTTGGTTGTACTAAGGGCAGTTTAAGTGATGCCAAGCCTAGCCCCAAGGAGGTGAGAGCCCAGAGTGGACTGGAGGGGACAGTGCTATCCTTCAAAGGGACTCTGTGTGTATGCAGAGGGCCTTGCTATACAGTGAGAAATTTTTCATTTTAAAATTATCTATTAATTGCTACAGTAGTGAAAATAAGAGAATCTTACAATGTAGGTATAATGATAGAAATACTCTGGGCACATTGTGATGCACATTGACAGAGAGGATATATTCTGTGTATATACATCAAGAAGATCTTAGATCTTATGAGTTCTTACAATCACATGCCAGAAGCATCTTAAGCTGCATTGAAATTAGTTTTTTTTCACCACTTTGGTTATTAACTTTTAAAAAATAATGTCAAGAAATAGAAGAGGGTTATTCACTTGAAGGTCAATTTGTAGTCAACCTACAATAAAAAGTTTAGGTACAAATATATATCTTGAAATGACAAATAAAAATCACACTCATGATCATCCAGGATTTTGCAAGGAAAGTAAAAACATACTCCCTGTAGGCAAAGGGATAGGTATTCCACACATTGGGCAAGGCAGTTCAATTGAGGGGCCTTTGTGGAGGGTGACCAGGCAGCACATGCTAGAAATCTCAGAATCACAGAGTCTCTAACCCAGTGATTTACTTTTACAAACTTAGACCAAGAGAGTAAGTAATGAGACATGTGAAAAGATTAAACTATAAGAATATAGACTATTAGAATTATTTATAATAGCAAAAATTGTGGGAACAACCAAAATGTCAATGGCAGGCAAGTGATTTTGCACAGTATGTTGTGATGAAACAGCAGACAGCCATTATAAACCAGGCTGTAGACAAATATTCAACAGTCTGAAAAATGTTTGTGGGATAGTGGCACACTACAAAAGCAGTTCCTAAAAATGCATTTTCAATGTTATCATCTCAAAATTGTAGGTATACTTTGCTAAAATATAGGTACACTTACAAATGACTTATAAAAAGCCTGAATTTATATTAGATTATTAATCAATAGTTCATTTTATTGTTTTAATTTTTTAAACTTCAGAAATATTTTTCAGTAAACTTGTTACTTTGTAATCAGAAAAAAAAATCAATTAAAAGCCAGGAAATGATATCAGGAAGGTGATGAATAAAGAGGCCCTGGCCCTTGCTCTCCTGGCAAAAGCAATAATTTAACAATGAGTCACCAGCAAAAACAGCTCTGGGAGAGCTAGAGAGTAAAGTTAAGAAGGTTCAGCAATCCATTAAGGCACAAAACCCAGAATGGCTGCATAGAAAAGTGCTGGCAGCATTTAACCTGTGTTACCACATCCCTCAGCCTGACATAGGTAACAAGGGGGAGCCTCTCTGCCATGACCTCTCTCTGTGGAAGAAGCAGTCAGAACCCACCAGCCTTCCCCACTGTATCTGGCTAGTGGACTCTCTCTGCTTTCTGATCATGGCGTGAGCTGCTTCCATCTGCCCACAGTCTCCCACCACGATGTTCTGCCTTGCCTCAAGCTCTGAGGAGCCAGCCTTCTATGAACAAGGACTTCTGAACCCCTCAAATAAACTTTTCTCTTCTATAGTTGTTCTGGATGGGTCTTTAAGTTGCAGCAGTGAAGGAAGCTGACTTAAACAGAAATTGGTACCAGGGGTGGGGTCCTTGCTGTGCCTAACCTGACCATGTGGTTCAGAAGCTTTTTGAGCTTTTTGGAATTGGTGGAAGGAATTTTGAGATGTTTAACAGTGCAAGCTATAAATGCTTTAGGTTGTTGTAAGCAGAGCTTAATGGCCAATTCTGGTGGGACTTCAGAAGACCAGAATGGCAATAGGACTGGGGACAATGAAGACAGGTCTCAAGAGGGTTCAGAGGACTACTCTATTGGAATTTGGAGTAAAGGTCATTTGTGTTATGTTCTGGCTGAGAAGCTGTCTTCATTCTGCTCTGTCCAGAGACTTTCTGTGAGACTGATCTTAGAAGTAATGGACTTCTTAATCTGACAGAAGAAATTTCTAGGCAGCATAGCATTCAGGCGGCGGCATGAATATTGCTGGTAGCTTTTAGCCAAATTTATTGGGATGAGCAGGGAAAGAAAGAAAAGCAGGAAGACTTGGAAAATGTGGATTTGAAAGGCCAGAGTAAAATTAGGGCTAGTAAAACTAGAGAAGTTGTTAAAGACTTTACTGCCAATACAGAAATGCTAGACTTTTCCTAGAGACAATGAGAAAGATGGCTTGAGGTCATCTCAGGAGCTGGCAAGACCATATTCATCTCAGGCTCCAGGGGGTAAAGGTGAAAATTCTCTGGAGAAGAGACCAGTGCTTGCACAAGTGGGCCTAGGAAGTGTTTTCAACGTGCTCAGCCACCCAGACACTCAGAGACTGCTGTAGCCAGGGCCCCTGGAGGCTTGGCTACTGCTCAGATGGCAGCAGACCCTGGAGTCAACCACATGGTGCTAATTTTACAGAAATGCAGGATGCTGGAGTTAGGGGTTCATGGAGGCTTCCAGTAGGATTTCAAAGGAAGGCCTGGGAGGCCAGGCAAATTGCAGCAGTGCAGGTATCCCCTAGTAAGTCAGAATGTGAGGAGGAAACCGAAGCTCCAATGGAGACCCGAGATTAAGAAATATCAGTAATGTGGGACATCATCCTAGGAAGCTGAAGGAATTGAGCAGAGACAAGCCAACAGAGAGGCCACTTGGGCTGCAATAAATAAGGCCCCATGGGTCGAGCTACACAAGCCCTTTGAGAGAACATCATGATGTCATGTGCCCTGGATGCCAGACATGGATCTACAGGACTTGTTTGCCAGCTGGATTTTGGTCCTATCCCTTCTATGCCCCTAAATTTGTGAATGGAAATGTGTACTCTGTAACATTGTATATTGGATACTTGTAAATTGCTTTTAATTTTGCAGGAGCTCACAATGAGAGATTGCCTTGAGAATTCTCAAAATTCTCAGAAAAGAATTTTGACTCAAACTTTGAGCAATCTTGGAACTATTGATTGTGGGGACTCTTGGAAATGGGGAAAAAAATGTATTTTGCATTGTGAGAGGGTTGTGAGCTTTTTTGCGGCCAGGGGCAAATGTTATGGTTTGAATGTGAGGTGTCCCCCAAAAGCTCACGTATGAGACAGAGCACGAAGTTTCAGAGGAGAAATGATTGGGTTATAAGAGTCTAAACCCAATCAGTGATTTAATCCTCTGATAGGGATTAACTGAGTGGTAACTGAAGTGCTAGGGTGTGGCTGGAGGAGGTGGGAATTGGGGTGTGACTCTGAGTATATATTTGTATCTGGTGAGTAAACTCTCTCTGCTCCCTGATCATGATATGAGCTACTTCCCTCTGCCACACTCTCCCACTATGATGTTCTACCTTGCCTCAAGCCCTGAGAAATGAAGCTGGCCTTCTATGAACTAAAATCTTGAAAACCGTGAGTCCACAAATAAACTTTCCTCCACTACAATTGTTCTGATTGGGTCTTTAAGTCCCAGCCGTGAAGAAGCTGAATAAAACACCCACCGAGGCTCCCAAACATTGCCATTATCACAGACACCCGCAGCCTTCATGAATGAGTCTGATGGAGCTGCTCAGAGTCCAAGCCATTGTCCTTACCTGGAGCCAGAGCTGCTACTCCTGTCAGCTGGTACTTGCTCCAAGAGCTCTGTAGCAAAAATGCAAGAAATCTAAAGAGATGAGCAAAGGATTTGACTACACATTTTTCAAAGGTATACACATTTTTCAAAGGCCAAGAGATATATTTAAAAAGTGCTCCATATCACTAATCATCAGGGAAATATAAATCAAAACCCAAATGAGAAACCTCTGTTCAGTTGAAATGGCTTATTATCAAAAATACAAAATTAAATAACCAAATAACTAAATAAACAAATAGCACGTGGTGGCCAGGTTATGAAGAAGGAGGAACTCTTAGAAACCACTGGTGGGAATGTAAATTAGAGAAATTAGAAGTTCCTCAAAAAAATTAAAATTGAAACTACCGTGTGACCTAACAATCCCATTTCTAGGTATATATCCAAAGGGAATAAGTGTGTATCACAAAGAGACATCTTTAGTCCCACGTTCATTTCAGCATCAGTAGCTATGATATAAAAACAATCTAAATTGACATCAATGGACAAATGGATAAAGAAATTATGATATATACATATGCATTATGTGTATAGATGTATATATTTGTACACAAACAATGGAATGCTAGCCAACATTTAAAAAGAGGGGAATCATGTCATTTTCAACAACATGGATAACTGGAAAGATATTGTGATATGTGAAATTAGCTCCACAGAGAAAAAAAAAACCAAATACTGCATAATCTCGTTTATATGTGGAAATAAACTCATAGCAGTAAATAATAGAATGGTGGTTATGGAAATGGGGAGATGTCAGTCTTGGGGTGCAAAGTTTCAGTTATGCAACATGAGCTAAGAGGGTACATTGTACTCCCAAAGAAAAAAATGACAACTATGTAAAGCAGTGGATATGTTAATGACCTTTATATTGGTAATTATTTCACAAGGTACATATATCAAGACATGAAATTGCACACAATAATTAAATATACAAAATTTTTATTTGATAATTGTATCTCAGCAAAGGTGGAAAATTTAAAACACTGTGTGATGTATTATTTATACCAACTGCAAATAGAAGACTTGTGTCAAATCCCATCTATACAAGCAGCTAAATTTTTTAGAAACTACACAGTGAAATATTTTTTTTATTTCACAGAATTGCTCATTCTATTCATTATTAACAGTTCAGTTTTTCACAGAATATACTTATTTGTTTACATTTAATAATGCATGTGTAGTAACAAAATCTAAATGACAGCCCATGTAGGGGGCGGATATCATGTCTATTTCTCTCAGCTGCTTACATGTGTTAGAAAGGAGCTCACACAAAGCTAACTAGGCCCTGTCTTTCTCCTGCTTATAATGCCCACAAGCATCTGCTGCAGCATAGCTGAAGGGAGAAGGAAGATATGTCTTCTGGAGTTTACAGCTGTGGACACACTTAGCACAAAATATATACTATCCCTGATGAGGACATTCAGAAGAGGAATCCAGGCAGTGGGGGACTATGACACTGCAATGCAGTCAGGCAGTTCCAGGGGACCCTAAGGAGGGTTAGGGTGGAGAGACACTGGGAACAGAGAAGAGGAGGACTTTGACACCCTAATGCATTGAAGGTGAATGACTCCAAAATTAACTGAAAACTGCCCATTCACTATCCACTAAGGCTAAGAAACAGAACCTGTTCCTCTTTCTTTGGTCATCATAAGTCTGTACTTATGTTGTAGTGATATTCAGCTTTCAATCCGATGCACAGCATCTATAGAGGGCCCATGATAAGCAGAAGACTAACTGCTATGGCAGATATAAAGATGTGTGAGGATAAAATCCCTGCCCTTGACACTTACAAGCTGGTAAAATGATTAAGCAAAGCCTCACACAACCTCATAAATCATATTAAAAAGCCTCAGGGTAACTTTCATTTCTTTAAATCTGCCCTAGATTCTGTCAGAAGTGTGTTTAGGTGCTAAATGCAAGTATTATTTTTGATGCCGACCTTCTCCAAAGGAAATTCAGTAGTTTCAATGAGTTTTCAAAGTATACCTAACCTCTTTCTGACATGAAGGATATTTGTATTCATAATTGATAATTACATAATCTGTCCATTGATTTAATGAATCCAGATATTTTACAACAGTTATGTTCTTGGAAAGATAGTCTAATGAGAAAATATATCTAGGAATGTTAACTAATCATACCCAACCCAACTAAACTAATATTGGAAATATTAATATTTGTTAGAAAGATCCCCTCTAACAAGAAACTTGTCGTCTACTCTGTTTTACTTGCACCTTATACCAGAGTTAAGTGATATATGGAAGTGAGCCCCATCACCACCCCCAGATGCACAATTCAACATCATCTTTCTGAGCTAAGTAGAAAAAATAAACTACAGGTGTACCTTCTTTAGTACTCACTTCAAACATTGCGCATTTAGAATTCACATATCACTGAAATCGGTTGGATCTTTGAATACTTGGCTTTCAAACTCCATCTGACTCTGCAAAACAAACATACTCAACTTACAGACTTACAGACTCGACTTACACACACGAACTTCCAAAAAACAGGTAGAGCAAAACAAAATACTCTGCATGTCTCTCTAATGTTTATAGAGAGAAAGGGTAGCTGGGAGAATGGGCATCAAGACTTTCAAGTGTTTATGTGGTTGTCTTCTTCCATAGATTTCATTAGTACTGACTGTATTACAAGCACAATGCTTGGTTCTTGGTCCACAGAGATGAACAAGACCCTATGACATGGCTCTCCAAGGGCTTCCAACCTAGTATCAAAGACTGGCCAGAAACTGGGTGGACAGATGAGGGCCAGGAGGACTGCAACAGGAATCAGCGCATATTGAATTCTGGGAGTCCTAGAGGAGGAATCTGGGCACAGTTAGACCATGGAGGGAAGTGGGAGGGAAAGTCAGACTTTCTCCAGGGCAAGACTTCCTGGAGCAGAGGAAGGCAGACCAAGAGCTCTGGACAATGAAGGGATGTGCTTCAGTAAGGTGAAGACCCAAGAGTGTTCATGGTATTTATTAACAGAAGGGTGGGGTGACCCTGGCCACAGCAGATACAGGGGTGGATGAGAGGAAGTAGAGGGTAATATAGGTCCCAAATATGGACAGTCTTTTCAAGAACCTTGACTGTGAGATGGAGCCATTAGACAAGAAGTAGAAACAGCTATAAAATGAATTTCTCGGCCCTTTCTTTCCTTCCATCCTTCCCTCTTTCCCTTCCTTCCTTCCCAATGTCCCTCCATCTTTCCTTTTTTTCTTCTCTTTCTTCCTTTATTTATTTCTCCTCTATTATTTATTTATTTATTTATCTATCTCTATTTATTTATTATTCTTCCTTTAGTTTTGTTTTTCAGACGGGACAGTTTAAAATGTTTAAAGTCCTAATGGGAAGGTTTTACTAGAGAGGGAAGAGGTTGTGTCAAGGTAAAGATAAATGAGGGAGCAAAGGTAAATGATAAAGAGGAGGAGGGAGACAGATCCAGAACTCTTCATCAGGTATTTATGAGATCCATCTGCCAACTCATCCATCCATCCATCCATATGTCCTTCCATCATTTACTGGGCATCTACTATGTGCTGTATAAAAGACACATTTGGCAGAGATTGGATGAAGGAAGAGATTGAGCTCTGGTCTGGGGAAAGGACTTCCAGGTAGAGGCAATAGCAAGTGCAAAAGCACACAGGGAAGAAAAGAAAGTGGCTGGTGTGGCTCAGTGCTATGTGAGAATGGGAGACAGTTGAAGATGTGATTAGGGGAGAGAGAGAAAGAGGCCATTGTTTCTACTTCCAAACCCACAAGCGGGTCCTGAGCAAGGATAGAGCATGGTAGCATTGGCATTATTGAACATACTGAGTATTCTGGAGCAAAGGAAGTAGGGGGAAAATAATGGAACCAAGAGAGCTAATGATCTGGGCTGAGAGACAGATTATTGTGCCTGATACATGTTCATGTGGGAAGAGGTGGTAATCATAAATTTTGGAGAAGACAGATAGTAAACTGGTTCTCAGGCTTCTTAATGAAAATCTGGGTGCATGGGAATGCCACTTAACAATAGGGAAGACGGAGGGAGAGGTGAGGTTTTGGGGAAAACCTGAAATTTGTTGAGGGTATGTCAAGTAGGCAGCTGGAGATACAAACTAAAGCTTCAAAGGATGGGAACATTCATAAATCACATAACTCTATCTTTTTGAAAACCCCCAATGAATTTCCATCATCTTTAAGACAAAACCCAAGCAATACAAGATATGGTCCTTCTTTGTATCTGCCACCTGATCTCCAGCCTCATATGCACCAAGTTCTCATCCAAGACAGATGTATTTTCATCTTTTACTTACTGTTTTCTTTTTCACCCCCGCCTCTTTCTTTTGTGTGTGTGTGTGTGTGTATAAAATTCCTTTTGCTTAGATTACTTTCCCCCATTTTGACCTGGCTATTTTCTCCTTCAAAACCCAGTTCTGATAAGCCCTCCTATGTCACTGCCCATGTTCCCATGGTTCCATACAGCTTTTGCACTCACTGTTGCCTCTACCTGGAAGTCCTTTCCCCAGACCAGAGCTCAATCTCTTCCTTCATCCAATCTCTGCATTTATGAGATGGATGGATCTCACAAATGCCTGATACATACAGTTGATTTAGACACCCCTCTTCTTGCCAATCATCATGTTCTATACATCTCTATAGACTCCTCTGACACTAGGATACCCAGGCCACTCTGCCAATTAGTGAATGGATTTTGAAGAGTTGACCAAAATTATCTGAGCCTTAGTTTTCTCATTTGTAAAAAGAGGATAACGGTACTATCTACTTCAGAGAGTTTTAGATGGATTCATTGAGGTGATATGGTACTTGTGACACTGCCTGACACAGATGAAGCACCCTATAAGTCATTAAATATTATTATAATAACACTTATCACGCTGTTATAAAACTATTTTCATATTGTCTTTTTCTCTCAAGGCAATCACTGAGCCTTTCATCTGGCACACATTAAGTCTCATTAATTGTTTTCTAACATGAGTGAGTAAGTTATGAACGAAAAGCAAAGCACTTGGCTACAATAAGTACTATGAGATGAACTGGCAGTTTCTTCTTTAGTGGCCTTTCAGTATTGAGAAGCTATTCTCCCTGGGTGAACATGATTCCTCTGGTCCACTATAAGCAAGAAGTTCTGGACTGCATATCTTATATTACACTTTAGTTACAGTTCAGCCAAAGCAATATTGTTACCTTTGGATCAGGTAGACATGGTCCAAAGGCTTCCAACAGAAGAGTCTCTTCTCTCACAGCTTTTTCATAGTCTGCAAAAGATAGCTTCCCATCATGGTCATAATCCTGAGGGGACAGCAGGAATACATCAGTTAACATGTAACATGCTTACCACAACTGCTTGTTATTTTCATAGTCAAACGTTAATGGAAGAAAGGTTCTAGAGAAAGAAGGGATTGAGTCATAGAATTGAAAAGAATTTTGGGGGGGGGGGTTTGCTGGGGAAGGAACCCAAGGGCCTTGCACATACTAAGCAAGCACTCTAAAACTTAGCTATTCCCCCAGCTCAAAAGAATTTTGGATATTGTGATAGCACCATTCAAGTGTTTAGTTAACTAAAAAGGAAACTGAAAATTCTCATTATTCAAATTCTTATTTCCATCCCATATGTGACCTGTGCGTTTCAATATAAAACTCTAAATTACTTAAAATCATTACCATTTTCTTAAGTGTTATTTCAACCAAATCTTTAATTCCTTCATCTGGGTCTTCCTCTGATGGCTGTTTCAGAAGACTGTTCTTTAACATGTGGAACATTTCCTCCTTTGAAATGAAGCCATCCCCATTCAAATCAAATACTTCAAAGCAATCTTTAAAGAAAATGTCAAATTATGAATTTGATATTATCACTAAGGTAACATTTTCTCTGACCAAGTCTTGAGGGCTGAGGTCTATCTTGCTGATACTTCATCAACCCTGAAGACCTTGGCGTCACCTGGTTTTCATGGTAAATGTTGAATGCATTCAACAATCCTCAGGAAGTTTCTTTACTCTCAGTTATGAAAAAACACATCAAGGAACCATACATCGGACATTTTTAAATCCTGAAACTCTTGGAACACTGATTTAAAATATGACTTAGAGTTCATCAGAGTCAAGTATTAAACATTGGAACTTTTGGAAAATATGCTATGGTTTCCTCTCTAGCACTGAGAGAGTTCTATCCCTGTCTCTATCCTTCAATAAATCCTACTCTTGCACTCAAAAGAAATGAAAAGAAAAAAAGAATCAAACACTTAAATCAATAGTCTCTGCTTTTCTGCTTAGAATTCAAATGATGTTAAGTCCTTAGTACATAAATACATGCGTATATAATTAGTGTGTACAGCAACGCCTACGCAAACTTCCCTGGCATCATAATCACTCTTCAGAATTACTTGATTTTCCTTTTTAGTCATTTTCTTTTATCCCCTGTTGACTCAAATTCATTCCATAAAAGAAGCTAGTGAGAATCCAAACCAACCAACCAACAAACTCACTCACCCACTGGCTGGTTGGGGGACAGTAATTTAAACGCTTTGGCTATGTTAATCATAATGTACGAACATTAGGACAACCTGAACTCTTACATTTCATTTTTTCATCTAAGGATCCTCGAAGAAACACGGTTAATCCATTAACCCACTCCGATACATTTATACAGCCGTCATTGTCTTTATCAAAAGTTCGGAATACTAAAAAGAGAAAGAGATACTATGTAACAGCTGTGCTGCATTTGAATTCTCAATAATGTATTTACATCAGTATCGCTTGCTTTTATAATTTAGAGAAAACGTCAGGATTTTATAGTCCAATATTCTCATTTGACAAAGGAGGAAACTGAGATACCAGAACATTGATATGCATTTTAATTATGCATTTGAATTTTCTCTTCCTATTTTGTGGGAAGAAAGAATATTCTGAACATCTAAATACATACATTATTAATTAATAATACAATATTGTGATATATTAAAATGTTAATTATATTAGATAATCTAAACACATTAATATAAAATATACATATATACATTTATACATAATATACATTTCATATTTTTATTACTCAAGACAAGGAACATTATTACATGATAAGACTGTATTACATTTTTATTTAGATATAAGAAAATTTAAATGTAGTTTGGAAGCCATTATATTCATTATGTTTACTAAGAAAAAATAGAAATATTCCAAGCTTTTCAATATAAGGGAAATCTAATTACCCAACCTTTGTCATGTTCTTACATATAAAGAAAACATTACATCTTTCTCTAATTATCTTTGGAAAATTAAATGTTTATATTCAAACAAATAGAGAATGTAGGACATTAAGCCTCCTACCAAGATTATGACCGAACTCCAAACTTTTTAATTTTTTTTCTGGTGCCTAGAATTGACTGATTTAAATTTTGCATATCTCTTACCTCTGTCCATAATCATGTCATCTGTCATTCCAAATGTTACATGCAGGATGTTCCGAAATGCGTTACGATCTAGTCCAACAACTGCAACTGGTCTCTCTGCTACATCTCCAACCAAGTTATAGAAAAGTTTTATGAGACATGTCACTTCAGATTTATTAACTGTAGAATAATAAAGGTAAAACAAAAGTGTATTTCAATCTTTACATTATAAGATAAATATTGCAATTGAAGCATATTTATATGCATTAAGACTATGTCATATATATACATAAATACATCAGTATATATATTTACATATATATACTGTATATACATACGTACATGTATATATATACTGTATGTATAGTATACTGTATATGTTGTGTGTGTATGTGTGTGTATATATATACACACATACACACACACACACACACACACACACACATATATATATATGTATATACATATATATACCTGTGTGTGTCCTGGTTTGAGATTCATACCTTAAGTTAATGGATGAAGATGGCCAAAGATACATTACTCATTTAAGAAAACTAGCATTTCCTTCAAACAAGAGTCATACATTAAATAGATGCAAATTCAATCATGTTTGGGGGGCGAAGGTAATATTAGCTTAGTAATTTGAATGATGAATGTGGTATCAGATTCTAAATTTTATAAGGTTTGTAGATGTATAATTTAAAATAAGAATGGTAATGTTTAAGAATGTTAATTTTTCCCAGCATTTTGGTAAGCATTTATGAGATTTACAACTTGGCTTTCCCAGAAAATAGATACCATACTTTGAGAATTAATGGTTTTCATTTTTAATTTCACTTTAATCTTTGTGAATTCGTAAGCCATATTTCTGAAATAAGAAACACCTATTTTACAAAAAAAGAAGTTTTGAGCATGTTCTAGCACCTAATATGGCTCCCCTTAAGGACAATGTAAAAATTAACATTGAACAATTAGTACTTTGGAGGGAGGACATTTGTATCTAAAGCATATAAACAAACACAGATATTTGCTGGTACCCATGATTACATAAAGGACAGTGTTTACAAACACTGAGTTAATTATGTGTTCCAACTGCCATTTGAAGTATGTAGGTGGAAGGGTTATTGGCATTAAGAACATAAAAATGAATCTAAATATAAAGTATACAAATACAAAAAATAATTTTTGTTTCAAAACCAGGTAAAATTATGGTTGAATATTTTCAAAACACAAAGACAAAATCTGTATACAGCTGTGAGAAGATATCACATGAAAATGGAAAAAATCACACCTCATCCTATAGATCAGGATAGCCTCCAGTGATTGCTGCTTTTGAGAACCACATTTTAAGGGAAAAATTTAAAACTTTAAAAAGATTAAACAAGTTAAATAGCAGAAAATGTAATGGTTATGATTTTAAAATGAACCAAAAAGAAAAAAAAAAACAACAACAACAACCCAACAACAGTATAATGGTTCCTCAAAAAATTAAGCATGAGGGCTGCGGTAGTGGCTCAGTGGTAGAGCACCTGCTTAGCATGTGGGAGGCACTGGGTTTGATCCTCAGCAATGCAAGAAAGAAAGGAAGGAAGGAAGGAAGGAAGGAAGGAAGGAAGGAAGGAAGGAAGGTTGATTCAAACAGCAACAAATGAATAAAAAAAGTTAAACGTGATTGGCATATGATCTAGCAATTCTATTTCTGAATATACACACAAAATAATTGAAAGTACGACCTCATCCAGATACTGGTACCCCAATATTCATAGGAGTATTATTCATGATCACCAAAAAATAGAAGCAACCCAAGCGTTCATTGGTGAATGAATGGCTAACCAAATGTGATGTATTCTTACGATGGAATATTACGTGGCTTTAAAAAGGAAGGAAAATTCTGTCACATACTACAAAATGATCAATTTTATGAACATTAAGATAAATGAAAATTCAAGACATAAAAAGATAAACACTGCATGATTCCTGTTATATGAAGTCAAATTCATGGTGACAGAAAGTAGAATGAATGGTTGCTGCCAGAGGTTGGGGGAGGGAGTGAGTGGGGAGTTATTCTGCAAGGTACAGTGTTTGAGTAGGGAAATATGAAAAATTTCTGGAGATGGATGGGTAGTTACATAACAGTATGAACATACAGTAGTCTCCCTGCTAAGTCTGAAGTTTTCTTTTCAAGGATTCAGTAACCCATGCTCAACCACAGTCTGAAAATATTTTTAAAAGTTTCAGAAATAAAGTATTTATAAGTTTTAGATAACATTTATTGCAGTATATTGTCATTGTTGTTCTATTACTGTGATATCACTGTGAATCTCTTACTGTTCCTGATTTATAAATTCAAATTTATTACAGATATATATATATATATATATATATATATATATATATATATACACACACACACACACACACACACACACATACATATATATATATATATATATATATATATATGAAGTAGTACTATATAGTTCGGTACTATACACTGTTTTGGGGTCTTGCAACACATTCCCCATAGATAAGGGGGGAATTCTATACTTAATGCCACAGAATGATACACTTAAAACAGTTAAAATGGCAAATTTTTGTTATATTCAAGACACACACATGTGTATGGAAAGCACTTTTAAAGAGACCTTTTAGGGATTGGGGAAGAAAATCCTACATGAAGAATGCTCTGTGTTCGTGTGTATTAAATGCCAGCAGAGGGGATATTAATTAGACATTTTTTTTTCCATTCAACTGAAATAAAAATTAAAGAACATAAGCTGAATATATATATTGACTTTCAGTTAAAAAATTGATTCAAGGATCAAAGGTTGGCCATTAGTACTTTTCTTACTGAAATAGTTCTTACATTCTAGAATACCCTACTGCATGAAATTATGGGACATTGATATGGAATGGCTTTCATCTTTCTGGAAAACTCTACATGTGACCTATAGATCATATGTATAGAATCATAAGACGGTGAATGGAGAATTAACTAGATGCTCACTTAAGTTCTTTTCTTCTTCTCTGATTCAACAATACGTATCCATTTCATCTATTGCATTATCATCTGGAAACTATAAAAGAAATGTGACTTTAGGTAAAAGCCTTCCGTTTAAAGAAATTTAAAATTATTATGATGTCCATGACCTATGACTATTTCTACATAACGTAGTGATGTTTACTTTTAATCATCAAAGTTATTAAGGCTCACTTAAATTTTTTTTTGTAAGAACAAAAACCAAGAGTTGATTTTTTCTGACGTGCTTTCATTTATCTTTTAAAATACACGTTCACTTTTCAATTGTTCACAGAATGTTTTCAATGCATTGGAAACTTACTGAATAGAGACTAAATCAAAATCAGTACTGTGTATAGTAGTTATTGCATTGTTTATGAGTATTATAAAAAATGTTTACTAGATGTTTTAAGAATATCTAGTCTTTTCCCAGAAATGAAAGTGTTTTAAGAAAAATAACAGAATGAAATCCTCATCAAATTAAAGGTCTGTAATAATACCTTCAATATAACTTTTATTTATAACACCAACCCACGAAGAGAGCATTCTTACCACTCTTTACATCAGATACTAATGATGATGAGAAGGCACTAGATCCTTTAATCACACTTAAACATGTTTATTCCTCCTTGTTTGCATAATGGGTATTCTCTGAGGACCATGGCTTCTCCTATTTCCTCAAGTGGCCAGTAGTTTTGCAATCAGCATACAACTTGGAAGCCTGGGAACCAGACAATGTCATCCTCTTCTAAACCAAATCTATTGCTTTCTAGCCAAAGTACAGTTGGAATACAATACTAAAGTGTTCTAGGAAGTTCTGGGACTGCCTTTCCAAAGGGGAGATTAGAATAGCTGTCTTTAATAAGCATTCAGTTTGTCACCTAGAAAGTCTTCTCTACCTTCCCACCATATTAGCAATTGGAAAGTGGAAGTGTAAAGTTGGGAGCAGATTGTTTACCACATGTTTAGCTTTGCTGAGCAATTTTATTTCCAAACAAATCTTGCTCTGAGACAGGTTTCTGTACCACTTCAACTCATCTTTCCTAAAGATGATCAGTTGATTATGACTATTTTTCCCTATGGATCTCTTGTTAAGCTTCCAGAATTTGGACCTGTCCTTTATTTTGGTCTAGGAAGAGCTGAAAAGCAGGCTAAGGTGCACGATGTACGTTGATTATGCTCTTTTCTTGAGTCCGGTGGGTTTTAGTACTTCTTTTACAACATGTCTGAGGCTAAAACTACATGTCTCACGAACACATATTACTTCATTTCTATAATGTAAAAGTAAATTAAGAAGAGGGTCTGAGAGCCGGCATGCTGTCATATGCCAAACAATGCCAGCTACTAGGGAGGTAGAGACAAGAAAAAGGAAGACCTCAAATTCGAGGTCAGCCTGGGCAATATGGCAAGACCCAATCTCAAAATTTTAGAAAAGGGTGCGGGAGTGGGGTGGGGTTGGAGATGTAGGTCAGTAGTGATAGACACCTTAGGTAGTACGTGAGAGGCCCTGAGTTCAATCTCAGCACCGAAGGCCAGGACCAAGGGCAAAGAGGGTCTGAGGAACGAGAAAAGTGTGGTGTCCTCAAGTGTAGGTAGAACTAAATGCATGGAGAGTAATTCTCAAGGTCCTGGGCATGGGTGCCTGCCCAAGGAGCTAGCATCCCAGGCTGGGATTCTCTTTCAGACTTCTCTTAGGGGTTTGGGGTGGGCCCATGGTCACACAGGTCCTGGAGGCAGGAAGTAGGCACAGCAGGGAAATTGCACTGGGTAGGAGCAGACTTGGCCCAGGAACCTCGGCTTGTTCAGCACTTGATTCTTACTTACAGTGCTTGCAATTTTTAGTTAAGTGGTCCGTCAACTTCTGCAATTTCTTTCGGTTCATGTTGGGAGCTCATGGAATCTGGCTGTGGCTAGTGTCTCTGGGCGCGTGGCAGCGGGGACCCTGGAGAATCCCGGGACGAGGACAGCCAGGCTGGGTCTCTGCCCTTCCCGTGCAAGCGCTGGCCTAACAGTCAGAGCGTCCAGGGCAACTGCTGGGCCAGCCGCGGATTGGCTACCGGGCTGCGGCGCGAGTGGCGCCTACGCCGTACCAACACACAGTGAGGCCTTGGCAACGGCTGAGCCGGCCGCTGATTGGCTCCCGGGCGGAGGCGCACAGGGTGCGGGCACGCCCCCAATACAACGTGGGCTTGGCAACGGATGGGGCGGCCGCTGATTGGCTCCTCGGCCCGTCACTCAGCTCCCGCACAGGCGCAGGTTGCAGACAGTATTCAGATTGCTAAGGTTGGAGTTTTCCTTTCCAGTTGTCACTGTCTTTTGGGTTTACAGTCCCTCTCTGCGTCCTAAATCCTCAGAGTCTAGGAGTATGATGTGCACGCGGTGTGAGGAATGTCTGGGGCGGGTATGAGCCTCACATCTCAAGGGAATGCTTCTGGTCTTCAGGAAGATCTGGGGAAATTGGGAGAACTTCACGAAATATCAAGTGTTAGCTTTTCGCTGTGGAATGCTGGAGGGTGAGGAGCTTGTTCTGGTGAACTACCTAGGAGATTGTCAGTTTTTGTGGTCTGACACAAGGAGGAAGTCTGGTACGAAGTATCTTCATGTTAAGGTTACATTTCTGAGAGTAAGAAGAAACTGGAGTCCTTTTGTCCTCTCCTTCTGCCCCCCATCCCATTCTTTGGACGTGGAGGTTGTCAGTGTCAAATTTTAAACCAGTTCAAGAGGCATTGTCCCAAATGGAAACAGGCTAACTGCCACTTAGGTGTCGGGTACAGACAGGTTCAGTGTCTTCAAAAAAAAAAAAAAAAAAAAGTTCTTAAACTTGTAGAGTTGGGGGAACTTTCTGCTTTTCTTAACTGCAGATGATACAACCCTGTTCGAATTAAAACAACAATAGATTGCGGGTAGCTCAGCCAGGTCAGCCAGTAGGATAAATGTACAACATTCTCCAGACTGTCTACTAGTTTAATTTCAGAAGGGAAAATGCCTTGGAAATTCAAACTATTTTAAAGTATACATGCTATCATCTTTAGACTAAAAGTAAAAAGACCCCTGCCTACCATGCCTTAATAATCCAAAATGAAATAGATTCAGTGTTGAGGTCTCTGGTTTTCTTTTGTTGTTTCATTTGTTTGTGGAATGAAAGATTGAGATGCTATCTGAAACCAGAGCTGGGGTTGGGCTTTTTTTTAGATTGAAGAGTTGTAGCAAATGTTGAATTTATAGATTGTTGAGGTGCTCATTTCAAAAGACAGGAAATCACAGTGGTTGTCAGTAGTTAATAAGAGAAGCAGTGGGTATAAAGGTGTGCTGAAAGTCTCCCTGTGCATGTGTTTTAGGGAACAGGCCTCCACTGGTAGTGAGCACATTGATGACCATGCCAGGCTTCTTGGAAGGCAGACTATATTGGCACCTTCTGGGGAGCACCTGTAAGTAGGTGATCTAATCAGGTATTACTTCACAAGATCTATCATCCATTTTCCTTTAAAGTAGAAAAAATAATGTAGGGGCAATATCACAGCCTGTTTAGATTACAATAGGCATTTTGTTACAGCAGACAACAATTTCTTAGTTTGCTGAGCAACATTTGTGAGGTTTCTTCTTCTCTCCGGCATATCTGCCAGTTCTTCTTTCTTCTATTCTGGTCTTTTAGTTTAAAAGAATCTGAACAAATTGTTGTGTGAAACTCATGGCTTTAAGACTGTGGGCTGCAGAATTGACCTCACCATAAAGTCTTACAAATCTTTATCGGGAAAGTACAATATTTATTTTGGTTATATTTTGTCAGAATATGGGTTAACATCAGAACTTTCATTCTATTCTTGTGAAGTTATTGAACTTAATATTTTTAGATGTAAGAAACAATCTGGAGGCCTGTAGAGTCAGCATAACACATCTCAAGGCAGAATGGAAATTTCTTTTTGTAGTTTTTAGCTGCTTTTGCTGAGTAGAGACAGATTGCTTTTCCCCAAGGGTTTTCTCAGAGTAAGGCAATTAAGTTGAAATAGTTACCTCACATCAAATCAATCAATAAAGATTGTGTTTAATTTGTATTGGACACAAATTTTACTGTGCATTAAATGATCACAGAACTTTCCAAAATTCAAGCAACCTCCAGATGGATGCTTTTGTAAATACAAAAATACATTAAAGTGACTATTAATGCTATAATGTTTCCTTTAATTTTGTGTGCAAAACAATCTTCTCTTTGACTCACCATTCATTGGAATGTTGCCATGATAAATAGCTTGGACCTTGACTTGATGAAAGTGTTTTCCTTTAACATGGACCTTTTATAATGAAGGCATTTGAAAGCTGTTTAGGAAATTACATCATAGAATTGATCTCCAAATTCTGTGTATTACAAAATTATTATGAAATTGCTTTAATAGAAGGAAAATAGAAAGGTTGGTTATCTGCATCATTTAAATTCAATTTTACAAACTTTATTTTGTAGAGTACAGTGATGAAAAATTTAAACTTAAGTTTAGCCAACTATTTGGTTGAATGGACACTGCTACCTCTGGCCTCTTCCTCCTTTGCTGTAATGCTGTAATGACAAAATACTTTTAGCGCTTGAAACCCATTGAACACTGTCACACTCATGACTTCTATCCTATTTTTTTTTTATTCCTACTCTCCTCCAATGGCAATTCTTTTTCAAAGACCCATTTCCGCCTGACTCTCTCCTCCCCAGTCATTCTCTGTTCTAGGACCTTTTCCTTTCTAGTCCTTGCCACTGTGTGGAATAACTTCACTTGCTCTCTTTAATCTCTCCCCTTTACTAGACTGTACATTACATAGTGTACTCTCTTTCTTCCTGTTCTAGTCTGTTTTACCTACTGTATCTATCCATTGTCTGTATCTCTGAAATTTGACAACACCCCAGACCATGTTGTATGGGCTGTATTAATGGAAACTGGTGGGAGAGATGCCCAAATTCAGGGATTGCTGCAGTCTGGCTGGGCACAATTCAGGAGCCACTTATCAAGCAGAAGCAAACTTTATTTTTAGAACACACACTGTACCACAGGACCTCCCTCAGAGCCCAACTGCCACCACTGGCTTCTGGGGAGCCTCTCAATGCCCCCACTCCTCCTGCTCTTGAGGACCATTGGCTGGGTCACATGGGCGGAGCCAAAAGAGTCCCCCAGTGAGCAGCTCCATGGTCTGAAAGGGCGGGGAAACAGCCCAATGAGCATCACCGCAGAGGAGCCAATCAGCTGGCAGCTGGAAATTTGCTGGGGCCACGGTGAGCCAATCAGCTGGATGTTTGCTGGGGCCACTGTGAGCCAATCAGCTGGAAGTTTGCTGGGGCCCCTTTGGCTGTGGCTCTCAACAAGGGATGAACTCTCAAATTCCCTGTGGTACCTGGTGGATAGTCCCCTAAATGCAGTGGGGGGGGCACCTTACAGGAGGAGGTACAGTGCCCACAGTAGGGCCCTAAAATAGAGCATGGAGGCTAAGAAGAGCTTTCCTTTAAACTGATCTTTCCCCACAAATATACACTCAATTTGCCCTGGTGTTAACACAAATCTAGACTTTTTATTTTTGTTATAATCAAGTGACCAGTGGGTAAGTTAAATACTCAAGATTTACTAAAGATAGAATTCTTATATATTTCGTGTAATTTGTGTAATTTACAAAGTTGTGAATTAAGTGATAAGCAATTGTCATAATAACTATATTGGGAGCATATTAAGTAAAGAAACTGATTTCTATAGGCCTGAAAGAGCCCACCAAAAAATCCTGTGGAATTTGTTAGGCTGGAATGAAGAGAGCGCTGGGTCATGAGCACTCTTGGTGAAGGTTGTGGCAATTGAACTCTTTGTATAGCTACCCCAGGGACAGTGGATATCTGCCCTTTCCAATCAAGCCCGTACAACTCCATGTTTTTTTTTTTTTGTTGTTGTTTTTTGTTTTTTGTTTTTTTTTTTAAGAGAGAGAGGTAGAGAGAGGTAGGGAGAGAGAGAATTTTAATATTTATTTTTTAGTTTTCGGCGGACACAACATCTTTATTTGTATGTGGTGCTGAGGATCGAACCCGGGTCGCACGCATGCCAGGTGAGGGCGCTACCGCTTGAGCCACATCCCCAGCCCCCTCCATGGTTCTTGATTACTCAGTAAAGGCAGCACCCAGAAATGCCCATCTCCCAATAACCTAGCCCTTTATAAGACTTTATTTCTAGCCTAGACCTAACTGTATTTAGCAGAACCCCTCTTCAATTGTGAGCATCTACCCTTCCATGTTCCATCTTTGCACAATTTCTCTAAATCGACTTCTCTTTGAAGTACTGCTTCTTCTGGAAATATTCTCTGGCAGATGCTCCCTGTTTCCTCATACCAATTCACTTATGCTCAGAAAGAAGTTAAAATCCTTATGGCCTTGCTTCACCTTTCCATTTCCATATGGGCTCTGTGCTTTCTTCACATCTACACTTCCCGGAAAGTGAAAGCTATGCTTTCTGCCTTTACTGCTGCACCTCTCTCTTTACCATCTTCTGTGCTCTTGCATTGACCTACTGTCTTCCTTCATGTGCTCCTCAAAACCATCTGTGGTGCTGCCATAGAGATCCAATCATATCTTATATTAAAGAGGCTTCCTAGCAACTGCAAGATGAAGTTCAGGTTTTTGTGGTTCTCCAAGTCCGACCTTTGTCAGGCTTGTAAACCTCTTCTCTGAACTGCCCCTGTTTACTTAATGGCTGGAACTCTAGCAGCCACCCTAGACCATGAGGTTCACTGAGGACTGGGAGCCACTAAGAATGGAATGCAATCTAGAAGGGGCTGTGACTCTTATCCTGTGGGAACTGCTTGACAAGAGTATGAAATTTGTTTCTGTCTCATTTATCTCATCAACATTTGAGGGCTTTCACATATTTTCTTCTAACTGTATAAATACAAGTTCTAAACGGAGAAAGCTGGACTTCCTTTTCTTTAAGGTTCTTTCTTGTTTGATGTTCTTGGAAACTAAACTACGGTTGATATGCATATACTCTTACTTTCCCTTCACTAGGTTTAAACTTATGAAAATGTCAGTCGTTCACTATTTTGACCAACAAAAGAACTACAATTGTGTATCACCCTGATGGATAGTTGCATCTTTTCATATTTTCCCAATATTTCAAATTACCTAAGCAGGGCCAACATTTATCTGCAAATTTAAAGTGGTGACATGATCTTCCAATCATTCAAATTCCTTGAGATTCCCATCCTAAACTTCTGGTGTGCTCTAGGATGGAATTTAGAATGTGTTTCTTCTCAACTTGTTGCTGGCATTGGTGGGCAATACTAAATGTCTACACAGAGCAGATGTTGCTCCGCTTTCACTGCCTAGATAAACTGTCATCTGTCTGTGAATGACTAACAGAGGAAACCCTGGTGATGTATTTTTGACCTTTCATTAAAATGGATGCTGCTAACCAAGACACATAATTACATGCATTCTAAAACTTGAGAAATGCAACTATGTTTAAGGAAAATCATCTTCCTGCCCCCATATAATCTGCAACACAAGGTCTCATTAAGGGACATTCAAAGGGACATTTTCTTTGTAGTACTAAAATACTGGCCAATAAAGAAAGGTGATTTCACATTCAGAATTGAAGGGAGGATTTGGTCAACATTGTATTTTTTATTGTGGTTATATATCTTCAATCTGTTTCAGGGAAGACTTTTTAAAAAAATGATACAAGGCTCACAGTCAGCTTCCATGTGCCACACTTGTTGAATTCATTCAAACAATAGTTTTAGGTGTCCACTGTTATAGCAAAGTGTGTCATGTTAGTTATGAATGAATTGTGCCTGGTCCCTGTCTGTTGGGCACTGACCCTCCTTGTTGGAAAATGGATCAAGTCATGTATATGTGAGTCTGTGATGATAATGACTTGCCCAGTGTGGTTCCACGAAGAGATTTAGTCTTTTAGGAGATGCTAGTTCAAGTAACAGTTCTTAAATATTTAAACTTTGGAGAGACTTGCCTTATTTATCCATTCAAATATGATGGTGAGACAGGATGTGATGGGGTATTATGAAAAAAAGAATGGGATCTCTGGGGGAAGTAAGGCAACTCAAGAGATGTCAGGTCCTAGCTATTCTTACCATAAGGTGCATTGTTTGGATGCAATAATTAATTCAATAATTAGCAGACCTGGGACTTCATGGGTGTCTTTGGCTTGCATTTTATCCTACCTGTCATTCCTTTAAAGGCAAGAGTAATGATCTGCATTTGAAGAGGACCATAGGAGAGGGCTGTATACTACATGGTATTTACTCATTTAGTCAATAACCTCCTACTGAGCCCACACCATGAACCAATCCTGGCTGGGGCATGGATATACAATACTGCAAAGGCAGAGAAGATCCGTCTTGGGCCATGATTGCTCACTGAAAAGACATTTGCTGATTAAATAATTGGAAAAACGATAAGTACAAGCTGTGCAAAGTGTTATGGAAGGTCACAGTCACTTTTTATTAAAATATGTTAATGACCAACTAACAAGAATAGCATAGTAATGGCCAAATGCAGACCATTACTCTTGCCTTCAGAAGGATGACAACTAGGAGAAAATGTGTGGTGGCACACACCTTTAATCCCAGCGGCTTAGAAGGCTGACACAGGAGGATCGAGAGTACAAAGCCAGCCTTAGCAATGGTGAGGTGCTAAGCAACTCAGTGAGAGCCTGTCTCTAAATAAAATACAAAATAGGGCTGGGGATGTGGCTGGGTAGTGGTTGAGTGCTCCTGAGTTCAATCCTCAGTACCAAAACAAAACAACAACAACAACAACAATAGCACAGTGACCAAAATACTTTGATGGCTCTGCAATCAAGCAGGTATGAATTGCAACATCTGCCTTACCATTCATTAGTGGAGTGATCCTAGCAACCTTCAAACCTCTTCTGTGATCATCTGCCACACAATAACTAAAGAAATAGAGCCTACTTTATGAGATGGCTGATGAGATGAACTGTAAGGAGACTTCAAAGCATGGAGTACAGCTTCTGGGAGACAGCAAATTGGACGCAATGCCCATTAGTTAGCTATGATCATTATCTGTAGCAGTGGGCTTGTGGGTGGATCTGCTTCCGCCCATTTACTTCCCAGCCTGTGGGGGCAACGTTACAGTCCCCAGGAAGATTCAGACCCTAATCCTACCGACTGTGAATATGTTACCTTCTGTGGGAATACAGGCATTGCCAATGACATTGAGGTTACTGATCCACTGACCTTCAAATAAAGAGATTATCTCAGTGGGTTCAGTTTTACCACACAAATCCTTGAAAGCTGAAGAGGAAGGTGGGAAGGAAAGCAGATAGATTCGAAGCACAAAAGTATTGCTTGTGCCATTGCTGACCATACCTCAGGGCAATGAGAACCTCAGACATACAACCATGGGGAAAGTAATCCTACCAACAACCTGAATGACCTTGGAAGCAGGGCCCCTACCATACCTCTCAGCTTTAGGATGACTGACACTCTAGTTTTGGCCTTGTGAGACCCTGACAAGAGAACTCAGAATTTATTTATCTCCTGAAGCAGGAGATAAATGAATGGTTTAAGCCACTGAATTTTGTGGTAATTTGTAATACAGCAATAGAAAATAAATATATCACCTTTTCCCATTTTTTTTTTTATTTTTTAACTGCAGCATGCATCCTAACAAAAACAAAATCTTATCCAAATCCCTGAAAACCTTCGGGAAGTGTTATTTTCATAAACCAAAGACCACCAATCTTAAGAATTTTATTTGATGAGTTTTGAAATGGATCCTTCTATGTGACTGTCCATAATACCATATTATAGAATGTTCCATCACCCCATAAAGCCCTCTCTTGCCCCACAGCAGCAAACCTCTCCTGGGTCACTAGCCCTGGAAATGGGCTGGTCTTCTTGTTGTCTCTTTGGTTTTTTTAATCAGTGTCTTATTTGTTGTTGTTGTTGTTCAGTCTAGAAAGAAGTTTATCAATTATATTAACATTTCAAAGAACTAAGATCTTGGTTTCATTGATTTCCTCTATTGTCTTTCTATTTCCTGTTTTGTAATTTCTTCTCTTGTCATTTTTCCTTTCTTCTGCCTTTATCATGGTTTACCCTGCTTTTATTTTTCTAGTTCTCTTGGTGGAAAGTTGGATATCAATGTGAAATATTTCTTCTAATAAAAACATCTAATGTTCTACATTTAAATTAAATTTGCATTCCATGAAATTGATCTCATGTTTTAATTTTCATTCCTGGTAAGCTGGAATAGATTTGAACGTTATGCATTTACATCATTTGTTGCTTGCTTTTTTGTGTTACTCACATGTAGTTGCATTTTGTTCTCACATCCAAGTTATGTTACTTGGAATCAATTGGCTATCCTTTATATTTTGTTAGACAAAATCTTGAAGGTCTTCCTCTAGAGCCTCAATTAAAGTCTTTCACTCAGATGTATGAAACGATTAATTGTTTTACTCAGCCTTTTTGCTGCTGTGACCAAAAGACCTGACAAGAACAACTTCAGAAGAGGAAAAGTTTATTTGGAACTCACAGTTTCAAAAGTCTCAGTCCATGGACAGCTGGTTTTATGGCTCTGGGCCCAAAGTATGGCAGAACATCATGGTGCAAGAGTGTGGTGGAGAAAAGAGGCACAGGACATGGCACCAGGAAGCAAAGAGAGAGTGATCTCCACATACCACAGACAAAACATTATCCCCAAAGGCAATGCCCCCTCCAATGACCCACGTCCTCCAACCACATCCTACATACCTATAATCACCATCCAGTTAATCCCTATCAGTAGATCAATGCACTGATTAGGTTAAGACTTTCATAACTCAATCATTTTATCTCTAAACTTCCTTGATTGTCTCACACATGAACTTTTAGGGGAACACCTCATATCTAAACCATAACACTAATCCTAGCTCTGTGTGAGTTCTAGTGATGATTTTTTTTTCTGATTTTTATTATTTAGTTTCCCTATTGAGGGTAATTTTTTCTCATGCTTGCACAGATCAGAATTGAGCTAAAACTCAAGGATACCCTTCTTTCAATGTGGTTCCCAATTTCTGGTCATCTCAACTTCCACGAATGCCCGTCTGAATGTCATTCAGCTCAATGAGATTCAGCCTGTGCCTGCCTCTGGCCTGGACAGTGCCTTCTAGGAGTAAGTCAGGATGTTGCAGGACTCAGCCCTTCATTACCATATCTAGGCATTCACCATCCTCTGCTGCCTCCTGTTCAAAGCCTGAGCCATTTTTTTAAGAGAGAGGAGAGAGAGAGAGAGAGAGAGAGAGAGAGAGAGAGAGAGAGAGAGAGAAAGGATTTTTTTAATATTTATTTTTCAGTTTTTGGTGGACACAACATCTTTATTTTATTTTATGTGGTGCTGAGGATCGAACCCAGCGCCCCGCGCATGCCAGGAGAATGTGCTACCACTTGAGCCACATCCCCAGCCCCGAGCCATTTTTAATGTATTTTGCTTGCTTTTCTTGTTGCTTCAGTCAGGAAGGTAAATCTAATCCCTGCTCCTCTATTTAAATCAGAAGCAAAAGAAAGCCCCATTCTCTTTTTTAAAAAGATGAATTGTGTGTTAGGTGCTTGAAGGCTGAGGTTTTTGAAACCTGTAATAGAATAATAATAATTTTTTAAATTTATGATACTCTCATAAAAAGGTGCCTTGATACACTTTTCAGCATGTACAACTCTTCAGAATCAATTGCCACACTTTCAGTTTCCAAATATTCCTATGGGGAAAAATATGCATATACTTCAAAATATATGCTTGTTTAGTATATAAGCTTATTGATAATGAGCATTAATGCTCATTTACTTTATGTTAATACATTTGTATATTGTAAAATATAAACATGGAAATATTAAAATATGTAAATAAAAATTTAAATGTTATTTTGACTTTTGGTCTTACTAAAAATTATAGCTTAGTGAACAATATGATTAAATATACTTTTAATTCAACATCAATTTGGAAATCAATTTGCTAATTTTTATATAAAAATACTGTTGAGCTGCCATTCTGACTGGAATGAGATAAAATCTTAGAGTAGTTTTGATCTTATCTGCAATTATTCTCTAATTGCTAGAGATGTTGAACATTTTTTCATATACTTGTTGGTTGATTGTATATCACTTTCTGAGAAGTGTCTGTTCAGTTCCTTGGCCCATTTATTGATTGGGTTATTTGTTATTTTTGTGTTTAGATTTTTGAGTCCTTTATATACCCTAGAGATTAGTGCTCTATCTAACATGCAAGTGGAAAAATTTTGCTCCCAAGCTGTAGGCTCTCTATTCACCTCACTGATTATTTCTTTTGCTGAGAAGAAGCTTTTTAGTTTGAATCCATACCATTTATTAATTATTGATTTTAATTCTTGTATTATAGGAGTCTTATTAAGGAAGTACAGGCCTAATCCAATATGATGGAGATTGGGGTCTACTTTTTTCTTCTATTAGATGCAGGGTCTCTAGTTGTATTATTAGGTCCTTGATCCACTTTGAGTTGAGTTTTGTGCATGGTGAGAGATAGGGATTTAATTTCATTTTGTTGCATATGAATTTCCAGTTCTCTCAGAACCATTTGTTGAAGAGGCTATCTTTTCTCCAATGTACATTTTTGGCACATTTGTCAAATATAAGATAACAGTAATTATGTGGGTAAATCTCTGTGTCCTCTATTCTGTACCATTGGGCTACCAATCTATTTTGGTGCCAATACCATACTATTTTTGTTACTATTGCTCTGTAGTATAGTTGAAGGTCTGGTATAGTGATGCCACCTACTTCACTCTTTCTGCTAAGGATTGCTTTAGCTATTCTGGGCCTCTTATTTTCTAGATGAATTTTATGATTGCTTTTTCTATTTCTATGAGGAATGTCATTGAGATTTTCATTGGAATTGCATTAAATCTGTATATTACTTTTGGTAGTATGATCATTTTGACAATATTAGTTCTGCCTATCCAAGAACAAGGGAGATCTTTCCATCTTCTAAGGTCTTCTTTAATTTTTTTCTTTAGTGTTCTGTAGTTTTCATTGTAGAGGTCTTTCACCTCTTTTGTTAGGTTGATTCCCAAGGTTTTTTTTTTTTAGGCTATTGTAAATGGGGTAGTTTTCCTCATTTCCCTTTCAGAGGATTTGTCACTGATATACAGAAATGCTTTGGATTTATGGGTGCTGGTTTTGTATCCTGCTACTTTGCTGAATTCATTTACTAGTTCTTGAAGTTTTCTAGTGAAATTTTTGGGGTCTTTCAGGTATAGAATCATATTGTCAGCAAAGAGTGCTAATTTGAATCTGTCTAATTGCTAATTTGAGTCTGTCTAATTTCATCTGTCTAATTGCTCTGGCCAATGTTTCAAGAACTATGTTAAATAGAAGTGGTGAAAGAAGGCATCCCTGTCTTGTTCCAGTTTTTAGAGGGAATGCTTTCAATTTTTCTCCATTTAGAACAATGTTGGGCTTTTGGGGGGGGCTTAGCATAGATAGCTTTTATAATGTTGAGATACGTTCTTGTTATCCCTAATTTTCTAGTGTTTTGAACCTGAAGGGGTGCTGTATTTTGTCGAATGCTTTTCCTGAGTTTATTGAGATGATCATATGGTTCTTATCTCTAAGTCTATTGAATCAACTTGCCAATTTTTATATAAAAATACTGTTGAGGTCATAATTTGGATATCATCAAGTATATTGATTAATTTTGGAGAACTGGGACCATAACAGTATTGTATCTTCCAGTGCACATGCATGCAATATTCCTTTTATTTTCATCTTTAATTGTCTTGGCAATTAATGTTTTGTAGTTTAAAAAAATTATTCTTTTAAAAATTATTTATACATAAAGGTTTGGTTCATTTTGACATAATTATATATGCATGCATAATTTCCTCCATCCTATCCCTAATGCCTCCTCTTTCCTTCCTTTCTTCCCTTCTCAGTTCTCTCCTCTACTGACTTCTATTTATTTATTGTTTTGTAAATTGCTATTTTATAAATAAACATAAAAGCAGAATTCACTGTGGTGTATCCATATATGTACACAGCATAATTTTGTCAAATTCATTCTGCATTTCCTCTATTTTGCTAACCCTCACCCCTCATACTCCCTTCTCTACTTTATTGATCTTCCCTATATCCTTGTGAGATCTGATCCTCTCCTTTTTTGCCTTAATTTGATGTAGTTTCCACATATGACAGAAAAATTTGACTTGATTTTCTGAGTCTGACTTATTTCATTTAGCATAATGTTCTCCAGTTCCATTCATTTACTGGCCAATGCCATAATTTTATTCTTTATGGCTGAGTAAAACTCCAATGTGTATATATACCACATTTTCTTAATCCATTCATATATCGACAGGCATCTGGGCTGCTTCCATAACTTGGCTATTGTGAGTTGACCTCCTGTAAACATTAATGTGCCTGTATCACTGTAATATGCTGATTTTAGTTGTTTTTTTTTTTTTGATAAATAACAAGGTATGGGAAAACTGTATCTTAGGTGGGTCTATTCCTATTCTTTTGAAAAATATCCATCCTGTAAAAAACGTTATTCTTAAGTATTTTATGTTTTTGAAGCTATTGTACCTGATATTACTTTGAAAATTAATTTTCAATGATTTGTTGCTCATATATAGAGACAATATAGTTTTGCATTTTGATCTTGCATTCTGCAAACTCACTAAATACCTTTCATTTCTTAGTTCTAGTAACTGTTTTGGAAATTCCTTAGGACTTTTCATGTTGTTAATGGATGGTAGCAATTTAAATTCTTCCTTTCTAAACTGGATACATTTGTTTCTCCTGCTTCCCAGCCTTTCTGGTTTTATTTGCTGATTAGGACATTTAGTACCATGTTGAAGAGAAGTGGTAAAAGTAGAAATCCATGCTTTGTTCTCTGTTATGGAGAATGTGCCCAATATTATTTTACTATTAAATACGATAATAACTGTATGATGTATTTGATGTATATGTGTGTACATGTATATATGTGTGTGTGTGTATATATATATATATATATATATATATATATATATATATATTATGATATTAGATGGAGAAATTTGTCTTCTACTCCAAGTCTCCTGATAATTTTTCCTAACAGTGGAAGCTGAATTTTTTATTATTATTCATTCATCATTGCTGAAAGCTTCACAGTATCTATTAAGTCATAGATGCATATCACCAAAAAACTTTAACCAACCTGGAATACTAACTTTTAGGAAAAAAATGATATACAACTTCTTCTACAACTTTTTAAATGTGACCTTTTTAAATACACTGCCACATTCAATCGTCAAATATCAGTGCATTACTAAAAAGTTCTATCATGACTCCCTCTCTCATTATGAATTATTGGTAAGATTTCCCAACATTATGAAGCTCTTGTTTGTAGAAAACTAACTGCATCACTTACTTGTTCACTTTGAATTTAACTTTGCCTACAAATTATGTACAGATGGATTTTATGTGTGGTACTATCTCTTATAGCATTATCCAATGGTTTTTGTCTTGTTTTCTCTTCATTCTGGTTATATCTTCACAGTATTTCACTAAAATGACTTCTTTTGCATTTACTATTTCCTTTTGTATTAGAATTATACCTTCTATGGCATGTCTGCTCTTTCTTTTATGTTTAACAGATACATATCATTTGTACTTATTTATGTAAGCATACTGTTATCATTTGACACATGTATACAAGTTCTGATGTCCAAATCTGGGTAATCAGCTTTTTATCTCCTCAAATATTACAGCATTTCTGTTCTTTAGAGTCTCCATCCTGAAACAGAATTGATCAAATACCATAAGCATAGACATGTTGCAAATATTTGGTGCCCATGTGACCAGGAGGAAAATTAAGAAAGACATTTGGCTTTCCTGCTAGTCACATAGTCACTTCTCAGCATCTTTGCATTGAAATAGTACAACATAGCTGGGTTCTGGTGGATGGAATATGGGCATAAGTGAGATAAGCCATATCCAGGCCTGGCTGCACAATATCTCTTATCTTCTGCTAGGTTCTTCCTCTCCATTCAAGGAAAGCTAAAGATTCATGGTCTAGAACATGATGCTAAGAAACCAGGGGTCTGCACTTTTCTGTGGGGAAGCTGGTTCAAGCCATCCAGTCTGTGGTATTTTGTTAGAGCAGTCTAAAGGGACTATAATAGACATGGCTATTTTGCATACCCGATCATCTGTTATTTTGAGAACATTCGTTAAAATACACTTTATAATTTAAGAACAAAGCAAAACAGCAACAACAGCAACCAAAACTTCATCTCATTTAATATCATCTCCTAAGTCTTTACTTCTTTTCCTCCTACCCTAAGTGATTACATCCCTCCTTCCTCCCTCTCACAGCACAAGAAATATTCTCTCCCTGGCTCCCATAGTTTGAATTTGAAAGTTCCCCCAAAGCCCATATGTTATTCCTCAGCTTGACACTACTGGGAAGTGGTGGAGACTTGAGGGGCCATGTGAAAGGTCTTTCTATCATTGAGGATGTACCTGTGAAGGGTAAAATGGAATCTCAGTCCCTTGTCTTCTTTCTTTTGTTCCTGGTCATGTTGTGAGCAGGTTTTGCTATACCTAACATTCCTGGCATGATGTGCTATCTCCTACCAGAGACTTAAAAGCAAAGGATCTGTCTGATTATGAACAGAATCTTACCAAACTCAGCCAAAATAAACCTTTTCTCTTTATAAATTCATTATCTTAGGTATTTGTTATAGTGACAGGAAGCTGACAATACGAGAACAAAAACAACTTAAAGTTTCCAACATGCATGTAAAATTCTCTTTAGTTACTTAACATACTTAAGTATACTTTTGGATGATGTTTTTGAAACTTTAGAAATCAGCTTTCTATTTTTTTTTCTCATTTCTATTGTGTTTGAGCATCTGTCTACCTGGAACTTCATTGTGTTCTGTAGAGTGATTTCATGTCCTGTACTAAAGATACATCATGTTAAACAATAAAAAGTTCCAACAAGAGCTTTTCATTAAAATGACATCATGTAACAGGTCAAAGTTGGGTTTGAACTTGTGGATAATAAGATTCCTACAGTTTTATGACTGTACATCCTTCTTTTTAAGCCTTGGTGGCAACTCAGCCTCTAGACAAGTGGACCTTATATTCCCCACTGAATTTATAATGAACAGATAGAACATTATTCATCTTCTGTTCTCTTTCACTGGACAAACAGTTGAGCTACACTTGAAGACTTAAATCCTAGAGATTCTTTACTTTAATAAAGTATTGATTTTTATAGGGGCCACACAATGACCTTAGTTTGTTTGGAGAGAGCTTAGTAAGAATCAAATACATCTTCCTCCTTCTTCATTTATCCCTGGTGGAATCAGTTCCTGATTGAGGTCAAGGTTTTAGTTTGGCAAATATAACAGTCTTATTAAACCTCTGATGGCAGGTCCATGATTATTCAAGCATCTCAGTAGTTATGGTTTAGACATTAGGAGTCCCCCAAAAGCTCATGTGTGAAATAATGCAAGAAAACTCATAGGTAAAATGATTGGTTTATGAGAGACTTAACCTAATCAGTAATTAATTATCTGGTAGGGTTTAACTAGCTGGTAGGGTGTGGCTGAAGGTGGTGGGGTCATTGGGGATATGCCTTTGGGTATATTGTATATGATGAACAAAGTCTTTCTCTGATTCCTGGTTGCCCTAGGCCACTTTCCTCTGGCACAATTCTTCCACCATGATGTTCTACCTCACTCTGGGCCCAGAGCAATGGAGTTGGCTACCTACATATAAAGACCTCTGAAACTGTAAGCTCCCAAATAAACTTTCGCTCCTCTTATTGGTCTTGTCAGGCATTTTGGTCAGAGTAGTGAAAAAGCTGATTAAAGCAGAAGTTGGTATCAGAAGTGATGTCATTGCTCTAACTATCCTCACCATGTGGTACAGAAGCTTTTTGAACTCTTTGAAAATTGTGAGAAGAATTTTGGAAAGTTTAGAGATGAACCCTGGAGAAGTTTTAGAATGCTGTAAGTAGAGCTTAATGGATGAGAGCTCTCCTGGTGGGAGCTTAGGGGACCAGAATGCCCACAGGACTATGGACAGTAAAGACAGGGTTTGTGAGGATTGAGGACCAGAAGGAGGATTCTATTGGAAATGGGACTGAAGGTCACTCGTGTTACATTCCGGCTAAGAAGTTGTCTATGTTTTGTCTGTTCCTGGGACTTTCTGTGAGGCTGAATTTAAAAGTGATGGACTAATTAATCTAGTGGGGAAATTTCAAAGTAGCATAGGCTTCAGGTGTTGGCATGGATACTGCTTGAATCTTCTAGCCAAGTTTGTTGTGATAATAAGGAGCAGAAAACAGAGTGGAGAGATTTGAAAAACTTGGATTTGAAAAGTGGGAGCAAAACTGGGGCTAAGGAAGTTGCAGTTATTAAAGATATAGCCATTAAAGAGACACTGATGAATACTTTACCCAACCCTTTACCCGATCAATAGGAAAGAGAGCTTGAGGGCATCTCAGGAATTGGCAAGACCACACCCATCTCCAGCTCAAGGGTTTAAAGTAACAATTGTTTTAAGAAGAGACCAGTGTGTCACCCTACTTGCCGCAGGGGTTGGGGTGGAGAAGGAGGTTATGGGGGGGGGTTATAGAAAGTTGTTTCACCCTGCTCAACTCAGGCACTCAGAGTTTCTGTAGCTGTGGTCCCTGGAGGACTGGCTACTTCTTGAGATGGTGGCAGACCTTGGCAGCAACCATGTGGTACTGGTTCTGCTGGAATGCAGGATGCTGGAGTCAGAGGGTCATGGGGGGGTTCTATGGAGATTTCAAAGGAAGGCCTGGGAAGCCATACAAAATGCAATTGGGTCAGAACCCCTGTTGGCTGCTGCTGATAGGGCAATAAGTACAGATGTGAAAAGGAAGTCAAAGCTGCAGTGGTGACTCCCCAAATTAATAAATGTCAGTACCATGGAATGTCTGCTGAGGAAGGCTGCAGGAATAAAGCACATACAAGCCAAGAGAGAGGCCATCTGGGCCACAAGTAAAGCCACAGGGGCAGAGCTACCCAAGCCCTTTGGAGAGAGTATCACTATGCCATGGGTTCCAGATGCCAGAATGGAAGTATAGGGTTTGTTTGCTCATCTGGATTTCCATCTTGCTTTGGTCCCGTTCCTTCTTTCTATGCCCCTATTTCTTCACATAGAAATGTTTAATATGTACTTTTACATACTGTATATGTGTAACATGCTTTTGAATTTTACTGGTGCTCATGCTAAGAGTTTGCCTTGAGTCTCAGATGAGAGTCTGGACTTGGACTTTTGGGTAATCCTAAAACTGTTGAGACTATGGAACTCTTCAAATGGACTAAATTTATTTTGAATTGTAAGATGGGAATAAACTTTTGGAGGCTTTTGTGGTTTAGATATTAGGTGTCCCCAACAAGCTTATTGTGAAAAAATATAAGAGAAGCTCAGAGGAAAAATGATTTAGTTACAAAAACTTAACCTAATCAGTACATTGATTCGATGGTGATTAACTTGGTGGTAACTGTAGGCTGATAGGCATAGCTGGAGGAGGTGGGTCACTGGGGCATGACTTTGTGTTTTAAATTTGTCATGGTGAGGTGAGCTCTTTCTTTGCTTCCTGATGCCATGCTCTCAGTTGCTTTCCTCCACCACACACTTCTGCCATGATGTTCTGTCTCAGCTCAGGCCCTGAGGAATGAAGTCAGCTATCCAAGGACCCAGACCTCTGAAACCATGAGTACCAAATCAATTTTCTCCTCCTATAAAATTGTTCCTTTCAGGACTTTTGGCATCCAAAACAACAACAACAACAACAACAACAACAAAAACAATTGACTAATACAACATACAAAGGTTGATGTTTCTGCTATTTCCGCCAAAGTCTCTAGTGTGTGGAGAATGTAAATCAATTCATTCTATGTCAATGAAACATCACATTAGATGTGTCTTTCTGGATTTCCTTGAAAGAGTACCACTCACTCCAGGGCTCTATAAAACAAAGTATGATTGATATTGATTTAGATGGCCTAGTTAATAAGGCAACTGCAAAAGATTACTCAAGGGAGCTACTGATTAAGCAGTGTTGTTTTATAATCATTATGGCATTAATTGATTAATTAATTAATTGATTTTCTGCAGATGGTGATGAAGCATTTGAAAAGCTAGCTATGGAGGGTGGAAAGTGTGGTTTCTTGAGAAATCTAGGAATTTTTATGGGACTACTAATTTCCATAGAAATAGAAGAGACTAGTAACCCTTAATATAAAGAGAATGATTCAATATAATGTCTACTTGGGGACATCAAATGGCTCATTGTTAACTAGGGTCTTCACAATCTAACCGTGTTAGAGTCAGCTAATTGGGGAATCCTGTAATTTTTAAATTCAGTCTAGGAACTTGATTTTTTCACTGTATAGTGATCAGAGTTTAAAAAGAAATTTGAGCTTGTATTGTAGAAGTCTTTCATGTTGATTGAATCCTTAGTGTTTTGTGTCCTGGATTTCAGGTTTTTAAATGTCTTTGTCACAATGTGTGTATATATATCCACATACATCTTGCATAGGAATTTGACCAGATACCAGATAGGCAAGTCTTATTTTTATTTGGAAAGTGCTGTATAATAGACAAATACAACACAAAGGGTAACTGACTTATAAAAGCCCTGTAATAATACAAATGTACAGAATTCCTACTTTAGGTTTTGCATACAATCGTCTCTAAGACTTTACTTGGAAAATAAATGCCAGCCTTAGTGGTAGAATTATTAGTTTTGTATGAGCAGATGCATTTTGAAGCACTTGAGGTTACTCTGCTGAAAAGTTGTTATTTAATATGAACCTCTGAAGGGAAATGGTAACCATGATTTCTTCATGATGGAAGTCTCCACACTGGTTGGCTCTGGTGAGGCTGTTATTATTTCCCTTTTCTTTACAACAAGACTTAGGTTTAATTTTTGCATAGTCAATGGTTTAGGCATGGCCAGAACTCTCTATCCCCAAGCCAGCTCTGAAATGTTGGGCCATATTTTAGTGCCATTTCCTGTCTGCTCAAATCACATCCAATATTTATTCTGCCTTTGGAATTCTTGTCGGCTTTCATATTCATAATTTAATTCCCAAAGATACCTTCTAAAGTTATTTGGGGGATTTTCTAGAAAAAGAAGCTAATGATCAGAATCAATTAGTTCACAAACCATCAGTCAGTGGCATAGTTGGACTTGAAGCAGGAATAGTGTTCTTCATCCACTGCATACTCCCGTGCCTCATATCTCTGTCTTCCTGATTTCTGTGCTGTGCAAGTCTGTATGCTTGTTTTTCTCTCAGCAGATTTTTGGTGGATCGCATTAGCTAATCCACTATGCAGTTAAACCCAAAGAACCTCAGAAAAGAGGGTGCATGAGCATCATTTATCTCCTCTGCTTATTATGAATTCCAGTGCTAGTTCTTTTGGTACAAGTTCCATAGAACTATTCCTGGGAAAGCTATCCATTTGTGATGAAATTGTGGCCACGTCTCCTGCTGTTACTTGAAAACTGATTTCCTCCACATGCTCCTGAGCTTGTACTGGGCACATGGATGCCCAGCCAGATTCTGGCCTCATATTTCCTTATTGGTAGGGTTGACCATAAGAGCAGGGTTTTTTGTGACACCTTGAGTCTGAGATTTAAGATATCCAAGCAAGTTCCCTGTACCTTCCCATGAGCTAAGAAAAAGGGATTTTCTGCCAAGTCTCAACCTTACAGGATATGGTGAAGAGTCACATGGAGGAACTCAGGTCCCTAAAGGCTTTTTGCATGTTGATATTTCTAATTACTTTAATTTAAATGTATTTCTTTGTTTATTTATTTTTTGGTGCTAGGGATTGAAACCAGGACTATGCAGCCTAGGTGAACACACTACTACTAAGGTATGCCCCCAGCCCTTGTTTATTTTTTAATTAGTTTGTTCTTTCTTGATATACATGACAGTAAAGTGTTTTTTGACATGCCATACATCCATAGAATTAAGTATAACTTGTTCCAATTAGGATCCCATTATTGTGGTTGTATATGATGTGGAGTTACATTGGTCACATATTCATATAAAAGGATAGGAAAGATACATCTGATTCATTTTACTGTCTCTTTTATTCCCATTTCCCCTTCCTTCCCTTTAGTTTAGTCCCATGAACTTCTCATCTTACCCTCCCTTGTTGTGGGTTAGTATCCATATATCAGAGAGAATATTCTGCTTTTGGATTTGGGGGGACTGGTTTATTTCACTTAGCCTGATCTTCTCCATTTCCATCCATTTACTGGCAAATGCCACAATTTTATTCCTCTTTATGGCTGAGTAATATTGTATTGTGTATATGTACCATGTTTTCTCTACCTATTCATCTGTTGTCGAGCACCTTGGTTGTTTTCATAGCTTGGCTA
The DNA here is from genome assembly GCF_048772815.1 of Callospermophilus lateralis. Lineage (NCBI taxonomy): Eukaryota > Metazoa > Chordata > Mammalia > Rodentia > Sciuridae > Callospermophilus > Callospermophilus lateralis. The sequence continues at coordinate 12,822,019 of NC_135320.1, forward strand.
TTATGAATTAAGTTGCTGCAAACACTGAAGTGGCTGCATCACTGTAGTATGCTGATTTTTAGGTCCTTCCCCCAAAGACTTTTGTGAACAGAGCTACCTGTCACTTTGGAAAATTCACCTTGGATCCAAGAGAAATGATTAATCTACGTTAAGCCACTAGATTGTTGTTGAATCTCCTCATTATTGCAGCTAAGTTTTCCTGAATATGTTAGTTGACTTTTTGTTGCTGTGACCAAACTAGAAGACAAGACCAGTTTATAGGAGAAAACGTTTATTTTGGGAACATGGTTTCAGAGGTTCAGTCCATGGTCAGTCAACTCCATTGCTCTGGGACTGAGGTGAGGTAGAAAACCATGGCGGACAAGGAAAGCTGCTCAGAGTTACTACCCAGTAAGACCATTCAAACTAGGATGGACTGGTTAGGTTACAGCTTTCACAATTCTATCATTTTTCCTCTGAACATTCCTGCATTAACAGGAGGTTTTGGGGGGATACCTCAGATCTAAACCATAATATTCAGCTAATGTAGCTTATGGTAGAAGGTAGCATTCTAGGACCAGACCCATGGAAGCCTCCCTTTTGGAGGTCTTCTGTGTGAGGCTTACCGCAAATAGCCAGAGAATATAACATGTAATCTGTAAAGTGATGAGTGTCCTGGGATAAGGTAATAAAGACTGGGGATTAGGGATCACTGGAAAAAGTTCTGAGAAAATTCCTCAGGCCCACAAAGGATTTAATCATAGAATAAATATGAGTAGAAGTTACTTGAGGGAAGCAGGAGGAGCTGGAAGCAAGGCTCTGAGTCAGGCTCATCAAGCTTGAGAAACCACAAGGAGGTCATGGCACCCAAAGCAACATTAGTGTCAGTGATCTAGCTCTACAAAACAAACCACCCCAGAATCTAGTGGCTCACGTCACAGTCCTTTATAGCTTTCAGTTCCACGGGGTGGCAAAGTGGACTTCTTTCACCTGGACTGTGCTGATGGCCTCAGGTGAACCAATGGTTCTACAGTTGGGAGATGATCCGAGTAGCTCCTCCAGGGGCTTGATCAGGCTGTTGGGTGGTCTTTCTCACCAGGTCATGCCTCATCTTTAAGGAAGCCAGCTCAGGCTTCTCTATATTAGGAAGAGCCCAAGTGGCCGCTGCTGGCTCCTGAAAGCCACGTCTCCCCAAAGCCCCACATTCTACTTCTTAAAGTTCCAAGACCAACCCAGATGCCAGGGGTGGGAAGTTGCTTTCCTCTTTGGGAAGAATGGCAACTTTGGAGGGGCTAGGGGGAAATCTCCATGGCCATCTTTATAGACTTTCTGCTGCAAGAGTAAACTAGGATGACAAAATCCAGGAATAACCAGAGCTAAGCCTATGGGTCTACTGGGTCCTATCGAGACTCTGTCACTGTTTTCATCATTCTTCAGGTTCTGGAAAATTATATGAGAGAATCTCCAAAACTATTGGCAATAGATTGCCTCAGTGAAAACCATTGGCCCTCCATGTGTGAAAGTGCCTTGTTCATGGAGTCAACCAACCATGAGTTCAAAATATTATTTTAAAATAAATATATACAGACTTTTCTTTCTTGTTATTATTCTCTATAACGACAATAAACCAACTATTTATATAAGATTTTCATGATGTTTGTGTAGAAATAATCCAGCTAAAAATGACATAAAGTGTGTGAGAGGATACACGTAGGTTACATGGAAATCCTACACCGTTTTGTATGAGGGACATGAGCATCTGCAGATTTGGGTGTTAATAGAGGGTCCTAGAGTCAAACCCCTGGGACATGAAGGGATGATTCTGTTGTGGAGAGTAAGCCCCCTTATCTGCAGTTCCACTTTCCAAATTTTCATTTACTCCTGGTTGAGTGTAACCTGAAAAAGTACCTTAACACTATATAGTAGAGATACAGAAGGGAATCAAGATATTCTGAGAGAAAGAGGGAGAAGGAGGGAGGGGGTGAGAGGAGGAGAGGGAGAAAGAGAGTCAGGGAGGGAGGGAGAGGGAGAGGGAGACTACAGTCATATGACTTTTATTATAGTATATTGTTATAACTCTTCTACTTTATTAGTATTGTTGTTAATATATTATGATGTCTCAGTTTAAAAATCAAACTACATCATGGATGCAAAGAAGAAAACAGTACATTTAGGATATAGTACCCACCTGTGGTTTCAAGCATCCACTGGGGTCCTGGAATGTAATGACCAAGCAGGGCACTACTGCTACTACCAAGTACATAATCTATATTTGGGCTTACTTTTTTGCAGAAATCGGGAAGACCTTTTATCCACTGTGTGGTTTAATTCAGAACAGCAATTCAGAGTGAGGACATGGATGCCCAGAGATTAAGTGACTTTCCCAGGAAGGAACGTGTGGCAGAGCTGGGCTTTGTACTCACAGCCTTCCTCTGGGACCCTCTGTGGCCAGGAGATGTCCCATGTCCCAGAAGAAGCAGAAGGTGTGAGGTTTGAGGTATTACCCAGGGAATTCTCTCTACAGGGAGAAAGGAACTCCTAAAAATAACAAGGAGAGGGAGATTTCTCTAGGAAGAGCCAAGAGGCAGCTTTTACTAATATGGACTTTCTTGGTCGCCAGGAAGTGCTTTGTTTCAAAAACAGCTGGTGCCTTTCCAGCGGGAGACTTGGCGCTGGTACTCTTCACCTCATGCTCGGGATTCACTGGCTTGAGTGCGTGGGAGGGAGATCTCTGGAACCGCTGGGACATGGCTCCTTACTCTTACTAATGCCCAGATATTTATGCCTGGGAGAAAAGGGACCAGAAGACCAGAAGGAAGGAAGGTTCCTCCCCTTTCTTCCCCGAAGTTGGGGTTGCTAATGTTGAGCAAGCATCTGAAAACACAGCTGAGGTAACTTGACAAGACTGTCTGAAGAACCAGTTTTGAGCTTGTCTCATTGGAATTTGCCAATATTTATAATCAGGTGTTCAGGTTTTAACAAGTGAAATGTTAGAGATAGAGGGTACACACACACACACACACACACACACACACACACAAAGGCGATCCACACTTCAATTTTAAGTGCAAACTTTATTTAGTAAGTACTTGTTTGCTGGGTTCTGTGGTCACGATTGTTTTGTATTAAAGGAATTCTCATGAGGACCTTATAAAGTCTGCACTACTATTTTGTCTGCCCTACATTTTAGGACACTGAGGCTCAGAGAGGTTAAATTGCTTAGTTACAAGATAGAAAAGTGTGGAGCTCAAAGTTAGAGGGGTTATGTTTTCCCTTCCAAATTGGCTGATGATGAATTCTGGGTCATGTGTGGTGTTCATTATATTTGCAAGTACACATGTGTGCATGTGTGGGCATCCATGTGTGCATTCGTGTGTGTGTGTGTGTGTGTGTGTGAGAGAGAGAGAGAGAGAGAGAGAGAGAGAGAGAGAGAGAGAGAACGTGGTGTTTTGGAAATACATGTATTAGCCTGTATAACCCTCATTAAAATTTTTGTTTTTCTCATCCTTATGGGGCCATTCGTCCTTGACGCCAGGGCTTCATTTATCACTTGCCATTTCTTATCAGCCTGTAGTCCCTAGAGAGCTATTTCCCTTGGAAGATGGATGTGGACAGAGCTTTTTGGGTAAAGAGAATGTTCTGTTTCCACAGGGCTTTCTGCTGAGTGTTTTCAGCAGACATATATACACTGTTATTTGAGTACCAGGTCCAACTCTGAGTCTGGTTTGTAGACTACTTTATTTCTTGGCTGTGGTACAGATTTGGTTTCTATGATTATATGCATTAGAAAGAAAACTTTCATTCTGCAAAGTGAACAGTAAAATCTAGGTATCTGAAAAATAACTATATATATATATATATATATATATATATATATATATATATATACCCTTGCTTACTTTGTATGCTTTATCACATTTTATATTATGTTCTAGACTTGTCCTTACTTTAGTAGTTAGAAATTATCCCTGCATAAATAGATGAAAAGTTCATCTGTTCCAGTAGCTTGGGAGGCTGAGGCAGGAGGATCACGAGTTCAAAGTTAGCCTCAGCAAAAAGTGAGCCACTAAGCAATTCAGTGAGACCCTGTCTCCAAATAAAATACAAAAAAATAATGCTGGGATGTGACTCAGTGGTTTAGTGCCCCTGAGTTCACTCCCTAGTACAAAAAAAAAAAAAAAGTTCATCTGTGTTTATAGTATAACTTCTGATCTCTTTGTTCCAAGCTCTGGATTATGTGCCACGGGGCATTAGAAGATGCATGCATTAGTTTTCTAGGGCTGCATCACAAAGTACCAAAGACTAGAGGGATGAAACAACAGAAATTTATTTTCTCTAGGCTTGGGGGCTAGAAGTTCAAGATCAAGGTGTTGGGAGGGTTGATTCCTTCTAAGCTCTTGCTCCTTGGCTTATATACAGCTGTCTTCTTGTTGTATCTTCACATGATCTCCCCTCCACATGTTAATGTCCTAATCTCCTCTAATAAGGATATTAGTCATATTGGATTAGGACCTACCATAATGACATTCGTTTGTCTTAAATACCTCATTAAAGACTATCTCCAAACAAAGTCATACTTTGAGGTTTTAGCATATGGATTTTTTTAAGACACACAAGTTGGTCCTTAACAGAGCCTTAGGTCCTTTACAGTCTAAGGCAATCACTGCCTAGGTGAGCTCAAGATTCTGAAAGTGGATGAGGCAAGCCATAGCAACAGTAACTGCCTGTTGTTGCTCCAGGATTCAGAGGAGGTGGCCAGGCCTTTTGAAAAGGTTCCATGGTCTGCTGGGTGTCCCAGAGAGTTAGGCCTAAATCAGGAAGGGTTAGGCCTAAATCAGCTTCTGAGCTGGAAAGACCTACTCCTCTTGTTTGGCTTAACTTCCTGTTCTACACAAATAAGGCATTCTTATGCTGTGAAAGAAGGACAGAAACCATGTCTCCATGTGTGCTCAGAGAGTTACAACTTCTGGTTATTCACGGCTTCTCAATATATTGCTCATGGGCTCAAAAATATATTTCGTATTTTTTAATTGGTGGGGGTTTCCCTACTTTTTTACATGAAATGGATTCTTTATATTTTAATACAATAAAAGCCAAGGGATGCATTGCAGTAGATCCATTTGTTAAGAATCCATGTGTCCCGAGGAAATGTTACTATTTTCTGTTGTTGTTATTGTTTTTTTTAACAGTTAATATAGTGTATGTACTTAGAGTTAGCAATTGGATTTTCTTTGACCTCAAAAATTCTTGTAAACCAAAGCTCTAAATATGAACCGCGTTTTTCATTTTTATTTTTTTTCCTACCTCCCACCTCAAACACATCTACATTTTTCTATTGGATTCAAAAAGCCCAGTGAAGTCTCTGAGCAGGGGGGAAAAACTAGCAGCATAAAAGATTCCTTCCAAACATGTTAAGCAAATGCTTTCTTATTTTAATCTTTCAATTTGATTTATTGAGTATTCAAAGTCAGTCCCAGCGACCCATCCCAGCAAACCCCAGCCCGTGGAGATAAATATTCTCACTGACTCTTAGCTGCGTTTGGCAATCTATTCATGGATAGTTTTTATTGCACCCCTAAGGAAATAAGAGCACTGTGTATTCTAGGGAAAAAAAACACTCCTTTCAAACATCCCTTTTTCCACGGCTGTGTGTATGCCCTGTGAGGCGTTCCTCGGTGGCCATGAACAGAATGGCTTTCTGTAGAGCTGCCGCCCCTGTCTCAGGCGGCCGACTCAGTGTCTGTGTGGGGAATTCCTGTTCCTGGCCCAAACCCACAGGCCTTCGCTCGGAAGGCCATAGCACACACTCTCTTTTTCTTGCTTGGAAAGGATCTGTGCCCTGGAGACTCTTCCATAGAATTCAGAAAGAGAAAAAAAAAAAAAAAAAAAAAAAGAGGTGGAGATGGGGGGAAACTTTCATGCACATCCCTGATTGGAAAAATTCAACTTGGTCTTTGTAAAGCAGACTTTTCTCTGGATCTTTCTACTCCTCCTAGGGCCTTATCTGAGTGAACAGGGCATTCTCCTGATGTCCCAGATGACGAGGGCTGCTCTGTCTGGAAGGACCTGAGCATTTCAGATTTAAATGAACCCATCCAGGAAACAGTATGGATTCCTGAGTTGTGCACCGGTGTCTCAGTATGCTTTATGCTACTGTAGGAGAGGCAGTGGTCTTCAGGCAGAGCTGCATGCTCATATCTTTACCTGCCTCTGCCTCCTCAGATGAGAAAGTTCTGAAATAGGACCGTTAACTCCCTACAGACTGTGTGTTGTGAATTGCAGGGTGCAATGGTGGAAGAAAGCCATGAGTCCAAGGCAACTTCTGCTTGCAGGTATTTTGGGAACTACCTGAAAGAGGGAGGCCCCTGGCGGGTAGGGGAGACCTGTAGTTTCTACATCTTCCCTGGATCATTAGAATCCCCTAGGAGAGCTTTGGAAAAATAGAGACTTCCAAGTCCTGCCCAGGAGAGTCTGATTCATAAACATGTAGGAGAAGCACCTTAGGACGTGTGTGTTTCTTTAAAAGTTTCATGTGTGATTCTGACTTCAGCAAGTTTTAGGAACCATTTATTTTGATGAATTCTGATGTTCTGTGAGGCTCTAAGAAGCAGATCACTGGGAAGAAAAGACCAGGAAGAGAAATCCTTCCAAGTCCAGCCCAGCTCTCATAACTCTTCCTCTGTATTTGATCAAATGCTGGCAGCATCCTCCAGTTAAAACCCTGAGTAGATGCAGAACTGATATTCTGACGTTTCTAGGCACACTTTCTGCCTGTTGGGCAAGGGAAGCCCAGGGTCAAGGGAAGGAGGCCTTCTGTCCAAGATGCCCCTGTAGTTATGCAGCACAAGGAATCCAGAGACCTTCCTGTCCATCCAGTAGATAGCCTCTTAGGAGACTTCATCCTGGTGACCTCAAGTGCTTACATTTCAACAAGCTCTCCTCTTCAAAGCCTAACTCCTTGGAAATCAAAAACCTCTTTTATCAAACTGAAATATTTCCCTAACTTGGGTCACTTTAATACCCTTTGCAGATTGAGACACTGACTCTAAGGAAACGCTATGTCTAACAGACTCGAACATCTCTAACCTGAATAACAGGGGCAGAGCTTCATATTATTGAAATAACTTTTTCCCTTGAGATAATCATCTGAACTATCTACTGATAACATTTTAGTTAAAAGTAAAATGCTTTTATATCAGCAACTGCATGTCCAAGCAAAGATAACAGAGACATGAAACGTGGCACATGGTGGGCACAGAGCCTTGAGGTTCATGAATATGCATTGATTGATGGATCGTGTGGATGACCAGAGATTTAGGACAGCTTGGTTGAATATTTAACTCACTTAATTATTTGATTTATTTATTATCTATATAGCTTGTTTAGAATAAATGAACTGCATTACAGTGAATCAATAAATCACATTTATTTATTTAGAATAACTGGATCGAATTATCATATTTGTTTGAGGCCTTCCTGTCTTTCAGAAAATTGGGAATTCACTCTAAGGCTGGGAAAATTTTGAGTCCCTACTTCTCAGAAATGCCATAATCCTTGTTTATAAAACAACAATCCAAACTAAACAATCAATCAAAAAGCAAAACCATAACAGAGTCCCATGCCTGGGTAGGCTCTCTTGGCTGTACAGATAGCTTCAGGGTACTTCTACAACTTGAAGGGCAAGGAACAAAGTTGCCTTCTTTGTTCAGTCATTCTGTGGCTACAGAGAAGCTGATACTAACATGGCAGAACTTCTTCTCTCTGGGGGATGCTTACATGCACTTTTCCTTGTTCCTGTCTCTAATGCACATAGACACAATAGGCAATGAACATCAAGTGAACATAAGAAGACTCTCAAAGGTGGAAAGAAGAAGGCAAACTGGCTCAAGACTTAAGTTCCCTGGTGCTATAGTCTGAATATTTGTGCATACCTCCATTCATAGGTTGAAAGCAATTGAACATGAAGGCAATTGAAGGTGCTTATATTGAGAGGTGATTAGATCTAATACAGAGCCCTCATGACTGGTATTGGCATTCTTATAAAAGAGATCCCAGAGAATTCCCTCCCTTCCTACCAATTAAGAACATAGCTAGGAAGCTGTCTCTCATTAGATGCTGATTCTGCCATCTTATTCTTGGATTTCTGAACCTTCAGAACTGTGAGAAATAAATTTCCATTGTATATAAGCCACCCAGTTTAATGAATTTTCCTAAATAATTACCAAAATAAACGAGGGCAATGAATATCAAGAAGTGGGATGCTACTATAACAAATATTCCAAAATATGAAGCAGTTTTGAAATGGGATGATGGGTAGAGACTGGAGGAGTTTTAAGATTCATGCCAGAAAAATCCTACTGTAGACACTGCCTATATCAAAATAATAAGAGGTTAGCACAAACAATTCTACACAAATAAATTTTGCAGCTTAGGTGAACTACACCAATTTCTTGAAAAGCACCACAATTCACACATAATGAAATATGTAATCTGAATAGCTCTATAACTCTTAAGGAAATTCAATTAGTAATTGAAAACCTTCCCCAAAGAAAGTGTTCATGCACACATGGTTTCCATGGAGAAAACCTTCAAATCTTTAAAGAAGAATGAACACAAATTGTAAACTACCTACCTATTCTAGAAGAGCAAAGATAAAAAGACACTTCCTAATTCATTCTACTGAAATCAAAACTATAAAAAACAGTACAACTAAAGAAAACAATAGGTATCACTCATAAAAATTAACTAAAAATCATTTACAAAATATTAGCAAACAGAAATTTATAACCTGGTGTATAGGTGAGATTTTTCAATATTTGAAAATTGATTGAGGTTCTATGTTATATAAAGAGGCAAAAGAAGAAAAATCACACCATCAAATCAAAAGGTGCAGAGAAATAATCTAATAAGATTTAACAGTGTCTATGCTAAACACTCTCAGAAGAATAGGAAAATATGGAAACTAATGAAGAATCTATACAAATTCTACAGATAACATATACTAGTGGTGAAATACAGCTTGTTTTCCTGTAATTCTTTTTTTTTTTTTGAGAGAGAGAGAGAGAGAGAGAGAGAGAGAGAGAGAGAGAGAGAGAGAATTTTTTAATATTTATTTTTTAGTTTTCGGTGGACACAAATCTTTATTTTATTTTTATGTGGTACTGAGGATCAAACCCAGCACCCTGCGCATGCCAGGCGAGCATGCTACCACTTGAGCCACATCCCCAGCCCAACTTTCCTTTAATTCTGTGAACAAGTCAAGAATGTCAGTTCTCAATATTGTTCAATAGAGCACTGGAAAGTCTAATTGCTGAAATAAGGCAAGAGAAGAAAAAAGCCATAAATGTCAGAAAGAAAAACATAAAAAGTTTCCCTTTTATTCAGATGACATAATTATCTACTTAAAAAATCTCAAGGAATTAAAGAAAGCGCTCTCAGAACTAGGAAAATTCAATGTTTGTAGGATACAAGATCAACATAAAAATATCAATTGTATTTCTGTACAGTGACCATGTAGACTATAAAATTTAAATATAACAAACTACAAGCAGAGCATACATTACATATTGAAAGCTACATATTGCTGAGGAAAGAAGTCAAAGAGCTAAACAAAAGGAGAGACATACCATGTTCATGAGTAGGAAGACTCAGCCTAGATATATTTATATATTTCAAAGTTATAGACAAGATTATACTGATATATATCCAAAATAAATATAATAGCTAAAATAAAGTATAAGTCTTAATATTCCACCACCACCACCACCACCAGTATCACCACCTCCACCACAGCAAAACTTCAAATTATTAGAAAATGGGCAAAAAACATGTACAGTAATTTTGCTAGAAATACATAGCTGGTAAATATGTACATAAAAAGCTGTTCTTAACGTTATTAACAATCAATATAATAGAAACTGCAACCAAAGGAGAGATACATATACATATATATATATATATATCAGAGTGGTTAAAATAATAAATAGTGAACACATCAAATGCTGATGAACATGCAGTGAAATTGGGTCAATATATGGCAGATAGAAACATACATGGCAAAACTACTCTTGCAAACAGTTGGGCAGGTTCTTTACAAATAAACATTCAACTAACATGAGAAATTGCAATCCAGGGCATTTTATCCCATAAAAATGAAAACTTACATTTATGCAAAAGCCTATCTGGAATGTTCATGGGATATTTATGATAATAGCCAAAATCTGAAGACAGCCTAGATGTCCTTCAACAAGTGAGTGGTTAAACAAACTGTGGCACATCCACAGCAGGCAATTGTATTCAGCAAAAAAAAGGTATGAACTATTCATGCAAGCAAAAATCTATATAAATATCCAGAGAAACAGACTAGATGAAGAAAAAGCCTGTCCCTCAAGGATACATGATGTATAATTCTGTTTATACAACATGATTGAAATAATAGAAATTATAGTAATAGAGAACAGCTTAATGTTTTCCAGGAGTTAAGGACAGGAGCAAGGGAGAGGAACATGGCTCCTATTAGCAAAACACAATACATTGTGTTGCTGAAAATATTCTGAACTTTTAATACCAGTGGAGAAGAGGACTTTTTTTTTTTTTTTTTTTGTTTCTGTCTAGTTTTTACAAGCTGGTCCCAGCAAATGTCACCTCGTTGACATTGGGTCACCTGCCATTGCTGACTAGATCAGTGGTCCTGAAACAGGTGGTGTCTGCTGTGGGTTCCATAGGACAATGGAGCCCGACTCATACTGTTCTCTGCTATGCACCAGCTATGTTTGGTGCTTTGTATTAGCCCTGGGGCAACTTCATGGACCACGGAGGTGGCATATACAGTTTATGGGGGAGTCAGAAGGTTGCACATGTCACTGTGCCAGAAATGGGCAGTGTTGGGATCTGAAGGGAGAACTTAAAAACAGAATCACCTGCCTTCCCAGGAAATGTCTCCTTCTTGACTGTGGTTATTTTGTACATTTTCACTATCTGAATAACTTTTAAAATTGTATGAGCTAATTCACTTAGTTGGTAATTATTTTTGATGAAAGGCAAGACTTTTTGCCAGCGTGACTACTGATTCTAAGAATGGGTGGGTGGGAAGCAAATGTTGGGCAGAGTTCTGGGATTTCTGGGCCACTTCCAGGCATCATCATTTTTCTTGTGAATAGTTTGGGCATAATTGACGCAGAAGTGAGGGAGCCTGTGCATGAACATTGCACACTGCTCGCAGTTACCCATTTGTGCACACCCCACACTGACTTTCCATTTCCCTTCTGGACAGCAGACAAGCATGGTTTTCAGTTCTGTCTTTTGATCATTCACTGTCTTTGAGGTTTATAGATGAGGTCCCTGACCATCCATGGATTCCTACACCAGAATTCCTTGGCAGGCAAATAACTAATTATAACTGTGGTAACAGATTTCTCAAAGGAGTATGCTGAATTGAAGGATTGCTTTCTGTAGAAGAGAAAGATAACTGGAAGACATAGGAACCCGGAAAAATCCATTACCTTATGTGGTCCTTTTAAATTTAGGTAGCAACCAGGATTTGAAGTATTGACTCTCATTTTGTTGCAACCAGGATTTGAAGTATTGACTCTTTCAGAGATCCCCAAAGAACTGCCTGCTGGATTGTTTGTAAGTGGCATAGGGGAGGTGCTCCATAAGTGTTTGCTGGCCAACTTTTGGTGAGTCTGGCATTTTTCTTACAGCACCTAGCTATTATAAGGATTCAGAAGTGCAGATATTGCAGATTAATGATTATTTAAAGGCAGTAAAACCCAAAGTTAACCCAGTTTTTTTTTTTCTTATTATGCTCTTCAAAGCAGTTTTGGTTTGGCTTTAGCATCTGTTATGGGAAAGGGCTAGGGCAAGTCATATTTTATCTGTAATGCTCCCCCATCTTTGGGTTATAGGCAGCGCCTCCAATCCCATGGGTATCTCTGCCAGCCTAGACTAAATAGTGCCGATTGTATATTTAAAGCATGCATCCGAGCTGGAAAAATAAGAGAAGCAGGGGAGAGACTTTTAAATTCTCATCAGTGTACTTAGTTTTTAAAAAAATACATATGATGTGTGTCAAGGATCCACCTTCATAAAGCCAGTTTTATTTGTGTGTGTGTGTGTGTGTGTGTGTGTGTGCGTGTGCTGCTAAACCTATATGTGAGGAAGTGATAAAACGGATGGCCCTGGAGACTGTCTAATTGAATTCAGTCACCATTCTCTGTAACTCTTTCTTAAAAATACCTTAGCACTACCCATAGGTTGAATACATTACATAAATTTCAGGTTTGCTTCTTTCTGAGAGCTTTTCATACAAGGAAAAATTGTTACAGATTGCTCAACAGAATTGTGTGTTTACTTAATTTTATTTATTTATTTTTTATTTCACAGCTTCTGGAACTTGGCATTAGGACTAATTCATGAGAAAGCTCAGTGTGTTTCTCTGAAGTTTATTTTATGGTAGGAGAATATTTTTAACCAATTACAGACTCCGAAACATAAATGCTGTTTACTGGCATTGGGTGCACTGTCATTGGGTGGTTCTTAGATGAAAACTTATTTCTAATTTCAAAATACCAGTCAGGCAAACTTGCTTCCTCCTTAAGTTACAAATGGTTACCTTTTTATCCTTTGCTTTATTAGTTAATTTTACATTACATTAATTATTTTATAAGAAAGATCTGTGTTATCAGGAAGGGACTTCTTAGAAGATAATTCTTAAGAAGTACTAAAGGGAAAATAGGCACTTCAGAACAGGGGCATGAAACCAATTTTATACAAGGACACTCTTCAAGAGTCAGAGATAGTTATTTAAGTGGAGGTCTAGATCATGTATGTTAATTCTTTGTGATATGTTTAAGATTGGAAAAATGCCTTTGGGTCAACCTATAAAATGATAGTAATTCCCTTTTATGAATAAAAACATGATCCATGTGCTATTATGTAATCACATGAAGTCAAACATGAACTTGGTGTCTGAGCCATTAATGGACTAACATCTATAAATCCACCTTCCCTTACTGAATTTCTTTACAGCTTTCACCTCTCAGGATAACAAGGTGTTTATGCTTGTTATCATTTGTGTAAAATAATAGTGGACTAAAGAAATTGTCATTCTACTGTACCTGTGTTTCATGACAACATCCATATTGCATGTGCAGTAGGGATGGTATACCTAAGTAACTTGTGCTACAAAATGCAACAGAGCCCAGGTAACATAAGCAGGGAAATCGGCCAAATTATATTGTTATATTGTGTGCATGTACAAATATATAACTATGAATTCCACTATTACAATAATTATCCTGTATTCTGTACCAATGAAAACAATTAAGCTAAAAGACAAAGCCAGGTGACTGTCCTCTGACAAATCTTGCTGAAGGAGATCATCTGCTCATTCTCGGGCATCATAGTGCTTATCCTCATCCCTGGCCTGATCCAGGGTTTCCACCTGAGTGTGCAGCCAGTTTTTCTGTTGATGCATGGTTTTAATATGCAAATCACTCCTGCAGACCATTCATGCTCTCCAGACAGTTGTTGACCTACCTTTTCTTCTTCACTTCAGAAATCACACTGAAGCACACCAGAGGAGAGTGATGTTATCATGGGCAGAAGTGAATGCTTTCTGATTCACAGATCTTGGTGATTTATGACTGGTTAACAAATAACATTTGGCACTCTTTACGGATAAGGTGACATACAGCAATCCCTAGTCTCTCAGCCCCCACTGTGGAAAGCATGGGACCAGCACCCCAAAGGACTTCAGAGCTCATGGGCTAAGACAGGAATTACAAAGGGGCTTTTGCTGAGCCCCTCTTATTCTTTCTGGCTCAACCTCCTGGATAAGGTTGTTGAAGCCATCAAGCCTCAGTACCTTCATCCTTAAAATGGGAAAGGAAGTTAATCCTACCTAATCAGTCTCTGGATCATCCTGAATGAAATCATCAGCACAAAGTTTTTATCATGGTTGTCTGGTCCAGAATAAATAATTGTTACACAGTCAGCTCTATTTTTTTAAAAATATCATTTTTGCTTACCTTCCCAACGAAATGCTTTCAGTGATAGATTAGCATAGACGTCATAAAACTTCCAGCACTTAACAATGCTTTCAAACTTTTTTTTTTTTTTTGCAGAAAGACTCATTTTACTGACAAACAAAGTCATTACAAAATGAAAAGTATGAAATTTAAAGACCTCAGCTAATAAAAGTGACAATTTGTATGGCACTATTTAATAGTGTTTTGAAAGATGCCATCATTTTAACAGTTGGTGTTTAAATATCTTTTTATATACAGGGAAGTCAATTTCCTCTAGAGATTTTATGGGACCCATAACTACTAGGTCTCTTCCTGCTATAGCTTTTATCCCATTAGACATGACATTGTTGCCAATTTAGCCATGAAGTTTTAAAAATTAGTGTAATCCCTTAAAACTATGACTTCTATCACCAATGAAAATATGGGGAAAAGGGGAAAAACAATTTCTTCTATGGTTTATGTGTCAAAAATTTAGCAAAATAATATATAGTTATGTTTGTCTGCATTTGTATAACAATGCCAGAAAGAAGAGATCTATTTGAGTTGTTTCAAACTGTAAAGACGTCACATCGCCTTAAACTTCAACTAACTCAGTAGGTACTGTAATTTATTGGACTATTCATTATATCATCAGAAAATAACTGTAATTGCATCTGTATAGCAGTCAGATCAACTGCTATACTTATTGCAAGGGCCATAGTAGAGGCTTTGCTGAGCTCTTATTGATTCATTTCCTCCTTAATAGCTATGCAGCAAATTAGTTTGGACAATCCTACAAATTTATTTTAACCAGGTTTGAATTTTGAATATATTTTCAGCAATATGGAGCCATTCATTCAATCTTTGCACACATACAAATCTTTTCTCATCCTTCCTATGTTTTATTTCAAAATGGCCCAGGAAGAGAATCTGCAGGAACTTTATTTTGCAAAACTTCATTGCACACCTTTTTTTTTTTGAGGTCCTCTTAGGCATTTTACTTCCCATATTTGGTTCTCTTTTGCCACCCTTATTTGTCACTGACTAGGCTTGAAGGTCACCAACCATTTTCCATATTGCCTATTGACATTGCAATCCACAGCAGCTAATTAATCAACTCATACAAAATATTGAATTATGTATCAAAGCTATTCAATAGCATTACAGCTATTCCAAATTCTTGTACACAACTTGTTTTTAACCAGTAATTTATTACTAACTTTTAGAGAAACTATTTTTCCCATTTGAAAACAGTGGGCAAAATAGTTATGCAAGAAGCATCCCAAATTTGCAGCCCCCACTGCAAACTTGCAAATTTTATAAAAATATAGGCAGTGTGCAAAGCTTACACTGGGCATTGAAAACACCTTTAATTCAGTTTCATTTCATCTTGGAGCACTGTGTGTCCACTTGTTACTTGAGTGATTGGGAGGTGCATATGCTCAAGTGAGCCCTCGAAAGCATTTCACACCCAGGAGCACAATGTAAAGACACAGATTCTTAATGCTTGGAGGGTGGGGGGTTGAGAATTGGGGTATGGGGACTGAGTGGGTAGGGGCTTTAGAGAAATCCACCAGTGAAAAAAATTCTCAATTTAAAAACTTCATTTTTTGAAAATATCAATTTCTTCAAACATGTTCTATCCCAACAAGTAAGAATCTGGAGTCAGAGTGGATTGAAATTCTGGCTCTGTCACTTTTAAGTATTTGGATGCAATATTTATTTTATTATAATGTGTTTTAGTTGGTGGATTAAATTTACCAGGTCTTCTTTAATTTTACAGTATGGCATATATAAAGCCTGATGATTCAAAAAGTTGGAATGATTTATTATTAGTAAACAGAATTTTCTATTTTGTTAATAACATGTCTCTACACATAATTGCCTTTTGTGGGTACCTTGTCTTAAAACCAGCATGTGAGTTGTTTGTCTTTTGTGAGTTATTTCCATTCTTTTTCAAAACCTGATTTAAACATGGAAAGGGGTATGAGCAATATTGAGAATCTAAGAGTCAATATTCTAGACAAAAAAAAAAAAAAAGCACTTGACAAAATAGGCTATAAACCTCTGCTAACGTATGTGGCATATCTTTTAGTTATCCTAATTTTTTTCCTTCCGTTTATAGTGTTTCTGTTTTCTTGGGGTGCTTCATCTTCTATGGACAGAGCCAAAGTGAGGGACAGGAAGGGACAGATGAGCATTAGAAATAGTGGGACACCACACCAATACCACCCATCAGGAAAATTCGTTCCCTTTCCACTTCTTCCATGATCTCTCACTCTTGTTTGCTTTTATTTAAAAAAATATGTCTATCTCTATATAATTACTCTCTATATATGTATTTATATACATATGCATACATACATATATAAAATTGGCAGATAACGTATTATTTTATTATGTGCAACATGGTTAATATAGCTAATTACCAAATGCATTGCCTCACACAGTTTTCAAGCTTTGTGTTCAATACCTTTGTCCATGTCCTTCTTCCTCGAGGCCAAGTTCCCACCACTTGTAATCATCTGTACTTTTTTTTTTTTTTTTTTCTGATGCACTTTGTCTCTTGGGCTTGGATGACAAGAGTACAGAAAGGGATGGGGAAAACTCTGGTGTTATTTTGCCATTTTTTTGTTTACATTTGTTTCCAAAAAACTTCAAAACATACTCCATTGTCACCTGAAAAGTCTGTCTCATGGGACAGTCAGTGGATGTCATTGGATCAACATAATTGAATCATACTGATTGCCACTGCTTAATTCTTAATGGCTTCTGTGCTTAGGGGAGGTTACTAGAAATAGCCACAGTTAGTCTTTAAAATAGTATGGGATGCTCTTTATTTTAGTAACAGCTAAGTAGTTGCCACTGGGCATGGAATCCTTTGGTAGCGTTTAAGTGCCTGGCACTCCTATATACGTTTTCTACTCTACAGTGGATGAAATATTGGAAAATTCACATTTAGTTTTGGGGGGGACTACAAAATGGAAATTATGTATAACTGTTCCTCCTGTTCAACCACAAAGGGTGTGGATACCTATTTCATAACAGTCTATTTGCTGGGCCCAGAATCCAGTCTCCTATAAGGGAAACATGAAATAAAAGCCTTCATGCATAACCATAGCGTTGATGTGTTTATTTTTGTATAAGGCAATCAGTTCAATAAAAAATTTTGAACTGCTTTGTGAAATGTGGCCACTCCTGAAAACTATTCCAAGTCTTAACTTTTGGGGTTATTCCGTAGTCTGCTGGTGGTTTGGGACAGTAAAAAGTTTAGGGATTTGTGCCATGCTTTGTTGAAGAGTTCTCCTCTGCCACCCAGAACTTTGTTAATTTACTTCATGGGTTTATTCCCTACCTGTCCCCTGAGGGCAGGGTAGAGGTGTCCACCCTCGGTGCAGTAACGGGAATACTATATCCCCCGTAATCTCCATCACCACCCACAGAACAGTTTCTCCTGCATCAGGAAGGGGTTTTCTGTTTGGTTGCTCAATCCTGTAATAAATTGTAATAAGGGGGGTTTGAGAAGATGCTGTCTCCTCTGCAGTCTGACATGAACCTGTCAGGTCCCCTGGCTGTCAGCATGATTCAGCTGCCCAGCACCACACTCCATGGGCAACTATCTGGACCATTTCCTCACCCTGTGGACAAGCCTCCTAAGGTTAGATGTGGGCTTGCTGGGGAAGGTGCTGACATCAAGTCCCAGCACTTAAAGAAGTGGAGACAGCCCCAGATCACATAAGCAGACAGAGAAATGGTTATTTTTCCTATTGGAGTTACTGGTTGTTTATCCTACTCATCTCTTTTCTTAAAAATTCAAATACCACTTTGGAATAATGAGATAATATGCTTCCTTGCTGGGATCAGATCCAGTCAGGTGAGTGTACTCACCTCCGTAAGTCAGGCTCTCAGTGTACTGTTGTGATTTTCTAGAGAGGATCGATGAGGAAATATAGGATTTTTGTAGAGCCTGAGCAGTCTGGGAGGGGACAGACCATGCTGGTGGCCACAGGAATGGACACTCACTGTTCTAGAGTTTGAGGAAAAGTACCAGCTTCCTGATGTGCAGGAAAAGAGAGCAGCATCCAGCAAGATGCCTCTGAAGATAAATAGATGTCTTTGGGATTCCCCTCTTCATCTTGGTGGTGACAGCTCTCAGGTTCTGTGTTTGATCTCCAAACCCATCAACCCCCCAGGCCCAACCCACCTGTAGATATAGTTCCTGGGATCTAGTAGAGCTCAAGCCATGTTTGCTGTTGTGGACTGAATTGAACATAAGCTGTTCCTAAGCCATGGTGTTTGTCCTTCAAAGGCTAAATAGCAAAGAGGACCTATGGCATGAGTAGAATGCAGAACTGCTCTCTGGGGACTATGTGATCCAAAGGACTTTCCAACATGAGGGGAAAAACGCTTCAGCCAAACAGGAAATGGACAGTTAAAGATTTTGCCTACTGAGTTCTGTTACAGTGGGGGAGCCAATTTATCTCATGCTTAGGATTTCTCATTCTTTCACAATGATATGATGTAATCATAGTAATACTTAGTATATCAGGGCCTGCAGGGAAATTGCACGTGGTATTACATGTTGAATTATGCATTGAGTTGCAGAGTTCTCACTTGACAAACTTTCACTTATAAAAAGACTATTCTTTTGCCAAAAAGGCTAAGTAATCTCTGAAATACTGTTTTTCCCCCCTAAATCTGAGGCAATTAGTCTTCAGAAAGTGCAAAAGAATATAATGAAGTGTCGTGACACACAGCTCAACCAGTCAGGGTCACTCTAGGAGAACTGGGCTGGCACGAATTAAGGACACACAGACAGAGAAAATACCTTTTTCTTTGGTTTCTGTGACGGCCCCCCTGACCCAGCTCCCACAAAGGAGGCAAGGCAGGCAAGAAAGAGAGGAAGCACACCTCGAACCCGGGTTTTATTAATGGGGGAGCTAATCCATGGAACATTCTATCCTCAAAAAAAGGGCAAAAGGGTAGGATTACAACAAACAGGTGGGTGTAATTCAACCCCATCAGGTGATGCCCACTCCGAGAGCTACACCTTTCTTATCAGAACAGAGGTAAAGTCCACTTGCATTGCAGGGTGCAATACCAGTCCGGTACCCCCTTTACTCAGGACTTAAAGGTGTGTGCATAGCTCCTGTTCATGGCGGCCCCCGACAGTGATGCCAGATAGACATAGACAACGTGTTTAGAGTTTAGCAGCATCCAAAGACTTACTCTCTTGGTGGCTCTGTTTCTGTTGTCAGCCTGCAAGAACCCTGCATTGCTTTTCATGCGACGGCGGCTTTTTTCCAAGTCACTGTTGCTTTTGACCATCCATCCCTTTTCATAGTTGCTCGCCTACTTTTAAAGGAACATCATCTTTGAAAATATGCAATTGAAAAGTTAAAAGGCAAAGGAAATGTACAAAAGTGAAAGCAGCTGGTGTGGATGTCTTAAGTAAAACAGTGTACTCCACTGATGAGAGGATCCAGCGTTAAAACCACGGCAAGGGCAAACACTGTGAGCCCTGGATTAAAGTGCAGTCTGCAGGGGCTGGGGTTTAGCTCCCTGGTAGAGTGCCCTGAGTTAAATCCTCAGCAACACACACACACACACACACACACACACACACACACACACACACAAAGTTAAAACTTGCTCTATGTTCAAGTTCATTATTGCCAGTATGCTATCCTGTTTTTCCAAAGATAGCCGTAGGCATTTTTCTTATTTATGAATACTCTCAAATAGGTTTTCTTTTTGATGGAGATAAGAAAAAAATTTAAAAAACTAAGTCTCTTAGTCTCTTTTCTTGTCCCAGAAAGATACTGCTAGCGCATAACTTTTGGAACAAGAACCTAGTAGAATTAACGGAGGTTAAAAAAAAAAAAAATGGGACTGAAAGATTATTCTGGTCTTTTTACCACCCGAGTAATTAAAATGATTTTTGATTAAAATGATTTACAATAGTTCACTAGCTTCAAGGAAATTTAGTCACTCTTCTGCTTTAGGGGGGCAGAAAGAGAAAAGAAAGTGCATCATATTCATTCCTTGATGTCATCTCACATCCAGGGAACTTTTTTCCCTTTCAAAGTGACTTTAGAATGGCCATTCCATGATGTTTTCACTGCCTATATAGCATGCAGTCTGTGTTCCAGTCCCATAGACCTATGGTGCCTGGTGACTAATTTTAAAAACCAATGCATTATAATTTTCTTTCTAACTCAAATTTTATAAACTTTTTGCAGTCTTGGCTTGTTGTCTCTCTGATATTTCTAACATGTCGCAGATGGACACTCTCAGGGAAAAAAGTTAAGCATACAAATTTATCTAACGTCACCGTGTTATGCTCCTACTCAAAGCAGAGTGCTTATCTTTTGGAACCTGTTCTTTTCTGCAAATAAAATCTGAAAATCTGCAGATCTGATAAAATAGCCTACAAAACACAGAGCTGAATATTTGTCTTCAGTAAAATACTGCAATGAGGAGTCTCTCAAAGCTCTTTATACCTTGTTGAACGCTTCATTTTTTGAAGTCACTAAGGCAAACTGTTCAAATCTTCTCATAACTTTTCTAGACAAGAAAATCGTTTCAATAGCTATGGAGAAAAGCTCATGCACAGGGTTCTGATGGGGATAGCATCAATAATGGATTAACTTGCATAGAGATAGGGCTCTGGTTATATGGTAGGATTCAACGGGGAAGCCTAATTTATTCCATTTGGTCACTTTTTCTATCTGTTTGTCACCTATCATGGGCCTGTATAATTCTGTTTGTTTCATAATACCATTTTCATTACTACCCAGCCCCAGCAAGTATTTTTAAGGGGACTCAGCAATCACTATGCTACAGGTACAGAGATCTTAATAACATGGCTGTTTATGCCTAGTTATGTTAAATACTGCTTCTCAGTTCTTATAGGACTGGCCTCTTGGCCAAAGCCTCAGAAAGGACACAAACATAAACAAAACCAGTGTTGATGACTGAGAAACTGAGGCCTCACCCCGGGCATCTGTCAGCACCCACAATAGACATGGGACTCCAAGTTGATTAGTCCTGCAACCATTTCCATTCTGTGAAACCACTGAACATAGGCCAAGAAAAAAAAAACAAAAAACAGAAGTGTGGTCTGATATTTACTTTGCTTTTTCCCTTATTTTTTTTAATATTATAGATTTAATTCAGAGGTAACGTCTCATGAGGCAATTTATTACATAACATGCCAAGTAGATGTTATGTTATTATTCTTATATCTTGCATCTCTTATCTAAACTTGTACTGAAAACTTTATGCCGTGTAATAGTTAAATACTATAAATCTATAACTATATAATTATATACATCTATGGATGGATATTAATGAAAATATAGTTAATGTCTGCATAGGTATGATTATGGAGTATAAAATCTTTCTAATCACATTAGCAAATTGAAGACAATGAAAGGAAGGCACTTAGCTGAGTTACCAAAGAGGGACTGGTTCACAGTATAGAGATCACTTAAGGAGTATTTATTGAATGAATAAATACAATCATTGGTGAGGTTGAGATGGAGCATAAGCATTTCTGTTCTCAATTGAAATGATCCTATAGTGTTTATTTGATAACGTAGAAAAGCTTTTATGCTAGAATAAACATCTAAGGGGTATATTTGAAGGAAGAAAAAACATTCCACTTATTAAAGTGATTTTCAAGGGTCTGGAATTTCACAGAAATTCTCACAGGGTAAAAAAAAAATTTAAAAAAAAATTAAAAAATAGAGACTCTCCATTACCCAAGAAATACAGCCAACAGCCTCTAAGTGATACATGTGCCGAACAGCTTCTTTTTAATGTGAAACAAAGCAAAACAGAAAGTACAAAACACTTCCAACGAAAGAAAGCTAAAAAGCAAGCAAACAAGAAATGGATCTATTTTTTTAAGAGCCTATTTCTGTGCTCACACTTTAAAGCACTCTAATGAGATTTGGCTCAGTACGACAAAAACTTAGAAAGAACAATTTAACTGCTTTCCTGGTATCATTTTTACAAATGGGCAACTTTTTTGAAATCTAAAAATTTTGCAGAAAAGGGAATCTAAAACATGAATTAGAAGAGGTCTGACATTGAAAGCTTATCTGGCAAAGTGCTTGGGACCTTCCACGCATGAATTAAGTATTTCCTGAATGAATGAGGGACCATTTTGCTCTGCTTTCGTTTCATTTGTAAACTTTGGGACTGGTTGTTGTCAGGCTCCTGCATCTCAGTGTGTGGTCTGCTGTCTACCCACAGTGTTCTCAGAAAACCAGCAGTAACATTGTCACCTTCTGCTTCCTCACACCTTGTATTCAATCTGTCATCTTTTCAGATCACCTGGGCTATGCAGAAGCTCTTGTTATACTTTCATAGGACACTTTGCTCTTCCCTCTAATCCTGATCATATTTCATTATTATACACAGATTTTTATTGCTTGAATAAGAGTCCCTTCCATGGAGGCAGGAGTGATTTGTTCACTAGTTTTCTCTCTAGCTCTAAGCACAGTGTTAAACACCGACATAAAAAATGAATGTATGAATAAAAACATTATAACATTATAATTATAGTAGCTCTTGTCTCTAACCTACTCAAACAGGTCCCTTGTAGAGCTCCTGACAATATCTAAAGACCACCTCTTGGGATACTTAAACCCTCCATCATGGTTACCATATCCTTATTGACAGTTGTTCTCCTCGTCCTTCACCATTTGCAATGCCCACGATGAAAAGGTTAAGACTGGTGCCCAGTCGGATGACTTCTGATGTTCCTGAAGTTGCTGATCCTCAAAAAGAGCTAGACCATGAGAGCTTGTTATAGAGAGGTCAGCAGAATACAAAAGACACTAGTATTGCTATATGTGGCTGTATAACCAATGTGATCCTGCAATCTGTACACATGGAAAAATGAAAATTCATACCCCATTTGAATCAAATGTATGATATGTCAAGATCATTGTATTGTCTTGAGCAACTAATAAAAAATAAAAAATAAATAAATAAATAAGAGCTAGACTATTCAATGCATAGCCTGCCGCCTGCTCATGCCTGTTGAAGAAAGTATCCTTGTTAACTATTTCTTCTCTGGTTACATGTCAACTTGATTCTGCTCACCCTGAGCAATTAATGATGAGCATTAATTGCCTTAAGTTGCTTCATTCCTTGGACAAAGTAATAATAATAAAAATGTCATCTTTGTACTGTGACAAAAATAAAATTGTGTGCATTTATATCAAAGTAGGTAAGTAGACCCCCAGAAATCTGCCCTTTATTCTTACCTGTTCTGAAAACCATCTTATTAGTGATAAGATTATATGCTGAATTTTTGTGTGGATCCAAGTCCAGAACCTGGGGGTACCATTAAGATTGAAAAGTTTTTCATATTTATACTACTCCTTCCAGATTCTCCAACACTACTGAATGATGTATTTGAAACCAAGCTCAGGCTGAGGGACCCACACAATTCATTATCCACCATAATGAATGCAATTGATGGAGTTTGTGTGTCTATAAATGGTTGTTTCTCTGGTTGATTTCTGAGAGCTCATTGTATATAAAAAAAAATGTGGTAAAGAAGAAAGATGATAAACTTGCAACTGCATCTGCTTAAATCTGGACTCCCTTACTTCCTAGCATTGACACCTTGGTAACCCTATTTAGAACCTGTTGGCCTGAACTTCTTCCTGAGTGGCAAACATTGATAACTACCATGCCGAGTGATTGTGTTGCATAGGTAAAGAACAGAACAGGCATTTCTTAGGCCCTCCATGCTCAATGATAAGATCAGGATCAGTCTTCATCTGAAAATGTATATAGCTTCTTCTTCAAGTCTCCTTAAATCCTGTTGGAACTTTGTGCTCCTATTTTTGTTCATATGATTTCCTTTAAATATTCCTCATTTCCTAAGTCAAATTAGGCAACAATTTATTGTGTGATGGAAAAACTACTTTCTGAGTGTCCCTTGTTTTTGCTACATCCCTCCACATGCCATGGTATTGAATATTCATGACATAGGTATGGGCAACATCACATAAATACTACACAAAATGTCCAAAACACAGTCTGTTCTTAAAATTCAGGCCCTCATCTCAAACCAGAGTATTAAATATACTACCGGATTGTGGCCATCAGCAGTACCTTCATCTCATCCTATAAATCAGCTTATGTTGGGGGAGACCCAGGGAGAAAACCCAGAGGACCCAGAGGGCAGTATTTCTGATTCATCCTCTTCATCTTGTACAATCTCACATTCCCACCTATACAGCCTGTTAGATTTAGAAGACAGCAAGGTGTTATTTGATAGGAGGGGACCACAGACTGACTTACAAGATTGACTTATTCTACAGGAAAAATAGACATTTCTTAGTGGCTTATGAAGTGACTTCTATTTACTTTTCTTTTTAATGACTGTGACCAAATGAACACTCATAGCCTATGTCTTGGAAAAATATTCTTGTGACCTGGTAATGTTTCTTGTTCACACACACACACACACACACACAAATAATCTAATGCTTTCTCTTATTGATAACTGAAGCATTTGGCAATATGAAATTTATGTTACATGAGGAAAGAAGTATCAAATTCTTAAGTAACTTAAAGTATTTTTTTGCTAAAAGTTTTTAAATTCTAATTTTTAAAAAGCCCAATGTGTGCTATTGAGAGTTCTATTTCTACTAATGTGAAGAAAAGAAAATTACAGATCAATGTCCCTCAGAAATATACTTCTAAACAAAATATTAGAAAAAATGAACCCAGTAATACACAAACAGGAAAGTATGTTTATACACAAACAGGAAAGTAGGGTTTATCCTAGAAATGCAAAATCAGTTTGATTTTTAAGCACCAAAAAGTGTAATTTACTGTTGTAACAGAATAAATAAAGAATATTATCTAATCATGCCTGTAGATAGAGAAAAATCACTCAAAATACTTCAACATCCATTTAGGATAAAAAATATTTGAAACATACTAAGAGTAAAAGGGAATTTCCTTCATCTATAAAGAACAACAATTTTTAAAAAATTGCAGCCTATGTTATAGTCATGGTGAAATATTTTGTTCTTTCTTCCAAAGATTGAGACCAAAATGAGAATATCTACTCTCCTTACCTAAATTCAACATATTACTGGAGGTTCAAAGCATTGCAATAAGGTAAAAAAAATAAATAAATAAAAAAACATAAGGCTAGGAAAAGAAGTAAAATTATTTTATTTGAACATGATATAATGGTTTAGATAGATGTACTATGGAATTGCTAAATTAACTGCTGAACTTCATACTGAATTCAGCATGATTGTAGGTTGCATGATATACCAAAATCAATTCTATTTCTATACACCCATAGTAAAGAACTGGAAAAACAAAACAAAAAATATCACATCTACAATAGCACACACATAAAAAATGAAGTACTGAAGAACAAATTAAAGAAAAGTCCTGTAAGACCATGGCTTTGAAATTTATCCAACACTCCTGAGAGAATTATGGAGGGCTAAATAGATGGAGAGTAACAACCATATTCATGGATTGGAGGACAATGTTGTTATTGTGTTTTTCTTCCTAAATTGGTCTGCTCAACACAAGCCCAGCCAAAATCCCAGTTAGTACTTCCTGTAAAATATATTTGGGCAAGTTAAAGCACCTAAGTAAATTAATACAATATTGGGGAGAGGTGGGAAAAAGGAACACATCACAAGGCTCAAACGACCTAATATCAATTTCTTAATCTACATTAATTATAATAGTGTTACCATGTTGTTATTTATCTAAGAATAGACAGGCAGAACAATAGAATGGAACAGAAAGTTCAGAAATAGACCCACCTGCACATGCTCAATTCATTTTGATGGAGTCTCAAGGCCATTCAATTGGGAGATGAAAGTCTTGTCATCAGAATGTGCTGAACATCTGTTCAGCCGCATGAAAATGTGGAAAAAATGACTCTCAACCTTTATCATTTACAAACACAGAAAAATAACTTGTATTATTGACTTAACTATAAAAACTAAGAGTCTACAGAAGTAGTCAGAGTTTTCTTAGGTCAGAACAAGTTCTAAGTGTTAAGAAAAAAAATAATAAATAGGGATTTATAAAAATTAAAACTTCTTATCAAAAGATACAATTGAAAAAATATATGCATACTATGGACTGGAAAAAATATGTATAAGGTGTTTTTCAGCAAGGATTTTTATCAGGATAATCACATTATGTGTATGAAAAATAATCATTAAAAATGTGCTAAATACCTTGAACAGACATTTCACTAAAGAAGATAGGAATGTTCAACAAATAATATGAAAATGTTCAAAATCATAGAGAAATGTAACAAAATTACAAGGAGATACACTTCTATAGCCATTAACAAACTTAAAATTAGAAAGTCTGATAGTACCAGATGTTGACAAGGATGTTTAGTAACTGGAACTCTCAAATGTTGCTGGAGGGAATGTAAAATGGTACAACCACTTCAGAAAACAATCCAGCAGTTGCTTATAAAGATAACACAATTTCTTCAGGACTCAGTCGTTTTATTTCTAGGTATTTACCCAAGGGAAATGAAAACTTAAAAAGACAAGGTTAAGAATATTTATGGCATCTTTCCATAAAGATGTTTTTCATAAGAGCAAAAAAAGTGGGAACCAAATATCCTTAAAAAAGATAATGATTAAAAATTATTCATCATAAAATGAACTATTAAAAATTTTAAAAAATCATAAATGAGACATCATAGAGGAGTTTCAAACACATTATGCTAAGGGAGAAAAGTTAGACCTTAAATAATATATACTTTATAATTCCACTTATAAGAAGTTGGAGGATAGGCAAAAGTAATCTTTGGTGTACAGATCAGAAAAGCAGTTGCCTCTTCCTGGATGATATCAACTAGATTTCTCTGTGATGTTGATAATATTTGGCATCTTGATGGGAACAGTTATTTCTCAGGTATGTTCATTTATCAAAACTTCAAATTGTATATTTATAGTTTTTGCATTTCACTATTTGTATATTTTGCCTCAATAAAATAAAACAATGCAGTATTAGAAGTCTGGATTTGCTAAGTTTGTTCTTTAAAATGTCTATTAGGAATTGGAGGGGCTAGATATTTCAGGCATTGGGACAGGAAATAGAATGAGTAAACAAAACCCCAAGGACAGGTGGGTGTGTCACCTGGAAAGATCCTTCTCCAGGACAGGGCCCTTTCTAGCCAGTTGCTACTACATGCCCCCAAGGACCCATTTCCATTGTCTCCTCTATTTATGAGTTGCAGGTTAGAGGTAAATTGTCAGAAGGGGAGACAAATTGAAATGTCAGGTTGATTTCCTTTATTTTATGCTTCCTATTTCGGTGATGACCGAGAGATCTGGAAATGTTGATAATGGTTGTAATAAGATCAAAAGCAGTTTCAAGGACAGTATCATTTCTCATTTTTATTTCTTTAAAATGCATTAGATTCCCAAACTTTTCGACTTTTATTCTTTTCCTATCAAATGTGTACATTCTGTGGACTTCATGTCCCCAAGCTGTATCCAGTTGTCAGAATCTTGTATCCAGCTTTCTCTAAAGCACGAACAAACAAACAAAAAAAACAAACACAAAAAAACCCCCAAAACCCCCACCACTATATATATATATATATATATATATATATATATATATATATATATAAAATTTTTCCAAGTATTATATCAAGTTTGTCACACTCAATCTGAAGGCAGCAATGTGTTTCACTCACTATTTTGTTCTTAGTACCTACAACAGTGCGTACTCAGGAGATTCTCAAGCCTTTCCCCATTCACATCAGACCCAGTTCACTCCTTCACTTACTGAAATGATCTTTACTGGGCACTCACTCTGTGTGGGCTGAGAACTGTCCATGCACTCCGTCCTTACCCACTGCTCTTCTCAGGCACAGATAATTCTTCTTCCCTTTGCACTCACATAGCACAAGCAGCTCTGAGCTACATGTAGAGGGGAATTCATTCTCTCTTTGCAGGATCTAAGCTTCTTGTGATAATATAAGATTATTATTTTGTTGGAAAAGCATAGGATCTTTTATAGTGTAAATATTCAACAAATGTTCACTGACGGAAAGTTAAAAGGAAGGAAAGGAGACAGGGAGGAGAGAAAGTTGAGGAAAAAGGGAGGGAAGAGAAGAAAGAAAGAGAGAGAGAGAGAGAGAGAGAGAGAGAGAAAAGGAGGGAGGGAGGGAGGAAGGTAAACTGTAATAACCAAAAGACCAGTACAACTTACTTTTCTAAAAGAGCTCTGGTGTCTTATTCTGGGTACATAAAGGTGTATGTGGAGGAACAGGTCTTTCTCTCACGTCCTTTAGGAAAAGTGAAGGCATTTACCACATGATGTCATTTTTACCTGGGAAAATGGCATGGCTTCCCTTTCCCAGGGGGCTTAGTTCTCACCATTCTGATCCAGGGGTCTCAGGAATTGACTGACTAGACTTAGCAAGAAAGTGGCCTGCTTCACCTGAAGTATGCCAGTAGGTGTGACATGGCGTGGCCATTCTTATGAGATGTGGGGCCAGTTTCAGGGCTCCTCTGGTGACAGCAGTGGTGACAGACTCTGGCAATTCCATGAGCCTGGTTTCCCCAAAAGTCAACACCATCTTCCTACGTAGCCATGGGATGGTCATTGTGTGGGTGCACAACACGATGGAGAAGAACTTCCACCATACCTGGGCACTGCAGGGAACAGTTGGTGAGGACTGACCAAGTAAGAAAGGTTGGCAAGCATGTGTGACAATTTAAAGCAGCAACTCATGAGATACCAATGAAGTTTTATTGAAAAGCAAATAATTTTTGAAGAAGCTTTGACTACTACCCTTTCATGGAGGCTGTTAGACTGAACCCTATACAATGATGATTTTATGATTCATCACTCATTTATGATTACCACAATAGCAATTTCATATACTTTAGCCTAACATTCATCTTTTATTATCAGCCTACTTATATATCTATAAAGTATCATCTGTGTACCTATCTATTTATTTTGCAGTACTGATGATTGGAGCTTTACCGCCGAGCTTTATTCCCAGCCATTATTATTATTATTATTATTATTATTATTATTATTATTATCATTATTTTAATTTTGAGGGTTTCCCTAAGTTGTCCAGGCTGGCCTTAGACTTGAGAGTCTCCTGCTGCAGCCTCCCTAGTCTCTGGGACTACAGGTGTATGCCACTGTGCCTTGCTGAACCTTTAATTTTCAGGGTCAAAACTATTCAGGTACCACCTTGTTTCACTCATTTACCTGGTCCCTTTTAAGGTTAAAGGTGCAAAGGTCCCTTCATCTTAGGAAAGGGAAAAAAAAAAAGAAGAAAGGAAGGAACAAAGGAAGGAAGGGAAACAAACTGCAAAATAAAAGTGCGATTCTTTTTTTGCAAGTGATTTGGAGCCAAGAGTGTAAAACAGGAAACATTTACTGTGGCTAAGTTAAAACATAGACTCTAGGAATTCTGACTACATGTGGCTCTCCCTCCCTTTTGCTGGCTCTCCTTCCTGTGCCCCAAAGGGTCAGGTCTTTGCATGGGGATTGTTTCTTTTTGCCTTCCAGTGTTGCTGTGCTCTGTGTGGAGCACCAGGGCACCTAGGCTGGGAGTGGTCATGGGGGAGGCTCAGCAAGGAAATTCTGTGAATCACCCTGTGGTGGATGCAGCCCGGAGTGTGCCCGGCATGTCTGCTTGACTCCTGTCCAAGGAGGCGAAGGTAGACAGCTGCCTGCCTGACAGACAGGCCTGGTCACAGCAGGTTACAGTGAACTGTGTCATCCCCACGCACTAGGCGATTTCCTTTTTGAGTCACTTTTCTGCTAGGAATGAATCATACTCCCTCCCCCATCCTTTTCAGCTCTTGCTGTCTGCAGCCCAAGTGGGAAGGGGACCATTTTTCTCTCTGATGATGCAGGGGTCTACAGGAGAAGCCTGTCTTCTTGTAATAGGACTCCTTTAGGATCAGGGGTGGGCAGCCCCAGACCCTGAAGGAGCCTGACACAGACACTGTGGCTGGAAAATAAGAAGCCAAGAGGTTCCATTTGCCAGTAGAAAGAATAAATACTTTTTCCTTTTTCTTGTGTGTATTTCTCTTCCTTAAAAAAATTAAAAAAAAAAAATCAGAAGCTTGTCCCCTGAGCTTTTGTGAGAAGACAGATTTGAGTATCCGTGTGCCCCCTGGGTCCTTGGCT
This sequence comes from Callospermophilus lateralis, assembly GCF_048772815.1. Classification (NCBI taxonomy): domain Eukaryota; kingdom Metazoa; phylum Chordata; class Mammalia; order Rodentia; family Sciuridae; genus Callospermophilus; species Callospermophilus lateralis. The sequence goes on from NC_135320.1 coordinate 12,852,213, forward strand.
GGTCACTTTGTACTCTGTCATCAGAAAAATAAGATGTACCTAAATCCCTGGTCACTGGAGCTGACCACAGGAATTTTTGAAAGCATTTTCCATTTTCTCATGGTTTGAGGAAGAATATACTGACCAAGAATTTGGCTCTGAGTTCTGGTCGTTGGCAACCCTTTTCCTTCTTTCATTTTTGTTATAGACACTGGTCAAAAATTAGATGACTCTTTAGACAATGCAATTAAAAAGGAACAATGTGAGCAAAGGACCTGGGATACAGAGAGCCTTTGTGTCTCCCTGGAAGAAAGGAAGGAAGGAGCCGTGTGGCGGGTGTGGCTGAGGCTGGGGCAGACGGGTCCTTTAGTCATCCTGCTGTGCTGGGCAGAGGAACAAGCTCACGGGAGTGGAATGGGCCTGCGTGGCTGCTCTGGAAGCCGCCTTCCAGAACTGAAGCCTGAGAAGAGGATATGACTAATCAGGGGATTTAAAAGTTGGTGCCTGGACTGTGTGTCCTGAGGCCAGTTCCAGTGCTCTGGGGCTTCCCTGGGGAGGAGTGAGTGCAGAGTAGGAAGCATCTTGTGCTTATTCTCCTTTTCCTTCTCCTCCAAGTCCTCCAAGCCTCTTCCGGTCATGCCTGAAGTGGAGCCACCCACCACTGCAGCCCAGCTGCTGTCTTCCTGCTGCCGAGTCATGTTTCTAGATCTTGAGGACTTTTCAGTCTCTAAGAGTCTGTCATTTAGATAAAAACCAAGGAGTCATATGGTAATAGCAGGGTCATATGGCAATTCCATTCCTAGTCTTTTGAGGAATCTCCTTATTGCTTCCCAAAAGGGTCCTCATACTAATTTGCAGTCCCACCCACAATACCTTTCCCCCCAGGTCTCACCGACAATTATTGTTCTTTGCATTCTTGATGATTATGATTCTACCCGAAGTGAGATGAAATCTCAGTATAATTTTTTATTTGCATTTTCCTGATTGCTAAGGATGATATTTTTTTTTAAAAAAAATATTCATGGATCATTTGTATTTATTAGTTTGGGAGATGTCTGTTTAGCTCATTTGTTCATGTATTGATTGAAGGGTGTTTTGATATTAAGCTTTTCAAGTTTTTTTTTTTATATATATATTCTGGATTTTAGTTCTTTGTTGGAAGAACAGAAATCAGCACACGACAGTTTTATATGCATATCAATGTTCATAGCAGCACAACTCACAATAACCAAATTATGAGCCGGTCTAGGTGTCTGTTGTCAGATGTATGGATAAAGAAAATATGATAAATATAGTGGAGTTTTACTCAGCCAGAAAGAATGAAATTATGTCATTTTCTGGTAAATGGATAGAACTGGAGGGCATCATGCTAAGTGAAATAAACCAGACTCAAAAAGTCAAGAGTCAGATGTTTTATGATTTATCTTACATGTAGAAGCTAAGGAGATTGGGCAGGGCGGGGGAAGGAAAGGTAAAGGAATATAAAAAGATATCTCATGTAAATAAAAGGGAGACCAATACAGTAGAGGAAAGGGTTAGAGAAAGAGGGAAAAGGGAAGGGAATGAAGTCAGCCAGATTATGCTACATCCATGTAGGAATATACCACAATGACTCATATAATATACTCTTTAAAATAAATAATAATAATAATAATAATGATAATAATAATAATAATGAGATCACTAGAGCAAGTGGATAAGGGGAGGAAAAGAGAAGGAACTGGGGAATGAGATTGATGGAATTATGTTGTGCACATGTGTGAACATGGAATAATGAATTCCACTATGATATATATTTATAATGCACCAATAAACATAATAAGTCTGTTATTTAAAGTAAATATCTTCAGGTAAGATTAAGGTCCTACCTCAGGGAGAGTGGTATGGGTCAGAAGGCTGGTTAGAGGGCCAGAGAGAATTCAGGAGAAAGCAGGCAAGTAGGCTGCACAGAAATGGACAGCCCCAGTGGCCAAATATTCTTGGTTCAGTGTCCCCTCCCCTGCCAAGCCTGTTTTTCACATCCCCGGGGAGTGCTCTCAGCAAGGCCCTCCCTTGTGAATCTCCCTGTGCCTGTGACTTTTCATTGTCTAAGGAGTGCTGTCCACACCAGTCCCCGTGGGGGCCCAGGTTCCCCTGGTCCATCTCCACCCTCCTGCACCTTCACTTGCAGTCCACCCACGGTTCAAATTACTCCGTGCCAACTCGGGCCACAGCTGTGCGTCCTTGCCTCTTTTTTCTTGACTGACTTCGTTCATTTCACCTACGGCTTTCTTTCTAGTTATTGGCCAGTCTTTCTCCCCTTTTCCTGATTGTTGGAATCTTACTATTTTTCAAAGGCCACCTATCTACTTCACAAAACTCTCCCCGTCCCCTTCAGTTAATGGGTCTTGTATTCATTCATTCTGCATTCTGCATGGCACCTGGTTTTCTCCTGATTACAGTTTCTTATACTTGTTGCCCCCACTGTCTGAGGTATTTGAGGGTAGGAGCCCCGGTTAGTTTATCTTTCATACTATGTTGTGCCGAACACAGTGGCTGGAACATTAAAAAGAAGGCAATAAATGAGGGTTGAATTGTTGGCTCAAGTTCCAATCTCTCAAGAAACTGACCCTATGAAAACATGCTTTAATTATGGAAAGAGCAGCTCCAGGGCAAATGAACTGCAAAGTTCTCATAGATAGGGTCAAAAGTGGCAGGTGGCTGCATAATAATGCCCTCCTTCAGGCTGGAGGAGGGGACTTGGGTCAGGATTCAGAGGTCAAGACTGTTCCCTCACCTTGCACAAAGATCAACTCAAAATGGATCAAGGACCTAATAATTAGATCAGAAACGATGCAACTCTTAGAAGAAAACACAGGTTTAACACATCAGCAAAAAGGTACAGGCAACAACTTTCTCATTAGGATCGCTAAAGCTCATGGTATAATGACAAGATTTAATCAATGTCATCGCATCAAATTAAAAAGCTTCTAAACAGCAAAAGAAACAATTAAGAATGTGAAGAGAGAACCTACAGAATGAAAGAAAATCTTTGGTAACTACTCTTCTGACAGAGGATTAAAGTCTAGAACACAAAAAGAACTCGAAACTTAATGCCAAACCAACAAATAACCCAATTAATAAATTGGCAAATGAACTGAATAGATACTTCTCAAAAGAAGAAATACAAATGGCCAACAAATATCTGAAGAAAATGTTCAACATCATTAGCAATTAGGGAAATGCAAATCAAAACTGCCCTGAGATTTCATCTCAAGTCAGTCAGACTGTCAGTCTTCAAGAATGCAAACAAAAATGAATGCTTTAGAGGATGTGGAAAAAAGAAATATTTGTAAACTGTTGGTGAGACTGTAAGTTAGTACAACTGCTATAGAAATCATTATGGAGGTTCATCAAAAGACTAATCTTGGAACCACCATATGACCCAGCTATAGTACTCCTTGGTATTTATCCTAGAGAATTAAAGTCATCACACTACACCGGTACATTTTTATAGTACCATAATTCACAATAGCCAAACTATGGAACCAGCCTAAGGTATCCCTCAACTGATGAATGGACAAAGAAAAGGTAGCTGGGTGCAGTGACACACACCTCTAATCCCAGTGATTGGGGAGGATGAGGCAGGAGGATTCCAAGATGGAGACAAATCTCAGCAACTTAGAGATTCCATAAAGATTGAGTGAGACCCTGTCTCAAAATAAAATAATAACAGAACAGGTCTGGGGATATAACTCAGTGGTTAAGTGACCCTGTGTTCAATGCATGATACCAAAGGAAGAGAGAGAGAGAGAGAGAGAGAGAGAGAGAGAGAGAGAGAGAGAGAGAGAGAGAGAGAGAGAAGAAGAAGAAGAAGAAGAAGAAGGAGGAGGAGGAGGAGGAGGAGGAGGAGGAGGAGGAGGAGGAGGAGGAGGAGAAGAAGAAGAGAAGAGAAAGAAGAGAAGAGAAGAGAAGAGAAGGTAAAGTAAGGTAGTATATAAGAAAAATGATGTTTCATCTTTTGCAGAAAAATGGATGGGACTAGAGACAGTTTTGTTAAGCAAAATAAGACAAACACACATGGTCAAATGTTATATATATATTTTTTCATATGCAGAAGCTAGAGAGGAACAAGGAAAAGAAAGGTGGGGGGGTGAGGATCTCATGAAAATGAAAGGGTTATCAGTAGAGGAAAGGGACCAGGTGGGAGGTAAGGAGGGAGGGGAGAACTACTGCAGAGTGATATTGGCCAAATAACTTTGTTATATTGTGTGCATGTACAGATATGTAATGACAGATATCATCATTATGTACAGCTGTGATGCACCAATTAAAAAATATGGAAAGAGAGAGATAAAAAAAGACTTTCTTGTTCTGCATTATAGAAAATAGGGAGGCTGCAACCATCATCCATATGGTATTCAGGGCACCAAACAATGGAGAAGTCCTTGAAGCATGGACCACTCTTCCCATCTAGGGTTTACTTAATTTTAGGACGGTGGAGTCTTAGAGTTGAAGATACTGTGGTGATGACCTTGTTCGCATTCCAAGTCAATATGAGAATCTCTGCATCCTCTTTATCCTCAGTGATCTAAGCTGAGGTCATCGGAGTCATGCCTCTTCCAGGGACTTGCCAGTCCTCAAGCATGGGGACACTGCAGAAAGCGGGAAGGGACCTTCTCAGCCAATATGTTCTGAAAAGCATGAAAAGAGTCCAACAACTTAAAAAGAAACTCCAACACAGTCCCTGTGTACTCTTGTTCTTAAGGGAGGACCACAAGGCTGGGAACTGCTTATGAAATTCAGTAAACACTGAAAAAAATCAAACCAAATTTAATGGTGAATTTCCACAATCACTCTTTTAAGAAATTGAATTTTAGATCTTGCAGTGTGCTAATAAGGAGCCTTGGATTAATAGTCTTCAGTCCGACTAGAGTCTGGCACTCATGGTTAAGTGTCAGTAGTGACTGATGCAAATATAAGCACTTTTAAAATGTAAAGAACTCATTCATTAGGGTGGCAGGGTCAACAGGTGTTTCTCTCTCAGAAGGATGGTTGATAAAGAAAAACCTTCACATGAGGAGGGTGCAATCAGCTCATCCTAACTTTGTTTGGTGGCCTTAAAAAAATGAATATGTCCATCAGATACAGCCAGTCCATCAGGAGACAATAATGATTACGGTGTCTTAAAAAACATGACAGCATTTTTTTAGATGACTCTATGCATTTGGGTATTTGTTATAAATATAATTTTCTGACAATTTCTCACATCTTCTTGTCCTAAGAGTCCCGAGCACTACTAAAGTTTGTTCAGAGGGAGAAAGTCAATTGTTTGGTACACTTTTGGGCTACAGAATTTTTTTGTTCCATCTCTCCTGCACTCAGACACTTCACATCTGTGAAGACTTTCACAGTCCTGTGTTATAGCCATTGCTCTGAGCTAATTAATGGCCACCTCACCCCAAATGCCAAGAAATCTCAGGATAAGGATTCAGACAAAAATGGAAAACATCAGCTGAGCATACACTCACACACTCCAAACCACGGTCATGTGCACACACAGGCACACACGTGGGTGTGCTCAGGACTCCTCAGCCTCCTTGATTGACTTGGCAACATGGCTAGGCAGAGGTGTGCGTGAACAGTGAGACACAAATGTTGAGCTGAGCAGCACCTGCTGTCTCGTGATCTGACCATTTGTCTTGAAGGGGCCAGTGAGATAGTGGTCTGAATCTCTGAACCTTTGGAGAACTCCAAACAGCAGGGGCACCCTGGTGGAACAAAGGGCCTCCCTCCCGACATATGTGAGGGCTGTTTTTCGTCAAATAGGTATCACGTTCCCGGCCACAGCACGACAGACAAATGCCAGGCGAGATGAGAAGATACAATCTGTTCAACTTGATGAGCCTGTACCTGGATCATGTGGTCAGAGCAGATGCTGTGTCAATATGGATACAGGTGCAGGAAAAAAAAAAAAAAAGGTGGAGGAGAAAAGCCCAGACACGGAGGCAAAGTGCTACAGAAGTCCAGAGGCTCCAGGGGAGGCTCACTTTTCCAGGTTATTGATCCGAACTTTTATGTGACATAAATCTTGTTGATGCTTTCCGGGAGAGGAAGCCTAAGGGTAGGTCTGACACTTGCCACGATAGGAGTACTAGTCTTTCTGTCTTCCTTCCCATGATGTGAACCTGCAACCTGTGCTTTCCATGTCTACCATGGTCATCCTTGATGGCAGCACCATCTTTCTAGATAGTCTGGGTATACCAGATGGATCATAAGGGAGGCTGGGCTGGTGATCTTATTACTCTTTGTCTGTTTCACTGGCACGGAAATTTGATTTTGCTTATGGAGGAAGCCGAAGTCTATGTCCTACAAGAGATTTAATGCTTTAGTCATGATTTTTAAGATGTCCACTGTGAAATCAACCAAATAATTTTTGAGATACGTATTTAAACATTTCGTGATTATTTCTCCAGTGGTTTGCTCCAACATTATTTGTTGAGTGTCTTCTGTTAGTGTTCCTGATGATTAGATGAAATTCCTTGTATCCGTGTAAGAACAGAAATATCAAGGAAATAGTTACAAATAAGAAAATCTGCTTCCAAGGAAAATACAGCTCCCACCTGGAACACGGACGCTTCTAAGGGGATATTTTCAGCTTCCAAAAAATACTCACATTGGTTTTCCACAGAAGCATTAATTTTTTTCTTTTTATATCTGTTTCCTTTTTTTCTTTTTGCCTTTACCCTTTTGCTTTTTCTTCATATCTACTCTTCATGCTATTATTGCTTTATCTTAGAATTTGCTCTATCATTTTCTATTTTGAATGTTCCTTGGTTCACATAAAACTGAGTGCAGAACACCAATTTGCTCAAAGATCTTCCTTCCTTTCTTCCTGGAATCATGCCCTTAGGAAAACTGCTTTTTAAAATACTCAAACTTTTAGTGAGATGATTCTAGCTTCCTATGCAGTCGTGTCCTTTACCCAATTTCCTTAAATTGGACCATTTAAGGAAAATATAAGCATCCTACGCAAAGAATATCTCACCATTAGTACTCACAATTGTAAATTTCATCAAAAATAAAGAAAGTCTGAGAAATTATCACAGTCCTAGGGAACCTAAGGAGATATGACTACTAAATGTAACATGGTTCCCTGATAAGATCCTGGAATACAAAAAGAATATGAAATAGTCACCCACTATTTTTCAGCATCACATTGAAACTCCTAGATAGTTCAATATGACAAGAAAAGAAATAGAAAAGTATATTTACCTTGGAGGTAGTTTCTTTATATTGCAATAATTCCATTAATATTTTTTGTTTCTATGTAGATTCAAGGCATTTCATCTTATCATATTCTATACCAATAGAATATACACAGCAAATAATATTTGGTTAAAAATTTAAAGCTATAGTTTTGTGATATTACAACCAAAATTTTGATATTGGTATTATCCACATCAGATTTCTCTACTTTTAAGTGTACTGACTTATGTGCATGTGTGTGTGTTGTGTGTGTATTTAGCTCTGTTCAATTTTATCACATTATAGTTTCACGTATTTACCACTATAGATAAGATACTGAGCAGTTCCATTACCTCAGGGATCTGACCTTTTTATTTTTAATTAATAGACTGTTTCTTAGAATAGTTTTATATTTGAGCAAATGGTACCAAGAGTTCCAACATATCCTCTCAAACTAACATAATTTTCTTCATTATTGGCATCTTATGTCTAGTTCATTTGTCAAAAACTAATGAAGCACTGTTGATAAACTGAAGTCATAGTGGATTTAGATTTTCTTAATTTTTACCTAATATCCTTTTTGTATTCCATACAGTCATACAAGTTTTCTGACATCCTTTATTTTTTATGACATGGACAATTTTCAGTACTAATGGTCAGATATTATTTATGTATGATGCTGCTCAATTGGCAGTTGTCTGATATTTGCCTCATGATTAGACAGATATTGGGAGAAAGTTCAGGGAGGTAAACTGATATTTTATTATATCATATCAAGGGTACGTACTATCAACAAGATGCATGACTATGGATGTTTACTTACATTGATTACTTGGCTGAGGCAGTGTTTTTCAGCTGCCAGGAATTTTCAGCATCAGCTTGGAAGCCGTAGGTAGTAAAATAAATTTAGAAAACAAATGTAAAGTATATTGGAGAGCCCAGAAATAGATCTACATAAATGTTCCAACTGATCTTTGATAAAGGAACAAAGACAATATAATGGAATAAAAAGCTTCTTTTCAACAAATGATGTTGGGACTTTGTTTGCATCCAAAGTCTGAAATTTACACTGGACTTAGTGCTATGCATTCTAAGAAAATGCAAATATTGCATTCAAAAAAATACTATAGCTACAGACTTCTTTAACATTTATCAAAATATGTAGAATGCATAGCATTAAGTCCAGTGTATAATTTACAGACTTTGGGTGCTAATAAAGTATCATTGTAGGTTCATACATTAAAACATCTGTATTACTCTATGGGGGAATGTTGATTATGGGTAAACCTGTGATATGACTTTGTTTTACAATAAGCCCTGGTTCAATTGATCGTGCCAATTGTGTATGTTATTCTAATCATTTGAAGATCTTCACTAGAATGGACTGATGGTTTACTGAGACACCATGTTCTATTATTGGTCCATTCCTAATTGTTAGATAGTTCTTCCTTTTTTTAAAAAAAATATTTATTTATTTATTGGGGGACACAACATCTTTGTTTGTATGTGGTGCTGAGGATCAAACCTGGGCCGCACGCATGCCAGGTGCGCGTGCTACCGCTTGAGCCACATCCCCAGCCCAGATAGTTCTTCCTTGTCAGACTTAATTCTATGTGTATATGTTTTCCACTTGGTTTTCCCCTTAGGGCACAACAAATGAAATTCCTCCAACTGGTGCACATGGAAATCATATTACACCTCACTTTTCTCTGCTCCCAAGTCTTCTACTGTCCATCCAAAACAAAGCAGCAACAAGAAAACAGACAAATCTTCTGGTCCTTTCTGCAGTCCCTCTCACAATTTCCAGTTTACGCAATGATATCTAACCCAGAACTACTTTGACTGTTCAGTGCCCCAATCCCAACTCACAGTAATATCCCATATTGTATCTCTATCAATTTGGCCCAATGTCACATTTATTCTTTTGTTATACAGTAGCACTAATTTAAAGACTATTTGTTGAGCAGCTACTTTGCTGGGAGCACAGAGAGTTACAAAATGGGAATCAAGACCTCAATCCAAGGACAGTTTTGAAATTGTCACTTCATATGTTGTTTGGAAATCCATAACCCATTAGGAAGGATATATAGGATATGGTTACAATGTTACAACTAGAGATGGTGTCTTGTGAGAATGCAAAAGACCAGTAGACTACAAACAGGAGAACATGAAATATTTTACAAAATAAAAAAGCATTTTGAATCAATTCTTTATTTTTTAACCTTTATTTATTTATGTTTATGTGGTGCTGAGGATCCAACCTAGGGTCTTGCACGTGCTCAGCGAATGCTCTACCACTGAACCACAACCCCAGCCCCTGAATCAATTCTTAATGGTAAATATGACTTAGACTTATCCAGGAAAGAAGTACATGAGCTGATTAACATTTAATTTCTACTCAACCATCTCTGTATTTTTATTTTAGATCTAAATTGGTCCTTGAATTCCAATTAACTTATTTACAAAACTGTTATCTGTTTTCTTTTTATTTTTAACCAAATGCTAAGTGTTGTACAATCTCTACTGAGCTTTAATTAAAAAATAAAAAGTCCATCATTCCAGATTTTTGAAGATTTCTGGTATCTTTGTTTTACTATACCAAATTCAGCTTCTAATCAGTTAGCAGTTTGATATGTTTTTCTTCTAGTCCTTTCTCTGTTTTTTAAGAAAGTGCAGTTCGGGGACAGAGTAGAGAACAACCCGGAGATCACACTTGAAACTGCCCTTCACAGTGACCTTGATCTTACTTATCACTGTTCGGCTCCCACATTTTTCAACTCACATCTCACCATCTTTCCAAACAGATATTATGAGATTCCTGGTCCATACTGTTGAGATCCAGACATGTTTGCTACACACCCCTGATTTTCCAGCCAGCAACAGCGGCAAAAAAGGAGGTCAGGTTAGTCTCTTCATAACAGTTTATTCATAGTAAAGCCATGATAACATCTCTGGTCAAGTGGTCATCATTTCTTCCTAAGCAGCATTCAGAGGTCAGAGGTCATTTCTGAACTCTTGTTCAAGTGTCTCTCTTTTTGAACCCAGGGGTGCCCATCTCCAGCCCTTTTTTGATTTTTTTTTTTAAACAGGGTCTTGATGAGTCACTTAGGGCTTCCCTAAATTGCTGAGCTGGCTTTGAACTTGTGGTCCTCCTCCCTCAGCCTTCCAAGCCACTGGGATTACAGGCATGCACCACCACGCCCAGCTCATTTAAATTCTATATAAAGTCATAGAGGCCATAGTTATACTAGAAACTCACTTCCCACCTTTCTCCTCTCAGTGTTGGTTTTCTTGTCCTTTCTCCACTCCCCAGGCTCCAACAGTGACCCACAGGGGATCCTGATCACTCCTGAATTCACCACACATGTGACAGTGTATCCATTTTGTTGTACAAGTTGCTTTGGACAAGAGGTTCAGACTCCATTGAAAAAAGCATTGGAGCGAGTCAAATTTTCTCTTCTGATCTCCTTGGGCCTTGTTTTCCTCTTAACAGTATTTGTTTTGCCTTTTCTCTCTAAAATGATTTAGTTTGGCGGGAAAGACTGAATTAACACAGGAGCCGAGTTCTGGTTTCTGTTTATCATCGATCATCATTTTACCATTGACCTCTGGCAACAGAACCACCTTTATCATGCTCTTTGGTTCTTGAAGGATAGCCTTTATGATAGTTTATGTGGATAAGAACTTGTCTTCCCAGTGCCCACGTGGGTGGGGTAACCACTGACCTTGAGCCAGTGACCTGGCTTCTATAGCCCTCCATCCTCTTCCCTAAAATTTGTGGATAATGGGACTATCCAACCGGATCACTACAGAGTTAGAGGAAATGAGGTCTGACTCTGGTGGGTGCCTCCCAAGTGGTGATTCATAAAATTGTTTTATTCATGTATTTAAGTTTTTCTAAGTTTTATTCCCTTGGATCACATCTTTAGCACAATTATATGTGTGCTGCCATTCTCCTGAACGCACCTTTGCCCAGATCTAGTCTTTTTCTTTGTGAGCATGACCTTTTTATCTAAGTGCTAAATTCAGATGATCAGTTAAAGCAATATGGATACATAGGGAAATATTTAGCCCCCCCCCCAAAAAAATGGCACAAAATAACACATGCTGTACGACTTCATTTATATAAAGTTCATAGACGAGCTAAATAAGATGGAATGTTTAAATGCATACTTGTATGTGAGAATTATACAGAATAGCAGGACCCTTGACCCTACATCAGGTCCTTCAGGAGGTAGGGAGGGATACAAGAGTTTCCGGAGCTTTCAGACCTGGGGGTGGTTATGATGGGGTCACTATATAATAACTTATTATGCAATCTAATCATTATTAATGTATGTTTGTTTATGTGTCTTGCTCTTCCCAATTAAAGATTTTATTTTTAAAAAAAGCTTACATAAAACTAATTTAAAATAAAATATGTGAAGATGAGCACTATGGGCATCATCAAATGCTTATTAAAAATAAATAGACTTTTATTGTTCTTTTAAACTAGAAGGACCAAATACAGTATCAGTATCCTTGTCCTGCTTTGATGTGCCCTTTAGCATCAAAGTTGGGGCTTCTCTCCTTACTTAAGTTTGCCGCAGTCCGGCTACAGCAAAATAACCTGGGGGGTGAAGAACAACTTGTGTACATTGATACAGCAGGAGTGGGAGCCGTTTATTGTAGGACAGGAGGGGTATATATACATTCCACATAGCTTATCTTAATTAACATAAACTAGATACAGCAGTCAACCAATAAGGAATCTCCACACTTAATGGCTCGCTGGCGTTACTTCACAAACCACTCCCTCTGCAAAACGCCAGGTGCCATCCAGACTTGTTTACAGACCCTAACATAAGGCTTCAGGCTCCTGTCTGATTTCAAATACGGGTATGCCCAAGGATCCTATTTGGGCATATTCCTGGGAGGCACTGTTGATGCTGTTGGAGAAACTCTTGATCTTCCCCCATCATCATTTCTCTATCTGCCTTCTCCATTCCATGCCCCCCAAAAAACTCAAGTCCCTCACCAATGACACATAGCAGCTTTTTAAGCAAATAAAGCAATGTTGATTCTGACACTACTTTGGACAAGAGAAATAATCCAACATATCTCATTAAACCCACAACAGTTACTTTTCATTCCTTTTATGTCTCGCGCTTAATTTCCTAGATGAATAAAATCCTGTAGAAGCCAAAGAATGTCTGGAATCACAAAGGAAATTGGTATGTACGTTTTTCAAACAGCACATTATAAAGAATGTACCAGTGATCATATAAAGCAGGTTTCTTTAATATCTACCTTACATTTATGCTCGAAATTTAGATATTTAAGGTTCTGGTCCCAGTAGGATGGCATACAATGGTTTCTTTCTCAATAAGTACAAGTACAAGCCCTGAAAATAACCAAAGCAGGAAAGGTAGTATGAGAAAAGCAAACAAGTTTGAGAACCTGAACTTGTAGAAAAGCACACAGCAGAATGTGTATAGTTCCCACAACCAGTGGCAAAAGAGCCCAGACCAGGAGGCTTCTTGACTCTCAACCTGTAGCAGATGGCATTCCATATGGAGACTCGTTCTCCCCTGGAGGAAATGAAGCCTCTTCAACAGCACCATTAACAGGGGGAATCAGTGGATGGCTAGCGATTGCAGGTCCTTCACTTCCCTTCCCACCCAGAGAGTGGAGTGGCTGGAGGGGGACCCTAGTACTCTGCTGATGTCCTTCATTCCTATAGGTAGGAGGATCCCATCCCAAGTGCTAAACCAGGGAAGCCTCTTTGCCTCAGTAAACCTGAGTCTTCCCTCCCCACAGAGAGACACTGGAGTGAGCTGGCATAATCATCTGGAGATATCCAGCTACAGTAAGCAGGCTGTACATCCCACAACCTGATAATCACCTTTCCGCCACCAGGAGACACCGAATAGACCCACCCAGATATGCTGAACTGATTTTTAAAGATTTTCTTTTTTAGAGCAATTTTAGTTTCACAGCAAAATTGAATAGAAAGTAAATAGATTTCCCACATCCACTGTCTCCAACAACATATTCATAGCCTCCCTACTATCTACATTCTCTACAAGGGTGCTACATTTGTTTCAATTGATGAACCCACTTTGACACCCAGAGTTCCTAGTTTACATTGGAGTTACTTTTGGTGCTGGAAATTCTATGTGTTTGGGCACATTTATAGAGACATGTATCCGTCATGATAGTATCAACAGAATAGTTTTATTGTCCTAAAAAAATCTGTGCTTTGCCTATTTATCCCTTCTTTCCTCCAAATCCCACTGATCTTTTTACTTTCTCCATAGATTTGACTTTTCCAGAATATTATATAACTGGAATCATGTAGAATGTAGACTTTTTCAGATTGTCTTCTTTTACTTAGTAATATGCACTTGAAGTTTCTTCATGTCTTTTCATGGCTTTATAGCTTATTTATCTTTAGCATGGAATAATATTCCAGTGTCTGGATGCAACATAATTCTCTGTCTACCCTTACTGAAGGATAGCTTGGTTGCTTCCAGGTTTTGGTAATTACAAATAAAACTGCTATAAATATTCATGTGCAGGTTTTTATGGGAACACAGTTTTAAACTTTTTTAGGTAAATAAAAAAGGGATTCTATTTCTGGATCATATAGTAAAAATATGTTTACTTTTGAAAGAAATTTCCAAATTTCCCCAAAGTGGCTCTAACCCATTTTCCATTCACAGCAACGAATGAGATTTCCTATTGTTTGACATCTTCACCAGCATTTGATAGGTTAGAATTTGGGATCTTGCCATTTGACTACATTTGATGTGGTACCTGATGGTTGTTTTAATTGACAACCTCTTATTGACATACTATTAAGCATGTTTTTAGACACTTTCTTGCCATCTTCTTTGGTGGCATGTCTGTTTAGGTATTTTACCTTTTTAAATCAGGTTGTGCATTCTGTTAGTGTTAAATTTTAAGGTTCCTAGTATACTTTGGGTGATATTCCTTTATCATATATATGTTTTGCAAACATTTGTTCCCAGTGTGTGTAATCTTTTCTCATTCCTTTGATGGTGTCTTCCACAGAGCAGACGTTTTTAATTTTAATGAAGTACAGCCTATTAACTCTTTATTAAATGGATCATGCCTTTGATGTCATATCTAAAATGTTATCATTAAATCTAAAGCCACCAATATTTTCTTATATGTTGTCTTCTAGGAACTTTATATTATTGTGGTTTATATTTAGATCTATTATCCATTGTGAGTTATTTTTCTAGTTGTGTAATGTCTAGATTCAGGTTTTTTTTTTCTTTTTTGCAAAGTGGTACAGTTTTATAAACACCATTTGTTGAAAAGACTATGTTTGCTCCATTGTCTTACCTTTGCTAATTTGTTCAATATCAGTAGACCTCCTTCTAATTTTGAGTTTTCTAAATTATGTTTGAGGATTGAATCCAAAACTTTAACACTGTATGTGTTGTGAATCTAAATTTATGCACAGAAAATATGTTAAAAAATTATGCATAGGGAACAGTAAATGAATTAAAGTGAAATGAAGTTATATATCAATGAACTGGTAAAAAGATGACATCAATAAATTCCAGGGGTTACCAAAAGAGTCACTAAAAAGGCCATATGCAGAGATATGTTAAAAAACACTATGGATAAAGAAATGCATTTTTAAGAATATTCACATAACTCCCAGGAAGACAGAAAAAAGAAAACAGAAATAAAAAGAACAAACAAAAAAATAAAATGTTACATATAGATAATTTGTTTAAACACATATGACAGAATTGGGCTGGCAGATCAAAAAATATGACCCAAATGTGTATTATACACAAAAGCCTCACTTCAAATATACAAGATAGAAAATTGAAAGTGAAATCATATAAAGAGTTCATAACCCACTTGAATCAAAGTGTGAACTATGATATATCAAGTACTATGTAATGTTTTGAACAACCAACAATAAAAATTAAAAAAAGAATATATCAGGAAAATATCAATCAAAAGAAATGAGAAATGGTTATATTAATATCTGATAAAGTGAACTTCTAAGTAAAGAAAATTACCAGTTGTAGAGGTTGTTATTCTCTAATGATGGAAGTGTTAATTCCCCAAGAAGACATCCATTTTAAAAATGCACACTGTGTACCAAACAACAGAGAATCAACAACTGATAGAACTCTAGGAAGAAATAGCTAAATCCACAATTATAGTTGGAGATTTCAACAAAGGTGCTACTTAACATTGACTAAAACAACTTAGATCGAAAGTCATCAGGATAAACAAAAATGCAAAATAAGCCACCAACAGGATCTAATTAACATTTATGGAACAAAAGCAGAATATACATATTTTTTTCAAACATCCATGGAGACATTACCAAAGTAAATCATATTCTAGGGAGTGGATAAAATGTTATTTTTTGAAAAACCTGCAATGATTCAGAAAGTGTTTATAACCATATGGAATGAAAAATAGAAACGAATAACAGAAAGATAAGAAGGAATTACCTGATATTTGAAAACTAAACAATACATTTTTAAATAATATTTATGGTCAAAGAATTCTGAGAGAAAATACATTGAACTGAGTATATTTGAAAGTACAAAGTATTAAAATTTGTTAGGCATAGCTAAAGCAGTAGTGAGAGGAAAATCTATAGCCCTGAATGCTTACATTAGAAAAGTGTAAAAGTCTTAAGTTAATAATCTAAGATTTCCATTTTAATACATGAGAAAAAGAAGAGGCAAACTCAAAGTATGTGAAAAGAGAGAAATGATAGCAATAGCAACAGAAATTAATGAACTTAAAAGAATAGATAAAATCAATTACATGAAAAAAACCTTTTTCTTTGAAAATGTCAATAAAATTGACAAATCTATTGTAAGACTGACAAAGAAAAAGGTCAGAGACATAAACTACATATATTGATTTTTATTCCTGACAATGAAACATGGTCAAAACTACAAACCCTAAAGTCATTAAAAAAATTTTAAAAATTGACAATGTAATGAAGTGTACCAATTCCTTGAAAAGCAAAAACTCAATGGTTAAAAAAAATAAGCAGTAAGTTGTGGTAGCAAAAACTACTACAATTCAATCAATCAATTTGAAATACTTTGACTAGTGTCAAGACTATCAATGAAATTCAATTTATACTTAAATATCTTCCCCTAAGATATCTGTAAGTCCAAATGATTTTAAGCATTCTACCAGAATTCTACCAAGAAATAATTAACACCAATTCTGTACATTTTTTTCCTGAGAAGGAAAGAAGGAGCTCTTTTCAATTCATTTTTATGAAGCCAGTATTTCCCTGACACTAAAAACAAGACCAAAGGCAGTACAAAGAATAAAATACGATCTTGCTTGCTTCAACGATAAAGAATTTGAATCTCATCAAATTTGCTAATACTTTGCAGATTGAGGGCTTGAGTTCTTGACTTCTAAATTATGATGACTAGCACCCATCTTCCCTCAACCATAGTCTGAGAATTTTCATTTTAGATTCTTTTTTCTTCTACCCATTGATTAGATAAGTCACTTAGTTTTTTTAACTTAATTTTCCTGTCTATCAAAATAAGGCTGTAGTTTTGCCAATAGTATGAGACTTTGTGAAAACTTATGCACACCAATACATGAAAGGTGTTTAGCAAAGCCTCAGGTAGATAGGTCCAGCATCGCCATCATCGTCATCATTACTTGTTACTAAATACATTAAGTTGACATTTCTCAAGGGCTCCTATGTTGTTTTTTGGAAAATTGATCTAGTCAAATGCATTCCTGAAGAAGATTGGAAAGTTTTTTATGTGGGTAGATACTGTTTGGTGATAGGGAAAGTTTCGGATTGTAAATGTATCCGAGGGCTAAAGAATCTACGCAGTCCTTCAGGGTTTCACGTATGAACAAGACATGTGAGTACATTTTGCATTACTGGACTCTAACAGATTCTTCTAGAAGGCATTTCTTTAAAGCCTGTCTTTGTTTTACTGCCCTGTAGTGGATCTGGTGTATGGAAAAGAGAAAAGAATGAGGAAGGAGGAGGAATGAAAGGAGGTAAAGGGAAGGAAATGGGAAGCGAGTGTGCCTATAAAGCCTCGGGGAGAATTCACACCTTTGGGGATAAAATCCAGACATCAGATTAAGTTTGAGAGGCCTAAAGAGCAAATTAGAGCTTGAATTCCAGACACAGAAGCACAGTGCAAACAAAAGGCAGTTGTTGATTGCAGTAAAACGAACCTGACTGTTGGACAGAATCAATTTGACTCTCTTGAGTTTTTGGTCAGTGAATGAGTCTGCCTTGGCCTTGAGTGTTTTAGCATTCCTTATTCTCAATCACTATAAAATCTTTCAAATCATTATTCCTTAAGGCAAATGTCTGGGATTTAATTGAGTCACATTATTTCAGCTCTTTCATTGTCTTTGATGGTATCAGATGGAATACTTTCTCATTTTTGTTTTAGAGGAGCAGGAAATGTAACTAACTTGGAGGTTTTCAGTTTCATGAAAGAGTCAATTTCTTTCTTTCTTTCTTTCTCTCTCTCTCTCTCTCTCTCTCTCTCTTTCTTTCTTTCGTTCGTTCTTTCTTTCATGTAGAACAGCAGAAAGAACACTGGATTATGAAGCTCTCTGGTCATGGATGCTACCTCATTCTCCCCAAGCCTCACAAGCTCAACTGTGGACTGGAGCTTGTGACACTTGTTTTCCCTACATCCTAAGTTTTGTGCTGTGCAGATGTTATCACATGGAGTGGACATGAGAAAGTGATTTGTAAGTTATTCGGCAATTTACATTATTGTTTGGATCATTAGATATAGACAATTCAAATAATAATGAAATGCATTTGTCATTTGTTTTCAATTTCACTACTATATTGCTGATAGTCACACAATATGTTTCTCTCGTTGAAGAGATCTGAAACCATTTTTTTTTCTTCTATGTAGTTTTAGGGAAAAATCCATTTCTTTTCTGTTTTGCAAAAATTAAACAGGAACATGAGTCTCTTCTGTCTTTATATATCTAGTGTGTTTTAGACATATCTTTTTTACTGTACATCTCTTTTTAAATTTTTTTTAGTTTTTTTTTTAGATGGACACAATATCTTTATTTTACATTATGTGATGCTGAGGATCGAACCCAGTGCCTCGTGCATGCCAGGTGAGCACTCTACCACTGAGCCACAACCCCAGTCCTGACTTTACATCTCTAGAAAATCTTTTTAGGACTAGAATTTCTTTGGCTTCAAGAATTTGCACAAGATACTTCTACTACTTTAATCTTATAGAAGTCACTCCTATAAGAAGTGTTTGTGTGTGTGAGTGCGCGTGTGCGTGCGCATGCACGTGTGTGCCTGTTGTATGTACATACATGTATGTACTGGAGAATTCTTTGTTCTCCAAGGTTGTTACCAGGATTCAAGGTCATACCACATCAGGTCTATATGTTCTTGGCATAATAACTGCTGGTCTTCAAAGAGAGACAGACTTCAAAAGATACGTAGTCCCCTTTAATCAAAACATTCTGAATATTATTATTAGCTGAGGGATAAGTGGAAATGGATTGTAGGATTGGTTTACTTTCTGAGTCTGGCTGGAAAAATAGCTGTTTAAGCCATATTTATTTGAAGTTAAATTGGCCCTTCACCTAAAACCAATCCACCAATACATATATAGATGTGTACATACACACACACACACACACACACACATATACACACACATACATACACACACATTTTTTCCTTTAACAAAGTTTTATATGCTAAAGTCTCTTTATAAAATAACTCATATTTTTAGACTTCATAATTATTCATTTGTGCCAGTTGTGATGGATTAGATTCCTAAACAGATTGAATATTTATGGTAAGGTTGGATAAAGATGGCTTGAGGAAGAATTGAAACTTGATTCTACTTTTTACATTTGGATCAGTAAAGGAACATGCATCAAAGAGAATGCTGATGCATGATGTCATTGCAGTTTGAAATAATTTTCTTCCTAAAATGTCACTGAGAGTTTCATAAATGTGGTGTTATGTATAATGACCACAGCATTCTTATTTTTTTATTAATAATCACACTTCTTTATTGTAAACTTGTTTAATATTGTCACTTATTACTATTTTATCAACTATGAACATATAAGAAACAAAACTGGAATATTTCTTCTTTGAAGTTGTAGTATATCACTAGTGTTGAGTTGAAAGAAATAGGTTCAAGAATGGTTCCCCTCTCTACCAACTACATGACTTCTTGTAAGTCACCTGAGAGTGTAAGTTTCAGATAATGGTTACTAGAATGTATGATAGGATTACTATGAGGATGGATGAAAGGAGAAATCTAGTATTCACGGTCGTCATTACTATTACTATCCCCATACAGAGTGGGAAAATTGGTTTGTTTTTAATTATTTGTACAAAGCAACTAATGTTACCAAAAACCCTTATTTCATAAGTTTCCTTTGTTGATATTTCTGACCATGATGTTTCAGCATTTTTACCTAATTCATGGGTTGTTTTATCTGATTTTATTCCAGCTTTTCGTAGATTTGTAATTTTCATTTTAGTCACAACTTGCATATTTTTTTTCAGCTGAACCATGCATTTAATTGCTATCTTATTGGAAACAGAAAAACCAACTGGGGAATGGAAAAGTGTGTTGGTCAAACGGTTTAGAGACTGACTTTCTACTGCGTTACTCTTGTATAATTTCATATTTTCTCAAGACACATAATACTTCCATTGTATAGACTACTAAAAATAAAAATATGTGCTTCCCATTCAGTTAGTTTCATTTATTCTCTTGTGCAGGCTTATGGTTTATGGCCAAAGAGAGCTGTCCATTATTGCTCTGTGAATGTTCACAGGTGGAAATTGAGATTTGTCTGCATTCAGGGGAAAATTTATCAGTTCTATCAAGGGTTTCGAAGCAAGTGGAGGAGGTAAGGATTTGATATTCCCTCTATTTATTAGAGAATAGAATTCTCAGGGTGTGTAACAATACATGCCTAGCCTAAATCAATTAAAATTCTGCTGTATGTCAAATAAAGAGGAAAAATATTTATGAGTACATAATATGTCCCTGCTCATCAGCCTCACAAATTAAACATGTCACCTTTAACAGAAATGTCAGCTTATTTTTTTTTCTTTTACATCTCTTTTGAGGTTAAAAAGTAAACAATTTATGTGTTCTTCATTCATATTCTATCCTTCAAGATGCAGGAGGAAGTTTCTTACCTCTCTAGCACCATTTCCAGAGAGAAATTTTAACCAGTTGACTGCCAGTATGAAGGAGTTGAGTAAGTTCGAACTGTTTATGGAGAGTGCTATGCCTCCCCCAAACAGTTCCTAGATGAATGACTCAACAATAAACACCTTACACCTAGAACCATATGTGGTACATATTGGGACGTGACATCCAGCCTGGTGCTGCATGCTAGATGCTGGGGCACAAAGGAGAAGGAGACTTGATGTCAAGAAAAGACCCATAAGTGGAAGTAGAATCTGGGGCCACAAGAAATGTAGTACTAGTATGATTTGCTTGAGAGTTGTATTACTAGACTGGATTGAGATCTTCAAATCTTCAGATCTCTACCATAACCAAGGAGCATGTGGTAGATGCTGTTGATGGATCAACTCAAACCCATCCACAAACCCATCTCTTCTCAGGCACTTTCCCTGATTACCGCTTCCAGAAAACCTGTGGTTTCCTGAGGAAAAACAAGGTAGACGTGGCTGTATGACACCCAACCTCCTGCATTTTCCTTAGCTATTTTACTCGCCTTGGAACGAGGAAGCACCTGTAGATGCACAAGCCATGTTGGTGCAATGGAAAAAGGGTCCATATGAAAATAATAAGATAGCAGGGAAAGCGAAAAGAGAGTGACTTTTGAAGGACTTTGTTGAACCAGTTCTGAACAGCCTAACAACTGACATTTAATTTTTGAGAAATAAGTTCCTACTTAAGATGCCTCTCCCTTGGAGCTAAACGCATTCCCTAATGAGCCCCCAAAGCTTCACCTAATCTGATCTTTGCCTTCCTTTGATCTTTCATTCCATTCTGGCTGCACTCTTCTGCAGGGAGAAGCTGGACCAGTGTTATTCCCTGTGTGGACAATGTGAGTTGGGCAGAGACCCTTCCTAGTCGTGTCACATGGACCTGCCAGGCACACTGGCCTTTGCTCTGTGCTTTCCCCAGGCCCATCTCTAGGTCTTTACCGCGTTTCTGCCTCTATCTGGAATGTTTTCTTACTTCCTCTCTCACCCCCCATCCCTGATACCTCCTCTTCCTCTTGTTCCAAGCCCTAGTTTAAAAGTTGCTATCTAGGGAAGCCATTCAAGCATCTCCCAAGTCAAGTGAGAACACTTCGGTTTATGTTTATTCTCATAGCACTCTTTGTTTTTCTCAGGACACTCAGAACAGGTATAAGCAAGCCATTATTTGAGTCATTTTTTTTAAAGTGAGTATTTTTGTCCCCTGCTCCATTGCAAGAGACCGATCCCATTTTTGTCCACTGTATTTGTACCAGTCCCTGGCAAGTGCATGGCTTGGGACAGAAACCCAGTAAATATTGCTGAATGAATATACCCAAGAAACAATGGATTGATTCATTCATGATAAATTCAGTTATATATTTCTTTTTTTTTTTTTTGAGGGGGGGGTGAATAATGGGGATTGAACTCAGGGCCACTCAACTACTGAGTCACATCCCCAGCCCTTTTTTGTATTTTATTTAGAGACAGGGTCTCACTGAGTTGCTTAGCGCCTTGCCATTGCTGAGGCTGGCTTTGAACTCACAATGAACTCACAATCCTCCTGCCTCAGCCTCCCAAGCCATTGGGATTACAGACATGCATCACTGCACCCGGTCTTATATATATTTATATTTCTTAAATGATGGAGGTACATTTGGTAGAGTTAAGAGCAAAGAGGTACCCATGATTCTTTAAGGATGCAGAATTCCTAGTTTGTCCACCTAAGACAGACAGCTGATGTCCCCGAGTCTGATCATGGGGTCATGTTCAGACAGTGTGACTCTGACCAATAGAAAAAGATCCTCATTGGACCCTCATAGACCCACAACCCAGGCTTCTACCCCTAAGACCACCATGGACCCATTTGGGGGAGCTGCCATTGCTTCTCAGCCCTAACCCCCATCTTTCCTGCTTCCTTTCTGAAGATTGTTGACTGACATCCCCTTCACAGGCTGGGGATGATTTGTCTGCTCCAGTGGCCTGGAGAGGAGAACCCCAGGACTGCTCAAAGCCGACAGACATGATTTACCACCACAGCACTATTTATTTTAATCTTTAGGGGGGAAAATAGGATATGATGAGACATAAAGAAACATTATTTCCCGAAGGCGGATCCCATTTCTTTAACCATTTATAAGTCTCCAACAATAAAATATGGCTATTTTGGGATTGGTATTATGTTTCAATGACTTTTCCAGCTGTGGCTCCTTTGTATGGATTCTGGAGCATTCTTTCGCCCAGCTGTACGCCTACTGCTTACGCACAGTGGTGGTGACACAGCCAGTGGTTAGCTGTTTCAGGGCATGGTGACACATTCATAGGCTAAGTGTTGGGTTCTCTGATCTAGTGTGAGGGAAACCAACCTGTTCTCTTTTTCTCTTGTAATTGATTGCATTTGGCTTCTTTGAGCCCATAAATGATTAGTCAGTGGGATGACTGAGCTAAGGGCTAAGGTGACTTAATTTGCTGGCAGGTGCTCCGATTCCTGAGAAGCATGCCATTCATGCAACCTATAGGAGACACCTTTATGACCTCCTTGAGGCTGTTTGCATTGTGATATTCCTGTGCAGGTGTAACTACTGCTGAGCCCCAGTCACAAAGAAGAAGCTCATGGCAGCATCCAGAATTGTGGTGCACAACAGCAAGTTTTCTACTTCTCTGAGTATGAGCCAAGGAGAATCCACACCATGAAGATAAAATTATATGTTTACTTTCTGTGCTAGTGATTTCATATTTTTATTTAAACTGGAATATAGGCATATCACTTAGCATTATGAGATCAATAAATTCAATGTTCTGATACATTTTTGTTTGTTTGCTTTCAGTGGCATTAGAAATTGGGAAGTCCCCTGAAATGTATGTATTTTATTTTGAAATAATTTTAACCCCTGAATTAAATTCCTCTTGTTTACATGTATTGCTCCTTTCTCAGTCTTGCTTACTGTTAAACTTTGCAGTTGTAGTTTCTCTCTTTTTTTAAACCTCTTTTCTGGCCTTTCTGTGTGATCATCAAACCAGTTTCTTCTTCTTTGACAGCTTGGCCAACTGGTGTTTTTCTCCGGTTATTTTCTGACTGAACGTGGAAAGGTCAAGGCCCCACTTTAGGAACTTGGGACTGTGGCGGGCCGGGCAGGTTTGTGTCCTGAACCTCTCAGAGTTCTACTTCTTTTCTTATTTTCACAGGACATTACAATATCCAGTGGTTTAGACTCTGGGCTTGAGCCATAGCCCTGACGTTGGGATTACACGCTGTGACATAGGAGAGAATTCCATTGTGAGCAGAACCAGGGTTTCTAAGCAGATGGGAGCAAACAGCTGACCGGGAAGCTCAAGCCTGGAGCAGGTGGTAGATTCTCCTGGCAGCACCAAATCACCGTGTCAGGAGGTTCAGTGGGGAGCAGAACTGAGGACGGGTGGGCCGTGCTGGGATGGTGAAGAGTCGTGGGTGGATGTTGCTTCCCAGTGGAGCCCAGCCAGGGCAGTGACTGCCAGACAGGGAGGCAAATGAGTCAGCCCTGAAAACAATCTCGGCCATGACCTAGTGGGAGAGGAGAGAACAGAAGGGGCAGTCAGGAACCAACAGGTGGGCTGGCTAGCAGGAAGAGGCCACAGACTCACAGCAGGTGGCAGAGCAGATGGAGGAGAGAGATAGACAAGGGGCAGGTGGGTGGGGCATCAGGCAGAGAGATATGGGTCAAGGCATGGGGCAATGGGCAGGACAGCAGCCAGGGGACACGGATAGAAATTCGGGACATTGGGGAGGGCAGCAGAGGGGATGCAAGGCTGGGAAAGGCTAGCCAGAGCTCTTTGACCCTGTATGGCTACATGTGCTCTTTGGAGCATGTGGAGCCCAGAAGTGCCAAAGTACAATCTGTTCTTTCAGGGTTATTGATCTGTTTTGAAAGGAAATGGCTTGGGATGGCTGAAAGTATACTCGCTCTAAAATGAACACTTCTGGATTCCTTTTTCTCGGGATGGTTTTCTAAGCGCCAAAAGAAAGCTAAAGGGAAGCACACCACCCCAAAGAATCACAGCACAGTAGCATGGGAAGGGAGGAGTCTGAGTTGGGCATCCCCCACTGATGTGTTTTGAATGGAATGAAACGCATCACTTAGCATGTAATTAGGTGATAGTGAGTGGCACAGAGATAAACGCTCTGATAACGTGGTAAGATCACCGGCTTGGAGCCAGGGACCTGAAGGGAATCCTGGCTCTGCTGTCACACTGCTGGAACAGTCCAGACACCTGCACAGGGCTGTGATGTCCGCTGGGGTGCATCTGGGGAGATGAGGCACAGCCTGAGATACACACTCAAATACACCCTTGATCAGGGTGAACAGGGGGCTGGACGCAGAGTTTGGAGTTGCATAGCCCTGAAGTGTTCTTCCTGTTTCACCTCGATAGGTTTTTTTTTTTTTTTTTTTTTTTTTGCCACAACCACCTTCCTGCTTTACTCTTAGGAGGAAGAGGTGACTGAAAAACAATTGGAACATTTGTACAGTGTTTTTATTCTGTATGGCTTGATTCTGTTTTTATCCTAACTTGTTCCAACCGTATGCTAGCCGTGCAATGGAAGCAATCTTAGTCTTATCAGAGGCACTGAATCTCTGGCTTAGAGAAGACAAGTGCAGGATTCTGGGATGGCTGAGGATAGCTCAGGTCAGAGTCTGAATCAAGAGAAGCTTTGTCCTCTGCCCTGTAAAAGGTGTGCTCTTTAGTAATCTGACTCTCAGGGGCTTCCTCAATATTCCAGGTGCCTCATGAGAATGAGGAAATACATAGAATAGGGAAGGAGAAGTAATGGGTGAGGATGGTTGTAGAGTCAATCCTGGCATCATGGAGAGGAAGGAACTGGTCAGGATGGATGAAATTGGCTGGGATGTTGCACAGAGGAGAACAAACATTTGCTGAAAGTCAGAGTATTCTTGATGTTTTACCTGCCACCTATTTAATTCCTTCAATTCTGGTGAGGTTTGTATCAGTCTATTTTACAGATGCAGAAACTAAGATTTTCCAGGCCAGAGTGGAAGGAAGGCAGTTTTCAGAGGAGAAATTGAACCCCCATGTACAGCAGGCTCTGCAATTGGAGAAGTCAGACGTAGCAGCAATCAATCAGAGACTACGGGAGCTTGGAGCACAGGTGCTATGGAGCAGAGCACCAAAGGCACAGCCTGAGGGCTCAGCCTGTGTGAAACAGATAACACCCCAGGATAGCACCCACAACCCTGGGAGGGGACACGGAGCCTATCAATGATGTAGGCTGGGATGGCCTCTTCTTTAGAGCTCAGCAGTGTGTATCTTGGGCCATCCTTTTAGATTCAAGTTTGTATTTTAGATGAAACAAGAACAATCCTCCCCGACCCCCACCAAATCTTAAAGACAATTTTCCTTTTTAACCAGTATTCTCTGAATATTTTTTGTATCTAGACTCTGTTTTGTATTTACTTCAACTTATTGTTGTGATGAATTAATTAAGAAGGCAGGGGGCTGGGGAGGTGGCTCAAGCGGTAACGCGCTCGCCTGGCATGCGTGGGGCGCTGGGTTCAATCCTCAGCACCACATTAAAAAAATAAAATAAAAGATGTTGTGTCCATCGAAAACTAAAAAATAAATATATTAAAAAAAAGAAGGCAGAGAAGTATCGCTTCTTTCCTCCTCTTCTTGTGCATGAGATACTAGTTTATATTGAGAGGTTAGTGCTTGAACCTGTGCAGTTTTGCAAAACTTTCTCCTAGCCATTTAATTAATTTTGCGCAATATCGAAGAAGGAGTGAGAAAGACAGAAGGGAAGAGGCTCAACCTTAATAAGGCCATATGCCCTCAACACATATGGAATCTTGAGGGGTATTTTGCACTAATTTAGATCTCAAGTTGCTACTTCTGTCTTTGAACCCCATTGAAGGTGGGATGAGAAAAATAGGTACCCACCCCACCATTTCTCCTGGCCAATATCCAAGTACATTGCTGTGTTCCACTGAAATCGTGATGTCTTAGAAAGTCTTCTTTCCCTTTATTACTCCTTTTCATGGATAAATATTAGAAGAAACACCAAAAAAAAAAAAAAAAAAAACCCTAGGAAAGTTTATGGCAATTTCAGTACAGTAGGGGACAAAAGGCCTTCAGGTTTTGCTGCAATGCAAATGGGAAGTATCTGGACTGAGGGACCCAATTGCTTGAAGGTCAGCTGCTCCTTTTCACAAGGGTGGAAGGAGCTGGACTTGGTGAACATTCTCCGTTGTTTCTTCTTTCATCACCTCCATATCCATCTTTAATTATGAGAAATGAAATTTTAAAAGTAGAGAAGATGGATAAATGGGAAAATTTCCACTTTCAACTTTTTATACATTTTCAAGACACTTGTAAGGAGTACTAGCTCTTAAAAAAAAAAAAAAAACTTAGAAAATATTTTAAAATAAAAGGACTTTGTTTCTGATGGCCCAGGTGGAAGAGGCTCCCAGTGACCACCAATGTCAGCTCACCACGATATATCTTAAGGGCATGGTTTGCTTCAAAGAATGCTATCCTCTATAGGGCTCATCAGGGAACAAACTCAGGAGTGAAGAATCAATAACAGAACAACCTAAAAAGTCTTGATCCACTTGTTTATTGATCAATGAATGAAAACCAAGTAGGCCAGGACTTCTGATCCCCTGCATCAAAGGAAGGGAGACAGTGTTTGACTTCCTAGAAGGTGGACTTGTATGATGGTTCCATAAACAAACTATATTACAGGTGCTATTTATTCTGCAAGTGGCGATGCCCTGTGGGTCAATCTGAAGAGCAGGTGAGAGAAGTTGAGCTCCATTTTCCAAGACAAAACAAAAAAGCAAAGTAAGACCAAGACCAGGTAAACTGAGACCATGGCTGTGACCTCCAGAGCAGTGCTGGAAGTAAAAACCAAAGTTCACACCTGCACACATGGAGCTTGGGGCTAAGCCTTCTAGGCTGTTCCTAAAGCTGGGCAAACTTCCTTTATGCCAGACCTAAGAGCTCTACCTGATGATATTTGGCAAAAAGTTAGCCCTTGCTCCCACCCAGAGGAGATTATGCTTAGACAAAGAACGTGCACCCCGGAGAAGTCACATAGTCATCACAGATCACAGAGGGACAATTTGGATAACTACTCTCCTAATGATCTCCCCAGAACTTATTACACAGGGATTTCACAAATGTTAAAAATAAATGCAGCCAGAATTTAAGAATGAAATTTAGAAAACAAGGAGCAGTGAGAACAGAACCTGATGCTTCCTGGACATTTGTTCTCGACTGCCCACATTTAGTTTTTAAAATAAACAAGCTTACGTGACCAGTGCTTTTGAATCACTTTATGTTAAATTATTTCAACTTATTTCATATAGGAGTGCATGTGAAATATATTATGACAAAGGAAAATAACCTACTGATGATTCTTAAGAAAGGAAAGAGATACTATTCTGAAGACCCCTATAATGAAAAGTGGAAATATTATCTTTACCTGAAGCAACTGTGTCTTTAGGAATTGTGCTATGGCCTTCATCTTGGGATGAAAGTGTGTTCAGGCAATCATGCTCTATCTACATCACCCACCCTCCAGGGATTGAGGCTGAGAATCGCACTGCAGGTTTGGGAATCAGTCGATCACACAAGGACATTCCATACAAACCAGAGAAAAGGTCACTTCTGCAGCCCCTGGCGGGCCCCGTAGCACCTGCCTGGAGAGTGAAAATTTGTGGTAAGTGGTTACCTGAGTGGCCTCCAGCAGAATGCCATCTTCTCAGGTGCAGAATGCCACACTCTCTTTTGATGCAGGCTTGTTGGGGAGGGGAAAATCAGCAAAGATATCAATAACACCTTGTTTTGCAGGTGTTATTAGTGCTGCATAGTTTTCAAGTGACTTATATTCTCTGATGCTTCATGGCCACCCTAAGTCCTGCGGAGAACAATGCCGCGTGCTTCACCACAGGTCAGGCAGGAACATGTGTGGACTGCAAGTCAGTGAGGAGATACGTAGAGGAAAATTAGAAGATGGAAACCAGAGGTCAAAAGGGGATGCAAGAATATGAAAGGAGATATGTCAAGAGAAAGGCACGTGCAGGCCAGAGATCAGTCCCACTGCCTGTCTATTCTGAGAAACAAAGGGAAGTAGGTGGAATCTCTTTGGATTTCTTGGGGAAAGAAAGAACGAAATGTGTAACTGATGTAATTCTGCAATATTTGTAATGTTTTGAATAACCAATAAAAAAAAAAGAAAGAAAGAATGAAGAGGTAATTTACCAAAGATCCAGCTCTGCCTGAGCCTAGGTTTCCTTGCTGTATGTGTACCTCCCCATCCAAATACTCTAGAATTGTTGTGAGCTTCTGACACTCAGATCTGCAACCTGGAAAGTTTGTGGTTTTATTCTGTCCTTGGGGTCCTACGGACCCAACTGTGTCTTGTCTCCCAACTTCCTTTCTATTTAAAAGATGGTATATCACAGGACTACAGTGAAGATGGTGAAGAAAGGATTTCATCTCATTGTGGCATCCTGCAACCCTAATTCTATGACTTGTTAATGATAAACTTGGTAAAATCGGTATTATTTTCACAGTAGAAATGGTAGCTAAAAAGTACATACCAGATTTCACCAAGTTTATCATTAACAAGTCATAGAATTAGGGCTGTAGGCTGCCACAATGAGATCAAATCCTTTCTTCACCATCTTGACTGTAGTCCTGTGATATACCATCAAGCAATAGCAAAGTGCCATCATGACCAATGTTTGTCTTAACTGCATGCAGGAGAGGAGAACAGGGAGAGAAAGAGGAATGGTCAGTATAAAGAGATCAAAATGACACAGCCGAGAGAGAGCCAGGGACAGGAGATGGGACCAACAGACATGCCATTCTTTATGTCACATCCCACTTTTCAGCCCGGCTCCCTCAGTCCGTGAGAAGACCATTTGAAATGCGTAAGAGGGATTTCAGAATTACTATGGTATACCCCAGTTGCCCATGGCTGAACAGGGCTTGAATGCAAGGTAGAGGAACACAAGCTCACACCATCTGCTGAAGGAAAGAAAGAAAGGAAGAGAAATATTACAGTGTCTAGGACAGAGAGGCAAGCCATGCCAATTCCTCCTGGAAGCTTGTTCATAAACACTTTTGCTTCATTGTATTTTGTTTGTAGAGTTCAGGAAAATCAAGGTTCTCTTTGCGATTTCCAAACATCCGGGTTGATGTTAAGCTTTTCTACCTTCTAAAAGGTAGAAAATTTTTAAATGACATCGATGTACAAAAAACTGTACATGTGAACTTTCAATCCACATATACATCGTATAATCAGGTTAATCATATCTTCCTCCACGCCCATTTATTTATTTATGGAAAAATGTTAAAAATCCTCCTAGCTTTTTGAAATACACAGCGCATAATTACAATCTGTATCTATGTTCTTCTAATTTTATTTGGACTTAGATTTCTTCTTATACCAGAGAAATCATTTATTTCAAAATACTTGCAAAATGGCCAAGAGATCATGTATCTTTACATCCTAGAATTACAATTCTGTATACTTATGAAGAAGATTATATTTACAAAGAAAGAAAATCCAACTTCTGATCTTTATAACAGAGTATGGAGCACAGGTTCAGAAGGACATCAGCACACATAACTCCCAGGAGACGTTTTTACATAAATTTCTCCAGGTGATTGATTTATTGTACTGTAGGCAGGTGAAGTTTCCCTATTCCAGAATTTCCGGTTATCTGGTGAATTTAGGACTGATAATTTTACCACAGAATGTGGTACCAAGTTTAGTTCACCAAATATGGCACACATGTATCTACCCATTCATTCGTTCAAAAAATATGGCTTCTAAGGACCAGGTGCTAGTGTAGATTTTAGGAAGAAATAACCAAGACAAGCAAAACTGCCTTCCCTTATAAGCTGCATACTAGTGGATATGACAGACAGTAATCACAATGAATCAGAAAATTCTGATGCACACCCTAAATAGAAGTGAAGCAAAGGGAGATAAATAAAGTGTTAGAGTGGGACTGATATTTTGGATAGGCTGGCCAGAAAGTCTCACTGACATCAAAGTATAGAATTTTGGACAGTAAGAAGAGAGAGAGAAAGAGAGAGAGAAAGAAAGAGAAAGAGAGAGAAAGAGAGAGTCATGTGAGTATCTGTGAGTGGATGTCGAGTGCAAAGGTCCAGAGGCAGAAATATGCTTGAGGTTTTAAAATGCAGGTGGTGGCTATTCACCTGGGGAGCAGCAGAGAAGGGGGAGGTGGGAGATGAGGTCAGAAAGGACACAAAGAGCACATCACTGGAGGCTTTGGGAATGACTTTAAGGGTTTCCGTGTTGGCTCCCCACAAAATGAGGTATAGTTGGAAAACTCTATGTAAAGAAGTGCCATTATGTAATACACATTTTTCATTTTTAATATTTTTGTATCTTTAAATTATTATTTGAAAATAATTTTATATTCATAGAAAAGTTACAAAGAAAGTACATAGAGTTCCCGGGAACTCTTCACTCAGATTCCGTAATGTGAATATCTTACGTATGCACAGTACTGTTTTCAAAACTGGGAAGTTAACGTTGGTACAATGGGATAGCTAAATCGTAGACTTTCATCAGATTCCACTGGTTTTTTCAAGAGGGTTCTTTTTTTTTTTTTTTTTTTCTGTTTTGACATCGATCTGGAAAACCACGTTAAATTCAGTGATGTGATTTTGAACAGAATCACTCAACCTGGTCGGTTGAGGACAGACAAGAGCAGGGCACCTGTGGATGAAGGAAGACTATTATGGGCTATAGGAACAGTGTCAGCCAACCTTGGCTTGGACCAAAGTCCAACCAGTGAAGATGGTTCAGGGGTGAAGCAGCGAAGGGGGCAGGAGGCGGAAGGATTCTAGATACATTTTGAAGATGAAGATGGAGTCATCTAGGGAACGAGCTAGAGTTGGGTCATGGTTGTCTCCAGTAGTGTGTGGCTTGAGCACCTGGCCATGGTAAATGCTGTCTACTGAGCTGAGGGTGACTCTGTTGGGGGTAGGCATGCTGGTTGGCCTGCGTGTGGGATAAGTCGCCTGTTGAACATCTGGTCTTCTGTAGGCAGCGTCCGGACACAGGATCTTGGGTGAGTTCAGCCTTTCAGTTGTCATTCAGTCAACCCAGATCCATCAATAACATGTTCTCTCTTTGAATGTTCAAACTCTATCAGGATGACTTCGCCAGGAAGTTGCAGAACATCCTGACTCAAACTGGCTTAAAGAAGACATAGCATCACCTTTGATTACTGGACCATCACTGACTGGACAATGTTATTAAGGGCCCCGAGTCTGGGTTTCCTTTTTTGCCCATTTTGTTCTTCCAGGGTTCTGCCTGGTATACTGGAGTGGGCTGATTCTGTTTGCGGTGGCAGGATGACTGCTGGTGACCATGAAGGCTGCAGTCTGCTTCACTTTGGAGGGGGAAAGGAGAGAGGAGTCCCCATGATATTATCTGCAGGAAAATATTGGACAGTGGTTTAAGAAGAATGGATGTGACTGCTGGCTTAGGCCAGGGGTTCTCAACCAGGGTGATGCTACCCTTTGGATATGTTGTCCTTTTCTGGAGATATTTTGGGTAGTCACATCTGCTGGTGGGAAGGCTTGTAGGAATCTGCCAAACACCCTACGATGATGTGATAAATGGCCCCAAACATGACTAGTGTCCAAGTTAAAAACTCTGGCTTAGACCAATCAAGATCGACCTGAAATTGGATCATTATCTTCTGAACTTTGGGGGGAAGAATTAAAATACTGAATTGTGAATAACATTCACTCACTTCCCATCTGTCCTGACTTTCTTGGTTCTACTGAACACATGGATGTGTACTCTCTTCCAAACCCACTGAGAAGAACTTCCCTGGGCCTGCTGTGTACGCTACCCTATATTTGATCTCTATATGCCCCACATCTAGGGAATACTCCCTCAGATTCATCTGAGAGAAATTTGCCTAACCATTCCTTAAGGCTTCAAGTGCTTTTTTGATTTCTACTCTGGCAAATGCAAGAGAAAGAGAATGGTTTTCTGTCCATCTAGTCACTAACATGGTCTCTTCAAGGTGATTCTTTCCTAGGGACTACTTCCGTGTATCCATCAGTAATGTTCGAGAGACACTTTTGACTCAGCCCTCACTAAGTGAGAGTTCTCCACAAAGAGGAAACCAGCAGCGTTTATCTTTGTGCTCTTATGCCTGGAAACCTATGTGGGAAGTTAGGTTGCTGAACTGACCTTTCCCTTTCCCTAGTATTATTTAGATGGCAAGACTCTTCTTAGTGTCTCACCTGCCGTGTTTTTTTATTCTTTGGAATGATACTGTAGTCCAAGGTCCACCATGTCCATAGTAGGGGCTTGGGAGAGACCACAGACCAAAGCCAAGTCACCCGGTAAAAACATTCTTGGTCTGAGCCAACTGATCAGCTCCTGTGTGTCTTCAAGTACTCACATGCGTTCAGGACCCTATGGACTTCCTGGTGATTTTTAAAATTTTGCCTTTTACTTTCTCATTATTAAGAACTGTATTTTCTGCTTCACCACAGTCACGATAGTTCTATTCCCATCCATTAAGGAACTGTTTGCTGAAGTTTGGATATTGAATGCCTCCAGCCCAGGGCCTATGCATTAAAGGCTTGATCCCCAGCCTATGATGCTATTGGGAGGTGGTGGAATGTTTACAGGGTGGGAGGAAGTTAGGTCACTGGGAAAGTGACCTTGAGGGAATCCTGGGAGTCTGACCCGGTCTCTCTGTTTCTTTGCTTCCTGGCTGTTATGAGGTAAATAGCCTTCCTCTCACATACTTCTGTCACAGGCCCAAAGCAGCTGGGTAAAGTGACCATGGATGGAAAGCATACCTAGGGTATCTTGGTTGAGAAAGCATTTTTACTATGTGAAAACTGTGAACCACAAGAAAACCCTTCCTCCTTTTAAGTTGATTATCTCTGGTGGTTTTTTTTTTTTCCTCAGTAAATGGAAAGCTGACTAACACACTATTCCATAAACCTTTTGACTCTGATATCCCTCTTAAAGTAAATTGGATCTCTAGGCTTTATTTTGTACTCAGCTGAAATCATTTCCCATCAATGTTATCTTCCTGTTCACTTAAAAAGAAAGTGATAAAGAAAAAAAAAATTCTAGCACTCTGGGTCCCTCTGGGCTCTAGAAACTCTCTTTCTTCTCCCATATCCAGAAATGTTGGATGATTTATCTAGAAGCCTAAGGAGAAATAAAGTTGATAGAAACTTACATTTGAAAAAAATCTTGAGTTTGCATGAATAATACAATAAAAAAAAATATCCGTTTGAAGTGGTAGAGACTTGAACATTTCTTTTCAGGAGTTTTTGAATCTTTCCTGTTTCATTTTGTAAGAATTCTTAACACACTGCTTCCTTTATATAATTAAAAATAACTTGTCTTATGAAACTTAGCTTGTGCTTTCAGTTCAGTTAAAATTCCCAAATCCATTGTCAATGCAGGTAGAGCCTGAATTGTAATAGATGCAAGAAGATGATTAGAAGGCCAGCAGTAACAGCTCTAAAATGGAAGAGAAGAAAGCAAAAGCACCCAGTGGTCAGATGAAAGGAATTTCACGGACTCCATGCAGATTTCTATTCCATTTTCAAATCTGGAATTTCTAAGACCTGGGCAGAAACTCTTTTCAAGAAAGTCTCTTTCAAAGAAAGAAAACAGGCATTTAGAATCACTCTTTCTTCTAATACTTTTATTTATTAGTTTAGAGTTGAAAATCAGGGCTGACTGGACCAAAATCAGACAGCATCTTGTAACAGGTGGCAGAGACTATAAAAGAAAGGGGGAATGTGTGAGAGCAATATGATAGTGGGCAACAGTGTGGAGCCCCTCAGGGAAAGAAACAAGGAGGAATTGTTTAAGATCCCGAGAAAGGAAATAAGCATGCATATCTCAGGGTGTGCAGGAAGAGTGTTTGCATTAGCTCATTATACAAAAATATTTACTCCTTGCTTGATTTCCTTTCCATTCCTCTATTTTCATTCAAAGTTAAAAAATAATCCACTGTCCTTAAGCACAGAGAAATGAAGTCGGGTTATAACTCCGGGGTTACTGAAATACTGAAACTATTCTTCCTTTTACTGTGAAGAAGAACACTGACATGCTGTTTGGGTTTGGGAGGTATCCGTGACCCTGATGGGACATCAAAGCCATTGGGAAGGGGTTCCTGACACTCAAAACTATCACTTCTCCATGTGCCCTGCCTAGACTTTTATTTAAACCTATAATTGTCATTCAGAATGCAATGACACTGGGATATTTTTCTAAAAGACTGTTAAGTGTATGCTAGATCACTTGCATAAAATTTTAGAATCTGAGTGCAAATTTTTAGGTAAAATTCCAGGTTGAGGAATTTTGGGGGTGATAGAGGGAAGATACAAAAAATAAAAAAATAAAAGCACAGTTTAATTTCTCCCAGTAAAGTAGGTTGGATCCCAAAGGAAGGCGTGCATACAGAAGATGTCCACACAAGGGGAGACGGTGCTATGTGGGAGGCTGCCGCAGTCTGGCTGGGCACAAATCACGAGCCACTCAAGAGGAACAAACTTTATTTCTGAACTCCACCAGTACACTCCACATCCTCCCCCATGAACTCTCCCGAACACCACGCGGCTCCTCCAGGAACCACCAACCGGAAATTCCTCCTCTGGCATTTCCCCAACCAATGCGAATTCTTCAGGAATCCCCGCGAGAGCTCAACCGGAACTCAACGGGAACTCCTCGAGAACTCAAAAGTCATCATCTTAATGGCTCGCTAGTGTCACCTCTCAACCACTACTTCTGGCAAAAATGCCATGCGTCATCCTGACTTGGCTGTGGCCCTCAACAGGAGGCCATGGGAAGGAGGCTGCCTCCAGTTGAACACAAGTTGGTTGGTGCTTCATGGACAGGATGGCTTCTTTCTAGCTCAAGCATCTTAAAAACTGTCTTGGGACTGGAAACGGGTTCATCATAAATAAAGGCTCCTTCCAAATTTACTTCCTAAGGTAGGTAACATTTTTCTAGAGCTTGTCACAGTCCCTGGGGACACTTTTAAGTTTCCCTTCTCATTATGTTGTTCTTTTAGAACAGGGAAATAAAGCAAACAAAATTGCTTATAAATGAATACATACCCATTGAGTTGAATGAGAAATCTAGGCAAACACTGTCATTGTCCTAAATAAGGAAGACTGAGTCACACACCATTGAACAGGCGGGATATGTTATGAAAGGTAAATAGTTAGGCAATTTCACCACACACAGAGTATACAAACACAAAGCTAGATGGTTCAGCCTCTGCACACCTAGGCCATATGGTATGTATACATCTGTGTGTATATAACACATACCACACATATACGCACATAGATTCATATTGTATATTTTTGCACATAGACATCTACATATGTGTATATATAAATGATATAGTCCATTACCCCCAGAGCCATGATGATCAAGCAACATGAGATTAAATCCAGCACAAGAGATAATGAGGCAATTAAGAGATGTGCTAAACACGAGATGTGTGAGGCTGCTGCCAGGGTAACCCAACATACTGTTTTATAGAAAACATTTTTTTTTTTTTTTAATAAGGAGAAAGAGTACCTTTTACATAATGAAGAGTTATAGTCTAATAAATACATAAACCAACAACATGGTCATATTATTGTTATTCAATCTCAAGTGCTATGTATACTTGTATGTTTTTAAATTTTTGATGGAGTTTCAATGCAGTAGGCTTCTTTATTTCAGCATCACCACAAACAGAGAAGTAATGTGTTTTTCAGTGATACTACAATAGCTCCAATGGTTAGGACAGCCCTAGGAGATATGCGCTTTTCAGCTCCATTATAAACTCATGGGGCTCTGTCATATTGCAGTTCATCACTACCTGAAATGCTATTATGGGTCACATGACCGTACTAAGGTGTAATAAATGTCTTTTCATTACACGATCTGTAGGAAATTCGTTGGTAAAGGCTGCAAAATAAACAAGAAATTGAAGACTTGTCAGAAAATTTAACAGCTGGGCCCCCAACTAAAGAAATATTTTCAACAGAATGCGCAACATTATAGACTTTTATATATTTTGGTTGACAAAATACACTGAGTTAGGTACTTTCAAATTTGTGTGAACCAATCATTATAAAATAAAGTCTGGGAGAAGTTTTGGATTATCTTTGTGAACTATAATAATAGGAAAAAAAATAGGAGTTCGTTATGATTCAGTTGTTAGATATCCCAAAAAAAGCTCATGTATGAGACAATGCAAGAAAGTTTAAGGGTGAAATGATTGGGTTATGAGAGTCTTAACATAACCAGTTCATTATTCCTCTGATAGGGACAAATTGCATTGGCAACTGCAGGCAGATGAGACGTGGTAGAAGGAGGTGGTTCTCTGGGGGTGTGCCTCTGGGGTACATATTCTGTCCATGTTGGGTGAAGCTTTCTCTCTGTTTCCTGGTGTCCTGTCCTGAGCTGACTTCTTATGTCACACCCTTTCACCATGATGTTCTGCCTTACTTCAGGCCCTGATAACTGGAGTAAGCTGTTTGTGGACTGAGACCTCTGAAACCATGAACCCCCAAATAAACTTTTCCTCCTCTGATTGTTCTTGTTAGGTCTTTTGGTCACAGTAGTAAAAAAGCTGATTGAAACAAAGTTGAAAGATAACAGTCTCATTTACCTTGTGAATTCTGAATTCTGGGGGCCTTAAAATATTTTCTTATTATTTTTATAAGATGTGAGAAAACATCTATGTCCAACATAATATAGATTTAGTCATAGTTTCTGCTTTAAGTTTCATGAGAATCTGTGTTTGTAGAAAAATGGCATTCTAAAAAACTCCAGCATAGGAGAGCACGTGAGTTTGCTTTCTCTTTCTTATTGAGTCCCTGACCTATTTCTATTGAACATAAGATTAAATATGGCAGAGCAACTGAACAATAGGCAGGTCTACCTGCTTTTGAACAAAAGATCTAGAAGATCCCAAGAGAGAAACTCCACTTTAGGCTCTTTCTAGAATAAAGACCTTGCTGCAGTTCTCCTAACCAGCATCTTAATGTGTTGCTGGACCAATTTATGTTTCTTCTCCTGGAAAACTGATCAGATGAAATACTGGATTTTTTTATGACTGTTTCCCTGGTCTCTAAGCCTATGTTTAGTTTTAGAAATCTATTTCCTTTGTATTAAAATTTGGCAAATTCTTTGTTGGTATCGGTTTATTGTCTTTTATTCCTACAACTTACAATTTTTTTTTTTTTTTTTTTTTTTTTGGTTTTTGGTGTGACAGGTGATTTTCAGTTGTATCCTGATTCTGCTATTATGCTAGGATTCTGTGTCCTATGTAGATCTTATATTTTAGAAGGCATAACCTTGTTTAGGTTTAGCACACCCTCCTGAACTATTTTTGTGGATCGAGATTCCAATGGAAATTTAATTTTCAGACTTTGTTATGCTGATTTAGTCCACTTGGTTTTCCTCCGTTCTCTGGAGATCCCAAAGATCCCTAGTGTGGCCTGAAGGGTAGAGGGGGCTTCCCCAGGCTGGCCACCAAGTGTCTCTTGGTGGGAGAAGCATGCGGTAGAATCCATGAATCTGTCCCCTTGACTGCCAGATATTTATGCACAAGGCAGGAGATCCCCAGGTCCTTTGCAATGGGGTCTCCCAGACTAGTTGCTCACTGTAGCTAAAGCCCTTTTTCTAGCTCCGGCCATTGTTTCCATGTGCCTTGCCGATAAAGTGGATCTCAGGCCCAATGGGAAGATCTCACTGGCCACTTATTTCTCTTGGGGCTCCAATGGGTCTCTGCTGGTGGCTTAACCTACCCTTTTTGGATAAATTTTGCTTCATCTGGAGGATGAGTCTATCTTTGCCCCTGCTGGTGGCTAGGTGAGGGTTCCTTACTTGGTGGCTTTCCTCTGCAGGGAGATGCTGAGACCCAGTGCTGTGCTGTCCTCCCTGGTCCTGGACACACTTGCCTTCCTCTCATGTTGCTCTGTAGCTCCCACAGGGCTGTTCTGTGCACTGCACCTGTTTTTGGAGTTGTGCTTTGTGGGGGTAACAGGAGCAGCGAGAAGGGATCTACCTATCATTTGAGATCAGAAATTTGCAAAGCTGCCTTAATCCCTCAGTTTCTACATCTAACGATCACCTGGTGGAAATTCTGTCTATCAAATGCTCTTCAATCTGTCTCTCTCCACCCCTAGCCCACTGCCTGGCTCAGCTTATATTGTGCCTCTTGGGATTATGATAAAAGCTGGAAATCTAAATGTCTTCCCTTCGGACGTTAGCTGAGAATCCTCGCTTCTTCTATAATGAGCCTTTAACTTTCTGCTGAACTACCAAGACGAGGCCCTCCACGCTAAGAGTCATTGGAGTGCTGTTATGCTATTTCTAACTTTTATGTCTGGCTTCTGCAGGTTTCTCCTGAAGTCATTTATTCTATTTTACTAGACATTCGTTTATTCTTTTCTGTTTTTCCCTGGCAAATTTTGACTCACCTTTAACAAGTAAGGAGGCATGGCTTCTCTATCTTTCAAAAGGAGGCCTTCCTCATCCTTGTAGGGCAGTGAGGGGCTTTCCTGATTCTAACTCTCTTATCTGTTTCCAAATTCTCTTCATGTGACCACTTCTACAGAGCCGACTCCATGTCAGTCATTGCCATTGTAATGGCTATGCTGTCTTATGATTGTCTTTTTAGTCACTAAAGTTCTTCTGAGGGCAGAAATGATGATTCATATAATCGCCTATTCCCAAAACCTTTAAAATGTTTTATGGTTTGGATCTTTAATGCCCCCAAAGGCCCATGTGATGAAGTCTTGGTCTCCTGTCTGGCCCTATTGGGAGGTGCTAGAATCTTTAGGAGATTGGACTTAGGGGGAGGAAGTAGGCCATTAGAGGTCATGCCTTTTGAAGGGGATATTCAACCAAACCCCTTGTTCCTGTGTCTTTCACTTCCTGGCTACCAAGGTGAGCAGTCTCCTCTACTATGTGCTGCTGTTATGATATACCGTGCAGCCATAGGCCCAAAGCAATATGACCAAATGACCATGAACTAAAACCACTAAAATTAGAAGGTAAAACAAACCTTCTCCTTATAAGTTGGTTGTCCCAAGTATTTTGTCATAGCAATGAAAATTTGACTAACAAAAAATTTTAGACATTCAATATCTATTGAATGATGAGCCGAATGAATATTGCCTCTTCCTTATTTTTACTTCCTTTTCAAATACCTACATATTTTAAACATTTTTTTTTCTATTTTATTTTTGAAATAGAAAGTCATCACTTTTATTTTCTTGTTTCAGAATAAGCAATTTAAGACAAGTGGGGCATATGATTGTATTTTGCAATTCATTTGGTCTTTTTTTTTTCTGAAACTTAATTCAGGAAGTATATCCCCTAACTATTTACTTCCATTTATGCACAATGAACAGTGTTTACATTTCAAAGGGGAAAGCTGCATTTGATAGAGGGTTTTCATGGGATAATGGCCTCCCAGTGAAAATGGATCTGAGAAGAGCCAATCTGTGCGTTTTCATCAGCCCCTGGGTATGTCCTAGCTCTTCTTTCTCGGCAATATTCCCGGAGCATCTTGGGACAGTGGGGTTTGGGGATAAAAAAAAAAATATATTTTGTCTAATACTACCTAAAATATTTAAGTTAACTTTAAGCAAGTTTTACATTTATATAGTACAAATAAACACTAAGTCAGTTTAGTTTCTCAATACTTCACACGAATTATTCTCAGTGTTATGATCTGGATATGTGGCGTCC
Organism: Callospermophilus lateralis; assembly: GCF_048772815.1. Taxonomy (NCBI): domain Eukaryota; kingdom Metazoa; phylum Chordata; class Mammalia; order Rodentia; family Sciuridae; genus Callospermophilus; species Callospermophilus lateralis. The sequence continues at coordinate 12,892,445 of NC_135320.1, forward strand.
CCCAAAAACTCATGTATGAGACAATGCAAGAAAGTTCAGAGGTGAAATAATTGAGTTATCAAAGCCTTAACCTAATCAGTGCATTAACATTAATCCACTTGCATGGATTAATTGGGTGGTAACAGTAGGCAGACAGGGTGTGACTGGTCACAGGGGGTGTGCCTTTATGTATATATCTTGTCTCTGGTGAGCAGAGCTCTCTTTTCTTCTTTCTGGTGCCATCTCCTAGCTTATTTTCCTCTACCACACCCTTCCACCATGTTGTTCTGCCCAGAGCAATGGATTTGGCCATTTATGGACTGAGTAAGAACTTTGAAATTGTAAGCACCAATAAACTTTTCCTCCTCTATATTATTCTTGTCAGGGTTTTTTTTTTTTTTTTTTTTTTTTTTTTTTTTTTTTTTTTGGTCACAATGATAAAAAGCTGATTAAAACACTCAGTTATCTAAGAGGCTGGTACTTATTAAAATCCAGCTAAGAAAAGCAATAAAATTATTTCTCACCTGGTAATATGTTTAAATCATAAAATCAAGCTTTCTTTTCTATTTCCTTCTGATAAATCAAGGAACTGTGATTGAAATCCCTGTCATGTCACTTAAATATTCCATTTACCTAAGAAAATATTCTGGAAAATCTTCGAGCAAATTATTGAAGGCACTTCTGGATGGCTTATGTTAATATAATCAAGAGCTTGATTGGTAAGTTTTAAAAATAACCTAAGATACTGAGGGAAAAAATCTGAGATAAAACCCGTAACTTTTAGGAATTCTTCGTCATCCTCAGCTTTTTGAAATTTCAGTTTGTCCTGGCAATCCTATGTTACCACCTGTACCAGTTGCAATTTGACTAGGTTAGTGACTCTGTCCTGAGTTGCAGAAGAAAGAATTTTGGCTCTGTTACGGTTTATATATGACGTGTTCCCCCAGAAGTTCATGTATGAAACGATGCAAGAATTTTCAGAGGTAAAATAATTGTGAGAATTGTAATCTAATCATTGAATGAATCCACTGATATGGATTAACTGGAGAGTAACTGCAGCTAGGCAGGGTGTGTGGCTGGAGAAATTAGGTCTCTGTAGGTATGCCTTTGGGTTTATACTATGTCTGCTGTGCAGAGTTCTTCATTTCTTTGCTTCCCGGCTGCCCAGTCCCCAGCTGTTTTCCTCTGTCATGTTATCCTGCCATGATGTTCTCCCTCATCTCAGGCCCAGAGCCGTGGAATTGGCACACCAAGGACTGAACCTCTGAAACTGTGATCCAAAATAAACTTTTTCCTCTTCTAAGTTATTCTTGTCAAGTCTTTTGGTTACAGTGACAAAAAAGCTGACTAAAATAGACTCTGACTTTGGATATAGTGCCAGGTTCTACGACTTGGCACCAGGCATTCTGGGCCACCTGTGACCTCAACCAGCCCATCTGCTGTAAGTTAAAACAGTCACCCTTCCATCTCCTCCATGTTCACGGGAGACTTGTTTCAGGATCCCCCAGAATACAAACATCTGCCTCTGTGGAAATGCTCGATCTCTTATGTAAAATTGAGCCTACGTGCATCTTCTCATGTATATTTAATCATCTCTAGATTACTGATAATACCTAATACACTGCAAATAATAGTTAAACTGTATTTTTCAGGAAATAACGACAACAAAAATGCCTGTATATGTTCAGTCTGGGTGCGATTTCCCCCCAATATTTTCAATCTGAGATTGGTTGAATTTCATGGAGGCAGAACCTTCGGACAGGGAGGGCCAACTACATAAAATGACTCAACTCTGGATATGTCCTAAATAATGAGCAAGGGAGATTATTCCACATTTCCAAGTCAGTCACAGACTCAGTGATTGTTAACCCTTTTATGCAGGTGCTTCTACAAAGATTTGAACTCTCTGAGGAGTCATTTCTTGGAAAGAATCATTTGTCTCTCTCCAGCATGTCATCCTCACCTTTGTGAGGTGAGGTGGGGAAGGGGGCTCTTCCCTTCTAAGCTTCCTAACTAGATTGACACTTGGCTTTAATCCCCCAGACTCAGGAAGGGAGATGGGGTATTTCCCCACCCCACTCCGTAAGCATGCTATATGCTGTCTCCCCAGATACTGGGCATTGCTTTAGAATAGGATTTGGCCTGTCAGGTTCAGGAGGTGCAAATATCACAGATTTTGGGAATTTGGGGACAAGTTGCTGCTGGAGCAGGGGAGCCAAGTGTAGTGATTTTTCATTTCACAAGAAGTATTATTTAAAATATTAAGCAATCTCTCTCTCTCTCTCTCTCTCTCTCTCTCATACACACACACACACACACACACACAATTATTTGTGTAACTAGTCTTGTGATTTTTTTTCAGCACGGGACCCCAGTAACAGATAAAGAAAGGGATAGCAATTTACAGGAGGGATGAGAGGCAGAGAGCAGTTGGACTAGTGGGAACAGAATTAGAGGGTACAGAACCCCCAGGAGAGAGGCCAAATGAGCAAAAAGCACACCTGGACAGATAATAGAAGGTTGTGAGGCTGTTTATGTTGAAGGTGCAAGGGGAGGGCCATGTCCCGGGGTGGCAAGCAGACAGCTTGCTGCAAAGTGCTTTCATACTTAGGTAGAATTTCCATGCCTCCTCTGTGCTCCACCCTGCTGTGTGAACATTTTCCTGGCCTGCTCCAGGAGGTGAAGTGGCATTAAAAGGCATTAACTGTAGCCCTCCCAGGCCACTTCACAGTGAGAAGGTTGCAGGTATCTCAAGGCTGTCCTGGGATCTGCAGGATTCCCAAGGCTACAACCTCTGATGGACTCACACACACCTTGACTCTGGTGCAAAGTGGGGATGGAATGGAGACTGGGAGCCGTGCTTTTCTGAAGCGGCCCCACCTTCCATCCTTGCAGATTTCGGCTGTTGGAGCTCATTCTTGCACTGGAGAATCCTGCATGCCACTGCACCAGACAGCCTCCATCCTGGCTTCGTGGGCTGCTGTGCTTTCTTTTCAGAGCCAAGAATGTGCCACATAAAATGAAACAGCTTTTAAAATGGGCATTAAAAAACCTTATATGTTTTGTGCCTGGTTCCTCAGTCAAAGGACATTGGTGGGTTTTTTTTTTTTTTTTTTTTTAAACCTAGGTTTTGCCAAGCTGGAGATTTCAAGGTTATAGTTGTCAACTTGGTCTAATGAAATCTTGAGAGGATGGTAAAGTACAGGTCAGAGAGTTCTCGGTGCCCTCAAGGAAAAGCGGTACTCTTATAAGACACACGCAGTCAACGATGAACTGGGGTGATTACCCTAAAAGGAAGAAGGCTTTCTGGAAAGGAATTGGGGCATAAAGAAGACACGTGCTAATGCCAGCTCGTTCTCCCGAGGAGCCCTGATGCTTCGTCACTTTCTGGAAGTTTTCTGGGTCTCAGTTTCCTCCTTTGCAGGAGTGGGTGTTAGATGTGGTTAGATGGCTTGCTCCCTCATGTTAATGTTGTCACCTGGAGGGGAGGAGCAAGCGAGGTACCTGCTCATCTGGAAGGGTGGTGTTACAGGTAAGTAATGGCAGATCCTGGGAGTTAATGTGCATTTGCAAGCGCAGACACAAAGACAATGGGCATTGGGAGAGGCATCTTGCAGTGCCCCAGGATGCCTCCCCTCAGGAATGGGATTTGCAGAGCCAGAGCCTGCTATGGGTTCAGAAAATCCCTTGCTTTGAGTAGGTTTGTTTACAGGGCAAGAAGGGGCAGCCTTCTTTCCCGCTGGTGTCTGCCTGGCTGAGTATTTCTCTTGAAAATGAAACGGAGGTACGTTGAGTTCCACAGAAATTATTCCCACCCCCCCCCACTTTCATCCCTGTACAGACCTCTCTTATCTCTCTTTTATAAAGGTGTGAACAATTAAAACAAAGCACATTTTCAAGTTCCACTGAATAACTATCATTCAATCTCAAAGTTCTTTGAAAAGAGAATTTTATCTGTGTGATATGTAAGCTAAATGGCTTCTCTTTTTTTCCCCTACTGCATATTTTCCATTAGATTTTTCTATTAGATGTAAGTGATTAATAATGGTAATGCCATTGAGTTTTTATATAGTCTCTAAAGAGTGATGGAGAGTCATTTCTTCTGATATTTTAAGTGTTATCATGAAGCATCTGATATTATCTTGCCAACTATAAATGACAACAAAAGTATTCAAGCCATAATCGTTACAAAAATGTTGATAAATTCAAGACTCAGCGTGTGGCAGGGACAGTTATTTACAGAATAGTCATCTCCTGCTATCTTCCCCCATGCTAATAGTGTCACACTGAGGATAAAATTATATGGGATTTATTATAGGCAGGATATACAAAAAGATGGAAATGGTTGATTAAAGTCAAAAAGCATTCAAAGAGTACCTACTGTATGCTTGGTATGACCATTTCAAGGGGCATCTAAGCAAAGTGTCCTTAGAGATATTGTACCTCAGATGACAACGCAAGCCTATAAGCAAACACTGGAATGGAAACTCATCCACTCATTTAATGTTTCCTAAGCACCTGTTATGTGCCAGGTAGTCGGCTTAGCCACATACCATCTGAATTGTTTTTTCAAATTCATTTTAGTACTCCAGGAGATTTTTGTTCCTTGACAATGGACAATATTGGACCCCATAGCGTTCATTGGTTGATGTGGAAAACAAGAATTGTATGTCCTGACTCCCTGAAAAATTTCTCATAGTGACCACCTTATTTCTGTGCCTGAAGCTTTAAACTTGGGTTAGTCCTCTGACCAGATTCTTGTGAAAAAAGACATTTGGCCTTACTCTTCATCCAGCAGGGTACTCCCCATCTCTCTTCTACCACTGGTGAGGAAGCATGGTGAATGACCAGGAAGGAGGGGGAAATGGACACGACATCGAGAAGCACAGGGGTTTGGAGGGAATGGGGGTAATTCCAAAAGACAAAATTTCTGGTTAAATAGTTGTTTGGTGAGATGAGAAGGGAGAATGTCACGCAGAGGGGACAGAGAGCAGAGAGCAAAAGGGGTGAGACAGGAAAGAGAAGGATTGGGCATTTGAAAGGTGAGAAAAGGGTTTATGTTTACATTGCTCTCTTACAATTAGCACAGATGTTATTTCTATAGTGCAGTAAGGCTATCCCCAAAGTGATATCTAATCTGTCGGATTTAATTGAATCTTATTCCAAACTGTCACAGTGTGTCAATTAATCACACCGTGGTGTCATACCAGTCAAGGTATTCTAAGCTGTGCTCTCATAGAAACCACATGAAAGGCTCATGGCTAACACAACAGAGCTGATTTGTTATAAAGGGTTTGTGTCCGAGGTGGGACAACAAGTTCCGGGGCCATTGCGGTCTCATGGGACAGAGATTCCACCTTCAGACGTGAGGTGAGGGGTGTCAGAAAACCTTATAGCTCCCACTTTCACTTTTCTTTGACAGAAAACTGTAGACTGTGGCTTGAACCCCAATCATTCCAGAAATCTGTCTTAGTTACTTGAAAATGAAATACTCCAAACCAAAAATAATACTCAATATCGAATTGAAGGTAGCACAGGAATTCTGTAGTGGGATGACCTTGAAGGCAAGTCAGGGAAAAGTGTTTGTTTTTCTAATCCTGAAAATCTTTTCCATTGAATTGCTCATTAGACATTTATGCCCTTCATCTATGGACTAGTTAATGTTCTCTGTTACCATATCCACTGGATATTCTCCAGCTACTCTGAAATTACTAACAAACTCAAATTTGGTGGGACTCATTGAATTCTTCTATTCTGCAGCTGGGAGCATTATACAAACATAATTTAAAACTGTAAGAAACAAGTGATCCCTTCCTACCTTTGTTTGTTTGTTTGGCACCAGGGGATTGAACCCAGGGGGTTTACCCACTGAGCCACATCCCAACCCTTTACTTTTTATTTTGAGATAGGGTCTTGCTAAATTGCTCAGGGCCTCACTAAGTTGCTGAAGGTTGCCGAACCTGCAATTCACCTGCCTCAGCCTCCTGAGTTGCTGGGGTTACACGCATCTTCCTAGCATTCTTAAAGCCATGTTGCTTCAGAAAATGCAGGATTCCACTAACTAAAGGGACATCCTGTGTTGATTGTGGTATTTTTTTTTTTTTTTTTTTGTTCACAGTTTTGGACTCAGAGGGAATTCCTAACAGTCTGTGAACCTATTGAATACTTGCATACTGCTGTTCAGGAAATAAGTCCTAAGGCTAAAGTTATAATGGAGACCGAGTAAGTTGTTTCCTTATTGCTATTATTTGCTATATCCAATGCCCCAGTTCTTAAATTCTCTCTTGTCCTGGTGGTTTCCTCTGGGATTGTTTGTAGGGAAGCTCTCCCCTGGGCGCATGATCCAGCCCACCGGGTATTTCCTCAGTGCACTGCACTCTTCAAAGCAATTAACCTTGTAAGCTGCAACATGAAAAAGCCTGAACCAAACCGTCAGGCATGTTTGCAGATCATGGCACCGGTCCTAATATATGCTTTTAAATGATGCCCTGCCACAGGCTTTTCAGAATGGAATGCAGCCAAATAATTCTTAATTCATGTAATTTAAACACAGAAGCATGAATGACTAACTGCAAAGAGGAGAAAAAAAAAAAAGAAAGAAAGAAAACAGCAGAGGTATTAAGAAAATAATCCAAGCTAGGTTACAAAATCAAATGAGATTCCACTTCCTGTATGTTTGAAATTATTAGCCTTTGAAAGGCTGGGCTGAACCTCCTGTTACTTTTGCTTTAATGAGCTTTTGGATGGCTCTGGGGCCAGACAGACAAGAGTGATCAGAGATCAGGAAGGGATAGACCTAAATATGCCTAATGGATAACAACTGAACTACAGGGTTAGTAAAAAAAAAAAAAAAAAAAAATCCCTCCTCCTTTCCTTGCCAACCCCCAGGCCTCCTAACATCACCCTAGTTTAAAATAAAAAGACATAAAAAAAAACACCAAGCCTGGCCCTAATAGAATTACAGAGTCAAGGAGGGTGGCCCCTGACATTGATTAATCAGCACATGGTCCAAGGCTGCAGAAAGGAAGGCACTCACATTTTGTCCTGATATTCACTAGTTAGTCTAATCAAGATTGTGTAGCGCTTTAAACTTCACACCTGGGACTCCAGGGATTATTTACTGAAAGATAGTCAACATTCATGCCTTCATATGAAAAAAAGGGAGTTGGGAAGCCCTAACTAAGATTGTATATGCAGGAGGACTTGAAAAGTATAGAATTTGCTATATATTTTTTGTTGTTAATAGTTAACATCAAAAGTTCAGTATGGAGTAGACTTGAGAAGTCAGCAGACGGGCAGGGCACAGAGACCCCTGGCAGGGGCGGTGTCACTGAGGTACCTCTCCATCTCTGTTCACTTGTGTAACTTGCTGCAGAGGCCATTCTCGAAGGTCTGAGTGTGCTTAGAACTCCATAGTTTTCTCACAGCTTGAGGAAACAAAGGTGAGAACTCAACAATTAATATTCTTCCCTCTATCTTTCTTTGATGGTGAAGAGAGACTCTCCATTCTCAATTACCACTATCATTCCATCTTCCAGATAAATATGGGTCCTTTCTCTCCTCCCCATCCCTCATGGAGTGGAGGATCCATGTGGCTCTCTCTGTCAGACACTTTCTGTCCAGTGGCTTGTTTGTCCCATTCTCTGCACCTGTGGCTCCCTGTTCTTCCCTCTGGTTTTCATGTCACCATGGGGATGTGAGTTCCATCCTGCATGGTACTTACTGGTGAGAGAAGTCAGCTTTTGACTTTTCCTGAGTTTTCAAATCACTTTACTGTAGTGAGCACTTGGTGTTAATGAGGGGTCTCTATAGAATTACTAACTTTTCTTCTTTTTTTGACCTCCTTCTGCCACATGGACAGATTCCATGTCCAAACACTCAGAGGGACATGATTTTTAAAAGACTGCTCAGTGTTTTAGCACCATAACACAGCTCTCTGAAGAAAGGAACCATGTCTGATTTTCCCCCCCATTTGTATTCCCTGTGCCCACAAGTGTGCCCACTTGTAAATATTTGCTAGAGTGAAACAATTTTAAAAAGATATAACTTACGCACAAGTTATTTTATAAGCTATAAAGTGAGGACCACAGGACCACCTATCCATAAGATAGCAGATTGAATTTGAAGCCTGCTCATGTTTGGGCAGGGCTTTTATTGCAGCCCAAACATATTTTTAGAGTGGAATTAAAATGGAATCAATGATTCAGTGATCACTCAGGTATTTTAATGTACCTGAACATCTGTTCCTTTTTACCTTTAAAAGAAGAGTCAGAGCTGGCTCTAAGGTTTGTTTCAGCCTTGCAGAGCAGAATTGCCTCCATTGAGAGGTGGAAACCTAAGGGTGGAGAAATGTGCAGGGCTGAGGAAAAGGCAGCAGTTGGGTTTGGACATGTTAAATTTGCTCTATCTGTTATGGGTTGAGTTCTGACCTCCAGAAATTCAAAGGTTAAAGGCCTAATTCATAATATCCTAGTGCCTCAGATTGTAGTCTCGTTTGGAAACAGGGGACTGCAGATGTGATTAGTTAAGAGGAGGCCATAATGAAGTGATGGGCCCCCATCCAACAGGGCTAGAGTCATTATAAAAGGGGACACATGGGCATAGACACACACACACAGGGAGAGTACAATGTGAAGTTGAGGGCAGAGGCCAGGGTAATGCTTCTATAGGCCAAGAAATGTGAGTGGTACCAGAAAACCATCAGACAGAAGTGGAGAGTCTCCATCATAATCCTTAAGAGGAACCAACCCCAATTACATCTCCATCTCAGACTTCTGGTTCCAGAACTTCAAGACAAGATAGCAAGACTGTTGTTTAAGTGGCCAAGATTGAGGTGAGCTGTTCTAGCAGGTGTAGCAAACAAACACAACATCAAAACGGAGCTGGCAAGTGGCGTAAGAGTCTGGAATTTGGATTTATGATATGTAGGTTAAAGCACTGAGATCAGGTGAAATCACAGAGCAGAGCAAAGCGCCAAGGCATGAATTCCAAGTACTGCTGCATTTATCAGGTAGAGGAGCTAGAACCCACGAAGGAGCAGCCACTGGGTGGGGTGAGGTAAGGAAACCAGGGAGATGTTATAACCTGGAGTATGAGGAACCTGGCTTGTCTTCTGCTTGGTGACCCTGAAATCTGGAGCAATATCTGGTACATGGGAGACCTTCAGTAAATAGTTTAGGAGTTTAGGGCTGTAATAATAAGAGAATTGGCTATCCAAAAACTAACTTATTTAAAGAGTGCTTACTGTTGAATTAGCATATATTCATATGCTTGGAAATGTGAACAATTGAAAATGCTACAGTGAACCTTTTCAGTCACAGCCCAACAGCTACTTAGCTGGGATGGGTCCAGAAAATCCAACTGGCGCCATTAATTTTTATCTGTGTGCCTCCACAGAAACACTTTGAACACAAAACACATGTGTGCACATGAGAATGCGTGGACGTGTGCATACACACACACACACACACACACACACACACACAACTTATTCTACCTTCTCTTTCTTAAACAAGGTAAATGCATTCTATACATGCTACTGTGAACCTTGCTAATTTTCCTCTTCTTCCACTTTACAATATTTCTTGCACTTTCTGTGAATTAAAGAGTTTTTTTTTTCTCTTTTCCCTTCAAATGGCTATCATGTATCCCATTTTCTAGTATAAAAAATTCATTAAAACATTTCATGAAAATAGAAGGGAAACCAATAAAATAAAGGAAGAGAATTGGGAAAGAAAGTGGGAAGGAGGAGTATTGGCCAAATAATATTGTTCTACGTAGTGTTCATGTAAGAACACTACTGGTAGCAAGAAATCTCACTTTTCTGTGTAATTTTTTTTTTTTTTTTTTGCACTAGGTATTGAACTCAGGGGCACTCAACCACTGAACCACATACCCAGCCCTACTTTGCATTTTATTTAGAGGCAGGGTCTCACTGAGTTGCTAAGTGCCTCACCATTGCTGAGGCTGGCTTTGAATTCGAAATCCTCCTGCCTTGGCCTCCCGAGCTGCTAGGATTATCTTCTGTGTAATTTTAATGCACCAATAGAAATAAAAGCATTTCCTCTTGATGGACATTTATATTATTTTCATTATTTTGCTACTTCAGCCAGTGTTTCCATGAATAACCTTGATGTATTCCATTTCCTGTATCTATCTGTAAGATGAATTTCTAAAAGTGGGATTTGGGGGTCAGTGAAAATGTTAGCTCTAATTAGCACTGGTATGGACAGTCTCCAGACCCTTGGGCCAGTCCCATTCTCACCAAACATCAGTTCCTGCATAGACTTGCTGAATTCTGCACTATCAAACATTTTGAGCAATTCTTCCAGAGTCCAACATTTGGATCTTTGTTAATCTGGGTGAAATATTGAATTTCTATGTAGCTTTTATTTGTATTTCACTCACCATGAAATTAAGAATCTTTTCATGTTTGAGAACCATTTGAATCTCATCTTTTGTCAACCCTTTATATACTCTACCCACTTTCCCATCAGCTTATAGAATTTCTTCTGATCCTAGGAAAGTTAATTTTTTTTTCTTTATGTTGTGAGTTTAATATATTTTTCTAGCTTGTCCTTTGCCTTTCGTTTTTGCTTATGATGATTTTTGACGTTGACACTTCATTTTTATGTTCTCACATTTACCAGTTTCTTTTTCTTGTGAATTTGTTTCAGACTTCTAAAGGCCTTCAATTTTCTAAGATTATAAAATAATTCTACCAAAGTTTCTCATTATACTTTTTGATTTTCACTGTTTAAATGACCCATGTATCTCATGTTGGTATTTGTGTGTCACATACCACACCCTCCCGAACCCCACCACTTGGCCACTTATAGCTATTTTTTTTTACTTGTTGCAGTGTTTCTTGGTGAATACTCTTTATTTTTCTCTTTCGACATTAGATAAGTCTTGTATACAGCATTTCAAGGCATTTTTGGGTCTATGCCTGAGTTTTAGATCCATGACTCTTTTTTCTTACATCATAACCATATTAACTTAATTACCATGGTTTTATTTTATCCTCATTTTCTGGAAGTATTCACACTTTATTACTTCTTTTCTTTTCTCTCCAAAATTTTTCTTGATATTCTGTTTTATTAATTTTTTTTGCATGAACTCCTTTTATTCAAAAACACTTCATCCTGTTGGTATTTTTAATGGGAGTATGTTAAATTTCAGATTTATTTAGAACAGGCAGCTTCATAGAAATGGAATTATTTTATTTAAAAAAACTGCTTTACAAACATTCTCTGTAGATTTGTTTTGGTCTTGGAGAAATAAGTGTGACCTATGTTTTAGAATTCTCTATAGTTTCCTCAAACATAAAAATAAATCTCATTCTCTGTGCTTGTCATGATATCAGGAGTGTTTCTGTGTAAAGAGATATCATATACATTATGAATTGTTTTTGTATGTCTTTAGTGTTGAAATTTCTATGATGTGACTGAGATTTATAACCAGTATATCAGTAGAGATGAGTAGCATATTATCTATGCTACCTGATATAGGCAGGGCTTATCTCTTATGATAACCCATTAAATAAATTGATAAGAATTGAATGACAGAACAAAAGTGTTTGCATATCTCATAGCTTACTGAATTTTCCATAACCATCTAAAAATCATACATGTGTTTATAAATAAAAGTCTCAAAATAATAGGATTATGGTCAAGAGCACAACATATACATAAGTCACTTGTACATAAAAAAAACCTTTTTCTTTGGTAACAAATTTTGCTTCGGAGTTTTTGATCATGGATAATAAAAAGCAGGACTGTGTGATTGGGGCATATCAAGTCTGCACAGTTCCCCTGAGGAAAGTCCGTAAAATTTCTTCTAATTGGCTAACAAAATATTCTATATCATTTCATCCATCTCAATGTGTGAATGTGGCATTTTCATGAACCATTAGAAAATTTCAGCTAATTCAGAATGCTACTTCTTCCTACTGCTGAAAAAAGTTGTGCTCTGTATTTTAAAACATCTACAACATATTTAACAATCACAAACTAATTACTGAGGATCAAAGTGTTTTTATGAGGCAGTGAGAGAAAGAGGGATAGCCCAGCTTCTGTAACATTAATGCTTAACTGGAGACTAGTCTTTCAACCAAATTGCTCTTTCTCAACTTGTAAGCCATCAAGAAGCAAGAAAGTCAGACATCTGGTCTACCTGGCTGGTGGGCTAGGTGGGGGTGGGCCTGGCCAAAGAAAAAGAGAAGTGGTTCTTGGGATCTTTGTCAAAGACAAGGCAGACAGGGGCTGGGGTTGTGGCTCGGCGGTAGAGAGCTCACCTAGCACATGCAAGAACCTGGGTTCTATCCTCAGCACCACATAAAAATGAATAAAATAAAGGTATTATGTCCAACTGCAACTGAAAAATAAATATTTAAAAAACAAAACAAACAATAACAAAAAAAACAAGACAGACATAACAGACTCAAATTAATCAATATATGAAAATCAACAGAGTAATTGAATGAGCATTTGAGAAATTTGGTCTGAACATAGAAAGAATATTTCAAATGCCACAGATTGTGCTTTATATAATAAAAGGAACCTAAATTATTTGACAAGTTTATTGAAGTGAAAAGCAAAAGTGTGTGGGTCTGGTGTCAGGTGTATCATTAATTAGCAAATGGTCTGATCTCTGTGGCTTTATTGCATGAACTAGCTAGAGAGAAAGTGGTCAAGATTGGAAATATCCTTTAAAAAGTTTTCCTTCGTCAAGACTATGTTATAGGAATATATTGGCGAAGTCAAAACAGACGGCATGAATTGTAATATTTTCAAATGAATAAAAATAACTAGGTATAGAAAATTTAATTGATGGGTCTTGACAATATGTTTTTTTCTGATTGAGGAAACTCCAATTCATTAATCCGTCAATAGCTTATCGACATAATAACAAATCTACACATGGAAGAGCAAAGAAGAAGAAAGCATATGGTATATGTAGCACAGGTATAACACTTTTCATATCATACATTAGCGTCTTAATATAGTGTTCAAAATCTTTATATCCATTTTTGTGCAAATGTAAATTTTTAGTCTGTAAATTTTCCTTGTTGGAATATTTTTGTCATGTTTGATATGAAATTTATGCTTCTTTCATAAAGTGAGTTGGTTGCTATTCTCTTATTTTCTAGTCCTTAGAAAATCTGTGTGAAAATTGACATTATTTCTCTCTTCAATAGTTGTGGGAATTGCTGGTGAGTAGTTACTATCCTCACCCCAGGATTTTGCCTGATTTCAGTGTCTGTTTCTGTACCTGTAAGGTAGTTTTCCTACCTACGTAATTTATCCTTCAGGCTTCATATGGAGATCACAAGGTCTTCTTGCTTTACCTGACATGACTAAACATGAAAGTTCCATGTAAATATACCATAAATACCTTTGTAAGCCCTAATTCTGTTTTACATAGTGGGGAAGAGTAAACCTCAGAGAGTGGATTCACAATATAAGGATGTACATGCATCCTCAGGATTAAAAAATAGGAGTCACAAAAGAGGTGCTTATACTCCCAAGGTCATTGGGGGGCATGCCGCTTATCATCTTCCATGCCTCAGGCACAGATGCCTCTCCCCCATCAACCTGCATCTATCAGCAAACACTTGGGACCTAGGAGGAAATAGCCAGCATAGAACATTTTCCATTCAATTTTGAGGGTGTTTATGAGAATACTTGGATCAAAATTGAACTGTATTTATTTTTAGAAGAAGAGACTTTTCAATTGCAAAAAAATGAAGGAGTGAATGAGAAGAGGTTGACACTGTCAAATAGAGATTGCTTTCTTTTGGTGCCCCAGAAAATCATGTGGAGTTTTTATTTCTGAGGAACCCGGAACAACTACCCTTTGATATACTCAGACCAGAATAGTGCATGGAGGGAAGGTGGTGGGTATCATTCCATATCCACATCCTGGGCTCACTCCAAAGTTGGCAGCTGCCTATGTCTTCCTGGGGAGCCTGAGGGGCAATCACAACCTCAAGAAGTGAGAAAAGAGAGTCTGCAAAAAAGTACTCAGCTTGTCTGCCTTTCAAAGGGACCAACCTGGTGTCTTCCCCAAGGATCAGCCCATAACAGCTACCTTCCATTTATTTTTTTATTATTGACTTTCCATTCTTACCCATCTGATTCCTCTCTCAGACTGAGTTACTGGAGGGATTACTTCTGAAATAAACGATACGCATTGAAATCCTTGTCTCAGGGTTTGCATCTGGCAGGCCCTGAATGAAGACAGTGCCATCAACATATTGCTAACTTCCAGTTGTACCATCTTTCACCACCAGGGACAGGGGAGGGTCCTGTTTTCCACTTGCCTAGTCAGTATTTCATATTTTTCCCTGATCTGTGGCAACTCAAAAAGAAGTTGATTGACTTGGGTGAAGCACTGTACTCTAATTAAGAATGTTTGGATTGAGTTTAGATTTAACTTTAGTTTGAGTGCTCCATCTTTAAACAGAATGGCAGTTGAATTTTTTCCAAATGGATTGTTTTCAATAATTTGTAAACTATGTTTTACAAATGCCGCTTACAAAGGAATTTACTATATAACCAGAGCTCTCTTTGGGTGTCTTGGATAAGACATACAGTTCATAACAACATAGTATGATATAGGATCCATAATTTAAAAAAAAACACCCACAAGTTTCCATGCAAATGGATGTCATGTTCACTCACTGACTGACATTTAGTCTGAAAATGAGTATTCTAGAAAGTGTGTTATGGGTAAAGAGACTAAAGGGAGTAGTCCCCAACTTTGATTCATTTTTTTTATTGATTGACTATTCATTGAACACTGAGCATATCAAAGGTACCTTTTTTTCCCCTTCAAATTATAAGGAAGAGATTACGTGACATGATTTTGAGGCGTCACACAGGTTTGACTGAGGTTTCAGTGTATGTTCTGCATTTTGTTTCATCTGTCGTGTTTTCTGGTTGACTTATAAATCAGATTGGAGGAACAATAACCCTGTAATTGGTCTCTGAACTGCAGAAAGAAGGAGGGGCGGTGTAGCCCATGAGTTGGTAAGAGGGTGTGAGCTATTTGGGCTTTAAGCAAACCTCTGCTCTGAATACAGCCCCCTTCACAGTTGAGGTGTGTATAAATGTTTCCCTTCCTTCTAGAAATTTCTTTATTATGTGTTTGGGGGGAGGGAAGTGGGAGGTTGTGCTAAGGGCCATACCACAGAAAGTTTTCCTTAATGGTGGGATGTGATCTGAGACCAGGTTGGTCCAAGACCACACACTTCCCCTGCCTGACATGATGTGTAGATTCCATGTAAAAAAAAAAAAAAAAAAAAAAAACATTTACACTGACTTCCAAGACCTCTTCACATGGAGTAAGGCCCTG
Organism: Callospermophilus lateralis; assembly: GCF_048772815.1. Lineage (NCBI taxonomy): Eukaryota > Metazoa > Chordata > Mammalia > Rodentia > Sciuridae > Callospermophilus > Callospermophilus lateralis. The sequence goes on from NC_135320.1 coordinate 12,907,781, forward strand.
GAAGGTTCTCTTTGCCACGTGAGTTGCCAAAAATGTCAGCCTTATTTCTGCTTCACCTCCAATAAGTCCATTCAACGCAATACCTTTACAGGATCATTCAACCCATGCTTCTGAGTTCTCTTTTTACTCTTTCACCGTTCCTCCATTATTCATTTTAAAAGTGTCTTGTATAATTTTGTAAATCTCTTTACAGCCTTTTGAGAATAGCATAGAATTATTAGATTCAGGTAGTATTTAGAGCACCTTTCAATCCAGTATGAAATCCAGTATACAAGTAAATGGCTTCAAATTACAGCAGAAGGGATTTAAGTCAGACATTAAGAAGACTTTACTGGCTATCAAGATTGTTACATAGCGTGCCAAGAAGCGTTGTGAAATCTTTCTCCATGTATTTTTATGGCTGTCAACTGTCTGAAGTCGTTTAGTTGGAGTCCTATTTGTAGAGAGAGGGATGGGGTCTTTTTTTTTTTTTCTCTTCAGAGAAATGATAGAATTAGAAATGAGGGAATGAGAAATTTTCCTTTGTGAATGAAAGGATGAGCAGCTACCAAACCTCATTGGTAAAAAGGGAAAAAAAAACCACTTCTGCCCAGTTCTTGCAGATATGTTCTTTGAGAAAGAAACGCCTCTGCCGCTCACTTGGGCTGCTCTTGTAATAAGCAGTAAGATGTTTACTTTAATAATTAAAGCCAAGCTCAGGCCCTGTTAGCCAAGGGGCTTCAAAGCTCCCTTTGGATGGGCAGAGGTGGCTGGCTGGAAGCCCCTCCCCCCACCACCCACACCTGCTTCTGGAAGTCCCAGTGCTACTCTTCTCACCTGCGTCAGGTTAGACCTGGGATGCAGCCTCAGAGTGTCCTAGCGCAGTCCTGCATTGGCTAGGATAGACTGAGCTCTACCACAGTAACCAGTTCCTAGAAGAGACCTCAGTGCAGGGAGCAGCAGTCGATTCTCAGACCTGCTGTTTACTTCTCAGATGTGCTGTCTGCCCAGGCCGGTTAGCAGGGCTCTGCTTATTTGTGTTGCCCAGAAACCAGGTTAAGGAAGCTGTCACCTTCTTTGAAAGTGGCCAGCTGTGGATCACCGAGAGAAATCTGGAGTCTTGCATTAGCGATCACCATTTGGCCAGGAAGTGACAAATGAATTCCACTCACAACTTGTAGGTTAGAACGATTAGACGGCCTCACGCAGCCCATAGAGAGTCAGGAGTACAGTTCTACCAGGGGAAGAACTGAAAGTAATTAAGGGTGACTCTGATTTTCACTGCATTTTTCTCTCTCTCTCATGTGAACTGCAAAGATTGGTCAATATTCCTGGGGACCTGTTACCATGTGTATGGACAATACAGAGTAGTTTTCTTCATCGACTTCAGGTGAGGCTATAAATATGTACTGACAATGTGGACTGCTGATGACTTCCAAGTCATTTATCTGGAGAACAGGATATGATTTACTATATCAGTTGGATGTTAGCAATATACAATAAGAATATTAATATTTTTATTCCTCTACATTTCTCTTTTTAAAGATCAATAAGAAAGCCTCTCAGTTTGAAGGATAATAATCATTTTTGGCCTTCTCTGATTTAATAAAATCACTTGACTCCTTTTTTAGTGCTAAGGGAGACAATGTTCCAAGAAGTGATAATTAACTGCATCACGAGATGCAAAGGGAAAGAATAGTCATTTGTTCTAATCAAGTGTTACGCAAATCTGAACTGCATGATGTCCACCAGGCAGGCATGATGAATCTTGTTGAACTGGGTACAAGGATCAAGTTGTTGGTTTAGTAGCTCATGTTGCAGCATCCACATCCTGAAAAAAGCATCTGAAAGATTTCACTCTTTGACTATAGAGGTAGCAGCAGCAGTGTGGTTCAATTTTGCACTACAGGGAAAAACTCTATTTATATAAGTTATTGAAGTCTAAATGTATATATTTAAACATTTTTTTTAATTTTGCATTTTATTGCCCAATAATAAAATTGTATATATTTATTAGGTAGAATACGCTTTGATACACACACATACACACATTGTAGAATTAATATATCCCTCACTTCATATAGAGTCATCCTTTGGCAGACACTAGGGTTGGTTTCAGGACTTCCCCAAGGATAGCAGAACCTCAAGATGCTGAAGTCCTTTATATCAATAGCATAGTATTTGCATGTAATTTATGCATATTCTCTTGTGTCTTTTAATCTCTAGACTACTTATGATATCCAATATAATATAAATGTCAGGTAAAGAGTTGTTATACTGTATGCCTAGAGAGTAACAGGAATGTGAATATTGTGGCGTGTTTATTTGGTGTTTTAAATCTCTGTGTGTATGTGGGGTGTGTGTGTGTGTGTGGTCTACGTTTTCTCTGTCTTTCTAAGCATTCTCTTTAGAATGATCTAAGACAAAATTTCCATCATTGCTCTCACTTTGAAAAAGAACTTTGATCACTTGGTTTTTAAAGCCATTAAGAATATGTGAGAGGCTTCATTTCTTAAACCTTTCTCAGAGAACTACCACGAGACAGCCTAAAACCGATATCTCCAGTATTCAGTGTGATTTTCTCTCTCTGGTTCAGATCATAGAGGGACACAGACGCCTCTGTTTATTTCAGCTAAACAGGCATTTTTTTTTAAAATACATCAACTGTAGGCCCTGTATTCACTATGAAGGAGAGTAAAAATTATAGTTCTTTGTCTGTAAAGAGCATAGTATGTCTTTAGCAAGGCAAGATTTATGTGTAACTACTTTTAAAAAGTGGGGTGTATTTACCTTAATATTAAAATAGGTATTCTGACTCTTCACAAATAAAGGATAAATTTTTGGAAGAGGCTGGACTGGTCAGGATAATGCTAGAGCCAGACAAACATGTAATGTGGTGTTTGGGGCATTTTTACTCACTTTCAATATTTATATAGGATAATGGGGTTGCAGATCATCTTGAAAGGTATTGTTATCCCTACGGTGGTCTTAGGATTTGAGTTTTTCTAACAGCCATAATGTGTGTGTGTGTGTGTGTGTGTGTGTGTGTGTGTGTACACACACATATATATGAATTTTCATTTTAAGTATATTCTGTATATTGCCCATTCCATATAATTATGTGTTTTCTCCAAGAAATGATTTTATATCAATTGCACTAACTAACTCAAACTTTGTACTAACTAATGCAAGGTTTGGCAAACTGATAGGTAGAGCTGAAAATGGTTTCAGTAGTAAATTTTGTTTTGTAAAAAGTAAATCTAGGTTTTTTTCTTCCCAGGAGGTTTTTTTTTTTTTTTTTTTTTAAATATGTACACGTAGTGTCTGTGTGTTTCCTAAGTAGAGCTAATATTCCTAACCTAGGAGCCAAGGAACACAGAAGGTAACCCCTGACAGAGACAACCTTTAGAATCCAGCCATCTTGGTTGGGTGTAGTAGCTCACACCTGGTGCTGGATGAGCCAAGGATATCTTGCTTGACAGGGTGCTTTGAGTAGACCCTCGCATTCTGTGCCATAGTCAATTATGAAGTGTTTGTTTCAGCAAACCATGCCTCACTGCTAACAGTCCCTTTCCAAAATATCTTTTAGTGTTTGGCATGCAGTTATTATTGACTCAGGGACCTAATGGGAAACTTGTCACTGGCCCAGGTTGTCTCAAATTGATGCATATTATAGCATTGTCCTCAAAGAAGTTGGGAGATGAAACACCATGCATGTGGATAGAAGGATCAAAGCCAAGGCCAGGAGCATCCTTCCAAATGGCTCTCAGCAACTCAGAACAGCTGGAATTAACAAATAGGAGAAAGAGTAGCTCCTGGTCTCAAACTGTGTCTCGTCTACTAACACAACTCTTCCCTGGGATGATTACATTTCAAGTCCTTCACATACAACTCAGCATTTCAGTTGTTGGACATAAAGCAAAAATCTCCCTTTTATTGGCTGTGGAAATAAGTTAGATAGAGTTAAGTAACTTAAAAAAGTTACTTAACTCTATCTATGCTTCAGGGTCCTTATCTGCAAAATGGGCAAAATGAGAGAAACTAGATCATAGGAGGAAATTCCTAGTTTAATAGTAAGGAGGGCCTAGTTCTTAATATCAGTTTGCTATTATTCTAGGAAGAAATATTTCTCTGTGGTAACCAATCCTGGATTGCAAGTGAATTCTGCAAAAGTCACATTAATATAATGCTGTATGGCCTTCTCCAAAGTCCAGTCTATGCTGTCAACTTTTAGATTCTGTAATACTAAATATCAAGCTTGCATTTATATTTTTAAAATTTCATATTGATGGGATAACATGTAATAACTTGCCCTTCACCTGTTTATCTTACTTGATTAAATATTCAGATTTCCAAACTGTCCACATAGATCTTACCTTCTGTCATTATGAATTAATTGTTCGTGCCTAGTAAGAAGTAATTCATAGAGATTTGCACGCTAACCAATCTAAAATTTGATTAACAGATAAGATATTCTACTTGGAACTACTACTAACTGCACACATGTAGTTAATACTAATGTGCAATTTAACCAAAGAGTTAAAAGATAAGATAAAGATTAACATGGATACTTTGAAATCATATTTGTTTTGGTTTTTCTTTCCGCAGTTGTGAAAGAGCCAGATTGATCTCCTGATATGTAAACAGTCTCCACATGGTCTCACTTCCAGCTCTTCCTAAAGACCCGAGGAAAGTGACAGAGAAGGAGAGCAAGAGGAATCCACTGAGACTGGCTATGATGAGTGGACCAGGGCAGGAGGCAGAGAAGCTCACCTGTGACTATGTGATCTCAGTACATCACCATGAAAAACGCAGGTGGAATGGGAAGACAGCATGGCCTCTCCACAAGCTGCTGGAAGGTCTCAGCTCCAATTTATCAGCCGCTCAGAGCCCTAGCACTCAAGCGGTGGAAGAGGAACTCAGCAGCCACACACAAGATTTCTGCACCTGTGAATACTTCCTGGCTCTTATAATAGAAAATATTGCTTTCAGATCATTGTAATTGCCTCTTGTTTATATGTGTGTGTGTATAGTGGTATTCTTATATATAGTATATATGTGTGTGCATATATGTACTTGCAATATTGCACATATGTTTATGTCTAAATGCATACAGAGTGCATGAGTATGTGTGGGTTTGTATGTGTATGTGTGCATATAAAGAAAAAGCTAAATTTTTTTTGAAATTGGGTTTCAAATAGACATAAAACCAAAGCCAGGAATTTGGCCTTTTTTTTTTTTTCATTGCATTTTCTTTTTTTCATATCCTCCTTTGACAGGGAAAATAAACCTTAGGCAGAACATCTTGTTTTAATGGGAGGAAAATTTCAGGACAAAAGGTAACTATGGAAAGAGAAAAATGCATAGGTTATGCTTTAAAATACTTTCACATTAAAGTATGAATCAAGTATCAGAGCAGAATAATTATTTTTCAATACAAAAGTATTTAGAAATTTTGCAATATATGTTGAATCCATTATCTCTTAAGATGTCAGGTGAAGATGAATTTCCACAAAATAGGAAAATAAAATAAAATGAAGTATAGTAACAGGAAAAGTCAAAGAGATCTTCAAACTCAAAAGGCATCTTGCAAGACAAAACTCAAAAGGCAAACTCAAAAGGCATCTTGCAAGAGTAGGAATAAGAAACTTTGGTAGGAGAGTCTCTTGGACAGAAATAAATTTAATAAAATAGAGAGTATGGTTTGAACTTAAACAAATGTGCAGCTATAATAAAGGCAAGTAATGCAAGATAAAGAAAACCTATATGAGAGACTTATTGCTTACATCTGGAGTGAATGCAAATACGGAATGTTCATGAAGGGAATACTCTGAGAAGATAGAATCCATTTGATCTTGGAGACAGAAGCAGTATAATTTTGAGTGGCCCAGATGTTGAGAAACTAGCTTCAGAAAAAGAATTTCTGGTGTACCAGTGGCTTCCACAAGAAAAAATTTCTGCAATTTTAATACTGTAAATGCTGTTTATTTGTTTTCTATCTGTGAGTCAACCATGGACAAAGAAGTCAATATTAAATTTTGATCTAGAAGTAAATATAAAAGAACTCTATTGTGGGCACCGAGTGGGGTGGAGGTGAGTGGGGGAATGCTAGGGATATTGACACTTATTCTTTTATGTAGAAGGAAAGTCGAGAAATGTGGCCTATAGTTGATGAAAAAAGAAACAGACACTTAAATACAGATAGTCGGTAGAAGAACTAACATACACATCTCAGAATTGAGAAGGAGGTGGGAGTGTGAATGAGCTTAATTCTCATGTCTTACAGAAAAGTCAATAAATATCGTCTAACGCTATAAATCAAGAAACAGAGGAATGTGTAGGTTATCTAGGTTTGTGGAGATAACCATCAAGAGAAATAAGAAAAAAAATAACAAGAACAGGAAACATTTAAAATAGTTGGCCTTAGCAATGAGCCCGGGGTGATGAGGGCAGTGTCTGACAGGAATCTGTTATTTTTCTCCGTAAGCCTTTGCACTATTCAATTTGGTACATAGATGTCTGAATTTTAGAGTAATTAAAAAATGTCATTTCTCAGAAGACGGTATACAAATGGCCAACAGGTATAGGAAAATGTGCTCAACATCACTTATCATCAGGGACATACAGATCAAAATCACAATGAGCTACTATATTACTCCAGTAAAAATGAATACTGTCAAAATGACAAAGGAATAGCAAAAGCTGGCAAGAATACAGAGAAAAGGGAATATTTTTGCATTGTTGGTGGGAATGCAAATTGATATAGTCCATTATGGAAAAGAGAAAAATTAAAGATAGAACTACCATAACGAGCCAGTAATCTCACTTCTGGGTAGAGAGCCAAAGGAAACGAAATCAGTGTATTGAAGAGACACCTGAATTCCCATATTTATTGAAGCACTTCTCACAATGGCCAAGACATGGACTCAGTGTGTCTGTGGATGGATGAATGATAAAAAAAAAGATGTTATATGTAATAATGGATTATTATTCAGCCATGAAAAAGAATGAAATGTGCATCTTCAACAATACAAATGAGCCAGGAGGACGTTGTGCTAAGTGAGATGGACCAGACACAATAAGACATCTAGTTTTCACTTACATGCAGATCTGGAAAAGCCCAGTTCAAGGAGTCAGATATGAAGTGGGAGTCATGAGAGCCTGGGGGAGGGGAATGTCCTTCAAAGGATACAGTTCAGCTAAATGGGGTAAATATTTTCTGGAAGAATAAGTGTGAATAACCATGGTGGTTGTAGTTAATAATACTGTATTGTACAATCAAAATTTGCTGAGAGTCTTTAGTGTTCTTAGAACACAAACAAAAAAGTGATAACTATGTAAGATGAGGTGATGAGATGATGGATACGTTAATCAGCTTGACTGCGGCAATCATTTCATAACATACAAACATCAGAACATCATTCTGTTGCACATTCTATTCTACCATTTTATTTTATATATATTTTATATATCCAAATATATATATTATTCTCCATTTTTTAGGTGTACCTCAAAAAATGGAAAATAAAAGTAGGAAATCATGGGTTAGACACTTGGGGGTCATCGATCTCTCTCACTAGCTGGGTGGCCTCAGGCAAGTGACCTAACCTTTCTGTGTCTCCAATTTTCAGTCTATAATAAAGGGCTAATGATTCCTCTTTCATAATGTTGTTGTGTATTTTAAACAAGAAGATACATGTAGAGTGCTCAGAGAAGTGCTGAACTCAGAGTGGTGTCTACCACTTGTTGCTTTGAAATGATTATCTTTTGAGCCTCAATGCACCCAAAAGGCTGGTCTCCTAGAGGCTGACTCTTCTGGGATTCCCCCTACTCCAACTGCTATCTGAAGACAACTGTCCATTCCCTGGGGATTTGGGGAGGAGGAATGGGGAAAGAGAGAATGAAATTGAATAAGTATGTGAATATGTGGGGTGTATTATAGGGAGTTGTAAATGCATGTGGAAGAATAAGTGTGAATAAGCAACAAGATTGTACATGACCATTTAGGACTCTGTGTGTGTGTCTGTGTGTGTGTGTGTGTGTGTGTGTGTGTGTGTGTGTCTGTAAGAGTGAAGGGTAGGGACTATGAAAATGTGAATTTGGACCATGGATACTGATAAAGATCAGAGAGGGATGTGCCAAGGTAGTTATGAAGTGTGTTATGAATGTGTTACGAATGTTCATACACGCGGGCTGTGTATGAACATCCTCACTCCCAATTCCTACCTTAGGCACATTTGTCTTGGAGAGGGGGCTGCCATGGTTTGAATGTCCCTACCAACACTCATGTTGAAATTTAATCCCTGTAAGAAGATATTAGGTTCTAGGTGGGTAATTAAGAGGTATGGGTCATGAGGGCTCTGCCCTTGTGAATGGATTAATCCATTCATGGCTTAATGGATTAATGGGTTTTCAAGGGAGTGGCTTTGTTATAAATAAAAGCTCGCTCTGGATTCCCTGTTCTGTCTCAGCCTGTGATGCCCTGCAACACCTTGGGGTTTGCAGAATTCCCACCAGCAAGAAGACTTTGTCTAGATTCACCCCAGCCTTGATTTTGGATTTACCACCTTCCAGAACTGTAAGAAATGCATTCCGTTTCTTTATATGTTCCGTATCTGTGGTATTGAGGGGTATCAACAGAAAATGGATAAGACAAGGGGCTCTCTTAGACAAAAATCTTCACAGTTTCAGGACAGGGTACTTGACTCTGGAACAGACTTGCTTTTCTCTCTTCAAAGCTTTTGAATTTCCTAAAAAGAAGCTGCTAGCGCAACCAATCCCGACCTTAACTTAGCTCTGATTGAAAATGCAAAATGAGATAAAATAAAATAAAAAGTGTGCTCTGTCACTTAGTCCTCTGCGGCTTTGGGGAAATTACTTAAACTCCCTGGACCTCAGGTTTCCCATCTGTAATCTGCAGATAAGAGTATTACCTCTTCCATACAGTGAATGGAATAGGACTTGGTACATAAAGATTCAATAATCATTAGCTATTATTACCAGCTCCATCTTACTGGAGACAAGTTGGATAATAGAAAACTCTACTGCATTTGCAGATGCACTTCATTTTTTTAAGAGCAATTTTCGGTTCACAGTAAAATTGAGCAGAAGGTAGAGGGATTTATCATATAGGCCTTGTTCCGCTCTACATGCACAGCCTCCGCCATTCTCAACATCGCTCACCAGGATGGCTCATTTCTTGCAAATGATGAACCTACTTTGACACACCATAGCCACTGAGTCTATAGTTTAAATTAAGGCTTACTCTTGGTGTATATTCTAAAGGTTTGGACCTTGTCTTCAAAATGACATGTACCCCAAATTATAGTATCATACAGGGTATTTTTATTGCCCTAAAAATCTGTGCACCACCTGTTTATCCCCCTTTATCCCCTGCAACCCCTGACAACCACAGATCTTTTGACTTCTCCATACTCTTGCCTTGTCCAGAGTGTCATGTCATGATCATGTAGTTTGTTTGTTTGTTTGTTTTTCACATCGACTTCTTTCACTTAGCTATATGCATCTAAATTCATGTCTTTGTCTTTTTGGGGCTGGAAGTTGCAGTACATGGGGCACACTGGGAGTGCTGGGGTGCACTGTGGGGTTCCCATGGATGTGGATGAGGTACATTGTGAGGAGTAGGGTATAAAGTAGCGTTGAATATCTATAGATGTTGGTGCTATTCATCCAGAAATGGGTCTTGTGAGGAATTAGGATGCAGTTCACAGGGTTGGATAAGTTTACTGATAGAAGTAATTCAGGGCTGTGGGTCATTTATGACTGAATAGCATAGATTAATGTAAGCTGTTCCATACCTGTTACAGTACTTATGGTCTGACTGTGTTTATTGGTTGCACAGACCACAATTCTTGGTGTTCCAGGTGACCCTAATGTTGTTTGTTCCCAGGCTACACTGTTGGAGAGAATGTAGAATTAATGCTAGGTGCCCCACCAATGCTGGGCTGCTTCTCTGTGGTCACATGGGAAGCATGAGGTAGCATCCTGTATGACACCAGTAGGGGCTGTGAGTTCCACAGTGTATGTGTCTTGGATGGTGCCCTTGAGGCTGGCTGGCTATATAGCACAATGTGCTATGGCCCTGGCAATGTCTTCTTGCTTTCCCATGAACCATCTCAGATTACAGGGGTGTGGATCACAGGGCTGGGCATTCTGGTTGGTACTATAGTGCTCATGGCTGCTGGGCCAGATCTCAGGGTTGGATCATTCAGCCGTTTTTTGTTCTCCTATCCCCACAGAGCCCACTAATTCACAAGTAAGTAGATCCCAGGGCTTATGTCACAAAACCATGCCTGTATTTTTTTTTTATCAGGATCCTGTATGAAATGGTTAAGTTAGCCCTGTTGTAACTATGTCTCCAGGCAGAGAGGCCAAATAGATGAAGTACCTGTTTGAATACTGCACAGTGAACAATTTGCAAAGAAAAAATGTTCATGATCTTTTGCCACTGCAATCAGCCCCCTGGGGAGAATGTTTGAAACTGCTTGGGGCTTCCCACTCACTTACGCCATTATCTAGGCTGGAGAAACATTAGGGGAGATGGAGGTTAAATGGTGAGTTCTAAAGTACTGCAGAATGAGGTGCTGGTGGTCTTGCTCTGTATATCCTGAAGGACTCCATGTTGATTCTATATGCTCTTGGGAAACTCAACAGACCCCTGTTTCATGAGGAGGGTCCAATTGTTCTTTTACCCCTTCTGTTCAGAGTTTTCAGTTCCCTGTAGAGGACAAAGAAAAGAACTTCTGATTCCCCAGAACAGATGTCATGAAAGAGAAACCTGCCTCCCTAGGAGCATGGTCATTCATGAGCACATATGTCTCATGGTTCTGCTTGGTAGCATCACTCTCCGGCTTACACGGTTTTGAGAAGTGCATTACAGCACTTTGCAAGAGTTTTCTTGGGTCCTCAAAAGCTCTGCTGCTTACTATGATGTCCTCAGCTTTGCTTCTCATGCAGGTGGACATGCTAAGGTCCCATTCAATGCCCTGCCTCCTATGACCATTTTGCAAAGTAAACTCTTAACGAGTTTACTCCTGGTTATTCACTTAACCTGCTCTACATGGGTATTGAGAAGTGGGGCTGAGGATTCTCCTGAGCAGATCCTTTGGTCTGTTGAATTAAAAACTGGTGGTGGGAAAACAAGCCTCTGTTCTCAGCTCCCTTTAACCTCCTCCAAAAGGTGCATGTGAAGAAAAAGAGCTAGAAAGTTGTCTTTAGGTGGCAGATAGTGCATACGGTCAACAGTGGAACAGTTATTCAGAAAGTCTTTATCCTACTTAATGGCTGACTTTGTATTTGACTTCTTAAAGGGAGAATGAGAGAATTTTTCCATTGAGATTTCTGAAAGGTATGCATCAAGTAAAAATTCCAATAGTGAGGGTTCCTGCAAAAGAACTAAAGGCCAAGAACTTTGTGCAATTCCTTGAACAGGGTAATAAGCCTGAGGTGAGCAGGACATAGTGGGATGAGCACTCAGACTTCTTCCACAAACAGGCAAACTCCCAGAAAAATCCACACTGCCCCAGGGTAGGATATCAATGAGAATTTTCCTGAGCCACTTAGTACAGGACTGGAGCTCAATTCCTCTTGGCCATTTTTAAACCAACTTTTAATTTTGGCTCCCAGTGACTTAAGAGTTTTTTTAAATTCCAAATGGTGGAGGCGAAGGCCGGATGATCTGGGTAGGGTCGGTGCTTCCTTGGAGAGTCGTGTTGCATTGAGGGAAGGACGCAGTGTGACAGGGAAATGTGCCTGCTGTGGCTGACAGCACCCCTCAGGGTCCCCACTAAGCGACTGTCTTGTTTCATGTCCCAGTTTATCCCCTGCGATGTTTAAAAGGGGTGGTAGGAATGTGCTTTCTCCCCCACCCCCACACTCTGTATCTGCCAAGGAAAACAGCATTTGACATTTTACCAGCATAATGATTTGTTCAAGAAATCACTGAGAAAAAAAAAAAAAATGAAAAGTAAAGCAACACCGAAGTTCACAAAAAGGTTATGTTGCTAGCAAGGACGGGGAGACAAGGAAGAGTCTACATGTAGCCTGGTGGGCGGCGCTGCTCAGAGGCTCAGTTTGAAGGTGGTTATGAAAGACTGGGGGTGCTGTGGGGTCCCCAGCACCATCACAACACCATTATCCAAGTGGCCGTCGCTCCAGCTGTGGGGACGATAAACAACTGGAGCCAGTGCACCCTACCCACACCCTAGCTCTAGGTCTGGGAACTGCTGCCACCAGGTCAAGTCACCCCATGATGTGCAGTGGGCAGTCATGCCCCCTGAGGAGGAGGTGTTCCCTGCTCAGCCCTGCTCCATCTTGCTCTTAGAAGGTGTTCCATCAGATTCTCCATCCTGCCCCCTACCCAGTGGTCCTGTTGTCCTCCTCCCTACGAGCAATGGCATCCTTGGAAAGTACAGCTGGGCTGTACAAGATCTTCATAGACAGTGTCTTTAGGTGGCAGAGAGTGTGTGTTGCCAACATTGGAACAGTTATTCAGAAAAGTCTTTTATTATATTTAATGGCTGACTTTGTATTTGACTTCTTAAAGGGGGATTGAGAGAATTTTTGATCACTCACAAGTATGAGCATGAGTGGCTGGTGAGTTTGTGTATAATATATTTGTGAGTGAAAATGCTTGTGCTCACATATGTATGCATATATGTACCTGTGTATGCAAGTGTGTATGTGTATGTATGTATCTGTGTGTGCCTGTGAATATGCAGGTATATGTGGATGCATATATAATATGCATATGTATATGTGGATATGGAGGTGCATGTGTGTGCATATATGTGTATTATGTGATAGGCATGTTTCTATATATACCTATGAATGTGCATATGTATGCATTATGTGCAAGCATGCATGGCTGTATGCATGCATGTATATACATGTGTGTGTATATGCATGTGTGTATGTGGGTATGCATAAATATGTGCATATGTGTGTGCCTGTGTATATTTGTGTGTGTGTGTGTGTGTATTTTTCTTTCTTTTCACAGGAGTGCTGTTTTCACCCAAGGAATGACTTGGTCATCCAGGAATTGGAGGAATGAGTTGAGGCATACAATAATACTGTAATTATCCCTTTTCATTTTTGCTCTACCCTCACCATTTGCTAAAAAGATAAGACCCTTTAGGCATAGACCCCTTGGAAGCAGAAACAGGGCAAGACTTCCTAAATGGGCACCATGGCATCAATCAAATAAGAGATTATCATCCCATGGGCCACATTCACTCCTTGTGACCAGCCAGTCACAAAATAAGGGCCCTTCTTTCTCCTAATGGACAGAGCAAGGCTGGGCCAGCACAATCCACACCTACAGGTACCAGTGACTTTTCCTCCCTCCTGTCCAGGGCTGGGTCTTAACTTCAATTCCTGAGGGGCACACCCTCCAACCTGCAGGACAGGTGACTTGCTTTTCTATTCCTACTCTTACAGGTGTCAGCCTTCTTGTATGTTCTTCACCAGCAGGCCAGCAGCTCCTGCTCCAGGGAGCTCCTGTGCCCCTGCTCAGTTGGGGGGATGGGCTTTCCCTGTGGGCCTGGTGTCCTCCAGGTCTGATTAGATCTTTGGAATAGAAGCCTAGCCCTGCTGCCCTGATTCAGGGAAGGGAGGGTGTAGGGAATCAGCTCAGCCTCACATTCCACTTATGTTGGAAGTTACATAAATAGTGGTGATTCAGGAGATTTCTATTAAAAGACACTGAGGTGCTTTCCCTTGGTAGATAGATTGTTCCACCACCTATTCCACAACATTTTTTTTAAAATAGATAATATTAGAATGAAACATAGTTACCTTTCATGGAAAACATACGAGTTTCCATAAATGGTATACATTTGCTTTCTATCATTCACCTATCTTTCTGGAAGCCAGAGCCCAGAGAGAGCCGTTGGGTAGCACCAGCTTTGATGGATCCTTGAAGCCTTTTTTGGTGGAATGTGAGTGGTAAGTGTGTTAATACCAGCATTTCTAGGTTTATGTTACATTCATCTTCGAAGTGAGCCATGGTAGAGTTTAAATCCTTTGCTGAAGTTTACATAGCAGTGGAATCTACCCAATTAATTTGAGTTTCAGTTCCAGCTGTACTGCTAATGAGCTCCGTGTCCTTGGACATGCTGTTCATTTCTTTTAAATGGGAGAAGGTATTTTCCTCATTTTTGAGGTTGCAGTCACATGCGCCCTGTGGGACACAGCATCTACTGGTAGATAGGTGGGTAGGTGCTTGTTATATGATAACTGTCCCTCTTTCTCTCACTCACAGCAATTTTATATGTAAAAAGCTTCTTTCCACATCGCCCAATCTAACAACAAAATTATAGTTATCTTAGCATCCCAAACAGTTTTAAAACAGGACATCAATTATGTAGATGAAGAAAGGGGTAGAGGGGCATCTATAAGAGAAGGAAGACTATGGGGACAAGAAAAAGGGCATCGGTGTAGGAACTGGACACACCCTGAAAGACAATTATTTATTTTTTCTGAGGACATTATGCCATTTTTTTTTAATTTGCAAAATAAGAGATAATTAGAAACCAGCTCCTCAGACAGCCTGTCACAAGAAACATCTTGTCACTTTTTATAAAGCTAGTGGCAGCTGTGATGGCGGATACAAATCTATCCAGAGTTAGACCTTGGTGCTTTTCAAATGGCTATAGGAGAAACATCCAGTTGCCCAGTTTGGCTCTGCAGGCCCTGTACTCCCAGACCAACTTTCTCTTCAGGAGCCTTCCCTGGGCCCATCTTCTCCACATGTGTGCTCACATGGCTTTGTTCTGCTGGCCTGGAGTCCCCTCCCTTCACATCTTCCCTGCTCATCTTCTGCTTACCTTTTCTGACTTTTCTTTTTCTTTTTTTTTATAACCCCAAAGTGATCCTGGTGTCTTTTCTGCCTAGTTATTTCATTTGGCAAATTGCAAGGCATTTCCTTGTGTTAGATTTCAAATACCCCCAAAGTCTTATGTTTTTAAGGCTTGGTTGTGAGCCTGTGGAGCACCCTGGAGGTAGTGGAACCTTTAGGAGGTGGGGCCTAATGGAAGGAAGTTAGGTCACTGAGGTCATGTCTTTGAGGGGGATTATGGGACTCTGCACCCCTCCCTCTTTCTCTTTCTCTCTGCCTCCTGGCCACCATGAAATGAACAGATCTCTTTTGCATTACCATAAGCTTAAGAGTAATGGGGCCAACTGACTATGGACTGAAACTTCTGAAACTGTGAGCCAAAGTAGACCTTTCCTCTGTGTAAGGTGATTATCTCAGGTATTTTTATCACCAAGATGAGAAGCTAATGCATCTTATGATCTTTCCATCCCTTTGACTTCTTAATTAAGCTATTCACCAAAACAATGCCATCTCTTGGTCGCACTTCAGGACAGAGTCTGTCTCGATTCAGAGCAAGCATTCAAGAAGTGTTTGTTAATTTGATTTTACTCTGTTTGCACTCTGTCTACACCTCCTGTTTTCTGTTTCTTCTGTATACAGTTTTGTGACGTTTAGACCAATCACGTTTTAACTTTTGTTTCTCCGTATATATAAAACATGTTATATGTAACATATATAACATATATAAACGTATATAAATACATGTTATATATGTATTTATATACATTTAAATATGTTATATATGTTCATTTCATGGTGAAAAAACTATTCAAATTTGGGGAACATTTTAATGCATTTTTCCTTTTCTTGTTTATCAAACTAAATGAAGAGTGTCAAAACCTAAAATGTATTTACACATTAAGTTCATACTTGGGAACAGATGAAAGTTCTCTCCTAAAATAATGAAGACTAAATAAGAGCAGAGGTCAGGGACAGTATCTCTTGTTTTTTAAGTTGGAGAAGAAAGTTCTAGACATGTTTATTATCAATTTGTAATTATTTGACTTCTGCGTTAACAGAGGAGCAGAGAGTTGCCCCCTTTTAGAGGAAAGTGTAATTCACTTCAAGTTCAAAACTATATCAAACACAAACAGCTGTGTCCATATGTTGCTGAAAATTATTTTCTAAATAGTAACACTAAGATCAAACTTTATGTTAAAAAGAAACCCACGGATGATTGAAGACACCAACAGCTTCCTCCTTGCAGAAATCCCTTTAGTTCAAGTCTGCAAGAGCCCACCTGGGTGGGAGGTGGAGGCTTGCTGGTGTAGATGCCATTGGAGTTTTTAATAAGTGGCAGATTAAAGTTGTTGGTACAGAGCTGTATAGCAGTGCTAATGATGTTAGTGTCAGCCTGACATGGTGGCCTTATGGCAGTGGGGGAAAACTCGAGCCTCTCAGTAAATTTCTAAAACTGAGCTTGCGTTCCCTTTACGTTTGACAAGAGTTGGAAGAAAAAAAATACTTTGGGGGTGGGGGGGTATAGTTTTCTTCAATAACATCACAGTTGATTTTCTTAGGCTTTAGACTAGATTTATTTCCTGTAAAAAATCGTCCAGCTATAGGAAACTCTGAAAAAAATTTGTTCAGATAGAATAGATCCTTAAAATGCTTCCCTCCCAGGTCCCAAAGGTGGATTTTAGGTCAGCAGAAGAATGTGCATGCCAGACTGTCATTTGCCCACGGAGGAGTCTCACATCAGTGGCTCTGCAGCCATTTTTATTTTCTGTAGTTAGTGAGAATCCTCATGAAGTTTAACAGATCTCTGGATTATGTCACATGTGTGATTACTTAACAGAAGAGACTTTGTAGGATTTTCAGGGCAAAATCTTCACAAGGATATTCAAGTCTATTTTTTTTTTTTTAAGTTACCAGTAAGGGGACTTTGTATTTCCAGACATATTTAAGCCTATCTTATCTGTCTCTGACCAATAAATATACCCACATGCCCAACCTGTGTAACATGCAAGTTGGCTTCTCATAAGTTTTCAAATCAGCACCAAGCTGTTGATATTTCAGTCCAAGAAGCCAGGGGGAAACAGAGTCACAGAGTTCTGGTTTCATGAGAAAAAGGCCAAAGTAAACAAGAATTAGCGTGTGAAATATACCCATGCCACTTGTTTCCTTTAGGGCAGGGCCTTCTTTCCAACATGTAATAAGAAGTCAACTCTGCTGAGACAACATAGTTGCTTATTCAGTTTTTATCACAGAGATTCACAATTTACGAACACATCCAGATCCCAAAGTTAATTTCTAAGCTGTCTTTTTGGGAATGAGGATTCATTTTCTCATAGAAATGATATTATTAACTGCAGTTGTACTTCCAGGTTAGCCTATAAAATCCTGCTTAATCCACAACATAGAAAGACTATTTCCTGCGGCAGTACAGTGCTCTCCTATTCCCGTGACCTCAATCTTCTGAGTCCTGACACCTCCAGCAGGTATGGGTGGGGTTAGGTGGAATTTTATGAGACAATCAATCCTAGGATGGGATCTCTGCAGGAGCCAAGTGGGAAAGTGGCACCCATAATGGGGACTCTGTTGGTGGCAGTAACCAAGGATGATAGATCAACTTATGGGGGCATCTCTGCAGTCAAAGGGGGAGACCCCTTACCCCAAGGTGACCCTGCATGGAAAACAATGTATGGCCCATGATGACAGGGTGATGGAAGAAGGAAAGCTGGAGGGTTCTAGGGAAGTTTGGATGATACACCTCATTTCTAAGTCAAACTCTACAACAGAGCTCTTTTCCCAGGGGTTGGGGAACCCTGGGGATTGAACCCAAAAGTACTCTACCATTGAGCTACATCCTGGGTCCTTTTTTTCTATTTTTTTTTTTTTTTTTATTTTGAGACAGGATCTTGCCAAATTGTCCAAGCTGGTATCCCACTTGGGGATCCTCCTGCCTTAGCCTCCTGGGTAGCTGGGGCTACAGGCCTTGGTCACATGTTCCCAGTTTCAGCAGAGCTCTTAAATGGCAATGTCCATTGTCTCCATGCAACTGTGGTAGGACATTGTCAATGACCCCCGTGTTGTATTCAGATTCTGGGGTGCACCAGAGTGAAAGATTTTTCACTCTTACCTTTACTAGGCATTTAGGGCAAATATGTTCATCCTCTTTGAAACTTAGTTTCCTCCATTCATAAATGATATAGTACCTTTTTTCTTGGCCTGCACAACTTACAGGAATTCTGTGAAGACCTAAAAATTAAATAAGTAGGTTTCTAAAGGAATGTATGCAGCTCATGGTAAAGCCAAAATATTTGGAGAGACACTATTTAGACTTCAATTAATAAATGAAGGAAGAGTTTGGTTAACCAACCGCTCTGTTTCTATCCCCTCTGTTTCTCTGCTAGGGACCAGACCAATTAGTTCTCATGATGTTAAAAAAAAAAAAAAGGAATAAACATTTTGCTTATGTTGTTAATTGGTCCATATATTTCAACAGAGAATTTTGCTTTAACCCTCAGTTCCAAAGTCCTTATCTGCTGTGTATAAAAATGTGTATGAAGTACAGAGAGAGAGAGAGCAAGAAGGCAAGTGCAAATTGCTAAAGTGTCTTTTAATGTGGAATAAGCACTAAGGAGGGTTCATTTGGAAGAATTTAAACGCGTGTTCCGAACACGTGTCCAAGGGTTCTACCAGAGCTAATCGGATCCGAGCCTGAGCAAAGACAGACATCTGAGTGAAAGTTGTCCCGCACCCTGGGTTCGCCCCTCCTATGGCCCGGGGCTCTCCCCGCCTCTGGCGTGGCATCCAAAGGGGCCCTTTGTTCCGCAGCGGCTCGAGGGGCGCATGGGACTCGGCCTGCGCGCGGCAGCTGCTCCGCAGCCATGTGATGGCGCTGGGCGCAGCAGCGGTTCACTGCAAGGTCTCTGCAGGGTTCGGGCATGTCAGCTGAGGAACGTCAGGCAGTGCAGGGACTTGTAATGAGGCTGGCCCCGGGCGTCGGTCCTCTCTGAGAAGGCTTTGTTTCCTCCTGCTCCTCCAATGAGCAATCCAGCCTCGCTGCACATCCACCCGCGGCCTAGCGTGCGGGTGGGGCGGGCGGGGGGCGCACAAGTATGCGGAGAAGGGAAAACAGGTCTGAGGCTTCAAGTCCAGGCAGGACGCCCGTTAGTCATCTTACCGTAAAGTGGGCAGCACCTCGCCTCTGGTTAGTCAGAGCCACAGGTAAATAAAGAGCTCAGTGTCTGAGGGGGCGCTCGCCTGGAGTGGTTAGCTGTGTCATTCTGTTTCCAAAACAAATGCTCCGGCAGGTCTTCCTTTAATGATTTCCTTGCGTGAAGTGAGCGCTTGAAAACGGAGCCCTTGCACAGGTCGGCTGGGAAGTTTATCTTCGTGCAAACCACCGCAGAAACGCACCGACTCCAGGACAACCAAGAGGCCGTTTCCCTCTTCTCCAGTTTCCTTCCTTGGCCTTCCCCTCCCCCCCATCCAAGAGTACCCTTCTGAAGCAGGGGGAGGGAAGAGTAGGGGCACGGTGATCTCTGCACCTCTGTTCTCCCAGTGAAAAATCTGAAAAATAAAAAAAAAAAAAAGATTAAAAGAGAAAGAGGGAAATAAGATTGTTAGAAAAATTAAAGCAAAATCCTTAAGAAATGTAAAAGGTCAAGCATATTTTAACACTGCTTTTAGAGGAGTTCTACAATAATGATTATTTCTTGTCTCCTGTTTATTAGGTAATGATATGAGAATCAGAGGACAGGGATTGGATATGTGCAGAAATGACACTTTGTTCCTCATTGTATGCAGATTTCTACAACGGATGCTTCTGGCTCTTACGAATAATAATGTAGAAAATGTCTGAAAATTTCCATATAGTTTCTCGAGAGCATGGGGTACAGAGAGGGAGCTCTGTGAGGTGGATGTGTGAGCTTCACTGTGCATGCTCTTTTTATCAGATTTTCTTCCACTGACTTGGGCTGGGAGCACTGGAATGCAGACTTGTCAGATAAGAGGATCCTAAGGATTGGATTCTCTGATGAAGCAGGCTCTCTGCTAAGGACCAGACCACAATCTTAGCTCATAAACGTCTAGTTTCTCAGGGGCAAATGAGAAGGTAGTATTTGCAAACGTCAGCTGACATGGTGGCCACATCTCTTAGTCAGTTTGAGGGCACACAGCCAGGGTAAGCCAATAGGCAGGAGATGAGGGACGAATGTATTTGGAAATGTGCTTACTTTTTATTTCTTACTTTGTAACTGTTGTTTTCTGGATAAAATCCTCCAACACTGAATAAAGAAGAAATGACTAAATTTCCTAGGAGTAGAGAAACACAGGATGGACTTCATTTTGACTTTATTCCATCGGGTAGACCTGATTCGTTTCTGTTCTCTTGCAGCTCAGAGTGCAGGTTTAATCAGAGATCTTCACCAGGTAAAGGAAGTAGCTTCTATCCCCTTTAGTACGTGTTTAATAAGGATGACATATGTAGGAAACATGCCCACTCTGCCTGTGTTCTGCATGTTCTTTGTAAAATAAAATTTTTTTCTAATTGTATGAACTATGACATACTTACCGTGTCTAACACATGTACTTTGACATATGTCCGTGACCATCAATTATTCTGTCACTAGCTGTTCACTGTTTTGCCATGTTTCATTTTGGGTCTCACTGTGCCCTATCTTTTCATTAGCAAATAAGGGATATTTCATGCAATCATGACTTCAGCACTGCCTCTATACTAATAATTCTCAAAGTTTTATCTCTATGTCCAGAGGATCCCTGCCCTATTTTGCTTTCTTAGCAGCAATTTTGACACTACCAGTGCGGCCATGTTCATTTTGAAATTTTAAATACGATGCTCAGTCCAGACCAGAGGGCATTGACTCATCTCTGCTCATCTCCACAGGTGCAACTATAAGCTTTGGAAATAACACAGAGGCACCCACAGAAGAACTCTAAAGTTCAAAGAGGAAAGGAACCTGGCCTTACACCCAGGACCCAGAAGAGGAGCTGGACAGAGCAAGGTCTTAACAGGCCCAGCCAACAGGAAATGCTTGACCCAGGCTTGAACACACTGGATGGGTCCAGCAGCAAAGTGGAGACTACAGAAGTTAGGATCAGTGAACCTAATAACCGACCTATAGAATTTACCTTATATAAACAAATGACAGAAAAAGATAGAAAAGTAATATAGAGAGGGTCTCAGGAACTGTCGAGAAAATAGAAAAGGTTTCAACTTTCACAGTATCAGAGTTGTAGAAAGACATTAGAAAATGAGTGGGTTCAAGAGGACATTCAAAGAAAGAATACGAGCAAATCTCTCCAAGTTTGGAAGATGAAAGACATAAGCCTCCATTTTCCAAAAGTTGAGCAAACCCCAAATGGGAAAAACCCATGGAATCCATGCCAGTACACATCATAATTAAATGTCTGAAAACCAAGAGCAAAGAACAAACTTTTTGAAAGCAGTCAGAGGGAGATGACTCATTGCATTGCATATATAGGAATACCAATGTAAATGATGGCCGACCTCTTATCTGAAGACATGGGTGCCATAAAGAGGAGGCATAACCTTCTGTTAGAGCTGAAGGAAAAGAACCAGAACTACAGGTTCTCTGGCTGGCAAAACTATCCTTTAGGAATTAAGGGGTGGTGGGGGGAATAAAACTAAGAGTATTTCCTATTAGCAAACCAGCCTTAGAGAATGACTGTAGGAGGTTCTGTAAGCAGAAAGAAAATGGTATTAAGGACTGTAGTTTGAATCCTAAATATCCCCCAATGACCCATGTTGTGAAAGGCTCAATCCCCAGCTTGAAACTAGTGGAAGGTAGTAAAAACCTAAGAGGAGGGCCCTGGAGAGATGTCTTCCAGTCAAGAGGTAAGGAACCTGCTCCCAGATCCTGAACCCAGGTTTGGAGGAGCTGCAAGGCAATATTGAAACCCTGACCCCTTCCTTTTTTTCTCTTTCCCTTCCTAAATGTTACAAAGTGAGCAACCTTGCTCTACCTTGGGCTCTCTCCCATGATGTGCCGTCTTGCCACAGGTCCAAAAGCAATGTGGTCAATCGATCATGGACTGAGATTTTCCAAAACTGTGAGCCAAAACATGCCTTCCCTTTTTATATGTTGATTATTTCAGGTATTTTGTGACTGTAATGGAATACTAACGTATTAAGTAATGCTCAGGTCTTTGGGAAGAAAAGAGCATTAAAATGGGTAAAAATGGGAGCAAGTATGGGAGATTCTTCTTCTTGTAACTTATCTGAACCACTTTGATGTGATGATGGAAGCAAGATTTATAAAAAAAAACTACATGATGCGGTGCTCATACATGTTTAAGAAATACCTAAGGGAAATTAATTGAGAAAATGGAAATAAAAAGAACTTAAATGGAAATATGGTTTCCACACTTGACTAGAACCAGCAAACTCTGGCAACATGATGCATATTATTATTTACAGCAACCATTTAAAAAAATATACAAAATGCCCTAAAAATATCACTATGGAGAAATTAATATGGAATTGATAAGTTAGACTTTCCAAATTAAGACATCCCCCCCCCCCCAACCCCGTGAAAGGACTCTGAAAAGCATGCATGCAAAGGCAGGCTACCGACTTGGAGGAAATATTTGCAAATTACATATTTAACAAAGGATTAGTACTTAGAATATACAAATAACTCTCAAAACTCAGCAGTAAAAAAAAAAGTTAATCCAGTTTGGCAGTTGATAAAAGACACGGGCAGGACTGGGGATGTAACTCAGTAGAAGAACCCTTGCGTAGCATGCTCAGGACACTGGGCTTAATCCCAAGAACAACAACAAAAAAAAATAAATAAAATGAAATAAAAGACATGAGCAGATAATTTCAATGAAAAGAATATACAGATGGGAAGTAAGTACACAACAAGATTTTAATACCACTAGTTATTATGAAAATCATATATCACTACAAACTTATTGGAAAGGCTAGAATTAAAAAAAAAACAAAACATGACAATATCAAATGCTGTCAATGGTATGGATGAAGTGGACCGATCATACTCATTGTTGGTGGGTGGGGATGTGAAAAGTGATAAAGCTACTTTGGAGCAAATTTAGGCCCTGTTAAAAAATGAACACAACTGCTGTACAACACAACAGTTGTCCTCTTGAGCATGTCTCTCAGAGAAATGAGTACTTAAATTCACACAAAATATGTATCTGAATGTTTGTACCCAAAGTTATTTTCAATAACCAAAAGGTAACAACCCAGATGTGGTTCAGTGATGGATGACTAAACAAGCTGGTTCATCCACACTATGGATTACTACTCAGCATTGAAAAGGAATGAATACGCAGAACTACTAGGGAGTTATTATAAACTCTGGGGAATTATTATTCTGTGCGAAAACAGCCAATCCAATCAGGTTACACAGTGTGCTTTTTTTTTTTTTTTTTTTTTTGGTAACATTTTCATGATAAATTTGTAGAGGTGGAAAACACATTAATGATTGCTATGGGCCAAGGATAGGGGAAGAGGGAAAAGGAGATGTAGTACAGATAAAACAGTGAAAGGAGCATTCCTTGTGGTGATGGGACTGTTGTAGGCCCTTATTATATCAGTGTCAATATCCTGGTTATTATATTTAACTTCAGTTTTGCAAGACATTTCTGTTAGAAGAAGCTGGATAACATGTACACCAGAACTTTCTCTATTATTTTTATAAATATGTGATGACATGTAGGTTTAAAAAAAAAGTTTGACCCAGACCTAAATTTAACCCCAATTTAATAAAATTTTAAAATTGAAAATATTCTAAATCCAGATAGCATCTAGCTAATATTGATAATATCTAGCTATATATTTTATTTGAATATCTGTTAGTTTTCAAAGCCTAAATTGCAATTCAGAAGAATACATTTTAATCCTTTTTTCCGATATTAATATCTCATCACATGTGCCTCATGAATAACTAAACATGCAAAATAATACACAGGAGAAGAATGGGAACAGCTAAATATACCAAGCCACCTGAGGGTGGCTAATAGAATTAAATTTGAAATTATTCTATTTTAAGGTTTTTTATTTTCACTTGCGAAACAGTGTAAATTAGAACAAATAAATTAATTTGATTTGGAAAATATGTGTCTTTTTAGTAAAATCTGTGCTACTTAGAGTAAAAGTAAAGTTTTTCTTTTTTGAAAGTTTTTCTTTCTTTTTTGTCCCATGACATTTAATTGAAAGCAAACAAGCAAATAAAGAAACAAACAAATAATACGTGGCAACCACATACTATTAGATGTGTGATTTTTTTTTTTTAAGTAATAGGGAAGAAGAATCTGGCTAGTTGATAATAAACAGGTGACATTCAGGATGCTTTTGCTTACAATCAGAAACAGGGCATAGCAAAGATAAGATAATAGAATCGGATTAGCACTGGAGATCAAAGCTTCACCCTGTTCACTCTTTCTACCTCAGTGTCATGACTTTGTTGGTGGAGATGGGGTGCCAGGAGATGCTGGATGACCACACCCAGCATCAATTAGGTGCCTTAGGGAACTGGTCCAGAATATTGGATGCCACATAATGTTCAGTTCTGCAGATGAGCACACAGGCATCACTCTCACTCAAATCCTGACATTTCACTGCTTATTTAAATAATATGAACCCCACATTTTCCTACTTCCAGCCAACTCAACAATCATTTTGAAGGCCATTACCATACTCCTTTAAAAGTAAAGGCTGGATCTCATAGCCAAATGGATTTTTATTCTAACTTGAACAATTAGCATATTAATCAGGTTCTTGCAGGTGAAAATATTTTAGCACAGCCATTACTAATGCTCCCCTTTGACTCTCAGTCTTATTGTGGAAACTCAAGAGAACCCAAATGCACAAGGAGAACAATTAATAGCAAAATGCATGTGAATTCACTTGGCAAGTTGTAAAACACTCAATAGGATAGTACCCAAAGAACATTCTTAAAATCACCAGTCAAGATTTAAAAATTGGAAGGAGAATAGTTAAAAAAACAGCACAAATGCTGGCAGTGCAACTTAATCATTATTTGTGAATAGTTTAGGATTTATTCTCTTTATCTTTGTTCGAAAATGCATTATTCTCAAAACAAAATCATGAAATTTTTGAAAATGATAAATAGGCTAATAATCAGAGGTATTGAGGTGATCTATAATTATATGCATCAAAGGAATTTTTTTCCTTGGGTTTTTAGTACACACAGTTTTTGTAAGAAAGGAGAAGCATCACCTTAAAAAGTCATTTTCAAATTTAGATCCCACTTGCCTATCAGCTTTTCTAATAGGAATTAGTATTATTTAATTTAATTTATTATTTTTTTAAAAAATTTATCCCTCCCTTTATTAAGAATTAGTTTTTAATGTTTTGTTTTTCTAAGATAAAGAATATTTCCAGCTTCTAAGACCTCTCTTTGAGTTTTTATTAGATTACCTTCCAAACCCGGCTATTTCATGTTACTATACCAGGGAAAGAGGGAAGCACAGGAATCTTTAGACATATTCCTTGTTTGTTCTTCCATCTTGGTATTTTAATAACTGCCAAAACAAAAGCCCAAAACAAACAAACAAAAAGCAATAACAACAAAAAAACTGATGACAAAGACTGAGGTGTTTTATTAGTATTCACTTGTTGCATTTGGAAAGCAGCCATGGGTGCGTTTTGAAAATATAAATCAATAATTTAGAGGCAAATGCCGTTGGGTACATAACATTACTGGATCTTGAAGATGATTAAAAAAAAAAAAATCATCCAAACTCCTGTACATTGACATGCAAAACACTTTTCCCTTTTTCTGCCTCCCTATCCTTCAAAAGCAAGATGGCTGAATGATTGGACCAGATTGGCTCCTGAAGCTCACATGCCATCCAGGGCTCATCAGGAAACAGGTGTCTGTGAACAAGGCTGGGCAGGCCCATAGGGGGACTCAGAGCCTAGGAGACTGGGGAATGCTCTTCTCTGAAAGCACTTTTCAGTGGTTTTATAATATTGTAGAGATCAAATGAAACAAGACTAGGAATAGTATTTGGCCCTTGGGTCACCAAACTTTGATACTTGTTAAATAATACAAGCAGAAGATAATAACTCTTCCTCCCTTATTTATGTGAACAACCCTGTGGAAGCATTTATTATTGCACTTAATCTTAACAGGATCTTATGAACTAAATACTATAATCTTCTTTTAACAGATGAGTAGACTAAGGCCTGATCAGAGATAAGTAGCTGGCCTACAGTTATGGAGTTAAGTAAGGGAGAAAGACGATTTCTAGTAGCTTTGCCCCATAATTCTGGATTTGTAGTGCTCTGCCTTAACAGTACTAGAAGAAACCATGCCATACCGATGGCCCAGGAGCATCAGTGCAGGAGGCAAGCCAAGTGCCATTATTTTGGTGTTGACCTTTGTCCTGAAGAGGGCAGTTGTAGGAGAGAGACCAGGTCTTCAGAACCACTAAGCCAGGTCTGCATGAATACAACTCCCATGTCCATGTCCGGCAGGTCTGCCCAGACTTCAGACAAGTACTCATCCCCAGGGTCTTGCTCACAGATGGCTTTAGTTGGGATGTCTCCTCCTTAATACCTCCTCCTGGACCCCAGTCCTATTTGGCCTTTGTCTCTGTATCCTTTAAAAGTTCCTGGAAATGGCCTTAGGACTGCGTGTGGAGCCCTTACCCATTTTTCTTTGCATTTTGTGTATTCTATGCTTTGCTAGCAGACAGGGCTCAATTTGAGCTCTGTCATTCACTCAAAATACTTTAAATATAGCTGTTTTAATACAGAATAGGAAGGCAAGATAGCCCACTACCTTGGGTAGTATAGGATGTTATAAGATATTGCACATGTGTCCTGAATACCGAGTGGCATCTAGTAAACTCTGAACAGCAGATTTTCATAATCTTTGTTGATCATAAGCATTGATACTACTAATTTTATTTCACATTTTGATCAACACCAGTCTCCTTAAAACCTATTAGCACCTATTGCATTTAATAAATAAAAAAGAATGTTTTTTTCTGATTTTCACAATTCTGGAAATAAAGTCTGAAATTTAAAAAAAAAAAAAGTAACACAAATTAATTACCTGATTAAAGCATACCTGGCCTGAAAATAATTAAGAGAGCTAATTCACAGTTTCATTCTTTATTCAGCAAGTGGACATTTGCACAATTATATATTAGCCACAATTCTATTCTCTATGGATACCTCCTGAAACTTATAATGCTTCTTTTAGGAAGGGACCTCAAAAGTTAAAGATTCATATTTAAAATGTATACCTACTCTTTTTTTGTTGTCACTTTCAGGCAATGTGCTTGAAAATGTGTTTTAGAATAAGCCTATTGGGCTAGGCATGATGGCACATGCCTATAATCTCATCTACTCAGGAGGCCCAGGCAGGAGGATTTCAACTTCAAATCCAGCCTCAGCAACTTAATGAGACCCTGTCTCAAAATAAAAAAAGTAAAATAAAAAGGGATTGGGATGTGGTTCAGAGTAAAGCTCCCCTGGGTTCCATCGCGGGTACCAAAAAGAGAGAGAGAGAGAGAGCGAGAGCGAGAGCGAGAGAGAGAGAGAGAGAGAGAGAGAGAAAACTTCTAGTAGTCAAGAGCACTTTTATCCCTGAAAATTTTGTGATTATTCACTTAGAATACCCTGTATTTCCAGATAACCATATAAATTACTATTTGGAGTGTTTCTGTCAGACTGGATTTTCAAAGGGAAATTATGTTGCTTATTTTCCAGCAAAATTAGAGTCGTGCGACTGAAGGAGGAGGGAGTGTGGGGGTTGGTGAGCAGCTTTATTCCCTGCCACATCAGGATGTGGTCAGGCCAGGCCCAAGAGGACCCAGGGGAGGTGGATGATAAATTGGTGAGCACAGAAGAAGTTTGCAGGCTATTCGTAAGAATACTTAGGCCATTCTTGAAATAAGAAAACCATAGATATGGAAGACTCCATGAGTTTTTGCTTCACAAATTTGGGACTCTATCATTTGCTGTATACATCTTTAGGATCATTATGTGTCCTAGGTGATTGATCCTGTCACCAGTGTATTAGTTCCCTAGGATTGCACAACAAATGCTCCACAAATTGGGTAGTAGAAATTAACAGAAATGCATTCTTTCACAGTTCTGGAAATTAGAAGTCTGAAATCAAGGTTTTTTTTGGGGGGGTCTGTGCTCCCTCTGAAGTCTAAGAAGGAATTGAAGCTTGCCTCCTCTTCCCTTCTGATGGGTGATAACAATCCTTGGTTGGTCTTTGGCTTGTTTATGCACCACTTCAGTCTTTGCTTCCATTGTAACATGGTATTCTCCTTATGTCTGTATCTGCTCAAATTTTCTCTTTATTTTCTTTATAAAGACACCAGTCATTGAATTAGATCCTACACTAATCCCTAAAGACTACATCTTACTTGATTGCATCTGAAAAGACCTTATTTCCAAAGATCACAATTCACTGGCACTGGGCATTAGACGTTGAATGTGTCTTTCTGGGAGACATAATTCAACCCATAATAACAAGTATATTTGCCTCTAGTAATTTTCTCTTTCCAAAGAATACTTTATTAGATGAAGTGTACTCTATTAAGTGTTAATATAGCCACTTCTGGTTTTATAAAATGTTGCATTCCTATCTTTTTTCCATTTTTAACTTTCAGTCTGCCTAGTTAGCTTTTATCATTGTGACCAAAAGTCATGACAAGAACAACTTAGAGGAGGAAAGATTTTTCTTGGCTCATGTTTCATAGGTCTCAGTCTATGGTTGGCTAACTTGATTGCAGAAACCTCATCATTGGGTAAGGTTGTGGTGGAAAAAGCTGCTCAGCTCACTGCAAAGAAGAGAGAAAGGGAGGGAGGGAGGGAGAGAAAGGGAGGGAGGGAGGGAGAGAGGCAGAGGGAGAGGGAGAGGGAGAGGGAGAGAGAGGGAGAGAGAGAGAGAGAGAGAGAGAGAGAGAGAGAGCAAGCGCGGGCTGGAGAGGAGATTAAGACCTTTCCAGGGCACACCCCCAGTGACCTACATCCTCCAACTAGGTTCTGCCTCCCTGTAGTATATTCAAAATCAATGGATTAATCCACTAATAAGGTCAGAGTCCTATGATCCAATCATTACCTAAAAGCCCTACCCCTAAACCTTGTTGTATGGGGGCCCTGCTTTCAATATATGACTTTTGGGGAACATTCCAAATCCAAACCGCAACAATCTGCCTATGAGATTCATTTGAACTGATTTTTGTAGGCAATATATTGTTGGATAATCTTTAAAATCCCTTCTTGCCGATCTCTTTCGATAGGCATATGTAAGACTGTTTAAACTGAAAGTTTTTACTCACATATCAGTGCCCAAATGTGTTTTTTCTTTCCGGTTCCTTGTTTTCTGTTTTCTTATCTTCTTTTGGGTTGGTTATGTAGTTGAGAGCCACAGCCGATATTGGGATGATGCCTGGCATTTTTGCCAGAAGGAGTGGTTGAGAGGTGAGCCAGCTAGCCATTAGATGATGATAATTAAGTTAAGCTGTGTATAATTGCTGTGACTGGATGATGCTGGATTGAAACGGGCTGTGTATTCAGTTGTATATTAGACCCCTGCTATCTGGCAATAGGGCGGCTCCTGCTGCCTCAGGTGCCCGCTACTTTTGAGTTCTCCCAGAGTTCCCGTTGAGCTCCAGTTGAGCTCTCGCGGGGATTCCTGGAGAGTTCCCTTTGGTTGGTGAAGTTCTAGGGGAGAGAGTTCCGGTTGGTGTGTGGTGTTCCTGGAAGGGCCATGTGGGTGGCGTTCCTGGGAGTTCGGGCAATAAAGGAGTTCCTGTTTGAACCTGCAAGTGCCTTGTGGCGGCTCAGTTATTTTGTGCCCAGGCAGACTGCGGCATTACGTGAACATTTTTAGGATTCCATCTTGATTTATTTACAGTGTTTTTTAGTATATCACATCTGATATTTTATTAGTAGTGCCATAGGTATAACAATATGAATGCGTAGAACCATTTTTTGTTTTACAGCTCTGAGTATAGAAGCCATATTTCCATTTAAGTTCTATCCATTAACTTTATCCTGTCAACTTTTAAAATGCAATTTTCAAGCAGCAGATTCTCTTAGTTTTTCTGTGTTAGAGAATGTCTTTATCCTTCATCCATGAAAACTACCTTAACTGAATATTGAAATCATAGTTTACATTTCTGTTGTTTTTTTTTCAACAATTAAAATATGTACAAATTCCTTCCGGTCACCAAGGTTTAGATGAGAGAGCCACTACCATTCAAATTAGTACTCAACTGGTGTTCAGTTGGTGGGGGGGTTAATCATTTCCCTCTAACTGCTATCAAAATTTTTTCTCTGCCTTGACCTTTAGATATTATTAATTGCCAGCTCAGTGGCACACACCTGTAATCCCAGCAGCATGGGAGGCTGAGGCAGGAGGATCACGAGTTCAAAGCCAGCCTCTGCAATGGTGAGGCGCTAAGCAATTCAGTGAGACTTTGTCTCTAAATAAAATACAAAATAGGGCTGGGGATGCGGCTCAGTGGTGGAGTGCCCCTAAATTTGATTTCAGGTACCCAAAATAAATAAATTTAATAAAATTAAAAATAGGTATTTAATTAATGATACGCATTGGCTTAGATTTCCATGAGTTTTTCCTATTTGGAGTTTGATCAGCTTTTCGAAAATGTGTTTCAGTCTTGTGACATTTCACGTAAAATGTGAAATTTTCACTCATTATTTCTTTGAATATTTTTTTCATCTCCATTTTCTTTCTCCTCTCCCGAAACTCCACAAATATGAAATTGGGACCTCTTTCTGTTTTCTCCCTGGCTCCCAAGACTCTCTCCATATTTTTTCTTAGTTTTTTTCTTGTTAAGATTAGGCAAGTTCTATTGATTTGTCAATAAGTTCCCTGATTTTTATCCATCATCATCTCCATCCTGCTACTTAGTCCTTCAGTGTGTTTTTATTTCAGTTGTTATAGTTTTCAGTTTTATAATCTCTGATTGGTTTTCTTTTGCACTTCCATTTGTTTTACAACTTATATTTTTCATTCCTGTTGAATAAATTTGAAATTTTGAAATATTGCTATGATAGTTACTTTAAATTTTTTTTGTGTGCTGTGTATTGAACCCAGGTTCTTGATCATTCTAGGCAAATTCTCTACCCTTAGCTTTATCTCCAGCCCATACCTTAAAATTCTTAATCCTAACAACCTGGCCCAGTTCGATGTTGCTATCAGTCGATCATCTTTTCTCATTCAGCTTATAATGGTGACTTCTGGTTGAATTCTGGTTATTTTGTTTATTAGAATGCTCTGTGTCCTATTGTTTAAATTTTCTGTTTTGTAAAGCAATTGCCCTGTTTAGGCTTAGCATGCATGTCCTGACCAATGTTGTAGGCTCTAGAGCCAATGGCAATTTAAATCCAGAATCTTCACAGTGTTATTTTGAGTTGTTTGGTTTTTCTGGTACCCCTGCTACTCCCCTGACCCTGCTGGTATTGACTGAAAGTGCATAAGGACAGTCTCAGGGCCAGGAAGCTAGGACTTCTGGATCAGCAAGGGAGTCCCATGCCCTTGGGCTGATACCCGGGGAAGATGGATGTGGAATGTCAGTCTCTTGTCTCTCCTGCTCATTCCATTCACCATGTCTCCTTAGTACTGGATGGGATGGGATGGAAGCTCAGCTAGCTGCTGTACCCTTCTGATATACCCTGGAGAATGGAAGGTTAGCTTCCTGCTCAATCTTGCAGAGCACTGCAGGCCAGAAGAAGATGTAGACACCTAAATCCCCTCTTGGCCAGCTGAAAAGCTGGAGAGGGAGAAAGAAGAAGCAAAGGAGAGGAGTATGGATTTCCACTGGTCACTAGCTGGAGCAGGGGAGGTAGTACCAAACAGATTTTCTGTAGTTAGGTCACCTTTTTCCTGGTTATTTTTTACAAGAGAAACAAGCTTCTCTTGGAATTCTTTTCTTCTGTGCTGTTGGTGGTACTGGACAGGAGGCTTCTGCAGTGCCCTGCAGTGCAGGGTGTACGGCAGGCAATATGGAAACCAAGGGATTCGCTGCCATATTATCAAATCCCAAGATCTCTAGGCTACAGTGTCCTTTCTTTTCACTTTTGAAGTTTTTACATGCTTAGATGTGTATTATGTCCAGTGTTTTTTAGTTGTAATAGGGAGGGCCATGGTTATTGTACCTTGGATAGTTGGTAGCTATTTTGCTACACTATTGTGATTTCATCCAATCAGTTAAGCCATGCAATTGTTCCTAACTCCGAAGTTTTGCAATTGTGTCAAATCTATATTTGAGTGGGAGAGTGAAATGGGGAAGCCATTTGTCCAACTGTCTTTATGTGGGTAAAGAACATGTTTCCTTTTTGCAAAGTGCAGGTGGAAGGAGAGGTTTTATAAGCCAAGGTAAACAGAGCCCCAACCACAAGATGAAAAGCTCATGCAAACCAAGATTGTAATAGTTTTATAGACAAGTTACAGCTAGTAAGATGTTAGGATGCAGATGCATAGGAAACAGGGACTTTTATCTTGGGCATTACCTAATGATTAGAGATGACCAAGTTTTGCTAAGTGGAATAAAAAGAAAAAAGTATCAAATTCTTCCCTGTGATATCAAACTAGAATCAGCAGCTTCTTCTTCTTAGCAAGAAGAAGAGAGACATTTACCTACAAACCTTCCTATGATTACATATTTTGGTGATTTGATGTAAATTGAAAAAAAAAGTAAAATTACTGAGCACATACAGTTGGTGGAACCCCAGTCTCTCTCTCTAGCTTTCTGTTTGGACGTAATCTCTCTTCACCTTCATGATGCAATACAACCCAGAGGGCTCTTACCATAGCAAAGCTGATGCCAGTTCCATGTCCTGGAACCTCCAGAACTATGAGACAAATAAACTTCTCTTTGTTATGAACTTACATTGTCTCAGGGATTTCATTATTGTAACCACAACAGACTAATACAAGATCCAATGATGCTGCTCTGCCTGCCTTTTTAATCTACCATACTATAAAAAATTTTCCTTTCTGTCATTTATTTCTCATTCTTGTGCTTTTTCTAAGCTATTTCAATGTTTAAAAAATGCCTCCCTAAATGTAGTGCTGAAGTGCTTTCTGGTGCTCTAAATGCAAGAAGACTTTAATGTGTCCTCTGGAGAACATGTGTTTTGGGGGTGAGCTTCATTCAGGCCTGACTTAGAATGCTATTGACCCTAAGTTCAGTGTTAAAAAATGTGTTGACTTGTAAGTATTAAATAGGGTGTCTTTAAAGAAATATACATAAAATGCAATATAGACTGATTGGTTGATGAACATATGACCTCAGACTCATCAGAACCTGACCTTGTATTTTTCACAGAAGTGGTAGCTTGGTATTCACTAATTCAGTGTTTACGGTGACTTCACAGAACCCGACTGCCGTCAATAATGAGAATAGGGCTGTCTGTCTGCACTCAACACACACATTTCATCACCAGGGCTCTAAGTCGTGTTGATAATAAGCGTTCTTCCCATGCATTGTTCTGGGCACTCTTCATAGTCTCACCATGGACACCACAAAGGTCAGTGTCATGGTCAGAACTTAGCTTGAAGCTTAGCAGTGTCATTTGCGTGTTCATATAAGTGAATTCTGCCTAATTTCAAACTAAATTTTAACTACTAAGAGGAAGCACTCATTCTATTTTTCCCCTTGACTATCGTTTTGGACAACTGGCAATTTAGTTACTCTAGGTTTTAATGTCCAAAGCAATATGCAAATTATAGGTAGAATTTGGATGTCTGATTCTTGGCTTTTTCCATACATCTGAGCTTTAATCCAAGGAAATGAATAGGAGCCTGACTTCCATAAGTACCCTGGGCCAAAACATTTCCCTAATGACCTTCCTATGTCCTAACTGACCCATGCTTCCCCTCCTGGATCCTGTCTCTTCAATTACAGTTTCAGTATTCTGCTATTATCCTTGGCAGTAGTGCCCTTGAATTTACTCTTCTGTGATGATCTGTTGCTCAATTGATGTTCTTGGTAAGGGAAGCCCATAGTAATGCTGTGCTTAGACCTCTGGTGGGAATTCCTTTGCTCCCAGACCCTTCCCTTCATTTCTCCATGATCTACGATTTTCTTGATCTCTCTCTCTCTCTCTCTCTCTCTCTCTCTCTCTCTCTCCCCCCCCCCACCTACCTATTCATTTTCCTCTATTTTCTCTATCTCACCCTAATGTGGCTTTGTAGTTTTAATTTTAACATCAATTCAGAATGTAATATTCATTTGGATGCTGAACAACAACAACAACAACAACAACAAAATGACTTCATGAACTGCCTATTGAAAAGTAGTAATTATTTCTCTAATCCAAGTGCTGTTCATTGAGCAAACCATCATGATCAGCAATGTGTATGGCCAGTAGTTGTCACTTGGACAAAATTATCAACTGGAATGTCCCTAGAAAAATAGCATCTCATTTGGCTTATCATCATCCCAGAAACATTTATGCCTCAAAAAATGGCCTTATGCATTTTGCAAAACTGCCATATCAACATTGCAATATCCGTGGCCCATGACTGAAAGTCACTCTCACAATTCTCCTAGCAATTTAAATAGACCTCTTAGCTTTTGTGAGACATATTTTCTTAAGTCGTTTGATTTCAAAACTGCAAAAGCAGCTACCACAGCAAGGATTCAACATCGCATCTGTCCTTTGTAGAATATTTGGTGCCAGACTTGTGGCAGTTGCCTATCTGGATGTTTACAATATATCAGGGCTTTTCCTGTAATCACTAGTCTCTCACAGGTGGAAAAACAAACAATAAATCAAGCCTGGAAAGATTTGTGCCTATGTTTGCACCAAATGTATAATTACTAGTATTGAAGCACTTCAAGTACATTCCTTACTTAAGAGTATTTTACTCCCACTTGTTGGTTGCCAAATGGAAATTTCATTTGCAAAGCAATGTTGAGACTCATGGATTCATGTAAAATAACAACATATCTCATGAGTAGTCACATGTGTTATTAGACAGTGGTTCCCTGGAAAAGCATGCTTTGCTTTCATTTTATGATGAAACTTTTGTGATGGTCCAAAAGCATTTGGCCACATTTTGTTGATAACTGCTATAAAGAAAATTCTGCAGTACTCTTCTTAAAGGTAAGGACAATCAACTCTATATCATCCAGGACGTAGGTATCCAGAGAAACAAATATAGTGTTATGAAGAACCAAATTTAAATAGCAGTAGTAATGTAATTATTATTACATGTATCATGTGCAAATCACTCTACTGTATATATCTAATGCTTCTCATAACCTAGCAAAATAGGCATGTTTATACCTACAAAAATTGGAAAACAAAGATTCAGGGAGGTTCCATTATCTGTTTCATAGTTAATGTATATTAAGATGGAATCCAAACCAAATGCATTTTTGTCTCTCTCCCTTTTGTACTATTCAACATAGAAATTAGTTATTTTTTTCTTCTTTTTCTCACTTCCCATTCTTTCTTGCAAATAAATCTACAAATATTTATTTATTGGCTAATGTGGTATGCACACCTTGCCAGACTTTGAGGTTAAAAAAGAGAAGAAGATTTTAGTTTATCTCTCATTAAATTACCAACTTAGTTGAGAAGAGGTGTGGAAAATAATAATTTCATTAACATATACAAGTTTAAAAAGAGGTAAGAATAGAGTACAGCTGTGTCTCAAAGAGGTTCCAAGATGCACCCAAACTGACTCAAGGGCGATGTCACTGGGACCAGCATGTGCATGGGGACAGAGGCAGGGAACAAAGTCAGCTGACAGATGGTGCATCCGACTAGCTGCACAGGAAGGAACAAGTAAGAAATGGGGGGACAGACAGACCATCAAAACCCACCTGACCCAGAGCCAGACAGGTAGGAGTGCGGGTAGGGTATGACTTGAGGCGAGGCATTTTTCTCCTTGATACTTCAATTTCCTCGTCTGTAAAACTGGGAATAGAAACAATGATGCCCATTTCATAGGACTGACACGAAGATTAAATGAGTTAATACTTGTAACTCACTCCAAAGAGTACCCGGCACAGGGCATTTTATAGAGTGACCTTGAAGAAAAAACAATCTTGGTGACGCATGCCAGAGGCAAGTTGTAGAGACTTGTGGGCCTCACAAATGGGCTTAGCTTGGACTTGGATGAAAGGAAGCCATTTAAAGGTTTGGCCCAGTGGAGTAATGGTATTAATTTAGCCTTTCAGAAGGTCGCTGTGGAGGGTGCTTCGAAGGGGAGATGTGGGAGCAGAGAGCCCATGAAGCCAGTCAGTTCCACTGGAGATCACATCGATCATCATTTAATTGATACTCTCCCTTTGGGGGTATTCCTAAGCGTCCCCAAATGGCTAATTTGAAGGAACAGTAATCGTTTGGATATGCAAATTTAAGCACAGTCACATCTCATACTCATGTGGTTTTTATGTATTTCTCTGAAGATTTAGAAAACAAAGCTTGCCATAAGACGTCATTTGCCCTATTAGAAACCTCCTGGGGACTTCAGAGGTTAGCCCAGAATTCAATTGTATCCACACTAAAAAAAAAGGAGAAAATTCAATTATAAAACGTCTCTTTAATAGTGATAAATCTCAATGGAAAAATACATATTCATAGAATACAATTTTGTTTTGTTAAGTAAATTATTTTCAAATTAGTTTTTTTTTTCAGAAAATTATTCCCAAATTAGGTTCCCGGTCCCTTTAGGCCTGCAAGGCATCAGTTACTCAACATTTTTTTTTACTTAATGAGGATCATTTGGGAACATATTTTGGCATTACCTATATAAACCCACACATTTCTCTCCTTGACATCTGCGCCCCACAGAACTGCCTTCACATGGGCCCTGAGAGCTTACTCCAGAATAATTCATACCAACATTATCCATGAAAGTTCCTAATTGGAAGGAAGCACCCATGACAACAAAATGGATGTGTGTTTCCTGGCATGTGCATGCAGGGAGTACCAAAAATCACTGAAATAGAATGAACAACAGCTATATTCAGCCCTGGGATGAATCACAGTGTTGAAATCAAGAAGTCAGACAAAAGAAAGTCTACACAGTATGATCCTATTTACTTAAATTGGTGTTATAAGTCACGTTGTTGTGACTTTGGTGAGACACCAGACGGGAGGTCATGATGGTTAGGTAAAGCACAGAGGGTGTTCCTGGAATCCAAGCGCTGTCTTGGTTTCTGAAGTAGGGCTGGAAAATCAAGTTCTTACCCTGGTCCTCTGTATTCTTCATTGTGCATCTCACTCTGTCTCTGTCTCATCCATGTTCTCCTCCTATTCCCCATCCCTGTTCCTGCCCCCATCTTCTCCATCTCCAATTCCAGGCCCATCTCCAGCCCATCCTCATTTCCATTCCCATCTCCATCTCTATTTTCAGTCTCATCCGTATCCCCATCTGAATCACCACGAGGTTCTTATCTCTCCACCGCCATCTTCATCACTGCCTTCTTCCCACCCCCACCCCCACCCTCCCTGCATCCATCCTCAGGTTCATTCCCATCCTTGTCACCATTTCCTTCTTCATCTCCTTCCCCATCCCCATCCCTACCCGTATATCAATGTCTATGTAAGTGTTTTTGCACTTGCATTTTTAACATGGTTTTTAAGAAGATATTATTCAAGTGTCTATGCATCTATTTTAAGATGGTGAAAATAAAATTTGCATACAGAATTTTAGATAACTGAGAAAAAATAAATTATTGTATGAAAGGAATATTTTGATATTATAACATAGTGTAAGTGGTTAAGACTAAAATGTTCATAGTGTACTAAAATTACAAATGCATTTTAGAATTATAATAACACAGACTTAGACCCTCATTTCGTTTATTTCATAGGCAGCAGATTTTTTTTTTTAACAGAAAGCAAATCTAGTAAACTTCTGGTGATTCTCTTATAAGTTAAGTAAATTTGCTAAAAATATGAAAATCATCATTATTCAGAGTACAGTCCTATACTTTTTTAATGTGTGAATGTCCTATATGACATGTTAATATAGATATGATGTTAATATATACAAATCTATAAAGATCTATGGTGTAAGCACTGCAATAATAAAAAGATTTTTTGCTGTTAAAATAATAATTCTATCAATGATGCAGTCATATCAGTCATTTTTAGTCTAGGGTTATGTAGTTTGTGGCCTAAGCTAAGTGGATAATGTGTAGAAAGGAAGAGAAGGATAAGCATAAGTGACGCTCTATAGTCTACTGTGTTGCTTAGCGAAAGATGTTTGGTAGGTTAGAAATATTTATGCATTTTTGACTTACAATATTTGAAACATGATGGGTTTATCTAGACATAACTCTATTGCAAGTTGAGAAACATTTGTAAATTCTTTGAAAATTCTCCAACACAAGCAATTCAGATCTATCTGCATATATAAAAATTATAACTTATAGAACTTTAGAATACTGCTCCCCAAATACCGATTTCCTAAAACCTTTTCACATTAGTGGAAATATTTTTAGATCTTTACTTGATAACTGTATTGCTAAATTCAAAGTGTCTTTAATGGTGTCTTTACATTGTTAACTTTTTTAAGTTTATATTTTCCCCCAGGATGCACATTTTACAGAGTCGAATAAAATACAGAATAAGACAAATTACCCATGGCTCCCTTTGGAAATATCCATTTTAATTTTTTATTATGCTTCTTTTTAGTGAATACATTTTACATAGTTAAGGTCATACCTAGCACTACACCATTTTTCAAAACTTGGATATTGCCCAATTTTTCCTTTTAAAGGAAAAATTTTTAATGACCCATGGTTCATAAATTCCCAGTGGCCAGGAGCCTAAGTATTTAAAAAAAAAACTATTTTGAGAACAATACATTTACAAAACCCAATTTTTCATCCAATAAACAAATCTTTCAATTGAAAATTTCACTATTAATGAGAAGTTTTTGTAACTGATAAAACATTTTAAGTTATAATCGAAAGTAAATATACTAAAAATGTTCCAAAAATCACAGACACTATTTTGCAAAATACTGGACTACCTGATTGATGACTAATAATCACAAACTTACTTTATTTCAGCCTTCAATTTGATCTTCTTCCCAGCATACCTTATCCAGAAAGATAACAAAGAATAAAACAAAGTAAACTGAATATGACCTACTCTGCTTTGAGTCTGTGTAGATAGTAGCCCAAATTAGATTTAACGACAGTATCCTCATTAGATCATAGTAGATGAGATTTTCTTTTATTTGTTCATTTGTATTATTTTTCTTCATTGGTTCTTTTTAGTTATACATGACAGTAGAATATCTTTTGACATGATTATAAAAGCGTGGGATATATCTTGTTCTAATTCTAGTGCCTAGTACCTCTCTCTTCCTTTCCCTTCCTTATCCCCTGCTCCCTTCTCTCCATTGATATTTCTGCCATTTACCCAGTCATTCTTTTTAAATTAGTTTTTTATTTTTTGTGGAAGGACACAAGGGTGAGATTTGCTGTGGAATATTCACATGTGTACATAGAAAAATTATGTCATCCCATTGTCTACAATTGCTTGACCATTCCCCATTTTATACGGAATGATAAATTATTATCAGATAACAGTCCTAGTGAGTAGCAGGATTTTAGTTTCCAACTCTGGACAGAGAGGTTCTTCAACAATATTGCTTCAATTGTATATACTCTAGACCCTAAACTTGAAGTGACATAAAAGAATGGTCTCTGGGGCCTAGATGGGTCTACACACAGAAACACAGAGGAAAATAAAGCATTTCTCTTTTAGAATTTCAGTGCTGCCAATTTTCATTTCAAATTTTAATACTGTCTCAACACCACTCTCTATTTGTTTCTAGTGTTTTTAGCCCTTTAAAATTTATTGTTTGGGTGCATTTTATTAGATAACTTTAGTAACAAAAGTACTACATGTTCACAGCACTAAGTTAAACAGTAAAAAGGGTTTATAAAGAGCAAATTGCTAATCCTCCATTACTCTAGTCACTCTATTCTTTGGGGAAAAAAATCATGTGTGTGTACTTTCTTAAGGAGCCTCCACAGAGTTATTTCCAATATACACATATGTGTACATATGTACAC
Source organism: Callospermophilus lateralis (assembly GCF_048772815.1). Taxonomy (NCBI): domain Eukaryota; kingdom Metazoa; phylum Chordata; class Mammalia; order Rodentia; family Sciuridae; genus Callospermophilus; species Callospermophilus lateralis. Next base: position 12,947,688 of record NC_135320.1, read on the forward strand.
ACGTGGGTAAACGCACACATTATAAGCCTATTGATTCTTTTATCATTAAGATCACAGAGTACACATTACTCTGCAACTCTATTTTCAAGGTTGTTCCTAGGTTTGTTTGATGGTTATAAATCATCTTCCAAACCAACTCTGCATCACAGACAGGCAGAAGATGTGCATTGTCACATTATTTTACTGTAAAAATTACTCTTCATACTAATCTCATTCCAATGAAAATACTAATGAGTAACTGCATTTTTTTAGTATCATGATACAAACAATCAGATGATGTCATACATTTGGAGTTGTTATTCAGTATTCCTATTGACTAGATTCATGTGAAATATAATTCATTTTGCAACTGGATGTTGTGAAATGGTATAATACATATGGCACAGAGTCATATAATTCATCATAGAGAGTCAGTTTAAGTCTGTGGATAAAAACTGGACAGTATTTTATAAACAGAGGATGTTCTCAGTGGAAATCAGATCATCTTTAGTTACAAAATTCAGTATGAATGAAGCACTTACGGGATTAGTTTTTATGAGAACAACAAAAAAAAATGAGTCCTCAATTTAGGGACTGTTGTAAGATTAAGATCAGAAATTTGTCTTAAAAATGTGGTATTCCCTCATCTCAGTGCTATGTGCCCTGAGATGTACAGAGGACCTGGAGGAGCTCTGGGTCTGATAGGGGTTAGCTGTGTGCAGACAGCGGGGAACCCTAAAAATGCATGGATTACAGAAGCACAAAAATGTCTCTGTACTGTGGGTGATGGAATGTTCAAGCATACTTTTAGATACGGAGGTGAATTGGAGCTGACTAAGTGAAGAAAAGCCATTAAGGAGGTAGTGGTCCTAGAGCAGCAAGACTGGAAAGAGGTTAAGGACATGAACACACCTGTGCTGCAATTGCAGGTACTCTGGACAATTCTCTGGGCAAACTGGGAGCTGTTGCCAAGCTCAAAGAGGGGTTTAAAGGCATGGTCAAAGTCGAAATGGACCTCTGAGTAGTAGTCATTAGAAACTTTCTACCAGATCTGAAAAGTCTCTCCTCGCAGCCCCTTTTAGTCTGGCCCCGGATGACTTTTTGACCTGGTTCGACAAGTCTAAGGGCACTGGTTCTATGTGTTCTCTGGTTGTACACACATGAACACAGGTTTGGGTGTGGGAGAAGGTTGGCAAGGCGAGAGATCGTCTCTTATAAGATTTGCATGGTTTGCTTCACACTGTGGCTGATTTTCTTCTCTTAACACCACGCTTCTTTGGTAATGAGAACTTCACACCTGGCCAGATGTTGGCATGGTCTTCAGGAGCCTGGCTGTCTTCTGCCTCTCATAGAATGCCAAGAGCTTCACTTTCGGTAGTTTGTAGAAGATAAAAAGTATTGCTGTTACTTACCTTTCTAATAATAATATTCAATTTGTTAGTCCAAATTAAGCATGCAAACCAGGAGAGAGGGACGTCCCTGGATATGTTCCCCTGAGTTTAGAGTTTAGAGATGAAAACCCAGACCCTCCCCTGGAACACACAGAAAGGATTTGGGGGATGCCTGAGAAGGCACCAGAAGTCATGTTAGGGTTACTCTCTCTGCTTCTTCCCAAAACTATCCCTCTGTTACCCAGCAAGTGATTTAGTTTGTGCTATGTTTTCTGTGAAATGGAAATAATAAAAGCTCAACCTCACAGGATTGTCATAAGAATTCAATCTGATATTTTGTTCAAGATTTGAATGGTATGTGATGATCAATAAGTTTTATTTCTTTATGGTGATGTAAACCTTCAATATACATTTGCTCAATGTTTTAGTCAGCTTTTTTGCAGCTGTGACTAAAGGTCCCATTAGAACTAAAGGAGGAGAGGTTTATTTGAGGGTTCATGGTTTATTTAGGGGCATATCATTACTCCATGGAAAGCCAGCTCTATTCCTCAGGGCTCTAGGTGAGGCAGAACATCTTGGCAGAAAAGTGTGACAGGGGAAAGCAGCTCACATGATGATCAGAAAGCAAAGAGAGACGTTTCCGCTGGCCAGATATGAATATATACCCAAAGCCATGCCCCAATTCCCACCTCCTCCAGCCACACCCTACCACTTCTGTTACCACTCAGCTAATTCCTATCAGGGAATTAATTCACTGACTGGTTACAACCTAATTATTTCTCCTCTGAACCATCTTGTATTGGTTCACATGTGAGCTTTAGGGGGATATGTCATATCCAAACTGTAACAAAGAATCAGTATTGAATAAATCAACAAGTGAGTAAATAAATGGAAAAAGATGGTGGCAAAGACACATTTGGCTTATGACAGTATGGTCCCTATTGCCAAGGTTGGTACACATTATCAATACAAGCATGCACAAACCACACAATTTCACCAGAAATATGCACCATACACACATGCACACCCTACACTCATATACATGTATGGTGTACTACAGACAGGTGCCATACACATAGTCACACTGTCATATACCACACATATGCACCATGCATTCATATATACTCACACATATACATCAGACACACACGTCTATACCAATACAACACCCACATGCATGATATTAACACACACGTGCATCATAGATAATACACACCACACATGTGCACCATGCCCATGTATACATAGCCACACTTCATATATACCACGCTACACACACACACACACACACTTCTTGCTAGAGACAGAGCCACTTATCTTAGTGAATAAATGAACACTCGCCCTTGTTTTGGAACTGTTCTGTGCCCTCATGAGCATTTGTTCCTAAATGATTGCTTGATAGGGGTGTACCACATACTATCTCTTCACTATAAAAGTGTCTGGAAGCAAAACCACAGGCGGCAATTGTGAAAATAAATTTCGAAGAGTTCTGAGAATTGCACAAATTGGTTTCAGTCATGTAAATCTGGACTTTGCATGGGGGTGGGTGTGGTGGGTGAAATTTTTTTTTTTTTTATCATACTCAAAATCCATATGGCATGTCCCACTGGGTCTGGGCTGCTGGTGTGCCATACTTTCCAGCTTCAGCCCTTATAGTTAGAATACTGTGAGAAAGGATGCCCACAAGAGCCCAGGCATTTAATCTTGCCAACTCAGGAAAGTATGGTCTGAGGGAAGGGTGACAAACTCCTCTCAGGTTGCGGGGAGGGAGGGAGGAGAGGGTGAGAACAAATCTTTTCCCTTTGAGTCAGGTTACTAAATCACTTCTAAATTAACCCTGTGACTATATTTGGTAATGCAAAGTGTAAGGCAAGAGAGTAAGCAATGTGCTTTTATGTCAACAGATTAGCATAGCATGTATATAGAATCTCTTTTGGGGGGACCAACAAGAGAGCTGGTCTGTTATGGTTTAGTGTGATTCAGTGGTCAGACTCCTTAATGCTCCCATTGTACATTTTCACAAGGTCCAAATCTTGGAGTGAACTACTGTTTTCAAGGTGGTTTGCTTCAGAAAATTTTAAAAGACTGTCTTTTAGAACATCAGAGCAATTTGAAAAAAAAAAAAAAAAAAAAAGCTATCACCTAGCATCAGCGACAGGACTTCATTCTGTCTGTAGGTTGCTCTCTTAAAGGGAGGGAAAGAAGAGCTTGCCCAGCAAACAACATCTTCTTTATGAGTGGGGTCTCCCTGGGGCTCTCTGGACTGCACAGTGGGAGAGCATAGCCCCTCACAGGATGGTAATTCCATTGGTTCCACTTGCTGGTCACAGTGGCACATGCTGGTCAATTACTCTCCAGTCAGCAGACTTGGGAGGTTGAGAGCTCTTGTTCTAAAGCTCTGCAGGTGACAGGAGGCATCTAAGGGTGTGCAATCTCAGGCTAAAGGTCCCCCGCTCCCAACCCTGGATTTTTCACTCCAGCCCCTGAAAAGTATGCATAGGGTAAGAATTCTACTCTCTTAACCCTGAGATGTCATAAACATTGAGAAGAAAGTACAGCCAGTGTGATTCAAAGCACAGATTCAACTTGTACTGCAAAACAAAAGGTAGGGAAGTCCCTGTGGGCTTGGAGGTAATTTTCCTAGAAATTCTTTTTCCAATACACATTAGATCAAGAGTCTCTTGACTTTCAAATGGATTGGCCTTTTTAGAACTTCACCACCTTTTTCTTTCTTGTTGTGTCAATAAAGAAGTCTTCAGCTGCTTATTTGTTGAGATGTACAATTCAAAAGTAAGTGGAAAAGTATAAGAATAGGTTATTTAATAGTGTGGTATCTGTGTGTAAAAAAAAAAAAAAGACCATTACTAAAAATTAACTTTCAAGTGTTTATGTTGAAAATGTATATTTTAATGAATAAGGGTGGCCATGAATTGAATAACTTCTCCCCTTAGGTAAATAGTGTGGTACGGGTTGTGTGAGTAAGGAAGGACATGGTGGTCTGTTTTTATAGAAAATGAAAGTGCAGTAGAGCTTCCTTTTGAGTTATTTGTGGAGACAGAAATTCAGTGGCCAACATGTTGAGCTTCAGCTGTCTGACTTCGGGGGAGTATGACTTAATCCATATCATATGTGACTCCATGTTGAAAGATGTCATATGGAAGTAGGCTCCAGACCGATCTAGGTTTAGCTCTTTTATAATGTGTAGTATTTCATAGTCATTCTGAAAATGAAAAATACAATAGAAGCCAACTTCCAAACTTCTAGTGTGTCACAAAGTTATGCTAATAGAAAATTTTAGTAAGTTACTGAAAGGAGTTTTTCAAAATGACACTGTAGATAGTAGGAAAGACTACAGCCACAATGACAGCCTAGGTATCTGTGAAGTTGAGTTTTGCCCCAGTTATTGTAACAGTCACCCAGTCACCAATATCATCTCAGGCAGTCTAGGCACATTGAAGGGTTTCACACAGAGATCTTTTCAGGAAACGAATTTTAGTTCTATCAAATTAGTAACTAGAGGTGTCTGTATGTGCATCCTGCCAATTCTTAGCATTTTTCTCAAAATCAAACAAAGGTTTAGAAGAGTACCTCTGAGAAGGGGCAGACACCCAGCATATTCTGTGAACTTAAACTACACTTATGAAGCAAGGATGGATAAACCTCCCAGATATGCATTTTCTGATTATTTTACAGCTCAGATTTAATAGCATGTTTATCTGTGGCTCAGATAGGTTTTATTTTGGTGGGGACACCAAAATATTTCTTAAGTGAAATTAAATATTAAACATTATTCTTGTTCCTAAGTTATTAAATTCTATAGATTTCATACACCCACATACACATGTTTATTTTATTTTTTATCTTTTACCTTAAAAAAAAAAAAAAAAAAAAAAAGCAAAGGTGAACTAAACCTTCTTCTTTTGCCTCCAGAAGGCCTGGGGCTTGCTCTTTTTTTCATTGAAAGCTGCCAAGGTGCATTCTGTCCTCCTCTAGCCAGTGGATGTGGGCGGGCAACTCTGCTGCAGGATCACTGTCCTCAACAGCTTGGTGCCTTTTTGGTAGCAGAAGCCAGGAGACCACAAGCAGGTGTTGGGCTCACTCCCTGTCCTTGGTGGTGTCCCAAACTCCACAGGGTGCAGAAAGTCCAGGAAATGAGACATCAGCCACCCAGGGTGAATGGAAAATTTCGGCATGTTAGGGGACACCAGAGAGGGGAGGCCTGAAGTCAATGCTCACAGTGGTTTTGGGGTTTACCTGTTTACCCAAAACATTTTGCTCATTCCTTAAGCAGGAAAAAAAAATGTTGTTAATATATTTTGACAGGCAGAACAACAAGTAGAATTTATTTCACTTATATCCACTTGCTTATCATCATCTGTATTTGCTGTATAACAAAATGCTCATGAGATTTTTTTTAACTCATTTTTTTTTTCAGATATCAATTTAGTGTGCCTACTTATAAGGAGATGGAAACCACTGCAGAATTAGAAGCAGAGTGTTGGGGTTCATTGTAGATTTTTTTTTTTTTTAACAAGAGACAGTCACGGTTTGATTCATATACCCTGTGATGTCTGAGGATGCTAGGAGATCTTGGGGAACTGGAGGAGTATCTGGAGAAGGTTCTCCACTGGTTTCTTGCTCTCTATAGAGAGAGGAGGTAATGTTTGTTCTGATGACATAGATGAAAACCTGGTTTTTGCACTCTCCACCTTTGTCACCTGGGCCTCTGAGTTGTTCACTTCCCACATTTCCAGTCCTGCTCAGCACCTCCTGTCTGCAGAAAGGAAGTGGGGAGGTCTGGTGGATGTTACTTCAAGTACTCCTCATGCAAGTGTGTTTCAGGCATCCTGGGGAGGTGAGAGGCGCTGCTCATTCATAACATCCAGGGCAGCTTCAGGACCTCCAGGATCACTCCCACAGGATGCGCACAGTGGCCCAAGGCAAATAAGACTGGATTGTGTATTATACACTTCCGGGAGTCTTTCAGGATGTCCATCTGAACTCTGAAGCTACAAGAAGAAGACATGCTATATAGCAGGGGACGGGCTTCGGACCAGAGGAGTCAGAAATATATGAAATGACTCATGTTCTAACGCTCAGCTGGGGAGCCCAGCTCTGATTTTCAGTCACTGTGATTTCCCTGGAGGAGTTTTGAACAGAAGCAAAGAGGCAGAATTCAGTCCTGTTTGAAGAAGTCTTTCTCACTCATTTATTTTCCTGTATCTGGCTCTTCAATGACTTAGGCTTCTTTTGAAGAAAGGTTTCTTTGACCACCTCCCTCCCCTCCCCACCCTGGAAAAGGATTCTAGAAATATTTGTGGATGCTCAAGACTGAATCTCAATGTCAGCTATTTTTCCCCCTGGCTTTGCTACTCCTCAGATTCTCTTATGGTATTTTTGGAATGAAACCACATATGAAATCCAAAAGGCAAAAATGCCTGATCGTTTTTTTTTTTCTTTTTCTCCACAAGTACGTTAGAACCATGAGCAAAGGATCCCCTCTTAGTGGGGATCACTGAAGAAATTGGACACAAATAGAGGGTGAGGGCAGTTCTGCAGACATACCTGTAAATGCCTCACGCTGGACATTCTCAACCACAGCACCAGACTGTCCTGGGCAAAAGACTGAGTCTTTGAATACAAATGAGTTAGTCACTTTAGTTAAGCCCAGTGTCTGCCTGCACGGTCTCGGGGAGCTACATTCCAGAGGCCTGCTCCAATGGGACAGAGCAGAAGATCATCACAGCTTCTTGATAAGGGGAGCACATTAAAACTGTGAATATTTCATAAGGAAAAGCCCAGGTACTAGAAGACATCAAGTGTGAAATTGGAAACAAGTAATTCTTGAGGATCAGCAGAGACCTTATCTTTAAACTGCATTTTCCTCAATTCCCAGGACAAACACATGCCTTATTAGGCATAACTAAAAATTACTATTTAAATTTATTGGAAGGAAAGTCAGCGGGGGTTGTATGCGTGCCTTATAGACTCCACAGCCGCCCTGAATCCTAACATCTGCAGCCTTTGTTCTACCAAAAATCAGCTCCTTGGGATGCAGCTTATTTGGTGGTTCAGTTAAAGAACCCTCTGGAAGGAGAATAAAAAGTCGGGTTTTAGCCTGTGCTTTCCTCCCTCTCTACTTCCTTTCTTTCTCTCTCTTGTGTTCTCTCTCTCTCTCTCTCTCATGCTCTCCAACTTGCTCTGGGCAAAATCATCTCATCAGACTGTGGGATAAATTCAAAATGAGTAGCAGAAATGACAACTTATCTTTATTTCAACATGGAAATGTGGTTTCTCCAGATGTTTCTAATGTTCCAAATAGGGATTTCCAAAAGACTGAACATTGCACCAAGGCTGCCGGCATAAAGACCTCTACACAATGATGGTGCTTCTATCTCTCTCTCTCTCTCTCTCTCTCTCTCTCTCTCTCTTACACACACACACACACACACACACACACACACACACACACACACAGGCCAGAAATGAAGTGGCTTTAATCTTTTCACAAATAAAGATGATGATTTGGGGTGAAACACACTTTTCTTCCTTGACATAGTGACTGATGACAGTTAGAAGCAGATAATAGGCAACTGTCTTATGTGTAGAACTACTAAGGGTATGAAAGACTCTTAAGCAACCCAGAGCATCTAGTGGTGGGTGAATCATTCTGAAGGCTGGTTTCCAAGACCACAAGAAATCAGAGTAGCAACCTAGAAAAGACACAAAGAGCACATAACACACCACAGGAAAATCCCATGTATGTCCTCCTCCCCAGCATACTGAGGAGGGAGAGAGAGAGAGAGCCGGCAACAAAGATGAGAGACAAAGGAATCTCACAAAGTTAGAAATATGGCTTCTGCGGGAGCCACTTTGTTCATGTTTATTTTTATTTTATAAAATTGTTCTTTAACTTTTCTGTGGGGGGAAAGTGGATGGAGTGGCCAGAGAATGAGGATTTGAAAAATGCAATAATGTAGCGACAGTTTGCTTAACTGTTACTTGAGGAAACAAGTTATTTGGCTATTTATAGATGTTCATAAATAGTTCACCTTGCTTCAGTTTTTTATTTTTTATAATTTTTTGGTTAATTGATTAATTTTTTTTTTTGGCAGTACTGGTTGCTACTCTGATTTCTTGTGGTCTTGGAAACCAGCCTTTTAGAGCCTTCTGAATGCTCTACTCTGAATTATACCCCCAACACTTATTTTTAATTTTTTGATTGACACGTGTTCATTGTACAGATTAATTGGGTTCAGTTTAATATTTCAATACATTCGAGCACACTGGCCAAATCCAGACTCTTTATCTATCTCCCATTCTCTTCCTAACCTCTAGTAGCTGTTACTCTACAATCAAGACTTTTTTTTTTTTTAAATTTCAAATATTACAGATAATATATAGTACAAATCTTTTGTGTTTGGCTTTTTTACCTAATGTCCTCTACTTCCAACAATTGTACTGTAAATGGCAGGATTTCATTCTTTTTCATTACCACTATTTGTGCCATTATTCATAAAAATCACATTTTCTATATAAGTTCACCTATTGAAGTACACTTAGGTTGGTTGTGTACCTTGGTTATTGTGAATAGCACCACAATAAACATAAGCATGTAGGTTTCTCTTAGTTATGCTGATTTAATTTCCTTTGTATGTCTTCCCAGACACGAGATAGTCAGATTATATGATAGATTTACTTCTAGTTTTTTAAGGAATCTCCATATAGTTCTCCATAATATTTAACTAATTTATATTTCTACCAACAACATATAAAAACTCATTTTCTCCACATTTTCTGCAGTCTTTTTTATTTTTTGTTTTTGTTTGATAATAGGCATGCTAACTGTGTTGAAATAATATTTCATTGTGGTTTCCCTGATGGCTAAAGATATTGAACTTTTTAAAATGTTTTTGTTGGCTATGTCTGTCTTCTTTCAAAAAGTGTCCATTCAAACCATTTGCCAATTATTTAATTGAATTACTTGTATTTTATTATACCTTAAATGTTTAAAATGGGAAGGTAAATTATTTCCACATTTAACTAGAGCAGGTCTACTTTTGGAAAATTATGTCATTTCTTTAATAAAAACATTTCTGCTCATCTGTTAGTTTCCAGGGATATGCAAACAAAAATGCAATCCCTGTTCCTCCACTTAAATAATTCATACTCTAGCTGGGAGAAGGACATAAGTCAACACTGAACTTATATAGACAATGTGCATTAGGAATACAGTTGAGGGCCCCTTAGGTAAGAATTAGATGCATAGGAAGAGGATAGGCATTACACGCAATAGGTATAACATGGACAAGAGCTACGTTTGCTTTGGGATTTATAAATCATAATTTTGGAGTATGCAAAAATATAAACTAAAACAAATAATTATTTACTGAGAAAATCAACAAATGCTTATGGATTTGAGCAATAGTTTCACATGTAAGGAAATTGCCTTTGATGCCATGTGCCCACATTTTTTTGTGTTTAAATTACTTTTTTTTTTTTTTTTTTGGCTAAGTTAGAAAAAGATGGAAAGTCAAAGCTATTTGAGACTGCTCTGCAACCTCTAATCCTGATTGAAAAAATTGGGTGGAGTGTTTCTATGGAACACTGAACAGAGGTAATTGCTTAGCTGGTACCCTTGTACTTGCCTCTGAGTTGGGCCAGAGGGTCAGAAATACTTTCACATTATTTTTTCCTTACTCATCAAAGACAGCCTAGAACCATAGTCACATCAGAAATTTCTGCAAAGAGAAAGAACACATTTGGACTAGAATCATTTGAAAGCCTTATAGGATCCCCTAGACAGAAATTTTCTGCACTTTCTACCCCCGCCCCCATTGTTTCTTCCAGAACCATCTTTTCTCCATGTGCTGGATTCTCTCTTTGAAGAATCATATGGTTGATGGATTTCCCACTGTGTTTTTATGGTGGAAAAGGCAGTTTCCTGGGTTCCTATTACATATTTAGAAAAAAGTTACTTTTGTGAAACCTAATGACTTAAATACCTGAAGAATCAGCCTTAACCTCTTTTCTAGTCTGTATTTATTTACTTAATACTTTAACCATATAACCTTGTAGCTATAGGATATTGAAAAATCTTTTTTTTAAATAGGAAACGGCACTAAAATTTTGATGATATGAATCAAGTTTTTCTTTTATTCATTGCTATTGAATAAAGGGTTAGCAGAATTAAATTCCGGTTTGTGTTCCACTCTCTCTTAGATAGAACCCATAGTTAATAAGGTAAGTCTACAAACTTTGATTTAATTTTTTTTTTTACTTGTTATGGGAAAGAGTAAAACAAGTACTTTAGAAGAAGTCATAGTCTTCCTTTGTGTAGTTGATAGGGATTTTGTATTCAATGCATTAACTAGGTTAACTCATTAAAAAAACTGAGATGGACATGGGGGGGCATTGAATGTCAAATTCTTAAGTGGATTTGCCTTTGTTTTGCTGTTGAAGAACACACTTGCCTTGAGAGAGGACTGGACTAAATCATGTGGTCCATGGGTGAAATATCGTCCATCCTTAGGAAAGCAAGTATTCCTCAATGGTGGATGGGGGCCAGGCCCACTGTTCATGCCTTCTCTTTACCTGAGTATTTTGGCATAGAAATAAGTACTGACTTACTGATCCTTGTGGATGACTCATGAAGGTAACTCTCACTGTACACAGCAACTGCACCCTTATGTTTCCTCAAAAGAATCAATAAGTTCTAATAACATATTCCCTTCGTTTCAGGTGTCCTATTGCAGGTAAGACTTTTGCAGGGAGAAAACATGGGCATCTGTGGTAACTGTATTCATGAATAAAGTAATTGAAAAACCTAGTTATAATCATCCTTTTCAACTCTTCTTTAACTTATTTCTATTCTGAAATACTGTTTTCCCTCCTTCTGATAGAATGGAAGTTGTTTTGGTGTTTATAATGAATTCCTCTTTTCCTAGGTAAAGTTCATAGTGAATAAAGCATTTTGAGTCCAACTGTGGACATAAAATGGGAGAAAAAACACAAATACTCATTCCTTTGTTTATTTATTATCTTTTGTTTATTTCTTTTCTGATTTTAGAAGTAAATTACTCTTGAAAATAGGTATGTACATTATATAGAATGTAAGAACATTCAAAGGTCTCAAACTCATTGGATGATGAAGAAATACTTGTGTATTTTAGTGATCCAAGTAACATTCTGACTACTTTTTTCAGGTTTTTGCACTATTATAATCAGAAAATGACAGTGCAGGCATATTATCTATACACTTTAACCCATGACAACAACTTGGTTTGTTCTCTGATGGAAGCGATGCAAAGTGACTTTATATGGAAGAAAGATAAGAATTAGGTAGAGAGACTGATGAAGGAAGGATAAAATGACTTTTCTCTTAGGGAAAAAAGTATACTCTTTACTTTTTTTCTGGGTATTGTTAGAATTATGGTTTGGATTTAAAGTGCTCCCCCCAAAATCCTGTATTAATGCAGGAATGTCTGTAGGGGAAATGATTGGATTGTGAGAGCTGTAACCCAACCAGGCCATCCTAATTTGAATGCACAACCTGGGCGATTCTGTAGACCCGAGTGTGTGGCTATAGGAGGTGGGTCACTGAGGGCTTGCCAAGGAAGGGTTCATCTTCCCTGTGGCCCCTCCCTACCCCTTCTTCCTGAGAGCCCTGAAGGGAGCTGCACTCTCCCCACCACGCCCTTCCACCATAATGCATTGCCTCCCAATCACGGATGAGACCTCTGAAACTGTGAGCCCTAAGTAGGCTTTTCCTCCCTTAAGTTGTTTTGGTAAAGTATTTTGTCATAGTGATGAAAATCTGAATAACATAGGATGTATAGATTGAAAGTTAAGTTCAAATTTAAAGAAAAAAAAAGAAATGAATAAAATATTGAGCCTTCCTTGTGAGTGACATGGTGGCATGCATTGTCCTTGGTTCATGTACTATCTTTACCCCACTTAGCTCTTACTCAAGAATTGCCCCCTGTCATAGAGCTAATGAGACAGAGAGCAGCTTATTCACCTTGTCAAGTATATGATAAAGGGGCAACTTGAATCCAGGTGAGTCTCATGAATGAGCCCCACTCTTCCTCTTACAACTCTGAACTGATAGGAAAAAAAAAAAAAGACCAGAATGCCTCCATTGGTTCTTAAAAAAAAAAAAAATAGTGTAAGGGCTGGGGAGGGGGTAGTTCAGTGGTAGAGCACTTGCTGGCATGAGGTGCTGGATTTGATCCTCAGCACTTTCCCTCCTCCAAAAAAAAAAAAATCAAAACTCATTTGTATTTCAAATAATCCAACAGCAACTTAATTTCTACAAAACAACTAAAAAGGTAGCCCTCTTCTTGATAAAAAAAAAATTGAAATTGAAAAAAAAAAAAGAGAGAGAGAGAGAGTGATGGTCTTTGAAATCAATCTGGACACCTCTATGGAAAATTACCTGAGCAGTTTCATCCTTGGCATGAGCAGCGGAGGGAGCTGGCGTCCCCGGAGATGCACACACCCAGCTGCAGGTCTAGCCAGCACCCACTGGCAACAGTTCGGATGGAGCGGCTGAGATTTTCCTAAATTGTAAAAATCTGAGAGTTACATTTTAGAATAGTCTTTTCTTCTAGTTCTTTTTTTTTTTTTTTTATTACCTTGTTATTGCCTCAGGAAGTCGGTAACACAAAAGATCCTTTTACCTTTTTTTTTTTATTTAAAAAGCAGAATCCAAGAGGGACTTGTCTGGCTATGTTCATGGAGAAAAATCTGTAGCTGATCAGTACTCATCCTACCAGTAAAAGCTCCATTACAGCAACGAGTTCATTCATTTCAGCTTGCATAAATGCAAGAAAGTGATAATGTAGAAATGCTAATAGATAAAACGAAGCTGGGTTCTCACTTCATTTAATTTTATAAAGAAATCATAGTTATGTGAGCTCTGATGTCATTCTATATCATTAAGTAAAATAGTCTGCTTGTGTAGGGAAAACCCTATCCCATCCCCTCCCAAAACCTCCACATTTTATAGTATATCTTTTCAGCTTAATTTCAAACTCTTTTGAAATTCCTGTGCTGTGAACTATTTTATACAGAAATAAAATTGAAAAATAATTTAAAATCACTCAAAAAAATGTGTTTTTAATTTTCTTTTGTCACTTTGAGGGTCACGTGGTTAATACTTCTTTCTGCCAAGTGCCTAGAACAGATTTGATTGGCATGTAGTAGACAAGGCAATCAATAACAGTGAGAAAGAGAAAGGATACAAATCACATATAAAACTTGTGATTTACAATTCATTATTAGCTACCACCAATTTACAGTACATTATTAACTGTCACCAATCTTTGCCCCTGAGGTCCTCCTGCAGTGACTCTGCCACCACTCTGCCAGTGTAGTCCTGTTTTATTCAATTTTTCCACTGCTGTGACCAAAAGACCTGATAAGAGCAATTTTAGAGGAGGAAAATTGTTTTTGGTGCTCATGGTTTCAGAGGTCTTAGTCCATAGTCAGTTAACTCCATTGCTCTGGGCCCAAGGTCAGGCAGAACATTATGGCACAAGGGTGTGGAGGAGAAAAGTAGCTCAGGATATGGCAATCAGGAAGCAGAAAGGGCAAGAATGTTCTGCTTCTCAGGGACAAAATATATGCCCCAAAGGCATGCCCTCAGTGACCTATATCCACCAGTCACACCCTACCTGCCTACAGTTACCACCCAGCTAATCCCTATCAAGGGATTAATCTACCAACTGGGTTATAACTTTCATCATCTGCTCATTTTACCTTTGTACTTTCTTGCATTCTCTCACACATGAGCTTTTGGGGGGACACCACATATCCAAACCATAGCGTCCCTACACCAGCCATCTCAGCCTTACCTGGGAGCATGTTAGAAATGCTAATTCTGAGGCTGACTATGAATCCTCTACGTCACATTCTGGAGGAGGGACCCAGCCATTTATGTCTTTACAAACCCTCTAGTGGATTCTGATGAAATTTGTATGTCACTTAGACAACCCTATCCATGCACCATTGACTTTAATCCAGCATACCCATTGCATCTTGAGTCTCCTTACTCCTCTGGAAGTACAGTGCAGCTTCCGGTCCTGGTCCTCTAATCCCTATAGTTGGAGGTGGGCTAGGGCTCTTTGCTTCTGTCTTCAGATCTTGATAATCAGCATTCCTGCTACAGAGAGAGGGAAAGGGAACCATTAGTCACTCATGCTTCAGCTAGGACCAGTTGTATGTTTCAGACTGATAATCAGAAAAACATCTTTAACTAGTATGTATCATTTATAATTATGTTTAGGATCAAGCCCCGCAGCCCATGCTGGACAAGTACGACAGGAGAAGGTCAAGAGCAGATGGTTCCATATGCAGCAATGCTCTGTCATACTCTGAGATGGGGCCAGCCTCTTAATACACATCCTGAACAGTGCTCACCAATGACAAGCAGAGCGGGGCTGAATGGAACCTGATAGATAGCCACAATGCAAAGGAAGACAACACTAGTTAGAAGTCCTCATGTAGAATCAGATGCTAGGGAGAAGATTGATGTTACTATATATGGCGTTGCTCCCCAAGACTTTAAATTGTTCCTTACACCTTATTTTAGCCAATTCCTGCTGAAGTCCATTCTCATTCAATGCTTTGCCTCCTTTAGATGTGGTAGGCTTAGACGTGGTGGTCTCCATTTTATTTTGTTTTGACAAACATGGCTTTAAAACTGATTCACTCAATAAAACGAGAGAATACAATGAGATCAGTACCTTGGCAGTAGTATGAAATCTCTTCACCATCAAATATCACTACAAAAATAGAGCAATCCTTTGCAACACTTGCAAACCCACATGGTGAGAAAATTATTTATCCAATCATATAGTCAGGAAGTAAAATGATACTAAATGTAACTCTTATTATCCCCTCCCCTCCCTCTCTCTTTTTTGGTATTGGGGATGTTATGCTCGAATTCGGGACCCCCAAAAGACCACCAGAGACCAAGATCGATGTAAACAGCAAAGAGGTGTTTATTGCCAGCTAGCTCGGTCCTCCGTGCTCACACAGCAACTGGTGATGCTGAGAGGCCCCGAGCCCAGGGTTTGCAGCAGTTTTATACATTCTTTGGGGAAGGCAGGGACCCCCCACATATATCATAGCATCTCTTAGCAAATCATCACACACCGCGGGAAAATCAAATAACAACTCTAAAACATGATTAGCACATTCACTGGTGGGAACAAGTTGGGTAGGGGTGATTGGTTACTACAAGAGGGGGATTCATTTGAACTGATTGGTTTAAGCCAAGAGGGGTGTTCATGCCGAACTACATGGTTTCCCAACACGTTATCAACCACCATAAACTACTGGGAGGGTCATCTGCCATCCCAGGTATTTCCCTGTCTCATGCTGATTGGTGGCTGCTAGGGGGTTGCTATGGGTCCCCACCTAGCCTGACTGAGTCAGGGACACCTGGCACAGCAGATCTCTCCTGTTATTTGTAGATTAACAACTTAGCAGGGTGGGAATGTGCCTAGGAATGCTCTGTGGGTCTTTCCAAGGACAAAGGTCAAGTCCCTTCCTTGGAATGGCTTTGCTCTGAGGTAGAGGCTGGTTTTTCAGGGATTGAACCAGAGGTTCTTAACCATTGGGCCACATCCTCAGCTTTTTTAATATTTTATTTTGAGACAGAGTCTCACTAAGTTGCAGGGGCTGGCTTTAAATTCATGATCCTCTTGCCTCAGTCTTCTGTGTTGCTGGTATTACAAATGTCATCACCACACCCAGTTAACTCTATTATTTCACTGTATGATTGTGAATTACAATACATCATTAGCTACCACAGTAGTGTCACCACTCTTTGCCCCTGAGCTCCTCCTGCAGTGACTCTGTCACCCTCAGAGTGTAGTCCCGTTTTATTCAATTTTTTTGGGTGCTATTTACTGGATGCTATTCTTTTACTGTATTCTGGTGTAATGAAACAAAAATATTTAAAATAGAAGAGAGGCTCGTCACTAATTCAGAGATAATAATTTCCCCCTTAAGAATATCTACTCGCAATTTTGTCTAGTCATTTATAAATAATAATTAATAAAGTAAGACAGCATGAGTAAAAGAAACCCAAAACTGGAGAAAAGGGATATTATAGCTTTCATTATGCCCTAAGCATAATAAAGGCAAATGTTTTTAAAGACAGTAGTGCAAGAAAAGCTTGAATAGCTTCCTTACCTGAGATGTTCACGGACATTCCTGTAGGAAGCGTGTGAGCTGACATAGTAGAAATTCACTTTAGCCAGCTGTGAAACTGTGGGTTCCTGAGGCAAGAGGTGGTCAGCAACAACTCACAATTTATGCACTAACCAGTACGGTGGACAGAGGCTTCTCTGTAGGGACTCAGCTCACAGTTCACGTCACTATTGTGTCTTTAGGCTTGCTGAGAAATCTCATGTTGAAGCTTCACTGCAGGGCAGTTGACCCCAGTCAACTTCCCTGGTATGAGTGGACCAGAAACAGACAATGTGCATTCCTAGGACCCTCAATAATGGGCGAGTCTTAGGCAAGACTGGAGATGTGTGAGAAAAATGAGAGTAGAAATGCCACAACCAAAGTGCAGCCTCTCATACTGCTCCACTGTCCCTTGATGTCTTTGGGGTCTCCTTTCAGGATCCCCTTGCACGACTAATTCCAGGAATGCTCAAGTCCCTTATATAAAATGGTGTATTTACATAGAACTTAGGTACATTCTCCTGTGTTCTTTTAATCATCTCTAGATAACTTACAACATCTGATACAATGTAAAGCTGGATAAATAGTTGTTATACACTATGGTTTAGGAAATAACGAGAAGAAAAATGTTTGTGCATGTTTAGTACACATGTGGTTTTGTTTTTAATATTTTGGTACACAGTTGGTTAAATCCATGGACACAGAATACTCTATATAGTTCAGGGATTGTGATGTTGATGAATCTTGGGAGAGAAAAAAAAGGGCAGAAGAGGAGAAAGCTGGCTTTGGTGGGAATCATGTGGTCATGCCACCCCTGCTCTGCATGTGTGGAGCATAGGCACATTCCACAACCCGCCTGTCTCCTGATATTCTTCAGAAGTCATATTGCTGCATTGGACAGGAACTGGGGTAGGGAAAGCCGTGTGAGGCTAGGAGCTGGGGCTCATTAAAGCTTGACTACTTGTAATGCATTTGAGGATTCATAGCAGGGGCATCACTTGGAACTAGCTAGAAATGCATACTCTAGGCTGCTCCCAAACACAGAAAAACAAGGTATTATCAATCCACAGAGGAACCTGAACACGTTGAGATTCAATAGGTACCAGACTGAAGTATGAAGGACCGAGAAGGCTACAGCATGATTAAATACGACTGGAGTTGATTCTCTCTTTTGCTGTCCTTTCTGATAACGTAAATAAAATTTTCATACACAATACAGGAAAACTCTAAACCTCTAACACATCTGGTGACTCAGAGGAAATATAATTACCATTCATTTTATTTTTTAAGAGAAGTTATCACTATCTAACCCAACCAGATTTTTCCTTCTCACTCCTTAGAGTCAACTATTGCCACCTAACTCTGTGGTAGAAGAAATATGTTACAGTGCTTCTTACCTGGGAGGCAGTTGATTCAAACCCCAGAATAAACTGGCAGGGGACATCATCACCTCCTTTCTACCTTACTAGCTTCTGAAACCAATGAGTGACAGGTCTTTCCCTTTGGCCATTGTCTACGAAAACTACTGAGTGATTATTCAAAGGGCCTCACAACTATGTACAAATTTCCAAAAGAACAGGATGAATGGATTAAACTGACTGTTATAACCAGAGGAGCTTAATTAAATGAATTGGTACAAAATATACAAACACCCCCATCTTTTACTTACAGCAGCTTGCCTACTCCCTGCTATAAATACCTCCCCAGGCCTTTGGAGTCTGCGGACATGGATATCCTGCCATTTCCTCTGCTAATCTCTCATTGTTTGGGGGTCTGGCCAAGTGCCACAACGGAAAAGTTGCCATGTTTGTTGATTTTTACATGCATGCTGTCCACAAAGTAATGATTACTTCCTGGAGGGCTGCTGGGCTCACCTTACCGTTAACCATCGATTTATTCTTGTAGTCATAGATGATGCACATTTAGTGCTGAAAATTAAATTTCAGAGGTTCCTCCCCCCCTTCATATATATCCAGCTTAATTAAAGGGACTGTTTTAACTTTCCCTCTTCCTCTGATCAGAAGACAAGAATGATGGGAACTCATGAAGAACTGTTGCTTCCCTGTATGTCAGAATAAATTATTCTCAAATTAATTTTGCTCAAAATGTTTCCCGTATCTAAACTACAGACAACTCCGAAGATGTGGATTTTATCCAGGAAAGCCTGTATACTTTACAAAAAAAAAAAAAAAAAAAAAAAGATTTTTGCCTCATTATACCCAAGTGTCCAGACTTTTGTGGTGAAAGAAATGGCTGTTTAACTTGGAAGACTTTGCAGTATAAGAAGATAAAAGTGGGGTTAGAGTGTGGGTGTGTGAGGGAGTAACAGTGGCCTTCAGAAGATGAAGTGTTAATGTAGGGAGGATGGAGACCAGCGGCTTTTCATCTCTGCAGAGAACAGACCAGAGGAAATGGGTTCCCAGGCAGGAGCAAAGCTTGGGGGAGTTGTAGGCAGCACGAATCATGGCAGGGAGAAAACCAAGGCCAGAGCAGGAGGAGCCTGCAAGATTTCGAAAAGAACCTGGGAAATGT
Source organism: Callospermophilus lateralis (assembly GCF_048772815.1). Taxonomy (NCBI): domain Eukaryota; kingdom Metazoa; phylum Chordata; class Mammalia; order Rodentia; family Sciuridae; genus Callospermophilus; species Callospermophilus lateralis. The sequence goes on from NC_135320.1 coordinate 12,966,791, forward strand.
TCTGAACATTGTTAAGGTAGATGGTATAAATTCTGAATTATGATAATTCTTAAAATACAGCATTAAAATATTTAATCTAGGGTCACATTATGATTGTCCTTCTCAGCAAAGCTCTGCCTATAATGTACAAATGACTGTGTTAAGCATGGTTCAGGGGAGTCTCTTAGCCCCATGGCAGCATTGAAAGAGCACAGCCTTTGGAGTCAGAAAAGTCTAGAGTTTAATTTCAGCTTTGTGACTTGTCCTCTTTGTTTCCTTGCATCCATTATCCATCCTCTCTGACTTTTATATTCTTATTAGTGAAATGCCAACATTATACAGAAACTGTGACCACTGAAAAATCATGTATTCAGTTTATTTGTGCCTCCCAATACAGTAGCAGGTACATTTTAAAGCATCTAATACTCGTAGTGGGAGCCAATTATGATATAGGAGGCTCCTTAGTGCAAGGGACTGTTGAGTACTTTACTTGTGATGCCAAGATTTCTATTTTACACTTTAGGAACTGATAGAGTGAAGGAGCTTACATAAGGACATAAAGCTAACAAGAGGTGAGGTGTGATTCAACGAGTGCGTGTGATGCATTGCTAGACCACACTGCTTCATATTATATGAAGCTATCTAAGAATACTCAGAAAGCTTATGTCCATGTTTTAAAAAGTTCAGGTTCTCACGTCCATCACACCTTGTTTGTGTGCACTGTGTCTGCCTCTCCCTTCACTTTCTTGGGCATTGAAGTTGCTCATCATTAGGCTCAGACACATACCAGTGAATATGCTTGGAGGATCTCTTGGAAATTACCTGAACTCTTTGCAATAAAGGAGAAAAGCTTGAACTTTTTAAATCTGTGAGATTTTTTTCATCAATTTCTATTATTTTATCAATTAAGTCATTCAACAAACACTTACTGATATGCTGTGCTGGTGATGTCATGAAAATGAAACATATCAACAAAAGATTGGAATGTATTAATATGAATGAATGACATAAAGCTTGCATGAAGTGGCAAATTTGGGGAAATATTTCAAAGGAAGTTACACTTGAGTGGAGTCTTTGTATTATAGGAGAGTAGGCAAAGACTGGATAAAAATTTTTGAAATTCTAAAACAATAACTGAGGCGTATTTACAGACCATCTGATGTACCCTAATCAGATTCATGATAACTTGTTGAAACTAAAATAATCTAACTAACAATGAAATCAGAATGGGAAGAACAATGTTGATCTACTTACCAACATATTACCATTAATTCTCCACTAAAAACTTAAACCAATGAATAGCTTATTATTTTTTAGAAAACTTGCTTTTTAAATTTGGGAAAGCAAGAAATTTTGCTTGTAGATCTACAAACAAGGAAAAGAAAAAAGGCATAGAGGTGGCACTTGGGATAGCCAATCAGTATGTTCAAGAATGCTTGACACATTTACATTTTTCCTTTGCAAGATGTTTCTACAGATTAGTTGGCCTAGAAGCTTCCTAGATGTTTATGGTAATTATTTCTCTACTATATACACTTAGCTCAATTGTATGTGTGTTGGGGGGATGCTAGGTATTGACCCCCAAAGACAGTCTACCACTGGGTTACAGTTTTACTTCTTTTAATTTTTTAACTTGAGACAGGGTCTTGCTAAGTGGGTTAGCTTTGGACTTTGAACTTGAAATCCTCCTGCCTCAGCCTCTTGAATAGCTGAGATTCCCAGAGAGAGTCATCAATGCCCATCTTCATGTTCTTTTTAGTACTTTAGAATGCTCCAGTAGAGATACCAGCCATTTGATTTACAGTCACAAATTGCTGTTCTAAATAATTTTGCCTCAGAAAAATATGTCCTGAGATAGCCAAAATATTAAAAGTAGAATATTAAATTTAAAAAAATTTAGTCAAACACACAACCCTTTTATATGTGATCAATAAACATAACTGTAACAATAGAATGAATGTGAACATTAAGGGAATAGTATTAGTTATTGATTACTTTTTAACAGCCTGACAATAATATCCTTGAGATATTAGTTCCAGCTTTTGTTTGTATCCCAAGGACATTAAAAGAGAAACATGATTCTGCAAGTTCTAATTATATCAGAAAGAAGTGATTAACAGTGTCAGGAACTATTTTCATAATGGGTTTGGAGTTTAGATTTAAATACTTACACTGGTAGCCATTCCAGTTCCTATTATTATTAGTTTTGCACATTATCAGTACCGTGCATTTAGTATACATGAGCCGGAATATGAAGTGTATAGTTTTTACTTGATCAAGTGCATATTGGGTTTGGGTGGGAGCTTGCTTAACTTGTTCAAATACCATTCAAATAAACTAACTCTCTATTACTTAACCCTGATCTCATCAGATATATCACTCATTTTATCTCCCTAAATGTGGGATTTTGTTCCCATGATTTAATTTCCCATGATTTAATTTGTGTAATTTATAGTAAATGTATTTTTCTATGTAGATTTTCTACTTTTTCTTCTGACATTTCATTAAAAAATATTTCTTTTAAAAATATTATACTGTTTCAGTAGTTCATGTGATAATATAAGTGATTATCATTTGCTTTCATAGATTCAACATAATAATCTTAGTTAAATAAAAGTATTTTTAACTACTAATAACATGACCATTTCTTAGTGCCTCAGAAAGTATGAATTTTTGTTAAAGGAATATGCTATCAAACTACCACCACAATGTATTTTTTTAATGTGACAGTATTATCTTGCTAAATTAAAAAAAATAAGGATGCAGTTTATTACAAACATAAAATAATGCTGGATATGTATGTATACTACTTACTTTATCTCTTACTAACACAAAAATAATTATTTGTATAATCATTTGGCACTAATCACAAAGCAAATAAAAGTCTCTGAGAATATTATACAGGCAATAAATTTTAAATCAAAAAGTTTATTGTAAAAAAGGACCTTGAAAATTATTTTTTTAAAAAAGAAACATCGATTTCACAATTCTTCAGGTTGTATATAGGCATAGCTATAGACAACATCTCACTTTCATACAAAACTCATTCAATCATATAAAAATAAACACAAATTTACATTGACTTGTCAACTATACAGTTAATTAAAAAAGGCACTTGGAAGGGGTGTTGTATTATTGCATCTGTCGTATGCATTTAAAATAGTTTCAGTTCATTACTGAATTTCTAAGAATCTTCTCTTGCACTTATTCCCATTTTACTTAGTTTCAGAAAAATCATTAAATTTTTTTAAAAAATTAATATTTGGAGCATGTACCAGGAATGTTCAAAGCTAGTCTTTCCCTCCTTTCCCAAGGCACATGTGGCAAAAACAACAAAACAAAAATACTTTTAATACATTCTCCTGTGTTTTGTTCTTATTTTTTTTCTCTTTCTTAAAATTACAGTTTAAAGCATTACAGATAATCAAAAATAAAAAATAAAAATAAAAAGGCTTTAGTTCAATGATGGCAACCAGACATCAGACATGTAATGAAGTAAACTTAGAATACTTTATAAGGCACCTGAGATAGCGTCTGGCAGATTCTCTCCCTATAGGAAATTCTATTACAAACTATTACAAAGCAATACTGTTCCTTTCAGTTGAAATGATTTGGCAGCAATGTAAATCTTTGCATTCTTTCTTAGTAAGAAAAGATGCAATGTGCTTTGTGCTTCATCTTTGAAGAGAAAGTTCCTCATCTTTTATCTTCCCAATCTAGCTGTCAGTAAATATATAGTAATTTTAAACTTCACATGGAAAGGATTAACTTTAAACACATGGATTCCATGCTCTTGCAGCTTTTAATGTGTGTGTGTGTGTGTGTCTGTGTGTGTGCACGCACGTGTGCACGTGTGTGTATGTGTGTGTCTATACATATTATTTGGTTGGTAAGCACAAGAGAAAATGCCTTTGGACTTTTACTTGTCATTTGGCGTCGGAGTGAAGAAATGCATTCTGTTCGAGTAAACATTGATTGCGTCACTCAGTGTGCTACACAGCAGCCAGATTCCTCATGTTTGTGCAGAAGAGACATTCTGGAGAAGGTTTTGGAGCAGTTTTTGCACTGGTATTTCTTTACATCAGAATGGGTCTGCAGATGAGCCCTCAGGTTGGACCTGTCTGCAAATGCTCTGTTGCAGTGAGGGCAAGAAAAAGGCTTCTCCCCTGGGGGGTGAGGGTAGAGGATGAAAAAAAAAAAAAAAAAGACAGTGTTTTTAGAGAAAACATAAAGTCAAATAATGTTAATGAATATCAATCACACTTTGCCAAAGGAATGAGAAGTAGCAAAACCTGATTAAATTCCCCATAATAGATACTTATGTTAATATCTGGCCTTTTGAGATAAAATTTGTATGAAAAAATCATAGCCAGAGTAGTATTAATGCTGCCAGTCATGCAGAAATAATTCACGAAGTACTAGGGCTTTCACTTATTAAAGCTTTCTGCTTCAGCAGGTGCAGTTAATGCTGAGTGCTTCACAACATTTCCCAATATTTCCCCTTTTCCCTCTTTCTGCATTATGACTAAGGCAATATAAATGCCTTAACTCCCTGCAGGATGATTTTGTACTAAGAATAAAAAAAAAAAAATCAGCAGAAAATGAAACAAAAGACACAAATCAAATTCAGTTCCAACTATCCAACTCACTAAGTGATGATAGCTTTCACAGCTAGAATGTAATAAAACACAAAACTGTAAGAAAACCCTCCAGCTATTTGCCAAATCAATTGATTAGGATAGCAACGTTTGTATTTGCTGATTACTGGGGGCAGTTTCACAGAACACACATTCAAATATATCTTTTCTGATTTTCTAACTGATCTTTGAGACCAAACCTCCTGCACCTACTTTCCAAAGTCTAAATGCTGTTTGCAGTCTCTGGAGCAGAGGTTGTTAGCAAGAAGTGGAACACCTGGTGCTCTCATAAGTTTTTTGAGTAGTCAGGAAGTACCTATCAATGATCAACCATCTTGAAAAGCACTGTCACTACTCCATGCCAATCCAACAGCCCAGCCCAGAGTGTCCTTCTATCAGAAAGCCACATTCCTGTCTACGTTTTTTCTCTTACCAGTGTGAGTTCTAATGTGTCCTTGAAGCAACCAGGGTCTGGAAAACGCCTTGCCACAGATCTTGCAGACACAAGGTAATGTGTGGGTCCGAATGTGCATCTTAAGGGCGCCCAGGCTCACATATTCCTTGTCACAGTATTTACAGCTGAAAGATTTCCTAGACTGGGCATCGCAGTGCAGCTGCTTATGTTTGGCCAGCCCAGAAAAAGTTGAATAGGTCTTATTGCATAAATTGCACTGAAACTTTTCAGCTTCAATGGCATGGGGATCTGAAAGCTTGGATTGTAGTCTTTCCTCTTCATCACTAATGGGGCTTTCTGAGCCACTGTGGTCCTTAGATGAGGTGTCTGATGGAGGAGGGGGACTCATTCGCCCCAAGGATGAGGGGTATCCAGAAAGAGGAGAGAGGCCATTGGGCAGTGGGGAGTGGAATGGAGCTGTCGTAGTCCACACGGTAATGGGGCTGTATGCTCCCGAGCTGAGGATCTCTGGTTTTGGGATGACGGGCATGGGGTAACTCTCATAGAGATATGGGGAAATGATCACTGGGGGAAAGAAAAGGAAAGAAGATTAAGGTAAAAATAACTTCAAAAAAAGAGATATATACACCAGGAAAATATTTGACAACCCCCACAAGACTTTATAATGAAAACAGACTGACTTAGAAGCACAAATACATTGGTAAAATTTTGCATGTGCACCACAGCATCCGTGTAGCGATTGTACTTAAGGCACACATAGTCTGACAGCTGGCCTGAGCTATCCCATGCTCTGTCTTGAGGGAGTGCAATCTGAGCCAGTGCCTTCACTCTGTTCACCAAGGAAGAAGAATCTAAATATTTTTAAACATAAGGAAAAAGTTGTTTTTCATTCCATGCAACGACTACTTACATCTTACCAGCCTAGCTACAGAGATATGAATAAACCAAGCTGCCTCCCAAAGGAACGGAACTTATTACAGGAAAAAAAGCAAAGAATTCAACATTTAGGTTTTATGTTCATCTTCCACATAGTCATTACGTGTGCGTATACAAGCTTTAGAAAAATGAAGCTGCAAGAGTCGAAGGGAGGTTTTTTTTTTTTTTCTCCCTTGACAGTTAAGAGTTCCAAAAAGTTTTGAATTAAAACTTACCCTAAATGATCAAAAGAATAAAAATGCTCTTTTAGGGCGATGCTAAAAAGGGAAACGGCTCAGCCTTTTTTGCTCTTTTTGTAATAGCCTTTGAAGAGTAACACGTTCATATTTTGACAAATTTAGAGGTATACAGTTACAGAGAGACTTTTTTTCTTTTTCTTTCTTTTTTACCTGTGTGTGTGTCCAGTTCGCTGTAGTTTGGCTTTTTGGAGGCGTTGAAATGCTTCTTGACCAGGAAGGAGCGCGGCATCTTGCCGGCTGGTCTTGGAGGCGCCCGGGCGCGGATAACGGTCCGGCGGGAGGACGCGGCGGGCTGTCCCTACAGCATCGCGGCCGGTGGGGCTCCGCGAAGGGCCGCGCTCAGGTGCGGCCAGGCGACGGGCCGGCGCCTCTGAAGTCACCCGGCTGCTTGACGAACTGAGCCCGTTTTGGCTGGGAGGGTTTTTTTTTTTTTTTTTTTTTTTTTCTTCTCCCCCTCTCTCTCTCTCTCTTTTGCAAGAAGGATCCAATCACAGCGGAGAGGTTCGGATTTCAACTCCTCCCCCTGGGACAGCTGTGAACAGAGGAAGAATCTGTTGTCAGACTAAATTATTCTGGTTCAAAATGGACTGTTTTTCTGGATCTCAATGAAGGAGGGCGGGTGGGGGGGGAAGAAGTGTTTTAGGTATTTTTCGAAAGAGGAAAAAAAAAAATCTCATAGCTTGATCTCTGCCAGTTACTCGTGCTCTCCGAGACCTAGGGGTTGGAGGAGCTGCGATTTCTGCCGAAAACCGGCCTGGCCTCCAGATGTGGGGGGTACCGCGTCTGCAAAGGGACTGCCTGTCGGCCAGAGGAAGGAAAGGCCGTCCTCCCCGATACCGGGTCGGCCTCTAGTGTCCGTGAGAGCCTATATTTGGAAGTGGCATTTGGACATTTTATTTGCACACGGACCAAATAATGAACTCTTGGTTGTTTTTTTTTTTTTTTTTTTTTTTTTTTGGGGGGGGGGTGGGGGGGTGGTGTGGAGGAAGGTGGAGGAGTGAAGACAGAAAGCGTCCCTGAGCTAGGAGGGCGCTCCTGCAGCCGCGCTGCCCGGGCCTGGAACAGTCCCCGCGCGCGCTCTAGTGCTCGGGACCCACTTGGTGACCCCCGAGGCTCTGGCAAAGCCCGAGGGCGCTTCCTCAGGGAAACTGAGTAATCTTGTCACCCTATTAGCCACGGTGGCTTGAAAGAAATGCCTTATAGCCCATCAAAGACCTGCTTATCCGAGGAACTGGAAAACTGCAAAAAAGATAAGAAGGAAGGCTGGCGGAGAGGGGAACAATAGGGAAACTGTCATCAGGAATCCTGGCCAGTTCTCTCACGACCCCCTTTGACAAGAGTTCTTATCTTTTCATGTATCACGATGTATTTTCATGAAATTAAAAAAAAAAAAAAGACATGTATGAGTCTTTGAGGTGATTATTTCTTTAAAATATTGATCTGGTTTTAATTGGTGCTGAGTTTTTCTTTTCTTTTTTTTTTTTCCAGCGTAAAAAAGTCATCAAAATCCTTCTCACTGCCTGCCAATTTCCTGTCGTGCCTTTAAAATAAAATAAAATAAAAAATAAAAGGATACCCTTTTTGAGTCCTTTTTGGTTAAAGTTTAAGAAAATAGTCTAGTAACCAGCCAAACACTTTCATTTTTGTGTATAGTTTTAATTCTAAAAATAATTCTAAAGGGCGACCTTTTAAAAATAAAATTCCAACCATATTTTTTAAGCATCTCTGTTTCACACTTTCCACCCTACCTCTTGCTCCAAGAAAAAAAGGAGAGAAGAAATTTGCATGAAGACCACCCTACTCTTGTTTCTAACAGGTGCTGGAAGGAAAAAAAAAAGTGAAAAAGAAAATAACAGTGGTGATGTCAAGACTTGTAAAAGAAAAGTGCATTGTCAGACGCATAACTTCTTAATCTTGGGGATGAGAAAACAAGTATGTGCCAGAGGAGGGGGAGAGGGGGGGGAGTCACAGGCTTCCTGAAGGATTCCTCTTTTTCCTTCCAGCCGTCACTTATTGAAATGTCAAACACAGAACCAAATTTAGATGAATCCTTATGGTAAGGGAACATATCTGTAGAAGACAGGAAAATATGAATACACATTAAAATTCACCACCAACTATAACCTGGAATATCAATCAGAGCCAGGATTCCGAGCTTGTACTTTTTTTGTGAGGGTTTGTTCAGATTTGAGCACCAGATTTATTGAAACAAGAGTCCTGATCCTTTCCACCCCATTTTCTACAGAACACACATTTCATTAGAGATCAAATATAGTTAAGAAAACACAAATCATTATGGCCATTTATTCCCTGCTTTCACTCCATACAGCCTATCCACAACAGGGAAGAGTATTAGAGAATGTTTTTGGTATTTTTCTGGTAGTTATAACACACACGATATTCTGCTAAAATGTGTATATTTACCATCCATTAAAAAAAAAAAAAAAGGTTAGCAGTAATTCACTATGCCTGGGGAAAATACAAAACAATTTGAATTTGAATCATAGAGACATAATCCTGCTGAATCTCTTCCATATGTAGCTAGGGTGTTGGGGGGTCGCACCCCACAAAACAGAGTCAGAATGTGTTGCCCCACCTACTGCAATGAGCGGAGGGTGCTCAGGATTGTGGTTGAGACATACCATTACACAGATCCGCGTGCTAGCTCGTCAGACCTATACCTGTGTGAGGTCTGGTCCGCTGTCAGAGCAGGGAGAGTCTGCGCGTTGATAGCGTGAGTCACACTAAACAGGTGCTCTGCTCAGACACAGCAGAGGGCACTTGGCGCCTGAATGATGTGTTAAAAAACGCAAGAAGGGAAGTCAAGGGCACACCCAAAGGCCAGCTGTGCAGACTCTGCTAAGACAAGACAAGGGAGGTCTCCTTTCCTGCCAGCCAGAATGCTCACATGGACAAGCTGGCCTTGGTCAATGAGTAAAAGATTCTCTTTGAATCAGGGGCAGAAATCAGCCCAGGCAGACACTGGGTATTAAATGCTTCATTTTAAAACCAAATAAAAGGCAATCAAATGGTGGAGGGAAAAATGAATAAAATAACTCAAGTTAGGTTTTGCTCTTGCTGGGAGTCTGTCCTGGGCTGGTGAGAAACTGATGTTACATAACTAGGCAGATTGGAGAAGTTAATTATAAAAGATATTTGTTCTGAGAACTACAACCCAGTCAGGGTGAAGCTGGGGAGCATTGACCCTGCCTTAGGGCTCTACACGGTTTAGTGTGGAGCAGTATGAAGAAATGAGGAACTCCAGTGGCCTTTTCTTTGTGGGCTTACAAAACACTTCTTCAGCCACACTGGATGGTACTTTCCTATCTGTGTCTTCAATGGGATTAATTCTTTGTGTTGCATGGGTTCGTAAAGGCTCATGCCATCTAATTCCTTAATTGCTATGTGACTTGATAAGTCTCTGACTTGACCTGACAGTCTCTCATTTCCAGTGTTTTCTGAAGAAGATGACCAGGATAACTTGAGGAAAACTTTGAACGTTAAAATTTTGGAACATTCTCCACAGTCTCCGTGGACCCATGGACTCAGTCTACTTCACTAAGGAAGTTGACACACAAAGAGGTTACGTTATGGAGATTGAGTCCAAGTCTCTGGTTCCAGAGTCTATGCTATTTCCTAATCATGCTACTCTGTAAAAAGCATAGCAGAAAGATGGTATATTAGTTCCCTCATCCTTATCTCTGATTTATGTTTTCAGGGAAATGAAGACATGTTCTTGCCCTGCTAAATAGGAAAATACATTATATTCATGAGGTTTGGGGATGCACACTGTATTAACTTCCATGGGAATTTGTGCACATTTAGGTATTCAGATGTTTAAAAAGAAGAGGGGGTACTGACTACCACATTTAGGAAATGGCATCAATCTAGCACTGGAAGAAGATGCTACAGCTCTGAAGAGGCAAAAAATTCCACTGTGCCTCCCCAGATGAACAGTCTCTGAGTTTCACTTTCTGGTATGATCACCCCTGGCAGGTTGTAGGGTCAGGTTAGCTCTCTTGAATGACATGAAGTTATAAAATTCCATTAGTGTTATTGTGATCTCTGAATATTATAATGTATTAAATTTAAAAAATATATTTAAATAGGAACACATGTTAATTATAGTAACCGAAGTTTGAATAAGATGTGAGACTAGTTTTTGTTTGTACATGAATGCATCTGTATATATACACAGATATATATATATATATATATATATATTTGTATTTCCTAATTAACAATTTAAATCAGTTTCAGAACAAAGTAAACTATTCCCTAAGAGCATAGAATAGAAATAGATGTCTCCTTTAAGTGCCTGGGCTTCTTTATCTGTAGATTATGTTTAATGGTCATATTTAATTATTTTTTTAAGAATAATTGAAGTTCAAGTATTTCCCAATATAAAAGGGACATTTATTGGAGTAAGCATAGGTTTGTACTAGAATATTGTGAGTAAAGAGAGTGCAAGTGTGTGAATGGAACTCACACACTCAACATACATAGCATATCTATTCAATGATGCCATATATGAATGTGTGTGTGTGTGCACCTTTCTAAATTAAAGTTAGCAACAATAGTAACAAAAAAATGATGTCATGGTGCCCCCCTGCTATTTAGAAGTCCCCATTATTTCCTGTGTATTCTCATAGCCACAGTCACCAGGCTAATAGCACTGGCCTTGTGTGTCTTTCTGAAGATGGCTCTAATTTTATTAGCTCAATTAGTGCCATCCCATATGGTCATCAAAGTTTTGAGGCCATTTCCAACAGAAAGCCTTATTTACCCTGAGAACAGCATTTTAATGAGATCTATTTTCTGCCAAATCGCTTGTATTTGGAATCTTATTGCTAGTTGTGTTTTTATAGTCTCATTTCCCTTTGGGTGGATTTAATATGGTTAGTGCATCATGAACAGTAAAAGATATTCATCTCTTAAGTGTTCTGGTTGTACCTTATGGAAAGTGGTGATGATCTTATCTGCAAAATGAGTAAGAAAGACTGGAAAATGTTAAATGTATCTGTATTTTATACAACCTCTCAGAGATATGTGGTGGCGAAGAGACCCCTAGTGGTCAATTTTGGAGTACCCGTGGCCTTCTTTTCTTTTCCGTAACTTTTTAACAAGGCCTGCCACCTAGTGGAAAATGGATTGATTTGCTTATACTAAGTGACCTGATATTTTGCAATTGTTTCATTCAGATGAACATTATTTTTTAAAAAATGAATTAAAATACATAAATTTATAAAAATACATAAATAAAATTCACAAAAATGATTTTTAAGCAAATTCATTTCATTTATAATTAAAAATAAAATGTTTGTAGAAATATATATGACATTTATAGAACAAATTCTGTTCACTTTATAAAAAAGGCAAGTGTGATGTTCATCAGTCTGAGCAGCCACAGAGAATGAAGTAGGCAAAAACATTTAGAATTACATCAAGAACTAAACAAGCCACATGACTTATTTCCTATATTCCCATAAGGATCTATGAGTTAAACTTATACTAAAGACAGGGAACCAAGCCTGAGTGAAGTTCTCCAGGGACATTCAGAATGAAAGCCAGGATGGAGTCAGGGATTCTAGTCTGTTTGATTCCAAGGCTTATGAACTTGACCTGAAGGCTCTGTTACACCACTCTGATCTGCTAAGGTGGCTGAAGGACAGTTAGTGTTCATCAGTTCAAGGAATTATGGTTAATGACAAGGACAACCACTCTTAAAGGACTAATATGAGCTGGCCATTATGCCAAGCAGTTCACTTGCATTATTTTAATGAATCCCTCAAAAAATTGTTAATCTTGCAAAGCAGGTGTTATCCTTATTTACAGAAGACAGGAAAATACAGACAAATTAATAGTCCTGGTCTAATCACATTGTTAGTGAAGAATGGATGGATTTGAATCTGGATCCATTTAATTTCAAATCCTATGGATTTCACACTCTGTTACGACCATATTAACGTCATGAGGGTGACTTCTATAAAGCATGACCTGTTTGAGAATTGGCCTTCCTACTCCTTTATCCCAATTAGAGAATATTTACATATGGAGATTATAATCTGTCATCACTACTCATCATTGTCTCTGTTCTGTGGCTTCTCTTTTCTTTAGTAACCAGAATCATGGTTGTTTGATTTCAGATGAATGCCACTTGCCTTCAGGTTTGGGGAGTGACTTCTTAAAGACTCTTGAAATGGAACCCTGAGTGCTTAACTAGGTAGTCGCCATTGTCTTTTGGTCTGCCAAAAATGGTGCAGATCATCCATTCTTATTCTGTAAATCTCATACGGCGTTGCAATAGGAGCAGTAATCTTTGTTACCTTAGTCGTTAATGGCATTATGTGGGGAAAAAATAAATCCAAGAAGAATCATTTTTTTTTCCCCAAATAAAAATGGAAGAGTTGTATCCACCTGAACCTTTCTCTAAGAGCTTCCTCTCTGTGTCCAACAGACCCTAGAAGAATAACTTAGGGGAGGAAATGATTATTTTGGCTCATGATCCTAGAGGTTTATTCTATGGTTGGCCAGTTCTATCACTTTGGGTCAGAGGTGAGGTGGAGCCTTGTGGCCGAAGGGTGTGGCAGAGGAGTGCTGGCAGAGAGACAAAGGGGAAAGAGCCACAGCAAGGATGAATCCTTCCAGGGCTTACTCCCAGGGACCCACCTTCTCCAGTCATGTCATGCCCCACCTGCCCATAATTACCACGCTGTTAGTCCACGCAAACTAGGATGGACAGATTAGATGACGGCTCTCACCATCTTACCTTCAATCATTCCTGCCTTAATATAGCAGCTTCTGTGGGACCCCTTGAATCCAAGCCACCACACCGTCCTATGTGTATGAGTGAGCATGCGTGTGTGTTTGTGCCTGTGTGTGTTTTGTGTGCCTGCTTTGTGCCCAGCATAAGCCTTTGTTTGTTCACGTGAGTGGACATATTTGGTAAGCTTGTTCAAGAGGTTGATCTGCATTCTTCTTTACACAAAGGACCCGAAGCACATTCTGAGGAAGAGCATACTCAGAAATAACGACCACTACCAAACCTGACCCTGCAAGAAACGCTTAGCTGCGGGAAAGGAGTGTTGATTCTAAGGACAGCACAGCTCTTAGCACTACATGTGCCTTTTGGCTGAGCACCCCCAAAATGTTTCGGAGATTCTGGAAAGTAGTCCTGTTAGTAAAAATGAATTGTGGCTTTCCCGAAGTGCCATTAGGCAGTAGGGGCTAGACCATGCTTCTCTGGAACTTCGGAAGCACGAAGAGTAGATTGTCAGAGTCCTTCCAACATTTTACGAGGGAATATCACAACTCCACAGGTAGAATGATCTTTTTTTTCTCAGAGTATTTTTGGCCTGCATTGAAAAAGGACCCGACTATCCTCTAAGCCAGAATGACACTAGGAAAGAATCATTATACACAGTTGTTCCTTTCGAACATCAATGCCCTGTCCTTGCATGTAAACCTTTGGCTGTCACTAAGGAACATGCCGCCATGGCCCCAATGGCCAGGTGAGCTGATGATGTTTCATTTCACTTGGTAGCAGAAGAGTATGAAAGCCTAACATGGAAGTTGTTGTTAAGGCAACTCTTGCCAGAATTCAGAGTGATTGGCTGACGGCAGAAGAGATTGGCTGGTCCCTTTGTCATCCGAGCATTGCCTTCCTTCCTGCTCCAGCACAGACGCACAAACCCAAACTCTATTGGGAGAATGGAATTCTTTATTGCACTGTCCCAGATGAGACTGGAGACTCTTAAAATCCTTTGAGAGCAATTATGCATGAGAGTTAAGGATATGAGAACAATCCTGATCCTTCCGGCTTTCTTGCGTCTGTGGGATTATATTGATGAGAAGTCAGTGATGATCTAGAGCCAGCCATTCCACTTTGGAAAACTGCAAATGGAATCGGAGCCTTAAGAGGAAAGTGAAATGGAATGAAACTGCAGGACACCAGAGCAAGTGGGGACCTCAATAGTCTGGCGCAACACTTTCCTTATTTTATTTTCTACTTTTTTGGCCGATGGGGGAGGGGGCTGGGCAACAAGAGATTTCTTAAAGGTGGGAACCTTCTTGATTTTTCAGACGGGCATCCGAAATGTGCTGGTTGCTAGTAGAAGACTCCAGCAGGTAGCCCTCATGGTGACTGCAGCAAGTCACCCTTGATTTGAAAGTGTAATTTGGCTGCTTCTGTAAACTTTTCCTGAAGGTTGTTACAGAAGTCAAAATAAGGACTGGACCTCTATTTCAAAACTCACACGTGACTCAGTACTATGGCCTGTTCCTCCCTCCTCCACCTGCCATAATGGCAGGGCTTAATGCGGAGGCAGTTATTTTTCTCAGGGCATCCATCCTGTTTATTCCATCTTGGCTTTCACTCTTACGCTTCACACCTGGGCAGAATCACATTGGGAGAGAAGTCAGTGCACTACGCGAAGACTGACGAAAATGAGATGTGACTTCTCGCTTGTAGGAAAAAAAAAATAACAAAAGATACAAGATATCTTGGCTTTAGTAATTTTAGAGAAAGTGCAAAGGATGACTTTGACCCTACAATTCCGAGTGGTACATCCTGTTATCTTACCATAGAAAGCACAAATGTGTGCACCTTGGTCTCCCCAATTCCCAGTTTCAGGTTTTCTCTTATGGTTACCTCAAGAGTGAATTCCCCTTGGCTAGAAGCTATGATTGAGGGAGATTTTAAAATAGCTTAGTTGATCCCATGAGTATACCTTGAATTCTCAATCCCAAATACATGTATACCATAGTGTTCCCAAAGTTCAGCTGCAAGTTCTTTAGTGCTTGACAGCTACTCCAAAGCCACCCGATAAACCCAAGCTCTCTTGGGAACAGTGAGCTTTCCAAGTACCATGGTTTGAATTTGTAATGTCCCTCAAAGGCCCATTTGTTAAAGACGTAGTTCTCAGCTTGGCACTATTGGGAGGTATTGGGCCTTTAAGGTGAGGCCCTTCTGGAAAATTCTAGGTTTTTGGAGGCATAATTTTTTAGGGGATTGTAAAATACCGGTCTCTTTCTCTTTCTCTGTCTCTACTTCTCAGTTACCATAGTGGCCACTACCCACCCTCCACCCCATGATGTGCTGCCTTGCTACAGACTCCAAAGCCAAGTGCCAACTGACCATGGACTGAAACCTCAAAAAATGTAGGCCAAAAGAACTTTTTTTTTTTTTTTTTAAATAAGCTGATTATTTCAGGTACTTGCTACAGTGGTGGGAATCTATCATACACTGTGGGCCTCGCCTCCTAATCTTTTCTTTGACTACAGTACCCTTCCCATCCAGGTGTATTCTAAAGAGACTAGGGATACCATGCACAGACGCAAGATAACAATGATGACTCCACATACAATAAAAATTTCTTTCATTTCTGAAGGTGATAATACACATGTATCAAGTTATAATACAGGAAAATAAAAAGGCATTCTTCAATATATTCAGTCACATAAGTTATGACTTGGTCACCTCTGCATATGGAGGACTCAAATTACAGAGCCACCTTGTATGCATCATTTCCATGGCATGCATCAAAGTGGAATTCATGGGCATCAGAATAGACTGTATGCTGGAGAGAAGTATCCCATGAGCCCCAGGGAAGATACTGATTTGACACAATGACATTGAAAGCCAAGAGGGTTCCGCATGAAGTGTGCCAGTGATGATAAGAGGATTAACCTCCCAGATGGGTGTGCCCATGAATGAAAGGCTTCCAGAACACAGAGAGAGAGCGCTGTCCTGGCTCTTTTCAGTGTATCTAACTCGAAAGGGAACTGAACACCTACAGATCCTGCTCTCAGATGGAAGGGAGATTGAACCGCTGTAGAATGTCATAGGTAAATCACATTTACTGCCCAGTTGACTGGGGAGAACCAGTTTGGAAAATTTGGAAGCTGCTCCTCTGTATTGTGTAACTTTCTTTTGAGAATAAGAGTTTTTGTTTGCTTTGTATTTGGAGGAGACATGTGGGATGTTTCTACTAGTAGTGAGTCAATGGAATCCAAAGTGAATTAAAAAAATAAATAAACGAGGAATAAAATGACATGCTCTTCATCACCATCAGAGTGTTCTCATAAGAACACTTAAATTAGTATATTTTTAAGAGATGTCACCAGATATGCCTGTATCAAATCAGGTAGATGAGACAGGCGAATAAAGTACTAAAGCACAATGAAGACAGACTTGATTTTTTACTTGGAAAGGACAATTAAAGTTATTTTATTCCTAATCCTTTGTTTTACATACAAGAGTTCTATTTTCTTAAGTTGTAGCAATCTGAAGATTTAAGAAAAAAACTCTGAAATAAAGATAGTTGAAGAATTATCTTTGTCCCACAGCTTTGCAGAGAAATCTTCCTTACCCAGGGTCCACCCAACTCCTGCCTGGTATGGAGTATGAGGAAGCCTCACTCTTATTTATCTTGGGGGCAGTGTTATAGTCTTTTTTCTCCTTTTCTGGCTCAACACCAGATCTTTGCTAGCCTTTAGAACTACTGAAGTGCAAGCGCAAGTTGTCAAAACCAATGCACATTTTTCACGATATTCCTGAAAGGAAAACTCCCTATATTTTTTCTCCTGTCTGTGCCAGACTTATCTTGCTTAGTCTGAAAAGCCTGTACTTTAGTGGGCTCCAACCCTCATACCCAGACTCATTTTCTTCTATGCAGATCACGGAGCACAGCAGTCACGTGGACTCAATGTCTCCCCCGCCCCCCCCCCCCCAGACTTCTGTTGTTTACTCACACTTTATTTTAGATCTCATAGGATATAGGAATGAAGAGGCTTGTTCAAAAGACAGTTTGAGTGACAGATGCTGAGCTCAGTGCAAAATAACCTTTCTTCTGTCATTGAAGCAATTGCCCCCCCCCCCCTTTTTTAATGTGCCTTTTGATTATTTTCCTTAAAATCTCCCTGGACTTTTATTCACTTAGGCACATAACAAGTGATCTCTCTCCTGCTCTGTGGTTGAATGCCAGGATTAACAGAATCTAAGTTCTTGAATTGGAAATTTTGTTAAATACTAGATTAAGAAATTAAGAACAAGAGAGATAAAATGGCTTGTTCAAAGTCTTCTAGGTTGTTGGTAACAAAGTAGCACCCGGGAGTGTAGACCTTTACTCAGTCACACAGCCAAAGCATCATCACAAATGCTTCTGTTAACCCTTGAGTTCTCTGATTCACGTAGCTTCAGAGCCATTCATTGGTTCTCCCCTCATTTGATCAGTACTAGACATTCTAAATGATGATATGCTTACCCACTTAGCCATGTGTAATAATGTAAAGGGTACAGCTCATAGTTTCTCCTCACCAGAGACATTGCATAGTTTTTTATATAAATTCTAAAAGAGGGGAAGAGTTTTGATAGCAAACAATAAAGGACTACGAATAGGGGTGAAGGTGGATGGTAGATTCAGTTTTAGGTGAAAGTAGTTCCTTAAGTGGCAAAGATTCCAGGCGTTTCCTGTCTATCTATCTATCCATCTATCCATTACATATCCTCAGAAATGTGCATGTGTGCAAACACACAGTTATTCTTTTTTGAATAAACACTTACTGAGTGCTTAGCTTAAGCCAAGAATTGTAATTGTAGTAACTGTAAATCTCATAACTCTTTATAGAAGGAACAGCTTATTTTACTATTGATATGCTAAGATCTAAAATTCATATACATGGTAGTTGTTCTAACTATAAATTTACTGTTTTTTTTTAACCAGATCTCAGTAGAACAACCAGTTTTCTACCTCCAATTATTCATAAATCATACAATTAGTAACCCTTACGCAAACTGGGGAAATTGCATTTGGTTAGGGATATAATAAAGAATAACATGACATAGTCCAAGTTCCTGTCACATTATACAGCTTTAGAGATCTCTAAGGATGTCAGGCTCTGAGTTTCTGTAAGTCTGGATTTGGATAATGACTGGTATTACTAATTCACTGACCTCGGGTTAATTATTGGATTCCCATGAACTCACTGGCCAAATGGGAATATTGATAATTGTCTTTCAGAATAGTTGTAAGGACTTGAGATGAGGCACATAAAGTTATGCATATAGTGCCCAGTACGTCACAGTGATAAAAAGCACTATGCTTTATCAAGTACTTACTATATGCTGGATATTGTGTTAGGCAACTAAGCTTGTTTCGTTTTATTAATCCTCTCACAATCCTTGAACTCAAACCTGATAAGAAATAATCATCATTACTGTGCACATGAACTGCTCATAGGTGCTTCAGATAAGAACTGCATCCAGGTATTCTGACTCAGAGCAGGAGATCTCACCTCCTATGCCCTAGTGTTTCTTGTCCAAGAAACACTAGCAGTGAAGTCCAATTAATGAAGTCCAATTAATGTTCTTATTATTAGAGGTCACATAACACATCTCCCTTCAATGACATCACTTTTGTTATAATAACATCGAAAAATACCTCACTGGCAATTTAACATCCAACAATGGCAACTTATTACAGAAACATGATTGTTGAGCTCTGGGTGTCATGATTCTAAGGTGAACCTTGATTTTATTTATTTGGTTTTGTTCTTTTGTTTTGTTTTTAAGCAGTCAGGATAGAAGTTATTCTGGAGCTTCTTTTCAATAAGGTCCTGCCTCTGCTCTTTAATTCTGTTAGTTTTCAGATTGGTGTTATTTATTGCTGCACGAGAGGGTGATGGATCTGAGCCAAGGTAAGCTATTGAGACCTTCTGTCACTCTCCTGCCAAAATTTAATAGTACAGTAGATCCTTGTTAGGACATGACTCATCCACAGATTGGGATATATGGCTAGTCAACCAAAGTCTTCCAAACATAACAAGGACACCTGCCAAAGCCTCAAGAAGCATGATTAGTCTATGAAACAGATAGAAGTCCTATTTCTTGCCACTTGAGTTATAAAGTATGAAGGTGCAATAACTCTGAGCATATTGCTTGAATAGACTTTGTTACATAGCAGTGGTTTAACTTGGATTGAGATAGACACAGTAGATGAAAAGGGATAGATTTAATTGCTCCTTTATTCTTACTTTGAAAGATGGTTATCTAGGATTCATACATTTTATTCAAGGCAGTTATATGAGGCTTCAGAAAACTTGATTTATATACTAGCTCATTCTATCAACAAATATTTGTTAAATTTGAATATATGCAAAACTATGTTCTACATGGGGAAGAGATAGTAGAGGGTGAAATAGATTCTTGATCTCATGGTGCTTGCAATTTAGAAGGTAAAAAGGTATTTATTGTCTCAAAAATATGAACTATATATGATAGCAATTGAAATGGTTCTCTGAAATATACTGCAAAACTACCAAATGAGAAATCAGCAATGGGAAGTCTGCATTCTTTTCTGATGAAGGGATATTTTAATTGAGCTCAGAAAGTTGTGGGTGTTAGCTAACTGAATGGAGGAGAATGGTAGAAAGTATTCTTGGTAGAAGGAATAATAAATGAATGGAAATTGGTGAACATCTAGGAATTAAAATATCCCTGTGTTAGGACAAAGGAGTCCTGAGAAGCATGTGGAAAAGCAAAGCTGGGGCAGAATAGCTGAGTCTACAGGCTCTTGTTTTACTGTGTTAAAGATATTGTCTGTATCAGAAGATCAATGGGAAGAAATCGAAGGCAATTTTATGCATGAATATGTAAGCTTACATTCTGTTAAAAGTATAATACTCCTTTATTTGGCATAAGCCACTTTCAGTCTAGTTTTATTAAAATAAAAAGGAGAACTCTTCATTTTTATGCCTTTTTTCCAGTCCTGTTATTTGAAAACATCAGTTTTTGTGGTTTCTCTAAATGATTGAGACTTGTGGTTAGTCAGCTTTGCGCTACTACAACAAAACACTTGAGATAACCAACTCCTAAGGAGGAAAAATTTACTTTGGTTCATGGTTTCAGAAGATTTGTTCCATGATTGCTTGGTCCCATTCCTTTAGGTCTGCAGTACATCATGGAAGAAGCACATGAGGAATGAAGGGGCTCAACTTACAGTGGCTGAGGAGCAAAGAGATAAGGAGAAAGGGCCAGAGAATGGTCCCTATGTACTCTTGAGGGTGGCATGCCCCATATGACTTCCAACCAGGCCCCACCTCTTAAAGGTGTCACCATCTCCCAATAGTGCCACGTGTGGGAGACACGTATTCAGATGGTGGTTAATAATTATCTACATGAGTTCAGCCAACATGTCTTGATTTATCATTGACAAGCAGTATCTATTCTCCCCACCATGAAAGCTGACCTGATGGAAAGTCTCCCTTCTTCTCCCGTCACCCACTGATTTTTGATATGGATTTAAAATTTTAACTCTACTGTCTTGTCTTATAGCTTAAAGTTAGAAACTTAAACATAGTCTTGATTTCCATAGTTGTATAATAAAACGATATTGGATAGAGTGGTTCCTTCCATCTTAATATTTTTGAAGGTAGCTTCAGTTATTCTAGGATTTTCCACGTGAATTTTAGGGAGAAAAAAGGTCTTCTATGTCTATCAAAAAACTTACTTGGATTTAAGAAAGAATTGTCTTAAACCTATAAATTAATTTGAAAGAAACTAACATCTCTACTACATTGAGACTTATACTGTATGAACAGTGTATATATTTCCTTTATCCTTCCTCCTTTCCTCTGTCCCTCCCTCCCAACTATTAATGGAGTTGTATGAAATTATTTTTAGTTGTAATTAATATTTGCCATTAGATTTGTGGTGATAATGGCCACCCAAATGAGAACAAACTAAGACAATCTATGGAAAGCTTTCTGAGGCAAAGGAGCCAGCTAACACCATTTAAATATGGCAAAGGTATAAAGACAGGTGGGAAAATCCTACAGTGAAAGGCTTCAGGTGATCTTGGTTGAGGTGGTATTGAAGGCTCTGACATGGGGAAGCAGGAGGTGGGCTAACTAGAAGCGAGGATACTTTAGATAAGTGGTTTTATGAGCATATTTGGCTTTATTTACCTGGTCCTAAGTTGGAAATGAGGGGGTGGTACGGAGGAGAGCATATTGGCTCTGTGTTGGTTTCTGAAAAGGTTATTTGATTTCTGGGACTGGTTGCTGCAGAAATTACAAGCCAGAGCGCTAGCTAAAGGCAATAGTAGTTCAAGATTCTAACTATCATTTTTTTTGGTGTTTTTAGTCTATTTTCTTCCCTATTCTATCTTGCATATTACAGTTTATTTGTGGAAACATTTTTTCTTTTAAATATATTTAATAGCTCATTTTGTAACTCTTGTGTTGATAACGAAGCATTGCCTTTTCTTTCTGAAAATGTCCTTTTCCTGATTCATGAAAGAATGGGCATTATTTCCTTTTGCTTCCTTGTTACATTTGCTCATACTTTACTATTTTCTTTATTTTGGGGGGGGAGGGCGGGGGTTTACCGGGGATTGGGGATTGAACTCAGGGGCACTCCACCACTGAGCCACATCCCCAGCCCTGTTTTGTATTTTATTTAGAGAGGTCTCACTGAGTTGCTTAGTGCCTCACTTTTGCTGAGAGTAGCTTTGAACTCACCATCCTCCTATTTCAGTCTCCTAAATTGTTGGGATTACAGGCATGCGCCACCATGCCCGGCCCTTCACTAGTTTCTTAAATTAGAAATTTATATCAATGATTCCAAACCTTTCTTCGCATCTAATATAAACATTTAATAATTTAAATTTACTTATCAGATTTCCATAGCTGCTGCTTTACATATTTTAATAAGTCATGTGTTTGTTCTCAGTTCATCTGAATTTTCCTTGCAATTTCTTCTCTGACTTAATTATTTGTTCTTGTGTTGTTTATTTTTAAAATATTTAAATTTTTTTTCCAGATATTCTTTAATTATTAATTCATTTTTTATTAATTTCTGGTTTAATCTTTTAAATTTGGGTTTGGATCATTTGAGATAATATGTCTGTGTAAAAAAAGTTCCACATGGCCTTGGAAAGAATGTGTTGTGCTATTGCTCGCTGGGATGTTCCATAAATGTCATTGAAGCCAAGTCAGTTGGTGATATTGTTTAAGCTTACACTTCGTAATTGAGTTGCTGCTATGTTTTTCTATCAATTATAGAATAGATAGATTGAAATCTTCACTGAAACTTTTTCTTTTTGTGTTTTGAAAAACTATGCTATTAGGTGCATATACTTTTATAATTATTATTTGTTTCTTCTTTGTAAATGATGTTATCACATTAAAAATTATTGCTGTGGGTATATACGTGACTGCATGACCGATGTAATTCTGCAACCTGTACACTCAGAAAAATGAGAAATTATATCCCATCTGATTCAAATGTATGATATGTCAAGATCATTGTACTGTCATGTGTAACTAATTAAGACAAATAAAAAAAAATTCCCCTTTAGCCAGGTGTGGTGGTGTACATCTATAATCCTAGCTTCTTGGGAGGCTGAGGCAGGAAAATCTCATGTTCAAAGCCAGCTTCAGCAACTTAGCGAGACCCTGTTTCAAAAAAAAAAAAAAAATGAATAGGGCTTGGGATGTGGCTCAATGGTTCAGCACCTCTAGGTTCAATCCTTGGTTAAAAAAAAAAAAAGAAATCTTTTTTATCTCCTTTTTATTTGTATTTGCCTAATTTACATTTTCACAACATTTTCTTTTAACCTATATGCATTTTTAAAGTATCAAGTAGATTCTTGCTTTTTTAAAACATCAACATGACAATGTCCACTCTTATGAGTTTTTGGACCTTACATATTTAATTCAATTTTCAGTTTATAATTTGAGAGTTTTTTTCCACATTTTTTATTGGTGCATTGTAGTTGTACATAATGATGGGAATCTGTTATTATGTATTTACATATGCATACAATATAACAGTATAATTTGGCCAATATTATTTCCCAGCACTTCCGGTCCTCCTTCTCCACCTCTCATCCTTTGGTCCCTTTTCTCTACTGATCTCCCTTTCATTTTCATAAAATCTCCCCCGCCCCATTTCTTTTTCTTTTTCACCTCTAATTTCCACAGTTGAGAGAAAACATATAACTCTTGACTTTCTAAATTTGACTTATTTCTCTTAACACAATCATCTCTAGTTTTATCCATTTTCCTGAAAATGACACAATTTCATTTTTCTTCTTGGCTCAATTAAACTCTTTATTCATTCATCCTAGATCCCTAGGCTAGTTACATAGTTTGATGACAGCCATTTGGACTGGTGTGAGATGAAATTTCAGGGCAGTTTTGATTTGCATTTTCCTAATTGCTAATGATGTAGAACATTTTTTTTCATATATTTGTTGGCCATTTGTATTTCTTCTTTTGAGAACTATTAAGCTCATTTTCCCATTTATTAATTGGGTTATTTGGTTTAGTTTTTGAGCTCTTTATATATTCTAGATATTAATGCTCTGCCAGAAGAGTAGCTAACAAAGATTTTCTCCCATTTTGTAGGTTCTGTCTTTACCTTCATAATTGTTTCCTTTGCTATGCAGAAACTTATTAATTTGATTCTAGCTCATTATTAACTCTTGGCATTATGTTCTGAACTTTAAGTATCTTATTGAAAAGGTTATTGCCTAGACTTATATGCCAGAGTGTGACACTGTGTTTTCTTCTAAGAGTTGCATAGTTTCTGGTCTAATTCCTAGGTCTTTGATTGATTTTGAGTTGATTTTGTGCAGTGTGAGAGATAAGGGTCCGGTTTCATTTTTCTACATAAGGATAATCCATTGTCCAGCATCATTTGTTAAAAAGGCTGTTTTTTTAAACTCCAATGTATGTTTTTGGCAGCTTTGCCAAGAATCAGATGACTGTAGATGTGTGAGTTTTTATCTGTGTCTTCCATTCTGTATCTTTGGTCTAAGTGTCTGGATTTTTGCTAGTACCATGCATTATTTGTTACTATAACTCTATAGTATAATTCAAAGTCAGGTACTGATATGCCTCCAGCATTTTTTTTTTTTTTTGGCTTAGAATTGTTTTGGAGATTCTGGGTCTTTTATTCTTCCAAATAAATTTTAAAACTTTTTTTTTAAGTTCTGTGAAGAGTATCATTGGCATTTTGATGGGAATTGTATTAAAGCTGCATATTGCTTTTGGTATATAGCCATTTCAATAGTGTTAATTCTGCTTATCTATGAACAAGAGAGGTCTTTCCATCTTCTGAACTCTTCTTCAGTTTCTTTCTTCATAGTATTTATTGTAGATGTCTCTCACATCTTTTGTTAGAGTTACTCCTAGGTCATATTTTTGAGGCTTTTGTTAATGGGATTGTTTTTCTGATTTTTTTCTTAGCAGATTAATTTTTAATATATAAAAGAGGTTTATTGGGTTTTGCATGTTAATTTTATAATCTGCTATTTTGCCAAATTTGTTTATTAGTGTTAGCTGTATTTTGATGGAGTTTTTTTTTTCTTCTTCTTTTTTTAAACCTTCTAGGTATAGGATCTTGTATGCAAACAGTGATAATTGGACTTATTTTCATCCTTTTATTTTATTCTCTGACATAATTACTCTGTCTAGAATTTCTAGCACTATATTAAATAGAAGTTTTGAGAATGGACATCCTATTTTTCTCCCAGATTTTAAAGAAAATTCTTTCAAATTTTTTCCTATTTACTATGAGATTGGCTTCAGTTTTTCATCTACAGCCTTTGTGATGTTGAGGTAGGTTTCTTTGATCCCTAGTTTTGTTAAGCTTGAATTCCGGACCACCCAAAGACCACCAGAGACCAAGATTTGATGTAAACAGCAAAGAGGTATTTATTGCAAGTTAGCTCGCTCCTCTGCACTCACACAGCAACTGGTGATGCTGAGAGGCCCAGAGCCCAGGGTTTGCAGCTGTTTTATACACTCTTTGGGGGAAGGCAGGGACTTCACATACATCATAGCATCTCTTAGCAAATCATCACACACTGCAGGAAAATCATAAAACAATTCTAAAACATGATTAGCACATTCACTGGTGGGAACAAGTTGGGTAGGGGTGATTGGTTAGTACAAGAGGGGGATTCATTTGAACTGATTGGTTTAAACCATGATGGGAGTATGTGCTGAACTGCATGGTTTCCCAACATGTTATCAACCACCATAAACTACTGGGAGGGTCATCTGGCATCCCAGGTATTTTCCCTGTCTCATTGCTAGGGGGTTGCTATGGGTCCTCGCCTAGCCTGAGTCAGGGACACCTGGCGCAGAAGATCTCTCCTGTTATTTGTAGATTAACAACTCAGCAGGGTGGGTATGTGCCTAGGAGTGCTCTGTGGGTCTTTCCAAGGACAAGCGTCATACCCTCTTCCTTGGACAGGCTTTGCTTTGAGGTAGAGGCTGGTTTCTCAGTTTCTTTGGTGTTTTTTAATCATAAATGGTGGTTGACTTTTTTTTGAAGGTTTTCTTTGCATCTGTTGAGAAAACTAAGTGGTTTTTGTCCTTTATTCAACTTATATAATGAACTACATTTATTGGTTTGTGCATATTAAACTATCCTTGCATCTCTAAAATAAAACCAACTTGGTTGTGGTGTGTAATCTTCTTAATATGTTGTTGAACGTAATTTACTGATATTTTATTATGTCTTTTGGCTTCTAAGTTCACCAGGGATTTTGGTCTATAGTCTTATTTTCTTAATGTGTTCTTACTTGGTTTTGGTATATCTGTGATACTGGCATAATAAAATGAATTTGGAAGTGTTTCATTTCTTTTTACTTTCTGTAATAATTTGAGAAGTATTGGTTTTAGTTCTTTTTAAAATTTGGTAGAATTCAGCTGAGAATCTATCGGGTCCTGGGATTTTGTTGTTAGAAGGCTTTTTATTACTCATTACAAATTATCGGTCTGTTTAGCTTCTCTTTGTCCTCTTGATTCAGTTTTGGAATATCATATTTGTGTAGAAATGTATCCATTCCTTCTACATTTTTCAATTTATTGAGTATAAGTTTGCAAAGTAGTACCTAATGATCCACTGGATTTTTGTGATGTCTGTGGGGATATCTCCTTTTTCATCTCTAATTTTATTAATTTGGGTTTTCTTTTACTTAGTTTGGCCAAGGGCTTGAATCTTATTTACTTTTTAAAAAACCAACTCTTGGTTTCATTAGTCCTTTGTATTGCTTTTCTATTTTCAAGTTTATTGATTTTTGACTCCATCTTCTTTATTTCCTTCCTTTTACTGGTTTTGAAATTAGTTTTTTTTTTTTTTTTTCAGGGGCCTTGTGAAATTAGTTCTTTTTCAGGGGCTTTTCAATGTATAATTAGGTTATTTGGGATCTTTGTGATTTTTTTTTATATAGGCACTCATAGCTATAAACTTTCTTCTTAGAAGTCCCCTCATTGTGTCCAAGATTCTGGTATGTTGTATCCCTATTCCCATTTTAGTATAAGAATTTTTGAATTACTTCCTTGATATCTTTTACCACCCATTCATCCTTCATAAGAGTATTGTTCAGCCAGACACGGTGGTATAAGCCTGCAGTCTCAGTGTCTCAAGAGGCTGAGGCCTGAGGATTGCAAGTTCAAAACCAGCCTCTGCAAAACTGAGGCCTTAAACAACTCAGTGAGACCCTGTCTCTAAATAAAATTCAAAATAAGGCTGGCGATGTGGTTCAGTAGTGGAGTAAGTATCCCTCAGTTCAATCCCCAGCCCCCAGTATCTCCCCCCACAAAAAAGTGTATTGTTCAATTGCTATGTGTTTATGTAATTTCTGTACATTTTCTTTTTCTCTCTTTCTTCTTTCTTTCTTTCTTTCTTTCTTTCTTTCTTTCTTTTTCTTTTTCTTTTGGTGTTGTTTGCTACATTATTCCATTACAATCTGATAAAATGCAAGGAATTATATCATCTTTTTTAAATTTTCAAAGCGTTGCTCTGGGTCCTACAGTATGGTTTATTCTGGAGAAAGTTCCATGAGATGCTGTGAATAAAGCATATTTAGCAGTTGTTGCATGAAATATTCTATAGATGTCTATTAAGTCCATTTGATTCATAATATTTTTCAGGTGCAAAGAATCTTTTCCTAGTTTATGTCCAGATGACCTCGCTAGTGAGAGGTTGTTGGGGACCACAAATCAGGTCAAATGGCGCCTGGCAATTTGCCAGGAGGAGTGGTTTGTGAGGCAACGCCACCCACCTAGCCATTAAGATGGTGGAGATTCCTTATTGGCTGATTGCCGTAACTGGATGATGCTAATTGAGTCAAGCCGTGTGTAACCAGTTAGGTATATATACCTCTGCTGTTTTGCAATAAAGCAGCTCCTGCTACCTTGAGTGCCCGCTACCTTGAGTTCCCGCTCAGTTCCTGCTGAGTTGCTCCCCAATAAAGTAGTTCCCGCTTCAACCTTCAAGTTGCTTGTCACCTCCCAGTTATTCTGCCCAGCAGGACTTCGGCAAGAGGTGTGTTGAAATCACCCAGTATTAGGTTCTTTTTGAGATTTCAATTTAAGTGGCATATTTTAATATAGTTAGTCACACCCATGATTGGTGCATAAATATTCATTATTTTATATCTTTTTGTTGGATTGTTCCTTCACTAGTGTAAAGTGAAATTCTTGTCTCTACTGATTGATTTTGGTTGGAAGTCTGTCTTGTCAGATTTGAGAGTAGCTATTCTGCTGTTTTCAGGCTCCATTCACACCGTATATCAATTTCCATCCTTTCACTTTCGCCTGTAAGGTGTAATGCTTGCAAACAACCTATATTTGGGTCTTGTTTTTTAAATTAATTTTGTTGGTTTGATCTTTTAATTGGAGAGCGTAGACTATTTACATTCAATGTTATTAAAGAGAGATGTTTAGGAATTTCTGACATTATGATCTGTTTTTAATGATAATTTGGCCCTGTTTCTCATTTGCTTAGGCACTAAATTTGAGAGAAATTTGTTCATTTGTGAGTTCTGAGGTTTGTTTTTCTATTTCTTCTATATGGAATGTCTTTTTTTTTTTTTTTTTGTGGGGGGTCTTCCTGCTCTGAGATTCCATCTTCAGCATTATCTACTATACTAGAGACACTTTCAATTGAACATTTTATTTGATTTATTATGTCCTTCATTTTCATGATTTCTGTTTGGTTCTTTTTCAATATTTCTATCTCATTATTGAATTTCTCATTCATATCTTATTTTGAGTTCCTTAACTTATTTAGTTGTTTTCTGTGCTCTCTTGGATTCTTTTGAATTCTTTTATCTGATATTTTATCCACTTCAATATCTTTGTGGTGATGAATTATAAATTTTAGGAGATGTCATGTTACCTTTTTTTTTTAAAACATTTCTTGTTTTCTGGTGTTGGATTTTATGCATCTCTTGGGGGATATTTGTCTTCTACTTCTATGGGCCATTTTAGGGCATAGTCTTCATTTGCCAAAGTGTCTTAGAGTGGTCTAAATTGAGACCCCAAGTAGGGGTGACATCCATAGCTTTGTGTTAATTCTCTCTGTTTTTACTGTAGTAGTAGATATAAATAACTGGGATCTGGGGGCCCACCTCTAGACATTTTTACTTAGCCAGGTAATTAGTTTGTATTTTTGTCTTTTCTATTCTTTGTATCAAAGTATAGCTGAAGACGAGTGTCATTAATTTGTATGTGGAGCTAAGTGCATGGTATTTTATTTAAATGAGTAATAAAGTCTCTACCCTGTGATGCTGTAGTGCCCCTGTAGGTTCCCAGCACCTCAGAGAATAGGGGGAAACACACAATAGCAACAACTGATGCAAATACTATAGAGCATTAGAATAAATGCCTTGTTCCTACTATGTTATCTACAGTGTCACTTGCTACAAAACAAACAAACAAACAAACAAAAACCCCAGAAATGGTGTGGTCATCAATTGGCAACAGTAACAATAAGTAATCATAAACTAGAGCTGACACTGAAGCAAGCAACAGGTGTCAACAATGTTATCCACAGCAGAAACAATTGCAGTGGTATTAAAGGTGGGGCAGGAGTTATATAAACCAACTAGATCCAAAAAAATGTTAAAATATGGTTAATTATGAGAAAAAAAATGTTAGAGAAAGTTAGAAAAGTGTTTGAAATTTTGAACAGAGAGAATGTAAAAGAAATGTAGCAGGTGAGGATATAAGGAAGGAGAAAAACTGGAGAAACAAAGTAAAGAGAGAAAAAGAGATAACAGAGAATTTGGCTGTTACCAGGGAGAGAAAAGAGAGAAAGAAAATGGGAAACAAATGAAAATTACGCAAAACAACTAAAATTTACCAATCCAAAACCTTAACCTTCAAATATAAGGCAAGGAAAAATAATTATATTAAACAAATGCTAAAAGTGAGAAATAAAAAAGAAACAAATATGTATATATGTCCATGAACCAAACGGCACAGAAAGAACACAAACACACATGGAAAAATATTCTTAATCAAAAATGAAGGAATTGTTTTCACTGAAATTGTTCAAATAGTTGATAAGAACACATGGTCGCTGTCTATGCCTGACTGTCTTTCTTCTTGAGCTATGTACTGAGAGCCAGAGCAAGGGTGGATGTTGTTAATCCCTTCCTCCTTTTGTGTTGCTCTTCAAGCTACCAGTTGGAGTGGCCTAAGACTACAGCTGATCAAAAGAAGTCTAAGTTTCCCACCACTATGAGGTAGGACAGAGTGGGAGGTGCTGTCAGTTAGAGTTCTGTTTGCACAGACCAGATTCATGCACTCCCAGGGTGGGGTTGTGCAGAGTTCTATGAAGGAGTTCTGGGGATGGGGCTTATATCTAATCAGGTCTCAGGGGCTTTGTTGGGTGGTGTCTGCTGTGATAAGATTATATCCACATACCCCTAGGATCTGATAGCTACCCATCTGTCCAGTCTGGATCTCAGAAGATTCCCAAGAATTCTACTTGTGGAGCAGGGAAGCCAAACCTCCACGCACTCTGCAGCCCACAAAACAGCCTTCCCAGGCTTAGTCTCTGAGTATATTAACAGCCACCATTTTTAGATTCCTGACTCCCTTGAGCTGGTCATGTGAGCCACTAGCCTGTAAGGAGAAGGCAGTTGGACTGCCTTTTGCTTCTGATTTGAATCCCCCTGGGTAAAGTCATCTCTGTGCCTGTTTCACTCATATTTTGCTAGGTGCTCCCTAGACCACTTTTTTGGAATGGGATGGTAATATCTGCTATGATCTCGAGGCTCCTGCCCAGCATCTGCAGCTTGGCTGCCTCAAGATGGTCCTTGCCTCAGCTCTTTGCAGCCAATTGAGAAACAGCACTGTTTTCAAGCATCAGTGCACAGTGCCACCTCTGGATCCGCTAAATTCAGGCTGTTTTTTCTGATCTCAGATTTTTCCAGAACAAATCTGTCCATTGTGTTTTTCTCTGTGTTCTCCCTCCCCCTGTAGACACTGCTACCACTGCTGCTGGTGTAACCAGCTTGGCTTCAATGGACTCTTCTTTGTCTAATGTACCTAAATTTCTGAATCTCTAAGACACTCTGACTATCCAATAATGGATTTTTGTGAATCTCTCTTTCATCGACCTCACAGAGAAGCAGTATTTCTGCAGCTTGACTCTCAAGCCATGGAGAAACTAGGAATACAGGCGTCCTGTAATCCACCATCTTGAGTCCTCTATAATTTGAGCTGTAAATGAGCCACGTTGGTCTTTGCTTCTGACTCCTATCATTTGTTCAGTTGTGATGGTTTTACTTCTACACATCGAACACACTCCATAATATGTCGTCATTTTTTCCCCTTGTAATTGTCAATTATATCTTAAGGCGATAAGAAATGACATAGAACCCCCTTTCATATTTACTCCTACACTTACACCTTCTTTTTTACTTGCCATCATCTTCTTTCCACTGCGGAAGTTCCTCATTCCTTTTGTAGCCCATGTGCTGGCAATGAAGTTCTTTTTCAGCCCCTCCCCTGCACAAAAATCTTTCATTTACTCTTTTAGAATGACATTCATGCTGTGCAAAAAAAAAAAATGCCTTTGAAAGAAGCATTCATTGTACTTATATTCATTTATTATTGAATATTGTTATCTTAATTATTCATAACTATGGGGTACAGTGTGATTATTTGATGCATGTACGCAATGTACAATGATCACGTCAGAGTCCTTAGCATTTCTGTACCTCATAGATATGTGAAATTATTATGTGTACAAGAACTTCTGCTGACCTTGCTTAGTAAATGTCTTTGTTAGTGAAAAATAAATAGAAACATATAGTTTCATTTTGACTTTTCATAATGCACAAACTAAAACGGTTCTTAACTTGTGATAATAGGAGCAAATGTGACTCCATTTTGTTTTATGACTTTATCCTGTAAAACAACCATGCAAACTAGAAGAGTCATGACGGGGGCAAGATGTTCTTTTCCTTTTGCTATAGAGACCTTTAAGAACACGGAACTAACTAATGGGGCTCTGTTTCTGTAACTGGGGTGACTGGGCTAACTGTGATTGGTTAGGCTTCCCACCACTTGACTGCACTGTCCCGCTTCTGTAACCTGGCTTACTTGCATTGGCTGGACCCCCGAACATCCCTTTTGTGGTTTTCAGGCTTTTAAGGAGTGCCCTTGCAATTGTTTGGGGCTGATCAGGGGAACAGCTTTATGTCCTGGTCAGGTGTGCCTCAATAAAGGCTTGATTCGATTATACGTGAGTGGTCTGGAAGTCAGCTTATGAAACCCTGGGACGAAGCTTTAACTATAACAACTAAAACAGCAGATGTATTATCAAGCAATGGAACACGGCCATTCAATTAGATAAAGAGAGAAGTAAAGGAAAGATAACTTAATGGAAGAGGGAAGAGAGAACTCAGAACACTGAATAATCAGAAGTTGTGCAAGATTTAAGAATTGCTGTAGGAAATCAGATAAGTAAACAGTTCAAAAGGTTAGAGGAAAACAATCAGAGTGGCAGCTTGGTTGAGTGACGTTGGAGGTGGGGCAGTTCTGGGCAAAACTCCACAGCAGTGAAGCATGAGTAAATATCCAGGAGCTTGCAGGTCAGGATGTCACAGGGACACCTGGACATGCAAAGATGACAACAGTCCCGGCTGGTGAAGAGGAACGCTGCTGATCAAGTCCCTGGGTCTTTGTAAAATGAAGAGTAGTGACAAAGAGGTCATTATCGAATGTTTTGGGAGGGAAGAGAGTGCTATGGTTGTTGTAGCAATCACATCTCTGTTCTCATTTTGCTTTGTTCAAAAAATATACATGAGTAAAGAGACAATTTGACCAGTGCCCATCAGTTCCTAGGAGGTCCCTAAAGGCGAGAAGAATAGTTGGCTCTTAGTAGCAACTATATTTGAATGATGATACTTGAATTTTCTCTGAACCTGCAAAATGGGGTATTGAAAGCGAATTTTTTTTTTCGGTTTGAAAAACAAAGAAATGAGGAATTTACTTCATAGTGAAATATAATATTGTGCATATGTTATATGTATATGTTACATATGTGTGTATATATGTGAGCATATATGCATGTACATATATACATGTGTAGTGCATACACTCATACACATGCACAAATCTATACTTGTAGGTGAGTTTACACGTTATCAATAGATGTGTCAGAAACACATTAGGACATTTGTTTTCTTTATTAGATCTTGAGATTTTACTGCAAGCACTATAAAATCAAATTAATTTTGAACGCTTTTAAAAACAAAAATAAAATTTACACGTTGATTATATTTTCATTGACACGTATGCCTGACAGTCCATAGGGTGACCAGCATCCCATCCCCTCCTGTTCAAGTTCTTGAGTAATGCCTTCCTTCACAGAGTGGGCAGGACCTTGATGGACTCCAGCCAATGGGATATGGAGAAGGTGTTAGGCTGTCACTTCCATGACTGCATTATATGCATAAGACTCTGTCTTGCTGGAAGACCTCTCTAGAAACTCGCTCCTCCTGCCTGGATTTGAAGAAGTAATTGGCCACATTGGGAAGCCTGTGTGGCAAGGCACTGAGGCTCCTATCTGCTTATAATTACTGCCCTGTTAATCCATTCAAATGGATTAATCCACAGATTAGGTCACAGCTCTCATGATTTAATCACTTTAGTTCTGAATATTTTTTCAATGTCTCACACATGAGCGTTTGAAAGGCCCTACATATCTGAAGCATAATACCCAGCTAAACTGTGTTCAGACTCCTGACCCACGTACACTGCAAGATTATAATTGTGTCCTGTTTTCAGATGTTGAGTCTGTGATAAATTCTTAAGCTGCATTAGATTATGAACACACAACTGAAATGTGATTTGAAGATTT
This sequence comes from Callospermophilus lateralis, assembly GCF_048772815.1. Taxonomy (NCBI): domain Eukaryota; kingdom Metazoa; phylum Chordata; class Mammalia; order Rodentia; family Sciuridae; genus Callospermophilus; species Callospermophilus lateralis. Next base: position 13,000,175 of record NC_135320.1, read on the forward strand.
CAAAATGTGGATTCCCCTATTTGTTATTTTGAACAGAGTTGTAATAGAGGCAAACATTTGGGTACATTTGAATTTCATATCATCGCGATTTTTTTCTTTTATTGTCAGTTTATTTACTCATTAATTATCAACAAAAATAAGTTTTTCCTTACATCACAAAGTGCTTAAGGTAATGACTGTAAACTAATCATTGCTGACATAGAGCTACATTTTAATTTATTAGAAAGTGGTTTGGGGAGGATACATCTATTCAGGATATTATTACCCAATTTTTCATTGGTGTATGCAGCTTTTTTGGTCTTTCAAAAACTTTATTAAGGTCTATTTTATAAATCATAAAATTAGTTCATTAAACAATGTACAACTCAGTAGTCAAGCATAGAGGCACACACACCTGTCATCCCAGCTACTCAGGAGGCTGAGGCAGGAAGATTACAAGGTCAAGATTCGTCTTAGCAATTTAGCAAAATCCTGTCTCAAAATGAAAAATATAAAAAGGACTGGTGATGTAACTCAGTGGTAGAATTGCCCCCAGGTTCAATCCCTGATGCTGCAAATAAATACAAAATGTATAACTCAGTGACATTTAGTAACTATCCTGATGGCTCAAACCAACATCATAAGCCACTTTTAGAATATTCCCATTTCTTTATGATCACTCATGTTCATTTGTAACCTCTGTTATGATTACAGATCAGCCCTAGTCAACCACTAATCTACTTTCTATCTCTGTTGATTTTCCTTTCATGAATATTTCATATAAACAAAATTATACTGTATGTTAGCTATTACATCTGGCTTCTTTTACTTTATAAAAAATGTTTTTTAGGTTCATCAGTCTCATAGCTTGTATCAGTACTTTATTCCTTTTTATTGCCAAGTAATATTTCATGGTAAGGATATAACACATTTTATCCAGCCATTTTATTACTGGTATACTAAAGGAGAAAGTTGAGATTTTTTTTTTATTTCTTCATGTTCCTACCTATTTTTTTTTATTGGTTGTTCAAAACATTACAAAGCTCATGACATATCATCTTTCATACATTTGATTCAAGTGGGTTATGAACTCCCATTTTTACCCCAAATACAAGTTGCAGAATCACATCGGTTACACGTGAGATCATTCTTCTCTTCTAATATGGGCATATAAGCTAGGTTAGAGAAACTAAGCTCAGCTTCAGCTGTATGCAATAAACATTAATGTGCTAAATTTTATGTTCATCCAGATCAAAATTCTTTTTAATTTTTGCTACCCATCTGTTGTTTAGAAATATATTATTTGATTCCCAAATATTTAGGGTTTCCCAATTTGCATTCTGTTATTGATTTCTAATTTAACTCCATTTTGGTCAGAGATTAGACTTTATATGATTATTAAGACTCTTCTTGTGATTTTTAATAAGTATACTGATGGCTCACACCTGTGAACTGGGGAAGAATCTATGTGCTCTTGAGAACAAGACATTTTTGCTGGCATTGGAGGGAGTTCAAGCTGGATCATGGTGTTCTTGTATTTTTGTCAGCTGCTACTTTTCCTGTGTATGGCCCATAGTTTCCTGTTCCATTATGTGTCTTAATTTTTTTTTGGTGAAAACTGGGCACTTTTGGTAATAAAATGTGGACATTCTAGAGATCAGATTCCAATCCCTCTCTAACCTTCTAAAAGAATTTGTGTTTTTTCAGTTTTGCTATTATAATATTTCTTTGCTGACCTAGAGTACGTCTATAAAGTCTATATTCCCTGTTGTGTATAACCTCTGAAGACTCTTGTTCAGTTGTTTTATTTATAAAGAAAATTTCACTTTTGATTACCATGTATTAACCATAAGTAGCAATGGGGTTCGGAAATTCCAATACATACATACTGCATTTGCTCATCACATGTAACCTCCCTTTTCTATCCTTTTCAACTCTAATAATCACTGTTGTACATTTGGTTTGGCATTTTTAGTTTCCACATGAGAGAGAACATACAATGCGTGTATGTCTGTATCTGGCTTCTTTCATTTAACATGATCTTATCCACTTTCACTGATTTTGCTGTAAATGATCAGATTTAATTTTTCTTTATGGCCAAGTAATACTCCATAGTGTATATATACTCATTTTATTTACCCATTCATCAATTGGATGGGCATGTTGGCTGATATCATATTATAGTTATGGTGAATAACTATGAATAATAATAAACATGGACATGCTTATATATTCCTTAGATACCTTGGATCCCCAGATCTTATTTTCCGAAGGGTTGGGTGTTTACACATGTGCGTAATGCACCTGGCCATGTGTGGAAGTGTTGAACACACCTTTGACAACCAGATATTTGGCAGTTCCAATTTAACTTCTGCTTCTTATTTGTACAGAGTTTTCAGTTTAACCAAAAGGGAATGGGAACCTCTGAGGTTTTTCCTGCACATGCATGCTGCTTTGAGATTCCCAGGACTACTAGAGGTTTTTGTTTTTTTTTTTCTTTCTTTCTTTGGTGCCTGGGATTGAACCAGGAGTGCTTAACCACTGAGCCACATCTCCAGCCCACTTTTTTTTTTTTTTTTTGAGTTAGGGTTTTGCTAGGTTGCTTAGGGCCTTGCTAAGTTGCCCAGGCTGGTTTCAAACTTGCAATCCCCCTGTGTCAGCCCCCAGAGCCACTGGAATTAAAGGCACGCGCACTACCACACCCGGTATATCAGAAGTTTTCAAAGCTCCCTTTGAACACCTCCAGAGTAACCTTTGGATTTTTTGGTCATTCTCTTGTTTGCCTTATACAGCTGCCATGTTAAATAATTTCAGCAGCTTATTTTCAATAATTTCCTCCTGGATAGAGCTTTTCAGGAAGGGAGTTCTGAGTCAAATCAAATGAGAACTCCCGGTGAAAGTGGCTTTTCTAGAAGGTTGCAAGACAGGTCAGGGAGGGGCCAGGCTCTCCGGTGGGGATGAAGAGCAGCCCAAGGCTGGACTATGCTTCCTGTGCTACCAGGGTGCTGAGGGGGAAAACAGCTAAAATACCCTAAACCCCACTAGTTCTTATTGAGGTTCACTAGTTTTTCTCAAATACTATATCTTGAAATTGTTTACACCTCTGATTAATTTCCAGGGCAATGTAAAGCTTGATTTTGTTAAACTTGTTAGTGATTCCATTACTTTTATATGGGAGCACATTTGTAGAAATCTTTACCCCTCCACTCTGGAAGTCCTGTCCACATGCAGATTTTAAAAGCAATCTCATGAACATGGTAAATCTTCAGCCTTTTTCCTCATCAGCATATTTAAAATGTGTAAAGTTCTGCCAAGCATTCTCTATCACCTTTAGGATCCACACAGGCTTAAAAATGAAAGTCACTGCTAGAAAACCACAGAACAGAAACTTCGAATAACCCTAACAATAGGAGATTAACTTCCTTTAATATTGGACAAATAAATCCGTTTTGCATCATCCTAATGGAAGACACGAAGGAGAATAAAAATAAGTCGAGCATGAAGTAAAAAATAAAATGGAGCAGTTATAGGATACATTGACTGTCAAGAAAATAAATCAATAAGAACTAGTTATGAGAAATAAAGAAGAACCCCCTCAAGCTAATGTGTGACGTCAGATTACAGATTCACTGAAAATGAAATAAAAAGAAATAAAAGAAATCAAAAGAGGATGGAAAATTGAAGTAGAGTTATTGGAAATTCAAAAGAATAATAATCATGAAATATAACAGAAAGATGGAAAGAAGATAATTTAAAGTATATTCTTTTTAGAAAGGAAATACTCTGGATTTGAATCAAAAGGAAAAAAGAGGAAGAAAAAATGCTTTTTCATAGCACCAAAAATGGATTTCAGGGTTCAGGCTAACTTCCCGTGAACGGGGACCCCAACTTCATCATCTGTCATTCTTTCCCTTTCTTCCTAAGATGAACTATGAGTGTGATCAATGAATCACTAAATATTTGAAATCCTAAAAGGTAAATATCACAAACACAATGCTTTTGGGTGTCTGTGAGATCATATATCTTAAACTCCTCCCAAATCTACCCCATGTCACCAGAGTTTGTCGTAGGGGTTTAAGCTCCATAAACCAATGGTCACACACAAGCACATCACATGAAAGTTCAAGGTCACCTCTGCTGTTGTGTGCATATTATCCCGCATCGGCACAGCAGGTCAGAGCTCACAAGAGGCACAGGAAACACCTGGAGAAGCAGTCTTGCTTGGCTGTCTCTCCTCATTCAAGAGGGGAAGCTACAGGCTTCTCGGAACATCTAGAGTTATACAGGAGCACAGTATGGTGTTAAATTCCAAATACTGTGTCATACAGTGGTGACTCTATTCTCCTGGGTAGGAGAGGTTCACAGATAATGATCAAGTTGTTTGGCTGCTAGTGTGAACACTAATGCTGAAGAAGTAGATACTATTTTACAATAACTAAGGAGCTTCAGGTACAGTCATTTCAGGGCAGTCACCTGAATGCAGTAGAGCATGTCATAATCCAATTCATCTTGCTATTTGGACTCTTGGCAGCTCATTTCACATGCAGTCAAGCATTTTCCCCAAGAACAAGAAGGAAATTACCTTGCTAGCTGTTATAGTGGTGATTCTTCGGTGTAAGCAGTAATAATACAATTGCTCACAGGCCTCTCCTGGGATACTAATGAAGTTAATTGGCCCATGGGCATGTAAAATACAGTAAGGAAGGAATTTTAGTTTCTAAGTGTGTTTTCTGCAAGTGGTTAGATTTTCACTCTTTCCTCCCAGATTTTGTAGCGTTTTGAACATCTTTACTTAATGACGAATGACTTGTGACTTTGATGCAGCAGGAATAGGAGCCATTTATTGTAGGATAGGAGTGGTATTTAAACATTTTACACAGCTTATCTAATTAGCATAAAATAGATACAGCAGTCAACCAATCAGGAATCTTCACACTTAATGGCTCGCTTTTGTTACTTCACAAACCACTCCCTCTGGCATTTTGCCAGGCGCCATCCAGACTTGTTTACAGACCTTAACAGAGAACAGATTGTACTCATTGTTGGACAGCTCAGTGCTGTGCTCCATCACAGCCTTCATGCAGGTGACCCCTTCATTGTAACGCTCAGCCTGTTTGGCCAGCTGGGCCATCTGAGTGTGGGGGCCAGGGATGAAGGTGAGGTGAGAGAGTGCAAGCATCGACGGGTATCCTGAGTCGTCCTCTAGAGCTTCTCCTCTCTGTGGCCGCAACACAAGTCCCCATAAAATCATTTGGAGTTTTCAAGGGAATCGCTGTTTTTCTAAAGCACTCCACCTGATGCTTTTTAAAACTTTCATCAAAGCACCTACAGTTGATTCGTTCAATCTCTTTCCTGCACCCCAGACCTCTTCTTCCTCTCTGAGCTTTGGAGGGTCAGCCATGTGGCCCACATTTTCTAGCCCACTGCCTGACTACCTGAGTGGGTAGGATGCTGTCCGCAGGAGACACCAGAGGAGAAAGGTCAGAATGTCCTCTCCTCTCTTTCCCTGAATCACTTCCTACCTCCTGCCTTTGCTCCCTCAGCTCAAATTTCAGCTCCCATTGATTTTCAGAATTTCTGTCCCTTCTCCTTTCTCTAGCGACCTGAGGGTGGAGACAGTTTCCTGATCTTGCAAGTCCCTCCATGCTTCATTGTCCCCTTCGGGCTTCCTTTACTGTCTCCTTCTTCAATTCTGACGGGTCCCCACTGTGAAGGTCTGCATTGGAGGTAAAATCTCTTTGGGCTGAGACTCTATTATGGTTTGCATGTGAGGTGTCCCCTAAAAACTCATGTGTAAGACCACGCAAGAAGGTTTAGAGGAGAAACGATTGGGTTATAAAAGCCTTAACCCAATCAGCGAATTAAACCCCAAGGGGATTAACTAAGTGGTAACTGAAGCCAGGGACAGTGTGTGGCTGGAGGAAGTGGGCATGGGGGGTCTGCCTGTGGGGCATGTATTTTGTATCTGGTGAGTGGAGTCTCTCTGCTTCCTGATCATCACAGTGAGTCACTTCCCTCTGCCACACTATTTCACCATGATGCTTTGCCTCACCTTAAGCCCCCCGAGGAATGGAGCTGGCTGTCTGTGGGCTGAGACCTCTGAAACCTGTGAGCCCTCAAATAAACTTTTCCTCCTCTAAAATTTTTCTCCTCGGGTTTTTTAGTCACAGCAGCGAAAAACCTGACTAAAACAGACCCTGATCTATATTATTCATTCACACGTCTATTTCTTTCTTTCTAAGTAAAAGATTCTGGAAAGCCAGAGAATTAAATTTCATTCAGAGTAGACTAGATCAGACCTCACTTTTTTTTTTTTTAAAAAAGTTAAATTGAAAAACCCACTAGTTATCACTAACTTAAAACGCAGGTTTATTTCTTGCGCATGGGAAATGTTCATGTTGAGGCTGTGCCTGGTGGGGTGGTCTCTCTGTTCCTTATGGGCACTCAGGATTCTAGTTTCCATGGTGGGAAAAATAGGGATGTGAGCTCCCAGGAGCCATCTGGGGTAACTACACCCTGGTCTGCAAGTGGCATGTACCTATGGTCCGCCTAACTACTGTCCATCAACTAGTCATATGATCTCACCTGACCAAAAGAGGGCAGGAAGTTAAACACTATCGGTACCCCTGAGAGCTCAAAATAATTTGGCAAATAGCATTGACTTTAACTATTTATCCTTCTGTTACACATACTCAGCTCCTCGTCCTCCCCAAAGGCAAGACAGTCTCCACTGCTCCTACAGGGACAGCCGGAGGACCCCATCATGGAAGGCATTCTGCCCCAGGTCCAGGCCATCTGCAGACTGCCTAGAGGCCTTATAACAAGACCTCTACCTTGGTCTGCAACGGTGATCTGCCCCTTCAATCTCCTGATGCACAATGGTGGCAAAGTGTCCAAAACCAAAATAATACCAACCAAACAAAAAAGAAGCAAAACAGACCACAAACACTCATCCCACTTGTATAAGGAAACCATGAAGGACATTTTTCATGGTTTCATTTCTGGATGTTCATCAGGCTGACAGTTTAAGCACCCCCACCCAGGAAGTAGAATTGCTCCTTGACCCGGCTCTGAGTTTTCTTCTTGAAATGCACTGATCTCAGGTCCAGATCCAACCCTGGGATACTCTACCTTTTCCATATGTTTCCTGGCTACATCAAACACTGGACATGTTCACTTCCAGGTAAGTGAGTAGCTTCGTGATCTCCTTCTTGCTCCTAGAAGATTATGAACATTTGCTTCCTTTAATTCTTAAAATAATCTCAGACTTTTATTTCTGCCTGGTGTTTTTTTTCCCCCATAGACTGTGGTGGCTTACAATGACATTGATTTCTCTAGTCTATGTGGCAATAATGGTACCTACCATTATTTTCTAGACACGCTTCTTAAATTTGTTACATTTATTATTTTCTGGGTTCATATATTTCCTTCATTCAACTTTAATCCTGCTTTTGGAAGCTCAGCCACACAATTCATCTTACTTCCCTGTTCATTTTGTCCACCAGATTTACTTGGTGCCAAAATTTTAATTGATTGTCGCTCTAAAAACCTCAGCCCATCCTATTATTGTAACAATGCATGTGGCTTCAGTGCTTGGGCATTTTCGTGAAAATGATGTTTGTAGATTGTTTCACAATCTGGATTTATCTGATGCTTCCGGTTAGCATCTTTGGCAGGAATACAACATAGGTAATTTGCAGTCTCTGATTGATTCAAATGAGGAGGTACATCACATCAATTTTTCTCATTCATGACACTAAGCTTGATCACTTGATGATCCTGTCACCATTTTAAAAACATTGTTTTCACTTTTTTTTTTTTTTGGTAAATAGTTTATAGGAGGTTCTTTGTTTAGGGAATCCTTTCTTGATTAAATGATACTAAGATATCCTGGAGGTGGTTTCACCTGAACCTTCATTACCAGGTGGCTGACTATAAGCTGACTGGTTCAGGAAGATCTGGCTGCAGGGTAGCTTTCTCACTTTCTGACAAGGTAGCCTGGTTGCATACCCCTGATGGGTTAGGATGCACCGAGAAGGCTGAAGTCCACAAATGCATTTCCAAGGCTCTGCTTTGGTCTGGTTTGTCACAATTTTATTGTTCAGAGAAAAATCACAGAGCCAAGCCCAGAATCAGGGCTTGTAGGAAGGTGTACTTCTCAAGGGTGTGGATACAGGTAGGGATTAACAGAAGTCGTGCTGTTCAGAGTCAGAGGTAAATACATATGTGATCTGGTGGGCAATTGCGAACTTCTCCTCTGTAGGGAACCGAATACTTTTCATTCCAATCAGGAATTTTTTAGAATATCTATTCTCTGGGGACTCCTCCAGAGTTTCTGTTCTTAACCTGTGGGATATTCCATCATTTTGATATTTGAGAAATGGTATGCCAATTTATTTTAAGATCGTATATCACTTAAACAAAATTGAGAGTATCTTTTCTTGAGGGTACCTGCCATTCATAGATTTTTCTTTATCTGTTAATAGGTTATTTTTTTTATCTGCAGTTCATTTTTCTATTGGATAATTAATTGGTCTTTACATTTTACGAATTCTCTTGAAATACAAGTTGTAAATATTTCTTCTTATTTTTATCAGTATTTTTTAAAACTTGATATAGGGTTTGAAAAATGTATTTGTTTGCTTGCCCATTTATTGTGGAAATCATTTTTATGTAATAAAAATTATAAATGTTTCCTTTTGCTTCAGATTTTTGAATAATAGTTAGGAAATTCTTTCCTATTCCCAAGTTACAGAGAAATTGGTTGGTATTTTCTGTTTGGCTTTTATTTTTATTTATTTATTTATTTATTTATTTATTTATTTATTTATTTTTTGTAGTTTCACTTTCCACATTTAAATATATGATCAACATGGAATTTTCTTGTTTAATGATTTTCTGGTTTAATAATTACATTCAATGATTAAATTTCTTTTTTCTTTATTAAATTTGCTCATATAGTTGTTTTAAATGTTTTTTTAAAAATTCAATTTCCCTCCACCAATAATTTTATTATAAAACAAGTTTAAAATATAACATGGACTTGGAGTATTTCTGAATTGTTTTTCCTGTTCCATTGGTTGATAAGTAAATACCAAACAGTTTTAAATATAGTTGGTCACATGGCGTGCATTTTTAGTGTCTGTTAGGACTGGTCACCTCATTTGCCTTGCTTTTCATTTGCAGGGTTTTCTTTCTTATAAATAGTAAGACCATATTTTAATTTATTATTTCATTTAAGCAACAATAGCCATGCGATATTTGGCTACCATGTGATAACCAATGCAAAGGGACAGACATCCATGAGATAAAATTTTTTCCCTGAAGGAATCCTCATAATCTAATGGGTAGATGACAACAGGAGGAATGAAGGGTATTTCTGAGATCTGTTGCACTGTGTGTGTATTATCAACCATGGTTAATAACACCATATTGTACCTTTCAAAATTTCTAAGGGAATAAATTCCAAATGTTCCCCTCAACAAAAATATTTGAGATGATTGACATGTTATTGAATGATTTAATTATTCCACATGTATTCACAAATCATAACACCACGTTGTACCCTATAAATACATACTATTGTAAATTGTCAACTTATAATACAATAAAAGTACAAAAAGAGGAATAGAGGAAGATATGTGCTTAAATAGTAGTGTTATCAAAATCTGGTGGGAGCATATATTGAAGAGGAACTGGCTACCCATAGAGTGAAAAATAACTTCACAGAAGGTTCCTTATAGTTTTGAAACAATACATCACAGTATGCTGAAAAATTTAGTTTCATAGTCTGTTAAATAAATACTTTGAAGAATATCATCATTATTCACATGACACAAAGTTTTTTCATCTTTTCTTTTTACTGTTTTTTTTTCCCAGTGAATATATAGTTTATTTACATCATGAATGTGTCATAGATTCCCTTTTTTTGGGGGGGGTGGTGTACTGAGGCTGAACTCAGAGGTGCCTAACCACCAAGGAACATTCTCAGCCCTTTTTAAATATTTTATTTAGAGATAGGGTCTTGCTGAGTTGCTGAGGGCTGGCTTTGAACTCGCGATTCTCCTGTCTCAACCTTCCAAATCACCGTGTCATAGATTCTTAAAAAAAAGGAGTGAAAAGGTATTGGAGGTCATTTATACTAACTTAATACACAGCGAATGAATTTGTCTACCAGAATCTTGAGAGATACTCATACTGCCACTTTTAATTAAATATTTCCAGGGCTTAAGGCATCACAATATCATATGAGAGATACTTCATTGCTGAACAATGAACAATTCTGTCTTACAGAGAACTCAAGGTTTAGATGGTCATCTAATAGCTCCAATACATGGCCAGGCAGGTGCTGTAATGAGGGAATCAGCCAATTCAAAAACATTAACTGGGGAAAATTATATATATATAATCATATATATTATATATATATAATAATTTTAAAGTCTTCAGAAATTGTCTTAAGGCATTATAGCATGTATTCAACAAATAGAAAATATTCAGCAAAATTACTAAATCTTTGTAAGGTCGGTAAGTCTTAAGTCACACTAGAGACTCAATACACTCTCTCTGTCTAGAGCTTAGTATGAGGGAAGATTCTTTGCATGTGTTCATAGTCAAGAAGTTACAGCTTGATCTCTTCATAACAATCGTTAAGAGTATGGTAACTCCTGAGGAGGTGTAGGTCACCAGCATTTCTCTCCTCATTCCCTGGGTCCAGATAAGTGTACCTGAGTGGTTAAGGATTCCTTTCCTAGCTTCTACTGATAGGGAGAAGGCTCTACTGATAGTTTGAGGCCAACCTTGGAAAATTAGAGAGACTCATTCTCAAAATAATTATAAAAAGAGTGGTACAGTTTGGGCAGCTGTCATTATCCAGCTCACTCATGGGGAATTGATTCCATGCTAAGAGAGGCAATTTGAGAGAACAGATGATATTATGCTACCCAGTGCCCTGCTTATAAAGATAGGATGCAATGAGAGAGAAGTGAGCCACTGTCTCCTATTCTCAAATATGAAATGACTTATAGATGTCACCAGGGAGAGATGCAGAGGTCTTTAGAGCAGAGAGTTCTGTAGTTTTTCCCAGAATAACCAACTAGGTTTGGAAGAAAGTGTGGGGTAAATTGAAGCCTAAAGACATTTTTGAAAACAATAGAGATTTTGGTGGTACACAATTAGAAAAAAAGAAAAAATGAACAGCTTTGAGTCCTCATGGCTCTAAATAAACTTTAAAAGACTGGCCTGAAACCTACCTCCAAGGCCAGGCATAATGACCTATCCTTGCAGTCCCAGCTACTTGGGAGGCAGACGTTGGAGGTTTGGAAGTTTGAGGCCAACCTGGGAAAATTAGAGAGATCCATTCTCCAAATAATTATAAAAAGAGTTTGGGATGTAAGTCATTGGTAAAGTGTTTGCCCACCATGTGCAAACCCCAGGCTCAATCCCCAGAACTACATTAAAAACAAAAACAAACAAAACAGATGAACAAACAGAAACTACCCATGAAAAAGGCCCAAATCAAATTGGATGTGACTATTGAAAAGAGGAATAAGTTAGAAGCAGCTAGTACAGGACAATAGGTTAGTATAAAATCAACAGGGGCAGTCAGTTTAACTGAGGACCATGGAGAAGAGACAAAGACCTTCTAAAACTACTGTAATCCCCGAGTGACAGGAAAACAAAAATAACATACAACTTAGAACACAAAAAAAACATATTCAACTCTATCAATACAAATATTGATCATGAATGGAATAAACAATGCAATCAAAAGAGTTTTCCAGACAGAGTAAAAGTTAATATCCTATTTTATGTTCTCTGTAGGAGACACATTTAGATTGAAACATACCAATTGTTTGAAATTAAAAAAGTAGAGAAAATATTTAATGCATAAAGCACTCATCAGAAAGAAGTGGTTTTCTGATCAAATCTTAGACAAAATAGATTTCAAAACGAAAAAATGCTAGAAATAAAATAAATTTTATCATGATACAACTGATCATTTATTTGGGGGAGATACTGAAATTATAAATGTATATGCACACACTAACAGATCTCCAAAATACACAAATCTACTATCAAAATGGCAGAGGAGAAACGGAAAATCCAGCAATAACAGTTGGAGACTTCAACATTGAAATTTCAGTAAAGAATTAAAAAAAAAAAAAAAGCAGAAAACCAACAGGCAAATGCAAGGCTTGAACACCACAATCAACAACTAGACTCAACAGGCATCTATCTGACATTCCACTTAACAATAGAGAAATACAAAAACTTTTGCAAATGAATATGGAATATTACCCAGGATAGACCTAATGTTAGGCCATCAATCAAGCTTTAATAAATTTGTAAAGGTCAAAATCATACTAAGTATTATATTCAATCAGAATGTAACAAAATGGTAGAAACATTACAATTAAAAAAATTCACAACTACGTGGAAATTTTACCACATACTCCTAGATAATCAAGATGTTAAAGAAGAAATCATAAAAAAATTTTAGGAAATACTTTGAGATGAATGAAAATTAAGACACAACGAACAAAAATTATGGGGTGCAGCTAACAGAGCTTACAAGAATTTTTTTTTGTACTGGAGATTGAACTAGGGGTACCTAACCACTGAGCAACATCCTCAGCCCTTTTATTTTGAGACAAGATCTCACTAAGTTGCTCAGGGCCTCACTGAATTGTTGAGGCTAGCTTTGAACTTGTGATCCTCCTGCCTCAGCCTCCCCAGTTGCTGAGATTACAAGCATGGGCCATCACACCCAGCTACAGGAACATTTATAGACTTTAATATCTTTCCTAAAAGAGGAGAAAGATTTCAAATAAACAAAATAATCTTCAAACTTCAGACAGGAGAACAAGAAAAGCAAACTAACAAACAAGCAGAAGAAAGTAAACAAGTATTGATTAGAATGGAAATAGCCAAAATAGAAGAGAGAATAACAATGAAATCAAATATTTGTTTGGTAAAGATCAACAAAATTGACATTAAGTAGACTGAAAAATAAAAAAAAATAAAGAGTACTATCAAAATACTAAAAGTAAACCTGAAAACAGGGACATTACTACTGACATTACACAAATGAAAATGATTAGAATGTGTATTGAGTTGACGTGAGTCCCTCAACAAAAGCATTGCTATCTTAACCTTTGGCGAAAATGATCTTATTTGAAAATCAGGGCTTTCCATCTGTAATTAAAATGAAGTTACACACACACACACACACACACACACACACACATAATAAATATGTGCATCTATCACCTGTCTATCTAAATTACATTATCAGGATGTGATCACTAATCCAATAGAATTGGATGATTTATGTATTTACAGGAAGAGGAAAGTACCGTGTAAAAACACCATAGACTAATAGAGATGGAGACTGCGGTGACATGGTCTTAAGCTAACACCAAGAATTAATGACAACCACCAGCAGCTCAAAAGAGGCAAGGAAAATTTATAGCAGTCTCAGAGGAAGCATAGTCCTGATGACATCTTCATTTAAAACTTCTAGCCCCCAGAAAAATAAATTTCTGTTTTTTAAGGCCATTCATACTTTGTGAACTCCTTGTTATAGAAGTTCTAGAAAACTAGTACATAAGGCAATAATGAAAATCTTGTTGCATGTTGAAATTAGATAATAGATGAGATGGAAAAATTCCTGAAATGACACGTTTCCAAACTGATTCAAGAAAAAATGGAGAATCTGAGTATTCTCTTTATAAGCAATATTATGGTGGTAGTGATTTGAAAACTTCTCCTGAAGAAAAGTTAAGGCCCCCTTGTCTTCATTGTTGAATTCTACCAAACATTTAAAAAGGAATGTCAATTCTTCAAAAACTCTTCCAAAAACAGAAGTGAGGGGCATGCTTACGAATGCATTCTACAAAGCCAATAGTACCCTAATTAAGGAAAAAAAAAAAAAAAAGCAAAGATGTCACCGAAAACGTAAACTACACAAGTTCTAAAAAATATAAATGCAAAATTATTCCACAAACTAGAAGAAAACCGAGTCTAGCAACATCTTAAAAAAGGATCTTCCTTTTTGACCAAGTGGGATTTATTTTAGGAATGCAAGGTTGGTTTAACACTAAAATTCATTTACTGTCATATACCATATTGAGAGAAAGAACAAAAACAATACGATCACCTCAACAGATACAGAAAAAAGCACTTGACAAAATCCAGCACCAAGAGACTAAAATATACCACAATTGAGGTGTGGAAGAAATCTTCCTCACCAGGATTTAAAAGTCATACAAAAATCCCCACAGCTAACATCATACTTGAATATTTTTTTTCCCAGAGTCTGGAGCACCACAGGGTGTTCACTCTCTCCACTGCTATTCAACATTGTGATGCAAATTCTAGCTAGGGAAATTAAGTAAGTAAGTGAAGTGAAAGGCTTTAGATTGGAAGGGAAGAAGTAAATATATCTCTGTTTTTAGATGACATAACCTTATCATTAAAAAAAATCCTAAGAAGTCCACTAACAAATGATTAGAACTAACAAACAAGGCTGCAGGGCATGAGAACAATATACAAATATTAAGTCCATTTTTAGATTCTGACAATGAAATATTTGAAAATAAAATTGGAAAATAATATTACTTACAATAGCATTAAATAATAAAATATTAGAAAATAAATTTATCAAAATACACAAAACTTTTTATCTGAAAATTTAAAGCATTATTAAAAAAATCAAAGCCTATAACTCAGAATATACTAAAAAAAATAATTAGTATGCCTTAAAATTGTTGAATTGTGTGCTGTGTGAGTTATAGTTCCATAAAGCTACTATATGAGATATATTTGTATACATATATGTCTATGTATATAAATATATACATATATATATTACCAATACAAAACATTTATTACCATAATTTGTTAGTAAAGAGATACTATATATAAATAAAAACACCTTTGAAATATGAATATATAAATATATTAAATTTATGGTGGAAATTTTTTATTTTTTATTATAAACTCATTGCTGAAAATTTGGAAAATATAGGCACTTTAAAAATGAGAATGACAACAATATTCTTTCATTTCTTTTCCTTTTTTCCTTACACTTTTCATAATGAACTAAGAATAAAGACTAGAAGAATTATTCTGGCTTCAGGGAGTCAAATTTCAAATCAGGTTTTCTTATATTAGTGAATTCAGGAACTAATGGAAAGAAATATTTGAAATTGAGGATATACTTTATACCACAGCTGCGTAAGCAATGCAAAAATTTATCAAGAAAATGGGCAGGTGACAGATATTTTACTAGTCCTTAAAGAATACGAATAGTTATGACAACAATAATAGCATCAGGCAATTTTTATCAATAATGTACTACATAATAAGTTCTCTGTTATAAACTCCACATATTATCTAGTCTAATTTCTATTTTAATACTGAGATGGTTTTATGTATAATATATATTTTACACACACACACACACGTTGAGACATATCTATGTATATGTGCCTAATCTTCCCCTTATTCCTGTTTGTTACATATCATTTCTAACCTTTGTTCCAATAGAATTACCTAATGCAATGGAAGTCAAAATTTACCTTGCATTGGGAAGCCAAAAGATTCTAATGTCAGTAAATCTATTTTTTTATATGTAAAATTTTTTATTTATATATGACAGTAGAATGCATTACAATTCTTATTACATATATAGAAGCACAATTTTTCATATCTCTGGTTGTATACACAGTATTTTCACATCAATTCGTATCTTTATTTATGTACTTTGGATAGTAATGATCATCACCTTCCACCATCATTAATTACCCCCTGTTGCCCCTCCCTTCCCCTCTAACCCCTCTGCCCTATCTAGAGTTTGTCTATTCCTCCCATGCTCCCACTCCCTATCCCACTATATTTTTCTATGAGCCAGTTGAAATGAGATTGAGTTTTCTAAACTATATTAAAAGCATTCTGTGTTTGGTATTACAGCTTATCTATATATCATGTTGATTTTTACAAATGGTGTCTTACATATGCAAAATTAACAAGGTTTATATGGTTAGCCGAAGCTTTCTGGAAAATAGAAATTAGCCACGTTTTCCCTTTATGCATATTAGGACTGAGAAATTGTGAAGTGTTACTCAAAACCTGGCAAAACCTCATGACACTTGTGGGTGGCATAGGATTTAAATCCAGAACCCAAAACCCAACTTTACAAGGTAAAATATGCAGAGACACATCATCAAAACCATGTTTCACAATAATAGTGAAATGGTCACAAAGAGAGCAATCAAGAGGCTGTATGACTACATCACCAACAGTTATCCCAGCACACCACCACTGCGTTGTTGCTTAACACCTGCCCTGTGCAAAAACTAATGCACCATTGCAATCCAGCAGATAAGCACATTCAGTCTAAGATAGCTGAACTAATGAGGGAGAGGGAGAAACTCAACTTGAGTGTAATGTTTTCTGTCTAGCATGTTCCCGTGTTGGTCTCTGATAAGTAACATCACAGTCGAAACAAGAAATTTCATTTAGCTTTGATGATGGATATGTTCTCTTTGAGAAAGCCATGGTTGTAACTCAACTATCTTTTCTCTTATTAGCTCCTCTTCTAAGTGATACGTATTCTAGCATTATCAGTTACATAAAAGAGAGGAGCAAAGGGAAAAAAAATATCTGTAAAGTCAAATCAGCAAGAATAGTTGAAAGACTGGAGAATCAAGAGGTTCGTACTTTTTTTTTTTTTATTGGTTGTTCAAAACATTACAGAGATCTTGACAAATCATATTTCATACATTAGATTCAAGTGGGTTATGAACTCCCATTTTTACCCCAAATACAGATTGCAGAATCACATCGGTTACACATACACATTTTTCCATAATGCCATATTAGTGACTGTTGTATTCTGCTACCTTTCCTATCCTCGACTCTCCCCCCTCCCCTCCCCTCCCATCTTCTCTCTCTGCCCCATCTACTGTAATTCATTTCTCTCCTTGTTTATTTTCCCATTCCCCTCACAATCTCTTATATGTAATTTTGTATAACAATGAGGATCTCCTTCCATTTCCATGCAATTTCCCTTTTCTCTCCCTTTCCCTCCCACCTCATGTCTCTGTTTAATGTTAATCTTATCCTCCTGCTCTTCCTCCCTGCTCTGTTCTTAGTTGCTGTCATTATATCAAAGAAGACATTTGGCATTTGTTTTTAGGGATTGGCTAGCTTCACTTAGCATAATCTGCTCTAGTGCCATCCATTTCCCTGAAAATTCCATGATTTTGTCATTTTTTAGTGCACAATTCACAATTGCTAAACTGTGGAACCAACCCAGATGCCCTTCAATAGATGAATGGATAAAAAAAAAATGTGGCATTTATACACCAAGAGGTCCGTACTTGAAGTCTGAGGTAGGGAGCAATTAAGCTCAAGGCTGTGGTTCTATGATCATGGGATCATGTCTGATGATTCAAGTTTTTCTCAGAAAAAATATCCCTAACAGCCACAATGGGAAAATAAACTTTGTTAAGTTCGCACATGTAAGACAGCATGTGTAAAAGTCTGTAAGATATAGAGAAAAACGGTAACACAAAACAGAACAATTTTTGTATAGTTTGGAAAATTCAACATAATTTTAATTGGTTGATTTAAAAATATATTTTGCTGATTTTAGGATCTTTTGGCTTTTCAATGCAAGGCATGTCTGGTCTTGCATTGTATCAGGTAGTTCTCATGAGACACAGGTTAGCAATATGTGTAATAAATAGGGATATGGGAAAGATTGGGCACAGATTGCAAAATATCAGGATAAATAAACAGGATTGTTAATAATAAAAGATCACTTAGAAAAATGGATTGTCCTATCACTTTTTTTTAACTTGGTGTGTTTTTTATAGAACTACAAACAAACATTAGGATTGTCTTTCTGTAGATCTACCTGTATCTGTCCATATGTCAATCTACTTTCCTTGCTAACTTCATAGATATTTAAAGTATAGATATAAATTACTTGGGACATATAACATATAACAAAAGATTCAGAATAGAATAATTATTATAGAAATTGAGGTTTTGAGTGAAGCTCTAACTAAGCATTTGTTTTATCTCATACTTAAAAAAATGAGGAAGAGTATTAATTAACCTTAATTATTAATTTTACTTTTTTAGGGCATAAAAGTATATATGTTTCTTTGAAACAATTTTTGGAAAGAGGAAAAAGCCTAAATTACATGTTTTTGCTGTCTTAGAAGGGGCATTTTCTGGGACTGCCCGCCTTTGAGTACAATTAATTTTTCATGAGGCTCTTGAGGTATGAAATTTAAAAAAAAAAATCTTGCTGGCAAAGCATACATTGTTTGTCTTATTATCTAAAATTGTTTTTGCACCAGCCAAATCTTGGTGTAAAGTTTTTCTTAGCTATATTTAATAAGAATTTATAATGATTCAGAGAAGGATTCAGTGTTCCTGGCATCAGGGATCCTACACTCTTGTAGAAGCATTGGACAAAGGAGCTCGCCACTCCATCCAAAGATTAATTATCTGGAAATCTTTGATAGGCCATATTCTAACATGTGAAAACATTGTAAGTTCTAGACACCTTTTAATATTTATGAGAGCTATGTGTTGCTTCTGTAGTTATAAGACTTTTAACATTTGTTATTTATCAAAGGGTGATAAAGTTTTTGTTTTATTTAAATCACTTTAGAACAATGTATAAGTGGAGAACAATAACACTCCCCTTAGATGAAAACGTGAGGTGACTGCTCACTTCAATACTGTACACACTGCTGAACACCAGCCTGCTAGTCTGTGGGATTCTAATTTGAAGCTCAGCAGAATTACTAACAACTGCATCTCAAGTGTTTGTGTTTCTCACCAAATGTTTAATCTGTGAGTGCCAGGCAGCATTCTGCTGAAAAATTGCAGTGCACAAGCAAATTTATCTTTGTCCTTTGTAAGAATAGGCAAAATGAATGGTGATAAGATTTCTTGTGCTCTATTTTATAAGCAAATTCAAAACTGTTTGGGACAATATGTAAGAACTAACTCAAGAGGAGATCCAGAGGCAAACATAAAAAAATATATAAATTGAACAGGTAATAGGACTCTCTAGTTCAGAAAGCCAATCATATTGTCCACATCCCCAGGAAAAAAAAAAAACAAAAAAACCAACCATCACTTTTGAAAACTATAGGGATTAAAAAAAAAGGTACTCTCCATTGTCAGGTGGTCAGCGAGTGGAGAAACATTTATTCAAGAAAATCTGCTAAATCTCAGCAAGACCAGATGGCTTGTGGCAGGTGATCTGCAGTCTATTCTCTCCAACCATCAGATCAAGATAATAGGAGGTCTATCCTGGTCAGTGCAACTCAGACACAGGGCTCCCTCCTCAAAAGGAACTGGGAGACCAGGGGCTCCTTTCCTTCACTCAGTCCCCGCTTACGGGGCAAAGGCTTTACCCTGGGCACTGATCAACCTCCACACCAGCAAATGCAAAGCCAAGAGGAACCAAGTCCATTGCCTTGCTCAGTGTTTTGCTCACAAAGATGAGTGTCACTCTGAGAGAAACGGGATCTGTCTTCACACTCCAGATTCAGAAGAGTTCATATATGTTTTGCCCAAGGGGAGAGGCAAGCAAGCTGAAAAAAGAGAGGGAGCTCTGAAGTTCTCCCCAGAGGGACCAAGTTAATTTGAAAAGTTTATGGGGAAGCTCCAGCCTACGGGTAATACTGAAAACAATAGGGATGTGGGAGGTCAGCAATTGAGAAGAGGCTGGTGGTTCTATAAGAGCTGCAAACTACACCATGACCAGTTAGTAGTTCACCAGAGAAAACCACAGAAAGAGACTGGGGAGAAGTATCCTGGGGAGAAGAAATGAGCTTCAAAATCTGGTCTGAAAACGACCACTGCAAAGAAACCTAAATTTAATTGGATCAGACTATGGAGCAATTGGTGCCCAGGGGCATCGTTGAAAACAATAGAGCCAGTGGCATCACTGAGCAGAGAAAAACAACTGGGTGGTACCACTTGAGGCAACCAAGTTAGAGAGCTCGGGGAGAGAGAGAGAGTCAAAGACAGCTCTGATGGAAGCATTGTTTTTCCAAGGGGCTCTGCCTGAGCCCAAGACCAAGCCTTCATAGTAGTGACAGAAGATACTGCACACTGGTGGACACAGAAGTCACTCCAACAGTCCTGCTGCGGCACTAACCAAATAATAAACTCAATGAGCAAGTAAAGAAATGCATCAACAAAATCCCCAAATAAACAAAGACAGTTTAAAAGAAAGCTATAGACAAATATCCCCTGTGCCTGTAGACACGCCATTCTCAAGAACATAAGAGAAAAATCACATCCAACGATATATAAAATATGTGCATTATGATCTAAGTGGGATTTATTCCAGGAATACATATTGGTTTAACGTCCCCAAATCAACAAATTACATAGACGATATCAACAGAACAAAAACGCCACATGATCATCTTTGTGGATGCCAAGATAAGCATCGGATAAAACCCAACAGTAATTAGGAGAGAAGGAAACTTCTTCAATCAGGTAAAGTGCTTCTATGAAAATCCTACAGATAATTCTTGTGAATACTGAGTCATTCATCCTGGTGAACCAATGGCAGGTGACTAATAGTTTTCCTTCTAAGACCATGATCAATACAAGAACTGAAAGTCTGCATTCTCATTGTCCAAAGTGGTTCTGACTCCTAGATCTGGATTTAGCAATCTCTGAAAGATGAGAGAAAAGAAGGGATTCTTACCTGATGGATTTGAAAATAGATTTTTCTAATAACATTAAAGAGCATTAACAAAGGAATCATTAAAAAAAAAAAACAACAGGAACATGGCTTATCCATTCAATAAGCCTGCCTTAGTTTAGGAAACCCAAAACATAACAAAGATTTGGGGGGTTGTGAGTGATTCTAGAAAGCTACCTTGTGCTTTTTCCCTGTCAATCTTCTATCCCTTGGTGGAGGCGACTATTATCACACAAATTAGTTTTCCCCGTTCATGAGCTTTCTCTAAGTGCAAGCACACACAATGTTCCCTTTTGAGCTTGACTTCTTTTACTCAGCAAATTACAGGAGATTCATCTATGTTATGATGCACATATCATCAGTTTTTTTCCTTTTTATTATTGTACAGTGTTCTGTTGTATGAATGCACCATAGTTTATTCATCCACCTATTGATGAATGTTTAGGTCATTCCTATGTTTTCTCAACTTTAAGATTATTTAATTTTTACTATAAAAATCTCTTTTTAAGTACATGAAGAATTTTGGCTATATGTGTATATATATATGGTGTGTGTATGTATAGTGTATATATGAGTGCTTCTATGTGTGCACTTGATGTGTGTGTGTGGTGTTTGTGTGGTTTGTATGGTGTGTATCTGTGTAAACTGAGTGTATGTGTATATGTGTGGTATATATATGTATGTACCAAGTGTGAGTGTGTTGTGCTTCCGTGTGCTGTGTGTGATGTGTGTGGTTTATGCATGTGGGTTTGTATGTGTGTAGCTGGAATGTGTGTATGTGCGTGAGGTGTATCTAATGTGTGTGTGGTGTGTGATGTAAGTAGAGACAGTTCCAGCGCCCCAGAGATTCCTTCCATTTCTCAACCCAGTCTATCCCAGCCTTTTCCCTACACCGTGGTGCAATTGCTGTTTTGAGTTCTATCATTATAGATTTTGCTTTTTCTTAGAATTTACCTCACTGGAGTCCTACAGTCTTGACTCTTTGAGTGTGTGGCTTTGGCTCATCATACTTTTTGAGATTCATACGTGTTGCTGCATGTTTGTTCCCATTTATTGCTAAGCAGTGTTTGGTTGTATGGCTATTTCACACATTTCCACCTCTTGATAGACATTTGGTCTGTTTCTAGCTTGGGACTGTTACAAATAACGCTGTTGTTAACATTTGAGTGTATATCTTTTTGTGGGCACGTGCATTTAGTTTTCCTGAATAGTAAGCCTGGCATCATACTATAGTGGGGTAGATGAAAACATGCGTTTAGTCCATTGGTCAATACAGAGGTTCAGTTGGAGAAGATAAAATCCCAGATATAAATTCAGATCATGAAATCAATTTTGAAATAAAATTTATAGTACAGATTATTCTAGTTACTTAGGAAAAGATGAGAGAATGGCATTGCAGTTGATGGAGTCAGTCACTGATGCCAATAAGTACAAATGATTTTGTTGACACAGGAGGTTGAACGTCCTTTAACCTGTCACATGTATTCGGAGGCATGGTGTCCAGGATGTGGCCTGTTAGCCATAATTCTAAGGACATTATTTACAGTTTTACCTCCTGTCTATGCACAAAATGTTGAAAGGGAACTTAGTAACTTAGCATGCCTCTAGCACTAAAAAAAGAGGAGGAGAATTATCTGAAAGTTTTGTTGGAAGAACTGGGAAATTTACATTAAAATATTTGGTACATATATTTAAATACTTTAAGAAGTATGAAAGGAAAATAAAATAAACAATGCTGTATAGATTTACAAATGCCAGTGTGGGAGAGTCTAGAATAACAGAAATCTTGGGTCAATGTGAAGAGTATATTTTCCCTAGAATTGTTAAAAATATGAGAGAGAGAAGGAGAAAGGAAGAGAGGGGGAAAGAGAATTTTCTGATTTCGGTAAACAATTTTTTTTTTCCATACTGACATCTTTATACCTGGAAAAATTCTCCTTTTGGAGACATTTCTTGTTAGCCTAGACATTTTTTTTTAGATTAACTAAACATCCTTTGCCACTAATTCAATTCCCAATTTAATTATTCCTTCCTCATAAATTGTCATTTGATAGAAATGGTTCTCTGGAAAGAAGTCATTGAAATTTCTTAATTAATTTGAGGCAGAAAACTAGAATTGGTAGAGGAGGCATTGTGAGCAACTCACTTCTCACAGATAACTGAATTTTAGGAAAGTCTTCAAAGTGCCGATGAGGGGATATAGAGGATGAGGTGTAAAGTGACTTCTCTGGGGTCACAAGGCAGAAGCGGGAGAGTGTCTATGTGGTTTCAGTCTGTTTGTCCCCTGACATCTTACTTTCCCAGCACCAGTGGATATAGACCATCAGGATGTCCTTAGTGAGCGACATGGATTCTTCTTGGAGTGTATTCTCAGCTTACTAGATTCTGTCAGGGTTTGTCTTCCTTCCCCAAAGACACATTCAGATGACGGTCATTAACACATTTGTTTCTGCAGTACATGAAATGACTCCCTTGTGACCTAAGATTGAAAACGTTTGTCCAGATGTCCAACTTCCCTCCACAGAAAGGCTGTCTGCCATATATTTCAATTACTGAACTTGACCAAGAAATTTCAACTTATATCCTATATTCTTCCCAATGGTAAAATACTTCTTTTCTTTTTCCAAGGAGAAGGCTCATTTATTTTGATATTAACAACTGTTTCTTTGGGATGAGGATTATATTATAAATGCAAATATACGCAGATAGGTGTTCTAAAAATTACGTCAGAGAATTAAAGCCATTTAATTTAAATCTGGCAAACTTAGCCTTTCCTAGTGATACTGATGCATTGTTGGCTTTGATGGCTCTTCAAGAGGATTGAAAGAATAATTAATTCTTTGTTCATGTATCCCACTGGAAGGAATATGAGTTTTGTGTAGAAAGAATGGGTTCCCCAAACTCTTTTTCAATTTATTTTCAGCTTATCACTTGAATGCATGATAGGGCTTTAACAAAATAAGCAAGCACTTGAGTTTCCGGCTTTGCTTTGAAACAATAAGTAAACTTCTAAGTAGGATCCTGTTGGAAGTTGCTTCTTCTGTGACTGAAGTCTCCTGAGTGTTTAATATAAAATAATCTGTCTTTCACAAAGAGCTGAGGAGTGCTTTATTTTAAAGTAATAGTTCCTGTTTTGAATTTTGGTCTATTTATTCTTTTCCTTTAATCTTTTGAGATATTAAGAAATTCTGAATTAATTGATTCCTATATTAAGCCACCTGATGATACCTTGTGCTCTGCATTCGTTATTTTTTATTTATTGGATGCTTTGTAAAAGCTAAAAAGTACTTCACCAGTTACATTTTCCCCTGATGTGAATATTTTTAATGGGATTTTAGGAAAAAATACTACCATCTATTATATTTATCATATTTGTAAATGACAATAAGCTTTAAAGTGTTTTCTTTTTAAGAATTGATACAATATTTTCACAAAATGTACAGAAATGGAAAACTGTGTGTATTGTTATTAGTGCTGTAACAGTTTGCTGAAACTTCCTTGTGATAATTTCAAAAAAAATTTTTACACAACTTTACACGTAGTTGTAATAATGTTGTCTGGGCAAGACTGCTCCACTCTTTTATTTAGGGTTGCATTCTAAGGAATTGTCTATGTAATTAATTATCAGGATTGGAAATTGTAAATAACTACAATGTATTCCATCCTAATACAAGGATCCTCAGGTGTTTTAACGGGCTTCTCTTTGTGGACATTTTTGTTGTTACGAATGATGAAGTTCAACGAAGAATTTTATAATTATGCCATTAGAAAGTGGAGACAAAATTTCTGTAAATAAAATTCTTAAGCCAAAGAGCATAAACCTTCCCATAGCTCATGACACCAATTTTGCCCCAATTCCAGATACTGAAAGTGAAGCTATTTAGGTTGAGATAGGCAGCGCAGGGATAAGTCCTCCAAACCAACAGATGGCCAACATGAAACGAGGTTCTTTTTACTGCCCATGTTTCTTTAGTTTGTGAAAGTTGTTACATCATGGCTTGAATTTTTGTTTACTTGGTTCCTGGAAAGAGGCAAGCCTTTGCTTCCATTTACTAAATTATGAGAATTATTTCTCAGTAATGACATGTCTGAGTGTGTCCTTTGCCCATTTGTGTTGGGCCCACCATTTCTTTTTTTAAATTTATTTTTTAGAAGTAGTTAAACACAATACCTTTATTTTGTTTATTTATTTTTATGTGGTGCTGAGGATGGAACCCAGGGCCTCGCACATGCTAGAGGAGAGCTCTATCACTGAGCCACAATCCCAGCCCCTGAGGGCCACCATTTCTTATTGACTTTCGTGAACTCCTCATAAAGAAAGCATTAACGTCTTTTTGGTAGCAATCTTTTTGAGAGCAAGAAGATGGTTGGTGGTAGATAGGTTGAACAATTAAATACACATGTTTTAAAACTTCTTAGTGTGGATTCAAATCTCAGTTTCAACATTGCGACTTTAGGTAAATCACCCAGTGATACAAGTGAAATCACAGTTGTCCCATGATAAAAGTATTATAGCAAAAATATAACATGATGCTTGCTATGTATATGAATTATGAGAAGTTAGAAGTTTAAAGAATTTCAGGAGCTCAAGGCCATCAGTTACCAATTGAATTAGGAACAGAGCTTAGGTTATCTCTGATCTCAGACCTGATAGTGTTGATTACCACACCATATTGTTTTATGTATCCTCATGGACAAAATGGAAATAATGAGTATAACAGATTCTTAGAATAAGATGCATGAGGTAACATGCATGATATTTCTGGAAAGGGTACATCACATGTTCACACAATGGCAACAATTTTTTTTTTTTTGTGTGTGTGTGTGTGTGTATGTATGTAGTCTATTGCTATGAATAGGATCTAAAGAAGATTAGAAAACACTTTTCCATAGGTCTTTCTTTAAGCATTTGAATTAAGTATTTGATCAAGGAAACACTTATTGAATGTTTGCTCCATGTCCTTCTCTGGAGACCCCTCATTCCTTCTTCTGACTCTTTCTTATTTTCACCCATCTGTCTTTCTCTCCCTATTCACTTTCTTCAATCCATACCCCTGCTTCTCACTGGTTTTGACTACAAACCAGCATCTCCACTCATTTTTTTCTCCCCAGTTTTAGGTCCATGCAGCCAACTTGCTATATGCCAGGTGGCCTTCCAACTCCCGGTGTCCCACATTGAATGAACCATGTGACTTTTACCCGCTTTGGTATTGCTTGAACTGCTCCATTGACAGACTTTTCCTGGTCTCTCAAGTGAGAAAACTCATTGACTCCTCCTTTTTCTTGATTTTATATTTAGGCACCAAAGGTGTGATTTTATTTCCTGTACTCACAGGTCAGGCCACTGCTAGATGTTAGATGATTAAAATCCTGTGTGCTTATTTTACTACTTCCTGTATCCCCTCCCCCAAGCCTAGTCCCAAGAACATAGATAAAAATACCTTCCAAAGATTTATAGGTGATTAGGTCCATCCTGCTTCATATGCTTCAAAGGTTTTCCTTTGTTTCTCAGGGCGAAGTACAAATGTCCTAGCATGCTTATAAGATATGTCCTTGTCCTTACTTATGTCTCAGAGTTCTTCACACACAACTCCCCTGTCTTCATCTGTGACAGAGATATGGAAGAACTCCACAAATAAATTCCATGAATATCCACTGCCCTTTCTTTCCTTTGGATTATTTCTGGTGATACTTTTCTGCTTGGACTATTCCATCTATTTCTCCATTCCTCCACTCCATTTTCACCCAACAAGTGTGCACAATATTTCCCTTCTATGCAATTTGTTTTCCATAGTTTCCCCCCCAAAAATTATTCACGATCAACGGCAGTCCAAAAATATTAACCTCTCACTAAGACCCATCATGTCACGATAGTCACATCCTCAGGACCAAGTCTTTAATGCATGGGCGTTCAGGGTCATTCCAGATACAAACCATAGCAAGTAATGATGGTGCAAATTAAGACATGCCAAAAAGAAGCCAAAGGAAACTCTTCAATAAAAAAGTGAAAGCACAATAAGCTATTTTAAGACAGAGCACTTTTAAGAATATTCACTAACTTTTATTTCAGTGTAGGGTAATGATTGTACTATTTTATGATTTATTGTTAATCTTTTACTTTGAGTATTTATGTATTGATTATCATAGGTGTGTATGTATAGGAAAAAGCAGTACATGTAGGATTTCAGACATCCACTGGGGTTTGGCAATGTACCCTCCACAGATATTGACAGAGTTATTCATTTGTTCCCATAACTAGAACAAATCCTTCTTGGTTTAAGAAACTATGGTGTTCCATCCTTGCATTTCCAGTACCTCTTCATTGTGTGGCATGCAGTATGGTATGAATCAATGTCCAATGCATGCATAATGAAGACAGCTAACGTGCAATTTTTGTTTGGAGTAGTGTCCCAAGAACCAGATAAGAAGAGTATACTGATTTCTTTGTGAGTAGCTTCTTCCTACACTTTAACTATGTTATTGAAAACTAATGTCAACCAAAATAATACATAGTAGATGTTAGTCCTGATAGTTTCAAATTAGAAGTAGGTATATGTGGTACCCAACTGGAACGCTTTAATACATTTTGAGCAGCTAGGTACCAGCCTTATGTTGGACTCCATCAGCACCCAAAGATAACCAAGATGGGTTCTCTGCTCTCTAAGGTTCTTAGTGGGAAACACAAACTGAAGGAACAGTGTAGAACAGAATGGAAAATATTTATTGATATCATAGAGTTCATAAACATACAGGTACATACATAGATATAGGTATATGGATATTCATTCTCCATGCCCTTTATTTTTTGATTCATTTCCACATTGTTTAGTCAAAGAAACAGAAGTGGGAAGCATGTTCACTGTGCTCTGGTAATCAACTTTTCTGAGTTTGGTGAGCAAACACACCCATGTAAACAACAGGTTACCTAAAGTGGGTTTAATACTTACAAGGACAAAAGAATCCTGGGATCCATTGTTAACTGGTCCCACAGAAAAACTTTCTGGGGTGGACAGAGAATCAACTGCACATGTCCCACTTCTAACATAGCTAAGTGGACTGAGGGGCAGCCCATCCTATGTTGTACACCCTAGGGCCATATGTCATTTGGGGCAAATCTTTGAAAGATATTTGCTTCTAAGGGTTAAAGGAACAACACAGGCAGCTTCTCCCTAATTCAAGAAATTACATTCCCTTGGAGGGATAGGAAAAGGCCCAGACCATCTCCACCAGTCCCACCCTACCTTAGGAGAATGCAGTCTCAGTACATGCAGCAGTTATTCTTGAGTGCTTCAAGCAAAAAAAAAAGGGGGAGTTTGGGCTTGTACAAGGCCACCTGGAAAGCAGTCATGCAATTAAAAGCAACTGTCTATGAAAAACTATGATGAAAATCTCACATTCCAACCAGTTTCCATGGAAACCAAACAAAGAAGAAGAAAAGATACATTATACATTCAACTGCTTTCAGGGACAATGACATAAATCCATAGTTTTGTATTTTATTTCAATTAGATTTCCAGTGTTTTGCATGTGAAAAGCAGTTGGGCCAGATACAGAGGTTGAAACATACTAGAATTTCTTCACTTGTAACCACCATTTGCTATGTTTATTCATTTGTGTAAGAATTATTTATCGAGTACAATTATTTGTTGTGCCAATTTTTGGAGGTGTATCCCCTGAGAACTATTGCTCAAAGAGAAGGAAGATACAGGGACTGAAGACTCTTGAATATTTACTCTCTGACTGGATAAGTTCTAGGAGGTCATCCCATTCTGTATAATATGTGTACTATATAAATTTTCTAATGATTCTGTAAATGTTATACATATTTAAGATGAAAAAAGTAAAAGTATGATTTGGAAAGTTTTGCCCAAGTTTATAGAAAAAAGCAAGTTAACCTAAGACTTCCAAATAGAGATAACAGTTTTTTAAAATTTCTTTCTCTCTCTCTCTTTCTTTCTTTCTTTTTCCTTTCTTCCTTCCTCCCCTCCCTCCCTCCCTCCCTTCCTTTCTTCCAATTATTCTGTAATCTTTTACAAAATATGCAGATTAAAACTCTATTTTGGCGAATGCATTTCTTCAAAATAGCAGAAATATTGTACATGTTGTTGATATATCTTATCATATTTTATAGTGTATAAATATTTTTAAATGTTTATAGATAAAATACATTAAATGAAAAATTAAAATATTTGAAACAGAAGCATATGAAATACTTGTAATTTAAGCTTTTCTAAAGAAAAATACTAAAATTAACTAAGTAAACATACTTTAAAATTTTTTTAAAAATGAAAGAATACATTGAAATTTGAAAGCTTCAATTATTGAAAAAGGAATGTGTTAAAAGACTGTCATTTACTTGAGAAATGGTGAAGAAATATGAGCTTCCCATGCCACTCTAGGTATGGCCACCAGAGGTCAGCATAGATCTTTAATCAATCTAAATCCACCAAAGGCTATGAGAACATGTTCCTATT
The DNA here is from genome assembly GCF_048772815.1 of Callospermophilus lateralis. Classification (NCBI taxonomy): domain Eukaryota; kingdom Metazoa; phylum Chordata; class Mammalia; order Rodentia; family Sciuridae; genus Callospermophilus; species Callospermophilus lateralis. The sequence goes on from NC_135320.1 coordinate 13,029,383, forward strand.
TCCTTAATCCAAACACCTATGCTGTGGCAAATGAAATCTTTAGAAGTTTTTTTTTATTATACCTATCAGAAACATATAACATTTGTGTATTTAACTTTTATTTTTAAGGTATAACAGTTATTTTTTTTTAAACTCGAATAATCTGTCTTTGGAAAAAATTTGGAAATGATAGCTTGAAATAAAAACCCTCTTCAATTTCTAAAAGCCAAAATTCACTTTAATCTGGCTTCCAGGATTTAAGAGTTGCCATGACTTACAATGACTGCATTTCCAACAGAGTATGCTCAGGTGAAAAAAACAGGGATATGAATTTCAATGTTTTATAATTTTTAGAAAACCAAGTATGCAGGGAGTTGAAGGAAAAAAAAAACAACTCAGAGGAAAAAAATCACTTTATTTTTAAATAATGAAGAAGGAAACAAAAATATATCAGATATTTGTGAGGAGATAATTCCAACATCAAATATCATATTTGCTGAAGCAAGTTAATGAAGTGACTAAAAGTCCAGATTATAATTTATTAGCAAGTTTACCGTTAGAGGAGGGTGGTGGTGAAAATATTATTTTAACATTACCTACGAGAGCTAGAGACACATGGGTTCTATCTGGACAGCTTTTTAAGCATAGATGTTGGTAATATTGCTGTGATCCACTTTTGAAACCCTTTGTGTGAAACAAAGTGGAAAACACTTTATCAAGTTACTGATAACCCAAGTGCATTGAAGTTCATATTTTTGCAAATTTCCTCATCAGTGACTTACACAACACGTTTTACAGATGAATAAACAAGCCTAGATTAATTATAAGCTTGAGGTCACATAGTTTATCCATGTTGTTTGGTCCCCAAGGAACAGCTATTGCAAAGGAATAAATCCTAAATCTTTGAATCCTTAATCAGCTATCTGTAATAGTGGCTGTTGGAACAGGAGCAATGTATGCATAGGAGATAAATTGTGTTATTAGCTTAGGGCTTCAGGATCAAACTTCTTTTTTCCTGTTCAACTAGGCTGATCATTATATTATTTGTATTTTGAGAAAGAAATCCCAAATCCCAATCCTATCAAGCCATGATGTGTGCTGCTGAATTTATTCCTAAGTCCATCACTGGGGATCCTGAAAAGTGGTTTTAATTTCCAACCTTGAAGGCCACTGAGGAGTTAGAGACAGGTAAGGATTCTGTCCCTGGGAAGATTGCTTTCCCCATTGAGGCCTCTGATTCCTTTGGGGAACACTGAGTTGAAATATCCACCCATTCTGGATGAATAAATGGGCTTGAATTAGTTCAATTGAGTTTCTTACGTGGAGCTGTCTTTCCGCAACTATTTCTCCTATTGGGTTAGATTCCAAATGAGTTTCTTAGACAAGGCCAATTTTATTGCCAGGCCATATGGAACAATATAATCAAACATTTTATGCTTATTCTCATAAGCATGTTCTGCAAAATTGCATATGCCCTGAAAAAGTGAGGAAAGGCACATCTTTATCTACAGAATTTTTTTTTTTTAAAAGAAGAAATCTCTTGCATCTGCATCCCCAGAGATAAATTAAGAACATTTGAATTCTAAAATATGCACAGGACTCTCAGTTCGCCCAGTTCCTCATTTGGCTTTGTGATCGCAAGATTTTTCACCCTGGAGTCTGACTGGGGCTGGAGACTCTACTTTAGCAACTGTCATCTGGGACTCTCTTCATTTACACCCTTATAATTTCCTCGGGTCACTCAGTCAATTCAAATGAGTGTGTTTGAACATGAGGCAGACGATTGTACCTGTGCCAGGAGCTAGGACTCAACAACAAACAGACACAGACATGCAAGCAACGCGTTACTCCTTCCTGATATATCTCCAAGTACCACTTTCCCAAGGTGCAGAGTTAGTAAGATTCTTAGGGAAACTATTTCATCAGCCACACATTCGGCAGACATAGAAGAAAAGTTAAATCTCCAACCATATATAACAAGTATTCCAGCAGCTCAGAATCTAAGCATCCTTCTGTAATAACAATACCCAGGAAAACCAGAAAGCCAACCAGCAGAAACCCCAAATAGAATTTCTGTTGAGAGCCACAGCTGGAGGGGCCCCAGCAAACTTCCAGCTGCCAGCTGATTGGTTCCTCTGTGGCGATGCTCATTGGGCTGTTTCCCTGCCCTTTCAGACCACGGAGCTGCTCATTGGGGGACTCTTTTGGCTCCGCTCACGAGACCCAGCCAATCGGCCTCAAGAGCAGGAGGAGTGGGGGGGTTGATAGCCTCGCAGGAAGCTGGTGGTGGCAGTTGGTCTCTGAGGGAATTCCTGAAGAGCTCTTTTGGTGCTGCGTGTGTTCTAAAAATAAAGTTTGTTTCTGCTTGACAAGTGGCTTGTGAATTGTGCCCAGCCAGACTGCGGCAAATTTCCTCTCAAACAAAGGAATACATTAATTCGTATCTGAGAGGTAGCCCAGCGTGGTCACCAGTGCATGAGCTCTGGAATGTGACAGGATGGGTTGAGTCTAGTATTGTTTCTTACCAGTTAGTTGCATGACTTTGCTCAAGTTCTTTCACCAGTCTGTCCTGAGATTCATCCAGCACTGTGGGGATAATAACATATCAAAATTTGAGGGTGTTCAAGTCTCCCATATAAAATAACACTGCATTTGCATATATCTTCTCACATCTTCCCATACATTAAATCCTCTCTAGATTACTTATAAAATCTAATACAATGTAAACACTGTGGAAATAATGCTATACTGTATTGTTTAAGAAATAATGTCAACAAAAAACCTGTATGTATTCAGTTAAGATCCAATTAAAAATACATTTTCCATGTGTGATTGATTGAATCTGTGGCTACAGAGAGCCAACTGAATCTGCCTCTTCAGATTGTGAAGAATAATCTCACCTAAAACGTTGAAGTCATTGGCTATTATGTAGCAGGTGTTTAATGGATATAAGCTGTTACAGTTAATAATTTTATTGCTGTTTTCAGTCATAGATCACATACTTGAAGAAGAGATGAAATAGAAGATATAAAAAGAACACTTTCAAATTTGTTTAGGTTACCAGTGAATCTAGTCCAGTGGTTCTGTAAAATTTAAAATTATCTCAAAGACAAAAATTCCCTAAATTAGCAAATTCTAACAAGTCCTTGACTAATGCCTGGTCTTCTATACTCAAAGAACAGCATCCAAAGGACTCCACTGTGCTGCCTATATTTGCCTTTAGAGTCCTTTAAACTGAATGTTCCCTCCAACCTGTGATTTTTTTTGCCCTGAAACCTTGCTTTCTCTGAGCTTGAACACAGTATGGGTAGCACCATATCTGTAGCAACAATCCTAAAATCTTTTCTTATGTCACACTCTATAAGGCAAGCTGGTACTTTCCTCAGATTCTTAACGTCTAAGTTTACAAATATTTAATCACTTATCCATTCATTCAACACACACACACACACACACACACAGAGACATACATACACAACACACACACACACACACACACACACACACACAACACACGTGCCGTGCCTAGTAATGGGTAAATTCTTGTGAATAAATTGGTGATCAAGGTCATTGTACCCAAGATCCTGATACCTGAAGTTGATGTCAAGGGCTACTAGTGAGCACACAAGATTGGTGAATGGTCAGCTTTGGGGGCAGGAAGTCAGGGAAGGCTTCCTGGAGGAAATGGTATTGCTACAGATGAGGCTGAAGGAGTGACTTAGAGTCATCTAGGCCAAAGGGGGACTGCAGGTTATTGAATATGAAGCATGAATGCTGGAGAATGAAATTCACCAAATTATGACATGCACATGTATGAATATGGCACAATGAGTTCCACTTTTATAATTATCTTCACCAATAAAAATTAAAAACCTGAGTGTGAGAAGATGTGGGCAGAGATGAACAACTCTAGGTGACAAGAGGGCTACAAGCACCCAATTCTGTCCTTGGATGATGATTTTGTTCTGAAATCGGCACCTCTGTCGGTCAGTTCTGTTCCTTTCAGAACACCTCCACTTGTTTGTGGGGTCTACCTGGCTCATCTCCGTGGACAAAGGACTGACTGGCATTGCTACCTGCAAAAGCCTTTCTTTTTCAGTTTACTTCCCACAGACTATTTATGGACAGTAAGAGTAAAATCAGATTCTTCTCTTTTTAAATAATTCTGTTCCTTACTTGAGTTCTGATGTGCCAGTTGCAAAGAAACTACATGCGTGCACTTGTACATAAAAATATGATTGCTCATAAAAGCAATCCCTGAGCCCTTCCCACTCACAGGAGGCAGCTGCCCCCATCTCATGGAATTAAAACAAATCAATGGACCTACCATAGTTTTTCTTAGACCTTGAAGATTTTTTGTTTTCTTCTAATGCACATGTGAAAGTTAGCCAGAGACTCCATAGCTCACTGTCACCTAATTCAGGTAGCAGGAGTTGACTGAAGTTCTGAAATTGAGTAATTCATAATAAGTGCTATTTTCTTGGGAAAAAATTTTTATATAAATTTATAGAATTCTATTTGTATTTTATAATTACCTCATTTCTAAACTTTCCAATGTTCTTCCCAAGAATGAATTGGCTCAGAAAAGTTCCGTGTGAGAAGACGTACAATACATTTCTTACATAGATCTTAAAAGATGAACCTCTTCAGATGTGTTAATGGAAACCCATTTTCTCCATCTACACGGAATAAACAAAGTTCATTTTTTAAGAGGCATCCTGTGGATTTCTTGGCCAGAACTTAGATAACTGGAATGCCTGATTGGATTAGCCACTTAGCCCAGTTGTTCCAGGTTTTTTTTTTAATTTTCTGTGTTTGAACTCGCTTATCTCAGTCATTCAATATGGAGCTACTCCAAAATCAGAATGTTTGAATTAATTTGAAATAAGGAATAACGGGTTGGTGAGCTTAGTGCCTATACTTTTATAAATAATTATATCATAAATATGAGTTCTTAGTAGTGAGATTTACTCTATCAGTAGAAAGTCGATGGAGAAAGATCTCTTAGACAGCAGAAAATTCCACAGTCTTTCTAAGTCAGACCATATCAGTGACCAATTACTTTGCTGACTCACAGGTGGACCCACTGCCAAAGGACAGAGGGCAATCCTTCTCTTCTCTGTTGATACAAATGTTCCCAGGTCGGTCTGGGATTTAGTCCACTAGTCAGCAACACATTAATCACAACTGCAGAGTATGAGCCCTGAAATATTTTTCTTGGTCTGTCCTGGTCACTGAACCCTGGCATTTCAAGAACCAGCTGTTTGGATTATTTAGAGTAAAGATGCATCTTCATCATTTCCAGATTCCAACTTTGGCTGCACCAAAGGATAAGCTTCAAAGGCATGAAAAGGCATAGACATTTCACCACACAATGGACTATTAACAAATAAACTCAAGATAATGTGTTACATCATCTAATTTTGAGTATAGAACTTGTAGATATGTATCATTCAGTGAAAGTAGATATTTTTAATCACAATAGAGGTACGACTTGTTTATGGAGACATGTGCATTGAATACATTTATAAAAACTTCCACTAGAAGATCACACACGGACATCAAGTCAGACGTTACTTGGGAGAAAAGAACATGGTTAAAAATGGTCATTTGTATTATGGGGTAACTTGTCCTAAATCCTGAATGAGAGACACAGTGTCTTTATTTTCTCTCTGCACAAAATCTTTCGAAATTTATGAATTTATTAATTATTTTCCCAACCTTATTGAGGGACAGTTGATAAAAGTGTGTATATTTGATGATTTGATATCTGGATACATTGTAAAATATTCAGCACAATCAAGCTAATTAATAATATATTCATAGCCTCACAAAACTACCTTTTCTTATTTTTGTGGTGAGAACACTCAAGATCTACCCTCCTGGAGATCAGCAAGATGGCTAAACAGAGGAACCTGGCTTTAAAGAAACAGGTGCAGAACTGCACATTGAGGTGACTGTGGCAGGACACTGAAATTCAACAGTAGAAAAATGGAAACCTTGTAAAATCCAGAGACTGAGACAGAAACTCAACAAGAGAAACAAAACATCTCAGCACCTGCCACCCCAGCTCCACAGCTAGGGGATGCTGGGTCTTCCCTCCACAGGAGTAAAAGTGAAAAAAGAGTCCGAGCAAACTACCAGCAAGTTATCATCGACTTGCAGCCTAAATAAATAAGGGGCCCGAAATCTGCATAGTTGTCTGACTTTGGGAATGCAACTCACTGATCTCCCAGCAAACCCCCAGGGTGCTGCAGCTGGGAGCCATCTTGAGAAGGCAACTATGGTATGAGAAGGGACTGCTCTAGGGGTCAGAAATCCCCAGAGTTCCATATCTGGGGCCCTGCAGTCATTCATTCCACTGCACTGGCCTCAAGGGCCCGACTTGGCTCTGTGGAGTGACGATCCCAATGAGAGTGCTACTTGGTTGGGAATACTGTTGTGATGTGAGGAGGCATGAAGGTCACCATCCTCAAGAACAAATGGGGTGAGAGCTGCCCTCTGAGATCACGGGCATGGTTACTTGTGAGTGGCCCAGGATGCTGGGACAGTGGGCAGTTCCCTGCAGGGTTTTTGACGTACCTCTCCCAGGGTTGTGCTCAGGTGCCTGTCACCAACACGGAGTTTCCATGGCTGCCCCGTGTGTGGAAGCATGTTGGAGCAGTCTCGGTCTGTGTTGCTGCTCCAGCTGTGGCCCGACTCCTAGGGCTCACAGCCTAAGAACATCTGGAGAGAAAGCTTGACCATTGCTGGCCACATTCTGCTCTTGCTTGTTCCTGCAAGTACCCCAGCTGGGAGGAATTTTACCTGGCTCCCGTCACAACCCACCTTCCCACTCCATCCCTGGTGGGTGCTAAGTCTGAACTGATGGGGGCAGGAGGGAGAAAGGCCTCTAGCTATTTCCCAGTCCTCATTGTCCCTGGGGAGGGGGTTCTTAGGTTTGACTAATGGGTGGACATGTCAACAGTAGCAGCAGAGAGAAGCAACACAACTTTTGCCCCCCCCCACCCCGCCCCATGTAGGCCCCCTGCACCGTTGTTCCTGCACCTTGTCTGACTGCACTGCTCACAGGACTGGGTATGAGTGCCATAGAGTGGGTGCTGAGTTGCACCTGCCTTTCCCCTTGAAGCGGCTGAAGCTGCATCAGTGTCTAATCAGAGGACCATGTTTCAGTCCCCTCACCTCTACTGCAGCATGCATTCAAGCAACAAGCAACAGAGCCAATGCCAGCATTATCTAAGGAAAACCCCTCCTCTGATTGGGGCCACCACTCCCATTGTGGGAGTTAGGACACAGGCTGCACCATACACTCTCTGCAGAATGTCCTTTGTGCACCTAACAAGAGTGCATGTTCTGCAATTGCCTGGAAAATTCTATATGGGTTCATTTGGTCTATAATATCATTCAAATCAACCATCTGTGTTGATTTTCTGTCCGGATGGCTTATCAACTATTATAAATGGGGTATTAAGGTCCCCTCTTATTTTTTTATGATTGTCAATTACTAGATCCGGATCGGTTAATATTTGCTTTACATATTTAGATGTTCTAATGCTGTGTGGCATATTTTTATAAGTGTCATGTGTTCTTGTTAAATTAACCCTATTACCATTATACAATGAATTTCTTTGCCTTCACAGACAGTTTTAGACTTGAAATCTGTCTTGACCTACGCATGTACAGTCAGTTACGCTTTCTTCAGTTTATGGTATCTGTGAGCTATCCTTTCCATCCCTTCATTTTCAGCCTGTGAGTCCTGAAATCTAAGGTAAGTCTCTCATAGACAGCATGTTGCTAGATCCTGTTTTCTTTGGACCCAACCAACCACTCGGATGCCTCTTGATTGACAAGTCTGATCCCTTAACACTTAAGGTAGTTCTTGAGGATACTACTACTACTTTTTTGTTGTTGTTGTTATGGTTTTCTGTCCATCTTGCAGTTGCCTTTATTATGTTTTTTATTTTTACTCGCACTGTCTTTCTTTATGATTTTATGATTTCATTTTGGTGAATTTCTTTGTTCTTTCTCTTTTTGTGTATCCATGGTTAGCTTTTTCTTTTAAGGTTAGCATGAGGGGTGCAGAAAATAGCTTGCAGTTTTACCTTCTAGTTTAAGTTAGGCTCAGCTTCAGTCTCATAGAGTATAACTAACTGCTCCCTTTACACTGTAATTTGTGTTCTTTTTTTTTTAAGTATTCTTTTTTTTTTTTTCCTTTTTTTTCATCTTGTAATTTGTGTTCTTGTAGTCAGTTTTCTTTTTAAGGATATCATGTGTGCATTAGCACATTTTTATATTTTACCTTTTATATTCGTGTCTAAGGCAAATTATCACCATTACAAGGTTGCATTGATCTGAATATGTCTATGCATTTGCTTCTACCAGTGAGATTTCTACTTTTATATGCCTTTATGCTATTGTTTAAACTATTTTCATTTCAACTTCAAAAACTCTTAAATTTTTCTTGTAAGATCTGGTTTAAGGATGATAAATTACCTCAATTTTTCTCTGTCTAGGAAGAACTTTATTGCTTCTTCATTTTAAAAGAATAATTTCCCTGGGTATAATGTTCTTCATTGGTGAAGTAGGTTATTTTTTCTTTCTTTCTTTTAGTACCATCCTACTCTCTCCTAGCTTGGATGGTTTCTGTTGAAAAATCTTAGAGTATTATGGAAAATTCCTTCATATGTAATGGTTCACTTTTCTCCTGTTAGGTTTAAAATTCTCTTCTTGTCTTTTACTTTTGGCCATTTGATCACAGCGTGTCTCAGTGAAGACTGATTTTCAGACTGTTGGGTTCGGTGGGCATCATGAATCTCTCTATTCATTTCTCTCCTCAGGTTTGGGCAGTTTTCTGCCACTATTTCTTTGAATAAGCTTTCTCCCCCCCAACACACACCCCAACTTCTATCCACATATAGATAGAAACAACAAACAAATAGAAAGCATAAAACATAAACATAAATTTTGGAAATGAAAAATAGGGTACCTGGTCTGGGAAATTCTACTGAGCTACCGTAGCAGATTCATTAAACACTAGAAAGCATCAACAAGCCTGGATAGAGATTTGAAATTATCTGGAAATTAAAAAAAAAGAATAAAGAAAGTAAAGAAAGATAATATGAGATGATAGTTTCAAGTAAAATAATAAACATATTTGAGAACTTTCAGAAGAAATGGGAATATTGGCAAAAGCTAGTGGTAATTCTTGGAAGCCTTTCCTCTCTACTGAACTCCACTGAAGTCTTAGCAGGGGTTTTGAGTTTGGACCTCTGGATTTAGTGTGGTTTCGAATCCTGACAATGCAAATTATCATCAGCATGATGTGGTACTCCATTATCTCTTTAGACCTCTTTTTCCTTTGTAAAACTGGAATAATGATGGTACTTAATGTACAACATCATTGTAAATGTTCCATGATGTACTTTACATAAAACAGTTGGATCAATGCCTAGAATGATACGCTCATTATAAATGTTATTTTAAATTAACAACACATTTCATGGCCCATCTAAAATGGCCCTCCTCTACCTTCCCTAAACAGATGAGATCTAGTTCTTATTTGGACCCTTCTGTTTTTTTTTCCTTTTTCCCCCCCTTGGTTCTTTTTTATTGGTACCTGGCACTGTAATTTATTTTGACATAATTATAAAAGCATGGAATATAATTTGTTCTGATTCAGTATCCAGTACTTCTCCTTCTCTTCCCTTCTTCCTTACTCTTGTTCCTTTCTGTCTATTGACCTTTCTATTTACTTATAGATGTTTTTTTTTGATTAGTGTCCTGTGGATCTGAGTTCATGAGTGTGTGGTGGATCTTTCTGTATTTTGTGCAATATTAATACACTTACCTTACCTGTACTTTCTAGTCTCTGTATATTCACATGCATAAAAGAAGGGACGTAACCAGCTCAAAGTTTAGATTTACTTACAGATCATGTACATCTTGTAAAACTCTGTTGATTATTAGCACAGAGCTTCTTCCGCAGCCAGTCTGTGAGGGTGAAGCCCACAAGAACATCCAACACAGCTTCTGTCTCATGATATTTATTGAGGAGAATTGATTTGAAAAGTCTTCTGATCAATAAAATGCTAATTAAGAAGGTTTGACTTTTTCTCCAATAGCAGACACAGCAGGAACACTTTTAATAGCCCTAAAATTTTTGACTAGACTGCTAACCATATCAAGAGACTAAGAAATAAGTAAACTGTCAACGCATTGTCTTTATCTACATCTAGTACAAAGTTTATGATTTAAAACTGCTTCAAATGAAGATCATTCTCTCTTTTTTAAAATTCTTTCTCCAACTTCTCCTTTCTGTTTTTCTCAATTTTTTGTTTTGATCATGAGAGTATAGTGTTAATATAAATTATCTTCTGGTAATCTATGTGGATTTACTAGCTCTCAACTGAATCAAAATATTATTGTCCTCCAGATTTAAAAAAAAATCATATCTCTTTACAAGGGCATGCCTTAGAATATTAACTCTTAAATATACTTGTAAGAACTTGCATAATAAAATAGGCTCTATTCTGAAGCAGTAATAAAGAAATATAGAATATGACAGTTTCATTTACCAAATGCCTTTTATTTTTGTGCATGTGTTCCCAATAGCCCTGCTATCCAGTGGGCCTCTGGTCATTTCTATGACAAAGTTTCAGTATAAAATTTCAGGAGACCTTATTATTCAAGATTTTTCCTATTGTTTTTTTTCTTTTCACAATTCAAACAAGTCAATAAACAAAGAAATCACAAAGCATGCTCCTTTTTCATAGCTACAGAAACTTCCATGCTTTGCTGATGCTGCCCTTTCAGGGTCAGAGGGTAATTAGTATTGATATGAAGGTATTTATCTGACAATCCTGCTGAGAGACATTAATTAAAATAATCAACTATTTTATTTAATTAAAATAATAATTAAATAAAATAATTTCTCCTTTTGGTGAATGATGAGAAATCTGCTGGGGTTTTCCAAACTGTTTGCTCATGGTGAATGGGATTTTAAAGTTGTGAGTTTTTCCAATTTGCCTCACCAAAGCAAAATAGCAGAATTCCACACTTTTTTTTTTTTTACACTTCGCGCACTTTACTTCTTCCTGTGTGCACTTCTTCAACTATGTTTCAGTCTAAATTTTCACATACTGTTGTATAGAATCAAGTAGTGAGATTGCTTGTGCATGCCGTCTGTTTCCCCAATGGCAATATTGTGAAAAGCTATACTGTGATATTGCAACCAGGATATTGAGACAATCTACCAAATTATTTATCATGTCTTCAGGTTTTACCAGCACTTATTTGTGATTTGTGTGTGTGTCCATATATTTAGTTCTATACCATTTTGTCAAGTGTGTAGATCCTAGTATCCACTTCTAGATCAAGATTCTGAACTGTTCCAACAACAGAAAAAAATGTTCATATTGCTCTTTCATCACCACGCTCAAACCCTAACCATCTCCTACCCCATCACTAATCATGGGCAAGCACTGAAGTCTTCCATTTCTATAATTTTGCCATTTAAGAATGCATGCAGTTTAAATCTCCAGATTGGGTTTTTCTGCTCAGTATAATTTTCTGGAGAGTCACTTAAGTTATTGCATAGATCAATAGAATGTACATGTTTATTGCTGAGTCCATAGTATTTTATGTATACAGTGTATTAAATTATTTACCTGTTGAAGAGTATGTGGTCTGATCCTAGTATTTGATTATCATAAATAAAACTTCTAGATAAATAAACAAATAAATAGATAAATAAAACTATATATAAGTGTTCATTTTTTTTATGAACAAAGTTTTCATTTTGGGGGGATAAAATCCCACAACTGTAATTGCTGAATTGTATGGTGCTAATTATTCTTTTTTTTTTTTAAAGAAAAGACTAAATAAATGTTTCAAGTAACTGTAGTGTTTTTATATTGCCACCAGCAATGCAAAGGTATTCATTTCCCCTGCTGTGGCACTGTTTTAATCTTAGTTATTCTGTGTGTGGAGACACATCATTTTGGTTTTAAGTTGCATTTCTCTAATGGTCAATGATATTGACCATCTTTTCATGATTAATTTAAAATCTCTATATCTTCTTAGGTAAAATGTCTAGTTCTTTGCTTTGCAGTATTTTCGCCCCCTGGCTGACTTTCTATTTCATCCCTTAGCATATTTTTTTTTCACTTCTTGATAGAATGTAGCACTTTTGTAAAAGTTTTATGTCATTAAAAAAGTTCAATTTTTCAGATTTCTTTTTAGGAATCAGGCTATTTTGAATTCTAAGAATTCTTTCTAGCCTTAAATATCAATGATTTCAGGGAAATGACTATCTTGAGTATCAAATTATATTGTAATCTGTCTTGGTCATCAAATACTTTTGTAAAACTCATAATAAATACTATAGTCTATTGCATGCACCCACATAATCACACTCTTGTAGTCTAGAAATTGCTACTTTCATATTTTTGAGTTTGAATAAAGTCTCTTAGCCAATCTTTCAGGATAGACCTATCAATGACACATTAATTTTCTTCCATCTGAAAACCATTTTTATTTTCTACTAATTCTTGAAGCGTAGTTTCACTGGATGCAGATTTTTTTCTATTGAAACTTGTTTTCTTTTTGAACACCCTTCTAGAACACATTTTTCATATAAGAAGTCCACTTTCATTTAAACTAGTGTTTAGCTGTAGTTTATATGTAGTTTCTTTCTGGCTATTTTTCAGTATGATTTTCTTTATCTTGTGTTTTCAAAAATTTAACTATTATTTATTATGGTGTAGATTTCTTTGACTTAATCTAGCTTGCAGTTTTTTAGCTTATTGGATCTAAGATCTGAAGGTTTGTATCTCTGGAGAAATTTGTAAAGGTTTGAGCTGTTATTTTCTCATATTCTTCTAGTTCTATTCTCTTTCTCTGATCCTTCTAACCCTCCAATCATATAAGTGTAGTTATTCTACATGTCTCTACTCTCTTTATTTTATATTTTAGTCTACATTTCTCTATTTGGGTTATTTCTTTTTTTGATTTATTCTTCAAAATTCACTGATTACACCTTCTATCAACCCTCCTATAATAAATACATAATTTAAAATTCTACTATTATTTTCAGTTGTATAATTTTAATGTAGAATTTACAATTTGCTTCACATCTTATCACTTTTATTTCTTTGTTGAGTTAAAATGTTTTAATAATCTTTTATTGATTATCAAAACTTTTTTAATACTAGTTGCTTTAAAAATTCTTTCAATCATCTGGCTTATTTTAGTGTTGGGGTGAGTTAATTATATTGCATTTAGGTTGGGGCTGTCTTGGTTCTTGGTATAATAAGTGCGTTTTGTTGTTGTTGTTATTGTGGTTTTGAATTCTGAAAATGTTTGTCTACACTGTTAGGAGACTTTCGTTTCTATTGATATAAATGTTTTGGCAAGCAGTCACCATGTTTAGGTTTAGAACATTGGTCTTGGTATACTTTCCAGGGTTGTGTTTTCAGTGACAGTTTAATTTTAGATCCTTTGCAGTATTATACATATTAGCCTAGTTGAGTTGTCTGTGGCTACAGGATCCCACAGGCCCATATCGGTCCTGCCTTATGTGGGGAAAGATGTTTTTTGTCTGAGTTAGGCTACTAGATATCTCTAGGGGAGGTTAGTGGTGTGATCTCTCTACCAATACCCTCTTGGATGTCCTTTTAAGTCTGAGAAGGGGGAGAGGTCTTAGAAATTTGGGAACCAAGAGCCTTCCCAATTCAAACTGTGCTGCGACTGAATTCTCTTTTCCTGTTCTGCCCACCTGCCTTGGATTGTAAGTGAAGAAAACTCGCAGATCACTGAGGAGGTTTACGGGGTTAGGCTGCTCACTGTAGTGGGTCTCTCTTCTCAGTTTACCCCCCCAACCAGAGAAAAATGGAAGTCAGCTGTGGTGATAGTGGAGAGTGTTTGCCCAGGTCAGTTATTTCTTATGGGTCTCCCCATTGGTCTTCCTGGCCTGTGCTGTTGGGTTCCCCTGACGTTGTTAGAAGGACTCATTTCATTAAAGGGATGCATTCATTCCTCAACCTCAGCTGCCCTTTACTTCCTGGTTCCGGAAGTTTGTGCCTCAGTGGCTCCCCCTCTTGGGTGGGGTCACACCATACCCCTTCAGTCCTGAGGTCCAGAGACAGCTGGGCTTCATCTCAGCATCTTTTTTTCTGAATTTTCTGTTGGTTCTGTCATGCGCAGGGTTTATACCTCTGCATCCTGGCAAGGCTCTCCCAAACAGGTAGAATCCACCTTATCCAGACCGCATGTCCTTTTATATTGTATTTTAATTTTCTCATAATTTGCTTGTTTCCTTTCCTAGACTGGCAGTTCCTGAAAAGCTGGAACCATGTCCTCTTTTTTTTATATATTTTACACAGAGACCAAATAGGGAATCTTCTTCCATTAAAGGAACAAATGAACCAACCTGAGCTGCCCCTTTCTTCCGGTTTCAGGCATCAGAGGAATAGTGACAGTTTAATTTTTAGATTAAAGGAGCCCCGTGGCTCCTTTGGTTGGGAAGCCCTACCATTGTGCTGTTGAGCAGACACTCCTTATCAAGTTTTGTATGAAGGGATAAAGAAGATCAAAAGTTTCACCTTGTTTTAGACTATCACCCCAGATGTGGGACACCTTTAAATATAGTATACAATACAAAATATAATTATATGATAAAATTTATAATTTGGTAATATCATAGTAACATATATGCCTTTTTCGCTTTAAAAAATATTTTTATTGGCGTGTTATAGTTATACATATTTGTGAGGTTCATTTGGCCATATTGATAAATGCATATAGCATAATTTGCCCCACTTTAGTCCTTAGTACTCTTGTTTTTCCTCCCTTCTTCTACTAATCCTTTACACTATTGGTTTTCCTTCTGAATATTTTTATTTGGTGCATTCTAGTTATACATAAAAGTGTGATTCGTTGTGATCTATTCGTACATGCACATATAATAGTTTTTAAAATTTTCATTCTGCTGTTATTCCTCTTTCCCATCTTTCTTCCATCCTCCTCCGTCTCCTTTCTCTGCTCCACTGTTTTCCCTTTTACATACATGGGTTCTCCCACCCCCTCACCTTTTATTTTATTTTTTTTTATTTCTCTCAACTTTCTAAATATGAGAGAAAACATTTGACTTTTTGAATTGAGTTTATTTTACCCAACATGATGTTCTTTAGTTCTAACCATTTACTAGCAAATGACATAATTTCATTTTTTTTTTCTTACGGCTGAGTAAAATGCTACTGTGTATATATACCTCTGTCTTTATCCAGCTGTCTGTTGAGGGATACATAGGCTGGTTCTACAACTTGGCACTGTGAATTGTGCTGCTATAAACATTGGTATCCTGCTTTCAGTTCTTTTGGATACATGCCAAGGAGTGGGATAGATGATTTTCAATTTTTATGTAGATTTGATAGATGATTATGATTTTCAACTTATTTTAATGCACCTGTGTCAAATTCATTGAAACAGTAGCAGAATTGACACCTCGGGACTTAGTGGGTTAACTTCAAACATCACAGTTGAAAGCAGGATGGTTATTAAAAGGAGTTGAAGAGTTCAATTAGAATTGTCAATGCACTTTGTTTGGTCAGTACAGATTTTTTTTTAAATAGTTCAATTTGAATACCTTCAGAAAGATCAAACCTCTTTATTCCGTACAGGTCCAGAATCTCTATGCATCATAGACAGCCCTGGGGTTTTGTTACTGGACATTCTGATTGCTGGTGAGCTTTTGAGCCCAGAATTAAATGTATCCCTGGGGATGATTGGTTCTGGACCAATCCCTGACCTAAATCCAGGCCATGGATGTAAGGGACCTTTACAAAAATTCATCATCAGATGGAGGTCTTCTTTGAAATTTTCTTCTTGTGATACCTTGGGCAAATCATTCAACTTCTTGAGCTCTCTTTACTCAAAAGTTAAAATGTGTTCTTATCACCTAGCAGAAATAAGGGAAGCATGAAGTACTGTAATTAGATGAGAGTACTTTCCAGACTCTAATGTACTATACAAAATGATAGCTATTATTTAACTGACGAGGAGATACTGATTTTCTTAGTTTCCAGGGTGGATGCTCATGAAGATGTATGGGCCACTAACTAAAGCAATTTACATGACTTATTTTAGATGACTTTTTACATGGATTTTAAAACATTTCCCCATCAATTAGGTCTGTTTAAAGAGTTTGTCCAAACTGCTTTCCATTTTGAAAACACAGTTGTACCTTGGTATCCTGGGGAGTTGGGTTCCATAATCCCTAGAAAATACTTAAATCTGTGGATGTTAAAGTCCCTTTATTAGAAGATGGGTATGTGCATACAATCGCTGTGCATAGTTCTCTTAAAAAATTTTATTTTTAGTAGTGCTGGAAATTGAACTCAGAGTCTCACACGCGATAGGCAAGCACTTGACACTGAGCTACCTCCCTACTGCAGTGATCCTCCCACAGAGTTTAAATAACCTCTATATTACTTCTTCTAATACCTAATACAATGTAAATTCCATGAGTTGCCATGCTACACTATTTAGAGAATAATGGCTACAAAAAAAGTGTATTCAGTATTCTGAACATTTGATTTTGATAGACTCAAGGTGGAACCTGCAGACACCGAGGCCCAGCTGTGACAGAAACATATTTGTATAAAAATGTGACCTAGCCTGGACTTGCAGCTCTTATAGGTAATGCTGGTCACAACTTTATAGGTCTTCTCTCCTAAATACATGAAAAAAAGTTTTGACTTGTGATAAGAGGTGTACAACCACCTGACACAAGCAGTTAAATAGTATTAATAAAGATGACAATAATTTCCATGATTCTAATTTGACCTTCTGGACTGCTGACTTTAGATATTAAACTTGGGGAAAATATCACATCTTCCATAATAATCACTTTGTAAGACTTACCATCTAAATAGCTCTATGTACATGTATTCTTTTCAGCCCTGACCCACAGTTCCATACATAACAATGTAACTGACACAAAGTACGAAACATCTAAATATCACTTAATTACGTTAAATGAATTAAATGCACATTCAGATATAAAACAAAATTTTCTGGATCGATATTCATTCAGTAGGATTTCCATAGTGCTCAACACACAAGAATAAGTGGGATTTGAGAAAGCTGTTGTGAACAGATATCTGATTGTTCTGATCCAATTGACTAGATATTATTCTGAAATATCTGGGATACTATAATAGAAATTAATTATCCCCTTTTCACATTAAGAAGGAAAAATACATACAAAAATCAAATACTACATATCAGGGTCTATTACAGTAAAAAATAAAAATAGGTTTTTATTGATCTCCTATTTGTATAAGGCACTCTTTCTGTGAACAAAATGAAGATTTGTGTTCTCTTATAATTTATATTCTTGCAAACAGAGCTACAGTAAGCAAGGCCTCAATGAAAGAGTAAGTCTCATAATAGACTTAGAGAATGATAAACTGTGCACACACCTGTAAATCCCAGTGGCTCTGGAGGCTGAGGCGGGAGGATTGTGAATTCAAAGCCCGCTTCTGCAATTTGGTGAGGCCCTAAGCAATTCAGTGAGACCCTGTCTCTAAATAAAACATAACAAAAGACTTGGGATGTGGCTCAGTGGTTAAGCATCCCTGGGTTCAATCTGTGGTACCAGGAAAAAAAGAAAAAGAAAAAGATAAGCTATGTTAAATGAAAAACGTTGCTAAATCAGGGGATTAATGCCATTAAACAGAGGGATTGCAATTTCAAAAATGAGTTCTCAGGTGATTTTTGACACGTGCTCTGTCTTGAGGGAGCTGAGAACACCATGAATGGGGACATCTGGCCAGGTGTTCCAGGAAGAGGGAAGGGACAGGGCAGATGACTAACGGGGGTGTGTGCCTGGCAGAGAGGAAAGAGGTCTGTCAAAGTCCAGGAACTGGGACACCCAGAAAGCATACTTCTGAAATTACCAAACAATGAGTCTTACCAGAGAATGGACTTTCCTTATGTTTATGCAGATAACCTCCACCATCATGATTTTTAGAAAACAGTTTATTGATATATACTCCACATACCCTATAATTCACTCATTTAAAGTACACAGTTCAAGGGTTTTTAGTACATTCACAGACATATACAACCATCACTATGGGCGATTTTAGAAATATCACATGATACCCCTTTAATATATACAATTTTAATATTTTATGTACTAGTAAAATAAATTTAAAGAAACAAAGTAAAATTGCTAATAAATGCAAAACAGAAATGCTATCTTTTTTAGATTTAATTTCCCTATTCCTCAACCCTAAGCAACCATTCATCTATTTTTTTTTTTTTTTATCTCTATTGGTTTCATGGCTCTGGACTTCAATGGAATAAATTTTGACAACATGGTCTTTCGTGACTGGCTTCTTTCACTTAGAATAATGTTTTCAGAGTTCATCTATGTTGTAGCATGTATCAGTATTTCATTTCTTTTCATGACCACATAATATTCCAATATATGGCTATATGATATTCTGTTTATCTGTGAACATTTCAGTTGTTTTTACTTTTTGGCTGTAACAATTTGTGTCAAAGTTTTTGTGTGAACCTATGTTGCCTTTCTGCTCCAGAAGATGTCTAGGAGTGGCATTGCTATATTACATGGTTATTCCAAATTTGATCTTTTGAGGAATTGTTGGATTGTTTTTCAAAGCAACTGCACCATTTTCTATTCTCACTAGTATATGAGGGTTCCAACTTCTCCAAATTCTTAATAATGACTGTTATTTCTTAAGTTTCTGATTTTAGCCATCATAGTGGGTGTGAAATTGTATCTTATTGCGGTTTTGATGTGCATTTCTTTGATACCTAGTGATGTTGAGAATTTTTTTCATGTATTTATTGGCCATTGGTTATTTTTTTTTCCTTGGGGAATTATCTATTGAGATCTTGGGCTTCCTTTTTCCCAATAGACTTTTAAATGCAATTTTAGCTTTAAAAATAAGTACATGTAAATCCATTCTCCTATTCTGTAGGTTATAGTTTCACATTCTTGATGGTGTCTTTTGCTATTAAAGAGTGTTGAGTTTTAAAGTATTAAAGAGTTTTGAGAAATTCAATGTACCTATTTTTCCTTTTGATACCTGTGCTTATATCATGACATGTTCAAGAATCTTTTTGCCAAATCCTAAATCCAACATCATAAAGGTTTACCCTTCTATTTTCTCCCAGAGATCCTTAGTTTTAACATTTTTCTTTTTACATTCATGTCTTTGATCCATTTTAGGTAATTTCTGCATAGCCTATGAGGTAGGGGCTTCAACTTTCGTTTTGTTTTTTTTGTATGTGGATATCCAGTTTTCCGGTTTTGAAGTCCATGTTCTCTGCTAATGATAGAGTCATTTCATATCCCTTTAGGCTGATGTTGATCTTTGTTCATCCTTTTTAATTTTAATGTATTTTTTGGATATAAAGCATTAGATTGTTTGATCCACTCACATTGAATGGTAATATCGTAAAATTAGATTTATACCTATCATCGTATTTTTTTTGTTTTATATATTTTTTCTTCATCAATGCCTGTTTTGTTTCTCTGAATTTCATTAAATGAAAAATTTTCTAATGTAACATTTAAATTTCCTTAATGATTTTTTTGGTATATTTTGAAAGTTATTTTCTAGTTGATCACTCTCACCATACGCATCTAAACTTATTAGATTCATCTTTAGATGTGAACAAGTTATCATCCAGTGACATTTAGCAACACTACTCCTTGTCTTAGTCTTCTTCTGCTGCTATAACAAAATACCTTAGACCGAGTAATTTACAAACAACAGAAATTTATTCCCTGTAGGTGGAGAAGACCAAGATCAGGACACTGGCAGATTTGTTGCCTGATGGGATGTCCATACAACACAGAAAAGGAAGCAGAACTCTGTTCTCTTGTGTCAGAGGGAGACAGATGGCCGGCCAGGCAGTGCTCTGAAGCCTCTTTTACAAAAACATTTAATCCCTACCTCAAGGCAGAGTCCTCATGACTTACTCACTTACCAGAGGACCCAGTACCACAGTGAGGATTGAATTTAAATGTGAATCTTAGAAGGACACAGCTTGTGGATCACAGCACTACTACACAGCTCTCTATTTTTTACTTTCTCAATGATACAGTTGTTATGTAATTATATCCCTTAATGTTATGAGCTGAGCTATACATTGCTATAATTATTAATTTACCATCTGCAGTGATTGCCTTATCTAACGGAGCTTCGCTTGGTCTGAACCCCTTTGTGCTATTACTGGTAAATATGGAACACCTAAATTACATTCACATTTCTACACAGCAGAGGCCCAACGGTGCGTTCTATACATATTATTTTGTATAATTGCTTTTTAAGTCTTTTAAGGGAGAAAATACATGAACCTGTGCTTTTAAAGTAATTACATAATTACATTCCTTTATATTCTGTGTTCTTTCTTATGGATTTCAATGGCTGCCCGGGTTCATTTTCTTTTTGTCTCAGTGTTTTTTAAAAATTATTTTTGCAAGATGAGTTTGCTGCTGCCATATTCTTTTTTTAAAAATTTTGAATTTATTTATTTACTCTAATTTGTTATACATGACAGCAGAAGGCATTTCAATTCATTGTACACGTATAAAGCACAATTTTTCACGTCTCTGGTTGTACACAAAGGAGAGTCACACCATGTGTCTTAATACATGCACTTAAGGCGACGATATCCATCTCATTCCACCATCATTCTTACCCCTATGCCCCCTCCATTTTGCCCTATTTAAAGTTCTTCCATTCCTCCCATGCTCCACCCTGCCTCCCCCATCACCATTATGGATCAGCATCCACATATCAGAGAAAATATTTGGCCTTTGTTTTTTTGGGATTGCTTACTTAGCATAATATTCTCTAACTCCATCCATTTAACTGCAAAAGCCATGATTTTATTCTCTTTTAATGCTGAGTAATATTCTATTGTGTATATATGTCACTGTTTCTTTATCCATTCATCTACTGAAGGGCATCTAGGTTGGCTCCACAGTTTGGCTATTGTGAATTGTGCTGCTATAAACATTGATGTGGCTGTGTCCCTGTAGTATGCTGTTTTTAAGTCCTTTGGGTATAGACCAAGGAGTGGCATAGCTGGGTCAAATGGTGGTTCCATTCCCAGTTTTCCCAGGAATCTCCATACTGCTTTCCATATTGGCTGCACAAAATTGCAGTTCCACCAGCAAGGTATGAGTGTGCTTTTTTTCCCACATCCTCTCCAACATTTATTGTTGTTTGTATACATTATAGCTGTCATTATGACTGGAGTGAGATGATATCTTAGAATAGTTTCGATTTGCATTTCTCTAATTGCTAGAGATGTTGAACATTTTTTCATA
The DNA here is from genome assembly GCF_048772815.1 of Callospermophilus lateralis. NCBI lineage: Eukaryota > Metazoa > Chordata > Mammalia > Rodentia > Sciuridae > Callospermophilus > Callospermophilus lateralis. The sequence goes on from NC_135320.1 coordinate 13,050,735, forward strand.
TATTTGTTGATTGATTGTATATTATCTTCTGAGAAGTGTCTGTTCAGTTCCTTGGCCTCTTTTTGTGATTGGGTTATTTGATTTTTTTTGTGTGTGTTAAGTTTTTTGAGTTCTTTGTAAATTCTAGAGATTAGTGCTCTATCTTATGTGCATGTGGTAAAAATTTGCTCCTAAGATGTAGACTCTCTCTTCACCTCACTGATTGTTTCTTTTTCTGAGAAAAAGCTTTTCAGTTTGAATCCATCCCTTGTATTGATTCTTGATTTTATTTCTTGAGCTATAGGAATCTTATTAAGGAAGTCAGGGCCTAATCTGACATGATGAAGATTTGGGCCTAGTTTTTCTTCTATTAGACACAGCATCTCTGCTCTAAGTCCTGGGTCCTTGATCCACTTTGAGTTGAATTTTGTGCATGGTGACAGATAGGGGCTTAATTACATTTTTTTTTTTTTTGCAAATGGATTTCCAGATCTCCCAGCTCCATTTGTTGAAATATGTTTTCTCCAATATATTTTTGGCACCTTTGTCTAGTATGAGATAACTGTGTCCTCTATTTTTTACCATTAGTTTATGATTCTATTTTGGTGTCAATAGCATGCAGTTTTTGTTAATATTGCTCTGTAGTATAGTTTAAGATTTGATATAGTGATACCACCTGCTTCACTCTTCTTGCTAAGGATTACTTTGGCTATTCTGGGTCTCTTATTTTTCCAGATGAATTTCATGATTGCTTTTTTCTATTTCTATGAGGAATGTCATTGGGTCTTGTAGAACTCAGCTGTGTATACATCTGGTCCTGGGTTTTCTTTAGTTGGTAGACTTCTGACATCATCTTCCATTTCATTGCTTGAAATTGATCTGTTTAACTTATGTATATCACCCTGATTCAGTTTGGGAAAGCCATGTAACTCTAGAAATTCGTCGATGCCTTTGATATTCTCTATTTTATTGGAGTACTAATTTTCAAAATAATTTCTAATTATCTTCTGTATTTCTGTAGAGTCCATCATGATATTTCTTTTTCATCACAGATATTAGTAATTTGAGTTTTCTCTCTCCTTCTCTTTGTTAGCATGGCTCAGGATTTGTCAATTTTATTTATTTTTTTCAAAGAACTAATTTTTTGTTTTGTCATTTTTTTCAAATTTTTTTGTTTGTTTCAATTTCATCTCTACTTTTAGTTATTTCCTGTCTTCTACTGCTTTTGGTGTTGATTTGTTCTTTTTCTAGGGCTTTGAGATGTAATGTTAGGTCAGATATTTGTTGACTTTTTCTTCTTTTAAGGAATGAACTCCATGCAATAAACTTGCCTTCATAGTGTCCCAGAGATTTTGATATGTTGTGTCTATGTTCCCATTTACCTCTAAGAATCTCTTCTTTCATGTTTTTCATTCAATAGCATATTATTTAGTCTCTAGGTGTGGGTGTGTCTTCTATATTTTATTTTATCATTGTTTTCTAGTTTCATTCCTTTATGATCTGATAGAATTCAGGGTAGTATCTGTACTTGTTTGTATTTGCTAAGAGTTGCTTTGTGGCATAATATATGGTCTATTTTAGTGAAGGATCCATGTGCTGCTGAGAAGAAAGTGTATTCACTCACTGATGGATAGAATATTCTATACATGTTTGTTATGTCTAATTTATTAATTGTATTATTGAGTTGTATAATTTCTTTGTTTAGCTTTTGTTTGGAAGAACTATTAAGTTCTGAGAGAAGTGTATTAAAGTCACTCAGAATTATTGTGTTGTGGTCTATTTGACTCTTGAACTTGACAAGAGTTTGTTTGGTGAATGTAGATGCTCCATTGTTTGGGGCATATGTATTAATAATTGTTATGTCTTGTTGATACATGGTTCCTGTAAGCAGTATGAAATACCCTTTTTTATCCATTTTGATTAGTTTTGGCTTGATGTCTACTTTATTTAATCTAAGGATAGAAATCTCTGCTTGTTTGCACTGTCCCTATGAGTGGTATGTTTATTCCCAACGTTTCATCTTCAGTCTGTGAATGTCTTTTCTTATGAGATGAGTCTCTTGAAGGCAGCATATTGTTGGGTCTTTTTTTTTTTTTTTAATTCAAACTGCCAGTCTATGTCTTTTGATTAGTGAACTTAGGCCATTAACATTCTAGGTTATTATTGAGATATAATTTGTGTTCCTGGTCATTTTTGTTTATTTTTGGTGTTTAATCTGACTTGACTTTTCCTTTGATTGGATTTTCCTTTAGTGTAATACCTCCCTTTGCTGATTTTTATTGTTGTTTTTCATTTACTCCTCATGGAATATTTTGCTGAGGATATTCTTTAGTGCAGGCTTTATAGTTGTAAATTCTATTTTTTTTAATCATGGAAGGTTTTTATTTCCTCATCAATTCTAAAGCTTAAATTTTGCTGGATATAAGATTCTTGGATGACATCCATTTTCTTTCAGTTCTTGGTATATGTTGTTCCAGGATCTTCTAGTTTTCAAGGTCTGGGTTGAAAAACATGCAGACTTCCTTATGGGATTCCCCTTATATGTAATCCGATTCCTTTCTCTCATTGCTTTTAAATTCTCTCCTTATTCTGTATACTAGGCATTTTCATTAAAATGTGCCTTGGTGTAGATCTGCTGTAATTTTGTACATTTGGTGGTGTCCTGTAAGCCTCTTGTATTTGATTTTCCTATTCATTCTTTATGTTTGAAAATTTTCTGACATTATTTCATTGAAGAGCTTGTTCATTCATTTGGTTTGTAACTCTATGCCTTCCTCTATCCCAATAGTTCTTAAATTTGGTCTTTTTATGTTATCCTGTAACTCTTGATTGTTCTGCTCATGGTTTCTTACCATTTTCACTGTGTGGTCAACTTTATTTTCAAGATTATATATTTTGTCTTCATTGTCTGAGGTTCTGTCTTCCAAGTGATCTAATCTGGTGCTGGTGCTTTCTGTTGAGTTTTTATTTTGTTTTATTGTTTCTTCCATTTCAAGGATTTGTGTTTGGTATTTTTTCAGAATATTTATCTCCTTATTGAAGTAATCCTTTGCTTCCTGTATTTGTTTATATACCTCTTTATCGAAATGATCTTTTTGCTGCTTGTATTTACTCTCTTATACCATACTTTAATTATTAGAACATTTTAATTATGTACATCCTTAACTCACTCTTCATCATTTCTTCTGTTGTGCTGGCCATGGATTCTAATAATGTAATATCTTGGTTTGTTTGGGGCACTTTCTTCCCTAGTTTTTTCATGTTGTTCATGTGTCTCTCCTTCTAAACCTGTGGATCCAAGGGTTACAGTATTTACCTATAGGCTTACGGTGTCCCTGCACGGTTTCAACACCTCTCCTTTAAGGGGGAGGACAATATTAATAGATCCCAATACAAACAATATACAGCCTTAAATGAAATAGCTGTTATTAAGTCATTCATGGTTTTGTCACAATATTCAGAAATGGTGAGTTCAATTATTACCTATAACATTCACAGTAGGTTTGCAAAAGGGTCTACAGTTTCTGATGGTGGACAAAGAGAGAACCCAGTGAGGTGTAGGATGAGATGGTAGGAAGTAGGAGGCTATAGAGTTATTAGATCTTAGGAAGCATGAAAGAGGAATCTAAAGAAGTTGGCTAGTGGCAGGAGAAAGGAGAGAAAGTGATTTTGGGGAGACAAGTAAGTGGGAAGACAACAGAGAATGCACAAAAAATAAAGAAACATAAATATTAAGAAAAATAAAAAATGTAAAAATAGGAGATGAAAGAATATACAACAAAACTATAGTATACTATTCAGACACCCCAGTCCTCAGTACCCTAATTCAAGAAAAATACTTGGTTTCACAGATGTTGGGGATGTGTGGGCAGGAGAAGAGAGAGAGAGAAAAGGAAAAGAAAAAGGGAAGAAAAAATCTTAAAGGAAGATACAGGGATTGTTTTTTGTTGGAGTTCAGTATCTTTCCTGCTTCCCTTCTCATCCAACAAGTGGGGTTGTCTGTTGTTTGCTGGTATCTCCACCCTCAGGCTGGTGAAGGTTATTAGGGTGGGAGGGCTGGTCTTGGGGGCAGAGATCCTGGGAGGTGGGGTATAGCACTTGCTTATTGATGAGAGATGGACCCCAAGGATCTCCTTTGGGGACTCCTTGTGCAATGTGGGTGCCTGGTCTTATCTCATTATTGCCTGTAGACCTGTAGGAGTTCTGTGTTTGTGATTCAGGTCCCTGATGAGTCCATGGCTGTAGCATGCTTGATGCCTTGGAAAGTTTTTGTGGAAAAGCATAGGATGAAACTATGGTAATGCCCTCCATGCCAGAGTCTTATCAGCTTTGACCTTAATCTTAGGCACATAACTCCTGGGAATAAAGGAACTTGCTTGCTTGATAACTACAATGTTTCACCAAGCTCAGGTGCTCCTGGATCTGCCGGCTTAACAGTAACTTCAGACAATGCACTTTCTTAAGAACAGCAGAAATCTCCTAACATTGCATATTGTAACTATGAAATGTAACTGCAGAATAAGCAACCTTACTGATACTCTAAACAACAATGTGGTTATGGTACTGATAACCTAATGTAAACTACTGTTATAAATAAATGTGGACTTTGGGTTTGAAGAAAGACACAAGGATTGGTTTTTTTGGAGTTCCGTATCTTTCCACCTTCCCTGCCTCTGCACCTTGTCTCTCTGTCTCCCTTTCTTTATTACCATTTCTTTACACAGACCTCACAATTCTTGGTCACTCATTTAGTCTCTAAACTGTATCTCACTCAGCCTCTACCTCCTTTCTACTTCCCAATCAGGAACCTCTCTCTCAAGAGGTCTTGTGGGCTGTGCTCTGGGGACCATGCATCCCTGGCAGAGAGCTATTTTGTATTGGGCAGTTCAGGACCAGGTTTTGCCAACTATGGAGCAGACCTGCTGCATAGAAGCCCTGTGCCAGATTAGTGGCTCTGGGGGAGAGGGAGGATCTGGGGACTATAGGTATCTTGATATTGCTTCTGTGCCCCAGCCAGTGTCCCATGCTGGGAGTTGCCCAACTAAAGATGGCGACAAATATGTCCCAAGATGGAAGCAGCTGCTTTCAGAGATGGTGTGTCCGGTGGTGAGATACAGCTCTCTGACGTGCAGTGTTGTGTCTGGTGGCTGCCTCCAGACCCTGTGTGGTGTTCCCAGTTGCAGAGTACTGCATGTAGGGGACTATGGCAATGGTTGCAGTGTCCCAAGATGGAGGTGATGGGGGGATCCCCATGTTGGTAGATGGGGGTCCACATGGGAGTGGTGGCCAGAGGTCCTGCATATGGGTGGCAGCCGGGATTCCTACACAGGTGGGTGGCCAGGGGTCCTGTGTGGGTGCTGATGCTGGAGGTCCTGCTTGGGCATGGTGGCTGGAGGTCCTGCATGGGCAAGTGGCCAGGAGTCCTGTGTGAACATGGTGGCTGGGATTCCTGTGTGGGAGCAGCTGTTGGGGGCCCTCTAAGAGCTCACAGAGAAACAGTACTTCCACTACTTGAATCCCAGATCACAGAGTGACACAGCAGGCAGCCTCCTGCTAGCCCACTACATTTGATCTCTAGTTTTAATTTTTTAGTGATGCCATATTCTTTATATTTTTTATTGATCTGGAAAAGTCTTTATTTCATCTTAATTTTTCAAAGAATAATGTTGCTGTATAGATTTTAAATTTTTTTTTCTTTTTTCTTTTTTTTCCTGTACTCGGGATTCAGGGGCACTTAGCTACTGAGCCACATCCCTGGTCCTTTTTTGTGTACATGTATATTTAGAGACAGGGTCTTGCTCAGTTGCTTAGCACCTAGCTAAGTTGCTGAGGCTGTTTTGAACTCATGATCCTTCTGCCTCAGCCTCTTGTGCCTGTGGGATTACAGGTGTGCATCATCATGCCCAGCTGGATTCTTGATTGTCCTTTTTTAATTTGAGGATTTAGAACGCGTGATTCCTCTGTCCTTTAGCATCAGTTGTTTCTGCTGATAAGTCAGCTATTAATCTAATGAGAATGTGATGGGTCGCTTTTCTCCTGTTTTCAAATTCTCTCCTCGCCTTTGGCTTTCAGAATTTTAAAATGTCTGTCTATATGTATGTATCTGCATTTAACCTACTTAAGAGTTTGTTGAGCTTCCTTACTGTGTACGTTATTGTTTCAAAGTAAATTTGAGAAGGTTTCAGCTCTTTTTTTTTTCTTTTAATAGATATCTTTTCTGTTTACTTCTACATCTGCTATTTCTGGTAATCCGAGTTTGTGTAGGTTGGTACTCCTAATAATTTCCCAGATTTCTTTGAGTCTTTCTCTGTTCATTATTCATTTCCCTTTTTATTCTCTGTAATATTCAAACTCGCTAATGATTTATTTTGTTAGTATGAATCAAGTACCTTTGGCAACTTTTTAAGTTCAATTATTATACTTTTTGGTTTCTTGATTTTTATTTTGTTCATTATATTTTCTTTACCTTTATTGATATTCTATGTTTTATGAGACATTGTCATCAAGCCTTCTTTATTAATCAGTTTTTTCTTTAGTCTGTGTACACATTTGTAATGGATATTTGGAGCCTTTTTGTATTTAATCCTACTCTAGGTCACTCTGATAAGAAGTTCATATTTTTTTTCCTCAGAACATAGGTTGAACTTTCCTATTTCTTTGCATGGTTCATTTTTTTTGGTTGTTGTTCACATTTTTAGAAACTAGGCATTAAAAACAATATATTATGGAAGCTCAGTTATTACCTCCCCCTGGAGATACTTATTATTTGCTTGTTTACTTGCTTAGTGACTGGCTAGTCTATTTTAGTGAAGTCTCTTGACCCCTCTCCGACACACACAGTCCTAACACACTGATATGATCTTTGGGGAATCACAACCTTGGGGCTATTCACAGGCACCACAGGTTTAGAGTAGTACTGATAAAATTCTCTTTCTCTCTTTCCCTTTTCATGTTCAGCTGTTCAATCTTACTAATTTCTGACTGATTGCTCTGTTGTTTTCAATAATTCACTGGTGAATTAACTGCTCTACCTTCTAATTTACTCAAATTGTGCTTTCTCCAAAGAAATAAGTTCTAAGGTCAGTATTTGATTCTTCTCCTGATGCCAGGAGGATTCCCCAGGTTTTCTCATTTCTGGATTCTCTCTTGAAAACTAACTGTATGCTATACCCCAACTTCATTAAATCCACAAATCTTTCAGTTGTCTTAGACTATGAATTTCACTGTCCTTGTGAGCATCCTAGGTCTTGACCCTCTCCATGTTCTGCTGCAAATGAAGTTAATTCCTTTGGAAAGAGATTAGAGTTCTCTGTTTCATGGACTGTTTCTACCTAGAGGCAAATATTAGAGTCAGAGCTCTGTACCTGGAAATGGGGACAATGAAAATCTTCTTCTCAACTTCCCCTTCACACACATACATGATGGAAAGGGAGCCCTCAGTTGGAGGGTATGGCAGAAGCCTGAGGTCCTCTCAGTTTACCTCTTCTGACATGGACTCAGCAAGAGCAGCTAGTAACTTTAGTCTGTCCCATTAAGCATACATCCTTTGTTACCTGAATAGGAAGTGGATAGAAGAAAAGAACACAGTGTATTCACCTGGGATTTGGACTCAGCAACAGTCAACTAGAAGCAGGATGACATGCCAAGGAGCTGCCCTTACCTGGGAGACTGTCTTCCATTTGGAACCTGGTAGGAGATGGAGCTTTGTGTTCTTGGTGGTAGCCGTCTGATGTGGAATTTCTGCCTTGTTGAGCTGGAAGGTGGAGGGAGAGAGCAATCTTGTTTAAATACCATAAACTCCTGTTTTCTCACTTAACTTTTATAGATTGACTTAAACAGGTCTCTCCCTCCCCCTACTCTTTCTCTCTTTCTCTTTCATTTGATCTTTTCCTTTAGGATAATTACAGAGGCATTGATAATAGTTCTATCCCAGTGGCTCGGAAGACTGAGGAGGAAGGATCATGAGTTCAAAGCCAGCCTCAGCATAAGTGAGGTGCTAAGCAACTCAGTGAGACCCTGTCTCTAAATAAAATACAAAATAGAACTGAGGATGTGGCTCAGTGGTCGAGTGCTCCTGAGTTCAATCCCTGGTATCTCCCCTTTGCAAAAAAAAAAAAAAAAAATAGTTGGTTTAAAGATATTTTTCACTATTTTTGATACCCCTTACTGTGAAGGATATATCCCAAGACCCAGTAAATGCCTGAAACTATATATAATACTGAACCCTATATATGACATTGTCCCCCATACATATACACTCGAGTTTAATTAGATAAACACATGTAAGTTTAATTTGTAAATAAGACAGAATATGTGATTAACAGTAATGACTAGTAATATGAAGAATAATTATCACTTTAAGTAAAATAAGCTCTACTTGAACACAAGCAGGGAAAAATCACAACAGTCAATGTTATAACTGAGATGGGCACTAAATGACTATATAATGTAGTTGTGCTGGATAAAGGGATGATTAATGACTCAGCCAGGATGGCAAAATATTTCATCACACTATTCAGAATGGTGCACAATTTAAAACTTATGAATTGTTTATCTATGGAATTTTCCATTCAGTATTTTAGGACTGCAGTTGACCATAGGTAATGAAAGATGTGGGATACAGAAATGCAGGTAAGGGGGGCTGCTGTATTTTCACTGGGGAGCAAGTTTAGTGGAGCTCCTAGTGCTGGAAGTCTAGAAGTTGATCTTCTCTATCAATATTTTTGATAAAAATATTTTATGACCAAATATGAATCTAACCTTACAATAATGCAAGAAAAGAAATGTAAAGTATAGATATACTACAAGAAGTCAGTAAAAGTCAATGCCACTTGAGTTTGGAAAGAAATTAACTTCTATGGGCATCTACTAACTTCTAACAGATTTGGGCACATTTGCAGAGTAAGAAATATTCCTAGGAAGCACAGCTGGCCATTTTCTCAAATTATAAACAAGAAAACAGAGTGGCTTCGTGACTTACCCAAGGGCATGTGGCAGGGGAGGGAGGACGATGCTCTGGAACAATCGCATCTGTTGGAGCCTGAGTTACTACATCCTCCACAAGCTACTCTTGGTGAAATCATAAGCCAGAGCCACAGAGGAAGCAGAAGGCTTTGCGCCATATTGAAATTTATTTTCAAAGCAGGGTCCAACCTTTATTATTATTGTTCATTCCCAGGATAAGGACTAAGGGACACCTACTTTTCATGGCTCCGTCAAATAAAAGTGTGTGACCCAAGAGAAATCCTAATGAAAGTGCTCCACAGTGACCACTTCAGACATGAGTCAGGTGTGCTGCTGGGATAAACTAGCCTGGGGGTCTGTGTTGCCAGCTCTGCTTCATTTTGCTCTCCCATGGTGTAGCCCTCCTTTTGGTCATCATCCAATTCTGAGTGAGGAGCAAATGAAGTTTAAAGAGCAGCCAGCTGCACAGAATGAAGGTTATTCTAGCATATGTTCAACACAAAGCAATTCAGGAATATTAATAAGGTACTTCTAGATATAAAAATGTGTGGTGCTTAACATTTTTTCTGTCTAAAACATGGTATATTCACATTTATCTTTTTAAATTTAGTATGTATTCTTCGTGAAAGAGTTTTTTTTAAAAAATAAACTTTATGTTTTAAGATAACTATAGATTCCCATGCAGTTGCAAGAAATAATGCAGACAAATCCCATGTATATTTTATCCTCCTTCCCCTAATGCAAATTTGCAGTACAAGATTACAATGAGAATAGGGACATGCACATAGAATAAGGAAGATACATAGTTTTATAATTTATAAGAATCCCCCATAATGACTTTTTATTGTATGTATTTGTTCCTGTACTATAAAGTCCACCCACCTCTTATTCTTGACCCCTGTTTTGTCCCTGTTAAGCAAGAAGACTCTTTGTGCTTCCTGATTGTTATATTTTGAACTGTTTTCTTCTACACCCTTCCGCCATGATATTCTGCCTCACCAATGGTTCAGATGGAGTTAGCCATCTATGGACTTGATACTTCTGAAATTGTGAGCGGCCAATAAACTTTTCCTTCTCAAAAATGGTTTTTGTTATATATTTTGGTCACAGAAGCAAAAACGTTGAATAAGATACATACATTATATAATCTTTAGGGATTGACTTTTTTCTCCCCCCATTCAAATAATTCTTTGGGGATAAGTTGTTGTGTGTCTCAATAGTACATTCTTTTTAAAAACTACTGGTTAGTATTCCATAGATATGAATGCACTGCAGCTTAACTATCCACCCATTGAAAAATATCTAGGTTATTTTCAGTTCATTGGATATTACAAATAGAGCTTCTCTGAACATTTTGTGAACGTGTTTTTGCATTTCTGTGATAAATGTTCTGGAGTGCTATTGTTAGGCTCAAACCGCTTTCAAAAGTGGCTGTACCTTTTCATAGTCCCACCATGTATCAGTGGTCCTATTTCCTTGAATCTTCCTGGCACTTGGTTTGGTCATTTTTTATCCTTTCTGATATGTATGGAATGATATCTTATCATTTAAATTTGTATTTCATAAGACGTGTGAAGTTGAGTTTAATGTGTGTGTTTTCCTCCTGTACATTTTTTCTCAGTGAAATGTCTGCTTGTATTTTTTGGATTTTTTTTTTTCTGATTGGATTGTTTGTTCTTTTACTGTTAAATTAAGTACTCATGCATGCTCAGCCTGAGTATGGCTCCATCACTGAGCTATAACCCCAGGCTCTGAGTTTTGAAAGATACCTATATAGTCAAAAGACTTTTTTTTTTTTTTTTGTCAAATATGTGTTTTGAAAATATTTTCTCCAAGTCTGGGGCTCAGTTTTTCACTCTCATAACAGGATTTTTCACAAAGCAAAGTTTTAAATAGTGATGAAGTCTAATTCGTCAGTCAGCATATCCTTTTATGCTTTTGTTTATCCTTTTATCCTTTTGTTTTGAAGTCTAAGGGTTCTTTGCTTAGCTCTAAATCTTAAAGATTTCCCATACATTTTATATAAGTTTTATAATTATGTTTCATACGTAGGTTCACAATCCAATTTGGGGGCAAGGTGTGAGGTGTAGGTTCAAATTCATTTTCTTCTCTGTGCAGATGCATGGTCCTGGCACTGTTGTTGAAAAAACTATTCTTTCTCCATTGAATTTCTTTTGTACCTAAGTCAAAACCAGTGGGGCATATTTGTGTATTTCTCTTCTTGGGTTTTTCTATTCTATATTTCATTGATCTATGTTTCTATCACTATACTTATATTCAACATGGTGTAAGTTATTGTAAATGTCTTGAAATAGGATAGACATATTCTTTCACTTTTCAAAATAGTTTCAGTTATTTTTACTTTTTCTGTCTATATAGATTTTAGAAAAATGTATTTATCTCTAAAAATATTTTTTGGGAAATTTTATAGAAATTGTGTGAAATATTTATATCAATTTGAAGAGAGTGGCATATTTATTATTTTTTATCTTTCAATACTTGGACAAAGTTTGTCTTGCCATATGTTTACATATTTTAAAAAATTATTTCATCAATTTAATTCTTATCTTACAAGTCCTATGCATTAATGTCTTGTTGGACTTACACTTATTTCACTCACCTGGCAATTACAAATGGCATTGCATTTTTTTTTTTAGAGAGAGAGAGAGAGAGAGAGAGAGAGAGAGAGAGAGAATTTTTAATATTTATTTTTTAGTTTTCAGCGGACACAACATCTTTCTTTGTATGTGGTGCTGAGGATCGAACCTGGGCCGCATGCGTGCCAGGTGAGCGTGCTACCGCTTGAGCCACATCCCTAGCCCGTGGCATTGCATTTTCAATTTCGTGGCTCATGTGTGTATTGCTAGGATATAGATATGCATACTTATCTAAAATCCTACAGTGTTTTCAAATATGGCACTTACTTCTTGGAGGCTTCACTTTTCATTGATTTATTTAAATTTTTCTATATAAACTTTCACGTCTTCTAAAACTAGTGGTGGCATTATTTATTCTTCAAAGTGTTTGAGTCCTTTCCTTCTTTGTTACTGCCTTACTACAGTGACTACACCTTTCAGTGCTATGTTGAATGAGACTGGTGAGAGCACACACCCTTGCCTCGTTTTTGATCTCAGGGAAATGCATTTTTATTCCACCATTCAGAATAAACTTAGCTGTAGGTTTTTAAATATATATATATATATATTTGTAGATGGACACAGTATCTTTATTTTACTTCTATATAGTGACTAGAACCGAACCCAGTGCCACACACGTGCCAGGCAAGTGCTCTACCACTGAGCTATGACTCCAGCCCGGCTGTAGGGTTTTAAAAAATAATTTCCTCACAGAGTTAGAATGATGGTTTGTATTCTTATTTTATGAGATTTTTTTAGTATGAGGCTGTTAAAATTTGTCATTTTCTTTCTCATAATGAATTGATTTGATTATGTGATTTTTTTTCTTCTTAACTTGTTAATGTCATGGATAAATTGATTAATTTTTATATGTAGAGCCAGCCTTTTACAACTGGTATAAACCTTGTTGATTTTGTTATGTATTGATTAATTCAATTTGTTAATATTTTATTGAGTTTTTGCATTTAAACTTACGAAGAATGTTGGTGTGACTGTTTTTTAAAACTGTTTTGTCTTTCTTGGTTATCTGGGCAATACAGACTTTATTAAAAAAATGGGAAATATTTCTTTCTCTTCTATTTTCTGCATAGAATTAACACTAATTCTTCTTTAAAGATATGATAGAATTCCTCAATTATATTACATAGTCTTCAAATTTTTTTATAATTTTTAATTTCTGAATTTAATTTTCTAATAGATTTAGGGACAGTCAAATCATTAGTTACATAGTGGGTGGATTGTTGTGGTTTTAATTTTTTCCAGAAATTGGTCTATTTCATTTAAGTGGCCAAATTCTTGTGTGCAGTTTTTGCATTCCATTCTCTAATTTCCTGTTTGATGTATGCAATGTTGGAAGTTATATCCTCTCTTTTATTCCTAATTTTGTGATTTGTAGATCCTCTCCTTTTTTCTTTTGTCAGTCTTGCTAGAGGTTGGTCAGTTTTATCATAGAAAAAGCTTTTTCCTTCATTGACTTTTCCTATTGGTTTCTCTTTTAATTTAATGGATTTCTGGTCTTATCCTTATTATTCTTTTCCTTTTCTCTTTGAGTTTATTAGGCTCTTGGTTTTCTAGTTTCTTGAACTGGGAGGTTAAATTGTTGACTTGAATTTTTCGATTTTTCTTATGTAAGCATTTAGTGTTATAAATTTCCCTCTGCCCTGCTGACTAAGCGGTGTTTAACAAATTTTCAGACACTGCATTTTCATTTTCTTCATTTCTACTTACTTTTGATTTTGATTAAGGCATTGCTTGAATTATTTAGGAGTATACTGTTTAATTTCCAACTCTTTGGAGACTTTCCTGATATTTTTCTCTTATTAACTTCTTTTTTTTCTCATTATGATCCCATAATACATTGTATCATTAAGATGAAGTTTGCTGAGTAGTATTATATGTGTATTCTTTTTCCATTGTTGAGATAGATGTGTTGGTGTTTTACTTGACTTTTCTACTGATGTGACCAAAAGAACTGACAAAAACAATTTTGGAGGATCTACAGTTTCAGAGATCTCAATCCATAGATGGCCGACTCATTTGCTCTGTGCCAGAGGTGAGGCAGAGTATCATGGAGGAAGTCTATGGAGCAGGGAAGCAGCTCAGGACCCAACAATGAGGAAGCCCAGGGAGACTAAGGGAGGCTCAACAGGACAAAATATATGCCTCAAAGATACAATCCCAATGACCTACTCCAGCCATACCCTACCTGCCTGCAGTCACCATCCTCTTAATATTTTTTCAGGGGATTAATGCACTGATTAGGTTAAGGTTCTCATAACACAATGATTTTAATTCTAAACTTTTTTTGCATGGCTCACAGATGAGCTTTTGGGGGACACCTAATATCCAAACCCATAAGAATTGGCATCACCAAATATAGACATGCATTTTTATATTTCTCTTTTACTAAGTTTTGCTTCACATATTTTGCAGCTCTTTGGTTTGGCTTATACACATTTAGCATTATAATGTGTTCTTTGTGGATTAACTTTTTCTTTTCGTATCTGATAATTTTCTAGTTTTGAAGTGTGCTTTGATGTAAATATAACTACTTGTGCTTTTTAAAATGAATATTTGCAAATATGCATTTTCTATTATTTTTCTTTCCACTTATCTATTATTATGTTTGAAGTGAAATACAGATAGACTATGTGTGCTTTTTCATTTGTTTAAATGTGTTGTGCCCCTCGGTATCCTTTAGTTCCTGTATTTAGACTTTTTACATTTGATTTAACTATTGCTAAGTTATGTGTTTCAAGATCATTATTTTATTTCTTTTCTTTTTTTTCTTCTTAGTTTTGTCTATTTTGGTTTTTGTTTTATTTATCCTGCCTTGCTATTGATTACTTGAACATTTGCTACAATTAATTTTGATTGATGCATCTTATTCTGGGGTGTTTCTTTGCATAGTTTATTCGTGGTTTTTATAAGTATTAAATTTACACAACTTGCTAAAATGTGTCTTCTATTGGTGTCATAATTTTGATAGTTTCAGAAAATTAGCGAATCTTTACTTCCCTTTATATGTGTTTGTATGCCACACATTTAAAATATAATTATTTTAAATGTATCCTCCAAGTATATTTAGAACATATTGCACCGGGAAATGTACTTTAAGAGATGGAGCAAGTTGGTGGGTTAGAGTGAGGCAGCATTTCTCCTAGCTTGGCTACCTAGAACTCATGCAACAGGAATACTGCCTCTCCCTGAGGCTCAGAGTGGAAAAGCCTTAGACAAGAGGGGCAGTCTTTCATACCAGAACCAGAAGTCTGCTCGAAACTCTCCCTGAGTTTACTAGTTGTCTGCAGGGAGCTGACCAGAAGGGATCTTGGGACTACAGAGCAGTAGAGCCAATCGGAACTGGAAACCCAGATCTGCGAGTTGGTGGCTAGGTTCCACGTGAAACTGCCTGGGCCTAGTGAAGACTTAACTGTGCCTAACAAACCTGCAGAAAATCAGGAACCGATAGCATTTTGCCCAGGGAACACAGGTTGGAGAGACTTGTGTTCTCCTCAACACCATGAGTTCCATGGCTCGCAGCAACCCACAAGGCCATCTATAGCAGATCAGGAAATTGAAAGGGTGGGTGCAAGGGCACTGGCTCTTGGTTTGCCTATCCTGCCCCTGCCTGTACTGCCTGGTACCTGTCCACCTAGCATCCCCACCCAGCCCACTGCTAGGCCTGCCTGACCTGCCATTTTGCTGTGTGGTCCAGCCTACCACTTTGTTGCTGCCCTACAGGCCAGCTCTCACAAGCTGCTTGCTGCTTTGCCACTAGGCCTGCCGCTTTGGTAGCTGGGTAATTGACTCCAGGAGGCCAGAAAGGGCAGTATCTGAGAGCAACAGGAGCAGCAAAAGATAAGTGCCCCTGCTTCATGAATGGAACCCTAGGGATACTCCTGGGGTACAGTCTCCCAATATAGGTCAGCATCTACTGAGCTTTAGAGGTATGTTGATTCAACATTGTCAGCAACTTGCCATGCAATAAAGCAATTGGAAGCTCACTAAACTTAAGTCCCTGCAACCAAGGACTACAACTATAATAATCTCTCTCACAGAACCTATTGCTGAACACACCCTGGGAATGGAATGGACAGCTTTTCCCATCTCACTCCACTTCAATCTCCCAAGAAGAGAAATTGAGAAGTCTTAAACCCCAACTGGCAACTCGGTGAGCAACACAATAAAAGAGAGGGACTTGAACAGCCCAGGACCTGTACTCCCACACTCAGTTCACACCTAAAGGAGAAATGAAAAGAAAATCAGTTGGGCACAGAGAGCAAACACATGCTCACTTACTACTTTGTGTACCACAATGGAAATGACTCCTTAACTTCTCAACTTTTCACCAAGATGCTTCATTTTTTTCCTTTGTTTTATTTGAAAGTGTACTGATTGATTCAAGGACAATTACACATATATATATTTGTCTATCTCTCCTCATTTGTAATCTTTTTTTGAAGGGTGTTATTTTTTCCCATGCTATTTTTTTCTCTTTCTTTCTTTTTCTTTTCTTTCTCTCTCTCTTTTTTTTTTTGAGGGATAGGGTTTTTGTATTGCTAACTGCCATATTCTGTTCTTTTACTCTTCTTTTAAATTCTTACCTCTATTTCCCCCACCCCCATTGACAACACATCCTAACTCACCACTGCATGTGCTCCATTTACCATTTGAAATTGCATTTTTCTACCCTCCTATCCCTTCTCCTTTCCTCTTACTCAACTCTGTCCTTAACACCTCTTAACACTACTTGATCTATATAATGTCTGCCAATACTACTAATGCTACAGCAATAATTAATATGGTGAAAGTTACAGACAACACCTATTGTTTGATTTTATTCCAGATGTGATTTATGAATACTTAATGATTTTGTTGATGGAAATTGCTGATCCTGCTATTTCTGCTTGTTATACCAATTAACACAATAGATCTCAGATAGGAGCCAGGTACCCAGTCTACTGCTATACATTGTTTGCATAGGTTGTTGCTATCATCGGGTTCTTCCTCAATCTATGAGAGACTAGTAAAATACGGGAAATTATAAGCTCATAAGGTAGAAACTCTACAGAGTCAGACCCATCAAAACAGATGGGTAGACATACAAATAATATGAAAAAGGAAAGGAACAAACCATTCCACCCAAAACAGAATACCTCAACAGACTCCACTGATGAGCGGAGAAAAATGTCAGAGATTAAATTTAGAATTTTCATGGTTAAACTTATCTCTGAGGTAAAAGTTTACATAAGAAGTAAAATCAGAGAGCAAACAAGAAGTGAAAGATCATTTCAATAAGGAGATGGAGATCCTGAAGGAGAATCAATCAGAAATCTCTGAAATGAAGGAATCAATAAACCAAATTAAAAATTCAGTGGAAAGCATCTCCAACAAACTAGACCACTTGGAAGACAGATGTGCAGGCCTCAAAGACAAAGTATATGATCTCGAAAATAAAGTTGACTATAGAAAATAAAGTTGACATACAAAGATGTCGAGACACGAACAGAAATTTCAAAAAATATGGAGTAATATTAATAAAAGCCAAACTTAATATTCACTGGGGTAGATGAAGGATCTGAAATAAAAATTAAAGGGATGCATAATCTTTCCAAATAAAATAATATCGGAAAATTTCTGAATACCTTAAGAACAAAATGGAAAATCAAATACAGGAAGGATATCACACCTGCCACGGTGGACAGATCCCCCCCCCAAGGGAGAGCAGAACACAGGACAGCTGAGAGGGAGGCTGCAAATGGAAATGCCTGAAAATGACTTTAAGAGTGGATTCCTGTGGAGAGCAGTGCTCATGACTGCATTTGTGCTGGGAGCTGCCTTTATGAAGGTACAGGTCAAGAGGCTCCTGTTGCTATGGTAATGCTTGCCAGGGGGCTCCCTGTGCAGGTGTGGGGCTCTATCAGTCTAGGCCTTGAGTTCAGTACCTTCTCCCAGGAATAGAGTATTCTGAGCAAAACAAGATGACCTTAATGTCTTGCCAGTCCTGCGACCTTCAGATTGCCTGCTTTACTGAGACTTTCCCACAATTAACCTTTTGTTGATGAAACCTATGTAATAAACTTGCTGAGCTGGCTCTGGCATCAATCAAACCTCACCAGAGCTTGGCTGCCTACCTGGCCCCAGATTTTCCTCCCTATGTCTGCATGTTTGTTTTTCTTCATCCTCCATCACTCCTGTGCATCTGGGAGCTCCTTAATTAATGGCCGTGGCTCAGAGGGAGGTGAAAGAGGCCTGTAAGATTTTCCCTCTTTAAAACTCCTAGAATGGAAAATGCACCCCCATCCCTACAAGTGACTTCTACCTGCTGCCGCCTTCTACCTCTTTCTAACTGGGCTTACCGTGGTAGCTACTGTCTGCATTTTCAGCACCCAACTGGTTCTAAATGGGATCTGGAGAAAACCCAGCTTCTTAGGAGAATCGTTTTGAAAACAGGAGATACCATCTTGACAGATATGAGAACGGGGTGCCAGAAGGAAATACAGGGTAACCCAGAAATAAAGAAATCTGTTTGCCAGAGTGAAGAGAGAGAGAAGAGATGTTCTACAAATATTCATTAAGTGCCTACAATGTGTCAGGCACTGTTCTACACCCATCCCAAAAGGAAAAAGAAAATAAAAAGTAAAGAAAGATGCAGCAAACACAAATTCTGAAGAAGAAAGGGATGGCTGAAGACAAAGGAAATTGAGAGGTCTGAGGTGATGGGGCAGCTGAAAGCTGAGGCACTGAGAAGCATCTTCAGCCTCCTCACCCAAATCCTCTTCCTCTTCTGCAGTGGCATCCTGGCCCTGTGACTTGAGAGAAAGCTTTCCTGGGGCTTGAAATAAAAACCTGCTTTTCTGGCTTTTCAACCTTAATTAGAGAATATATGAAGCAAAGGGAAAATTTCAGGAACTTGCAGAAAGTGATTTCCCTTTCCGAGGGTTGTATGAGTAAGTGAGTTGTGTCCTTAATGCTCAGGGCATGAGAAGGGAGCTTATAGTTTTATGAAGATTATAAGAACCACAGAGAGGCTTATTGCTCAACCCACAGGTTTCTTTTCCAGATGGCGGAGTCAGCTAACTGCTCAATTTGGCCCAGTGGTCTTTTTCAGGAGATTTGTGATCAAACTACTAAAACCGTTCTGTAGCTCTGTTGCAGGAGAGGAGCCATGCTCCAGGGTTAGCGGGGCTGAGCCCAACTTACTCTAAAGGCTCTCCAGTGCTGTTTCCGTCTCTTGCTTTACGGTGTTTCTGAACTTCCCTATTTTCACTCTTTGTACACCCAGAAGCACTTTCCCACATTTCTGTCCTCTTCGACCATTCATTTTTATATTCAACAAAGCTCAGTTTAAATGTTTACTCCAAGGGAGGCATTGCTATAGCAACTGGAAAAACAATGAGCCTGACATATGAAGTTTACTTTCTCTCTCTAGTATGATTATCTCAGAGAGCCTTTAGAAGCCCAACATTGTCCTTGATTTTCTGGGGAGGGAGTGAGAGACAGGGGCTGCAGGATAATTAGACTTTTCTTAAACCTCATTTGATGAAATACAGTACTAATTTCAGACCATTACATATGCCTGGTCACATTGGTGCTTTGCGTCCCCATTCATCCTCTGTCCAACTTAGACATCAAAGAACACATTCAATTAGCAGAGGGTATCTTGGAGGGTAGAAAAAAAAACCCCAATCCCTAGTCTTGACATTATATCCACCCACCTTCACAGCTGTCAGTAAAGGAAACGAATCAACAAACTCTGATTTAGTAACTTTCCCTAATTTGTTTCAACATCTTAAATAGATGGGGGTCAAGGGTCTGAAGGTATTTGCCAAGACAGGTTTTGGTAATACAGTATGACTTTTAGCCTCTGAAATGTGAATATTTAAAAAAAAATTGAAAAAAATTCAGAAAAAGGAATCACATTTTATTTAAATTGACATTCTTTCATTGACATAAATGGAGGTTTGAAGCTATAAGAAAAATATGAATATGTATAAATTTTCCTTAATGGCAACAGAATTAGGGTGTATGTTACAGAACTATAGTATAATGTTACAAATAGCATATTGACGTTGGCACAATTCACCAACTGATATTATTTGTTTTCTCTTTGAGATTTCCCTAGTTTTACTTGGGTGTGTGTATTTTCTCTGTGTGTGCACGTACACATAGAAGGAATATATTTTTATCCCTTGTATAATTTCTGTCTACCCCACCACCATGAAGATACTGAACTTAGCCAAGTAATAGACATCAAAGAACACATTCAATTAGTAATATTTGATAATACAAAGGTATTACCATTTTATCACCAAAGGCGACAAACACATCCTACACTTTTGTCATTAATAATATTTTATAAATGATATCATAGAGTACACAACTTCCAGGACTTAACTTTTAACCCTGCAAATTTTATCTATGTTATGTGTAACAAGGATTTAGTACTTTTTGTTGCTAAATTGTTTTCAGTGATGTGGATGTTATGACAGAGTTTTTCAACAACTGAAAGATACATTTTCATATTTTTTTGCCATTATAAAGTTTCTGTAAACAAACAGGTTTTTGCAGCAATATGTTTTCCTATTTCTGGAATGAATGTAATTGATAGGCCATAAGAAGGTAGCATATTTAGTTTTATAAGAAACTACTAAATGGCTTTCCACATTGGACCATTATACATTGCCACTAGACATGTCTGAGTGATTATTTCTCTATATCCCTCACCAGAATTTGTTGTTGTAGTCTTTTTAATTTTAGCTCAAATCTGATGTTTTATTATTTGTTTTCTCTTTGCTCTGGTCTCAATTCTTCTGCTTTTGTTTCCTTGATTTTCTGGGAGTTAGTGAACATAATTTAAGAGGATGTCTTGGTTTACTGATGTTTTTGAGTGCCTATCTCTAGAGTTTTTATGGTGGTTGTCCTGGGCATTGCAATATGTATGAGACTTCCTCAGTCCCTTTGTACTGCTGTAATAGAATAACAGGCAGAAATTTCTAAAGAACATGAATTTATTTCTTCACAGTTCTTGGGGCTGGGAAGTCTAAGATCAAAGTGTTCCCTTCTGATGACGGCTTCTGGCTGTGTCCTCATATGGTAAAAGGCAGGGTAAGGGGCACGGAAATGCAAGTCAGCGCAGCACTGCGAGGCCTCTTTTAGGAGGACCTTAATCCCATTCACAGGGAGCCCTTAGGGCCCAGTCACTTGTTGACACTCTCCCACTGGCAACACTTGAGAAATGAAGGAAGTGTAGCAAATCCTTACAGCAACTTCATCACAATCTATAGATATTAACACAGTAACACCTTCTGTGCAATGTGGAGACCTTTTTTTTTAAAAAAAAATATTTATTTATTTAAATCAGGTATATGTGACAGCAGAATGCATTCTGATTCATTGTACACAAATGGAGCACAACTTTTCATTTCTCTGGTTGTGCACTATGTAGCGTCGCGCTCTATGTGCAGTCATACATGTACCTAGGGTAATGGTGTCCATCTTATTCCACCATCTTTCCTACCCCATACCTCATCCCCTCTCCTCTCTCTCCTTTGCCCAATGAAAGTTGCTCCATTTTTCCCATGTCCTACCCCCCACCCCCCACCATGGATCAGCAGCCACTTATCAGAGAGAACATTCAGCATTTGTTTTTTTGGAATTGGCTTACTTCACATAACATGATATTCTCCAACTCCATCCATTTACCTGCAAATGCCATAATTTTATTCTCTCTTAATGCTGATATTCCATTGTGTATATTTACCACAATTTATTTACCCATTCATCTATTGAAGGGCATCTAGGTTGGTTCCACGGTTTAGCTATTGTGAATTGAGCTGCTATAAACATTGATATGCAGTTGTGTTACTATAGTATGCTGATTTTAAGGCCCTTGGCTAGACCAAGGAATTGGATAGCTGGGTCAAATGGTGGTTCCATTCCAAGTTTTCTAAGGAATCTCCATACTACTTACCAGATTGGTTACACCAGTTTGCAGTCTTACCAGCAATGTATGAGTGTGACTTTTCTCCCACATCTTTGCCAACACTTATTGTTGTTTGGATTCTTAATAACTGCCATTCTGGCTGGCATGAGATGAAATCTTAGTTTTGACTTGAATTTCTCTAATTGATAGAGATGTTGAACATTTTATATATATTGTTGATTGATTGTATATCCTCTTCTGAGAAGTGTGTGTTAAGTTCCTTAGCCGATTTCATTTGTCTTGCAGATTGGATGGTATTATAATATTTGTTTCAGTGATCAAATATTATTTCTAAAACTCATGAAAGGAAAAATAGGCTATCTCGATACAGTCATATTTCTGTTGATCCTGGTACTCTGATTTACTTCTTTTCTGTTTGAAGATTGGCTTTTAGCCAGTCTTAGAGAAACTATTGAAAAATTCAGGTTTTCTTTATGCAGATTGTCCTGTTTTGACAGTTTTTCTTTCTGTACCTGAAAAGTATAGTGCCACTTAATTTTTTCCTTCATGGATTCTCATCAGAAATCTGCTATTACTTGAACTTGGGTTCCCGTTAGGGTAGTACATCCTCTCTCTCTGGATGTTTTTAAGCTTTGCTCTTTTTAATAATTTTTCTGAAGTGTAATGTTGCCTATTTGTATAGATTTATGTGGGTTTATCTAGTTTGAGTTTAACTCAAGTTCACCTCTTTGTATCATTTAGCAATACTGAGACCTATCAGTCATTATTTCAAATGTGCTTTAATATGGTGTGGATCTGGAACGTTCCATCAAAGTCTGATGTTGAAAGCATGTTCCGGAATGCAGAAGGTTTCAGAGGCTCACAGAGCCCCTGTGATCCAATCATTGCCTGAAATCCCATCAAATGGACCAGTGCATTAAAATCTGTTAAGTAGATCAAACTATTAATATTTGAATAGACGAATGGAAGGTGGGAACCTCGTTGGAGAAAGGAGGCTACTGGGATTATGCCCTGGAAGGGTTTATCTTCTTCACTGTGTTCCCCTCTCTCTCTCTCTCTTTCCTGGATGCCAGGAGTTGAGAAGATTTCCTCTGCCCCACTCTTCAGCCATGATATTCTTCCTCACCTCAGAACCATACCTACATGGTGCCAGCTGACCATGAACTGGATCCTCTGAAATCAACAGCCAACATTCATCTTTCTTTTTCCAAATTTTTCTTATCAGATATTTTGGTCACAGCAAAAAAAAAAAAAAAAAAAAAAAAAAAAGCTGACTAACACATGCTTCCAGCTCCATTTTCTTCCTTTGTCCTTGAGACTGAGAGGAAATTAACGTTGGATCTTATGCTGTCGTCCCATAGGGTCCTAGGTCGGTGTTCATTTTCGCCTATCAGTTGTTCATACTGTGGAGATTCTATTATTCTAGATCCAAGTTCACAAATTATTTCCTCTGTTGCCATTATCCATTGAGGTTTTTGCCTTTTAAAAAAAACTTGCTTTTATATTTTTTAGTTCAATAGTTTCTACTTAGTTCTTTATATAATTTCTATTTGTCACGGAGACATTGTAGATGAAATGTTTGTTCATTTATTTTAAGAGATGTTGTCATTTATTCTTGAAGATCCTTATGATTGTGTCTTTAAAATCCTTGTCACCAGAAGCCCAACATCTCACTCATTAAAGATTTACTGTCAGTTGATTCAAATTATGATTTTCTTGGTTTGGGGAATGATGTATGATTTTCCATTGTATCTAATACATTTTTTTTTATTATGTTGCATCGTCTTTTAGGTGAAAGTATTCCTCACAAGGTTTAACATATGTGTCTTAGCCTACCATTTTGAACTATAGTTACATGGTCGTTAATTTTGAGAACCTCCAAATATTTAAGTTCTCTGACTTGAATTCATGGTAATAAATGTGTTATTTGATGCCAGGACTAAATGGGACATTATGTCCTAAATTACCACTAATCCCTGGCCTGACCCATACATAGGCAGTGCGTTCACATGGATTATTAATAGGCTTTTGCTGGATTTAAATCTGAAATTTGCTTGGTGATTACCCTCACACAAAGTGTTGAGGAAAACCTGTTCTTGCTTCATATCTTCTCAAGATATCTTTGCTGGGCAGCTCCACAGAGCACAGAGTCATGCTGCCCCATGTGAGTAAAATGGGGCACAATCTCCTGACTCTCCTTAGGGACCTTCAACTATTTCACATTCTCCCCTGTCCCTGTCTTCCTGCTGTGTGCTTTGGCCTCTGACAAGCCTATCCACCACATTTAAAAAAATTCTTTCTCCCATATTATTTGTTCTTTTTCTTCTAAAATTGTTCAAAGCAATTAGCCCCTCTAAAATTGTTTAGTAACTATAAGCAATTTTATTCTTTTGACAATATAGACTGTATTTTTACTTTCTATGCTCTTTATTAAATGGAGATTCCGTTTTTATATTTCTTAATTTTTTTATTCATTCCTCATTTATTTGCAGATCTACTGCAGATCTTTGATGATCTGCAAAAAGCAGGATTTCACTTTTGATTGATGGATTGAAGGAAAGTGATGGGTTAAGGAATTCAACCCAGGAAATCTTAGACCTGCCATGTTAATTAATGCTTCCAAAACATAGTGCTAAATAATTTTTAACACATCCAATAAATATTTGTTCAAATGTGATAAAATTTTATCAGAAACAAAATTAAAACCAAGTGACAACTTCTAAATTGTCAGAAGAGTTGCTGCTTCATGAGAGTTATGTGATTTCCATGCAACAAGAATTTCTTTGGAAATGTTGTGAATTCCTAAAGAAAAGAATCCCCAGACTTGTTATTATTTCTGTATATGCTTAGACTGCAATAGCCTTGCAAATAAAATAAGGTATTCCTCACACCTTCAAGTTGTATGTAAAAGAAATATGTAAAACATTAAATAAATGACATATCCTTATAGTGTCGATATTTTGCTTATAATTCATAGTTTCAATTCAAATAGTAATATAATGATTCATTCTGTATATCTTCAGAATTTTGTTCAATGAATGAATCCTGCCTCATTTTGCACACATTTGAAATAAAAAATGCTACTACTAGTTTGGGCCTGTTTGTAACCTTTGCCTTTTAAAATAGGAGTCAATCATGCAGTCCTTACAGGATTTGTCTTTTCTGTCTAAATAGAGGACAAGTCAAATTCTGTGTGTAATTATCTCATGATATCAATGATATCACTCATTGATAACTTATGCTTCTTTGTTCTGTTGGTGTGCTACTGGTTAATTATTTTAAATATTATAAGTAATATTGATCATGCTATTTGTAGTAGGCACGTGAGTTCTTTGTTGAATTCACATTACAAATGGGTAATTATTATAAAAGGGTCTCTTTCTGGTGAAGTGTGAGTATGAGGTTCTGAAAAGCTTTTTTCAGAGTAAATTTGCAAATAACTAAAAAGTTCTAACTTCTGAAAGTGTGTGAAGGCCTTTTTATGCTGAAAACAACTTCATTCCTCATCTTTGCAAGATTGGGAATTAAAACTCTTTTAATAACAATAAACTATATTCCAAATAGCATTTACTAAATAATAAATTAAATTTTATAAATAATAAATAGAAATTACTCATTCACATGCATGCATATACACAGATTCTGACTATGAATTTTCAGCTAATACTATATCATTAATTTGATTTTACATTCATAGATCACTGACTAACTTCAATTGCACTCCATCTTATTTGAATCTCACAGCAATGCATCTAGGTGAATGTCTTCATTTGACAGTTGCAGAAACTAATGTGAATCTGTGAAATGAAATGACTGACTAGAGATTAAACAGCTGAATTGGGTCTGAGTCCGGGCTCACATTCTGATTTTGGAGTCCTTGAGGCTTACATTAGTCCACTAATAAAATGGTGTTGGAAAGCTGAGGGTGACGTTTAGACTGCTGTGTTCTCTCCACTAGGTATTGCCCTGCATCTAATAATAGCAAGTGCTGTGTGTGTATGAGAGAGAGTAAAGGCAGAAGGAGGCACAGAGAGAGGGGCAGAGACACTCAGGGAAAAATATACTCTTCAACATCCCTAGTAGCTACTAGTGGCTATAATGTATGTTTTTTTTTTTTTTTTTCACCTTGATCTTCAATGAAGATCTTACAAATGACTTAGATATTTTGTAGAAAGTGTTATAAATACATTGCCAGCACCACAATCCATGCTCAGGCAGATATTTCTAGGTAATTTGATCATCCAAATTATGCCTAGTCTTATTTTTGATATTTTTAAATCATATTGCTATGCCACATTTAATTGATTATCTTGCCATTCACATATTCAATTTTAAAATGAAATTAATGTGCATGACGAAATGACCAATGTGCTCTCACAGGGAGTTTGTAAGCACTGAGAAATTTGTTGTATGCCCTGAAGATCTTATGAATCAGAGTCACATTAATTACATACCAAAATTTGACCTACCAGAAAAAAAGACCCTCACAAAGATCAGGTGGGAAGCAGGAAAAGTCTGTCTGGGTGACTGTAGGATGCATCTTTGTTATCTTTAGGATCAGATGTTTGAAGATGTTATCTTATTCTAGCACCAGTGTCACCTGGAGAAAAATTTGTATCAAATTATATGCATTTAAAATAGATTAGAGACTTACAAATAGTTTCATTTTGGCATTTGTGACTTCTGATGGTAGGAGAAAGAATTGCTGCTGTGAAAGAAAGGGAGGTTTAAGAGGAAATTTCCCTCTGAGATTAGAGTTGAGTAGCAGTTTCAAATCTGAACATGATTCTGGGAGGAAGGAAACGATTGTCTCACCTCTTGGCCATTTTGGACAGTTGGTGGCTCTTCTTTGTTGAATCATGATTCAACATTTTCCTTTGCTTTCTGAATAGGTTCTTTACATAGGGTTCCTCTCAACAGATGATGGAGTGAGTGAAGTGTAATTTCTCCCTGCCTTTTATAAAAAAAGGTCTTCATCTCGGGTCGGGATTTCCTACTTCCTTCTCAGGCTCCAGTTTCTCTCACTTCTTATCTGCTCCAAGACTGCAGGTGGGCTTATTAAATGAATGAACTAACTCCCGAACGAGCATAAGTGGATAATTATGATTTAACATGTTCAATTTTGGTTGGCATATTCATATTTTAATTAATTAATAAGCAATTAATCCAAGTATTTGGGAGTGGGGTGGAGCTTCTTGTAGATCTCATATACAGAGAGCTTTCTTTAAAATTTTATTTCTAGAGGGAATTTTAGATATTGTCTAGTCCATTTGTTTTATTTGTCAGCTCTGGCTGCAATGACAAACTCCGATGTTCTGAGTGTCTTAAATAGCAGACATTTTTTCACCCACTTCTTGAGGCTCAATTTCCACAGAGGTGTCTGACTTCACAGTGTCATCCCTGTCTCCCTGATTACTGGTTGGCCCTCTCCATGCTCCTAACTTCGAAGTCCTGCACCACCTCCAGGCTTCTATTTTCTACTTCTTCTTCCTCTTCCTCCTCCTTCTTCTTCCTTTTTCTTTGGTACTGGGGATTAAGCTCAGGGATTTACTACTGAGCTATGTCCCCAGTGCTTTTTTATTATTATTTTTAAAATTTTGATACCGTGTCTCTTTAAGTTGCTTAGGGCCTCACTAAGTTACTGAGGCTGGCCTCAAACTTACGATCCCCCTACCTCAGCTTTCTGAGTTGCTGGAATTACAGATGTGTATAACCACATCTGGCTCATTGTTGATTTTCTTCCTCGGTTGCATATGTACATATTTCAAAAGGGACCATGGAATCTCAGGGCCTAAAATGCCACAGGATTCCAAGATGATGGTGATTCTAAAATTCATATTTCTATTCTGGATCTCTCCCCTGACTTCCAGATTGCTTTCTCTAACAGCCCTAATTGACATCTGTGATGTGATGTCTTGTAGGTGTTGAAAATTCAACGTGCCTGTCCCTCCTGAGAACCGAACATGCTGCCTGTCTCCTCCTACACACCTGTCTGCCTCAGGTCTTCAGGTCATTCTTGTTCAAGCCATTATCATTTTCCACTGGGATTACTGCCTCCATCCTCTAAATGCTCTTGATTCCTTCAGCCAGCTTGATGATCCCGGTAAACTCAAGGTTGAGTGTCAACCATGAAGTGGCTTCTACTTCCTTTGGAGGCATCACCCAAGTCCTCTGACTGACAGGGCCTTATGCCATGTGACTGCACAGGTTTGTCACAGCCTCTCCACACTTCCTGGTCATTCCCCCCTGTGCACTCTGATCAGACCAGTGACCTGCTGGTTCTCCATCCATAGGGTGCTCTCCACACCACCCCTTATGGGGAAGGTCCAGGAATTCTCTTTCCCTCTCCTGCTCACACAGCTGGTCCACAGGAGTCACACATATTTTTCTGCTCTCTCCTGGGAGAGAGTTGTCTGCCTCTTTCTGAGGACATCCCTGTCTATCAGTCTTCTGTTTATTTATTTTCCCCTTAGCACATATTCACTCATTTATATCTCGCATGCCATATATTTCAATTTTCCACATTCATTTTTTACATTAATAGCTCTGAAACCAGGATATTTTTACAATCCATAGCATTTTAGCTAATCCATTATGATTGAATGCTTTTATTTCTTCATTCCACCATGAAAATATCATTTTAGCTTTAACCCATTAAGTCTCAAGTTTTCAATTCTGTGAATACTTAAATAAAATTGACACAGATGCATTAAATTTATACATATATTAAATATATGCATATATTTCATATATATACATATACACAATATATATATATGAAATTATATACTAATACTATAGTTAGATTGCAACATATTCATAGTTTTATGAATTAATATAACAATATACATAAACTCTTGATTATAATTTCCAAACTAATTTAATCTAATTTAATGCATTTGTGGCAAATATATTATATAGATAGATAGATAGATAGATAAAGTTTTATATGTGTTCCACATCTGGGAAGATAGGAATAAAAGGGTGAAACTGAGTATTTATTTGTCTTGCTATCTATTAATCTTTCTTTGGGAATGAAGAATTTTTGTAATTTTGTTCTGTTTTATTCCCAATAGCTAATGTAAGTAAGGCTTGGCTCATTATAGGCAACAATCATTTATAAAAATATGATATAAGTTTTCAGAAAATTTCAGAGGCTTTCTTATGAAGCTTTATCTAGAGGAGGAAAAACTGAATCATGATGACAACTAGAGAGGGCTTTTCAGTGGTCAAAGTGAGAGCTAATAAAGGTTCAAGTCCAACTTAGGCAGAGAAAATGGTAAGGAGGTGAGACACACTTGTAAACCTAAAAACAACTGTGTTTTAATTAAAATATGAAAAAAATTCAATGTGTTGAAGTCAATGAGGCAATGCAAGGTCCGGAAGATGACTTGAGATTTAAGCAGTGACAAGATTCCTTCAGTAGATAGAGGATTTAGGAACGGGGATTTCTTTTTTTTTTTTTAGATAGCAGAAATTAATTTATCAGTTTCAGTTAAATTCCATCCAAGTTTCTAGCTAAGTAATGAATTTAAAAATCTTTAACACTTGAGGATAGAGTCTAAGTTTTGCAATGAAAACAAAAGCCAGAGGAAAATAGTCTAGACAATTCACAGCAAAGTATCCAAAGGCAAAAAGGAGTGCTTCTGGCTTAGGCAAGAACAGGTACGAGGTTGCAATAAACTGAAATCTCCCTGAGTTAGTCTAAATGGAGAAGGACTTTGTTAAAGGGATGAAAGTAACCCCACAGAAAAGAAAGGCAGTCAAGGCCTGGGAAATTGGTTCTGTGGAGTAAAACTTGAGACTGGGAATTTAGAACCTAGAAGGCCATCTTCCAGCTGTCAGGACTTCTGGGTCCTTCCCTTTGGGCTGTGTGGGCTTCTGTTCCCTGCCTCTCTATTATCCTGCCAGTTTCTTCTCCCTCAGATGACTCCTCTTCCTCCTCCCACTGTCCTTCTTCTCTCCAGCCCCCATTATTCATTTCTACCTTTCTCTCTATCTTCCTTGAAGTTAATTTGTTTCGATTTTAGACAGAAAATAACATGACTGCCTTCTTTAGCTCTGCTTCTCAGTTTTAATGATGATTGTACACTCACCAGTTACTCTTTTTTCCCCCTAAACTGTACATGTATTACAGAGAGAGAGAGAGAGAGAGAGAGAGAGAGAGAGAGAGAGAGAGAGAGAGAGAATTTGTCTGAGTCAGATAGAATCAAGTGTTCATTTTATTATAGTCAGTTTTGATCGGGAGAGTGGGGGCATTCATCCACTGAGCCACATCCCCAGCCCTATTTTTCTTTTTAAAGAGAGAGAGAGAGAGAATTTTTTAATATTTATTTTTTAGTTTTCGGTGGACACAATATCTTTATTTTATTTTATGTGGTGCTGAGGATCGAACCCAGTGCCCTGTGCATGCCAAGTGAACGCGCTACTGCTTGAGCCACATCCCCAGCCTCCCCAGCCCTATTTTAATTTTTTTTTTTTAGACAGGGTCTCACTGAGTTGCTTAGTGCCTTGCTTCTGCAGAGGCTGGCTTTGAACTCTTGATCCTCCTGCCTCAACCACCCAAGATGCTGAGATTACAGGCATGTGCCATGGCTCCCAGCAGGAAAAAAAAAAAAAGAATTAAAGGCTTATTTTGAAGGTTTTAGGCTCTTGAAATACTAGAACAGAGATATGTTTATACACCTTTGGTATTACACCAGGTGCTTTGTGGATTAATCTTTTCTTTTATATCTGGTAATTCTTCTAGATTTGAAGCCTGCTTTATTTGATATAAATATAACTACTTCTGCTTTTTAAATTAATATTTGCAGAGATGCATTTTCTATCATTTCTTTTCAATTTATCTATATTATTATATTTGAAGTGAATTACAGCTAGGCCATGTATGATTTTTTTGTGTTTGAATAAGCTGTGCCCATCTGTATTTTTAGTTTGCATATTTATTTATTTATTATTAATATATACTTTCTTTTCTTCCTTTTTCTCTTCCTTTCTCTTTAGTAACCAGAAACATTAAGAAATATTTTTATTGATAATATTTCTAATATATGAAAAATATTTTAATAGTAAGAGGCCATGCAAATATTCTCTTTATTTTTCTCAGACTCATTCTCCTTGAATTTAATACAATCTTCAAATATTGATACATTTTTTAAAAGTTGAGCATTTTGAGAATTTCTCTGAAAAGCTTAATTGTAGTTGTTGGAAAATAGAGACTTAAGCATGTTCGTGAAATGTGTGATATTGAAATAAAATAGCTTATGTTGAAATTCAGTACTTTTAAATATGCCATAAATTGCCCAAATTAAGCAATCATTCATTCCAGAATTCATTGGGAATTACATAACTTAGTATAAGCTGACTTAAATATATACGGGGTCTTTCTTGGATAGTTTAAGCATATTTTGTATCTCCCTGGAAACATTCAATCTTTTTATTTAAGACACGAATAGCATTTTACTTCTTCTATGTTCAATAAATACTTTTCACTTGGGAAAGTAATTTTTCTTTCTTTAGAGACAGCTTCATTTAATAAAACACTTCAAATTTTCAGGAAATAAAAGGAAAGAAAATAAAAATTTTTTACTAGTTACAGAAGCTCTAATAGAATGCAGTTTTATTTTCCTTTATTTAAATGTTCCATTGGGATTTTATTTATTTTATTTACAGTCAGCCCTCTGTATACTTATCTGTGGATTTAACCAATACAGAAGGAAAATATTACAAAAAAAATATTTCTGTACTGAGAATTTTTAGAATTTTTTCCTGTCATTATTTCCTAAAATTTCAGTCTAACTGTTTTGCATAGCATTTATATTGTATTAGTTATTACAAGTCGTCTGGAGATAAAGTGTTTGGGCCAACAAGTGTAAGGTTATATGCAAATCATGCCATTTTATGTAAGGCATGGGGGGGTCTTGGAATCAATTCCACATGAGTACCTATGGACGATTACTTATTTAAAAATGAAAAGATTTGAGATTTCTAACATTATACTTCTTTGGAGGAAGAACTTCTCTTCATTTTTCCTTCTTGTAACAAGAAATTTGAGTGACTCAGACAAATGATGACGACCAGGAAGATCACACTGACATCATATGTAATGAAGCACCCACGCTCCAAGGTACTTTTCACAGTGTAATGGGAAGCTGACTAACACAGACAGGGTTCCACATCTACATTATTTTTGAATTATTATTTTAAAGCATCAGTTTGCCTGTGTTTAATAATGCATACAACCTGTGCATTATTAAGCATTTATACTTTTTGAATAATTTTGTTTGTGTTAGGAGAGTATTCAGAATTCATTTCAGAAAATACTGAAGTTCATTTCTTGTGTGATCCCATATCAAATTACTGGAGATTTGGGTTGAGATTACCTGGATAATTACCTTCTGTAATGATTCATTTTGCATATGGGGTCTAAATGTTAGCAAGCAGAGCTAAACTCTGTTTCATACTGGTGTTAAAGAATAAAATCACTCATTCTTCATTACCCTTTGGAAAACTTCAATTTTCTTTTAAGTTTCATGTAATGTTATAACTCCTGGATTCAAAAAGCAAATTTGCTAAAGAGATTGTACTTCCTTTTCAGTGAAACCTGAGTATCTGTGTGTCAACTTCATAACTTGGATAGCAGTTATCTTTGGGAGTTATTGCCCATGACTTGAGTTCCAGATTTACAAAGCATCCGTGTCAATGATACCAATCTACCCTTTCACGATGAAATGTAAAAGTCTAAGATGATTACAGAAATGACAGAACAGCCAGACACCTTGTGCAAGTAGAAAATTCTCACAATGGTATAAAATTTAGGGATGAATACATCTGGTAATAATGATGTGCTGCTTAACTAGATGACAACAACCAACTGTTTTTGGAACAATCAGCTTTAAGTCAGATTGACATAAAATTCCTTTTTTTTTTTTTACTCCTTCTTTCCTGTGAATCCCAGAGCTCCCCTCTTAGCATGCTCTGAGATTCTTTCACTTCTGTCCTTCCTATTTGATGATTTATGTGAGTATGGAGATGTCCCAATTCATGCTTGATCAGACTCCAGCAAAGCATCCTTACTTTGTTTGAGAGCACATGTAGAATACTTCTCAAAGTTTTGATTGAATTTCTACAGCAATAGGCAGCGTGGTTTATTGGAAACTCTGCAGAGATTGGGGTTAAGAGATATTCATTCAAGTCCCATCTGTGCTATTCTGTGGTTCATTACTTGGCGCAGTAGCTTCTTTCAGTGCTGTGCTACTAAACATTGAACAATCAACTTTCAGAAAATGATACAAGTTGTTGGTAAGAGGCGCCTTTGAGCATTGCTGATAGGTTGCATACTTATACAATCCCTCTGGAAGGAAATCTGACAGTATTTATCATAGTTGCAAATATATATTCCTTTTGTCCTATGAGCATTGTTTGCTGATTTTTGTAGTGTAAATAATCCCACCAGGCTGCTTTCAGGGTTCTCACAGGTCACTAAAGGTGGAGAAGGGAAACAAGGTCCCAGGGGGACACTGCTTGCTGCACGTGCCCCAGCTGTGTTTCCCTGCTCCGGAAAATTCAGGGTTTGGGTCAGATCATCTCCAAGTTCCTCTATCACCAGTCCTTTCATCCAAATTCAGGAATAATATTAAAATTCTTGGCAACTGTTGTAGCACAGGTACCAACCAGTTGGATGGCTGCTAAGCATAAACACCTGAAAGACTGATGGGGGGTCCTGAGGAAAGGCAGCCACACAGGTTTGCTCACCTTTCAGGAACAGTTTCATGCATGTAGAAATACCAATTTATGTCTCCCTCTGATTTTCTTTTAAAAAAAACAAAGGATGACATACCATACTCCCTCTCCAAACCTTTGTTTTTTTTTTATATATTTAATGTATTTTCTATGTCTTTGCATCTTTCTCCATTAGTACATACAGCTGTTCCTTTCCTGTCATTATTTTAAAATTTATTTACATGATATTTTTACTATTCTACAGCTTAATGTGATATATTTAAACAATGCTTGATTGATGGACATGGGTAGATCTGAATTTGCTTCTTATTTAAAATGAGAAGTTCGAAAATATGTTGATTCATATTTTTGTGGGTATATGTAGGTTAAATTCTCAGAAGTAGGATTATTGGGTCAAAAGGAATATGCATTGGCAATTATGATATACATTGCCAATTGCTTCATCAATTAGGGATGAAGCATTGTCAGTTGCTTCATCCAAAAACATTAGATATGTATCCCACCTGCCTCTTATCAAGGGTGCGTATCATTAGATTTCATACATTGCAAATCCAGAGGATGACAGACAGTAGTTAAGTGTAGCTTTAATTAGAATTTTCCTACTGGGATTGACATTGAGAATCCCTATTGTATAAGATACTTTTCCCCCTATTTTTTTGAACTCTGTTTTCATCTCTCTTTCTTTCTTTTTCCTCCTGAATTATGATCTTTTTCTGTATATACTTAAGTGGTATATCAAGGACATTTGTATTTTGTGATAGAATTGCAAATACATTTTCCTAGTTTGTCATGTGCCTTTTGTTTTTCTTTCATATTTTATGTCATGCATGAGCTGTGATTTGATTTATTATAATTTATCAATTTATTTTTTCTTCTGTAGATATTTGAGGCAGGGTTAGAAAGGCCTTTCCATTCTGGAATTATAAATAATTCTCATTTCCATAGAATGATTATTGTCTCATGACTACATTTCTCTCCAGAACCTATTCATTGAGCTTGCAACTGATCATCTCTGTGATATTGGCTAGACATTTAGATATATTGTATGGTTTTGCCATTCATTTGTTAAAGCCTGGGAGAAGAGGAGGCTGCAAATCATGAATTCCAATTACAAATACAGTAGGCAATATATAATGCATATGGCAGTAGATAGCCATAATGTTAGTAGCAATTATGTTTGTGGTTAACCTTCATTGGGTATTTACTCTATGCCAAATAGTTCACTAAAATTTTTACATGATTTATCTAATAAAACTTTCAAATAACCTTAATGTTATTCCTCTTTAAAAATAAAGTCAAGGCTTACATAAGCTAAGTCACTGCCAAGGTCACACAGCCTCTAGGGAATGGTCTTGGGCCAGTGATCTCAGAGGCACCACTGCCAGCCTGGCTCCTGCTTCAAAGTAGACTGAAGTGCATGAAACTCCCTCAGACTTGTCCTGTTAGACCCCCTGGGAATTCCCAGGACATACAGAGGTGCTCTGTCCTTGAAGGCAGAGTTGATTGCAGGCAGTGAAATGAGATTACACAACCTCAGGAGA
The DNA here is from genome assembly GCF_048772815.1 of Callospermophilus lateralis. Lineage (NCBI taxonomy): Eukaryota > Metazoa > Chordata > Mammalia > Rodentia > Sciuridae > Callospermophilus > Callospermophilus lateralis. The sequence continues at coordinate 13,085,543 of NC_135320.1, forward strand.
AAAGGAGAAAATTGGGAGATTGTGACCATTTGGGGAGGATGTTTGATCTTTGAACAGTCTGTAGAGTAGTGTAATCATTTCAAGATAGAATGGTGATCCTGTTTCCAGATTGTTTTTAATTTATGTCATCTGACTTGGAAAGCATGCAATGAGTCGAGTCCTGATTTCATATTCTCTCCCTTCCTCCTTCCATCCTTCCTTCCCTTTGTTCCTCTCTTTTAAGTGATAACTAAGGAGTATATTGTATTCCAAGAGAAGACTCAACAGTGCTGGATGAAATAATAATTCCATTTCAAAATTAAGGATGAAATTAAAGGCAGAGAAAAAGTGAGGACAAGCTTGTTTGTGTATGACAGAAAAAGTGCAAAGTACTAGTATTATTTGCAATTCCAACAGCAAAATCCCCCAAACCCATAATGTTAATTTTGTCTTGATTGATAAGAAGAGTCAAGGTTTTATAAAGAGTGGAGTTAGGAACAGGGGCCCTCTCCTCTGATTGTAAGGCTCATCTTCTTACAGTGCTATTTTGCATCTTTACAAGATCCCTCACCCTCATCCACTAGTTTCTACTTTAAGCATCTTCTAAAGGAAAATAAGATATATAGACACACTAATATAACATTGTCTATGTTTAATAATATGTTTATATCCTATTACATATGCAACTAAGCCAATAATCAGTGAATAATAAATAATATATTGAATAAAAATTCATTTACAATTTTCTATTAATTCAAATGAGCATCACAGTGCTAAATTTTCATATGTGATGAGCTATGTAAATTCATGTCCAACATTCTCAACATTCTCAATTGTAAGTAAATGTATTTTTTTATGTTATTGCCTATAAAATAACAAAGAAATCCTTGAGGATAGAAATGGCTTAAATCACAAAAATAGAAAAACAATATTAAGGAGAAAAAAAGAAAAGCTAAGGGATGGAATAAAGATGGGAGAAAAATTTAAATTCATATGCAGTCACTGACTACAACAGAACATAAGCTTAGTTTCATACTCTAAAGTCTTCTTAAAATTAACCTACTCTCTCTCTCTCTCTCTTATAGATCCCTAGATCTCCTTAGTTTAGTATTACAGTGGGCAATGTGTTAAAAAAAATCCTGTATAAGGAGGGTTAAAGCTGACGTCAACCTATTAAAATGTAGATATAATAAATAAGTTTAAAAATCTTATTTTCAATATCACTGTTACTTTTCTTCCTTGCAAATAAAATTTTTAAAAAATAATAAAATGAAGTTCTCAGTGGAAGTCAGCTGAAAGACATGGAAACAGCATTGTTTCTTTTTTCTTCTGAATTTTATGGAGTTCAATAAAATCGTATTCTGTAAGTGCATGCAAAGGAACACTTTATCACTAGGAATTAAAATGCAAAAACATTGAGGAAGCTGCTTTGAGACAAAAAAGGCCTAATAGTAACTCAATCCTGAATAACTATTTGTAAATCTCCCCAATGTTTTATGAACACTAACAGCAAAGTACTCAATGGCAGCTTTTTAAAACCAGTTTCCTGATCAGAGCTTTAAGCCATTCCTCTAAATGTTGTGGGCACAGGTGGCTCTCTGACTTAAAAATGAATTCTCTGCCAAATACTGAATGTAGTTTCATAGTTATTCTTTTTGTATTTGTATTTCAAGTCATGGAAGAAACAAAAAGTGGACCTTTAAATTACAAATGCAATAACATTGCCTTTTATGTTTACATTAGGCTGATACTGTTACCAGATATTTTTTTTTTCTCCGTTCTCCAGTTGCAGATTGGTATCCTCTGGTTTTAATAGGAAGGATTCCCTTGTAGGGTAGTGTTATTAGTAAAGAAATCTTGAAACTTTTGTTTACCCGAAAATGTCTTATTTTCCTTTAATTTTGAATGATAATTTTGTCATATAAAGAATTCTTGGTCGACAGTTTTTTTTTTCTCTTTCAATACTTTTAATATCTTGTCACCCTTCCTTCTACCCTTCATTGTTTCTGATGAGATGTTAATCTTTTGTGGATACCTTGTCTATGAAGAGTCACTTATCTCTTGCTGTTTACAGTATTTCTTTCTATGAGTTTGATTTTTTTTTTTTTTTTCAGTACCAGGGATTGGACTCAGGAGCACTTGACCACTGAGCCACATCCCCAGACCAATTTTTTATTTTTTTAGAGACAGGGTCTCACTGAGTTGCTTAGTGCCTCGCTTTTGCTGAGGATGGCTTTAAACACATGATCCTCCTGCCTCAGTCTTCTGAGCTGCTGGGATAATTAGGTGTGTGCCACTGCTCCAGGCAGAGTTTAAATTTTTAAAATTTGATTAAAATGTGTCTCAACTTACTGTATGAATTATTTATCATGGATATATAATTTTATATATGGTATATAAAATTATATATCCATGATAAATAAAGAATAGTGTGGATATATATATATATATATATATATATATATATATATATATATATATATATAAAATAGTGTGGATTTCCTTAAATTTATTGTAGTCAGTTGAATTTCTTGAATGTGTATATTCATGTCTTTCATCAAAGAAAGGTGAGGCTTTTTTGAGACTTTTTGCCATTATTTCTTCAAATATTATTTGTTTCCTTTCATCTATTTCCTTTCCTTTTAAGACTCCCATATGCATATGTAGATTTTCTTGGTGGTGTATTGCAGGTCCTATAGACTGTGTTCACATTTTCTTATTTTTTCTGCTTTTCAAACTGGATAATTTCAATTGTTTTCTCCCCAGTTGCAGATTCTTTCTTCTTTTTATTCGAATTTACTGCTGAAATACTAGTGATTTTTTTATTAGATATATCATACATCTTAGCTAGAGAATTTCTATTTATTTTCTTTTAATACTTACTATTTATTTACTGATAGTGCTGTGTTAGGCCGCTTTTCATCACTATAACCAAAACACCTGACAAGAACATCATAGAGAAGGAAAAGTTTATTTTCAACTTTCTGTTTCAAAGATTTAGTTCCTGGTCAGCCACACCCATTATGCTGGGTCTAAGGTAAAGGAGACCATCATGGCAGAAGGATGTGGCAGAAGAAAGCTTCACAGATCACGACAGTCAAGAAAGAGAGAGAGATAGGGGTGAGGGAAAGATGAGCCAAGGACAAGATGTAGTCTAAAGTCATGGCCACAGTGACCTATGTCTTCCAACCACACTCCACCAACCTACAGTAGGTCGATTACTATGCCCAATAATCCATTCAAATTGTTAACTACAACCACTGATTACATTATGACTCACATATTCTAATCCTTTCAACTCTGAACACTCCTGCTTTGTGTAATACAGGAATTTTGTGGGGGAAACCAAACTCTGTCTTATTTTGTTCTTATATTGTTTCCTTTATCCCTTTTAACATATTTTAAAAAAATTTTTACAGCCTTTGTATATCATATCCATTATATGTGCTTCCTCAGTGATGGCTTTGTCAATTTTGTATTTGTTTTTTATCTCTGTGAATAGAATATATTTGTCCGTTTTCTTATATGCCCTGATATTTTTGTTTAAAAATCTGAAAATGTGGGGCCCATGATGATTAGAAATCCCATTTTCCCAGCATTTAATGTATTTATTTATTTGTTTATTTGTTTTGGGCTATTGCGTTTGTGGGCGTGTTTGTTAATGTTTGCAGTTGTCACTTTTCCAAATGATTTTCAAAAACTATATTTCTAGTCATGTGGGGTCATATGAGGAATGCATTGTAGCTTGTTTTCAACTAGCATTTTGGTAGACATTTCCATTCTTAAATCCCTTTTTCTTGATTCTAATTTTGCTTCATTGATGTAAACTTTTGACCATTTTTCTGAGCTCTGACAAAATTGCTTTGACCATGCCTTCTTGCTTATCAATGTCCCTATACAAGGACACGGATTTGGAGCTACATGCTTTTCCACTTTGCTGTAATGAAACTATATTAATGAAACAAGCACTGACCTTGAGCTGAAGACAGTATTGAGGAAGGAAGGAACAGTGAACTCTGATAAGCCTGAGTCACTGATCCGTGTTAGTGTGGACCCATAATGTACATTCCTGTGTCAGCCTGCTCCTGAAATCCACCCATGAGACTAGCTCCAGGAATATTTTAAGAATTTTACACACGGTGTAAGTTAATGAAGAGGGCAGTGGATGGAGAATTAGGGCACACCTTCCTTTGCATCAAATTACCATGGTCATGCCACTCCTCTCTCTGTGCCTTGGTACCCCTCTCCGTAATCACAAATTGAGATAACTTGGTTGAATCGATTCAGACCTTTATTTTTTTTAATCTATGATTCTATTTATGGGCTCCAGAATCTGATTTAACATACAACTCTTCAATCTTAAAGTAGCTCTGAAATTCCTTAGTATTTTAGACATTAACAAATGATAGTTGATTGAATAGCCATGTAATCCATAGAACACCTTGATTACTTATGGTAGTTACGTGCTACCACAAATGCTGAATCACTGAACCTAAGGTGATTATGGGGACAAGTTCCTCTGAGCCTCTGATGGTCACATCTTCATCAACTGATTGTTACGTACATTTGTTTTATTATTTTCTTTGATTTAGAGACACCTATTTAGCATACATTATTTATTCATTAACATGGAATCCACAAGAGCTCTATAACTCATGCCTGAACAAAGGTTACCTAGCACATGATTTTTTTTTTAAAGAGAATCATTGATGAACCTTTATTTTATTTGCTTATTTATATGTGGTGCCTCACGTGTGCAAGACAAGCGCTCTACCGCTGAGCCACAACTCCAGCCCCAACACATTTTTACATAAGGCACATTGCAGCTATTTTATACTTAACAACAAGAACTTATGCACTGTGCTTGGGATGAAGGAGGAGAGCATTTTAAACAGAAAAAAATACCAAAAAAAAAAAAAAAGATACAAAAATTTCAAAAAGAAAAATAGAAACAAATACAGCCATAGTACTATGTAGACCATAAAAAGTATACTTCTATATTCTGAAAGATGAATCAAGGAAACGGAGTATCACTATGATGAACTTCAGCTGAAAAGACACCCATTGGGTGACTATAGAATCCATGAAACATGACAATTGACTGGATATATTAGGAAAAAATCAACTTTCTCAAAGTAAAAAAATAAAATAAAATAAAAATGTTAAACATTGCCCTCCTCATCTGATAAAGGAAAAAAAATCAATAACTATTATATTTTATTTTTATAATTTTGAATATAGATAATTGACTAAAGGTATTAGATTAATCTTGTGTTACCTTTCTGTGACATACCTGAAAAAAGTTGACTTAAAGTAGGAAAGACTTACTTTGGCTCATGGTCTATGGTGAGGTGACCTATGGGGAGCATGTGGTGGAGACTTTTTGACGGCCAGGAGAAAAAAAAATAGGAAAAAAAAAAAGAGAGTGGGGACGGGTAGGAAGGCAAGTGTTATAATACTGCCTTTGATGGTGGATATCCGATGACCTAATTTCCTTCCACTAGGCTCCAAACCCTAAAGGTCCTACCACCTTCAAGAAGAGCCACAGATTGATGATCAAGCCTTGGACATGTGGCCTTTAGGGGATGTTTAAAAGAGAAATCATAACAATGTTTGTTAATCTTTAGTTGATTTACTAGTATTTGTCAATACGTTTATCTGGATTTAAATATTACACAATGCATACATTTATTAAAAAAATCACATGATACTCCATGATTATGCACAATTTTTGTTTTATGTATCTGGTAAATAAGTTAAAATTTTTAAAATCTATCTTCCCTATTATCACTGTAGTTAAGTGTGATCCCATAATATTTGTCAAATTTTTAAATAATAAATCTTACAAATAATAAATAAATAGAACATTTGATTATTTTAGGCGATTAGAAATCATTTTTCTGTGTGCCTATAGTATTTTTTTTTTAAAGACAGAGAGAGGAGGGGGAGAGAGAGATAATTTTTTAATATTTATTTTTTAGTTTTCGGCGGACACAACATCTTGGTTCATATGTGGTGCTGAGGATCAAACCCGGGCCGCACGCATGCCAGGTGAGCGAGCTACCCGCTTGAACCACATCTCCAGCCCTGTGCCTATGGTATTGCTGAGCCCCTATTAAGTGTTATTTTCCAAGCTAGAAATGAATAACATTGGCTTCAAATAAACCATTGGACTATTGATTGGCTATATTTGGAATAACCAAAATTTCAAAGTAAAGGAAAAAAAGAAACATTTCCTATCCTCTGATGATAATAGTTTTTTTTCACTTCCTTCCTTCCTTCCTTCCTTCCCTCCCTCCCTCCCTCCCTCCCTCCCTCCCTCCCTCCCTCCTTCCTTCCTTCCTTCCTTCCTTTCTTTCTTTCTTTCTTTCTTTTGTGACTAGTTAATAAAAACTTCAGGGAAGTTCCCTGAAGATATCTCCTTTGCTTATCTTTACTGTGAATTCCTGTTCACTGGAGACTCCCATAATTCAAAGTAGTAAAAAATTTTAGATGAAAATAATAGATACAAAAACTGGCTATATCAGTTAGCTTTGGCTAAGTAACAATCCATTCTAAACACAAGGTTTTAAAGCAGGAACCATTTATTTAGTTCATGATTCTTTGGGTTAGAAAGTTGTTCTGGGCTCATTCTGATGTTTTTTTTCTTATCTGTGCTAGACTGTAGTCAGCACAGAAATCAACTAAAGATTAACATTATTATGCTTTCTCTCTTAAATAACCCCCGAAGGCCTTGTGTCCAAGGCTTGATCGTCAGTCTGTGGCACTACTGGAAGATGGCAGAACCTTTAGAAGCTGGAGCCTCATGGAAGGAAAATGTCTGGGATTCTCAGATGGAATGTGTCACTTCTGTTCCATATAATTGTTCAATATTCATCAGAGTTGCCAAGGCCCATTTTTATGGTACCTGGAAATAATTCCAAGATATTTGGTAAAAACTTTGCAAATCTTTTTTGACTCTGGCCTGGAGTTGGGAATATAAAAATTTCTAATACTTTAATTTGGTCCCAGTATGTCAGAAAAAGTAATCAGATTCATAGAATAGAGAAATAGATTCCACTTTATAATGGGAAGAGCTGCAAATTCATGGCATGGGGACATGGATACACTGACATGAATAATCGTATCCTCTTTGAAAAGAATCTGTCATATAGAATAAGCAAACGATAGGTAGATGAGAACATTTTTTCAGTAGTTTATGAAATGGACAATAGAAATTTTCCAGGATGCAAGGTGGGTTTAGAAGTCAAAACTACAACTAAAATCACACTACATAATCAGTCCATGACAACACCATTAGTTTTAATCACTGGAAGTTATCACCAGCATTGCCTCTGCTGATGGTACCTTCTTTTGGCACAGGTTGATGGCGATTACCATCCCGTCATGACTGGGTATTACTTCTACTTTCCAGAGTAGATGCTTTGCTGGCTTTCCATAAGTAAATTGTCTCAACTGAGCAAACCTAATGGCACAATTAGGTTTGCTCAGTTGAGACAATTTACTTATGAACCCTGGATGAAAGGGGGTTAGAAATGTGATTTTCTGCCTTCTTGGGTTTCCAAATGGGGAATAAATAGTTGGTATATGCCAACATACCATAAGGTAGGGAAGTTGCCAAACAAAGATTCCAGTTCTGGACAAAAGATATATATTATATAAGAAGTTTGTTACAAACGTGGAACACACATGAAGGGTGCTACAACAAAGCAGTCTATGAATGTGAACCTTAGTCCCAGTATTCCTGGACAGTCACTTAGTTGTATGGTTAAAGAAGTCAGTGAAACCCTGAGTCCTAGGGGCATATAATATATATATTTATATATATTACATGTCTATTTATATATATATTTATATATATACACACATACATACACACATATATAATTTTTAATATAATATATATATATCAATCTAAGGACAAGTAGAAAGAGACTAAAAGTATTAAGAACATGAACACCCCCTCCAATATTTTCTTTGTTCTTTGGTTTTGTTTTTCTTGTCCCCCAAGAGAATAAGGCCCAACTGGGTGTATAATATCCACAGCTCAATTGTTCCAAGGCAAAAAATAGTTTGCCAAAGGATGAAAGACAATGCCCAGAGATTATGTGCAAACCATAAGGTTTATTGAAAACTGCTTATGGGGAAAGTTCAGTGGAAAAGGGCTGGACAAGTAGCACCTGTAATCCTCATGGTGACTTACTAGATTGTAAAACTTCTGTTCTTCAACGGAGCTTTATCCACTGGTGACCAGCTGGACGGCCAACACTTATCATCTCCATAGTGCTCTGTTCTGCATCAATTAATGCAGGGAGATGAGTTTTATAGCTTAGGTTACATAAGCAGAGGCATCACTAGCTTACCTTATTCCAGTATATGACCAACTCTCCCAGGACCAGGCAATTCACCATGTGTGTAAGAAAGTTATTTAACACTACTTTGCCCTGTATTCCAATGAGAGAAATATGGAGGGAGGGAGGGAGGGAAGAAGGAAGAGAGAGAGAGAGAGAGAGAGAGAGAGAGAGAGAGAGAGAGAGAGAGAGAACGTGCCCTGGTGTTCTTCAAGATAACCCTTACCTGAATATTTTGGTCCAGACCCACTTTCATTGTTCCCTTGATTTGGGTAGGTTCTTTTGAATGGGAAGGGGTGTTTCAGAGATGGTGTTTTACTGTCCTCCTTCGTTTTCAAAAACCACACAGGATATAATCAAAACTCACAGTGTATTTTAAGAAAGAAGCATATGCAGGCCAGTTAAGTGATTGGAATCAAATTCCAACACTGTGACATCTTGACCAAATTATCTGTGAGGTTTCTTGAAGGACATTGATCTCTCTTATTTCCCCACTTTTAGAGGCAGATGAGGAAATTGGACAACCTAATGCAGATGAAGAATGAGCATGTTCTGTGATTCAGAGGATGTTAGCACAATGTGTGAACTTGAAAGACGGGTGCCTTGGTGTTGAGGTGATCTCGGGATGTGTACCTGGGCAACTCACCACCTCATGCTTCTGTGTTCCCATAAGAATTACAATCACAATGTCACCTTCTTCCTAGCTTGTTACAAACATGAAACACACATGAAGACTGCAATAAAGCAGATTATGAGTGTGAATGTTAGTCCTAGTATTCCTGGACAGTCACTTAGTTATATAGGTAAGAAGTCAGTGGAACCCTGAGTCCTAGGGACATATAAAGCTTGAGCAAAGTCAGTTTTAAACTAAAAGGGTAAAGTGTATATTTTAATTACTATTATAATGGTCTCCTTTATGAAGGTCTTTATGAAGTCTCTTTATAGCAGGGAAGAATTTTTAACCGTTCTCACATTCCTATGGCAACCATAGCAACTGCTATCATTGGTTTTTAACTACAATAATCATTTTTTTTCTTCTTTTTTAAAATTTTTATTGTTGGTTGTTCAAAACATTACATAGTTCTTGACATATCATATTTCACATTTTGATTCAAGTGGGTTATGAACTACCATTTTTACCCCATATACAGATTGCAGAATCACATTGGTTACAATAATCATTTTTGACAAAAGGAATGAATGAGCTCACTTTTCAATTGTATATCCCTGTCACTAGTGATTATTTTTTTTCATTCAATATAGTTATCAGGAACTGTGTTCTGACTGTGTATTCCAGACATTTAACATGAAGTTGTTTATTATTGCTTACTATCTGATCAGAGAACTGAGATGCAGACGGTGAAATTACTTGCCTCATATCACAAAACTAGTAATTAGTGGAACCAGGATTCAAGTCCTGTTGTCTGACCTCAAAAGTTTCATGTTTGACTGCTATATCTGATATAGCCATAGTTCTTAAAACCAGGGACACAGCTCAGAACTCAAGACCCCAGAAGATCTCAGGCCCCAAGCAGGTGTTTGCAGAAACCATGTACTCAGGAGAATCAACACTCAAGTCTGAGGGAGCCCACCGCAGGCAACTGTGTATCCTAATAGCAGTGATAGAAAATCTGGGTCAACGACTCTCCAAATAGACATGCATCATTCGGATGGCCCATGTCTCTTGCTTACTTTTCCTGGAACGTTCTTCCTGGAGATCAGTTGTTGTGGAAAGTAGGCATCATCAGGCCTTCTACCTTGGATCATCAGCTGAGAGGTTAAAAAAAGACCGTGGAAACCCAACCCCCTGTTAGCACAAGGATTTCAAAGACATGAACTTGGTTACATGTCCAACCAAGGGTGGAACATTGATTTGTTTTAAGTAGAAGTTACTTCAGCCTTGGTTATATGGAATTGGTTGTTGTTAAGTTCCAGGAAAATTGTGATTAGGTCCATGACTGTGCTTAACCTCTACAGCCTCTCCAACTAGGGAAGCTGATGGGCACAGAAAGACGAATACCTCATGGTCTCACTTATGCGTGGAGTTTACAAAAGTTGAATTTACAGAAGCAGAGTAGAATGGTGGTTATCAAGGTTGTGAGACAGGAGTGGGGGATTGGGGTCAAAGTATGTGAGATTTTGGTTAGACTAGAGGAATCACTTCAGCAGATTTATTTGTATAACATAGTGAGTATAGATTATAGATAATAATGATGTATACTTGCAAACTGCTTGACAAGTAGACCTTAATTGTTCTCACTGCAAAAATAAATATGTAAGGTAATATACATGTTGATCAACCTGATTTAGACTTAATATAGCCATGCTTCAAAACAGGAGGTTGAAACCAAACATAAAGACCATTTTTATTTATTCATTTAAAAATAAAATTTAAAAAGGAAGCTGATGGTTAGATCTGATTTTAACTCAAAACGTAAGAATATTAAAATCTTAACCATAAAATTACTTAAGAATATGTGAGTATGTACATGCATATTAAGTAACCTAATGGCTTAGCTAATTTGTGTTGTATTAGTTACTCAGGTTTGATGAGAACTAATGTTGAATCAGTTTTTAAAGTCACTAATCAATAAGGGCTGGGACTTTAGCTCAGTGGTAACGCACTTGCTTGGCATGTGTGAGGCACCAGGTTGGATTCTCCCACCACATATAAATAAAGGTCTATCAACAACTAAAAACAAAATTAAAAAAAAAAATCACTAATCAATGATTTCAAAACAAGGAGCCAACCTTTTTTAGAGACCCTGGTGATTTGTTCCAGGATCTAGGAATGAGGACTTCGGAAGTCCAGTAATTCTCACACAATAAAGCGGCCAGTTTTCACAGTGTGCTTTTCATGGCTGTGACCAAAATACCTGAAAAGAACATCGTAGAGGAGGAAAGTTTTATTTTGGATTCAAGTTTTCAGAAGCTCAGTCCATAGTGGGCCAACCGCAAAGAACATCATGGCAAAAAGGTATGGCAGGGAAAGCTACTCGGCTTGTGCCAGGAGCCTGGGACAAGAGATAATCCCAAGGGTGTACCCTCAGTGACCCATTTCTTCCTGCTTGCCCCATTTCCTACAGTTGCCACCCATTAAATGATGAGGTCATAGCTCACACAATCTGCTCATTTCACCTCTGAACATTCCTACATTGCCTGATACATGGGCTCTTTGAGGAGCATCTTACATATACACCATAACCCAGGGTGTGCTGGAACATGGAGGAGGGGCCTTTAACCCAGGTGGTCACTCCAGGAGACAACGTTTCAGGGAACAGAAAGGTGAGTTGAGGTTCCAATGCTGAGTAAGAGAGATGAGGAGGGACTGTACGTATAGGTCAACCTTTGTGGGTCCAAAGTGTTCAGATTCTATCAGTTTTGTATAACACAACCTAATCACTAATATTACAATGTTCAGATAGAGGATAACCCCCAATAGATAAAATCCAGAGGAGGAAAGGGAGCCTGCAAGCATCCATTGTCTCTGTTCCCACTTTCTGAGCTCAGAGCTGGTAGGCCCATGGGACTCCGCTATCAGCAGCCAAAGTGGCTCATTGCTTCTGTCTCACCCTGGATGTGACTAGGAATGACTCATGGCTGATCCTTTGTGGTGTAAATACTTTTCTGTTGTTTTTCTTTGTTTGCCTGTGGTGCAGGGAATCTTCCTTCCCCTGTTCTAGGACTGGGACAAAGGGAATAGGAGAGGGAAAGGGGAAGGAAGACCCTCCCTAAGAGCTGGCTTTGGGATGTATGGAATATCAAGAAGCAGTGGCTGGTGAACTCATGTGGAACATGGTAGGTGAAAATGTTGACACCCAGCAAGCAGGTAAGCCCCCGTAGGAAGATTTTTCTCTGGAGGTTTATGACATGGAGATGAATGTTGTCCTTGTCAGAGGCATGGTCATGTGCTTTAGGCTGCAATTGGTCTTTGATTTCCAGTTCTTACACAACTTTCCCTATGACTGCTTTGTATTTTTGTGAATTCATTGGTTCTTTTTCCTAACCATCTGCAACTTCACTTGAGCTCAAGGACTATTATATTTTCTTACATCTCCAGCTCCTTGGGAAGGAATATGGACATGAAAATGTTCAATGCCAGTAGCCAGTACTAACTGATATGTTCGAGTTCACAAAAGACCACCAGAGACCAAGATGCAGCAAAGAGGTGTTTATTGGGAGCTAGCTTGGTCCTCTGCACACACAGCAACTGATGACGCTGAGAGGCCCTGAGCCCAGGGTTTGCAGCAGTTTTATACACTCTTTGGGGGAAGGCAGGGACTTCACATATATCATAGCATCTCTTAGCAAATCATCACATACCACGGGAAAATCAAACAACAACTCTAAAACATGATTAGCACATTCACTGGTGGGAACAAGTTGGGTAGGGGTGATTGTTAGTATAAGAGGGGGATTCGTTTGAATTGATTGGTTTAAGCTATGAGGGGAGTACATGCTGAACTAGGTGGTTTCCCAACATGTTATCAACCACCATAAACTACTGGGAGGGTCATCTGGCATCCCAGGTATTTTCCCTGTCTCATGCTGATTGGTGGCTGCTAGGGGGTTGCTATGGGTCCTCACCTAGCCTGACTGAGTCAGGGACACCTGGCACAGCAGATCTCTCCTGTTGTTTACAGGGTGAGTATGTGCCTAGGAGTGCTCTGTGGGTTTTTCCAAGGACAAGGGCCACGCCCCCTTTCTTGGACAGGCTTTGCTCTGAGATAGAGGCTGGTTTCTCAAAAATGGAGTCACATCAGTTTCTCATAACTAGACAGTTTGTAACCCCATTCTCTCTTTAAATCTTGATATGGAACACTTGACATGGTTACTGTTACAGTCACAGAAAATTAAGACTCTGAGATGGGAGTACTATACTCATCAACACAGTTGGAGACAGAGGATTCGAACCTGGGTCTGTCTGACACCAATGATACTGCTCTGCTCTCTACCCCATGCTGCCTTTTAACTCATGTAGCACAGTGACTTGCAGTGCAGGATATGATCATGAAGTTTTAGGTCACATGACTCAAATTATGCTTATTTATAATGGCTTTCAGCAGCACCTGGACAATATATGGTTCTTGACACATACAAACATCTTGAGAATAAACAACAAAAAATGCAGGTCTTTCCATGATTAGTGAATGAGAAATAGTAAGTGATGATGCAGAGTCAAGTTAACAAACACTCTGCTAGGAAAAAAAGAAAGAAACGGGGACATTTCAGCTCTGCAAGTTACACTGTCATTAGCTTTCCTTGGCTTATTACTTTTTCCGTCATTATTAAGTACTTTCAGGGCATCTGCATAAAATGAAGATGCTGACGCTATTGAGAGGGTATGTGCTTCATCAACAACCCCACCAGCAGCTAAATGGAACCAGGGCCTCCACCCAGAGAAGTCTGTGGGAGCAACAAGCAATTTTTTGACTTTCTAAATGACTGCAGTAGGTGGGTTTAATTTGGAATCATTTGATTCAGAATCTGGTTATACCTGTCTTCCTCCAGAGATCATCCTCCTGGGGGACTGACACCCTCATGCTTGCCTAAGATGCAGTTCTATGAAAACCGAAGTGAAAGATTCAAAGCTGAGTGATGGGAAAAGTTGGCTGCCCAGTGAAAATCAGGTTTGAAAGCCATTAGTCACTCTGTTTGGATAGTTGCACAAATGATAGTCATTTGTACTTAGCATCAAAGGGAAGTCAAAATGACTCTATCCTTCCTTGCCCACTCAAAGGAGATCCATTCAAAGAAAGGGATTCTAAAACAGTAAATGAGAATTAGTCCCCCACCATTGGGTGGTACTCTGTGAATCTGATGGAAGATGAAAGCAGTAGAGAAAATGGGTGGAAAGACATAAGCATCTTCCAGACATGGACAATATTGTTTTCCTGTGATCATGAACACATGGTTTACATCAATCATCTATGTCAACAAAATACTTAGGATTAAATTTATATGGAACATTTCTTTCATATGTCTCTATGCTTAATTTCTCTTTTTAATATATTTTTTCCAGTTGTAGTTGGACACGATCCCTTTATTTCATTTATTTATTTATATGTGGTGCTAAGGATAGAACCCAGGGCCTCACACATGCCAGGCGAGCGCTCTCCCACTGAGCCACAACCCCAGCCCCCTCTTTTTAACAGACTTTCATATCAAAATCTTTTTCTATCTTCTCCCTTTTATTTTCAGGTATTATCTTCTTTAGTTATGATACCTATTTCCATTATTAGGTAGTTGTAATTACACGGGGGAGCACAAATATTTTTAAACTAAAAGTTCATTTATCTCTTAAGAGTTTTTTTTTCTAAGTTGGAATTCATCCTTGTTTTGTCAACATCTCTAAATTTGGAACTATATTGTGAATTTTTAAATGTATCTCCATGTCCATCTCATCATTTGCATAAGCATGAGTAAGTGAGGCTACTTGGACAGAGAACCGGACATTTGGGGTATAAAAGACCACCTTCCCACTATGTTTTTCAATTTCATCGTGATGGATGAGCTATTCAACTGTCTCAGTTATCTCGCTAAATTTGGATCATGATTGGGAAAAAATAGTACAATGATCATAGCTGTCATCCTACTCATGGATGAGATAAAGCCACCTGGAAATGCAATGCAATGAAGTGCAGAGAGCTCTCTGGGGTGTTTGTCATTGCTACACATATGCATGTGTGTGTGCATGTGCACAAATGTGCAGGTCCTAAAGTAAATAACAGAAATGGTAAGAGACTTTCCTGTATAGTAAATGGTCTTACATACATCTTAATTTATCTTTCAGAAAATGAAATAATTAATTACACACCAAAAAAACTAATGAACAGTTTGGAGCAGTGGCATACTCTTGTAATCCCAGCAGCTCAAGAGACTGAGGCAGGAGATTATGAGTTCAAAGCCAGTCTCAGCAAATTAGTGAGGCCCTAGAAACTTATAGAGACTCTGTCTCAAAATAAAAATTCAAAAAGGCTGGGAATGTGGCTCAGTTGAATGCCCCTGGGTTCAATCCTTAGTACCAAAAATAAAATAAAGTGAACAGTTTTATTGAAGTATAAAACTGTCTAGCTAATGCGCTCAATGACTAAGCCACCAAACAATATCATTCAACTATCTAAATGGATTGGCAGGACACAGTTTGGCAAATAAAAGGAAAAGAAAAGAAATTGCTATGGAATTAATATTCTCTTGTAACTTAGAAATAATCTGCTTTATGTCTTTTAGCTATGGGTATGAGGTCAAACTAATCAATCCATTGTATAAGCATCATTTCATGAATTGGGAGTTTACTAATTACTTTAGCATAATGTAGTTCAGCTAGAGGCATCTTAGAACCCTAAGAACACATTAGATGAGTTCATGTCAGCAACTCTTGTGTCTATCCCCAGGCTTTCTTCAGTTTGGGTAAGTCCCATGTCACATGACAGTGCCAGCCAATAGTCTTATCTTACCATTTTAAGGAGTACAAATTGAACTGGGTGCTGTGACACATGCCTATAATCCCAGTGACTCTGGTGGCTGAGGCAGGAGGATCACAAGTTAAAGCCCAGCCTCAGCAACTGAGCAAAGCCATAAGCAAGTTAGTGAGAACCTGCTTCAAAATTAAAAAAAAAAAATGGTCTGAGGATGTAGATCAGTGGTAAAGTGCCACTGAGTTCAATCCTCACTAACTGCCACCTGACACACAGAGAAATAATTCAAAAGTACTTAATACATTTTAAGGGGTGGAAGCATGATTATTTCACACCACGTGGTGTTTTTAAGAACTATAACTTCAGTGGCTATTTTCTATTTGAATCGAAACAATTCCTCTGAGTTGCAGATGGAAGTGATGTTTCCTAGCAGGTTTCTCCTTTACTCTGCTTTTCCAACACAGGTCAGGACACTATCTATCCGTGGAGATGGTGGAGTTTCTCTAGGACTGCAGGACTACCAGAAATGACATAGTGAGGGAGGGGCTGCCTGGAGCAGTCACCCCAGGAGGCTCCTCTGCGCAGGCAACCCAGACCCGGCTGGGTTCCCCATAGGAGCTCCAGGTGCACCGAATTGTCTACCTCCCAGATAACTGGGGTTCCTTTAGGTGGGTATAAGACCAAGATGGGAGCTTCTTGAACTCTTTGTCAGGCTGTGGAATGAGCAGAATGTGTGCCAGCCAGTTGTCTGAGAGAAATGCCCTGGCCAGAGCCTGAAGAGCATTGTCAGGAGTGGCAAAGTGCTTCAAAGACTGAAGTCAGGAGCTGGGGATTAGAATCAGAGAGCCAGAGAGCTGGGGGAAGCAGAGTCAGGGTGGCAGGGTGAGAAGGAAGAAGGGGGAACCCCAGGTATACAGTTGATGGATTTGGCTCACTGGAGGAGTGTGTTGGGGAAGCAAAACCTTCTTCACATCTCAGGACTGATTGATGACGAAGGTCATGTCTTGGGGATGGAGGTGTGGGTGGTGCTCCTCTGGAGTCCCCTCTATATGAGTTAACAAAGAACTTTCTGGGAAAGACTGATAGGCAGATAAGAGAAATCCAGGAAAGGGCAATGAGGGAATGAGAGGGGAAGGATAGAAGGGAAGGGTCTGAAGTTTGGGTCAGGGTAAGGCAAGTGCCAGTTCTGAGCTCACTAATGGGTCTCCACTCATGTTCCCAGGCCAAACCCCTGCAAACCAGGCCAACCATCAGGATGGAGAAGTTATGTTTAGAAAGCACACAGAAACTCAAAGTAAGGTTTTACTAGGTGCCTGGGTGCTGACGGTTTGGCAGCCTGGACAGAGACACCAGCAGCTTTGGTCCGCAGAAGTGGCCATCCTAAGTCCTTTCTGCACTTTGGCAAGGAAGGAGAAGAAGTCTGGGATAGACAATTCTCCTAACATCTCAGTGTCAACAGAAGCTGCTGCGTTGGACTTGTAGATTAGGAAGACCAGAGATTGGAAAGTATGGTATGGTAGCACAGAGAAACAGGTGCCGTGCTCTTGGGAACTCCCAGAATCATGTAGGAAGAAGTTGGAAAGCTCTGTGTTCCCCATAGCCCAAGTCCAACGATGACAGTTTTGCTCAAAGGCTCATGTTAATGTTTTGGGATCCCAGAGCTTCTTGCATTCTTTCAGCTCTACCACCTCTCTCCCCAACATATAGAGGTGACATAGAGCTGCCAGGCAAGGGCTGGTGGTAGATCTTACTTCTTGGGTCACACCTGCATGGAAACAGTAGACAGGTGCAGAGAGGAAATTTATACCATCTAGAGTATTATAAGCACCAAGAAGAAAGATATAAAATCAGGTAGATGACACAAAAAGTCTGTGTTTTAATGGTGCATATAGAAGCTGGTATCAAAAATGGCACTTGTTTTGACAGTTTATAGGTGTTTTAGAAATATGAGACAATTATAAAACTGGCTCATTTTACAAACTACTTCAGGGAACATAATGCAAAATGACAATGGTCAGTCCACTTAAAGTGGTCATTTTCTTACATTATTCTAGAGAAATAGTATTTTAAATATGAAGTGATAAAATGAACTTCTCAATGTGCAACTTTAGAAATCGTTATCTTCTGAAAGGTTACTATAAAAGTAATTTGAGGTCCGTGATATGTTTTAACCATGGCAAAAAATAACAGGGAATGGGTTTTAAATCATTTGATTTCTTTCTGATCATAAATTTAAATTTCCTCTGGAGTCTGAGGTTAAATCTGTATTTGTTCATATATTGTAGACTTATTTCAGAAGGAGAACCCTTAAAGGTACAGAACAATTGCTGATTACTAAGCATTGACTATATTCATGTAGTTCTTCTAAATCTTGAATCACTTACTTCATGTTATTATAGTTATAATTGTTTATATTGCTTAAATTTTTTTAGGGGTACTAATGTGACATGCATACTACATTGCTTTTTTTTTAAGTTTATGATGCAAAGTGCAGTATTGTCTGGTTGAATCGAATTTTAGCTAGCTTACAATGCCACTGGTAGACATAGTAGAATTACAATATACATGCGCCGAAGGCAGATCATATTCTAAACCAAAACGTGGATGGTCATGCATAAACATCAACTCAACACAAAGTAAGACATTTAGAAGTTTAACCACTGGAGAAAATCCAGAATAATCAGAATATATGAAAGTACATTGTTAAAAATTAATGCATGTTACAAAAATAAATTTCAGATGAATCATATGACTACACATGAAATCTGAAGGTATAAAGCTTATAAATAAAAATTTAGGAAGATATCTTAGCAACAATAGGGAAGACAAAAATGACTAAGATAACCTAGCAAGAATACAATAAGCACTTGAAGTACTTTTTTTTTTTTTAAGATATTGGCAATTGAACTCCAAAATATTTTAGCCACATCCCCAGTTCTTTTTATCTTCTAAGACAGAGTCTCATTAAGTTGTTGATAATCTCACAAAGATGCTAAGATTGACCTCAAAGTTGAAATCCTCCTGTCTCAGCCTCTAAGACACTGGAATTACAAATGTGATCCATCATGCCTGGCTTGAAGTACTATTTTTTAAAACAACTATATGGCCTTCATCAAAATTAAAAACTTCAGCCCATTAAAAGATATCATTAGTGAAAGGCACAGAATGGAAGAGAGGAGATTTGTTCAGGATGAATAAAAAGCTTCAATAACCAAGAACAAGCAGCATAGCAAAAGATGGGCAAAAAATTCAGGCAGTTCACAAAAATATGAAGATGGCCACAAATCACACAAAAACATATTCAGCATCATTAAAAAGTGTGAAGAAGTCTCCTGGGGTGCTGAAAATTGTCTGTTTGATTGGAATGGTGCTTACACAGGAAACATACATATGTATCAGAAATCGTCCCATTTTACATTTACGTTCTGTTTATTTTGTCCATTACATATTTTCCCTCAATAAAAATAACTGGAATTGTTAAACACCAAAAATAACTGACTAGTGTTACTTCAATTTTCTCCAATTGTAGCTATTGAAATTATACGACCTGTTTGGAATTATGATTGCTATGCTCTGGAGCTTAGATTTTAATTGTAATGTAAAGTCTTCAGAAGATCCTACAGTAGGGATTGGACGGAAGCTGGTATTTGTGAAGATTTTATTCACCAAGCACTGTGATAAAAGCTTTTATGTACATATTGACTAAAAAAATGAAGTTTCTCTTATATTCTTACACAAATCCTTTTATATTCTTATACAAATTTATCTGTTCTTCATGTGAAGATTTGGAGGCAGATTAAAGAAGGTTGAGAAGGATTAAGATAATACAATTAAAAATTTACTGTCATCATTTGAGAAACACAGATCACATTATGCACCGATACATACATTCTCTTAGTTGTCTGCCTAAATTTCTTGAGCAACTTCTGTTTTTGACCCCTTCTGAGTCTTTATTCCACAGAAACATTCAGAAATATTTTTAAATATGAAAATCATTTGTCATGCTTCTTTGAAAACTCAGACACAGGTTTTCCATAGCTTCTCATCATATTAAAAAAGAAAACCCTAAAAACCCAATCTGTGTCCTTAGTTAGTCCTGTAGTATGAGCTGGTCTCTGACCAACCTTCTTACCACCCACTCCCTTTCTCTGCCTCACCCACTCAGCTGATGGAGCCATGGCCTTCCCTTGGGTTTCCAGGCTCTGCGTTTCCTCAGAGCAGGCATACTTGCTCTGTTATTTTGTCTAGAATTTTCTTCTTACTGATATCCTGCACTAGTTTTCTCCTCATTCAGGCTTTATCCAAATGGGCCTTCTTCAGAGAGAGCCTGTTTCTCACACATCTAAGTTAACGGTCCCTCAACATTTTCTTTCCAGAAATTATATTATTATTTATTGGTTTAACTGAGTCCATGAGCTCAAGAACTTTATCTTGTTAACTTTATGTATCAGCAGCATATTAATTCTTGGAGCAAAGTTTATACAAAAATATCTTTGAATAATGAGCTGATTGATGGATGGGCTACAGCTATTTGTTCTGTAAGTATCCCAGATATTCAATGGGGGTACTGAGAATGTACAAAGAAGCAATACTGACTTTCATCAATATTTGTTGAATAATATTCTTATAAACATTATTACCTGTGAATGATAAATAACAAATGTGCATCGGAAATGCACTTATGATCTCAATTCCTACCTGTTCATTTTATTGTGGCTAAGGATTTAACATTTAGATAACCTTTGGTATTCTTTATTGAAGTTCATAGGATTCTTAGAAATAAAAATAGCAGCAGGGTACTTGATATGTAGCAGCTGCTCCTATAAATAGCTGCTACATTGACCTGCGTGTTGAAAAATGTGTTTACATCTTTGTCATGTAATGGTGCAGGATCCCTGATTTCTAAATCAGAAAATGAACTTCTCGATATTGTTTTGGGATGTTGATTATTATTTCTAAACTTGATATTTAAAATTTTTCTTCTCTCAACTTTTTATATGAAAAAATTATATGTTTATGTGAGTTATGGAGTCAGCACTGCTCCCTAAAAAGACAGGATCTTAAACAACAGGAATCACATGTAGTCATTTATTATGTTTTGAAGGAAAAAAATACAAATTCTTTCAATATCTTATCAATATATGCATTGTTTTAATACATGAACATTCTTCATTGTAGTTCTTGAAAGAATTACAAAGTACTTCACTTTATGAGCTCAATTTTTAATGAAATATTCATGAACTCATATTTTATGAGTTTGAATGAAGCCTTGTGAATTTTGGACAAGGAACTTTCATGAATATTCATCAAATATCATAAACATTTCTTTCCTTATAGGGAGGATTCAATTAATTAAATGTTAAAATCTTTCAGTGTGTTCCCATTAGATATTAAAGAGTGGATTCTGTCATATTTACTCCAACTGCATTAAAGATCATATTTTATGATGTAATACCAGTGAGTTTACCATCATGGTATGTGTTGATAGCATAAAGCACTGCAGAAAGAGTATGCTAATTCCATTAGCAATTCTAAATTTAACCTCAGTTCAAAGATATTTCAGGGATAACTTCAAAGATACTTCACAAATGACTACATTCGCTAAGAAAAGCTGCTACAAAGATGAGCTGTGTTTTAATGATCAAGGGAAGTTAGTTTTAATGAAGTCCACTGAAGAAAGCCCTTTAAGACTTCAGATAGGATTATGTACTCCAATGACCCAACTCCCATAGACATTATCTCCCTGGAGTTTTGCTGGAAAAGGCTGAAGATAGTTCATGATCTTTTGCAGATGTGTAGTGTTCAATTAGAGATAAACTTAAAAGTAAAGGGAGAACACTAATTAGGTTAAATTGGTAACAAGTGTAATAGTGTGTTATTTTTTTCAGATGCATACAGTAATTTAAAGAAATACACACACATACAGACTTAGGACATTTACATTTTAATAACTGTATTTCACAAGAAGAAGCAAAGATACAGAGAAGATAAATACTGTCTTTCCCACCACATTTGGATAAAATCCAGGCCTAAGTGGACTGAATCGGATTTCATTCGCTTTCATCAGCAAGTAGACATAAAATTATACATATTGGAAATTAAATACAAAATAAGTTGTCTTGATTTATTTGAACAACTCAAAATAATGTTAGGCCTGCAACTTGTGATTCCCAAATTTATATCCTGAAATCCAGATTATACTTCTTTCCAGTTCTATAGCCTTACTAAAGACATCAACAATTTATAATGAAATCACATACTTTGCATCCTATTTTAAAGTTTGCAACTCCGTGATTTATTAATTGAACTGTGTGTTTGGATATTCTTCTGTTGCTTGAGGGTTACTATTTGGAATATGTGAGGGATGAAGACAGTAAAAGAATCCCAAGCCAGGTACTGAATCAATTCATTTGCCACCTTGGAAACCCAAAAGTAAAATATCAGCTTGTTGGAGGTATTTAATCAATCTTTCTGAGCATATTAAATGAGCATTCAGAGAAAAATTTGTTTTAATTACAGCTTAAGTGCAGCCTGAATGCTAATACGACAAGGACTGAAGCACTTTATTTTCCTTAGCTCAATATTTTACAGTTAGTATATTGCTCGAAATGGGTAACTTAAAAAGTTACTTAAGCTTGCAAGTTTTTGTAGTTCTATCATGAGAGAAGGAATCAGACAATAAAAAAATTAGTTTCTTTATTTAAAAATCTTAGCTTTAGAAATGTCCTTATTCTTGTAAAATATCTTGACCATATTCACATTAGACTCTCAATGTGAATTTTCTCATTGGTACACCCAATGCTATATCTATTCACTTCTAGATTTCTTTCTAAGATTCTCCTTTCTGGGCGTCTTCTTAGAACATTGTCTCTACCAATTGTCTCTACCAAAATTCCTAAAAGCAGGAATTTTTTTTTCCTCATTAGTGATTTAAACATCATGTTGCACAGTTTGAATGGCCAATTATGATGTTGACCGAACTAGTGTTATGGTTCCATTAGAAAGGGACATGCCATGACAGCAGAGTGTATCACCCTCCTTTAATTTGGATGAGCACAGTGCAGACAACTCAGGCTTTAATTTGTGTTTCAGCCCTTTGACTCTCACATTTGTTCTCTAATCTTATATGGTAGCCTCTCCAATTCCATCTCTAAGGGTGCTCTATGCTGTTGAAGTTGGGGAGATAGGATGGTAGGACAAAATACACGTAAAACACAAAAGTCTTTGACTCTAAATTAAATGATCATGGTAATCCTGACACTGGTAGGGATTATTGAGGTAGTGAGGAGACTTTGTCAAGAAGTAATAAAACTTCAGAATATATGTATTCACCAATAATTAAAATGAGTGTGAATTCATAAAATAATAACAAACTGTGCATTTGAGTTCACTGTCAGAGTTGAAGAAATAAAAGATGGTGCCACATTTGAAGTAATTTATATTTGCAAACATTTTATCAATATTTTCCAAGATGGTAAGCAAAACTGTTTTTTTTTTTTTTTGGTGTGTGTGTGTGCACATTTATTGTATAATCACCTGTAATTCCTTATCTTCTTAAATGTTTTTGTTGTTAAGTGTCTGTGTTTGAATATATATAGACATAATACTTTTAAAAAGTGCTTATGATTAACATAAAATTAATTGCATCTTTTATGGTTATCTATTCCTAAATAATATTTATCTGATCTTGATTATATAAGACCATTTTATAATGTGATAATGAATTTGGAATACAATTCAATTTTCTATAATTTATGTCAACAACGTGGAAAGGTTCCACCAAAGTAATTTTTTATTTCTTTCTTGTGATGACATTCATCAAGATATATTTGCCCTTCCTGAGCTGGAGATCAAAATCCATTTTGAGCTTTGAGTCATCTGATAAAAGTTAACACTTCATAGGAAAGTTCAGCACTGTTTAATTCCATGAAAGCCAAAAGAATAGATGGTAAAGGAAATAATATCATAGTTGAAAATTATTTCCTAAATTAGTCATAAAAATGAAAAGTATAAAAAAAATAGATGACATTGCTTAAACTATTCTTTCCTATGTGTAGGTTGCAGTAATATTTTATTTGCAATACATAATTTATAATTTAATGATTTTTCATGTGTTAGGTTTATTTGGGCTCTTTAATAATTATTGCTAGATTATTAAAGATGTAAAAAGATTTCTTATTCCAGTAGCAAATAGATGATGTATAACAGCATGTAAACCACTAAACGAAAACACTGTTTATGATGCTTCATTTTCATAATGAAATAATTACTCTCCATGATAAATCAAAGTTTGTTTTTGTTTCTTTTCAAATCTGTTTCATGAGGAAAGTATTTGATTTATTGGAATTAACAATGGGTTCTCATTCTCTGAAAAAATACATATATGTGTAATACTTGGAATGAAGCAAGTAAAAAAAAAATGCATCTTTTGTTTCTACTTCCAAAGCTTAGTGCATCTCTAGTTTTTTTAATTCTAAGAAGTTGGTTTGTGTAAGTGGAGTTGAAGGGTCAGTTGAAAAAATACACTGTGTGAAATTTTATGTTGAAAAATATGGACATTCAATTTCAGAATTAACAATGCCTACATTTATTAGTAAATTAAGAGAAGTCAAAATTGATATAATTGAGGATATTCTAATAAACCAATGGCTCGTATTCAAAAATAAAATTTTTGCTTAACCTATGTTATGTGTTTGAGATCTCACGTTTATCGAGCATATTATCTGAATGGTGTCGTGATATAATTGATGAAGGGTTGGATGGTATGGAGAGCTGTTGTTGGAGGATTTCCTTCCACAAGCCCCAGTCAACTTCCCCACCTGTAGCTGAAAGAATCACACTATTCATCACACCAGCAGTAGGGAGGGGATGTGGAACCTGGGATGTCCTTTACCTGCTTGGCCTGTAACTAGTGAAAGATGGAGTATGGACATTCACTGGCATGTGCTAGCAAGGTACTAAGTGCTATTTTGTGTCCTGACAAATTCATGTTAAAGTCCTAATCCCCAGAACCAGGGGATGGGACATAATCCAATGTCTTTATGAGAAATGTCTTTATAAGAAGTGGAGATTGGGCTGGGTTTGTGACTCAGAGGTAGAGCACTTGCCTGGCATGTGTGAGTCCCTGGGTTCAATCCTCAGCACCACATATAAAAAAAAGAAATAAAATCCATTGGCAACTAAAATAATATTTAAAAAAAATAAGTGGAGATTTGTACAAAGAGACCTATAAGAAGGCTATAAGTCATGGAGAGAGACCTCAGAAAAAGCCAATACTGCTGGCACCTTGATAGTGAACATCTTTTTTAAGAACTATAAGAAGATATATCTCAACTGTTGAAGTCATCTGGTCCCTGGTATCTTGTTGCTGCAGCCCCAGGAAACTCACACACAGGGCAATTGTTACAACATTTATCAGTGGTAAACTAGAATACTTTAATGGCAGAATGGTATACTCTACATTTAGAATATCAAAGCTATAAGACAAGGTCAGAGGGAATTGCAACGAATATGACTGTGGCATGAAGGGCATTGCTGGATGCTGACACACAGAAGAAAATCTGTGAAAGGTGAGCGATCATTCACCAGGGTAAGTGAGAGGTACGTCGATGGCTTCTGAGTAGCATTTACAGTGACTTTTATCTCCTACAGCTAAATGGCAGAAAATGAAAAATCTAAGGACCTTAACTGGAGGAGACTCAGAGTTCAGAGAGAATTGAATTCCTCACGGTGGAAAGTCTGCTGCTCCAAAGCCGGGGCCTCAGTAGGGAAAAAAAAAATAGACTGTAAGATTTGTGATGACAACATCTAAATCCAGCCTTAAAAAAACATTGAGTTATATGTCTCAAACTATATCTAAGAAATGGCTAACTCCTCCCTGTTAAGAGAAGACTCTTCCCTTACTTAAAGTTGATGCCCAAGCCTCTAGATTGCAAGACACCACATGTCCCTGAAGGCTCTACCACTGCCTTCTGACCTGGCCAAATCACCAAAGGGTCAGTTATAGCATTAGCTAGCTAAAGAGTGCTGGGTCTGCTCAGGAAGGAAAGAGATAAAACTTTGAAGGATCTCTAGGACTTAACTAACATGTACCAGGGTAAATGCAAATGGAACTGTCTCCTTACAGTGCTGGATGAGGAGTACCAGATATAAAGTGGGTAAAGGGGAAGTTTTTTGATAGAGATGACTTTCCCATGACACGAGATCCAGAACCCCCAAAAGGCACCGTATAATAACAATAATTGTGAAGATGGTTCTTGGAAGCAACAATGGTCCGGACAAGGCACAATAGAAACTCAAAACTTGCTGTAGAAATGGTTGAGTAGGAGGTCACAAAAACTCATAATACAGTGAGTATCCTACTTAAGACCAGAAAATTCAGCCTGACCATATTCCATTTGCTTTCCCCACGTTGGGAGAGGGTAGCACCAGCTTCATTGAGAATCACAGTGAGGATTTTTCTTTATAGTTCAGAAAAGAGAATATTGCTATTATAGAATAGCAAGCCCAATCGCAACAGGATGGGCAAGATCTCAAAAAGGAGGCCAGGTGGTGGTGACACTTAACATCAGAAGCTTGATAAATGCAGATTTCATAATGAGTGGCAAGGTCAAAGTAGCAGCAAAGGATGTCTTATATCTGGTGGGATAACTGATAAAACATGGTGTTCTCAGGGCCAAGATGGATGGGCAGTCTCAAGAGCATTGCTTGATTTATACAATAAAAATAAAGCCAAAGATTTGGAGGGCATTTGCGTCAACAAATATTTATGATCTCTGGCCTGGTTTCTGGGTCGAAATCTTCCCATATCCCTAAGGAGGACTGAATCCCCATGAGTAAGGATTCTCTAAATGCCATTGGAAAATGTTTGTGAAAATCACCATCCAAGTTCTTTCCCAGTGAAATCTAAGAAGCAGTCGTGCACTGTGGAATGGGAACACATCAACATTTTGAGGGCTTTTAAACAAAGTTCTATGATGAAGTTGATTATCAGGGTTAAGAACTGTTGTCATGACTTCTTTGTTAGGAGTGTATGGGATGCAGATAATCAGTGGAGCCCTGACCCAGGTTTGGCTGACACTTGTCCTCTCCAACAAGTCTAACTGTCATTTCCCTGGTCCTTAAATGTAAAAGTCAAATTGACACAATCAGTAGTTGGCAGAAACATCATAGGGGTCATTGTCCTGTGATGGTATAGGAGTGACAGCCATATAAAAGGCCCATAGGAATCTCCTTGCCACGCCATATCTCCCCCAACTCTATAACCAAGATAGTCAATTTTTTTAAAACTTGCCTTTTGAAAGAAATGACTGTTACCAGTGTTATTCTTGAAGAACGAAAAATGCATTGATGGTAGGTGGCATTTAATTTTACTGTGTGGCTCCTATAAAAACTTGCAGGATTCTATATTTGATGGGGGATTTCCAAAAATTTTCTGGTTGCATAGCAACTCTAATAGCATGGTTTCCGAGATGATTTCAGTTGTTACCATTTTCCATCTAGTAAGCAAAAAGGCTTATACTTATAAGCCAACTGGTTTGTTCTCCAAAGAAATGACTTTGAAGATGAGCAACTTGTTCACCACATTTCACTGGCCCAGAAATTCCTGCTGCAAGGGAGATTGAGAAATGCAGTCTGTAGTTGGGTGAACTGTGCTAAATGAATATTAAGAAGAGAGAACACAACTTGAAAGACAAGTAATTTTGTTAAAAATATGTGTATTTTCTTTAATTGTGCAGCTAAGTGCAGTCACATGGCTAGGTCTATCAGAGCAGATCTTTCTTATTGGGGACTTTGTGTTGGAGAATGGGTCATAGAAGGTTTGCACTGGTTTCTGCCTGTGGTTATGTCTTGGCAGATGATTCTCTACTGACATTTATTTAATTCCTTGACACATTCTTAGACTAGTTCCTTCTGAGTGGTTCTCCACAATTGCAATAGCTCTTAAAGCATAAGATCACATCATAAGATCACATAGCAGGGGTTGAAAAACAGGATGTGGAAAAGGCATTCCAAAGCTCCAGGCTCTCCTTCCTCAAGAGGCATGAGAGTCAGGTTTGTGATACCTATTATAGAACTACATTGCTGTACTCTGCATTCCTATAGGATTATAGCAAATTTCCCATAAAGAACTAACCATTCAGACGTTAAAAGGCAGAATGTTTGGGGCTACCCTTGTTTTTGAGGTCATCTAGCATAGTCAACAGCCTGATTCTTGGGAATGCAGCTGCGGTAATTTTATCTCCTTAGGTCATGAATATCTCAGGATGGGTGCACCTCCTCCTATGTCCAGGCCCAAAGGATTAATTGTTCAGAGGACACCCTGTAAACAGCTGGTCTCTCCTTTGGATTATTAGATTATAATTATTATTAGATTATAATTATTATCAGATTATAATTCCTTATGTTTCCTACTGATCTTGCAAACTGACTACAATCCTTCCAACAAACTGGTTCATGGTTCCAGATGCAACCTTTTGTTGTTGTTGTTGTTGAGTACAATGATAAGAATTGATTGGCAGACTATATAAACCATCCCTGACTTCTGACTTCTTAAAATTTTTCGACATTATACAAAAGTGATGTGCATTAAGTAGAAACCATGCTTTGAATTATGAATTTGAATGTTTTCCTGGGATAGCAATATGCTGCGTGCTGCTGTTATTTTGAAATCCGGGGCAGAGACAACAAGTTGCAGCTTCCTATTAGTTAGCCACATGATCGCAAGGCTGAAACTGATACTCTCTGATGTACTATGTGGCTAAGCTAGGATGACTGGAAGGTTAGATGTAGATGCATTTTTGATTCATGATATTTTTCAACTTAAGATGGGTTCATCAGGATGGAACCCCATGGAAAGTTGAAGAAACTGCCTACATAATTCAAAAAAATATAAAATGCAAATTGTTGAATTATGTGTATTGGAACTAGAATGGATTTCAGATAAAATTATATATTATTATTCCCACTTTTATAGACAGCTTGAAGAGGCTCTGAGATATTCTATTACTAATTGATACTGATTTTCTTCACAATTTTTTTGATATAAAACAGCATTTCAAAGCAGATTGTCATACTTTTTCAAAGCACCTGCTACACATATTCATTTGCAGAATTAGTTATTAGCTGTGACAAACTATGCTTAACATGGAACATTTATTAGATATTACCATATATTTAAAATTCTTGACATCGTGTGTGCACACTCAGATTTTTATAATTCCAGATTGGACAGTTTTAAGACTA
Source organism: Callospermophilus lateralis (assembly GCF_048772815.1). Lineage (NCBI taxonomy): Eukaryota > Metazoa > Chordata > Mammalia > Rodentia > Sciuridae > Callospermophilus > Callospermophilus lateralis. The sequence continues at coordinate 13,114,536 of NC_135320.1, forward strand.
TGAGTGCAGTTGGATATTGATCTCCTACTGCACACTTGGCCAATTGTCTGTGACAGTACAGGGTAATGATGAATTATCTGCAAGCTTAACTGTTGTTCATGCCATGAATTTCCATGCTCTGGAAAATAGCAATCTGATATCTATTTACTCTTGCATCCCATGCCAATAAAGTTAGAAAGGGTAATAGTATCTTACATGTGATAAATAGATTACCTTCCAAAAAGCTTCCATTTCTCTTTTAATTATTACTTACTTTTTTTTAAACTTATCTTTCTCAACTTAAGGAAGTGTATTTAGAAATCATCTTGTGACTTGTCTGAGCAGAAAGGTGCACAATGGCTGTGGCTCCTTCTGGTTTTCAGTATGTCAAATCGGACAGACACTCTCTTGTTATCATTAAGGAGAAATGTGAGTGAAATTAATTCTGGGGCAAAAGGCTCAATGAAAATGCGATTGTAATTATTTTAAGTTCTCAAGTGTAAAAAAAAAAAGAAATAAAAACACTGTGAATCAGTAATCAGGTAAAAGTTCATCAAATTAGGTCAGATATACCAAGGAAATCTAAGCTCTATTACAACATTTTCATTATTAGCCAAGAATGTAATCCTTATGACCACAAAAAGAATGTTTTGATCATTTTGCATTTTTAGACTTAAATGACTATGTATGCTGTGTTTTGTGCGGGCATTGCTGAAGCAGAAGCAAACGAGGAGTCTATATCTTTGAGTAGTTTGTAACCTAATATGTGAGATAAACAAATGACTCAGTGCAACGTGAGTAGTGTTATAATTGAAAGATACTAAAGCTAGGGTCAGGTGAGAAGGATGCCTGAAAACCACAATTCCACTAGACACAAGAGCTGGTGGTGGCATTGAGAATTGGGGTAGAGGTGAGGAGAAAGGGAGAATAGTATACCTATGTTTAATTCTCAAAAGTGATCCTAAAAACCAAAGTCTGAAACTTATAAGAGAAATCTAAAGCTAAGAAAGATATCCAACAGATTAACAATTGTGACATAAAATTTATAAAATTAACTTAACTTTGTGGAGCAGTTAATCCAAGACTTCACAATAACCATATTAAGAATGGAGAAATAAATGAAAGATCTATGGAAAAAGGCAGGAAAAAGGCAAGAAAATTAGAATTGATGGCTTTAGAGAAAAATGAAGAGAAATAATACTAAAATAATAGTATCACTAAAATAAAAAATAATCTACATGATATATATTAGGTTGGACATAGAAAAATATTAAACAAGAAGAAATACTTTAGGGTTAATTCAGAATACAGTACAAATGACAAAATTTAGACTATCTAAATTTATATTCTTATACAATTTTAACATATATACACATATGTGTGTGGTGGAAATGTCAGAATTATATAGAAAGAGCCCAAATAACTATTTAATTTGAGAACTAATGACAAAAAAACGGAGACATGATGGGTGTCATAGATTAAATTATTTTTCAGCAACTATGTATTTCTCCTCTTACCCCCAGCCCTTCTTGGGAGTAGCACACTTTCCTACTTCATTAATGTTGACTTTAGGCATATGATTTCTTCAGGTCTATGATCTGTTCAGTGGAGGATGGGATGAAGTGATAGTTTCAGACGCAGAACTAAAATGTCATTTCATATTACCGATGACTCCTCTGGGAGTCTCAATGCAATTCCAGGTGGAAAACATGCAATAGGTTTTCTTGCTTGCTTGCTGTTCTCAGAGCAAAATGACGGGCGCATAGAGCTGACTCCAATTAGTCTGGTTCAGCCAAGTTCCAGCCAACCTACAGGGATTCTCTGAAAGAGAGTCCCTTCAGTTCACCTGAAAACATGTGCACACAAAAAAACCCATGTTTGTTTCATTCGCCACTGTGGGTACGTGTTTATGAAGAATTGTTGTGGATCTAACAAATTAGTACAGGGAAAAGAAACATTTGAAGTAAAGCAACTGAGAATTTCCAGAATGAAAAAGAAGATGAGTTCTTGGATAGAATGTACATTTCTTGCACAGTACTGGATTTATAAAAAATAAGTAAGACAACAGCAGTGTGACTGATGAATAGGTTAGTTAAGACTAAATTATAGCTAAGGCCTACAGTATTATAAAATAAGAATGCCCACCGAAAGAACAATACTAAAATACTATATATTGTTTCTCAAAGAGGAGAGAAATATTAAAAACCCTTTAAATAAATACATTAACAAAAGCTAATAAAGTAAAAACAAAGATGTGGTTATATGGAAACCAAAGAATAAGATGTCAGAAGGAAATAAAAATATGAGAGTAATACCAAAAATATGAATGGACTTTATGTAAAGACAGAGATACAGTGAGAGAAACACATTCAAAATGTAATGGTAATTATGTGACTGCTCAAATAGAACAAATTAAAAACAAAGGGATGCAAAAAGATATGCTTTTTACTACTTAGAAAAAACAACAACATTAGAGTAGAAAAACATCACAAAAATAAAATTAGCGCTAATAAGGAAAAGAAATGATTCATTCAGAAGGTGTTCTAATCATGATTTTTATGTATACATCAAAGCTTAAAATTAAGCAAACAAAAAGTTATAGAATTGTATAATGTACTCATGCTTGAAACTGGTAGATCAAGTGATAAGACATTGGTAAGTATATGGATTATTTCTTTAACAAAATTAAATAATACAATCAAAGGGACACAGTATGTGGTAAATGAAGAAAATTTGTTAATTACCAACTGCACCAAAAGTTAGTTCCAAAAACTATTTCAAAGAACAAATAAATCATGCATTCTTCTATGACAATGTGGTAGATTTAAAAATCATCCACTAAGAGAACTCTAAGAATCTTTATAACTTTGGATAAAATAAAGCATTTCTAAACAATTCTAACAATGGTGCATACCTGTAATCCCATATTCTCAGGAGGCTGAGACAGGAGGATCACAAGTTCTAGGAGAGCTTGGGCAATTTAGTGAGATTCTATCTCAAAATTTTAAAAAATTATAATAAGAATGAGGATATAGATTAGTGGCAATATGCCTGGGTTTAACACCCAATACAAAAAAAAAAAAGTTATAAAGGCTGTGACAGAATATTTTGAAATAGATGGATAGATGACCATAAGAACAATTTTAAAGTTTTTAAAAGGAACAATAAAAGTAAGACAAAAAATAATGATAGGAAAAAAAAAATAATGATAGGGAGAACCAAGAGACAAAAGATAATACCAAATATTCAATTGAAAAATATAATTTAGTATGTGAATCTATAGTGAAATCAGGAAAAATGGAAGAGGAAACTAAATAAACATATCCAGATGGAGTATTTGTTTATATTATATATAATTTTATGTACATTCTGTAACATTTTTATGTAACATTTTTACATATGTTAATTGTTTTCATTACATATACATATGCACATTTAGATACATTTAAGGTATATGACATGATTTTTTTTGTGTGTGTGTATGGTACTGGGGATTAAACTCAGGGGTGCTTTACCTCTGAACTACATCCTCAAGCTCATTTTCCTTATTATTTTATTTTTAAGACAGGGTTATGCTAAGTTGTAGAGGCTGACCTCCAAATCACAGTCCTCCTGCCTTGGCTTCCAAGTTTTCAGGGATTACTGGTACGTGTCACTGTGTGAGGCTGATGTGGTATTTTGACATACGTGTATGTAGTGAAATTATTACTACTGACAAGCAAGTTACCATATCAATCTTTTCACATTGATATTTGAAAAAAAAATAGCACCTTTGTGTGTGTGTGCACAAACACATGTGTGTGAGAAAAAGAAAGAAACAAGAGCACTGGAATCTACTCTGATGGCAAATTTCCAGAATACATTACAGTAGTATTAACTATAGTTCATGTTCAATGTTAGATTTCTACTCTTACTCTACAAAACAAAAATTGCAACCTTTTATGCTTTGGCCAACATCTTCCAATTTCCTCCTCTTCTCTGACTATTGATAAATCATTTGTTTGTCAAATATATACATATTATTTAGATTCCACATGTAAATGAGACAATGAAGTCTTTTCCCCTTTTCTGTGTGTATAGTCAATATTTTAAAAAAAACATATGGATAAACTACAATGATTGTTCAGCATTCATTTGAAAAAGTAGCCGCCATCAATGATTTTATAGCAATGTATACATTACCAAAGTTGATTTAAGAAAGAATACATGAGAAAAACTAAGAACACCAAATAATTTGAAGCAATAATTGAAATGATTACTCCTCAATTATAAAGGGAAGCCAAGATTTGATTTGATCCTTCAATCGAATGGAACTATCAGATGACAAAATTATCGACATAAGAAAATTTCTAACATTAGAATAAAAGTTTCTGCTTCAATAAATAAAGATACAATGTCATAAATTTCCCTACATTATCCATGATTTCTGTCTTATCATTCCCTCTGGAATTCTAACTATCTGTCCATTTATCCAGTTCCACTGTATATACCTCTTTCCCGGGAAAGTCTCCAAATCTGAAGAGTTCTTCATTGTTCTCCTGTGGATATGTATGTTCAGTCTTTGCAGCTAGACAATCTAGGACATCCCCAATTTTGTCCAGCTTGGTGCCTTTGGTAGAGTATGTGATTATATCCAAGGTGGAAGAGATACATGGACATCAGTTACCTCCAGAAAATCAGCAGTTAGTTAAAAGATGTGACATTAAAGAGAGTGAGTCCCAAACAGGGTCAAAGGCCAAATGCTTCCCTATCACTGCAGTGAAACAATGCAATGCTGACAAGTCCAAAGGTCCTTTGAACTGCTGGAGGGCGGAGACGGGCAGAGAGCATTCAGTCATTGCCTTAGCCTGGCTGTGTACCACCTCATCTCAAATTACCAATCGTTCAGGCACCAGCCAGCTTGGGCTTCTAAATATAAGGTTGCTCACAGATTCTCGACCACATCAACTGTCACCGTGGTGCTGCTTTCAGAATGTGTGTTTTCTGAAGAAACTTTAAAAACTACCTATTTTTAGAAGATCAAATTGGAAAAAACAAATAGGTGAGTTATTGCACCATGACTGTGTTAACACTTTTATTTTTTTCCTGAACCTTTGATTTGTTTTAGACAGAGTAAATTGTGTTTGCACCATTTGTAGTTGAATATGTAGGGTGTTTGTTTTTTTTTTTCCAACTAAATATACTAGTTAATTGCATCTTGTTTTGTTTATTGCAGTCTATTTAATTGCAATTCCGGGTCAATTGTTAAAATCCTTCTTCAGATATTTATTACACGGTAAATGATTTTACTTTGCAACATAATATTCACATGTAAAAAGGGAAAAGGAAACTCCATGGTATTTATCAACATCTCTTTTCCTGGTCATTTTTCCTCAGATTTCTGCTCTCAGCCTCTGGATCTCTCAAGCAACAAACCATGGCATCAGTACCTTCCATTGGATGTCTTCTGGCCAAAAATCAGTATTACCGAAGTAAGTTGTATTATCACTAGAGAATATTCCCGGAGAATGTGATGAGAAGCGTGACTGTGGGGTGCTGTTGGCCAGCCCGTCATGGTCAGAACTTAGGGAGGGAGCTGACAGTGTTGCTGACAGTGAAAGAACAGCTGCAGAAGATAGGTGGTTCCTGGAACTAGTGCTGCCCAGGCTCATTTCTTTGCTTTAGCCATGATACACTGATAAGGCCTCCAACTCTTAGAAACAAGTGAAAGTCAGCTTTTGTTTCATGAGTGTAGTTTAACTTCTTACTTTCTAATTTTGTAGTATTTAAAAATAGGCATCTGTAATATTTCTAAGGCAGAACAATAGTGTTCATTTTTGATTTTGTACTTCCGAAGTTTTTAAATTTGGCATTTATACCACTTTAAATTTGACATCTAGGACGGGCACGGTGGTGCACGCCTGTAATCCCAGCAGCTCAGGAAGCTGAGACAGGAGGATCATGAGTTCAAAGCCAGCTTCAGCAAAAGCCGAGACACTAAGCAATTCAGTGAGACCCTAAATAAAATGCCAAATAGAGCTGGGGATGTGGCTCAGTGGTCAAGTGCCCCTGAGTTCAATCCCCAGTATCAAAAAGAAAAAAAAAAAAAAAGCGGCATCTGTATTGATTGAGATTTCATAGGATACCTTATTAATTAAAAATCAATAATTTTGCATGATCAAAATATTACCTAATGCCTTAGAAAAGAGGGAATAGCATGAGTCTGGGTTCAAAGATTTTCTACTTTCCATTCCCTGCAGTGGATGAAAGGTCAGCATGGATCTACCCAGTCTCATTTTTTAATCTAGCTATCTATCCTACATATTCATGGCTGAAAAGAAAATTTGACCATCCTGAGAAGACTGAGAAATTTCATAAAATGAAAAGAGCATTTCGGAATCAAATTGACATTTAGTAAAATTATCTATGCCAGCAATCTATGAAAAAGTCATTTCAAGGATTGTTTATAGCTTAAGAATAAGAAACATCTAATGATTTATTGTTTTTACAAAAAATGTTTAAACTATGCCTGTCTACTGAGTGTTTCTTTATCAACAGAAGTTATTTTTATAGTCTGCTCTTTTAATAGATTAACTGCTTTAAAATGTAAGTGTTAAAAGACAAACAAAATGTTCTTATAAAATAATTTCTTACTTTCTAAATTTGGTAATGTTGGGATTTTAAAAATACACATCTATAATGTTTACTATGTAGTACAATGCTATTCATTCTTGATTTTGTAATTCTTAGCTTTTGAATTTGACATTTATAAGATATTTTAAATTCAACATCTCTATCAATGGAGAGTGAGAGTTTTCCACCATGAAAATTAATGTACCTTATTAGTAGAAACTTTTTCGTTGAGAATTTCATAAATTTTTCAACTTGTGATTTCATGATCAGGATACAATGATTTCAAACTATGTTTCTTGAGAAAAAAAAATATATATACACACATGTATATACATGATATGCTGTGCATGTCTTTTTGCCTGTTATTTATTTCTGTCTTTATTTTTGTTTTCTAGAGTCCAGTATTTCTTCAGTTAGTTCCTTAACTAGCTCTGATTCTCTTAATTTAATAGATGACAGAACTCTTCAAGGTACTTAATTTATTTCTTATCAGTGTTACTCTCATTATTTTCCTTTACTTTTAATCTTTCAAATTCATTTGATAATGGAATAATTAAAAGTTTATTTGATAGGATTACCTGAAATGGCAGAATCCACCTGGTGGTTTAAATCTTTTTTCCATTCTGAACCTGTGCTTTCAAATGTGAGAAACAAAGATTTATCTTCTAGTGGGTGAGTTTCTGGTTTTTTTTTTTTTTTTTTTTTTCTGATGAGGGTATTTCTTACTTTGTGAACAAAGCAAAGCCCATAGAAACTGTCATGTAATCAATAAGGGTAACCTACACTTCTTTCTTGGGGACACTGAGTCTTTGTTAGGGAGCACCCAAGGGAAGGGGATGTTGCAAACAGCTGTTTCCCTCTTTCAAATAACTATCAATGAGAACACAAGCACTCCTCCTAATTCAATCACTGAAGAGGGATCGAAAAGTCATATGCCAATTTGTATAATTGTTCAGGGGGAATTGACTGGGAACCAGAGGAAAGGTTCTAAATTTGTTTTTCTAATTCCTTCAGGAGCAGAGTAACCATTATCTAGTTGCTGTCCTAGATAGCCTTGTTTAATCGCACTGCAGATTTTGATTAGCCCCTGCATGGTGCCAATTACTAGGTAGATTGAATTGGCGGGTTTGCATGCAGGCTTTTTCAGACACTTTGAACTCTAACACACTGAGTAGTGCACATGTTATTCTCATTTTTTAAAACGTGATTGTTTTGGATTTTAGAAACTTTAATAACTCAATTCAAAGTGGAATAAAAAGAACACACTAATGCAGTTCATAGACTCTAAGGTTAAAACCTAACGGTCTTGTTGAATTTTCCAAATATTAAATAGAATCAATATTTGAAATGTTTTTTAAAAACAATTTGGGGTTATTTATTTAAAGGATTTTAAAATCTTTATCAAGTTTATTGATACTGATTATTAAATTATCTAGTGTTTCATTTATTTCTCCACTTTACTTTGACCATAGAGGCAACCTACATTATGAATAAGCATTTCACAGCTAATCATTCTTGTTTTGCCAGTGGATGAACATCATGGTGATAACTAACTATTTTATACAGCACTCACAGTTGATTCTGACAATCAAGATCTCTACCTGCTGTGGTGCTACAGACGTGAACCCTTACGCTCAGCATGCCAGCTATTCCAGAGGATTCTTCCCTATTGTAAGAAGACAAAACCTACCTGAGATCTCATTTCTGAGGCAATATCACAGAAGCTGCTCATAGCAGAAATTTAGGCATTTTCCTCAACACTATCACAGCAAGTGGTACCAGCGACATGGAGAACATTTAAAAATCTGCCTTTAGAGATGTTCACCTTTTTAAAGTAATGAGTCTCCAAATGCAGTGACTTAGGTAAAATAGTCCTTTCATTATCTATATGATTTTTATCTAGAAATTTAATTTAGACTCTTTTTATGTCTGCTCCATGTTATAATGCCTTAAAACTGAAGAAGCCTCTATGCTTCTTCAAAGGTTAATATATTACCTCTTAAAAATAGTACCATACATCTAACCAATTGGTTTGTAGAGTGGAGTTTAAAATTCTTGATTTAAATAATATTTAACAACATGGGAAATTATAACACAATATTAATAAAAAAGTGAGATAATAAAAACTGTGTGGTACGATTTTAATTGTATTACTGATTACAAATGGATAAAGTAGATTGGAAAGAACTATGTCAAAATGCTAGCAGTGGTCATTTCTGGATTTGGGATTGTGAATACATTTATTTTTTCTTGATGTATTTTACTTCAAATTATATAATATTACTTTTTTTGTATTAATAGGAAATAATAAAATAATAAAACCACTGGAATAAATTTTCTGAAAGTGTACATTCCCTATATTGAGTACGATATTCCTTAGTTTATCAGTATTAGGTAGGGAAAAATAGTTCATGAGTTTCACTTGAAAAGTTTCTATACACTGCTTGAAAATATTTTTAATGAAAGATGTGAGGCTTACGTGTTGAGATACTGAACTCAGAGATGGATGTCACTATAGTCATTTGGTTAATGTTGCATTAAACATCCAGCAGAGCACAATTGATTGTCAATAGAACCATGTTGCTACCCAAACACAGAATCCTGGTAAACTATGACGACTAATCATTTGCACTGATTGACACTACTGACTGATCATTTACTCTTTCCAAATGGGAAATTCACTTCTCAGTTTTGTCTCTATTTTTTTTTTCCTAGTTCTGCAGTACACATGCTAGACAAGTGTTTTACTATTGAGCTCTCTCCCTTTTAATGAAAGGATTGAAATATCACTTTGGCCCATATCATTGTTTACACTCTACAGTTTTTCCAGTGATTGCTGGCACATGTACTTTTTATATATTTATTGAGGCAGATTAAATATTTGGAGTGTATATTTCACTTGGTTTTAGTCTAAAATTAAATCACAATGATTAAAGCTGGTTTTCTTAAAGTGAGAGGGAAAATACGATGAAACAAAATGTTAAATGGTGGGAGGTTTTGTTTTCACTTTAATATTATCAACAAATTCTTGTTTCCTTAACCACTCGGTATGTGTTTGAACAGTTTGCTTGTTTAGGTGATTTGATGGCTTTCCTAAAATAGGTTCACAAATTGGTATTCACTTTTGTTTACTCAGAAAGATAGCATTTCTTAAATTATTTCTTGGAGAGTGCAAGAGGGTGTATTTGTAGTATTTATAACATGTTAAAAATGTGGCATTTATATTAGTTTAGACTAGTGTTGCTGTTTCAGAAAGTTATTTAAAGTAGTTGAATTTTACATGAGTTCACATCAATCATAACATGAACATTAGTTATTCAGCATTTTAGAATGATTATGTGTTTACACACACACACAAAAAAAAAAAATTGTGTGTAAATGTGAGGATTGATATGTGTAGCCTGCAGAGATATAAAGCATCTTTCTGGAAAGTAACATCACAGTGAACTCAGCATGATTTGAGTTTCTGCAGAATTAGGATGAGAAACTGAAAACAAAATGTCTTCTGATTAACTATGGATAATTTCTCCTAATGAATTAAAATACATATTGGTGCTGCCTTTAAAAAAAAATATCTGTCATATACAGATATCAGCATAATCCTAGTTAAAACACCCCTACATGGCTTTACTATCTATTGGGTATATAATCAACAGTGAAGGCTAAATACATTGGAGAGGTATCATAGCTCCAAATGCCTAGTGATGCTCAGTGATCGTTCTAATATGATGTTATGAAAGGTTATGTGAATTGATGTCTATATTAAATGTAACAGGTTTTGACAATTCCTGTTTAGATACTGTTACATTAAAAATTGAGGCTCCCCTATCTTTTCTTTTTAACATATGGTCTTGATACTAGGTTTCAAGTTATTAATATCACATTCCTTAAAGATAAAACTGCCAGCAATCAACTAATCAATTTTAACTAGGGTGAAAATTCTCCAATTGGAATTTAGGAATACGTAGTGCTTTATACATTATGTTGCATGAAACAAAACAGCAGAATTCCACATAATGACTAAAATTATTTTAAAGAATAAATGGTTAGATTGAGTAGTATAAATATTTCATACAAATTCAAGAAATGTAAAATCAAAATTCATGAAAGCTGCTTATGAAATCATCTAACCTATCAAAGCCAAAGATTACAATCTTAACATCTTACAATGTCTCCTTACAATATTTTCCCTCAGAGAAGGGCAATATTATTTCATCAACTAAAGCAAGTGGAATCTATCCTTCGTATCCAATCCAGAAGTGAGTTTTTTCAACTGGATTTCTTGATATTTCTGTGATATATTTAGTTATTTCCTTTCTGATCAGTACTACCTGGATTCAAACTTCCATCATTTCTGCCATAACCTCTTACATGGTCGACCCACACTGTTTTTATCTTTTGCCAAATAGATATTCTTTACAGAGTAGTCCTAATCATCTTTATAAAGCACTAGTCTAATGATCCTCCACTGTGAACACACACACACACACACACACACACACACGCACACATTTTACCTAACTACATTAATATAGGTTTTACATACTACATTGTACACTACTTGCAAGCAGACGTCAGGCTTTGATCAACATTCCATACCCAGCCTCTGACAATATTGATGCATATTTGTCACATGCTTGACAATGGTTCTTTGGCCAGTGATGGTCACTAACTCAAGAAATATTATATTTTATTAGGAAGAATTAAGCAATCAAGTATTTCAATACAAAAAAAAAGAAAGAAAATATTATACAGTAGGGATAAATGCTATGAAGGCAATAAGACAATGAGTTTTGTTGAAGATTATGACAGGGAAAAAGTGAAGAGAGGGCTGCTTTCACTGATGTAGTTAGAAAAGGACTGGTGAGACCATGTTATTGGGCTGAAATCATGAAAGAGTCTGAGAAGCAGCCAGTTTGGGGAAGATCCTTTGGACAGAAAACAGTCAGTGTAATTTACCACTGTCTCATGGTGTCTCCACTTTCCTGCTAGACTGTTGTAAGAGACACAGCTGCTTTGGGAGGGTTCATCATTTTCTATGTGAAGTACAAATTGTTGATATTGTTTGTTTTTAACTAAGTCCAGGATAAAAAATGGTGGTGTTTGGGAGTTATGTGCTCTCTCCTTACAATCCCTAAAGGTGATTATGAATTGTCCAAAATCACAGTGCATGCCATCATGCATAGAGAGTAATCTCCCATCTCTCTCAGTTCTTAGGACTGAGTCCCGTGGAGCATGGCCTCACAGCTGTTTCCTCTTCTTGAAATAATTTCAAAACCAACAAAGTAGATAAGTTTTACCCTGTCATTGCCTTCCCACCTCGAGTACCAGACGGGTGAACACACTGCTATTGTTTGAAAAATTCTTCTTTAATTTTTTTAATGATCTTCCTAGAACTATTTTTATATTCAAGATTTAGAAAAAAAGGAGTACATCCTCTGACTCAATAAATTACAAAGAACATATTTCAGTTCTGGTGTCGGAAAAACTTTTCCCACTAAAGTATAATTTTGGTTCTCAAAAGATTAAGTAAGATAAAAGCATCTGATGTATTTCTAATGTGGGGTTTCAAAAATGGCTTTTATTCAATACTTAAATATAGTTAATTAAATTTACGATAATAAAACACTTATTCCATTTATTCAGGAAAAAAATGAATTTGGTTGTAGATTTCTCTAAGTATTTTAGATAGAATGGCTTTACTTCCATCATTTTCAATCAGGTGTATTAGAGTTTGTTTCCCTTCTGGTTGTCAGCCAAAAATACATTAAATCCTTTGCACTCTAGTAATTATTTAATTAATAGTCAATTTGAATGTAAATTTCATAAATAAGTTGCAAACTTCATAAATTCTTTCATATGCCTTCCAGAGGTTTTCAAATTAATGAATGAGAAATTGGATGAATTATCATTTGTATGTCGACTTGCTGCAAAGAATAGGATTTTGAAATTCTTTTGCAAGGAAGAATGATATTTTATTTTCAATAAACTACCTTTGAAAATATTTGTGTGATCTTAAGAAGCACCTTTAGGGAGATACTTGAATGTAAGTTTCGAATTAAATTTCATTTTGAAAAAAAAAAGACAGAGAAAACTATTAAACTGGTCATTTTACTTTGTTGTTTTTCATCCTACTTGGATTTTACATACCCATTTATTTTCTGTTACTGCTGGTCCTACTTAATATTCTGGAAGTAGACCATATTGTTCTTTATTGTCAACAAATAAACAGCATAAACTTCCTTCTACTTTCTACCTTTGTATGTTTGGCTGCTACTCATGATAAATCTTGAGTTAAGAGCACATTTGAGAGTCTTTGACAGTGAATGTAAAGTCTCAATCGATGCTGATTCTGGATACCAGTGCAATAAGGATTCCAAACAAAAGTAAAGCAGGTTTTGTTTCAAAAGCAAGGGTAGGCCTGAAATGAGAGTTTGGGTATCTGTGGAGGTGAATTAATTTTACTCACACGTATTTGAAAGTTTAAACAATTTGTAACTCACTGGTTAATTCCATTTCAACTAAAAAAAAAATGTTTGTTTGGAAAATACTCTTATCACTATGTCACATTTCTCCTTTCAAATCTTTAGACAATCTTTAAGTTTTATATAATTAATCTCTCTGTAGCTAATTATTCTAATTAGTCATGTACAACATTTGGGTGAAGAATACTTATGCTTTTCCAAATGAAAACATTTACTTCTGCAATACAAATAGTTAAAAAGATAGTAATGCAGAGAGAGTATCTGGCCGTATTATACCACTGTAAAAACTCTATGAGAGTCTTGATTATTGCCTAAAGAAGAAGCTATTCATCTTTGCAAAGCTGCAGCTCTGCAGGTCTCATAATTTTGAATGTGGGGAGTTTGATGAAACGCAGTTCACTAGAGCTAAAAATCCTATACCAATAGTCCTAGGTTGAAGCCTAGGAATCTCATTCTTTCATAAAGTCCCTTTGGTGATATTCTTCTGAGGTATTTAGGGGTACCTTACTACCTTGTTCATCAGCAAACTGTGATCACCTCTTTCCAAACTTGGGAAATCAGTTTTCTCTGTTTAACTTCACATTTTAGGTGTAAAGAACATACCAGACCTGGGAGAGCCAATGAGTGATTCTGGAGACAAAAATAATGTGAAATAAAGTGATTACTTCAAATGAGGAAGATTTAGGAGTTAAACATACAAAGCAATCAACTTAAAAGATTGTAAGAAAAGCTGGAGCTTGGAAAGATTGTCCAGTTTTTGTTTTGTTTTATTTTTTGCAGGGGGGTGGGGTGGGTAGGGAGGTACCTGGGATTGAACTCAGGGGCACTAGGCCACTGAGCCACATCCCCAGCCCTATTTTGTATTTTATTTAGAGAGGTCTCACTGAGTTGCTTAGTGCCTCGCTTTTGCTGAGGCTGGCTTTAAACCTGGGATCCTCCTTCTTTAGCCTCCGGAGCCACTGGGATTACAGACAGTTGCCACTGAGCCTGGCAAGATTATCCAGTTTTATAAGTGCTTTTCTTTTACATCCTTAAATGCTAATGTTTATAAAAAAACTGCTAATTTTAAAATAAATTTCCCTTCTTGTGTTTTAGTTCCTAATTCATGTAGGATGTAGTTTAAAGATAAATGCAGTCTAAATGAAAGATGATGATCTTTTCTCAGTTTAGCTCTGTTACACACCTATTGTATAAAACATGTTTGGCTCATATAATTATAATCTATATTTTCTTCTGTCATTATGTGATGACACAATGACCTTGAAAGTATATATAGAAGATGGACCAAAAGAACACATACATCAACTCACAATAGCTAAGCTATGGAACCAACCTAGATGTCCTTCAATAGATGAATGGATAAAGAAAACGTGGTGTGTGTGTGTATGTGTATATATATTCAAAGGAACATTACTCAGCTTTAAAGAAGAATGAAATTATGGCATTTGTCAGTAAATGGATAGTTATGCTAAGTGAAATAAGCCAATCTCAAAAAGCCAAAGGCCCAATAGTTTTTGTCATATGTGGGTGCTAATTCACAATAAGTGGGGGGTACTAGGGAAGAATAGGGTTACCTTACATTAGGTAGAGGGGAGTGAAGGAAGGAGAGGCGAGGGGATATGGGCGTAGGAAGGATAATAGAATAAAACAGATATTAAAACAAAATAAATAAAACAGTAGGGTAAAAAGGAAGACACTTTTTAAAGAATAAACCCATAGGAGCTATTTTTCATTTCAGCCTTGGCATGTTTCCTCGCTCTCTCATGGGTTAGGCACAATGACGCCAAGAGTCTTTCACAGGCATTAACAACCTAATTCTGACTTAAGAATTTCACACAGTGACACTGATATGTTTTAATATTTCCTTTGCATCTAGGTAAGACTGAAAGACTGATTTCAAGGCTGAAATGAAAAATAGCTGCTATGGGTTTATTCTTTAAAAAGTGCAATAACAAAAATGCTTATGGTAGCTTTACAAAAGAAATGAGAAATACTTGTGATTTTTCCTATTGCATGAAAATTCATAATTTCAAATGAAATAATTTTATATAACTTATTACTTAAATGAATTATTTTATAGTCAATACTTAATTTTATATTTTAAGATCTTTTTTTTAAAAAAAAATTCAACATTTTTTTTGAAAATAAGAATATTATAATTTTGTATAGGACCAGTAGCTGGCATAACATGATTTTGACTTTTGATGCCAACTTTGTTTTTTTCCTAACTTACTCCTTGGATCATGAGTTCATACACACCCAATAGTGTAAGAAAGAAAAACGTGTTAACTATAGAAAAAAATGAACAGGTGTATTTCCCCTCAGAAAAACTAAAGCTAGAACTTTCAGCTATTAAAGTATTCCTACACCTGCCTCTCAGGTCTGGTGACCTCACTGCAGGGGCTCAGGAAGGGGCTCAGTCTTGTGCTCCTTCCTGAGACACTGCAGTGAGGTCACCAGACCCATTGCTGAGTCAGCTGTTTGGACTGATGCTCTATAAGGAGTTGAAGGTATTCAAACTCTCAAGTCTGGTGTATGCAGAAAAGATCTTAATTTGAGGTGATAAAAAGAGTGGTTCAGGACCACTTGTCCAAGTCCACTTTTTTGCAAAATGGCTCAAAAAAAAAGGGCAAAGTATCTGCCTCCCTTGAGCCTCTGAGCCCCACAGTGCTCTGAACAGCCATCCTAGGTTAATTGCTTCCCATGCCGTGCTTCCTCGCTCTCTCATGGGCTAGGCACAATGATGCCAAGAGTCTTTCACAGGCATTAACAATCTAATTCTGACTTAAGAATTTCACACAGTGACACTGGTATGGTTTAATATTTCCTTTTGCATCTAGGTAAGACTGTTATTTCCCTATACAGGTTTTCTATGTTCTATTCTAGTTTCAAAACTATAAACATTTAAATTAAAACATGAAATGCTAGCTATAAAGTACCACATGGTGGCCAAAACCTAGATGATACAGTCGTCAAAAACATGGTTTACATATCACCCTACCTCATTCTTCCTAGAAGCATGCTCTGGAAGCCATGCTGCAAGACCATTTCAAGTTCATGGCCTAAGAGTTGCATATTGCAATACAACCCACACCAAAACCATGCTGGACTGTCCTCTCTAAAGGAAGCCCAGAGTAGGCTTTGCAATAGAATTTCCATGCAATGTAGCGTCAGGACCTGGAAGAGTTTGGCTATGGGAGGGCTCAGCCGAGTATGGTTTTGGGATTAATATTGAAAGCTGTGTTTTTTTTCTGGATATCATAAAAGTCAGCTACAGCTCCTCTCTCGCCCTGGGATCAGAGTCTTGGAGTCCTCAGCAGTTTCTGGGCAAAAACTTCCTATTATGGTTTGTGTGTGAGGTGTCCCACAGAAAGTTCATGTCCAATGCAGAATGTTCAGAGGTGAAATGGTTAGACTATGAGAGTTGGAAGTTAACTAGTACATCCATTCATTGTATGGATTAATAGTTTGAAAGAAGTACTATACTGAGTGGTACTTAGTACAGAAAAACTATAGACAGGTGAGGCATGGCTGGAGAATGTACGTCACTGGGGACATACCTGTGGGGATCACATCTTGTCCCTAATTCCTTGTATATACACACTCTCTCTCTCTTCTTTCCATTTGGTATGAGTTGAGTTTCCTTAATATTCTCTATTATTAAAATATTTTAAAATTTCATTTTGTACACATATAACAATTAATACATAGGATAAATACATGGACATATCAATCCTGAGTCAAAATATTAATTTCATATTGTGATAGGCAATGTCAATTTTTGTTTGTTAAAGTTGTAACAATTCAGACTCGGCACAGTAGTGAGATGTACAAGGTCTTTTCATCTCCATCTTAGCGTGCACAGTGTGTAATCAATTGTAGATCCTTTTCAGTTTGTTAGAAAAAACCAAGATATTTCATTAGTTTCTACTGTGAACTCTATTATAATAAACAAGGATATGCATTCTCTCCCACTTATCTAAGAGAGAGTCTGCATTTCTTTCTCTGTGATCACAGCCTCAGTGGATTGCTTTTATAACAGGATGTCTTATTTTAAGGACATACGTCTTTATGTGTCATATGATACACTGTTTACTCAGTCTGTTCTTTAAAGTTCATTTTGTTAATAGAGATTTTGCCAGGAAGAAATTGTTTGTGGATGTGCACTAAAATTTCAAAACATTTCGTTTGTTACTTGTTGATTTTGTTTCATGGTTAGAAATCATTCCTCACCTATTTATTTTTTTCTTTTTCCTTCCTTTCTTTTTCTTCTTTCTTGGTTTCCTTTAGGTGCTAAGAATGGAACCCAGGGTCTTGCACTTGTTAAGCAAAGATTCTACCACTGAGCTACACCAATAGCCCCCACCTAGAATATTTTTTAAAAATCTTCCCCTTATTGCTAATACTTTCTTAGTTTCATTTTTCAAAAATGCTCTCATTAGTAGCTGGGTGTGGTGGTGCACACCTGTAATCTCAGTGAATCGGGAGGCTGAGGCAGGAGATTTGCAAATTCAAAGCCAGCCTCATCAACTTAGCAAAGCCCTAAGCAATCTAGTGCTCCTACGTACAATCCCGGGTACCAAAAAAAAAAAAAAAATGTTTTTCATTAATTAATTACAGTTATACATAATATTGGGCTTCATTTTGACATAAGCATACTACATGTAATATAATTAGCTCCATGTCAGTCCTTAGTGCATCCCCATTCCCTCTCTGCAAAACTGCCCCTATTCCCTTCCTCTACTGATCTTCCTTCTATTTATTTGTTTTTTAAATAGGTCATTTATAGCTATACATAAAGTTGAAATTCACTGTGGCATGTACATATATGTTCATAACATAATTTAATCAATTTCATTCTGTAGTTCCTCCCCTTCCCTGTCCTTCCTCCTGCCCTCTTTACTCCATTGATCTTCATCAGTATTCATGGGATGCCCCACCAGTACATTTCCCCTTTATTTTGTTACAGCTTCTGCATACGACAGATAATATTTAACCCTTACCTTTTTGAGTGTAGGCTTATTTAACTTAGCATGATGTTTTCTAGTTGCATCCATTTACCTGCAAATGACAATTTCATTCTTCTTTATAACTGAGTAAACTACATTGTGTACATATACCACATTTCATTTATCCATTCATCTGTTGATGGGCACTTGAACTGATTCCATAACTTGGCTATTAGGAATTGTGCTACTATAAATATCAATGTACCTGTATCATTATAGTATGCTGATTTTAGTTCTTTTGGATAAATACCAAGGAGTGGGCTAGCTGGTCCAAATCGTGGTTCCATCACTAGTTTATATATATAATTAGTTGTCAATGGACCTTTATTTTATTTATTTATATGCAGTGCTGAGAATCAAACCCAGTGAGTGCTTCACATGTACCAGGCAAGCACTCTACCACTGATCCACAACCCTAGTCCCCATGACTAGTTTTTTGAGGAATTTATCATAATGCTTTTCAAAGTGGTTGTATTAATTTTAGTTCCACAATCATATGAGTGTACCTTTTCTCTCTCATCTTTTCCAAAATTTATTATTAGTAGTATTCCTGATGATTACCATTCTCTTTGGAATGAGATGAAAATTCAAAATAGTTTTGATTTGCATTTTCCTGATTCAGAAGGAAAGTTTTGCTGAATATATTAATCTTGTTTGGCAACCATTATTATTTAGGGTATATATTATTGTACATACTATTCCAAGCTCACCTTGTTTTTAGGGTCTGGGCTGAGAAATCAGTAGAAATTTTAATTTGGCTTATAGTTAAATGTGACCTTTCATTTTTCTCTTGTGACTTTTAAAATGTTATTCTTATTCTATATGTTAGGTATCTTAATGTATCTAGGAGAGGAAATTTTTGGTTTTGCCTATTTGTGCCTTTCATATTTGTATTTTCATCTCATTCCAAAGGTTTGGAAAATTTTCTGGCATTATTTCATTGAAAGCTTGTATATTCCTTTAGTTTATATTTTGATGCCTTCTACTCTACCAATTATTCTTGAGTTTGGTCTCTTAATGTTATTTCTTAAATATTCTGGTCATGGTCCCTTAAAATCTTTTCTTTATTGTTGACTTTATTTTTGAAATTATATATTTTGTCTTTGAGGTGTAATAATTTGTTTTCTATATGTTGTAATCTATTTTTGATACTTTCAACTGAATTTTTAATTTGATTTTTTGAGTCTTTCATTTCCAGGACTTCTGTTTTATTCTTTTTCCAAATATTTCTCTCTTTATGGAAATGTTCCTTCACTTCTGTATTTTCTTTTTTCATATTTCACATGGTTTCTGATTAATATTTCTTTTTTTAATCTTTTATTAATTTTATATTTTTATCTTTTATTGATTTTATTTTTTTAAATACACAACAGCATTACAATTCTTATTACACATATAGAGCATAATTTCTCATATCTCTGTATATAAAGTATGTTCATGCCAATTTATGCCTTTATACATATACTTTTTTTGCATTACAATTCTTTTTAATTTTTTTTTTTAGTTTTAGTTGGACACCATACATTTATTTTATTTATTTATTTTTATGTGGTGCTGAGGATCAAACCCAGGGCCTTGCACGTATTAGGTAAGTGCTCTACCGCTGAGCCACAACCCCAGCCCCATGCATTATAATTTTTAATACACATATATACCACAATTTTTCATATCTGTTTGTATATAAAGTATGTTGACACCCAATTCAAGTCTTCATACATGTACTTTGTATAAAGATGTCCATCACATTCCACCATCCTTGCTAATCCCCTGCCCCCTTCCATTCCCTCCCACTCTTCTTCCCTATCTAGAATTCATCTAATCCTCCCATGCTCTCCACTTCTATTCAAAATAGTTATTGAAACACTGGCCAGAGCAATTAGACAGACGAAAGAAATTACAGGGATATGTACAGGAAAAGAAGAACTTAAATTAGCTCGATTTGCTGATGATATGATTCTATACATAGAAGACCCAAAAAACTCCATCAGTAAACTTCTAGAACTAGCAAACGTATTTAGCAAAGTAGCAGGGTATAAAATCAGCACCCATAAATCAAAGGCATTTCTGTATATCAGTGACAAATCTTCTGAGAAGGAAATGGGGAAAACTACCCCATTTACAATATCCTCAAAAAAAAAAAAAAAAAGATACTTGGGACTGAACTTAACAAAAGAGGTGAAAGATCTATACAGTGAAAACTACAAAGCCCTAAAGAGAGAAATCAAAGAAGACCTTAGAAGATGGAAAGGTCTACCTTGCTCTTAGATAGGTAGAATTAATATTATCAAAATGACCATACTACCAAAAGCACTATACAGATTTAATGCAATTCCAACCAAAATCCCAATGGCATTCTTCATAGAAATAGGAAAAGCAATTATGAAATTCATCTGGAAAAATAAGAGATCCAGAATAGCTAAAACAATCCTTAGCAGGAAGAGTGAAGCAGGTGGTATTGCTATACCAGAACTTAAACTGTACTACAGAGCAATATTAACAAAAACAGCATGGTATTGGCACCTAAACTGGCTAGAAGACCAATGGTACAGAATAGAGGACACAGAGACTAACCCAAAAAAATTACAGTTATCTTATATTTGACAAAGATAACATCTTCAGCAAATAGTGCTAGGAAAACTGGAAATACATATGTAACAAAATGAAATTAAACCCCTATCTCTTACCATGCACATAACTCAACTCAAAGTGGATCAAGGACCTAGGAATTAAACAGAGACTCTGCATCTAACAGAAGAAAAAGTAGGCCCTAATCTTCATCATGTGGGATTAGGCCCCAACTTCTTTAATAAGACTCCTGTGGCACAGAATTAAAATCAAGAATCAATAAATGGGATGGAATCAAAACACTTCCTGTATTTTCTATGTTAGTCTATGCCTTCCATCTTCTTTTAGCTCATTGAACATTTTTATTATGAACTTTTAAAATTCTTTCTCTAACATTCTTTTCCACTGTCGTGTCAATGGAATTGGTTGCTGAAGTATTGTGGGTTGTTCGGGGTGGTTTTTCCCTTGCCTTTTCTGATTGTTTGTATGCCTACCCATCTGCTGGAATGATTATCCCTTCTACTTTAATGGAAGGGACTATTTAATGAGGTTTTTCTCTTACGTTCACAATCTAGGTGAATATCTAGGTATTAATATGTCTTCTCAACCTGTAGCTCTCCTTTTCTTAATATCAGCACCGCTTTGAGAGAAGATACTAAATCCTATTAACTGTAATCACTTCAGAGCAAAGCCATGTGTTAATAAATGTTAGGAATAAAAATTATTGAAAATAGTTCCCAAAGTTCCTCCAACCTGCGTATAAAATTGTAGTAATGTTCTGGAATATGTTGAGAAATTACTAAATTACTATTATACTATAGAGGGGTGGAAAGGGGAAAAGAGAAAAAATGGAAAATAATAAAAAAGACACAAAAAAGAGTAATACAGATCAAAATAAAAGAACAATTGGATGGGGGTTGAGGCAGGGCTACGTAATACAAGAGGGAAAGGGAGATTAGGAAGAGCAAGTGTAAACCTGAGCTAGGAAATCCTGGAAATAAAAGACTCAACAAATCAAATTATAAATTCAGTTGAAAGCATCACCAATAGGTTAGAACATATAGAAAACAGATGATCAGCCCTTAAAGAAAAAAGTATGCAATTTTGAAAATAAGGTCAACAGTAAAGGAAAGATTTTTAAGAAACCATGATATGAATATTCCAGAAATAACATTAAGAGACCAAATTCAAGAATAATTGATACAGTAGAAGGCATCAGTGTGGGCTATCCCATGTGTGTTTTGGAGTGTGTGCAGTATGGCAGGCTAAGGTACAGGTATTAGAGTGTGGTCGGTGTGGAGCTAGATGGCCCATGGGGGCTGGTGTAAGACTACCGCCCTCTTCAGAGTACACAGGTCAAAGGTTGGTTGGCTTGCATTTGAGCATATTGTGAAATAGCTGCTCTCTGTGGGATACCTCTCTGTAAGCCCCTTTTGGGGGAGTAATATCTGTGCATAGGTGTGGTGGTTCTCTGATGGCTACATGGGGTTAGCCTCAAGTAATGCCTTCTATGGTTCCCTGGATCTTACAGGAAATTTAGTTAACTGGCAAGTCTGGGACTCACAACTGTGGAATCTCCTAGAGATGCAGGGTATAGCAGCTACTTCCCTGGTTGCTATGGGTTTATCATCAGTCAGTGATAGTTGTATAACTATCAGGCCCAAGTTTGCGTGCTGGGAAGGTGCTGCATCTGGTACTTGTGTCGGGTACGGGAGCAGAGTGTGCAGGGCTCAGAGAGGTCCCTGACTTCTTTGGAATGCTGAATACCTATTCTTCTTTCCAAGGAATTCTTGATAATGGCAAAGGGCTTGGTGGCTGTGATTGTGAGACCTCTGAATTCAGACTCTGTGGATGTTCTATGGCACAGAAGCCTCCAACCTAAATTCTATGAAGGCACTGTCTGCATGACTGAGAAAATATTCCCTAGCCTGCTTTTGTCTGAGCGTCTATGGCCAGAAGTTGAGCACCATCGAGGGCCTGCTCCCATATACTGGGGCTTCT
Organism: Callospermophilus lateralis; assembly: GCF_048772815.1. NCBI lineage: Eukaryota > Metazoa > Chordata > Mammalia > Rodentia > Sciuridae > Callospermophilus > Callospermophilus lateralis. The sequence continues at coordinate 13,137,187 of NC_135320.1, forward strand.
TTCTAGTAATGCTGTCTAAGCCCTTGGTGGTTATCTGCAACCGAGGGACATGTTGGTGCAGACTCTCTGAGGGCAGTCTGTGGAAGAGATGCTTCCACCCCGACTGGTGTGTATCTCATGGGGATTTTATCCCTCTTCATGACAAAGGTAGTGTATCAGTTGCTCCATTTTCACCCGAGCTCCTGTAGGGACGGTGAGGAGTGCTGGGTCCGGATTATTACACTTTGGGAGTGATTAGCTCTTGCATCAACTCCATCCTCCTTCCTATTCCTCTTGACTGAGGTGAGGGGTACAGGTTTATTGCAACTTCAGTAAACAGTGGTCCTCTCAGTAATTACTGAGTCAACTTAGTTCTGAGCTATTCCCTCTGGTTTTATTTGCTATTATCTGAAAGTGGAAAGAACCTGTGTTAATTTAGTTTCTTGTAGGGAGGATGTGACTGCCTGATTGGCATAGCTTTCATCCCACAATTTGGGCTGAACTTCATGATCTCTTAAACTGTCTTTGCTGCTCCTGTCCCATTTTAACTTGGTCAGCTTTTCTAGTTGTTGTCAAGGAAGTAAGTTTACGGTATTTTCCTCTCCCTCTTTCTCACTCTGTTACCCTTTCTCCCTGATACCACCCTACTTCAGAGTTAAGGAATTCCGTCCTTATTTTCTGTTAAATTAATTGAATTCCAAATGTCTTCAAGTCTCAAGGTGTCCAATATTGAGTTTTAGATTATTTATTCTCTCACTCACTTCTCAGTCAACTGTTCTTCTACGATTTCATTTCTGGGTTGTGGAGAAGCCGAGGGTTGCTGCCTGGATCTGCTATATCACATTCCTGCTTCCTCTCATAGTTTAATTTTTAATATCAAGATTTTCCGACTTGTACTTCATTATCGGGAAAAGATAGGATCAGCAGTGTCAGATTTTTTAAAATAGCTAATCTGTCGTTCCAACACAACTTGTCAATTAATGTCTTTCCTCCAGTGATCCGCCATGGAAAACCACTTTTTTCTTTAGTGAATGTGACTCCCTTTCTGGATATCAGTTTTGGTTCTCTTGATGTATCTGGCTACTTGAATAATGCCAGCCATAGTTTTATATTTTATTCTAATATTTGAAGTTTTTTAGGTCATTTTTTTAAAAACTTTTCATTTTGAAATAATATATATTTGTAAAAAGTTACAAAGATAACATGGAAGTGTTCTGTTGACCCAATTTCCAAAAATGATTAGCTCTTACACAATTATATATAAATGCCAAAGGAAGGAATTTGACCTTGACCCAATAGTGTTTATTAACTCTCATCATAGATGTGGCACATGTATGAAAACATAAATTGACCAACACATATACTATTTATGATAACTCTTGAAATAATTATTATATTTTTAGAATGTTAGTATTTTATGAAAAACTAAGAAAATTGGTGTTATATGCTTTTTGTGGATCCTTTTCTATTGTTCCAGCTCAATTGATGAGTCAGTCTTCACATGTTTAGTTTTACTAGACACTCATATATTCTTTTCCAGAGTTGCTGTATCATTTTATATTACCAACAGCATTTTCCCCACGTCTCCAGAATTTGATATTGTTACTATATATATTTTAGTGTTTTTGATAGCCATGCAATTTTATCTTTTTCTTCTGTAGCTATCAATCATAACTAATGAATTCAAGAAAAGAAAAATTTATCACATCTACTTTCTCTTCTCATTCTATGTCTCCCAAGACCCCAATATTAGGTCTTTTGCTATAGTTCCACAGGTCCTTGAGTTTTGTGCATTTTTAAGTCTATTTTTAGTCCATTTTTCTTCAATTGTTCCCATTTGGTAACATATAATGTTCTGTGTTCCAGTTCATCCTACCACTGAGCCACATACTTGAACTTTTATTTCATTCATTGTGTGCTTCAGTTCAAAAATTTCCATTTGATTCTTTTTCCCCCCATTGGACAAGACTAAATTATCATAAGTTAAGATTATGTTTAATCACAGAAAACCAAAATTGATAGAGAAAAATAAATTTATTTTTAAAAACTTTTTATATTTGTTTTAATTATTAATAAATGACAGTAGAATGCATTTATGCACTTTGATATATCATACATAAATGGGTTATAATTTCTCATTTTTCTGATTGTACATGTTGTAGAACAAACTGGTCATGCAGTCATATATGTATATAAGGGAATAATGTCCCTTTCATTCTACTATCAATCCTATCCCCATATACCCTCTCCTCCCTTCACTCCCCCTTACCTAATCTAAAGTACCTCTCTTCCTTCCTAGTGCCCCTCCACTTATTGTGAATTTTATTGTGAATTTTAGCATCTGAGTATCAGAGAAAACATTAAGATTTTTGGTTTGGGGGGATTGGCTTATTTGGATTAGCATGATATTTTCTAACTCCTTCCATTTACAAGCAAATGCCATAATTTCATTCTTCTTTAAAACTGAGTAATATTCCATCCAATATATATATACCACATTTTCTTTATCTATTCATCTATTGAAGGGCACCTAGGTTGGTTCCATAATTTACCTATTGTGACTTGAGCTGTTATAAACATTGACATGCCTGTGTCACTGTAGTATGCTGTTTTTAAGTCCTTTGGTTATAAACTGAAGAGTGGGATAGCTGAGTCAATGGTGGTTCCATTCCAAGTTTTCTGAGGATTCTCCATACTGCTTTCCAAAGTGACTGAACCAGTGTGCAGTCCCACCAGCAATGTATACATGTACGTTTTCCCCCCACATCCTCACAAACATTTATTGTTGCCTAAACCAATACTCCTCAAAGTATTCCATTTGGTTCCCATTTACATCTTCTTTGCTAAGACTATGCTTCATTTTAAAATTCATTTTAAGTTTGTCTATAATTTGTCATTGAAATTTTCTTATGATGACTGCTGCTTTGAAATCCTTGCCGGATAATGCCCACATCACTTTAATCTCAGTGTTGGTACTTGATGATTGTCTTTTGGAATGAAGTTTGGGATCTTTTAGATTATAGTATTAACAGTGAGTTTTGATTAAAATCTGGCAATTTTAAGAATTATATGATGAAACTTTAGAACTTATTTAAATCATTTGTTCTTGTATTCTGATACCACTTTAGAATGAGAAGGTAGGCACTCACTCGTTATTGACAGGGATGTGTGAAGGTACATTGTCTGTCCATATCTGGGTCTCTGGTCAGGAGTTCCTAAGTCCTGAGGCGCCATTTTGTCCAGTGATAGTTGCACAACAAGAATGGAGAGGACTGCCTTTTTATTCTAGTAAAGCTGGAATTCCAGGCTCCCACATGAGCTCCATGGACATTCTCATGACCTTGAGTGACACACTCCACTGCCAATGTGACCTCCAGTGACACATGAGCCCAATGACACTGGCACACGAGATCCACAAACACTGATGTATGAGCTCATGATAACACTATCATGATCTTCACTGACACTACAGGCACCCAGAGCTCTGACATTGGTGCCCACCCCCCATATAGATATGGCACCCACCATCTTTGCCCTGAGGTTATTGAGGTCTCTTTGCTAGATCCCTTCTTTTTGGTTTCATTGGATGATAGTATTTAATCTTGAACTCAAAGCCACATCTTGAAATTATTCACTTCCTGTCTATCTTTCATGTACATAAGAAATAAATTGTGTTGATACATTTTGGTTGGTTTTTCTCCTGTTAATCTGTTTTTGTTAGAAGGGTCTGGCCCCACTAAGAATTCAAAAATGATATAGGAAAAAAATTTTTTATTCCTACCATCACTTCCCTTTGCATCTTCATTCCATTTTTCTCGCTTTTCTTATTCTTTGAAGTTCTTATAGTTTTACTCTCTAATAAAATAATTTTTTAAAATTTTCCTACGTTTATTTATTTTTTAAAAAATTTTTTTATTATTAGTTGTTCAAAACATTACAAAGCTCTTGACATATCATATTTCATATATTTGATTCAAGTGGATTATGAACTCCCATTTTTACCCTGTATACATATTGCAGATTCACATCAGTTCCACATCCACGTTTTTACATACTGCCATACTAGTGTCTGTTGTATTATGCTGCCTTTTCTATCTTCTACTATCCCCCCTCCCCTCCCCTCCCCTTCCATCTTCTCTCTCTACCCCATATACTGTAATTCATTTGTCTCTCTTGTTTTTTTCCCCTTTCCCCTCACTTTCTCTTATTTGTAATTTTGTATAACAACGAGGGTCTCCTTCCTTTAAGATGAAATTTCCCTTCTCTCTCCCTTTCCCTCCCCACCTCTCATCCCTGTTTAGTGGTGATCTTCTTCTCATGTTCTTCCTCCCTGCTCTGTTCTTAGTTGCTCTCCTTATATCAAAGATGACACTTGGCATTTGTTTTTTAGGGATTGGCTAGCTTCACTTAGCATAATCTGCTCTAGTGCCATCCATTTCCCTGCAAATGCCATGATTTTGTCATTTTTTAGTGCTAAGTAGTACTCCATTGTGTATAAATAACACATTTTTTTTATCCATTCATCTATTGAGGGGCATCTAGGTTGGTTCCACAGTCTAGCTATTGTGAATTGTGCTGCTATGAACATCGATGTAGCAGTATCCCTATAATATGTTCTTTTAAGGTCCTTAGGGAATAGTCCAAGAAGGAGAATAGCTGGGTCAAATGGTGGTTCCATTCGCAGCTTTCCCAGGAATCCCCATACTGCTTTCCAAATTGGCTGCACCAATTTGCAGTCCCACCAGCAATGTACAAGTGTACACTTTTCCCCACATCCTCGCCAGCACTTGTTGTTGTTTGACTTCATAATGGCTGCCAATCTTACTGGAATGAGATGGTATCTTAGGGTGGTTTTGATTTGCACTTCTCTGACTGCTAGAGATGTTGAGCATTTTTTCATGTACTTGTTGATTGATTGTATGTCCTCCTCTGAGAAGTGTCTGTTCAGGTCCTTGGCCCATTTGTTGATTGGGTTATTTGTTATCTTATTGTTTAATTTTTTGAATTCTTTGTATATTCTGGATATTAGGGCTCTATCTGAAGTGTGAGGAGTAAATATTTGTTCCCAGGATGTAGGCTCCCTATTTACCTCTCTTATTGTTTCTCTTGCTGAGAAAAAACTTTTTAGTTTAAGTAAGTCCCATTTGTTGATTCTTGTTATTAACTCTTGTGCTATGGGTGTCCTATTAAGGAATTTGGAGCCCGACCCCACAATATGTAGATCGGAGCCAACTTTTTCTTCTATCAGACGCAGAGTCTCTGATTTGATATCAAGCTCCTTGATCCATTTTGAGTTAACTTTTGTGCATGACAAGAGAAGGGGATTCAGTTTCATTTTGTTGCATATGGATTTCCAGTTTTCCCAGCACCATTTGTTGAAGATGCTAACCTTCCTCCATTGCATGCTTTTAGCCCTTTATCAAATATAAGATAGTTTTAACTTTGTGGATTAGTCTCTGTGTCCTTTATTCTGTACCATTGGTCTACCCGCCTGTTTTGGTATCAGTACCATGCTGTTTTTGTTACTATTGCTCTATAATATAGTTTGAAGTCTGGTATTGCTATACCACCTGATTCACGCTTCCTGCTTAGAGTTGCTTTTGCTATTCTGGGTCTTTTATTTTTCCATATGATTTTTCATGATTGCTTTGTCTATTTCTACAAGAAATGCCATTGGGATTTTGATTGGCATTGCATTAAACCTATAGAGAACTTTTGGTAATATCGCCATTTTGATGATGTTAGTTCTGCCTATCCATGAACAGGGTATATTTTTCCATCTTCTAAGGTCTTCTTCTATTTCTCTCTTTAGGGTTCTGTAGTTTTCATTTTGTAAATCTTTCACCTATTTTGTTAGCTTGATTCCCAAGTATTTTATTTTTTTTGAGAATATTGTGAATGGGGTGCTTTTCCTCATTTCCATTTCAGAAGTTTTGTTGCTGATATACAGGAATGCCTTTGATTTATGCGTATTGATTTTATATCCTGTCTTGTTGGTGAATGGTTCCTTTTAACAGTATATAGTGTCCTTCCTTATCCCTTTTGAGTAACTTAGTCTTGAAGTCGATTTTATTCGATATGAGGATGGCCACCCCTGCTTGCTTACGAGGACCGTGTGCATGGTATGTTTTTTCCCAACCTTTCACCTTCAGCCTGTGTATGTCTTTTCCAATCAGATGTATCTCCTGGAAGCAGCATATTGTTGGATTTGTTTTTTTTAATCCATGTTACCAGCCTATGTTGCTTTATTGGTGAGTTTAAGCCATTAACGTTTAGAGTTACTATTGATATATGGTTTGTAGTTCCAGCCATGTTTGATTATTTATCTTTTTTTTTAATTTTAATTTGGCTTGTTTCTCCATGATTAGCTTTCCCCCCGCCCTCTCGCTTTACTGAGGTACTTCCCACTGATGGTTTTGGTTATTGTTTTTCATTTCTTCCTCATGTAGTGTTTTGCTCAAGATTCCTGCAATGCTGGTTTTCTGGCTGCAAATTCTTTTAACTTTTTTTTATCATGAAAGATTTTTATTTCGTTGTCATACCTGAAGCTTAATTTGGCTGGATACAAAATTCTTGGTTGGCATCCATTGTCTTTCAGTGTTTGAAATACGTTGTTCCAGGATCTTCTCGCTTTCAGTGTCTGTGATGAAAAATCCGTTGTTAACCTTATTGGTTTACCCCTGAATGTAATCTGCCTCCTTTCTCTTGTAGCTTTTAATATTTTTTCTTTGTTCTGTATATTGGATATCTTCATTACAATGTGTCTTGGCGTTGGTCTCCTGTGATTTTGTATGCCCGGTGTCCTGTATGCATCTACAATTTGTACATCCGTTTCCTTTTTTATTTCTGGAAAGTTTTCTATAATTATTTCATTCAACAGGTTGCTCATTCCCTTGGTTTGAACCTCTATACCTTCCTCTATCCCAATGACTCTTAAGTTTGGTTTTTTTATGTTATCCCATATCTCTTGGATGTTTTTCTCGTGATTTTTAACCAGCCTTTCTGAGTTGGCTAGACTCTTTTCAAGAGGATATATTTAGTCTTCATTATCTGACGTTCTGGATTCTACTTGCTCCACTCTGTTAGTGAAACTCTCATTTGAGTTTTTCATTTGGTTTATAGTTTCCTTCATATCTAGAATTATTGATTGATTTTTTTATAATCTCTATCTCTTGATAAAGATGCTTATTTGCTTCTTTTATATGTTTATGTATTTCATTTTCAATGTGTTCTTTCATTGTTTGAATTTGCTGTCTCATGTCCTCTTTAAGATTCCATTCCATCTGTCTAAGATATTCCTTGAGTTCTTTATTTGACCATTTTTCTGATATCTCTAGGTCCTCCTGTATATTTAGGCTGTCCTGCATTGTTTGTTCTCCTTTTCTTCCTTGCTTTTTCATGCTGTTCATGTTACTTCTTATTCTGTTTGACTGCTGAGTTACTGTTTACTCCTATAAATTTATTTGGTTTTGTGTGTCTCTGGGGTCTCTCTTTTGTGATGGGAGACTATGACTAGAGATGACGAGTTTTGTTGCACTTTAATGCAGATTCATTCATTTCCTAAACTGTGTATGGATTCTGATGGCATATAGCGGTCTTTGGTTTGGTCTTGGGACTTATATTTAGGTCGAATGATGTGATGGTATTGAGGTTGGTATCTCTTGGCAACCTTGGAAGGTTGCTCTACTGAAGAGGGATATTAACAGGAGAATGGTCTGGAGTATTTGGGGGTAGCACTATATAACACCTCGGAACATTTACCTGTACATATTTAGTAAATTACACATAAACAGTGTTGTGATGCTTGGGAGGAAAGGTATTAGAAGGGAAGGGAAGAAGTCACTAAAGAGAATGAGAGTAAACAGGTAGAATTCTAGGAAAGGGGAATATGGAAATTGAAAGAAATGAAGAGACAAACGAAAAAAATAGAAAATAAAAAATGACAAAATTTTTAAAAATAATAAAAAATAAAAATAAAAAAATAACCATAAAAATTAAAAAAATTTAAAAAATTTAAAAAAAAACAAATAATAATAAAAAAAAAAAAGTGCAGTCTTAGAGTTCGATTAACTTCTCTTCCAGTAGGTGGAGCTGTGCCCACTGGGCCAAGCTTCTCCTCTCAATATGCAGGAACCAATCACTGTGCAGCAGCTCCTCCTCCCCAACTGGGCGGGTCTCCAATCCTGAGTGCCTAGGCCCCTTTCTTGTGTCCAGTCACTTCCCCACTTTTCCTCCAGCCAGGCCCCGCTCATCGGTGTAGCTCACTACAATACTGCCTACACGCCAGGTCTCCTGCTCTGTCTCCCAGGAACCCTATTTTCTTGAACGACTGGGCACACTCTCCCTGCTTGTCATTCCCTCAGACCCTAAGGTTATGGAGCTTGGGGCTGAGAACCCTCAGCGTATTTTGCTTGCCCTCTGATAGCCACGCCCGGTAGCTGGTGCAAGAGACCTCAGTTGTCAGCACTGGTGGGAGTGGTAGGCGGGATCCCGCATGGTGAGTCCCTCACCGCTCCTGATTCTCTTGGTCTGACTATCGCGCTAAAGAGAGAGCTGGGAGGGGCCCTTGAGGTCCCCCCCCATGTGGAGAGGGAGGGCTAGGGGGTTACACACCTGCTGCTGCCGCCAGTTTCAATGAAGTTATCTCCTCCGCTGCATTCTGGTGACTTCAGTTCTCTGCCATGGTGATATCCCATGCAAATGGTGACAGTTCGTTCCCTTTGCCGGGTGTTCGATGCAACACTGGGTCCTGACTGGCTCTCCCAAGCACCGTCTCAATCCGTGGCCACTGCCTATGAAGGCTCGGTTGGTATTAACCTCGAAGGTTCAGGAGGAGCCCACAAGTTGTTTCAGCGGGAGCGTTTAGCGCTGAGTCAAAGCGGTTTGTCTGCGAGACACAGACAAACGGGAGCCTGAATTCAGCCACTCCAGGCTCGATGTGTGTTCTGAGAGGCACAGACTGCTCGCCCCAGATCCACGTCAGCTCAGCATTGCCTAGTGATCCTGAGCAAACAGCATTTAGACGGTTTAAGACTCCCTATGCCCGCGCAGCTGAAGAGGTCAGAGACTTAATCTCTCCACACCCACCGCCATGTTGGCTCTCCTCTCTTGCCAACTTTTTAATCTAATACAATAAATTACAATTGTAACTTAAACAGTAATTACAATTGTTGCTTAATCACTGATTATAATAGTGATTTTAATTTTTCCTGTCTCTTGGGTTCACTTTGTTTCTTTTATTACATCTCTAAAATACCCTTATCTTTCTATATATGATTTTTGATACTGTTTTATTGAGGCTATAATTTCTTTCTTTTTAAAAATATTCATGCAACTATGTTTGGTCAAAATTTATCTGCTCTTTGGTCATTTTTGTTATTGCTGGATATTTTTCAACACATACTTTATTCACCAATAGTCTTTTATTTCTCAGAATATTTCAGGTTTTCCTTCTACTCAAGAGTTTTGTTTGTGAAGTGAATAAAGAGTTATATGCTCTGGACAAATAGAAATTGGTCATTTGTGTTAGCCAAGTTTCCATTAACAGAACAAAATAACTAAGATGATCAACATATAAAGAAGAAAGGTTTATCCTGGCCAAAAGATTTGAAGGTTTCAATCCATTATCACTTGGCCCCATTACTTCTGGGCCTGTGGAAAGTCAGCACATCATAGAGAAGAGTTTGTGGTGGAGCAAAGTTGTTTATCTCATGATGGCTATGAAGCAGAGAGAGAAAGAAAAAGAGATCATTGTTCACAACTCCCTTTGAGGGCATGCCCCCAAATAATCTTAAACTTACCATTAGGCCCTACGTATAAAAGTTTACAACATCCTTCAATAATGTCATGGACTAAAGACCAAGACATCGTCTCATGAGCCTCTGGGAGATATTGTAGATCCAAACTATTGTACCTTCCTGTTAGGTTTAAGAATATGTGTGTGAGTCCTTCAAGTCACATTCTCTCATTGCATCTTAAAATTGTTAATGGAGGATTATTTGCAGTACAAAGTGTCTTCCCTCCCTATGTTTTATAGATATGTTGTTCTTCAAAATATGATTTTTCTGTGTCATTTTTCATTTTCTCATTTCCCTGTTTTGTGAGACTCTATAATAAATCAGAGCAAGGGGAGTGTTCCTCACCTGTCTCAAACTTGTTACCATTAGGTTTGATTTTTAATATCATTTCCTGTACATTGGGACAACCCTTTCACTTTTTCTGAAAACATATAAAGAAGAAAGGTGATCATATAAAGAAGAAAGATGATCATAGACATCTTCTCTGAGTGTCTTCATATGCCTGTATTTTATTTTTACTCTTTGCTTCATATATTATGGCTAAGATTTTTTACAATTTTTCTAAAGATAAACTATTGAGTTCTGTTTTTTGTCCTCTTGGTTATATTAGATGAATTAATAGGAGAAGTAATGCAAGATCATGATTTGATACTGCCATATTAAAACTGACATTCTAATCCCAACTTGAATTAACTTCACATACAACTAGAGAAAAAAATAATTGATCTTAGAATTTGCAATAAACATATGCGATATAACCACACTACAATGTGTGCTTTGTATTTAATTTTCTACAGAATTAATTTTTGCTTAAAGTATTTTGCTAGATCTCAAAGGCATCAATGACAATTACTTATATAACATCATTTATAAGATAGAGTTTAAGGCTTTAACTGAACATCAAGCCTTATGTGAAGATAAAACATATAAATTTAAACCTATGCTACAATTTAGCTCTGGAACTATGAATTTAATCTTCATGGGTTGAAATCTCACCCTTGACACTATCTATGTGACATGGGACAATTTACTGAACTTTAAGTCTCACTTTTCTAATTTCTAAGTAGGAATAATTTGTTAAAAAATTATTTGATTTTATTTTGATGATGTTATGAAATAAAACTTCTAACAGTTACTGGCATGTAGTAAGTGCTGAGTGAAAATTAGTTGTTTTATAGTTAGCTATTCTAGAGTACATAGAATATATACATATGAATCAATGTTCTAAACAAGTGATTACTAGTGATTAACAAGTGATTAAATAATTTTTTTAGCAATGGAGTTCTATAATTAAAAAAAGTTTCTGATTTCTCAAAATTCCATAAATAATCTGAATGTTTTACGGAAAGTGATGGTACTTTACTTGCAGAGGGATTTCTCATATTTCCTTTGGTCTTCATAGCAACTCAATGAGATACACAGATCAGATTGGAAGAGCAATAGTAGGATTAGCAATAGATTTCTACATATTGTCTATTTCAAACATCAGACAGTGATGTGTTGTCACTAACCCAATAATGACCTTGGAGTGAGTGTGGCAGAGTGAAAGGTATTCTTCTGGATGCAGAAAGACCTGGCCTGGCTTTATCAATTATAAACAGTGTGATTACTAGCAAGTTACTGAATGTTGTAAACTCTGTATTATATTATAATTTTATAATGAGAACAACACTATCCTGCCCCATAGTTCTGTTCTAAAATTAATTTCTAGTCACTTCCCCCCTCACTGACACTATTAAGGTCCAAAGCAAGCATGTTTATTTATTTATTTTTTAAAATACTTATTTATTAGGTGTAGATGGACACAGCACAATGCCTTTATTTTTATGTGGTGCTGAGGATTGAACCAGGGTCCCGCCCGGGCTAGGCGAGTGCTCTACTGCTGAGCCACAATCCCAGCCCAAAAGCAAGCATGTTTAGATAATTTTTTTTCTTTTCTGATTCTAAGACTAGAGAAGATAAAATTGAAAGAATTTAGGGTTAATGAGACCCTAGTAGAAGAGAATTTGAGAATGGTTCCATATTTCTTTAAATGTATCAGTAATATATGCTGTTTGCTTCTCATGGACCATGTCTAATTCATTACCTTCTGTCAGTTTCTGGCAGAGAGTTTGGCTGTATGCCATGCATGTTTGCTGAGTAAATAAATTTTTATGTTAAGGCTAAGGTTAGTTCAATGCCATCAGAAGGTAGGCAAAGCAATACTGTCTGGTTCTCCTGCATCAGTGCTATACCTGGTAGTGTATGGTGCATATAACTCTTACTTAGGGACTAGGTATTGGTTTTGCCTGTGCCTAGAGGTATAGAAAAAGGGAAATTTCCTGTATTAGGTTCCAGGTCTGCCTTAACAAATTAAGACAAACACAGTTCCTTAAAATAATAGGCATCTATTTTCTCCCAGTTCTAGTTCAACATAGGACTAAGGTCGAGATGACAGCAGGCTTGTATACCTTCTGAAGGATGTAGGGAAGAATAATCTGCTCATCCTTTCTGGCTTCTAGAAGCTTCCTGCATTCCCTGTCCATGGCCACTGTCCATGGTAACATTCTGAGCCCCTCTTCTGTTATCTCCCTCCACTTTGAAAGACTCGTGATTACGTAACAGCCATTTAAATAACCCAGGACAATTTTGTCTTTTCTAGGTGTATCTTAATTGTATCTGCAGAGTTCCTCTTTGCTCTCTAAAATAGCATATTTACTCGGTCCAAGGCATAGGATGTGGACATTGTCGGGGTCACATTACTCTGCCTACCACAAAACATTTCTGGCACAGACAATTTATATTATAATACAGCCCAGGTACAAGACTAAGACACGTTCCTGCTCATCAGGATAAAAGACAAGCCTCCTTCCCTGTCCCTGTGCCTTTGGAAGATCTCAATTATTTATTCTTTATACCAAAGCATCTTTGATCAAGCTGTGAATCTCCTCACACACTTAGGGGTCCATGTGTGTGGCACTTGGCACATTTTAATTGTTTTTCTTTTTCCAGGTGATCTGGACTTACAAAATGGTTAATGCATAAAAAAGAAAACAACAACAACAACAACAACAAAAAAAAAAAACCTCTGGAGGCAATTATCAATTTACAGTGGTTTCCAGTACTGTTATAGATTCAGAAGAGCAGAGATGTTTTGGGGAAAATAACTGCATTTTAAGGCACATTTCTCTGGTAGCCCAGTAAAGGCTCCCGTGGAGCTCTGGATGGCTCCTCCATTGAAGAATGCCAGTCGCTAGCCTTGCTTTGGTGAGCTCCTTCTCAGCTTGCCTTTCCCATTACAGAACAAAGATCTCTTATGTGGGAAGCCACCGTGAGCTATTTGAGTGGTCTTTCACTCGGTACCCAGCCTTGGAGACTTAGATTTTTTTCCCTTTGGTAACAATCCCAGCTTTTCCGAGCCGATCAGACTGTCCATGGGGTGAGATCTCTGTCTTTGCTGGATTACTGAGATAGCTCTCATAGCTCTGGAGTTGGGTGTAACCCACTGGGAACTGGACAGCCCAACTCCTCCCTTATTTGGCAAAGAACATTCCATGGAAAACCTTTGATATTCCCCCATATAAATAAAGCAATCCAGGGCTCTCGCTGTCTTTCTCCAGTGTGCAGGCTGGATCCCTAGGAGCAGAAAGCCATCCTACCCCAGCTTTCTAAATTACTTCCTGTGTCCTGTGGTGTCTTCTCTTTCTTAGCTTTTATTCCACGGCCAGCCCATCTCAGCCAGAGGAACCCTGATCCCATCACCTGTGTGGGATGCGGGAGAGACTCTTATTTATGAGAATTCAAACAAACAGGATGCGAGCAATTTAAGGGCCCCTTTGTGGAGCAGAAGAGCCAGTGCAAGCCTCTCTGCAGGAGAATGTAACTGGAAGCACAAATCTGAAATAAGCAGTTTGCATTAGATCCTTTCAACTCTTTCTACTCTTGTTTTTAATTCTGTATATGTGTGTGCATTTGCAAATGCATTTCACCACCCATCTAACCCTCATTCTTTCTCTGCTTCTGTCTCTCTCTCTTTCCCCCCCCCCTCTCTCTCACACACACACACCCCTACAAAAATACCCCCCAAAAGAGTCGTTCTCTGTCAATGTTTAAAAACAGTGTTTTGTTTTGTAATTTATAAAAGAAACTTTAGGTTCAAATCCCTATCGAATGTGTCATTTTTTCCCTTAATTTTAGGATTAGCTGCAAGAAGTCAGGAATATTGGGGCTTTAATTAGGTTTGGTTACTAATAGTAAATTCTAATACAGTAAATATATATGTCTATATGTACTAGAATCCTATATTACCTATCTATATGTGTATTTAATACTTATATCTCTCTAAGTACATTTTATATCTATATGTATATACTTATTATCTATCTTATATCTCCCTATCCTACCTATTTTTTGTTTGTTCAGTACCAGAGAATTAAAGAGTAGGAGTAACAAATCTACTTTCTAGGAACAATTAGTTCAAAATCGGTCCATCAAAACCTATTTAGTCCATTAAGAGGGACAAATTGGCTTAGTCGGATCCATAGCTCCCCATTGTCAAAGGAAGTTAAAAATCCAATTCTGAATATTCTTAAATGGATGTCAATGTGATTTTCAAATGAAGTCAGTGTACTTCTGGTGGTGATGGTAGGGGCGAGTCATGATGTCCAGACAGCTTTGGACTGGACCAAACTGTAATCTGTTATAATCCGAATCATGTTTGAAATTTTTAAGTAGAATTTATGGAAAGCCATTGATTTGGACTGAGCTCCCACAGGAGGCACCACCCTGACAATGCCAAAATAGAGTCACTTGGTAAATGATAAGGGATCAACTGAAACAGGAAAAACAGAAAATCCCCAAACAAGAGATTCACAGAAGCCTATCAAAAGGGACCCAGGCAACCTGAGAAGACAGAGAAGTCCCTCTGCTTACTACACATAAGGAAAGAAACCTGATAATAATTAGTCTGCCCCTTGTATGATGCTGCTTCTTTGTCCCTTCTCGGTGTCTTTATAAAAGCCGATCACACTGCCACACCCATGGAGTGTTCCTCCATTTTATACACTGGATCCTTGGAAGTTTAAGAAGACCACAGAAAGCCAGTTAGAACTGGAAGAGAGGTCCTCAAAGGTCCTCACCATGTGAAAGTGACAAATGTCCACAGGGATGGCATTGGTGTGGAGTCAGTGAACAATCACACCATACCCTATAAATATGTCCAATAAAAAAAACCAATTAGATCTTTAAAACAATTCATTGAAATTGTGTTCTTCCACCAATATTTAAAAGGATGTTAAATCATTTTTATAGATTTTCCTGCTCTAGCAGCATTTATTTTTCCTTTTGGTTTTTTGCCTCAGAATTATATTTTCCCTTACATTGTGTCTTATATTTCTTTCTTTCTTTTTTTCTTGTTGGTTAACAATGTCCCATTTTCTCTTCCCCTCCAATATTATCTGTATTTTGAAGGACAGTGTTCAGCTCCAACATTACACTTTTAGCTTGTCTGTCTCTCTTCCCAAATGAAATTGCTCTTGACACGCTGGAATAATTACATATGTCAGCGAGACTCCTGGGGTGATGTGCTCATCAGCTATCTTAGATTTCACGCCCAATAAAGAGAACAAAGTATGCATTGGACTTGATTAAAAAAAAACATAATAATGAACTCATGTTCACTTTGGAGAGATATTAAATTATTAAATTGAACAGGTAGAAGCAAAGCCGTAATCCACATGCAATGTTAAGTTGAATAGGTTACTTTCATAGCAGTTTTTATTAACTAGGTGCCATTGATAATATATATACATTATTTTTTTTTTTTATAATTTGAAGAATTTATTTTATTTTATTTTTTTATATATTTTTTTAATTAATTTTTATTGTAGGTTGTTCAAAACATTACATAGTTCTTGATATATCATATTTCACACTTTGATTCAAGTGGGATATGAGCTCCCTTTTTTACCCCATATACAGATTGCAGAATCACTTCAGTTGCACAACCATTGATTTACATATTGCCATTCTGGAGTCTGTTGTATTCTGCTGCCTTTCCTAGTAGAGGATAGGAATATATATACATTCTGATGAAATTAAGAAATAACTACTCTAGAAAAATGAGGAACGAGCTTATTATGTGGGGAGTTGGTCTGTGATTCATTTTAGAACTATTTTTTCTTCCACATTAAAACATTCATCAAGACTTTGCACCTTGTCTCTTATCTTCTACAAGGAAATGCTATTTATCTAAGAGATTTTTATGAAATCTCAACCTGAAATTAATATTTTTCTATGTATGGAGATGATAACAATAGCCATTGCAGCACAGCATAATGACAAGTAATGTGAGGGGTAGCTGGAATGCAGAATATCAAAGGTGAGACCTGATTTTGAGAATCAGAGATATATTGCCAATATTGCTTGTAAATGTGTTAAATATTACTGGATTCACAGAAATAGAAAATAAAAGTTGCTGGGAGAATGTCTTACTTCTAACCAATAATATTCATGCCATGTGTTTCTCATGACAACCATTCTACTGGGAATACAATTTTATCTCACTGTTGGTTTGGATTTGCATTTCCCTGAAGACTAATAAGGTTGAGCATGTATTCCCGTGCTTGTTGTCTGTTTGTATATTTTTTTTGTGTGAGATAAATTTTGTGGGTTTTTTTTAGTTATACATGACTAGAATGTACTTTTATTTGTACATCACCTTTAGAGAAATGTCCAATAAATAAATTTCTTTGCCCATTTTAAGATGTTTGTCTCCTTATTGTTGAATTTAAAATATACTTTATGTATTCGAACTATGAGACGTTGTAGAATATGTGATTCGCACCTACTTCCTATTCTACAGATAATGTCTTTTGATGCACAAAAAATGTATTTATTTCTTTACTTTTTTATCAGAGCACTATAATTATACATAGTAGTTGAGTTCATTTTGACAAAATCATGCATGAAAGGAGTTTGATTTCAATCCCCATTCCACTCTCCTTTTCCTCCCTTTCTCCCTTATCATGTTCTTCCTCTACTCATCTTCTATTCACTCTTTTATTCATTAAAAAAATTAGTTGTAGATGGACACAATATTTTTGTTTTACTTATTTATTACTTACTTATTTATTTTTATGTGGTGTTGAGGATCGAACCCAATGCCTCACACATGCGAGGCAAGCACTGAACCACTGAGCTACAACCACAGCCCTTATTCATTATTTTTTGATTGATGCTTTCTACAAATACATAAAAGCAAAATTTCCTTTGATGCATTTATAGATGCATATAGCATGATTTTGTTAAATCCATTCCATATTTCCTCCCATTTCACACACTTCCTTCCTTCCTCTCATTATCCTTCTTCAACTCCACTGATCTTCCCTGTGTATTTATAATATACACTCCCTTCCCGACCACTGCCTTTCTTTTGATTTGCTCTAGCTTCCACATATGAGAGAAAACAATTCACTGTTGATTTTCTGAGTCTAGCTTATTTCAATTAGCATAATTTTCTCCATTTCCATCCGTTTATCCACAAATGTTATTTCATTCTTCTTCATGATTGAGTGAAACTCCATTGTATATATACACCACATATTCTAGAACCATTTGCCTATTAATGGGAATCTGAGATGATTCCATAATTTAGCTATTGTGAACTGTGTTGATGTAGCTGTGTTGCTATAGTATGCTGATTTTAGTTCTTTTGGATAAATAACAAGGAGTGGAATACTGGGTAATATGGAGGTTCCATTCACAAGTTTTTAAGGAATCTCTACACTACTTTCCAGATTAGTTGCACTAATTTGCAGCCCCACCAACAACCTGTCAGTGTAACTTTTCCCCACATCCTTACCAGAATTTATTATTATTTGTGCTCTTGATAATTTCCTTCTTTCTGGAGTGAGATGAAATCTTAGTGTAGTTTTGGTTTACGTTGTTCTGATTGCTAGAGATGTTGAATCATTTTTTTTAATGTATTTGTTGGTCATTTGTGTCTCTTTTTAAAAAGTTCTGTTTAGTTCTTTTACCTATATATTGATTGGAGTGTGTGTGTGTGTGTGTGTGTGTGTGTGTGTGTGTTGAGGTTTTTAGTTCTTTTTTTATATTCTGGATATTAACTCCTTGTCAAAAGAGTGGTTGGCAAGGACTCTTTCCTGCTCTTTCGTTTCTCTCTTTATACTCTTAATAATTTCATTTGCTGTTCTGACACTTTTTTATTTTGATGACATCCCATTTATTGATTCTTGGTTTTATTTCTTGAGCTTAGTAGGGGTTTTGTTGAGGAAGTTGGTGCCCGAACATATATATATATATAAAATGGAGTGTTCACCTCTGTTGTATTTTAGCAACTGAAAGTTTTCTAGTCTAATTCCCAAATCTTTTATTTGTGTGGCATTTTTTTTCTCATTCTATTACTGTCCTCTGTGAAGGTTTTTGCCTATAAGATTAGTCTCTTGCAAACAGTATATACGTGGATCTTGTTTTTGATTCACTCTGCTAATCTATATCTTTTAAATGGGGAGTTGAGACCATTTATATTCAGCATTATTGTGGATATATCTTTGTGGTTTAGTGTCATTTTGCTTTTTCTTACATTTAATTCTGTCTTGATTCTCATTAAGATGGTTAGTCTTGAATTGATTTTCATCTATTTGAAAATTTGGGGATTTTTGTTTGTTTGTTTGTTTTGGGGTTCTCTGTATGGTTGATTGATTGATTGATTGTACCAAGCATTGAACCCAGGGATGCTTAATCACCTGAGCCCACACCCCTAGCCCTTTTTAAAAATTATTTTTTACTTTGAGACAGAGTCATACTAAGTTGCTTAAAGTCTGACTAAATTGCTGAGGCTGGCTTTGAACATGCAATCCTCCTGCCTCAGCTTCTCAAGCCATTGGGATTAAAGGCATGTACCAGTCACCTGGCTAGTGAATTTTATCTTTGAGTATTCTATGTAGTGCTGATTTGTGGTAAATTATTCTTTAAGTTTAACCTTGCTTGGAAGGTTTTTAATTATCCATGGAATATGAAAGAGATCTTTTCTGGTTATAGCAATCTTGGTTGGCCATTGTTTTCATTTAGTGTTTGAAATATTTTATTTTTTAGTTTGGAATGTATAATTATGGAGCCTTCTTGATTTTAGGGTCTGAGCTGAGAGGTGAAAAGAGAGCCTCACTTATTGCCTCTAAATGTGACCTGATGTTTCTCTTTTGTATTTTTTAATATTCTCTCCTTATTTTGCATGTTAGGATTTTTTTATATGATGTGTCTTGGAGAACTCTCTTCTGACCTGGTCTACTTGAGGTCCTGCATGACTCCTGATACGTGGAAGGTTTTCTGGGAGTATCTCATTGAAATGTTTATAATGCCTTTAGCCTGTTTCTCCATGTTCTTTTCTATCACCAAATCTCTCAGGTTTGGTCTTTTGATGTTGACCCAGAGTTCTTGTATTCTTATTACGTTCTATCATTTGTTCCTCTTTATTGCATAAAGAGTACTCAAGTTCACATACTCTGTCTTCAAGGCCTAAAACTATATTTTCTATGGAATCAATGTGTTGGTGATATTTTCAACTGATTCATTGGGTCTTTCATTTCCAGGATTTCTGTTTGGATTTTTTCAAATATTTCTATTTCTCTATTATATGGTCTTTAATATCCTGCATTTTCTCTCAATTCATTCTTTAGATCTTCTTTTGGTTCATTGAACATTTTAATAATCATTTTTATAATCCTTTAGAATTTCATCATCTTTCCTGTGTGGTATTTTTTGTTAGGGGATTGTGAATTTTGGGGGGAGATTTGCCTTTTTCCTTGTGTTTTTAGAGATCTTGGACTTGCACATCAATTGAGATGTATTCCCTCTCCTCCACATATGTCCTGATGTATGTGATTCTTTATTTTTCTAGAATTTCTTTCTGTTTTTTTCTTTTTCTTTCTTTTCTTTCTTTTTTTTTTTTTTTTTTTTTTTTTTTTTTTGATTTGTGGGTAGATATCCAGTGGTGGAACCATTTTGTATGAAGTGAGATTCACTGTTTCTCCATTGAATTGTATTTCTCAGCAGCATAATCTCTACTCTGTGATATTTACTTTCCCTTATCACTGTCCAGTCTCTCCTAGAGGGAGGCAAGAATAGTTGTAATGTCAGCAACAGATGTACTATCTTAAGAGGAATGAGTCTACTTTTATATCTACAATACAATTTTCCACTTATGTAGGAAAGCTGAGGTCAGCATTCTATATCAATTCTAACATAAAAACTGAACTGGATCAGACTTTCAATATCAGGTGTTTACTATGTTATCCACTCCCGTATTAATACAAAATACTACTAATTGCACAAGATGAATGTGGTGGGAATTACATAAACAACATGATTCTATTTTTTGGTGAATTATAGTTTGCTCAATAAAGAGAAAATTGGGTGGGGAAGAAAGAAAAATTTGAAATGTTTAAAAAAGTGATCAGAGGAAGTAGGAGGTCGGTGATAGGCAGCACATGTTGACTATAAAAAGAATGAATAAAAAATTAACAATTTAATAAAACAGAGGGAAAGTGGGAAGAGTAATATTTGGTTGCTAATGGATGTGAGTGAAAAGGGAGAGATAAGGGACAAGAACCAAAGTATGAACAAACCAGCAGTTGTAAGATCAACACAACTTGAACCATGTGTAACTGAAACTCACCTAAGTCAAACCGAGGTGAAATAATAAACAAGTTCAGAAGAAAGTAATTAATGTGAAAGAAAAGTCATGGGAATATACAATTTTTTTTTCAAACCTATCTGTGCAATGAGAACACTCACCACACCCACATCCACATATATGGAGTCATCTGTAATGAAAAATGTAAAAAAATACAGTAAGAGGAAATGATGTTTAATTTTTAAAAAATTGAAATTCAAAAAAGAATAAAAAACTAAATATGGACTGGGAGTTTGAAGGAAAAAACAAAATAAGGAAAAATAAAATATTAGAGGGAAAAAAAGGGAGGAAATAAAGGGCCTATCTATGAGGTGATCAAAATTGTTAACAGGGATGGATTTTCATTCTTGTGATTTATTTTGGGCTTTTGACACTTGTATTCCGGGCTGGGGGTCATTAATTTCAATGCCTTTGTGTTCTTCACTTAGTTGTCAACCTTTGTGGCTCTGGAAGACAAAAATGGGTGCAGTAGATCTCAGCCTCCAGTCTCCCAGTTAAGGGTGGAGTAGAAAAATTTGGGTGCTGTATTTCTGTAGCAGGGGGAGTGCAGAGTTCTAAACTGAGAGCTCCAATATTTGGGGCTCAGTCTTGACCAAACCATGGAATTTTGTGGGTGCATGATGGAGATTTGATCTATATCTTCTATTGTTGGAAAGATGCTAATCTCTGCATGATATTTATAATTTAGGTCTCTGGTAAAATCTACCTTTAAGATGTAGGAACTTAATTAACCCTCACAGCTTTCTTCTTCACTGCTATGAATATCAAATACCAGGTATCTTCCTGGAGTGCATATATTCCTGTGTGTCCACTAAGGCATCCTGCAATAGTTCTTATGTAACACTAGCAGCAAAGTAGCTTTATCCTCTGATATTGGAAGCCTGTGTGGTCCAGATACAGTTTTATTTGTGTCTATTTTAGTCTCTTTGGTTCAGGTATCCTCTGGGAATTTTTTTGTTGACTGTTTTGCAACTTCCTTTATGAGTCCCTCTCAGCCCTCTCTGCTTGCCTCCATCCTATACAGCAAACCAGCTGCTTTCTGTGCCTGGCAGCATTTTCCACACCCAGGGGTGCTTTCTACTCTTGGAGTGAGTGATTTGGGGGTTTGCTTATCCTGAGCTGCTTTCTCTACTGATACTGTATCCATTAAAACCAGCTTTCCTTTCTAATCCCCAGGTTTTCCCAAATCAAATTTTCTTTATTTTTTATCTGCAAACAACACTGTGTCCTTTGTGCTCAGACTCCCTTAAACTTCTACCACTGGTGACCAAACTTGGGCATCTGTAATGTTTTATTTCATATATTATATTCAATTTTCTGACTTTTCCATGTCTATATGGTTTCTTTTACAGTCTCAATATTAGGTTTCCGTGAGTTCCCTTAGTTACTCACCTCCCTCAGAAGCAATCTTCCACTTTATAGGTCTGCCGTTGAGGAACTGCTGGGGAAGTGTATTTTTCCTCTAGGCTGCCATCTTCTTTACCTTAGTTTATTTTTAAACAGGCTCAAAGGACAAAGCCTTCAGGCCATCAATTTTTTTCTCACTTCAGTTCAACTCTGAATTCCCCACCATGCTGAGGGGCTTCTGCATTTGATCTTTTCTGGTAGAGGTTCAGAAGTCCAGATCTCTTATCTCCATCTGGCTAAAATATGAACAATCCCAGTGACTTGGGAGGCTGAAGCAGGAGGTTTTCACGTTTGAGGGCAGCCTCAGCAACTTAGCACACCCTTTTGATTGGGGAGTGTTCCCAGTCTGAATTCTACTCTGTGTCAGCTCCAGATTCTTATCTGCTGGTTTTGTCTTGCATGGGTTGTCCCCAAAGGTCCTGTAGGCAGGGGTGATCAGTAGCCTCACCATGGAGTGCAGAACTGGGTTTCCCTCTCCTGGAGGAATACGAGGAGCAAGGTAAAATTTTCAATTTTGATGTAATCCAATTTATATATTTTATCTTTTGCTCCTTGTGCTTTTGGTGGCAGAGCTAAGAAATCATCACTAAATACAAAAACATAATGATATCCCTTATGTTTCCTTTTAACCACTTTATGGTATTAGCACTTATGCTTTGGGTTACTTTGGTTTAAACTTTTATGTCTACTGTGTCAAGTTGGGGCCCAACTATATTCCAGTTAACCGCTTCATTTGCAGAAGAGGTTTTTCTTTCCCCAGCAAAAAGTCTTGACACCCTTGGGCAAATTCAATTGGCCATAAAAGTGTGGATCCATTTACGGATTCTTAATTTTATTATACTGGTCTGTACATCTTAGTTCTATTACATTGGTCTATATCTTGATGTCAGTACCACCCAGTTTTGAATAATTTAGCTTTGTGGTAAGTGCTGAAACTGAGAAGTGCATAATCCTTTGAATCTTTTTCTCTTTTTATCCCAATATTGCTTTGCTGAGTCAGAGACCTTTGAAAATACTTATAAATTGCTGGGTTGACATTTCCATTTCCACTAATGTGTCACTGAATATTTGATAGGGACTGTATTGGATCTGCAAATACTTTATATAGTATGGATAACTTAACAATATAATTCTTTCCATCCATGAAGAAGAGCTGTCTTTTTAGGGTTTTCTTTGTTTCAGCAATTCTCTCTATATTAAACCTAGAAGTCTTTCATGTCCACTGTTAGACTTATTCCTAGATATTGTTTTCTTTTGGATGCTCTGTACTGGAATTAATTTAATTTTCAGATTCTTCACTGCTGCATCTGAAACAGATAATTAATACTTTGTGCATTGATCTGATACCACAAACTTTGACAAGTTTATTGTTATCCCTCAAATTTAGTTTTACTTATTCCTTTCCAATTTGAATAATTTTCATTTATTTTGACTAATGGCTCTGGATAGAAAATTTAATACAACGTTGAATTGCACTGATAAAAATGATTTCCTTATCTTCTTCTTAGAGGGAAAGATTTCAATCTTTACCACCAACATGTCAGCTCTGGGATTTTCAGAAATGCTCTTCATCACATTGAGGATATTTCCTTATATTCTTGGTTTTATTGGATTTTTGTCTTTAACTCATGAGAAACCTGTTGGATTTCACCTGTTTTTATGCTTCAATTTGTATGGCTATGTTTTTTTTTTCCAACATTCTATTAATGTAGTTCATTACATTGATTTATTTTTAAATTTTGAATAATTCTTACATATCTGAGATAATCTCATTTGGTTATACTGTAAAATCCTTTCAATATGGTATTGATTTTGGTTCACAGTATTTTGTTAAGAATTTTTACATCGATATTTATAAGAAACATTGATTTATTATTTATTTTCTCATTATATTATTTTACTTCGATACCAATGTTATGCTGGCCTTATTAGGGAATATTCTCTTCTGATATATTTGTTGTTTTTGGAAGAGTTTGATAAGTATTGGTATAAGTCTTAAAAAAATAATGGTAGAGTTCACCAATAAGTCCATCTTTTGAACATGTTATTGTTTCTTTCTTACTAGCTTTCTAATTCCTTTTTCTTTGGATAAAGTGAACAGGGGTTCTTTGGACCATTTGCTTGTACCATTAGCCTTTCCTGTTGTTACTCACCTGATCTCTTGGTATAGAAATATGAAGAATAAAGAAAGCCTAGAGAACTCAGTATTGCATTCTTCTTCAGTTCTTTATGTTCCCTTTGAGTCTGTTTGCTCTATGACAATTTTATAACATTCGTTTTTCTATTTATTTTCCAAGAACTTGAAATGTCCTAGCAAGAGGGATTATATACCTACTCCATCTTCCCCAAAGTAAAAGTTCTAAATTTACTTTTAATTTCATAAACTTAATTTTTCCAGTCTTCTGATGAATTTCTCTATTAAAATTCCTCATTTTTTTTACCAGTTTTCTCTCTCTCTCATAATTTATGAATGTATTTAATAACATTTAATAACTATTTTTCTTGGTCATGAGTGTGTTCCTACTTCACATGTAGTTTCTTGACCTATGTATAAAACAATATAGTCATTATTTTGCCATTGCGTGTAAAACACTCCAGTTGTGATTGACAGTGGGTACTTGAGAAGACATCCTGTAGTCTCTGACAGGCAGTGCAGGTAACAGGTTGACCTCTTGAACCTGTCAGAAGTTGAACTCGTTGTTGACATCCAAGTTGCAGCCATAGAAGTTCCCCTTACAATTTGGTTCTAAATGCTCTGAACGGACAGTGAGAATCCTCCCTCAGAACCAAGGGTTTTTGTCCAAGTTTCTGGAAATCTTTTGAGTCTCATAGATTTACAGATCACAATTCTGTCCTAGCATTGCTGCTGCTAAGGTTGATCTTTATAAAGACATATTTATCCAGGGGTCAAACTGAGGAAGACCTTGGTTTTCATCTTTGCTTTTAGGTAAGTCAGCCCTTTCCTCTATCAATGTCAAGTCCAAGTATACCACAAGATGGTGAGATTTCTGTTTACTTTGTAATCTTCTTCCCAGATTTTGTTTGTTCACAGCAAATGTTTCAAATGGGAGATTTGGATGACAGGAATGTTTTTAGTTTGGTATTTGGAACCACAAATTTGTTAATCTACAGCAGTTGAAATTCTTGCTGTAGCCAAGTTTCCTTAAACCATGTTTTCTCTTGTGCTTACTTGTATTCAGAGCAGGTGCGAAAGGCGAGTGACTCACCCGAGATGGAGATTCAATCAAGAGATTTTATTGGGGGGTTGCCCAAAGGAGAGGCAGAGAGCAGAGAGAGGAGAGGAGGAGGGCAGAGAGAGAGAGAGAGAAAAGAGAGGAGAGAAAGAAGAGGAAGAGGACAGAGGGCAGAGAGTAGAGAGGAAGAAGAGGAGGGCAGAGAGAGAGCATGTGCTTACAAGCTTTAGCTTAAGAAGGGTTGCATAGGGGACATGCAGGGTGCTGATTGGCAGGGTGACTCAGGAACAGCAAGCGGACACTGTGTCCTTCGGGGATTGGTCGTGAAAACCTTTGAATTTGGCGCTCTTCTTTGGCTTGGCGACCTTCAGAGAGGAGGGGGGAGGGGTAAGGGATTCCATGATGTTCTCTGAGAAGGGGGAGCCTCCCACACACCCAACAAGGTGTTCATACCCAAGTATTAAAGTAGCCATGCTTTGCTTATCCCATATATGTTTATATAATTTTTCTCCAGAGTAGGTTGAATGGTCTTGTGTTTGATACACTGCAGAAATCAAAAAGATTGTAGGTTAGCCTGGAGGTTCCTTTTATCTAAGGCCCATCCTGTTTTCAAAATGCACCCCCCCCCTTTACCTTCTTTTTCTTTTTTTTTTTTGTCTTAAATAATAATAATAAAAAAAATATTGAGAATTCCTGGTATGGTGGTTATCTCCTCGCTTGCTTTTCCAACTCCCCTGGCCAACACAAGGAGGAGAAAAGGCATTCCCCTATAAGGGTTCATCTTCAGTCCTCCTTAATCCAAAAGGGCTCAAAAGTATGCACGGAGAGGGAACCAGCACATGTTGGGGTGTGCTGGACCCCTAGCGATTCCTCAAAACCTGGAGAAGAAACACATCTCTTTCCTCCCTGGAGGTGGAGTTCTGCTCATGGGTCTCATTTCTTACCCTTGATGAGACTGCTACTTCCCTGGGTAAAAATTTCATCCTGTAGGTTCAGCACAAAGGTTACAGGCCTTGAGGTAGGTACTGTTTTGTTTGGGAAGTGGTGATTGCCTAGGAGACCTTCTGGGTTGCCCTTATCTTGAGACGCTTGATGTAGCCAGGCTTCTCCAAGTATCTTGGCAGCCTCCGCCTCATCCTCAGCCAGCAGGATCTTCTTCCACTGTTTCTGTTTCGCTTTTTCCACCCCAAACTGGGTAAGCTGGGCCTCCTAATGAGCCACTTTTTTGGCTCCTATAGCAGGTGCACACTTCTGCCTAAAGCTCATAGCTAAGCTCAGCTCCTTGATGGCTGACATCCTTGGCCCGCTGGGGCATCAGCTGTGACACCCTGAACTTGGCCACCACGCTCCTGGGCACCATTGACAATGGATGGCAATACTTGTTGGTCACAGTTTAGCCCTAGGCGCTGGTACATACCAGGAGCTCTTGCGCATTGGGTCGAGACAGCAGGCACAGGCAGATAGATGTTCGCCATCTGCAGGTCTTTGGAGTCTTTTGGGGAGGAGATTTTTCGGGTTCTGCCCTGCATGCCATAGATAATGGGGTGCTGGAACCAGGGAATCCTGAAATGGAGGCCCTTGGCCAGGATGCTGTCCTGCCTTCCACGGTGAGCAGGTGAGCATGGATTCGCGGGCGCCAGGGGCCACAGCGCAGGTCCCCCAAAGCAGCTCAGCGCCATGCCCCCGAGCCCCGATGGGAAAGTGTCCCGCTGAGTTCTGGGCCATCGTTGATTGTGAGGGCTGTGGCACCAGAGGTCTGGAGTGGGTGCACACCCGTGTCTACCCCAGTCCTGTTTGGAGATCGCAACCAGCACAGGCGGACTCAGGACAGCAAGGTTGGCGAGAGTCAGAATGCACCGTCTACTGTTTGTGAAAAGCACTGTTTGTCAATCACAAGATTTTGGATAAGTTTACTAGGGTTTAGGATTAGGACACAAGAGGCATGCAGCTGATCTGTGCTCCTCCGGGGCTCCCTCCCTTGAGGTAAAAATGTTTAACAAATATTTTTAAAAGTCCATGATCCTAGACCTGACTTGCAGAATTCTGTGTGCCACAATGTTCAGTTAGCATGACAATCTTCAAACCGACCAGTAAATGGAAATGAGAACTTGGTGCTAAGGCACGAAAAACAGGGTTCATATATACGAGTGAAAGCTTAAAACACTAAGACAAAGAAAACTTATGCACAGAAGTTTTAAATTCTGTATCCTTTTCAAAGTGTAATATTTGCATGACTTATTACTGTATTATTAAAAATAACAGTGACAGTGACAAATGGCAATGGAATGTATATATTAAAGATGATGAAAATGTAAGTAGTGGGAAGATCCAAAAGAAAATATTTCCATCCTTGAATCTTAAAATGAAATGGAATGTTTTAATAACAGTATTTTAAAATCTTTTACTTAATTGCTTAATTAATGCAAAATTAAGTAACTAGTTATACCCCTAGTTACTTAATTTTGCATTAATGTCAAATAATAAGTAACAAAATATAGTCCCTAAATAAATTTTCTTGATTTATATTAAATTGAGTATAGATTCAGAGTAATTAATGTTTTAATATAACATAATAAGAATTAATATTTATGATTATTATTTAAAGCTTATAAAATCCAGAATAATCAGAGCAATGTTAACTGTTATACCCAGGATAGTTGTTATGGGTTGAACTGTTTCTCCAGTATTTATATATTTAAGGCCTAACCACTGACACCTTAGAATGCTACTGTCTATGGAGACAGGACTTTTAAAGTGGTAATTTAAAGTGACTCCCTTAAGAAATGCTTTAATCTCAACTAACTCCTGTACTTTTGAGAAGAGGAGCTTTAGGACAGACAGAGAGACATGCAGACAATCAACCATGTAAAGAGGCCACAAGAGGCCATCTTGCAGAGTCTGTGAGGAAACCAAACCTGCCACTCCTTATCTTGGACTTCCAGCCTCCAGAGTAGTGAGAAAATACATTTCTCTGGTTAAGGACAAAGTCTGAGATGTTTTTCTATGGCATCTCTAGAAAACTAATACTAAACTAATATTTAATGTATTTTCTTATTTTAAAAAGGGGATTTTCTTGACATAAAACCAACCCATTCCTATTATATTAAATAAATAAATAAATATACGGTAAGAGAGCATTCATATTTAAATATTGGTAACATTTTTATATAAATCCTTCCAGATAATAACCATTCAGATATTCATATAACTCTGTAACCATTCATATGTATATGTATGTATATTTGTATGAGAGAATATTTTTTTTTTTGTAAATGAAACACCTATTCTATATTGTTACACATTTTATGCTATATTGCACAATGGCATTATACATCTCATATTCCTAGTTTATATAATGTAATATCAACAAATAAATATTTATAATCTGTTCTAATTTCAATACATGCTGTTGAATAATCATAATTTTATTTATTTATTTTTGGTGGTAGGGATTGAATCCAGGGACTTGCACATGATGGGCAAGCATTCTACCATTGAGTTATACCCCTAGTTACTTTTATTTTACTTTCAAACATGGTCTTACTAAATTTCCCAGGCTTGGCTTAAACTTACAAATCTCCTGTCACAGGCTCTCAGGTGGCTGAGATTATAGTTGTGCGCTCCTGCACCCAGCTTGAATACCATAATTTTAAAACCAGTTTCTTGCTAGTGGAAACTAGGACTTACTTATTCAACATCTCACTTTCTCAGCAAAACTGTAACAAATGTAATTTTGCGTATATTTGCCATACTTTTTCAACAATGAATAAATTTCTGGGAGTGAAAGTATTGGGGCAAAAGTAATGAATATTTTAAAGTCTTTTGATATGTACTACCACAGTGCTTTTCAGAAAATATACACCCAATTATGCCTCCCTTCGAAGTGGTGCATTTCATTTAAAAAAAGTCCTTTAAATATAGTAAAGCATCTATGTTACCTATAGCACTGTTTAGTGAACAAAATTTCTGTTATGCAAGACCAATTCCCTCTTTTGCAGGTAAATTACTTTACCAAAGTATCTTATTAAATTTATTGAATTATATTTTCTTTCTTTAGTTTTTTAGAGATCACAAACCTGTTGTTGATACCTATCCCCAATCCAGTTTCTTCAATAGGATTTTTAAAAATTATTTAATGAATTTGCTTTCTTTAATCTTTTAATATTTAGCTATTTGTGTGTTTTCCATTTTCTTTCATCAATTTGTGGTTAAATGCATTTTTCCATCCACAGGTGTATTTTACTCTTTTCTTATTTCCTAAGGACAATTATAATCACATTTTGTTTTAGAACATCTATTTCCTTTGGCAATATATGCATTCTCTCTTGACTATTACTGATATATTCTTCTATTGCACTTGGTTCCATCTTAAGATATGTCTGATGATTTAACCAAATCCACGGTAATGTGAAAGCCCTCTGGTTCTTTTTCTTTTTCCCTAGTCTTATTCTCCTAAGAAATATCATAAATGTCTAATTCTATTTTCTTGTGCAACTCTTAAACTATTTGCAGTTTTAATTTTACCTACATCATTTGCCCATGTCATCACCAACTTCTTATATCATTTTTCATATAAAGATATCTAATCCATCTGAGTAGCTGATCTTCTCCCTGAGGAACACAAATTTGCCTTTACAAATAGTATTGGAAATAAGTAGACATTCTGTCTAGTTTAACAGTGAGAGTGTGTACTGGACAATCATTTTCTTCTGCGATTTGCAACAGCCAAACATTATGTATAACATTTACTTAAAAACTGATAAAGTTAATAAATGTTAACACACAGAGGATGAATAATACAGGGTCTTTAATCAGATAACATTTTCCTCTTTCCACATTTTTGAGTCAAGTCGAGCTACTTCAACTCTCTGGATCTAAATTTTGATCAAATATAAGAGTTTTAAAGACACTGGCTTTGATAGGGGATATATCCCAGAGACCTGGAGTGGTGGAGACAGTGTTCAGAGGACAGGGCTTAGCTTCTTTCCCCCTATGGAAATATTTCTTCTTAAAAACATAGACATTTGCATCGATACTTCCATCACAGTAATGTGAGCTTTCAACACAGAAGGGCTTGGGTGAGCATTAGTATTTCTAGTGAGGTGGTTAGTTATCAGCAAGCCAAGATTTCCCCTAGAACAAGGAGAAAAGCTGATAGACCCAACCTGATCTTTTCTTAAACTTGGGAGCCATCTCGCCACAAAGCCATGAAAAGATAATTTCGGCTTTACTATTAATTACTGCAAATTCTGAACCTGCTTGGAATGCCTGCCCGTGCCTTGAACTCACCCATGCCTGGCACTCTGACCAGATAGCAGCCCTCTCTGAAACTTTAGTGACACCTCATAAATATTGGCCTTCCCTGGCCAGACAACGACCCTCTCTGAGGCTCTAATGGTCCTCATAAATTCTGATGTTGGGGCCAGCAAAAAATGTAAACTACCATTAGTGTGATGCTTGTCAGAGTTCTGTTATCTGTAACCCCCCTTTGTGTAACTTTCTGGGCTAAGAAGCTGGGCTGCAGGAAAGCTGGGGTTGCTGTCTTGTTCCCACGGTTTTGGGAGGGAGAGGCAGCCTGGCCGGTCGAAATAATAAGCTTGCTTTAATTTGATTTTGATTGGAGTCAGTGGTCTTTTCTTGTGTCCTGGTCTAACAAAGCTGGATTCATTTTTTTTTTTTTTAATTACACCATAAAGTTATCAGAAAGCCACAGACAAGAACTGGAGGGAATAAAATTCCAGAGAGAAGGAAACTTTCAGGAGTGATGTGAGGATCAACAGCTTCTTTCCTTCCTGGTATATCTGCAGAGACTGAACCAGACCCTAGCAGAGCTAGAAAGATGTGCCCCCACAATTCCTGGAAGCACTTTGGGGCTAGTATAACTAAGGTGAAAGTTTAAGAAGCCTCACACCCAAGTATCAGGGCAACCTACAGGGAGATTGAACAGTTCTCTGAACTCAGGCCATGGGTGGATTAAGAAGATTAGGAATTATAAGAATTAAAGACTCAATTATAAAAGAGAAGCAGGACTCGGTGGGTGAACCAGCCCTGGTGGTGTCTGGTCTCTAACAAACAGCAAGACTCTGCATATTTTATTATATAAGCAAAAACATCGAGAGGATTTATTATGAGAAGGGTTCTTCAAGGTAAACAAAAGTGAGGTTGAACAGGGACAGGCTAATTGGGGCTTTTCTGCTTGCACAATATCTTTGCTTTGTCTGGCAACTGGCACTTCAAGGTTATTGAGTGCAACCATATTTCTTCTACCCTCGGGGCAGCAGGCATTTGAACTCAACACCATCAAACTCCCAAATTTCCATGTCAGACATGGGATCTACTCCCCTGGTGACAATGGCCGGCCACCTGAGAATGGGTATTTCTCTCAGCACCCTCATCACATGGGAAGATTCCCAGAAGCACTGCCTTGCTGTTAGGGGCTAGGGAGTTCAAAGCTCCTGACACCCAAGTCTGTTAGCAAGTCTGTTATCCTCTAAGATGTTATTGAACTTAAAAGTTGGACAGGGCAGAATATTGAAAAGGTGAGTCCAACTTTGGACAGAACAAGCATAGTCTCTTCAGTCTTGGATACAAAGAACTCCCAATGTGATTGCTCTGAGAACATGAGAGCTTTTGTTTGTTTGTTTGTTCATTCGTTTTTAAGATGCTTTCTAGAGCACTATACCACTGAAAAACTTCTCTCCAAAGTGAAGGAAAATGAAGCTACATTTAGCTGTCATGTCTTTAAAAGGAAATAGTTTAAAACAATTTCTAAAACAAATGGTAATCTATACCAGCAACCCCACTACTTACTGGTAGACTGGTACTTCTTGTACTCTAAATTCTCAGATTAAAAATGAAGCAGAACAAATACAAGGATAGGAAAGTTATGTTTGATTAATTCTACTCCCTCCACCTTATTCCCCTCCCTGTTCTTTTCCCTTCCCCCTAATTCAATTCTTCCCCTCCCCAACCTCCTTTGTGGACATATCAGAGACAACATTCGGAGACAACATTTCACTTTGCTTGATATTCTCCAGTTCCATCCATTTACTAGCAAGTGCGTAATTTCATTCTTATTTATGACTGAGTAATATTCCATTGTGTATAGATATCACAGAACACATAGATATGGAAAATATCATCCCCATTATGGTTTCAGAAAAATGAATCAGTTGTCAAAAGTTTTGTGGTAATTGAATTGTTGAATTTCATTATCTATCAAATCTTCAGTTCCTCTTCCATAAAGGCTTGTGACTGTCGTAGATCTTATTATCTGGATATTGGACTTTAATGCTAAATCGTAAGAGGTAAAGCTTGGTAAATTCTAGAATTTTTCAATTTGATGCAATTTTACTAAAGGGTTATGATGAAGATAGCAAAAAAAATTGACATGTTTATTATCTAATAAAGATTGAATAATTTTGCTTTAAAAAATAAATAAATAAGGGGCTGGGGATGTGGCTCAAGCGGTAGCACGCTGCTCGTCTGGCATGTGTGCGGCCCGGGTTCGATCCTCAGCACCACATACCAACAAAGATGTTGTGTCTGCCGATAACTAAAAATAAATAAATAAATAAATATTAAAAATAAATAAATTAAAAAAACCGTGTTTTAGTGGTGCCAAAACAACAATAACAACAACATCAAAAAACAAGCCACACAAATAAAATTAAAAAAACATACACACTTCAAAATATGTGGTTCATAAGTGAAGAATAATAATTATAAAGGCAAAGAAATTTTGAAAATAAAAAAAAAACCAATGAGAAATAAGCTGTAAGTGAGAAACTGATGTGACTCCATTTTTGAGAAACCAGCTTCTACCTCAAGGCCTGTCCAGAGGGAGAGGGCATGACCCTTGTCCTTGGAAAAACCCACAGAATGCTCCTGGGTACATACTCATCCTGCTGAATTGTTTAACAGGAGAGATCTGCAGCACCAGGTGTCCCTGACTCAGTTACACTAGGTGAGGACCCATAGCAACCCCCTAGCAACCACCAATCAGCATGAGACAGGGAAAATACCTGAAATACCAAGCAACCCTCCCAGTAGTTTCCAAACCATGTAGTTTAGCAGGTACACCCCCTCGAGGCTTAATCCAATCAGTTCAAATGTATTCCCCTCTTGAACTAACCAATCACCCATACCCAACTTGTTCCCACCAGTGAATGTGCTAATCAATGTTAAGAATTGTTGTTTGATTTTCCTGTGGTGTGAAATGACTTGCTGTGTGATGTTGTGACACATAGACTATCCCCCCCCAAAACCTATCAATCCTCACTGAACTAAGGGCCAGGACTCACTCCTCGGGACTGCTGCTTTGGAACGGGTTGTGAGTCCAGTTTGAACTTGCAATAAAGGCTCTTGTGTGATTGCATCCAGATTTGGCTCCTGGAGGTCTATTGGGGTCCCAAGAATCTGGCATTACGTAAGTAATAACCAAAAGGAAACTTTTGTACCTCTGATAATTTTAGACAAAGTAGACTTTAAGGTTAAAAAAAGTTACTAGAAAATAATGTTATACTGATATATGTTGAGATGAAGAGTTACAAAATAGAAATCTGGTGTGAAGATTAATTTTATGCATCTACTTAACTGGACTAAGCAATACCCAGCTATGTAAACCATTATTTCTGGCTGCATCTATGAGTAATGTCTTCTATGGAGGACATTAGTATTTGTGTCTGGGGACTGAATAAGTACAATCTTTATCACAGTGGGGGGCCCTCAGCTAATCCTTCAAGGCTTGAATAGAACAAAAGAAGAGGAAGGGTGGCTTTGCTCTCTCTGCTTGAACATGCATTTTCCTCTGCCTTGGGACAGAGGTGCCTTCTCTGGCCTGTGGACTCAGACCAGCCATTTCACCTTTGGCTCTCCTGGTTCTCCTGTCTTTGAGTTGGGATTAGAAGGACAGCATCATCTATTTTATTGGAGTATAAGGATTCAAAATAATTTCTGATAATCTTCTGTATTTCTGAAGTGTCTATTGTGATATTGCCTTTTTCATCCCCTATGCTAGTAATTTGAGTTCTCTCTCTTCTTCTCTTCATTAGCGTGGCTAAGGGTCTGTCGACTTTATTTATTTTTTCAAAGAACCAACTTTTAGTTTTGTCAATTTTTTTAATTGTTTCTTTTGTTTCAATTTCATTAATTTCAGCTCTGATTTTAATTATTTCTTGCCTTCTACTTCTTTTGCTGTTGTTTTGCTCTTCTTTTTCTAGGATTTTGAGATGAAGTATTAGATCATTTATTTGTTGGTTTTTTTCTTTTTTTAAGGAATGAACTCCAAGCAATGAATTTTCCTCTTAGAACTGCTTTCAATGTGTCCCATAGATTCCGATATGTTGTGTCTGTGTTTTCATTTATCTGTAAGAATTTTTTAATTTCCTCCTTGATGTCTTCTATAACCCATTGATCATTCAGTAACCTATTGTTCATTCTCCAAGTGATGCATGATTTTTCCTTACTTCTTTTATCGTTGATTTTCAGTTTCATTACATTATGATCAGATAAGATGCATGGTATTATCTCTACTCCTTTATATTGTCTAAGAGTTGCCCTGTGACATAATATATGATCTGTTTTTGAGAAGGATCCATGTGCTGCTGAGAAAAAAGTGTAACTGCTTGATGTTGGGTGGTATATTCTATACATGTCAATTAAGTCTAGGTTATTAATTATGTTGTTGAGTTCTATAGTTTCCTTATTCAACTTTTGTTTGGAAGATCTGTCCAGTGGTGAGAGAGGTGTGTTGAAGTCTCCCATGATTATTGTATGGTGGTCTATTAGACTCTTGAACTTGAGAAGAGTTTGTTTGATGAACATAGCTGCACCATTGTTTGGGGCATATATATTTATGATTGTTATGTCTTGCTGGTGTATGGTTCCCTTGAGCAGTATGTAGTGTCCCTCTTTATCCCTTTTGATTAACTTTGGCTTGAAATCTATTTTATTTGATATAAGTATGGACACTCCTGCTTGTTTCTGAAGTCCATATGAGTGATATGATTTTTCCCAACCTTTCACCTCTATGTATGTCTTTTCCTATCAAATGCATCTCCCGAAGGCAGCATATTGTTGGGTCTTGGGGATCGATAAATTTCTTAAGTCATATGATCTGCTCAGATTAAGTCAGGAGGATATTGACAACCTAAACAGATCAATATCAATTGAGGAAGTAGAAGAAACCATCAAAAGACTACCAACTAAGAAAAGCCCAGGACCAGATGGGTATACAGCAGAGTTTTACAAAACCTTTAAAGAGGAACTAATACCAATACTTTTCAAGCTATTTCAGGAAATAGAAAAAGAGGGAGAACTTACAAATTCATTCTACGAGGCCAACATCACCCTGATTCCTAAACCAGACAAAGACACTTCAAAGAAAGAAAACTACAGACCAATATCTCTAATGAATCTAGATGCAAAAATCCTCAATAAAATTCTGGCAAATCAGATACAAAAACATATCAAAAAAATTGTGCACCATGATCAGGTAGGATTTATCCCTGGGATGCAAGGCTGGTTCAATATATGGAAATCAATAAATGTTATTCACCACATCAATAGGCTTAAAAATAAGAACCATATGATCATCTCGATAGATGCAGAAAAAGCATTTGACAAAGTACAGCATCCCTTTATGTTCAAAACTCTAGAAAAACTAGGGATAACAGGAACATACCTCAATATTGTAAAAGCAATCTATGCTAAGCTTCAGGCTAGCATCATTCTGAATGAAGAAAAACTGAAGGCATTCCCTCTAAAATCTGGAACAAGACAGGGATGCCCTCTCTCACCACTTCTGTTCAACATAGTTCTCGAATCACTGGCCAGAGCAATTAGACAGACGAAAGAAATTAAAGGCATAAAAATAGGAAAAGAAGAACTCAAATTATCACTATTTGCGGATGACATGATTCTATACCTAGCAGACCCAAAAGGGTCTACAAAGAAACTATTAGAGCTAATAAATGAATTCAGCAAAGTGGCAGGATATAAAATCAACATGCAAAAATCAAAGGCATTCCTGTATATCAGCGACAAATCCTCTGAAATGGAAATGAGGACAACCACTCCATTCACAATATCCTCAAAAAAATAAAATACTTGGGAATCAACCTAACAAAAGAGGTGAAAGACCTATACAATGAAAACTACAGAACCCTAAAGAGAGAAATAGAAGAAGACCTTAGGAGATGGAAAAATATACCCTGTTCATGGATAGGTAGAATTAACATCATCAAAATGGCGATATTACCAAAAGTTCTCTATAGGTTTAATGCAATGCCAATCAAAATCCCAACGGCATTTCTTGTAGAAATAGAGAAAGCAATCATGAAATTCATATGGAAAAATAAAAGACCCAGAATAGCAAAAACAATGCTAAGCAGGAAGTGTGAATCAGGCGGTATAGTGATACCAGACTTCAAACTATACTACAGAGCAATAGTAACAAAAACATCATGGTACTGATATCAAAACAGGTGGGTGGACCAATAGTACAGAATAGAAGACACAGAAACCAATCCAAAAAACTACAACTATCTTATATTTGATAAAGGGGCTAAAAGCATGCAATGGAGGAAGGATAGCATCTTCAACAAATGGTGTTGGGAAAACTGGAAATCCATATGCAACAAAATGAAACTGAATCCCTTTCTCTCACCATGCACAAAAGTTAACTCAAAGTGGATCAAGGAACTTGATATCAAATCAGAGACACGGCGTCTGATTGAAGAAAAATTTGGCTACGATCTACATACTGTGGGGTTGGGCTCCAAATTTCTCAATAGGACACCCATAGCACAAGAGTTAATAACTAGAATCAACAAATGGGACTTACTCAAACTAAAAAGTTTTTTCTCAACAAAAGAAACAATAAGAGAGGTAAATAGGGAGCCTACGTCCTGGGAACAAATCTTTACTCCTCACACTTCAGACAGAGCCCTAATATCCAGAATATACAAAGAACTCAAAAAATTAGACAATAAGATAACAAATAACCCAATCAACAAATGGGCCAAGGACCTGAACAGACATTTCTCAGAGGAGGACATACAATCAATCAACAAGTACATGAAAAAATGCTCACCATCTCTAGCAGTCAGAGAAATGCAAATCAAAACCACCCTAAGATAGCATCTCACTCCAGTAAGATTGGCAGCCATTAGGAAGTCAAACAACAACAAGTGCTGGCGAGGATGTGGGGAAAAGGGTTCACTTGTACATTGCTGGTGGGACTGCAAATTGGTGCGGCCAATTTGGAAAGCAGTATGGAGATTTCTTGGAAATCTGGGAATGGAACCACCGTTTGACCCAGCTATTGCCCTTCTCGGACTATTCCCTGAAGACCTAAAAAGAGCATACTACAGGGACACTGCTACATCCATGTTCATAGCAGCACAATTCACAATAGCAAGACTGTGGAACCAACCTAGATGCCCTTCAATAGACGAATGGATAAAAAAAAAATGTGGCATTTATACACAATGGAGTATTACTCTGCATTAAAAAATGACAAAATCATAGAATTTGGAGGGAAATGGATGGCATTAGAGCAGATTATGCTAAGTGAAGCTAGCCAGTCCCTTAAAAACAAATGCCAAATGTCTTCTTTGATATAAGGAGAGTAACTAAGAACAGAGTAGGGACAAAGAGCATGAGAATAAGATTAACATTAACAGGGATGAGAGGTGGGAGGGAAAAGGAGAGAGAAGGGAAATTGCATGGAAATGGAAGGAGACCCTCAGGGGTATACAAAATTACATACAAGAGGAAGTGAGGGGAAAGGGAAAAAAATACAAGGGGGAGAAATGAATTACAGTAGAGGGGGTAGAGAGAGAAGAGGGGAGTGGAGGGGGGGAGGGGGGATAGTAGAGGATAGGAAAGGCAGCAGAATACAACAGACACTAGTATGGCAATATGTAAATCAATGGATGTGTAACTGATGTGATTCTGCAATCTGTATACGGGGTAAAAATGGGAGTTCATATCCCACTTGAATCAAAGTGTGAAATATGATATATCAAGAACTATGTAATGTTTTGAACAACCAACAATAAAAATTAAAAAAAAAAAAAGAAGGACAGCATCAGCTTTCCTGAGCCTCTAGTCTGTGGACATCAGGTTGTGGAACATCTCAGTCTAAATGATGATGACAGCCAATTTCAATAATAAGTTTTTTTTCTGTATTTGTAATGTATTATGATGCTCTGTTTCTCTGGAAAATCCTGATGAATACATAGGACAAAACAAGCAAGTGGCAGAAGATATTTAAAAATGTATATGATATATGCACCAGAGAGTGGACTAATATCCATCCACGCTATAAAAAGACCAAGTGAAGTGGGAAAAGAGGAAGAATCATTTCACAGTAGAATGCACCTCCATCGACATTATGTATGTTAAGAAGGAATTCAACTTCATCAGTCTCAAGGTTTTTCAAATTGAAACACATTGTGATACCGATACCTCTGGTTAACGGTGACGAGTTCTGCTCCCTTACATGTTGAAGTTTGAACATTAGACAAGCAGCCGAGGGAAGCATATAAAGCAGGGTTTATTTAAAAATGGGTAACATAGACTTCTCCTGGGAGGGAGAAGGGGGCCATAGCTGGTATCCTGGATTCCCAAGAAGTGAGGGATCTGCCCTTTTTATGTGTCCTGGGCTTCCTTTGTTCTTCTGCTCTCTTCCCCTTATCTTTCTCCTTCCTACATAAGTTACTAGATATGTAACTAGGACTAAGAAATGCTCAGTGGGATGGCCAAAAGGTGGGATACAGGTGGGCTGAAGGGGAAGGGCAGGATGGAGCAGCCAAGGACACATTAAGAACCTTAAAGCTCCTTGGTAGCAGGTTGGAGTAGGGGCAGGTTTTTGATAAGGGTGGAGGAAGGGCTCTGAAGGACTTAATATTTCAATCCTTCAGGGGACAGTCTCCAACTTTCTGGACTCACTCAAAATTGGCCTCCTTGATCTGACCTGACTCGATTTACCTATCTGTACTGACTGGCTGTCTATTTCTGGCTTCAATACAATGCCTACACATCCACCGAAAGGTTAAAATGTAAAAAAGAAATGAAATACCATGTTTGAAGAGCATGTGTTTCAGCTAGAACACTGGAACCTTGCTATTAGCACGTCCTTGTCTCAACCAATTTGAATAACTACTTAATGTAAACACAGACATATATTTTGACCTAGTATCATTTATCATGTTCTGAAACTTAACATAGATAACATGGATAGGTAAAATAAGGTATACCTGTTCAAGGCCACTGCTATTCTTCTGTGATTCTGTACCCATTTTAAAATAAATTGGTCTCTACTAACTTGCAGCGTGTGTGTGTGTGTGTGTGTGTGTGTGTGTGCGTGTGTGTGTGTCTGTGTTTGTGTGTACACATGATGTGTTCTCTCACCAATCCTTGACAACATTTCAGATGTTGCAGTAACTGCTTTGGGCCTGACTCCATAATCACAAGCATCAACAATCTCAGGTTTCTATTCCTGCAAATGCAATGAGCATTCTGGTTGTGTTCTTATCTCAGGCAAATATTAAAATGTAAGTAGGTGAGAGTCAAAGAAAGAACTCTATAACACTTCACTGGTGACCTCATGAGAGGTAATATAAATCCAATAATGTACTCTTGCAAAAGTCTGTGCAACCACTCACTAATTCATTCAGTAGCAATAAAATAAAATGACAAAATAGATTTTAATAGATTAAATATTATCTTCCCTGTCCTATTAATGTGCAATTTTAGTGTGTTAGAAAGATTAAGCAGCATGGTATGAAGTTGTGTTTTTTTTTTTGAAGAAAAGTAAAATACAATATTTCACTTTCTCTTTTTTAGTGCCACATAAAAATTTAGATAAAATACTTCCTAAGAACAGAATGTGATAGTGCTTTTATTGCTCAGCTTAAGAAATTCCGTTTACAGAAAGTCCTTGTGGAAATGACAAATATCATGATGTCCTTATTGGTGATTTATGCAAGGCCGTTTTCTGGGTGGTCATGAACTAACCCAGATCTCCATTCCTTCTCATCTGCAATTTTCAGGAATAGTAAGTAGAGTGGGCTGGGATTGCAACATTTTGAGATAGCAGGGAACTGACTAGGATGGCCCAGGTCCTGTTCCAATCACTCTCTAGAAACAGAATGTCCTTCCACATCTTAGCCCACATTGTCATATTGACCCCAGGTATAAAAGCCAGAAAGGACTGCCTCTCAGGGTCTCTCAGCTGCAGTGCAAAATTGAGGACATAAACAATTGAGATTCCATCTACCTGGGCAGCTTTGCTGAACCTTGGGGGACCGGCTCATGTGAATCTTGGGCTTTTGTGGTCTCTGGCTGTGTATCTGTGAGTAATAAACCTCTTTCATTTAGTTTGTGTGTGGGGGTGTGTGTTTTCTCACCAGACCCACTTAAGTTGGTAAGCAGGACAGAGTGAAGATGTTTTGCAATTTATGAAAATAAAAGGACCATGATTTCCAGTGGTAGTTTAGGTGGATCCACTGTAGAATATTATTATTAAATAAAGTGATAATGATATTATGATGGAGCGATATAGTCAAGATAATATAAATTTTACTTTGTCAAATTTTTAACTTAGAAGATAGTTTTGGCTTTCTTTAATATTTTAAAATCAGAATTTTGAAGTCATTGAAAAAGACTGAGTCAGAGATTAGCTAACTTTCTTAAGATCATATCTACAGGTGATGCCAAAGTAAAGGTCATTTGTCAGTCTTGTCCTTTCTGATTCTTTGCATAGACTGCACTATCATTCTGCCACCTTGAACAGCTATTTCCATTTAAAATGGGTCAACCCCAATGAAGCACATGCATCCTTACTGAATCTGTGCTAGAATGATTGTGGGTTTTGTTGTTGTTTTGGTGCTAGAATGTTTAAAGGCAGAGGAAGCTATCCCTTCCTCCTCAGGGGAACAGTAAGGTTTGGCAGGAGTTCCTTGGAGTAGTAATTTGGAATAAGAATCCAAATTGTGATGAACAAATCACAGGAACTGCCAGAGTCATGTCCTACCACACACTTATCAACTTTGGCAGCCGTATATGCAGGTCGATAGCTGTCCAGTAGAACTGTTCAAAAGAGTAGAGTGGACTGTAGAGCTAAACTGATTATCTCTCAATCTTATATCTTCTTCTTCTTAATAGATATGAAACTGAAAATCTTGAAAAATAAGTTACTCCTTACTGCCTTCTTTTTTTTCTTTTCTTTTTTCTTCTCCCTTCCCCTCTCCTTCCCTCCCCTCCTCTCCCCTCCCCTCCTCTCCCCTCCCCTCCTCTTCCCTTCCCTCTTCCTCTTGATTTCCCTTTCTCTTTTTTTCTT
The DNA here is from genome assembly GCF_048772815.1 of Callospermophilus lateralis. Taxonomy (NCBI): domain Eukaryota; kingdom Metazoa; phylum Chordata; class Mammalia; order Rodentia; family Sciuridae; genus Callospermophilus; species Callospermophilus lateralis. The sequence goes on from NC_135320.1 coordinate 13,178,602, forward strand.
CCTTTCTTTCTTTTCTTTCCTTGTTTTTTTTTTTTTTTTTAATAATTTTTAGTACCAAGGATTGAATCCAGGTTTGCTTAACCACTGAGCCACATTTTCAACTCTTCCAATTTTTTTGTTTTGAGACAGGATCTTAATAAGTTGCTTAGGGCCTTTCTAAACTGCCCAGGCTGGCTCCAAACTCATGATCTTTCTGCCTTGGCCCCTTGGGTGCTGGGATTACAAGCTGTGGGCCACCACACCCAGTTTACCTGTTTCTTTGTCAACCAACAGCAATAAAGAAGTGAACTTACTTCATAGGAATGTTGTCAGGACAAGTTTCTACCTGAAATGTAATTAGTGCAATTGCTTGGAGTATGTTTTTAGTATCCCTGAATAAGGAATCCTGGAATATGTTTATTTAAGGGAAGATTAGCTCTCCCTATAATACACAACTGTTCACTCAAGTTTGTATGATTCTATATGGCCATGTGACTACCCCCCCCCCCCCAAAAAAAATCAAAACTAAATAAACCACCACCACCACCAACAACAAAACCAATTCCTCATTCCAGAAAGTTACCTGGCTCTTTTTTCAGTCAATCTCCTCCTTTGGTTTGAGATAGTTTTCTAATTCCAATCACATAAATTAGTATGATATGTTTCTTTATGATTTTAGATAGTACAACAACAAATGAGATATATCTCATTTGCAGAATATTGAATTACATGAAATTCTATGGTGTTTACTATGTTCACAATATTTTGAACTGTCACAATTTTAGAACATTTTCCTCATCTCTCCAAAAGAAAATTTTCACCCATTCCATATTTGCCTAATGAGGTTTTGTCTGGGTTTTTTTTTTTTTTTTTCAAGAGAGACTTACCGATCTACATTTCTTATCAAATTGGTTTTTCTTTTTTTGCAGTGTTGGGGACAGAATCCAGGAACTCACACATGCCAGGCAAGCACACTATCACTAAGCTAAATTCCAACCCTTCTGAATTACATTTTTAATAGTGGAGTGTACAAAGTAGGTTGAAAGGTAGAAAGGAGAGTTGGGATAAGGGAAGAACAATGGAATTAATCTGACCTAAATTTCTTAGGTGCATATATGAATATGCCACAGGGAATCTCACCATCATGTAAATCCACAAGGCACTAATTTAAAAAAATTATGAAAATAGCAGAAAGATCAATAGAACAGAGGGAAGAACATAGAGGCAGGAAGAGGAGAAGGACAAGGGAAGTAATGACAACTGAACTGGAGCAAATTATATACCATGCTTTTTTTTTTTTTTTTAAACCATTGAAGGATACCTTGTGTTGGAGCTGCCTGATAAGCCACTTTGGAGCAATGATGACTAAGTACCTACGGCCACCAGACTTTGTGGATTTTCTAGTGAAGAAGAAATGCAGTCAGTGTCCTTCTCTGTGACTGTGACGGCAACACACCACTGATAAGGGCTCTAATACCTAGAAGAGAAAAGTGCAACTCTTCTAGAAAATAGTGTCAATCTAAATGCTCACAACACCAAAGACGAAACTTCTCTCCACTTTGCTGTCTCTTTTGAAAAAACATCCATAGCAAAAACAAAACAAAACAAAAAAACAAAAAAACAAAAAAACAAAACAAACAAACAAAAATAACTGCTTTCACTCAATGCAAATAGGGAAGCCAAAACCATGCAGAGTGTCTCTGAGCAAGATCCAGAGCTGTGTGCTTCTGGTATATCTGATGAGTCCTATCAAGGAGCAAAGACTACAGGGAATGGATGAAAGGAGCGTGGATACTAAAATCAGAGTTACATTTTGACATGTCATTAGCAGAAGAGCAGGAATGCCGAAGTCTGGCTGGGCACAAAATTACGAGCCACTCAAGCAGAAACAAACTTTATTTTTTAAACTCCCCGCCAATACCCCGTACGCTCCCAGGAAAAAATGCAGGACCCCCAACAGGAAATCCCTCCTCCGGAATTCCCTCCTACCGCACTGCCCCAACCAATGGGAACTCTCCAGGAGTCGTGTAGCAGGCCAAGGTGGACAGCAGGGGTCTAATATCGATATGAATGCAGATCTTAACATAATCATATCATCTCAATGGCTTGCTGGCATCACCTTTCAACCAAAAATGTCATGCATCATACTACTTGGCTATGGCTCTTAGCACAGGAAAGGCTTGAGACAGCAACAAAATAGACAGAGTGACTTTGAGCAATACCCAGAGGTGTGTGCTTCTTGTGTATCTTGTGAGTTCTATCAAACACCAGAGCGTAAAGGGACATGAACAGTATCTCAGGACTCACATGCTCTCTGCAAGCACATGAAGCCTACCATCATAATCAAAGATTCTTTTCCATGTAAATCAAAACAGAAGAAAGAAACAGGGACACTCAAATCAGATTCTGTTATCTTATTGACAATTTTGAATGTAGTTTCTTCATTTCAAAGAATAACAAAACCTAAAAATTGTCACTGCTCACAGTGTTCACTATATGCAAAAAAAAAAAAAAATTACAAAACTGGAAAATGAACTTGGTGAACAAAAAAGGGAGTTTTCTGAAGCAAAAATAGTGAAATCAGAGATTGATCTGGAAAAAGTAGTACAGAAACAAGAACTCTACAGTTTGAGATGTGCCTTAAAAAAGGAGAGAAGTGAAGAAAGGGTTATCTGTTTTTTGAGCAAAATAAGGACCAGTTTAAGATTATTTATATTACAAAAAAAAAAGAATATGATAAAGAAGTAAAAAAGAAACTTGAAATTCTTGTTAGAAAACTTGATACAGAATTCAATATTGCAAGAAATAAGTTTAATCAGATTTCTACTAGTGATACGACAGAGAACCAGCTATTGCATAAATATCATAGGATAAAGGATGAAATCTGTATGATGATACTGGAAATATATAACAATAAAATACCAGAACCAGAAAAAGAAATGCCATGATATTACTGAAATTTTAACAGGAAAGAATGCAAACCTTCAAAGAACACACAAAACTAAATGAGGAAACACAGAAACAACATTTCAATATTATGAAGAGTTTGATATCCCAAAAGTGGAGAATACAATGCAAAATTTTACACTGGAGATTGAGAAACAAAACACAGAAAGACTGGAAAGAGAAGTCAAATCATGCCCTGCCAGACTGGCTGCTGTTCCACATCATTGTGATGAAAGTCAACCACCAAAAAGACACCTACAACTTGCTTTCCAAAGAGGTAGGAGACGAAGGCTTCAGTTCACAGGAAGAGAAGAATTTTGATGTATCTAACCTAAAAGTTAGTAGTGAGATTCCTTCCCAACAGGTTTCACAAAGACGGCAATAAAAACCAGAAAGACCTAGAAAATAAAATCTGTCAGAGATACTCTCAGAGTAAGGATTTTGGTTTCAGAACAAGAAAAAAAAAGACACCTAAAACAAACAAAATACCAAATGAAGGGGATGGAGCACAGGTATCAAAATGAACAAAGGAAAATGAATGAGTACATTAGAGAGCAGAAATCTTTTGGAGAAAAGAGGTTATCTAAACTCCAAAGTGAAATTATACTGCTTTAGCAGTAATTGCATGACCTTCATAACAAAGTTGAAAACCAAAACAAGGCAGTCATTAATATCCATGACCAATTTTATGATATTATAAAATGATTTCAAGCCCACAGTGGGAGACAGGATCTCACGGGAAAACAGAAATATGACATTAATTAATGAAAATAATCATTGAAAAGAAACATATCAATATGAAAAGTAAAGCAGAAAAAAGAAAATTTGAATCTTGACTGGAGCATCTGCCTTAAGAGTTATTAAAAAGCCATCTACTTTTGGAAGCATCAAAAGAATACACAAATATTTTAAGGAAAAGTAGATATGAAAGATAATATTGTATTTGTAAGACTATTGCATAATATTTTAAAAACTTTATTGAAGGAAATATGTTTGTATTATGCATGTATGGTGAAATTCTAAAAATATGAAACTATTTCTTTACATCTTTAACAAATTTTGAAGTGCAAGTATAAACCAGTATTTATTGAGATATGTATTCAAATTATATAAATGCTAGCATTTAAATGTCATTCAAACAACCAAGTGCTCAAATTACCTTGGTGGATCTAAACATAACATTAATGATGGATTACTTGTATTACAAAAAAATTATTAACAAATATGGACCCAGGATTTAGGAAACATTATTGCTAATTCCTATGGTCACTAATGTTTTGATGTATTACAATTATAGTGCAATCAAACTTATATTCTTTACATTTTTTTATGGTTTCAATATAATGCACTGACTTATAGTTCTTTCCTGATGAGAAAAAGCAATTGCTTAAGGCTTTTTGCCTTTTCTCTTTGTTTATGCAATTTTGAAAAATAATAATGAAGTTGTAGCTGCTAGTATAAAGTCCTTTTTTCTACTAAAGGATTATACAGTAAATGGCTGACATATATCATCATTCATGATTTCTTTAATATTTCCTACAAGTCAGGACATGCTACATAAGTACAATACAACCTTCATAAAAAAGAGTCAATACTAATACATTCTATCATAGTGTCTTCTATCACTTAATCCTGATTTTTTTCATGTTTTGCTACTTGCCTGATATTGCCTTTTGTAACAAAATGATCCAATAAAGATCCATGAAATGAACTTAATGTTGTATTTTGTAGACACCTTCAGATCAAACATTCCTTATTCTTTCCTTGACCTCCATATCCTTAAATCTTTTAAAGGATAATGCTTGTAGAATGTGCTTAAGATGGATTTTTCTTTATGATTGAGACCAGATTACGTTTTGGGCAAAAGTATCACAGAAGAGTTTCTGTGATTTTTCTCTTTAAATATCACCACGAGACCTATAGTTTTAATTTCTCCATTCCTGCTGATAATAACATTGATTACTAAAGGTATTATCTGCTGTGTTTCTCTTATTCGGTGTTATCTTTTCCCTTTGTAATTATTTAGTGTTCTTCGGGGAAATAATTTGAGACTATGTAAATATTGTCCATCTAATTTTCAATTTAATTCATTTAATCATCTATATAGATCCATTTTTTAAATTGAGCATACTGTTATTTGTTAGTATTATTTTAAAAATTCATTTTTTTCAGAAATGTTGTATTTTTACAATTTTAGATTTATAAAAGTTTTGTAAATGGAAGTACAAAGAATTCCTATGAAACATTCCCCAAAGGTTAACATTTTATCAACTTTACTTTATCTTTTTCTAGTGAATATAGTTATATAATAAAGTTTCTTTTTATGAATTATTTGTAAATTCAATTAAATCAAGGGAAAAAATAACAATCACTCATAGCTACTTAAAATTTTGAAATAATAATATATAAGATATCTTCCTTAAAATAAGACAACAGATATGGCAGTATTATGAGAAATTTCAATTTGATATTTATTATGTAATTCTAATCATTGCCAACTTTTACAGATGAAAGGAAGAAAACAGTCTCAAACTTAAGAACATAGCAGCATATTCATTTCAAATCCAGGAACATAAGGTATGAGATATTATTTCAATAAAATATTCACAAATATTAATGTAAATATATACAAATGTTGGCAAATAAAATCTAATAGCTATTAAGTATGTAAATATAACTATGAGTTGAGTCTATCTCAAAAATGTAATTTAATTATTGATTTTTATTGGATCTTTTTAGTTATATATAACGTTAGGATTCTTTTTTTCTTTTTGGATTTTGAAATTTCTCAATCTTGGATTTATTTTTGTTATAAAGAACATTGTTGAAATAATTGGCAAATCCTGAATAAGATTTGTGGATGGATATTTATAATGCACTATTTTTTAATTTTGATCATTACACTATATGTAAAATAATTCCTTATTTTGAGAATACAAATATTTCTGAGACTCTATTATATCACAGCTCTGGAACCTAGAAGACCAGACTAAATTGTCACTACATTCAGTTTCTCCTGAGGCCTCCTTTTGATTTTCCTGTATCTGTGAACTCTTGGTGTTTCCTTTCCCTCTTACCATAGAGACATTTGTTCTCTTGACTTAGAGTTCAAGGTTTAAGACCTCATTTAACCTTAATTACCTCTTTGAAGACACTCACTGTGTATACAATCACAGTGAAGTTTTAGGACTTCAACATTTGAATTTAGGGGGGAAGCACATATTAGTCCATAATATCATCTATAGTAGCATTCTTTTTTAAATTTCTAATGTTTTTATTTGTACCTTTGCTTTAAATTACCTGTTCATTTTAAATGTTTGTATTTTGTGATAATTGGATATTACATACAGTGTGAAATAATAAAGTTAAATGGCATCATGTGCTTCACTAAATTTCCCCAAAGCTATTTTCACTATGTACTATACATATGCAAAAATTTATATAGTTTATGAAATATTATATACACGCACACATGCCTGGACACACACCGTTATAATACTATGACACAATACTGACATTGATACCCTCTAATGATCTTGTTTAGATTTCTCAGATTTACCTGTGGTCATTTGTGTGGGTGTTTATATTCAGTTCTATGCAAGATTATTTAATCGACTGATGGTATTTTGTCATGTACAACATGATGTTTTCAAGTATGTATGGATTGTGAAATGGTTAAATCTAGCTGAGTAACAAATGAATTGTCTCTCATAGTTATTATTTTTTGGGGGAAGGGGCGCGTACCTGGGATTGAACTCAGGGGCACTGGACCACTGAGCCACATCCCCAGCCCTATTTGCTATTTTATTTGTAGACAGGGTCTCACTAAGTTACCTACCACCCAGCTTAATTGTGTATTCTTTGACCAACATCTCCTGTCTCTGCTCCTGCCCACCCAACCTCTGATAACCACCATTCTATTCTCTACTTCTATGAGGTCAGAGTTTTTAGATTCCACATATCCATGAGATTGTGTGGTATTTATCTTTCTATTTCACTTGACATAATTCTTCCAAGTTCATCCACGTTGGTGCACATGGCAGATTACAATTTCCTTTATGAAAGAATATTATTCTATTATGAATAGGTACTCTATTTCCTGTAACTACTCATCCTTTGATAGACAATTACAATGATTCACTATTTCAATTATTTTGATCACATGCATAGTTTTACGTATTTACTACTCTCAAGACACTAAATATTCCTTAAAGCTACAACTGTCCTGCATTTATCCTTTCAAAATCACACTCCTTTTCCTTTCACCTCTCTTTTACTTAAACTTTGGCAATCAATAATCTTTCCTCTATTTCTCTAATTTCTTCATTTCAAGAATGCTGTATAACTGAAATCATAAGTTATTTAAACTTGTGTGAATTCTCTTCACTCAGCCTTATTATCTGGACAGTTCCGTTTTTTGTATGTATGGATGTTTTACTCCTTTTATTTGCTGATAGTGCTCTTTGGTATGAGTGTACTACAGTTTGTAAAATAATTTACCCATGACAAGGCATCTGACTTATTTCTAAATTTTGACTATTATAACTAAAACAGTTAAAAACATGGATGTACATGATTTTGAGTATATAGAAATTTTCAGTTCTCTGGGGTAAATGTTCAAGAATTGTTAAGTAATATGATAATTTTATGCTTAGTTTAAGAAAAACTTTAAAACTGCTTTTGTGAATCACTACAATATTTTACATTCCTATCAGCAGATAATCCAGTTCCTTTACCTGGTCCATAAGCAGTTATTATTATCACTGCCTTTTTGTAATAAATGAAGCCATTCTAATAGGTATCTTTGTGACTATAATTTGCATTGCCCTAATAACTAGTGCAGTTAAACATCTTTCATATGTGTTTATTTTTTTTCTGATTTTCTAAATGATCATTTGCTTTGATTTATGATTGTTAAATTTTGAGAATTATTAAAAAAATAACTTAGATAAATTTCTAATAACATATATAAACCTTAGATATAACTTCTGTAGATATGTAGTTTATAAATATTGTCTTCCAGTTTATAGCTTCTCTTTTCATTGTCTTTAAAATGATCATTTGAAAAGAGGTTTTAAATTTTAATGAAATTGAATTATTCAATATTTTTATGTATCATTGCTTTTGGAATTAAGTCCTACATCTTGAAGATTATTTGGGTTTTCTCTATATGTTTTTAGTTAAGTCTATAATCCATTTTGAGTTAATGTTTTTCATAATATGTGTGTTTCAGGCATGGATTACTTTAAAAAGACTGTCTTTCCTCCAATGAATTGCCTTTGCTCCTTAATCAAAAATAAGTTGAACTAAAATATATTCAATAAATATACAGGTCTACATTCAGATTATGTATGCTGTTCTATTGACTGATGTGTTCATCCATCCATTAATGCCACACTGTTGGGTTTATAATAATAAATATACCAACTCATTTAAATTCATTCTTTCAGATATGTATTATTCCATGTTTGTTACTATAATTAAATGCCTCAGGCCCTCTAAATTTGTAAGAACAAAAGTTTATTTTTTATTTAAGTTTTTTTTAATTTGTTCTAATTAGTAATACTAGACAAGAGAATGCATTTTGATACATTGTACATAAATGTAGTGTAACTTTTCATTCCTCTGGTCATACATGATGTAAAGTTACACAAGTCATGTAATCATATATTCACAAATGGTAATAATGTCCAATTCGCTCTACTATCATTTCCACTGTGATACCTCATTCCCTCCTAAACTAAACTCCTTTCTGTTTAGTCCAAAGTACCTATATTCTTTATCCCATTTTATTGTGAATTAGCAACCTCATATCAGAGAAAACATTTGGATTTGTTTCTTTGGGATTGGCTTATTTTGCTTAGCATAATATTTTCCAGAACCAGTCATTTACCAGCAAATGCCATAATTTCACTTTTCTTTAAGGCTCAGTAATAGTCTATTGTGCATATATACCACAATTTTTTTTTATCCATTCATTTGTTAAAATGCACCCAAGTGGTATCACAGTTTAGCTATTGTGAATTGATCTCCTATAAACATTGATGTGTTATAAACACTGTCGTATTCCGATTTAAGTACTTTGGGTGTAAACTGAGGAGTGGGATAGCTGGGTCAAACGGTGGTTCCATTCCAAGTGTTCTGAGGAATCTCCATACTGCTTTCCATACTGGTTGCACCAATTTACAGTTTTGCCAGTAATGTGTGAGTGTACATTTTTCCCCATATCCGCAGTGACATTTATTGTTGCTTATATTCTTGATAATTGCCATTCTGTCTGGAGTGAGATAAAAATCTCAGTGCAGTTTTGGATTAAATTTCTCTAATTGCTAGAGATGTTGAACATTTTTTATTTTTTTGTTGATCAATTTTATTTCTTCAGCAAAGTGTCCGTTCAGTTCCTTAGCCCATTTATCGATTTTGTGTGTGTGTGTGTGTGTGTGTGTGTGTTAAGTTTTTTGAGTTCTTTGTATATCCTAGAGATTAATGCTCCGAGGCACAGGTAGAAAAGGTTTTCTCCTAGTCTGTAGGCTCTTTACACAATTTTTATTGTTTCCTTTGCTGTAAAGAAGCTTTTTAGTTTGATTCCATCCCATTTATTTATTCTTGATTTTACTTCTTGTGCTTTAGGAGTCTTGTTAACAAAGTCAGTTCCTAAGTCAGCATGGTGAAGATTTAGGCCTACTTTTTCTTCCAGGGTCTCTGTTCTAATGCCTAAGTCCTTGATCCACTTTGAGTTGATTTTTGTGCAGGGTGAGAGAGAGGAGTTTAATTTTGTTTTGTTATATATGGATTTCCATTTTTCCCAGCACCATTTGTTGAAGAGGCTATCTTTTCTCTGATGTATGTTTTTTTTTTGGCACCTTTGTCTAGTATGAGATAGCTGTATTAATGTGAGTTTGTCTCTGCCTTCTACTCTGTGCCATTGGTCTATGTATTTGTTTGGTTACCAATAATGTGCTATTTTTGTTACTACGACTCTGTACTACTGGATAGATCCAAAAATAAAAACCAAAACCAACAACAAAAACAAAGAACAAGGTTTATTTAGATAAGAGTTTTGAATTTGGGGAGTTCAAATAGCACAGTGTCAACTCTGGCAAGGGCCTCGTGGTAAATGATGAAAGTGTGTGCTGGAGAAAAGAAAGACATCTTGAAACTGGAGGCCAGACAGTAATTCAGGGGTCAATCCTTTATAAGATCTCACTCTCTAACGAGCTCAGTGGTCCTGGAGAACTCCTTTAATCCTTACTGAGAGCAACTTCACCAGTGACATAATTACTTCTCACAAGGCCATACCTCTTAAAGGTCCCACATCACCACCCTGGGGACCATGCCTCACATAAATGCACAAGTTGAGGACACATGCAAACCGTATACAAACCATAACGAGGTAGGAGCATACTGCACCTGGCACATGAGCATAAAATCTACTGTTTCTTTTTTACATAGAAATCAATGAAAATTTGAGTTCTTTACTTCTGGACTCCAGCAACTTTCTTGTGACTTGTTTGAGGTTTGTGGACCACCCATGGAGGTAGATACAGATGGAAGAAAAGTAAGGATTAGGTTTCTTGCAGATATGAAGGTTATGTGTTAAAATATGTTAATGTTGGGCCTTACGATGTAATGGGACTTTATATTTCAGCTGGAAAATCCTAGGATAATTAGCACTGTTTAAAATTGTTTATCCTAATTTATGTCCATTGTCTTACACTCTTAATATTGTATATACTTTTTAGGCTAATTCTCTTGAATTTGGTAATTATTACCATATCTGTAAGTAATATGATTTAATTACTTTCTTTGCACATTAAGAAACTGAGAATAAAAGGGAAAAAATAATGTAGCTGGTAGCCAGAAGGAGAAATCTGCCCAAATAAGGTTGGTTTGTGTGATTTCTTAAGGATAAGACAGGAGAAAATGAAAATTGTGAAAACAGTAATTCTAATACAAAGAGACATTTTAAAAACCTTCTTTTTCCCATCGTATAACTTAAATTTTCATACCTGAATCTCATTTGAAATAAAAAGTTATCAATAATAATCACAAAACTAAAAGGCTCAATTTATTTTAATAGAAATAAGATCAGGTAAAATACATATCCTAAAAATATCATATCCCGAGTCTTGTAGGATGAGGTACAATTTATGTTACATTTGTTTTACAGAGTTGTTATAATAAGTATGACTTAATCTAGGGGAATAATACAAAACTATTTTAAAAGAGGATTGGAACAGAAATTCAGATATACATGGCTGATATAGATATAAAGTCCTTCATGGAAATGTTTGAACGTGGATGAAAGGAGCAATAATCATATAGTATTAAAGTAGCAATACAATATCTTTATGATGCCTCTGTGGTGCCAATCTTGGAACACAAGCTTGCCTTTAAGTCTAATGTAAAATAGAGTTTCTTAAAGAACATTCTAGAATGTATTGTCACCTTTTACAGATTTTATAAGGTATTGACATCAAGTTATTCAATGGAACCTGAGCAAAGGATGAAAGCAAACAATAAAGTTAATAACTACTTGGTGATTCTACAGGAGAAAAGTAAATTTGAAATAGTTCATCCAAGAAAACTATAGCACATTTGAAAAATTGAAACAGGAAAAGAAATAGAAAAAAATGCCAATGGCTTTAAGCAAGCAAAAGAAAATGGAGGTGAATATTTTATTTGCCTCAGCTAATATTAATAAACAATGAGCAAATTAATGTATCTTAGTTCTGCATGGGATGGATTTTAGAGTGCTTGCCCAATGTTCCCCTAGCAATGCTGCTGGGAGTTCCATTGGTAAATCAGTGTTTTCCAGGGCTTTGAATATTGCTTCTTATTTAAATGCATTCCTAAAGTTTGAATAGTTATTTTGGTTTAAATTAAAGGTATTCCTATTTAAACCTGTGATATAAAAAAATAAATTTTGAAGAAGATAAATCATTTTAAGAATTTGATCAGTAGGACCATAGGGTTTTCTTTTACGAAGACTGGGAGTCTATGGATGTGTACAAATTATGGATTGTGTCAGAGGCTCTGGAGATCACTCAGTATTCTTAATATTATTTAAATGTGCTCTAAACAGGCAGTTGATTGTTTTTACCCAAGAGAGACGGAGATGAGAGTGATGATACTTCATATTTCTGTTATAAGGATTTTTCCTCTTAGGTGTGGCACCAGGAATAATATTGAGTTTTAAAGGAGTGATCAGGTCAGTGAGAAAAAAAAAAAAAAAAAACATATCCTAACAAACATTCTTATTATTCTAAAAAAATAATGAAACATACTGATAATTTTAAGAGATTATTTTCAACATTGTTTCAATGGTAATGGAAAGTAAAAAAAAAAAAATGTGTCTGTAATTTTTGGGTTATTGCATACATACTTGACAGTTTTTACAGATAAATAACCCATTGTGCTGCTTATTGTTCTATTGATCCACTGTTGTGTGTTCATCCTCATACCACCATCAGGGAATATGGTGATGAAACACTAGGTTTTATCTATGTTTACATAGAATATTTTAAATGAATGAGAGATAACTGTACACTAGAGTTAAATGATACATGCTGATACAGTAATGATCAACAAAATGCTGGGAGATGTCATTGGAGCAAAATATTATTTATTAATTGACCAGAAAATTATTTTATCAATGAAATTTCATCTTGTTATTTTCTTGGATATGAATATGAATTTAATTGCGATTTTTTACATACTCATGGGAGGGTCTATAATTTCAGAAATATTTGTCATATTGTCACTATACATTTCTACACTATAAAACAATTTGTCGAGGTACTTCTTTGATTTTTTTTTGTACTTACAAAATATTTTATTGGCATCTCCTATAAGCAACATCTGTCCTTTGAAAAGCATTGAATTTGCTTCTGGACTTTCTTTTCATGCTTCTATACCAAAATAGCATAGATACAATAATATTAGGTATTTTCAAGATGGTGGAATAGAGAAGGTCATTCCTGGCTGCTCCGTGGTGTGAAACCAACAAGGCAGACAGGGACGGTCTCAGCAAGGTGGGTGAACAAGAAAAAAAAAAAAAAAAAAGAAGAAGAAGAAAGAAAAAAGAAAGTGTTGGAGGACTTTACTGAATTTAATACTGGACACTAAAATCAGATTGGGGACTTAGGAGGTTTGGTGTCATAAAATAAGAAAGAAATATCCAGCGCCATAGCTGCTGCAGTGGCAAGAGGCACCAAGGAGAGCAGTCCCTCTGTGACCACAGAGGAGGGATAAGGGAATTAGAGGAACTCACATTTTTTAGGAGGGCTGAGGCTTGTCTTGGTATAGAGAATTTAGAGATCAGACATACTGACCAACTAAACCGAACGGTGCACTGCACAATATCCTTGTACAGGAACAAAACCATATCTCTCCCCGTGGTGTATGAAGAACAGAGGAAGAAAATATTTTGCTGCCACATTGTGGAGGTTGGCTGTTGAGGGAGCTGATTTCTTGAAAACCTAAGTCTGGCCTGAAGTACTGGCCTGGCAAACCCCTAATTCATGACATAAAGTAGCCTAAATGACCAGGAGAAAGTCAAAACGTGAAGAGAGGTTTACACAGGGGACAACTGGTCACAGAAACCCATTGGGCTTTCCCTTTCCCCCTATAATCAGGCTGCTTTCAGGACCACCTGAGAGATGCCTCTGGCCAGGAATTCAAAAGGGCACCGGTGGGAGAGATTGAGTTTGGAGACTGAACCCAACACCAGGAAACATGGGATCCTCAGGTGATAGAGTGGACTAAGAATTGGTTCCTCCACCACATGAGTGGAACCCAGAGGAGTTCCCTAGTTCTTTCACCATGAACTCACAATTGATAAGTCCTGGAGATGCACAGATTTAAAATATTAAGACCAGTTGGCAACCAGTGAAGAACCTGGAGCCAATCTAAGCCTAAACCCTGCTACCAGGAATTATGCCTACAGCATTAGGTCTCTCAACCTAGAAATCTGAAGGGTGGAGCATCACATTCAAGATGACCCAACCTACCACTGCTGAGAAGGGAAACTGAGACTCTTTTGAACTCCAATGGAAAAACTTCTTTAACTGTTCATGGAGAACTTATTTTCCATTCTTTTTCTCTGTTTAATTGTGACCTTAATGGTTCATGGACACTTACACACATTCATATTAGTTTCTTTTCTCATTTCTAGCATTTTTGATGGCAGTTATTTTCATGGATCAGTTTTTTGAGGAGTAGGATATTTGATTAGTATACTTCAAATCTTCTTAATTTTTTAAAATTTTTTATTTGTAATTTAAAATATATATATATATATTTCACTTATATGTTTCCTTTGAATTTCTTTCTCTTCTCTGCTGCTAACAGTTCTTTCATTCTTTCTTTAAATTTTTACTTTTATCTTCTTTCCTCTTCCTTGTAATCATCACATCCTACATCACCCCACTTTTATCCCTATCCACCATTCAAAATTGTAAACACATTTCCAAACTTACAATTTTTGTAACAGTTCCTATCATTTCTGTTTATTGTGACAACATTGTAGGCATCATAGAAGGAACTGTTTGGTTGGATGTTATATATTATTTACATTGGTTATTGTTACTAGTTGTCTCTCTCTAAATATTGGGGTGCTGGAAACCTTCAGGGACACTACAAGTCTACAGGGTAGAAACTCTACTGTCTCACATCCATACTGTTATATGGGTGGACACAAAAACATCGTGAAAAGGCAAGGGAACAAATTGCCTCAAATAAGCCAAGATACTTCAATAACAGAAATCATTGACACCCAGTGGAAGAAATGTCAGTGAAGGAATTTAGAATGCACATAGTTAAACTAATACATGAGGTAAAGGACAATATAAGGAGTGAAATCAGAGAGAAAGTATAGAAAGTGAAGGATCACTTCACTAGAGAGAGATTATGAAAAAAAAATCAAGCAGAAATCCTCAAAATGTAGAAATCAATAAACCAAATTAAAAATTCAATGGAAAGCATTAACAAAAGAGTAGACTACTTATAAGACAGAGTTTCAGGCAATGAGGACAAAATATATAACCTTGAAAACAAAGTTGACCTTGGAGGAAAAAATATTAAGAGACCATGAACAGAACTTCCAAGAAATATGGGATAATCTAAAATGATCAAATTTAAGATTTATTGGGATAGATGAAGACTCAGAGATACAAACCAAAGAAAAGCACAATCTTTTCAATAAAATCATGTCAGAAAATTTCCCAAATCTAAGGAATGAAATGAAAAATCACATCTGAGAGACTTACAGGACCCCAAGTACACAAAATTGAAACAGACACATGCCAAGGCACATTATTATGAAACTGTATAACATAAAGAAAAATTATAGAACTTTAAAAACTGACAGAGAAAAATGACAGATATAATTTAGAGGGAAGCCAATCTGGATTGCAGCTGATTTCTCAATTCAGATCCTCAAAGCTCTAAAAAAGAATGGATGCCAGCCAAGAATACTATACCCACAAAATTAAGCTTCAGATTGACAATGAAATAAAAACCTTCTATGATAAACAAAAGCCAAAAGAATTCACAACTAGAAAGCTTGCTCAACAAAACATAATTAACAAAATATGTCATGAAGAAGCCAAGAAAAATAAAATTTAAAACCAGTAAATGGAAGAACTCCACTAGAATAATCAAACAAAGGAGATACTAATTCAAATTAAAAACCAGAAATAAATCAAAATGACAGGAGATAAGAATAATTTCTCAATAATAACATTGAATGTAAATGGCCTAAACTCATCAATCAAAAGATATAGACTGGCAGATTAAATTAAAAAACAAGACCCAAGAGAATTCTCTGTCCTACAGAGTCACCTCATAGGCAAAGACATTCACAGACTGAAGGTAAAAGGATTAAAAACAAACAAAACAACAACAACAACAAAAAACCCCCACAACTTATTCCCTTGGATCTCATAAACAAGCAGGGCAGTTTTATCCTCATATCAGATAAAGTGGACTTCAAAGCAAAGTTAATCAGAAGGGACAAAGAAGGACATTTTATACTGCTTAAGGGAATTATACACCAACATGACATAAGAATCATAAATGTTTATTCCCCAAACAATAGATCATCTATGCATATAAAACAAACCCTTCTCAATTTCAAGAACCAAATAGATCACAACAAAACAATACTGGATGTCTTTAACACACCTCTCTCACTGCTGTATAGATTATTCAAACAAAAACTAAGTGAAGAAGCTATAGGACTAAAAAAAATTAATAATTTAGACTTAACCAACATATATAGAATATTTCATCCATCAATGACTGACTACATTTTCTTTTCAGCAAAACATGGGACTGTCTCAAAAATAGACCATATCTTAGGCCACAAAGCAACTCTTAGCAAATGAAAAAAATAGAGATAATATGTTGCTTTTTACCAGAAACAATAGAATGAA
This sequence comes from Callospermophilus lateralis, assembly GCF_048772815.1. Lineage (NCBI taxonomy): Eukaryota > Metazoa > Chordata > Mammalia > Rodentia > Sciuridae > Callospermophilus > Callospermophilus lateralis. The sequence continues at coordinate 13,194,963 of NC_135320.1, forward strand.
ACTAAAAATCAAAGAGAAAATAAAAATTAGAAGTCACTATAACATGTGGAGACTATATAATATGCTATTTAATGACAAATGGATAACAGAAGAAATCAGGGATGAAATTTTAAAAAAAAACAACATAGAGGTAAATGAGAATAGCAATACAACATATCAAAATCTCTAGGATAAGGCAATTCTAAGAGAAAAGTTCATTTCATTGAGCTCATTCATTAAAAGGATAGAATGTCATCAGATAAATAATGTAACATTATATCTCAAAGCTGTAGGAAAAAAAGAACAAATCAACACCAAAGTAGAAGGCAGGTAATAATTAGAATCAGCTGAAATCCATGAAGTTTAAACAAAAAAAAAAAATCAAAATATTGATGAAACAAAAAGTTGGTCTTTGAAAAAAAAATGAATAAAAGTGATAAATCCTTAGTCAAGCTAATGAAGAGAAAGAAAGAGAAAACTCAAATTACTAAAATTTATGATGAAAAATTAAATATCATGATGGACATAACTGAAATATACATGGTAATACAAAACTACTTTGAAATTTTATATTGTAACAAAATAGAAAATACTGAAGATATCAATAAATTTCTAGATACATGTAACCTATCCAAATTAAATCAGGAGGACTAGAAAATTTAAGCAGATCAGTTTCAAGCAATAAAATTGAAGATACCATCAAAAGCCTATTAACAAACAAAAGCCCAGGACTGGATAGATTCTTAGTGGAGAAGAACCAACACCAATCTTCCTCAAATTATTCCATGAAATAGAAAAGGAGGAATCCCTTCCAAACTCATTCTATGAAGTTAGGATCACCCTGACACCAAATCTAGACAAAGACACATCACAACAAAACAATACTGGGTTTCTTTAACACACCTCTCTCACTGCTGTATAGATTCTCCAAACAAAAACTAAGTGAAGAAGCTATAGGAATAATAATAATAATAATTTAGACTTAACCAACATATATAGAATATTTCATACATCAATGACTGACTACATTTTCTTTTCAGCAAAATGTGGGACTGTCTCAAAAATAGACCATATCTTAGGCCACAAAGCAACTCTTAGCAAATGAAAAAAATAGAGATAATATGTTGCTTTTTACCAGATCACAATGGAATGAAACTAAAAATCAAAGAGAAAATAAAAATTAGAAGCCACTAATTTTATTAGGAAAGAAAATTTCAGAACAATATCCCTCATCAACATAGATGCAAAAATTCTTAATAAAAATACTGCCAAATAGCATACAAAAATATATTAAAAATATAGTGCACCATGATCAAGTGGGGTTCATTCCAGGGGTGCAAGTGTGGTTCATCACACAGAAATCAATAAACATGATTCATCACATCTACAGACTTATATACAAAAATCACAATTATTTCAACAGATGCAGAAAAGGCAATTGACAAAATACAGCATTCATTCATGTTCAAAACATTAGAAAAACTAGGGATAGTATAAACATAACTCAACACTGTAAAAGTATATAAGCTTAACAAAACGTAACATCATCATGGAGAAAAATTGAAAGCATTCCCTCTAAAAACTGGTACAAGAGAGGGATGTCCTCTTTCATCACTTTTATTCTACATAATGCTGGAAACTCTATCCAAAGTAATTACACAAAAGGAAAAAAACCAAAGGGATATGAATACGAAAGAAAGAATTCAAAGTATCCATCTTTATCCATGACATTATTCTATATTTAGAGGAACAAAAACAACTACACCAGAGCTCATTAATTAACTCAGCAAAGTAGCAAGATATAAAATTAACACACATAAATCAATTGCATTCCTATAGATCAGTGATGAATCAACTGAACAAGAAATTAGGAAAACTATTCCATTCACAGTAGCCTTGAAAAAAATAAAATATTTGGGAATTCCATCCAACAAAAGAAAGGCATCTTCAATGAAAACTACAGGACACAAAGTAAGAAACTGAAGAACTTAGAACATGGAATGATCTCCCATGTTCTTGGATAGGAAGAATTAATATTGTCAAAATGGCCATATTTCCAAAAACTCTCCAGTAGTGTAGAGTGTCTGAGGGACCATTTCCTTTAAATCCCCTTATTTTTTACAAATACTGAAATTAGGAAACTTATAAGTGATTTTCTCAAGGTCAAATAACAAATGAGAAGAAAAACCTAACAACACAAGAGCCGAGGTATCTGAATCTGAGGCAAGACCCTTTCCAGAAACTGTGATGCTTGTCAAAAAAAAAAAAAAAAAAAAAAAAAAAAAAGTTAGCCACAGTGTAAGCAACACAAATGTTAAAATGATTGCACAATGAAAATCTAAAATGTTACTACAGGGACACAGCCACATCAATGTTTATAGCAGCACAATTTACAATAGCTAAACTGTGGAGCCAACCTAGATGCCCTTCAATGGATGAATGGATAAAAAAAATGTGGCATATATACACAATGGAATATTACTCAGCACTAAAAAATAACAAGATCATGGCATTTGCAGGGAAATGGATGGCATTAGAGCAGATTATGCTAAGTGAAGTTAGCCAATCCCCAAAAAATAAATGCTGAATGTCTTCTCTGATATAATGGGGGTGACTCAAAATGGGATAGAGAGAAGAGCATGAGAAGAAGATTACCTCTAGATAGGGAAGAGAGGTGGGAGGAAAAGGGAGGGAGAAGAGGAATTGCATGGAAGAGGGAAGGAGACTCTCATCATTATACAAAATACATGTATGTCAAAGTGAGAAAAAAGGAAAAAAAAGAAGTGTGTCACATTAGATTGGTTAGAGAGAAGTGACGGGAGGGGAGGGGATGGGATGGGAGAAAAGGAAGGATAGTAGAATGAAATAGACATTATTATTACTGTGTGTATATGTGTGACTGCATGACCAATGTGATTATGCAACCTGTACACTCAGGAAAAGTGAGAAATTATACCCCATCAGATTCAAATGTATGATATGTCAAGGTCATTGTACTGTCATGTCATGTGTAACTAATTAAAACAATAAACTTAAAAACTAAAAAAAAAAAAGAAAATCTAAAATGTTACTGTTGAATTGTGCAATGAATTATTAAAAGAAGACTTTGATCTTCTACAACTTCAAGGACAATGCCCTTCTTCTAGGTATCCTGATAAATTTCAAGCAATGAATATATACGTAATGTATCAATTGACTTTTAATGAATGAACTTTAGGTTTTACAGAAAATTTTGAAATAAAGCAAAATATTTCTCTATTAGTTTTCTATGGCTGCCACAACTAATTATCACACATCAATGGCTTAAATAATAGAAATTTATCTGTCTTGGCAGCTTAATGTCTAAAATCAATGAGTACTGGTAATCAGGAACTCAACATACAATTTTTCTGGAGGTGCATAGTTTTCAAAATGTTAATACTAAGGGAAACTATGTATTCATTTCCTATACATAGTTTCCCTTAGTATTAACATTTTTATTTCTTTTTCTAATTTTCTTTCTTTTGTTTCTGATGTACTCGGGATTGAACCCAGGGGTGTTATACCTCAGAGCTACATCACATCCCAACTGTTTTTAAAATTTTTATTTTGAGACAGAATCTTGCTGAGTTGCAGAGGCTGGCCTTCAACTTAGGATCCTCCTGCCTCCACCTACCAAATTGCTGGGATTGCAGATTTGAACAATAAGGCCATCTTTCTTTAGTTGATAAGCCAATTTTGACTTATTATTATTATTATTATTATTTGAATTCTGTGGTTTACAGTAGGATTCACTCTTGATGTTATATATTCTATGGATTTTGAGAAATGAATCATGATATCTATCTGCTATTCTAATATCATGTAAAATTATTACACTACTTTAAAATTTTCCCTGGGCTACACCACCTATCCTTTCCACCTTCATGATCTCAGATATCAAACTTTTTATTCTCTTTATAGCTTTATCTTTTTCAAAATATCATACATTTTGAATCATGCAGTATGTAGTCTTACACAGATTGGTTTCTTTCACATTAAATATACATTAAAATTTCTCCATGTTTTTTGTTGGTTCAATAGCTTATTTCTTATTACTGACCAACATTCTATTGTATGGATATACTGTTTGTTTATCCATTCACCTACTGAATAATATCTGGTTGGTTTCCAAGTTTGGCAATTATCAATAAATAAACAAACATGCATGCACAGGTTTTTGTGTAGGCATAAGTTCTCAACTACTTTGGGTAAATACAAGAATTTTGATTGCAGAATTGTATGGTAAGGGTATGTTTAGTTTTATAAGAAACTGCCATATTGTCTCCCAACGTGGCTGGAATATTTTCAGTTTCCTCCAGCAATGAATAAGCGAATAATTTTTCCACATCCTCACTAGTATTTGGAGTGGTGAATGTTTTGGATTTTAGCTATTTTAATAAGTAAGCAGCATCTTATTATTATTTTAACTTGCAATTACCAACTCAATTCTGAGGCTGAACATCATTTCCTTTTTTATAACATGTATGTTTTCTTGAGTGAGTTATCTTTAAATATTTTACCCATTTTTCAATTATGTTGTTTTGCTTTCTTGCTGTTTAGATTTAAGTGTTCTTTGTATATTTTGAATAAAATTTCTTTATCAGATATAGATTTTGCAAATATTGTTACCCATTCTGTAGCTTTTCAAAAATTCCATAATGTTTTCTTTTTCAAAAAATTTTCTCAACTTTAGCAAAGTCTAACTTGTCAATTAATATCATCATTTCAATTTACTTTTAGCTGTCAAAATGGTATGTTTCTCTAATCCTCTATTTTTAAACTGTTTTGAAAGTAGGTTTCTCATAGACAGCTTGCAGTTGAGTCTTGTTTTCCTTCTTAATTTTACTCTGACAGTTACTTTTAATTGTTTATATTTAGACCATTCACATTTAAAGTGATTATCAATACTAGTAAATTAATATCTTCTATCTTTGTAATTCTTTTCTATTTGTTGTCCTTAGTTTATTTTTGTTTATTTGTTTATGGTATTATATTCCTTTTCTCTACATTGTGTGGTTTTAATTGAATCATTAACGTGGTTCCTTTTTTATCCTTACCTTATCAATCAAACCTTTTTGAAAAATTTAGTTGTTGCCTTAGTGTGCAAGATACATTTTTATAATTTCAAGAACAACCTTTAATAAACAGAACAAGTACCTCATAATGCAAATTATTTTCTTCAATTCCTTACAGCAATATTGTCACTCATTTCATTTACCCATAAGCTACAATCATGTTATGCAATGTTATTTTATTTGCATTACTTCACTAAGTTTTTGCATAGATCTGAGTTTTGACATATATAATTTACTTCTTTTCAAAGGACTTAACATTTCTTGCAAAAAAGGTTCACTAGTGAAAAAGTCCCTCAAGTTTTGTTTGCTTGAGAAAGTCTTTTCTACTCACTTTTGAAGGATAATTTTGTTGGATACAGAATTCTATTTTTTCTAAAATATTCCACTCTTCTTGCTTGCGTTGCTTGGGAGATGTATGCAATGTAATTATCAATCTCTTCCCTTTATGTGGGTCTCTTTTATCCCTCATATCCCCCTCCTACAACAATTTTTTCAAAATTTGTCTTTGGTTTGATACAATTTAAAATGTCACTTTCTAGGAGCAGATCTGTTAATCTCTGAACTTCCTAGATCTGTGGTTTCATGTCTATCTTTGAGAATCTATTAGCCATTATAATTTTAAATATTTATTTTTCTCTTTTTTTTCCTTTTGATATTCCTGTTACATGTTTGTTATACTTTGGTGATTTTTCCAAATTGGAAGAATTTTGAATTAATTAATTAATTAATATCAGTGATTGAACTCAGGGGTGTTTAATCACTGAGCAATATCCCCAGTCTTTTTTATCTTTTATTTTGAGACAGGGTCTTGCTAAGTTGCTTAGGGTCTTGCTAAGTTGCTTAGGTCCTTGCTAACTTGCTAAGGCTGGCTTTGAACTTGACATCCTCCTTCTCAGCCTCCCAAACCAGTAGGATTACTAGCATACACCATGGTACCAAGTTTAAAATTCTTTTCTTCCTTTGTTTTTCAGTTTGGAAAGTTCCTAATGACTTACCTTCCAACTCCCCAATTGTTTCCTTGGGTGTATTTAATCTACTGATGGGCTCAACTAAGGTAGTCTTCATTTCTCTTATCGTGATTTTGATTACTAGCATTTAATTTTGATTTTTGCATTTTCATTTATTCTTATTTGATTCATAAGTTCTTACATATTATATGCATTTTTCCCATTATACTACTTAGCATCTTAATCATAGTTTTATTAAATTCCCTGTGGATAATTTCATAATCTCTTATCATATCTGATCCTGACACTTTTTCTCTTTAGACTTTGTTTTTTTCCTGTTTCGTAAGCCTTGTAATGTTGTGTTGAAAGCTTGGAAGGATATATCAGATAGAAAGAACAGATAAAATTCCAAAGGATTAAAGTTTTGAGATTTTATGTTCATCTATTTGGCAGTCAGGCTGTGTTTACTGGTTGGTATTGCTTTGGTATCAGACATTAATGATTCTTCAAGTGTTTTTGTTTTTTCTCCCCCTTTGTCTTGTCTGTGAGTTTTCCTGGAGATTTCTTACCTAGACCTAAGCCACCTGAGGTCTTCAAATGTATCTTGTGCTACCATACAGAGGTCCTTGTGGTGTGGTGGTTCAGTGTGAGGAAAACGAGGCATTTGTTACCCTGTGACTAGGTCTCAGCTGTCCACATCAAATGCTCAAGGGGAGTTTGAGATTTCTTTTCACCTCAGTTGGTTAGTCTCTGGTAAAATACTATCCCCTGAGAAAAAGTTGAAAAGAACATTCTGGTTATATTTCAAAGTGTTTATTTTTGTCCTTCTTTGGCCATGAACAAATGAAAAAAAAAATTTTTTCTTTTACATTTACCCTAAGAATCTGGTGGGACTCCTGGATAAAACTAAGCTGAAGAAGAGTGAATACCTGCTGAGAGTGAGATGCCCTGGATATTTTAATTCTTATATTAGAATTTAGTCTCTTAGTGTGCAACGACGAAACGTGAGTGGCATAAAGAACCCAACATTATTTTCTCATAGTTCTGGAGGCTGAGAAGCCAAGGACAGTGTGCTAGCCAATTTGGATCCAGATGAGGGCTCCCTTCCCAGATTTGCAGATGCCATCCTCTCCCTGTTGCTCAAAGGGCCTCTTCTTTGTGGATGCCTGGAGGGAGAGAGAATTCTAGCCTCTCTAATGCCTCTTGTAACAGCACCAATCCATTAGGACCTCATTTAGCCTAATTATCCCCTGGAGAACCTATATCCAAATACAGTCACATCAGGGAGTTAGGGGTTCAGCATTCAAGCTTTAGGGAGACATAATTTTGTCCACAGCACTAGTTCACAGTGAGACCAGAGCAATTAATCAATTATAGTTTGAGTGCTCTTACCAATACTGGCTCCAGGGGCAGGCTTCTGGCTTTTGGGCTTCTGCTCCCGGCAAACTGTGATTTTCAGCATCTGCCTCTTCCTTCAGTTTTGTAGCATGTTGCCTTAATACTTCAATTTTCTATGATTCTTCGAAGAGTCATTATGGTGGTTGAAATGGCTGTCTTGTAAGGATGGCTGTAGTGACCTCCAAGCTCTTTCTATGTCAAAACCAGAAACTAGGAATCCAATGAATGTATTTTAATCATACATTTGAAGAAGATCTCCCTTTTTAAATACAAAACCCGCATTACATTTTTAATTCACAGTGTCTTTTCCACAACTGCTTGCTGAATAATTTTCTATGCATAGTAATGCAGATTCTTTCTATATGAGTTTGAACAGAATTAACACATTTGAGCTGTTTGTTCATGCATTACTGTGTAATGATGGATTTACATGAATTAAATGAAATATTTTATACTAGTGATATCGACATATTACAGACAAAGATTTCTGGATGTTTGTATAAAACAGTGATTTTTTTTTTTTTACCCCCTAAGGAGGTCAGGGACACTTCCTGCTATTATCCCTCAGCTTGTGACCTGACTCTACACTGTTATCTCGCTTTTGTGGGCATTGCAACATAATCCTTTAAATGATTAGGCATTCCTGCACTAAAATTGTGATGAACAAAAGATGATAATCTGGTTAATGAGTTCAAATATAATTCGGGTCATGAATATGTATTGAAAAATTTTTTAGTGAGTTAGCAGACACTTCATGTTTATTCTTGATAATTAAGGTGTATTCCATCCCAGAGCTACAAATGCCCCAAGCATACTGTTTACCCATGTGCAACAGAGAGGTTTTGAGAATTTTGACTGGCCAGGATACATGGAGGGCTGCACCACACATACACGCAAGGGTAACGTATAGGATAGGTCACATGCCTACTGCACAAGTGGATTTCCTCAGATTGTTCATGAATAGACTGCTTTACTTCACAAGTAGGTTCACTCGGTTCAGATCCTCTAAGACTGAAGATAATGGAATTGGCCTACTTGCTCTCTCCACTTTCTTCATTATCCCATTCTTTATAGACCTTATCTTACTGCAGTTTTTCTAGGCACAGATTAGTGGTTAACCCAACAAGGTGCCTAGAAAGTCATGCATGCTTCATGGGAAATCACTAATTTTAGTATTTTTATGGAGGGTGGGTTTTTGAAATGTTGAATTCAAGAAACAAGGTTTATTCTAAAGTTGTTTTTTTCGAAGCAAAATTCTATTTCTATGGTAAGACTCATTTGCTTTTGAGAATAAAGATCATATTTAGCTGGAAATATTTCCAAATTCTTTGATGTTTCATAATGCCAAAGTGTGATAATTTCCTCAGTATTGACATCACACAACCTTCCAAAGTTAAGTAACAGCTAGTTTATGGTTTGGTTGACACTTTTTCAAAAAAACGAAAGCTTTTGGTTATCTCATAGCTATAATAAATTTCCTGAATACTGGAACAATGGAATATTATATTTTGTGATGGTGGTGCCTATAGCTAATAAGCAGCTTGAGTTTTATACCGAATATCATTTGTAAACTTTCTTTGATTGATACCTTATTTTCAGATTGTATAAGCATATGTCTTCCCATATTATTTAAAGATTTGTATTAAATATATACACATATGTGTGTGTATATTATATATATATATACATAATATATATATATATATATATATATTTATTTATTTATTATATTTATAGTTTTTTGGAATGCCATTCCAATATATGTTAATGCTTATTAAAAAGGACATTACATGATCATTTTATATAATACGTAAAGTTAAAATTTGTACAATAATATAATACTTGCATTTAAGGGTAATCAATTATTCATATAGTAAGAGTGGAATAATTTTGTTTAATTTTTTAACCTAGTATGTAATCACTGGTATCTGAGCTATTCTATGGTAAAAATCAAGACAACAAAACCCTAAGACCTGAAATATTAAAATATGGAAGTAGTTATTGAATTCCAGGTGAAAAATCTAAAAAGTAATTTTAGTATTCTTTCAACTGGAGAATTATTTCCTTATGCTAGTAATATAAAATCATGCTATTCAATGCAATCCCCATCTCTTTATTCTATTTTTTGTTTCTATTGTTTTTATGTATCAGATGTTTTTGCATGATTCCACTCTTAGCAGCAATAAAAATGGATTTGAAATTAAAAAATACTAGAGGGCTGTAAATGCTTTCCATGCTTAATGCTGAAATAATGTGATACTTTGGATAGATAACTCCATCGAAGCTTTGAAGAGAAGGAACTGAAAGAGTGTACACTTTGAAATGCTTAAGCATCATAAGCTCAAAAATGTATTTTTAACATGCAGTTTAATCAAGATGACTTCATTGTAAAAGCAAGAATATAGAAAAGTCACAAAAATAACTTGATGGAATGCATAAGCTAATGATAGATTCTCAAAAATGAAGAACATTATGGTGATATAATTGTATTTCTTTAATTAAGACCTAATAAAACATTATTTCCTTCAGATAACCAGTCTTTATATACAATCCAAATTTGCATGCTAAAAGAAATCCAAAACCAACGTAAAATGTATCTACTTCCTTCCACTTCTCTCCCACTCTGTTTGTTCAAGCCTTCATTATCTAGCATTACAAGAAATTTTCTAACAGGTCTTTGCACTGCCACAACTCTCTGGTGGATAAATCTTAAAATACACATATCTTTTAAGGAAAGCAAATGACCAATTCATCTTAACTGAAAACTGCCTATGGCTTCCCGTTGCTGTTCTAGGAAATTTTAAATCCCTATGTGCCATTGGGTCTATGGTGTTTCATGTGTTAGCAGCTTGGTCCTCAGGCGGTGAAGTGGGGAGGTAGAAGGGCATCTGGAAGAAGTGTCACTGAGTGGGAGGTTCTTAGATTAAAGACATGGACTAGGAAGGAATTGAGTATTTCTCACAGGACCCTTGTTAATTATTGCATGATGGTGTTGTACAAACCAGAGCCTGGCTTCATCCAGACTCTCTCTTTCTGTTTTGAAAAGTGATCTCTTCATCCTACATACACTCTTCCTATTTACCATGTGACTCTCATCAGAGCCTGCATCATGGGGTTTTGATTTTCAGCCTCCAAAACTATGAGGTTGATAAATCTATTTATAACATTAGCCTGCCTCAAGTATTTTATTATATTAATGCAAAACAGACTAATACATTGACCAGGTATTAGCACTTATCTACTTATCTACCATTCAAAATTGTTTCCCTTTACTGATAAGTTTTGCACATGAAGTACAAAAAATAAGATTAACTGCTGAAATGTTATTGAATAAATATATATTAATATGTATATATTAACAAATATATTGATATATATCTATTATATATCATATACTTATTGAACAAATATATATCATATATTAATATATAATAGGCAAAGAAACAAACCAGGTACTATAGATATAAAGAGTGAAAGATTATAATGTGAAAATATTCAGGATCCATTTTGTAACCAAAGAACAGTAAATTTTTTTTCTCTAAAATTAGGTGACATAGAAATATTGATGAAAAATTATGAAATAGCAGATAGTATTAATGTATGCAATATGTTTCCTTGGGGAATTATGGCATTTAGTCTTCTTTAACAGAGTTGCATGCCTTTATTTCTAATACACTTATTGAAGTAATAAAATTGTTTTTAAATGGCTCTTTTAGAAGACTATCTGGTGAATCAATGATTTTTAGGATAATTATAATTGCTTATAGTTTTGAGAATTTTAGTAAACAAGAATGGTCCAAATGACAGTTATGTGGCAATTACATTTCATAATGCAAATGAAAGTTGGCAGTTTTCATTTTCTACACAGTTACTATACACTGGTTAATTTGAGGCTTCCCAAGAGGTGCATACACTCATCCTTGTGCTGCCAAATCCAATTTTTGAAGCTGCAAATTTGAGAATCATACCCTGGGCTTTGATGAGCCCATAAAGAAATGTCACCCCATGAAATGCTTTTAGAAAGATCATCTAGAATTTTTCAAGCTATGATTTTGTGTGTGTGTGTGTGTGAGAGAGAGAGAGAGAGAGAGAGAGAGAGAGAGAGAGTATTAGAAGATAAGAGAAATAGAAAATATAAGTTGGCATCACTCTGTGCTCAGAAATCAGACATTTTTGGAAGGAATATAAGTTAACAATAGAAATAGTGATGGGTGGACTTCAGCCAGCAGGGTTGTAGAGGTGGGGCTTCTCAAGACCTTGAGAATTCACATCACACCACTGTGTGCCACTGGATATGAAGCTATAGAATTTAGTGTTTGCTCTACTAGCTTTTCTTCTTGCTTTGGTTCAATTGCTCCTTGATGTTTTTCTATTCTTTCCTTTTGGGATGAGGTATCCTCTGCTATTTGACCTCAGAGGTACATAATTCCCTTGCCAACAAGGGGCTCCCAGTTGAGTTTGCCTTAAGTATCAAAGGAGACTTTCAACTTGGACTTGAGCAATGCTTCTGGAACTCTGAAGAATTTGTGCAATCTTAGAAATGGACTACATGTATTTTGAATTGTGAGATGGACATGCGAGTTTGGGATCCAGAGGGAATGTTATCCCTTGGATCTTAAATGCTAAGAAGTAGGGGTTTATGGAAAAAAGTTGGGAGGGTGTGTGTCCCTGAAGAAAATATTGTGACCCTGGCCACATTTTCTATCTCCAAACATCAACCTACCAGAATTAATGAACCAATTCACTTCAAAGTCTAATAATGGCTTATTCCATAAATTCTTCCAGGTGTGACTTTACGTAAGCAGAGACAATGTATAATGAGGAGTAAAGTAATTTTGTAATACAAGTATAAAATTGTCACATGAGGAAGTTCTATGTCATAAAAATCCCTGAGGTATAGACAGTGTGATTGTATTTGTTAGGAGAAGTTTCCAGCTCTTACACTTTCCTGACTATCTGATACCATTGATCTTTGCGTAATGAATTCCAATTTATAATAGAACTAGTAGTCAGTGGGCTGGAAGTATAGCTCGGAGGTAGGTCAGTTGCCTAACATGCATGAGGCCCTGGGTTGATCCTCATGATTCCCAAAATGATGAAAAACATAAATTAATAACTAATGCATAAATAATCATCAGTGTCTTAGAAAAGTGTGACAATAAGTTGCATCTTCAGCATTTACTTAATAAAAAATGTGATTTAAGTATAAATTATGAACCATAATTTATTCCATGTAGAAATAATCAAATAACCAATATATTTGCCTTTTAGGTAAAGGATTAATTTCAGAAAATCCTTTGGGGGGAGTGGAATGCAGAAAACTTTACTTATATTTTACATCAGTTTCTTTAGAAGAGTTGGTGAGATTTTCTTGTTCTAGTTATTTTGGGGGAGGGTTGCCTCTAAGAAAAGGAAGAAAAATGGATAGAACAATCTTTCAAGAACATAGTTTTACCTATCAGTTGTCTTCCCTCTGATCCCACAGGGAAGTTTGGGAACAGGAGCTCCACCATAGATTTGTTGTGTTTCTGAGGTAACCAGCTGGGATTATGCATCTGTTTGTCAGCCTTTGTTCCTGGTCCACTCCAGCCTGGGAGGCAGCTCTGTGTACTCTCATGCAAATGCAGCTCCTCTTGGGAGGAAGGCATTGTTCCAAAAGAGAAGGGGAAGCTGTAAGATGTCAGCCAAAATTCACAGCATCTGGGGTGAGGAGTACCTCCCACAGAGAAGATCCTGGCAAAGAAACAATGGCTTCCACCACACTCACTCTTACAAACCAATGGACATCTTGAAGCCAGAATTAAACAGGCAGTCAGTATAGACAGGTAAATCAAGTCAGGTCAGATCAAGGAGGCCAATATTGAGTGAGTCCAGAAAGTTGGAGACTGTCCCCTAAGGGACTGAAATTCCTTCAGAGAACTTCCCCCACCCTTATCAATCACCTCCCCCTGCTCCAGCCTGTTGCAAGGGTAACTGGTCCCAGGAATTGCCCCTCCCTACAGGGAGCTTAAAGTTGTAAATTAATGTGTTCTGGATTGCACCATCCTGCCCTTCCCCCTTTAGCCTACCTGGTTCCCACCTTTTGGCCACACCACCTAGCATCTCCTGGGCAGGTAGAAGAAAGATAAGGGAAAGAGGGCAAGAGAACAAAAAAACCTAAGACCTATTAAGAGGCAGAACACCTTGGCCTAGTTATTGATTGTGGGTTTTTTTCTTTTTTCTTTTCTTTTTTTTGTGTGTATGTGTTTTTAGCATTTTGAGTTCTTTATATAATGTAGAGATCAGTGCTCTATCTGATGTGCAAGTGGCAAAAATTTGCTCCCAAGACATAGGCTCTCTGTTCCCCTCACTGATTGTTTCTTTTGCTGAGAAGATGCTTTCTAGTTTGAATCCATCCCACTTATTGATTCTTTATTTTAATTCGTGTGCTATAGAAGTCTTATTAAGGAAATTGGAGCCTAATCCTGAAAAACTAGCTTCTACCTCAGAGCAAAGCCTGTCCAAGGAAGGGGCATGACCTTTGTCCTTGGAAAGACACACAGAGCACTCCTAGGCACATTCCCACACTGCTGAGTTGTTTATCTACAAATAACAGGAGAGATCTGCTGCGCCAGGTGTCCCTGACTCAGTCAGACTAGGTGGGGATCCATAGCAACCCTCTAGCAGCCACCAATCAGCATGAGACAGGGAAAATACCTGGGATGCCAGATGACCCTCCCAGTGGTTTATGGTGGTTGATAACATATTGGGAAACCATGTAGTTCAGCATAAACACCCCTCTTTGCTTAAACCAATCAGTTCAAATGAATCCCCCTCTTGTAGTAACCAATCACCCCTACTCAACTTGTTCCCGCCAGTGAATGTGCTAATCAAGTTTTAGAGTTGTTATTTGATTTTCCCGCGGTGTGTGATGATTTTCTAAGAGATGCTATGATGTATGTGGGGGGTCCCTGCCTTCCCCAAAGAGTGTATAAAACTGCTGCAAACCCTGGGCTCGGGGCCTCTTAGCATCACCAGTTGCTGTGTGTGTACGCGCAGAGGACCAAGCTAGCTCCCAATAAACACCTCTTTGCTGCTTACATTGATCTTGGTCTCTGGTGGTCTTTTGGGGGTCCCAAATTTGAGCATAACAATCCCACATGATGGAAATTTGGGTCTACTTTTTCTTCTAACAGTGAAGTGTCTCTGGTTTAGTTCCTAGGTCTTTGATCCACTTTGAGTTTTGTTCGTGGTGACAGATAGGAATTTAATTTCATTTTGATGCATATGGATTTCCAGTTTTCCCAGCACCATTGTTGAAGAGGCTGTCTTTCCTCCAATGTATGTTTTTGGTGCCTTTGTCTAATATAAGATAACTGTAATTATGTGGGTTAGTCTCTGTATCCTCTATTCTGTACTATTGGTCTACTAGTCTATTTTGGTGCCAATACCATGCTGTTTTTGTTATTATTATTGCTCTGTAGTGTAGTCTCAGAAGAAGATATATAATCAATAAATAAATGTATGAAAAAAAATGTTCACCATCTCGAGCCATTAGTTAAATGTAAACCAAAACTACTCTAAGATTTCATCTCACTCCAGTCACAATGGTAGCTATTAAGAACACAAGCAACAATAAGTGTTTGTAAGGATGTGGGGAAAAAGGAACACTCATACATTGCTGGAGGGACTGCAAATTGGTGCAGGCAATATGGAAAGCAGTATGGAGTTTCCTTGGAAAGCTGGAAATGGAACCACAATGTGATCCAGCTATACCACTCCTCGGACTATACCCAAAGGGCTTAAAAACAGCATGCTACAGGGACACAGCCACATCAATATTTATAGAAAGACAATTCAATAGCTAAACTGTGGAACCAAACTAGATGCACTTCAGTAGATGAATGGTTAAAAAAAAAACTGTGGTACATATACACAATGGAATTTTACTCAACAATAAAAAAGAATAAAATCATGGCATTTGCAGGTAAATGGATGGAGTTGAAAAATATAATGCCAAGTGAATTTAGCCAATCCCAAAAAACCAAATGTCGAATCTTTTCTCTGATAAAAGGAGGTTGGTTCATAGTGGGGTAGAGAGGGGGAGCATGGAAGGATTAGATAAACACTTGATAGGGTAAAGGTGCAGGAAGAAAAGGAAGAGAGCATGGGGGTAAAAAAGATGGTGCAATGAGATGGATATCATTACCCTAAGTACATGTATGAAGACGCGATTAGTGTGAATATACTTTGTATGCAACCAGAGATATGAAAAATTGTGCTCTGTATATGTAATATGAACTGTATGCATTCTGCTGTCATATGTAACAAATTAAAATAATAAAAAAAATTTAAAAATGCAGAACACCCTCGCTTCTGGGGATACCAGGATACCAGGATACCAGGTATGGCCCCCTTCTCTCTTCCAGAAGAAATTTATATTAACCCTTTTATATAAACCCTGCTTTATATGCTTGCCTGGGCATGCTTCTATAATGTTCAAACTTCAACATGTGAGAAAGCAGAACTCATCACCGATAACCGGTGGGTGGTATCAATCTTTGTAAAGTCATCATTGTATCAATTTTATTATAAACAAACTATAATTTTCCCAAATAGGATACACTGTAGGAAGAGAACCAGAAAGAAGAAAAGTACATTGTAAGATAGATACCTCACCTAGGAATTAGAGCAAGAGTAATACATCCAAGATTCTGCATATTTCTGATTTCTTTTAAAGCTTAAGTCTTTTTGAAAACCATATTTTTTTAAATGTACATGCATAATTTTCACTCCTTAATTCTCTTCTGATTGGCCAAGAAAATTTAGTGTATGGAGTTTTTACATTTATTTACTGCTTTGAAATATGAGTGCTAATAAATTTGGTTCTCAAGTATGACCTGGAAGGAGGTAAGACAATGTTGTCTGGATACACTTGCAATTCATAGGCAGCTTAAACACTGAGTTCAATGATACACCCAGATCAATGACAGTACATAGCAAGTACTGAAATATATTTTTCACATTTTTTTTAAATGTGTGTACTATTCATATAATAGCTAGAATACACAAGTTCATGTTGCCTTTTCAAACAGCTTACAAATTTTCGGTTTTAATGCATTAAAAGTTTTTATTTCTCCCTCATATTTCATGTCTGTTGTATGATCAGTTGAGATCTCTTTTGCACAATTTTCACTGTGGGACACAAACAGATGGAATGCTGCCTACACGGAATACTTGTGATTCCATGGTAGAGAGGAAAAATAACATGGTAGACCTAATTCAGGTTTATAATTTCTATAGGAAATTGACAACATTTTCTATATTAATGATGAAAGTAAAAAAAAATGCCTTACTTGATGTTAGTTACTGGAGAAAGATAACTCTCCCTTGGGAAAGTTATTTGGGAAAAATTATTCATTTTTTTCTGTAAAGTATTTGAATGTTATTGTCATACATTTCTTTAAAGATTTCAGAATTATGGTTTTGAGAATTTTTGACCTAATTAAAAAATCAGGAAACACTTCCATGTTCAGTTATTCCTCTTGGCCTATAATATATGGTGTTGTGAAATTAAGTATGTTATTCACTGGATGGAAAATATCACACACAGTAATTTCCAATCTTTTCAAATTGAGTTATACATAAATTTATGAGTTTTTTGTATTTTCTCTGAGCTGAAGAATAAAAAGGGAAAGTGGCCAAAGGGTAATTTTTATAATGATAGTTGACTTATTAAAGCACTTTGTGAAAAACTTTTGCAAATAAAAATCAGTTTATCCTTGAGGCAATCTTGTTCCCTGCTCCTCTTTTCTCACTCTCTTTCCACTCTTCTTTATTTCTCTCTCTCCCATCCCCTCCTTATTTTATTTCCTTATTTCTTCTTCTTCTTATTTATTTATTTATTTATTTTACAGATATGTTATATATTTTTTCCCATGATGGATTCTTTCCAATGGCCATTTGTAAGCATAATCATATCACCTGAAGGCAAAGACATATGGGAAAACTCTGGTACCATCTAGCTGAGGTTAAAATATAATTGTACTTGGTATGTGCTATCGAAAAGAGATGTCTGAAATAAAATACAATCACAAAGAATAAAGAAAATAAGACTGAAGGAATTGATGAAGTCTTGATAGAAGAGTTTATATTTGAGTTGAATATATAAAATGGTTTAGACTTTTGTAGATAAAAATGGAAACAATGGCCTTGTAGTTAGTATTAAATTGTCCTGGGAACATAATAAATTGTTTGGAAGGAAGAGAAAAATTATGAGAGATGGAGCAGGAAACATTGAAAAAAGAATTTGGATTCTATTATTTGTGTTAGCTTTCTGTCACTGTGACAAAATATCTGAGATAGAAAACATATCTGGGGAAAAAAAAGGCTTATTTTGGTTCGATGTTTCAGAGGTTTAATTCCATGGTTGGTTGGCTTCAGTACTTTTGGGCAGGTAGTGAGTCAGTATACTGTAGTGGGAGCATGTGGCAATGTAAACTGCTTGCCTAGGGGTGGCTGAGTACCAATATGAGAGAGAGAATGGGCTTGGGGTTCAGGTATTGCTTTTTATGGCACACCCCCAGGAACCCAACTTTCTCTGACAAGACCTCCGCCCTTACATGGTCTATTACCTTCCAACAGAGCTAGGGCATAGGGAATAAACCTTTAACTCATGAGCCTTTGGGGAACATTTATTCAAACAACAACATTTTCTGGTAATGAATCACTATTATAAATTTTAAAAACTTACTGTGGAAAAAATATCTATATCTATATCATCTATCTATCTATATAATATATTGGGTAGATGACAAACAAAATAAAGGGTAAAAGGAAGGTGAATTTCAAATTTCTGGTCTAGGTGCCACTGTACTGTCTGCTTTTAATTACTTAATCTAAAAACACTTATTTTATACTTACCATGGGCCAGATGATGAGGAATGCAATGATGAATAAGCAACCCTTGTCTTTTTCATTCACAGCATTAAGTCTAGTGAGTGCAGATAAAGATTTCAAGATTTGAAATTACTTTGGGGAAATGAATAAGTTCATCCAACTGGAGTAGTGCGCTAGGAAATTGCTAATATGCATACATTATTTATTAGGAATATGACTTCCAGCAGAGGCAGTCAGAATCAGTTATTGAATGAAGTTCCCATTTAATTGAATGTTAAATGGGTGCCACTTGGAATTTCAATATCAACAGTGGCACAACTGGTAAGAAGGGGGCAAATATGAGATCCTGGGGAACATTAACATGTATGGGCTAAGAAACATAGAAAGTGTCTGAGAAAGGTTGTTAATGAGGTAAGTAAACATAGGGTGGGAGATGAAAGCCATCAATAGACAATATTATTTTGCAGGTCAAATCAGACACCTCAGTCATCTTTCTGGCAGTCATTTCTTTCCTGCAAGGTATTGCTAGAAGAAGCTGTGCTATTTAAAATATGACATTCCGTCAGCTCTGGGTGGTTGGTCTACAAACAATCACTGTGTGGCTAATTCATAGGCTCCCCAGAGTCCTATGAGTGACCTAATAGCTCAACTGCTATGAAATGTGCCAGTGAAATTCTTTTCTTTGAGGATTGAAATTGGCATGTACAGAAAGATATAGAAATTTAGTAGACAAAAGTTGAGGCTTTATATAATCCAAGTTCATGCGTTAGCCAACATCTTAAATCAACATTCATTCCTACCTTTATGAGAATCCAACACCATGGATGCTGCCTCTACTTTATGATAGACATTTAAGCTATCCTGCTTCAAAGTGCTTCTAGCTAGCTTTAATTCTTCACTGAGCTGAAGGTTTCATATTGCAATTAAAATACAGGTTTCTTAGAAATGAAGTTGAACAAATTATACTATTATATTTTGTGCATGTGTGAATATGAAACAACACATCCCATGACTACATATAATTATAGTGCACCAACAAAAGGAAATTTTTAAATAATAGTGAAGAGCGCGCGCGCGCACACACACACACACACACACACACACAAGTTTCTGGTGCTACACAGAGTTCTATCAACTTATTCATTTGAACTCTGTGCTTTATATAAGGTTTATAAAGCATTCTGGTCTTCTAATTTGACCCAAACTTCAATAGCTTCCAAACTTACTGAATGATATATTCTGTTTCTATATTCCATTGCTTTGATCAACTATGTGCATTCTGTTCTCAGCTTAGGGGTGACAGAGAGAGTCATGACTCTTTCATGACTCTATTTAATATTCCCAACATCATTAACATAAAAGTTAGTTGGATGGTAATTTTCAACAAGAACAAAATGGATATAAACAAAAGACAAAACAAATCAAACAAATGACTGAATTTTAACAATGGATATTTCCATTGTCAAGGGAAAATGGAAAAAAGAATGTTGAAACCTTTATGTAAGATCCTTTCATGCAGTCTCTGCATTTTAAGTTTTGCTTGCCCACTTAAGGGCTGTTCTTCTTTCCTTCTTCCTTGGAGAGAAACCATTCTTCCAATTGTCCACTTCTGATTTTTTTACTGTTCTTATCTTTGGTCCCATTAACTGGCTTACACAGAGACTATCACAAAAGAAGGTAATCTTCAGAGCACATTTCCAAAATTCACCAGAATTTGGGAGACATTTGAAAATTTCCAGCAAGGTCACACTGAGGGCTCTCTACCATTCATACAGAGGAACACACCACTTCTAGAGCTTCTAGCAGGTAACTAACTCTTGGAGAAAATGTATATATAATCAACCATTAATATATGCAGATTGGGCATTCATAGATTCAAGTATCTTGGAATTATAAATATTCAAAACATTGTATCTGTACCGAACATGTTGAACTAATTTCTTGTCATTATTCCGTAACCAATATAGTATAACAATTATTTTCACAACTTTTATCTTGCATTAGGCCATTATAAATAGTCTGAGATAATTTAAAGTATTCAGGAGGATATACATAGGTCATATGTCAAAAAATAAAAAATAAAAAAAGAAGAAGAAAAGAAAACACCACTTTATTTAAGGGACTTGAGCATGTTGGGCTTTGCCATCTAAGGAATTAATTCTTTGTAGATATTGAAAGGAGACATTATACACTGTAGTTTTAAGTACCATTGCTAATTCTCAGACACAGAACAGTTATATACATATAAAAGTATATGAAAGAAAATTATTTTTTCAGAGTGTATAATCCGCAGACATCCGAAAGCTCAAAACAATGATAATACGTTAATCATAAGGGAAGTATAAATCAAATGATTTATATTTTGTAATGAAATATTACCTCACCCCAGTAAGCGTGGCTACCATCAAAAAAGACTGAAGAAACATGTTGGTGATGATGTTGAGAAAAGGGACTCCTTGTACAATGTTGATGAAGATGTTAACCTAAATCAGACATTATAGAAAACAATGAGGAATTCCTCAAATAATGACAAATAGAACTATATATGATCCAGCCGTTCCATGTGAGAGTAGGTATCCAAAGACATGAAATAGTATGTCATAGAGAAACTTATTCCCCAAGTTCATTGCAACATTATTCACCATTTCCAAGATATAAAGTCAACATAAATGTGCATTATCTGATGAATAGATAAGTAAAATGTGGCACATATGTACTATGGATACTAGTCAATGACAAGAAAAATTAAACTGTCATTTACAACAGCATGCATTGCACTGGAGATCATATATTAAGTGAAATAAGCCAGGCACAAAAATACAAGCATTGCATGATATTACTGTGTGTAGAATTTTTAAAATTTGATTTCATAGAAATTGAAAGTGAGGTGGTGGTCACTACAAGACTGGGAGAGTAAGAGTCGGGAGGGATGGGGAAATGTTGACTGAGAATCTCTGAGTTATAGTTAGATAGAAACAAGATGTTCTGGTGTGTCATTGCACATGGGTTGACTATAGATAATAATAATGTACTGTGCATTACAGAAAGCTAGAAAAAATGGCTTTTTAAAAAGTTTTCACCATGAAGAAATGGTACATGTTTGAAGAGAAAAATATGCTTAACACGTTTTAAGTATTATGTGAACGTATACATGTACACTTGGTACCCCGTAGATATGTGCAGTTTGCAGGTTTTATGTATTAGTTTATAAATAAATTAACATAATATGAAATAAAATGTTAAAACAATAGGAATAATATATATGATTAAGTGTTTGGCACTTCAAGACATGAGCCTGAATCTTTTGGATGAAGAAGAAACAGGACCTATATTTTGCACAGCCATCTCAGGTGGGCATCTTTGTCTTACAAAGACCTATTGAAAATTATTTTAAAATTTTTTATCTTTTCCCTTCATTATGTCCCACCCTTACCTAATTTCCAGATTATTCCACCATTTCTTCTCCAGTTATCATCTCTCTTTTAAATATGGATGCTAAGAGAATTTATAAATACCACTGTTCACCCTCAACCTTCAGAACTCTTAAAGAAGAGGCTGTATTGAATTTTTTTTTCATCATCTTATTAGTAACAAATTTTGTTAACTGGATTATTTGAACTTTTCCAATCAGTTTACAAACAAGTCTATTTTTTTCTGATAATAATTCTTGGAATAATTATATATTTGATCAAGAGTGTCTTTTATATATAATCTAGGATCTTCACTTATATATAATACACTAAAAGCATTGCCTCCTGGGTTTCCTTCTGTGTATTATACTCATGTAGTCAATTTTTTGAAACACACAAACAAAAAAAGGAATCATGTAGTTAAAAGCATATAAATTTGTTGCTTGCTACCCATGAGAAATTGGTTCCAGGACTCCCTGTGGATATCAACATCTGATGTCAAGTCCCTTACATAAAATAGAATAGTATTTGCTTTGAATTACATGTGATGCCTAATAGAATGAAAATGCTTCGTAAATATTTGATATATTGTTTAGAAAATAATGTCAAGAAAGTATGACTGTACATGGTCAGTACAGACATTTTTTTTTTTCAAATACTATTGAACTGAGGTTGAATCCACAAATGCAACACCAGTGAATAAGTAGGGTTTGCTGTATGTAAACATAAATACGTAACTCTGGTGAAATTCCTGTGGATATTTGTTTCTCATTGATGTGGAATAGTCTTCAGAGTTTTAATTCAGGTAATGCTGTCTAAACCTCAAAATATGTTACAAAAACATTAATAATGACTCCTTCTGAAGCTGTTGTAATCTTTTAGAAATGACTAAAACAATATGCTCAAAATGAAAATTCACATTTGTAACTTCAGTTTGTATATTGACAAAAACAACAGCAGATACCATATGGGTTAGAACAGAATTAGAAAAAATGAAAAACTCCAAGAGCAGACAAATCATTGAGGTAGGATTATGGCACAGATTTTTGTAACATCATACTTTTCTTTAATATTGCATATTAGAGCAGGGAGTATTTAACTGTATGATCATACCGCTGATTAACTTTTTTCATTCTCTGTCCTCAGTGGTAATAAGCCGTGTTCATTTTTTGACTTTCAGAGACTTTTATCATCAACTGTCTCTGGAGGTAAAGTGCTGTGACAAGCCAGCCAGATTGCATGTGGAGGTAGTAGCACAGGTTATCAGCACACAGAAGGACAGGTCAGTGACATACTTCTTGTTTTGGAAGAAGTAGAATGAATGAGGTGGATAGAGTGGAAGAAATTGAAGCTGCAAAGAAATGAGACAAAGAATGGACTGGATTTTGGAGACGACTGTGGAGAGAAGAAATCCAGTAATGAAGTTTGTTTATTAATCAGGAGTTAAATAAGAAGAGACAGGAAAGAATCGGTATACAAGGTTAACCAATTCTAGAGCAGATTCAACTTGGAGTTCAGCCGTTGAGTCACTCTTATTATAGCAACTTTAGATGCAAAGTGAGACCCAGCATATAAATTTGGAAGAACACAAGGTTCAGTAAAAGAGCTACTTGTTAGTTGAAGGTGTCCCAGGACCCCAGGAACAAAGATTCTGAACCAATGGATCTAAGGCAGGCCTCAGGAATCTTTCTTTTCTTTCTTTCTTTTCTTCCTTCCTTCCTTCCTTCCTTCCTTCCTTCCTTCCTTCCTTCCTTCCTTTTTTTTAAAATAAATGGCATCACATTATATCATGTATTAATAGTAGAGAGAGACAATTATAGCAACCAGCAAAACCGACCACCATGAGTTTATGAAATGACATTTAGCCAAAGCTGCTAAACTTACTAATGTTTTCTGTCATTATTCTTTTAGTATTTAGGAGAAATATTATTAAATCTGCCCTGTGATAGGATCTATACTTCTTAAAAATGTTAATATTATTGTAATAAAATAAAGAGACATTTTATAAAGTTAAATTAAAAAAATCAAATGATGATTTTGACATTCTTTGAAGGTTAAAGTTTCATATATCAAAATTACGTGGCTTTGTCAGACCTGACAGCTAAATTAGCATAGACTACTTTGACTAAGACACCTGTAAATAATCCTGCAGTTTTAGCAACATTCTTTATCCCATTCATTGATTGCACTATTATTGGAGCATCCACTCAATTACGGCCATTTCATTGCATTTCTGCAATGGCTTTATTTGTTTTTTTTGTAAAATAGTTACTTGTGCAATTTTGCATCAGATGAAATGAAGTAAGAATAGCCCCAAATGATTTTGGAATTCAATTGGTCCAATTTAGCAAACATGAATTGATTTTATAACAGTATGCAGACAAAATATATTAACTATTTCTGAGCTCACTTATTTTTCTTATCCTGTAGCTAAAAGGAGAAATTACTTAAAACATCATTACCATCAAATAATTTAAAAAATGCAAAGTTGTTTGTCTCCCTCATTTTCAATCACAGTATGAAATAGGAACATTAGTATTAGGCCCCAAAATATTCAAGGTATCATGTTGCTGTGATGTACTTTAAATCTCATTGGTTTCTTAAAAAGATAGAGATGAATGGATTTTTTTTTTTTAAATTCAGAAACTCTATTAATGTTTGAGCCAAAAGTGGACATTGTATGTCACTACTAGTTTATTATTCATATTTCTCACTCCTTGAATATGAGGTATAGCCAAATCATAATCCTTTAAAATCTTATTTTAGTTTTGATTGAGATATAATAATTATACATGTTTATAGGCTACAATGTAGTTCAATATCTGCATACATTTTATGATGAGCAATTTGGAGAATTGCCATATCTATCACATTAAACATTTACCTTTTCATATGAGATTATTCAAAATCCTCTAATTTTTATGAAATATACATTGCATTGTTATCAGATTTAGTCACTCTACTCTTTAATAGAACACACAGACTTATTCTTTCTAATTGAACATTTTACTCCCTGACCAATTTCTTCCCATCCCTTTCTCTCTCAGACACTCCAGACCCTCAGTAATCACCAAGTTACTATCTAAAAATGTCAATGGAATATACATATATGGTATGCATATAAAAATTTTAAATTTTGACTCTAAATTCATGCACTAATTTAATTGGCTAAAAAATCATACAATCATAGTAAACATCAAAATGTAGGGACATATTGGCAGAGACACATGGTTGTCCTCCTAGGATAAAGTGTTTTCTGAAGGATATGATGTAGAGGTATTCAGTGTTACATTACTAATGGATAGAACGTATGAGTTCATTGTATGGAAATATTATCAATTCTTCCCATTCCTTTTCAAATATTAATTATCATGTTTCTCCATACTCATAACCTTAGATTCCATCAGAATGGACATTTAGGTTTCTGGTGGAAAATAGTATGACCATGGGCATAGAATGGCTTTTATTTAACTTAAATTATAAATCCTGACTGAAATATTTGGCTCATTTAGCAGTGTATCAGCAAATATGGATTAGTATATAAAGTTCTGGAACTGCTAATAAATATTAAGTCTCTAAGTGGAAACTTTAGCTGAGAGAGGGAGTAAGGATCTGGAAATCATATTCCTTGATAAAAGCAAAGAGAAAACTTTATTAACTAAAATCTTATAATAATCTGAGAACCACAGATTGAAGAAAAAGAGCTAACTATGGATAATAAGAGCTAGTTTTGTGCATTTTAACTTGCTCTGTTTTGACCTCTCTCTCTCTCTCTCTCTCTCTCTCTCTCTCTCTCTCTCAATTTCATAGTAGACTTGAAAACCAGATTGCCTCATCACCAGCAGCCTATACATGTCTTGAGGGGGCAGAATAAATTCCTATTATTTATAAGAATTTAATAATTTCTATAAAAACCCATGCCCAGAAAGTTATGTCTGTATGACCTGAGAGGTCTTAAGAAAAATCCCATTCACAAGATTTTTCTATATTTCCACCTGATATAGAACTTATTCCATGGGAATATCTTTTCTCCTGAGGGTTTGTTGAAAATCAATAGTGGTAATGCTTAATATCATATATCCCTGAGGTTGTGCTACTTGGTGAGTAGGAAAAAAAAACTGCATAAGAAACTTTTCAAATAATGATGGAATATGATATATATTTAAGGATCTTTGAAAAGCTCTGGTATATCCCTTGGAATCTATAAGAATGCCCATGCATGTATTTGTAGGCACAGGAAAATGCTTTAATTTCTCACCAAAGGGTGACCTTAAGGCTGTGTCAGAGCTGACAGTGACTGCTCAGTAATAACTGCAAGTTGCATGTCTACTAAAGTGTGGACCACACACATACAAGTCCCTGGTAAGTTTAAGGATCTTAGCTATTAAAGACATTTAACTGTTTTTTTTTTTTTTTTTCCTGAATCATTAGTTTCTTAGTAAGCTAAGTGAGCAGAGACTTCAGAAGTGTATCTGACAAAACATAAAGACTTATAGATTTAGTCTATAAAAGTCATTAAAAACACAATAGCAACAATAATAAACAGTGTCTGGGAAAGGTGGGGAGGGATCTGATTTCCAGAATTCACATTATATCCTTTAAAAATATTCAGTTTTTTTTTTAAAAAAATGTACCTAACACACACACACACACACACACACACACACACACACTCGCACACACCCTCCAACCAGGAAGTATAATTCATATATAGAAAAAGATCAGTTAGTATAAACTGTAATTGAAGACAGATATACTAACTGGGTAAAGACTGTAAATCAGCTCTTATAAATATATTAAGTGACTAAATGAAATCGCAATGTGTAAAATACTAAATAAATATAATAAAGCAATATCTCAAAAATAATTATTATTAACAAGAAGATAGTATAAAAATAAGAGAAAATTTGAAGTTATAAAGTAAATAAATGAAAACAAATTCTGGAGGATCTAAATAGTAAATATAAGTAAACATAAAAATGAACCAGTGGACTTGAAGAAATAATCTCAATTGAGATTATTAATTCTGAAGTAGAAAAAGAAAAAATATATAGAAAATATATATAAAAGTCCCAGAAGAAGGAGGCTGACAGAAATTGGAAGGTGTAATATTTAAAGAAAATCTTGCTAAGAAACCTTACAGATATGGCAAAAACATGACACATCCAAGACATAACAAATTCTAATTAAGAGAGTCTCCAGATTCAGGATAAACAAATTAGAGTCAAAACATTTGAAAGTTAAAGAAAAAATCATGAAAGCAGAAAGAGAAAGTGATACATTATAGATAAAAGATTTTTAGTATGATTAACAGATGACTTCTCTTAAAAAAAATAAAATAAACAAAGAACATGGAACCCAGAAAGTAGTAGGATGATATATTCAAAGTGATGAAAGAAAAGGATTTTTTAATCAAGAACATTTGATCACCAACAATGTCAGGCACAAATGAAACATACACTTCAGGCACTCCCAGAATACAAACACTGATATAATCTGAAGATGATGGAGCTGTCTTATAGAAATACTAATGGAGTTTTCAGGCTTCAAGTAAACAACATTATACTAAAATTTTCATAAAGAAATGCAGAACACAAGAAAAGCTAAACACATAGTTTTTTTTTTTTTTTGTAACACTTCTGCCTGACTTAAAAGAAAACATTAAAAAATAATTATAAACCTGTGTTTGGCTTATGACATATAAAGATAATATTGATGTAGTAATATGTTGAAGTAGGAAATAGAGAACAGAGCTATTGTAAACCAAAGTATTTTATAGGTTTGAAATTATGTTGGTATTTGTACAAGCTAGAATGTTGTAAGATGTCATATGTAATCACAAGGGAAAACTAAGAAAATCACAAAACAATAATTAAAAAGAAATAACAATATTAAGATCTAGGTCATAAAGTATTTATTTAATGTGAAAAATTCAGTAAATGTATAAAAAAGAGGAAAAGACCTATGACATCTAGAAAATAAATAGCAAAATTGCTAGAATAAATTCAATATTATCAATAATTGGATTATACATAAATTGATTAAATATTTCATAGATCTGAAAATATTAAATTTACTAAAATTAAAATACATTTTTTTTTTTTTTGGATTGGGATATATAGGTAAGAGGTGAGCAATTACTTGGTATGTGCCAGGCTCTGGGTTTGATCGTCAAACCATGAAAAAGAAAACAAAAAAAAAATCCTGGTCCAGACTGTTATTCTAGTAAATGCTACCAAACATATAAAGAATTAAATCCAGTCATTTTTGGGAATTTCCCAAATATAGGCAAGGAAGGAATAAATCTCAACTTATTCTTTAAGGCCAGAATCACTTGATACTAAATCTAGATGAAACCATTATAAGAAACAGAAACTCACAGCTCATTATCCATTATACATATAGAAATTAAAATCCCACAAGAAGTATATTAGTAATTTACTTAAACACATATGAAAAATATTATAAAAAATGATGAAGTATGATTTGTCTCAGGAATGCAAGGTTGGTTTAACTTCTGACAATAATCAAAATGATACCCTCCATTAATACAATCAAAGACAAAGCACATGTATTTTCATTTGTTGCAGAGAAATATTTTATAAAGTCTAACATGCTTTCATTCTAAAAACAGTAAACAAATATAAATATAAATAAACTTCCACAATGTAATATATTTCTCCTACAAATACACATAGGAAACAGAGCTAACATTACACTTGATGAGTAAAAACTGAAGACTTTCATTTCAAAATCAGGAGAAATATTAGGATGACTCTATCACTAATTATACTCAATATTTTACTGTAGTTTCTAATCAGAACAATTAGGCAAGAAGAAAAAGTCATCAAAATGGACTCAAAGAAAGAAAATTTGTATTCTCATGTGACATCTAAAAAAATTTACTGAAGAATCCATAAAAAATCTGATAGAAAAACAATGACTTCAATCATACTGTAGAGTAGAAGATAAATGTATGAGTATCAATTGTATTTCTATATACAAGCAAAGAGAAATCTGAAAATAGAATAATATATACTTTGGAGAATTTCAGCTACCTCAGAAAAAAACTAGTGTGATTTTTGAATCACGACCATTTGGCCACAACAAAGACTTTCATGGGGGAAAGTTGCCCAGACTAGGTGCACAGTTAACACATCATAGTCTTCAAGGACTGTTGCAATCCATGAGCCAGACTTTCTGAATGAGATGGTCAGGCCATGTTCTTATGAATATTTTAATTCCAAGCCTTCATCCCTTGGTTTCTTTATCTAGGATCTCTGGCAGAAGCCTTATTCAGAAACCTCTGCTGGGGATTCCTTATCAGATGAAGGAGAAGGAAATCCTGAAAACATTTTTGGTCCCTCTACAAAGGATAAGTCAAAAAAATACCCTGTATTAATAAAATAAAGGACCAAAAGTATCCAGTTCTTTTCCACTCAGATTCCTGCACCTGTCCCAGTATTTACAAATCTTCAAGAGCCTTTTGTTTAGAGCAACTTCAACAGTGAGACAATCCCACCTCTGTGATGATCCACCTAACTCCTGACCAATGTACCATTCCATAGAGGAAAATGAAATAGAGAATCTGGCCACAGTAGTCACACCTGTAATCCCAGGGGTTTGAGAGGTTGATGCAGGAGGACTGCAAGTTCAAACCAGTGAAACATACTGAAACTATGTCCCAAAATTAAGAAAATAAATAAATAAATAAAATTAACTGGGGACATAGGTCATTGAAAAGCATTCCTGGGTTCATTCCCAGCAGGACTGCTCCTTGAGTTATATATTCAGGCATAGTGGCACATAATTGTAATCCCAGTAGCTTGGGAAGGTGAGGCAGGAGGATTGCAAGTTTGAAGGTGGCTTCAGAACTTTAGCAAGACCCTCAGCAATTTAGTAAGACTCTGTCTCAAAATAAAATAAATGAATGAATAAATAAATAAGTAAATAGTACTGGGGATTTAGCAGACTGATAATGCACCCTTAGCTTCAATTTCCAGTATATAAATAAATAAATAAATAAATAAATAAATAAATACCATCAATTTCCCCCCCCCCCCCCCCCCCCCGGGGTTCATGTCTTGTGAACTCAAAAGAATGAAATCCACAGACCAGCAAGAGTGAGTGTGAGAGGAGGATACACTGAAGAATAGAAACGGGAACAGAACTCAGGAATTGCCAGAGGGGACACTATAGCTGGTTTTCTCCACCCAAGTGGTCCAGTCTAGTAGTTTATATAGCACTTGAATCACTGTGATTGGTCCAAATTTATGCTAATAAGGGTTTAGGAAAGTAGTGATGCTATTGGTTAGTCCTGAATCCCATTCAAGTTTATACCTTGCTTCCATTTTCTTCCCTCTGAGGGAAGAAGGGAAGATGAAGTCATGGAACTGCGCATGCGCAATGGGGTGTCTGGAACTGCAGTGTTGCTGGAGTGCAGCTGACATCCCCACTGTGTGCAAGCCAAGCTGCTGAGTGGTGAAGAATTGAGTAATCGGCTGGCTCCAGCTGGCCTCTGGGCTGACCCGCTGTGCCTCAGGCTCGCGCCCTGATGGCAGGCCTGGCAGGGCAGCTGGTGCTTGCTGTCCGTGCTTTAGCCCACTTGGCTGCCATTCTTCTGATTCACGGCTCCCCTGCTGCTTCTCAGCAGGAACCAGTGGGCTGGTTGCACCCCTGGGTGGTCAGAGAGCCTGTCCTAACTACCATAAGTGATTAGAAGCTTGACTGCCAGTTTAATTTTGATTTGCTGCTTTTAATTGGTTGCTACAACACATAAAATTGCAGCTGTCTTCAGCTCAGCTGAGCTTGTGACAAGATTCCCCTTAAAAATCATGAGAAAGAATAACATATTTAGGAAGAAATATCATAAAATAAGTTCAACACATGTTTAATGTTTGTGACTACTGTTGCCCAAAAAGCACAAATATCTGAATAAATAGGAAGATATCCTCTGATGACAGGTTTTCATACATAACATTGTCAAAATGGCAGTATTTCTCAAATTGATCTACCTCTTCAATATAATCTCTACTGAAATCCCAGCTGCATGTTTTTGTAGAAATTAAAAAATTCATCCCATATTTCAGATGAAAATGTGAGAAATTGAGATTAGAAAAAACTATCCTGGGCAAGAAGGCGGCTAGAAAATACTTCCCAATTTCAAAATTCACTACCAGGTCACTGTAATCAAGGCAGTATGGTATTGACACAAAGATGAAATTAGGTGTTAATGATTAACTTTTCATTTATATTCAACTTAATTTTTTAAAAATTTTCATGGTGCACTTTATTTGTTGATACATTTTATAAATTATTAGTTTTAATGTATCACAAAGAGAGATTCATTTTAAGTTACATGCTGCAGGTAGTCAACTTATTTTTAATAAAGGTGTCATGACAATCTGATCATATATTTTCAAATAATGGTGCTGGGACAACTGGTTATTCACATGTAAAAATGTAGACTATGATCTTTATCTCACATTATATACAAATGTCAACTCAAAATGGACCATAGAGCTAAATGTGAGAACTAAAACTTAAAACTCTTTAAAGAAAACACAAAAATGTATTTTTGTGAACTGGGGTTAGGAATGGTTTCTTAGTTATAACAACAAAACTACAAAGGACTAAAGGAAAAAAATAGAAAATTTGGACTTCATAAAAATGTAAATTTTGTGCTTCAAAGACAATAAAGGATACCCTATAGAAAGTAAAAAGACAACTATATATTGGGAAGAAATATTCACAAATCACACATTTGATAATGGAATTATGCCTAGAATATAAAAATAGATTCTATAATTCAATAGTAAAATGACAACCCCAATTTAAAAATTGCCAAACGTTGCCATATTACCATAATATCAAAACTAAGACATTGTTAGAAAGGAGATAAACAACCAATACCAATCATGACTATTGACAAAAAATGCCCAATAAAATGCTAGAAAATTGCAACCAAATGCACAGTAAAAGGATGACCAAAACTTGACTATAAGAAAATCAATGATTATGAATTTAGTATATCACTTTAATATAACAAAGAAAAATATTATTTCCATTGGTGAGAAGGCAGTTGAAAAAAATTCAGCCTTGTTTAATGAGAAAATGTCTAGAAAACTTGGACTAGGAGGTAACTTTCTTAATAAAGCAAAGGACTTCTGGAAAACTCACTGCTAGCATTGTGTTTAATAATGAAAGTGAAAACTTCTTGATAAGATTACAAATAAGATACATACATATGCTTGCTTTTATTATTTCTTTCTGCTAAAAATTTTAGCAGAAGTTCTGGCTAAATCAATTAGGTAAGCAAAATAAATGAAAGGCATCCAAAAAGAAAAAAATAAGTAAAAACTATTTGCACATATATATGATTTAAAATCTAAAAGAATCCAGCAGAAAGATACCAAAACTAAAAAAAAAAAAAAAAAAAAAAAAAAAAGTGGTTTCAGAATACAAGATCTACACAAAAATATCAGAACAATCAAAAAAAAAATAGGATAGCAATTCTGTTAGAATATCATCATTATTATCACTAGTGTAATATAATATATTATACTGTGATATAATATATTAAATTTATTTAATAATTATAATATATTTTATAGTAATATAATTTTCATTTAGATATATTAGCTATATATTTTATATAATATTTATGTATCAACATATTTAAATGTCATATAGTTTATTCTTTTAATTCTTTCAATTTTCTTTTGTAGCTGTAAATAATAAGATATTTGCATTTTGGGTTAAGTTTATTTTCAGGTTATTTTATTCATTTTGATGCTTCTAATAATAAAAATAATAAATTTTATTATAAGAATGCATAATAAATTTAATGATGTTTGTATGGTCATTATTCACATATTAATACTGTATAATATTTAATATTAATAATATAATAACAGTTACTTTTACTATTTTTTAAAACTATTTTTATTTATATATGACAGTAGAATGCATTACAATTGCATTATATATATATATATATATATATATATATATATATTACATATATAGAGCACAATTTTTCATATCTCTAGTTGTTTACATAGTATACTCACACCAATTCATGTCTTCATACTGTACTTTGGATAATAATGATCATCACATTCCATAATCATTAATTACCCCATGTCCCTTCCCTTCCCCTCCAACCCCTCTGCCCTATCTAGAGTCCTTCTATTCCTCCCATGCTCCCTCTCCCTATCCCAGTATGAATCAGCCTCCTTATATCAAAGAAAACATTTGGCATTTGTTTTTTTGGGATTGGCTAACTTCTCTTAGCATTATCTTCTCTAACTCCATCCATTTACCTGCAAATGCTGTGATTTTATTCTCTTTTATTGCTGAGTGATATTCCATTGTGTATATATGCCACATTTTTTTTATCCATTCATCTACTGAAGGCCATCTAGATTGGTTCCACAGTTTAGCTACTATGAATTGTGCTGCTATAAACATTGATGTGGCTATGTCCCTGTAGTATGCTGTTTTTTTTTTTTTTTAACATAATTGGCTGATTTTATACAGCACTTATATCTTTTAGTCCACAAGTATATTATTAAATGATAGAGAACATCTAATACAACCATTTCTACAGAACTAGGAAATAAATTTCTAAGAAAGAAAGATTTTACAGACCCCATCTTTTATACCCACCCCAACAGTCTAACTCTAAAGAGGATAAAGCCGATGACTTTCCTCACAAGAGCTCACGACTAATGTCACTTTGCTATCAAAATCTGTATTTCTGATCCGTTATGAGCATTGAGACAAGATTCAAATATTCCCAAAGAAGCACAATGCATGTTGTGATCGCCTATTCAGCAACAGCGAGCACTGCATTCAAATATATCTCATCCCAGTAATTAAATAAGGTCAGCCACATTCATGGGCATTTCCTCCACTGTAGTATTGTAGAAAGTCTCAATGTCACGAAGAATCCTCTTGTCTTCTTCAGTAACAAAGTTTATAGCCACACCTTTTCTCCCAAATTGACCCCCTCTGCCAATTCGACTCGCTCTTTTTAAGTCCTTTGGGTATAGCCTGAGGAGAGGGATAGGTGGGTCAAATGGTGGTTCCATTCCCAATTTTCCAAGAAATCTCCATACTGCTTTCCATATCATAATTTTTATTATAGGAGTGCATAATAAATTTAATAATGTTTATATAGTTATTATTCATATATTAGCACTGTATAAAATTTAATATTAGTAATATAATAACAGTTATTATTACTATTTTTAAAATAACATCTAAAATAATAAAGTACTTGGAAATAAAATGAGTTAAGGAGGTGAAAGACTTTACCTCTGAAAATTACAAATAACATTACTGAAAGAAATTAAAGAAAACTTACATAAATAAAAACACATCCCATGCTCACAGGTAGGACTATGTGATGATTATCAAGACATTAATACTACCCAAAGTAATCTCCACATTCAATGTAATCCCTATTAGAATTCTAACAGTCTTTTTTTGCAGAAACGGAAAGCCAATTCAAAATTTGTGTGGAATTTCAAGAAGCCATAAATAGCCAAAAATCTCTTGGGAAAAAAAAAAAAGAAGAAGAAATTTGGAGGATTCGTACTTTTCAATTTTAAAATTTACTGTTAAGTTGCAATATAAAATCTGTGGTACTAGCATGAGAACCTATGGACTAGAATGACATATGGAGAAGTGGAATAGAGTTAAGAGTTCAGAATGAAGCCCAGACATGGATACCAATTTACTATTAGTATAAGCCAAGTCCAATCAATAGGAGGACAGTAGCCCCCTTAACAAATCATGCTGGGATGACTGAATATCCACACCCAGAGGAATAAAGCTGTATCGCTTCCACACACCATTAAAATACATTAACTCAAAATGGACCAGTAACCTAAAAATAAAAGCTAAAATTATAAAAGCTTGAGAAAAAAATTGGTATAAATATTCATATCCTTAAGAGTGGAATTAATTCTAATATGTGACAACCAAAGCATAATTCATAAAAGATAAAAAAAACAAATTTCATTTGTTCAAAATGAAGTGAAAAGAATACCCACAGAACTGGAGAAAATGTGTGCAAATCCTGAATTATATGTGTAATAAATGTTTAGAACCCTGAACACACAAAGTTCTCTCACAACTCAACAACAAAACCACAAATAGCTCCACTATAAAATGGAGAGAGGACTTGAACAGCCACAATATTTATAGGGAAGTTAATACAGAAAAATATAATTTAAGGGTTTCTGGGGTTTAGGGGTGGTGAACACAAAGTAGGAAATTATTATTTGTTGGTTAGAGAATTTCTGTTTCAGGTAATGAGAAATTATGGAAATAGTTGATGATAATTGTTTCACAATTTTCTTTTTTTTTTTAGTACTGGAGATTGAACTCAGAGGCACTTAAACACTGAGCCACATCCCCAATCCTTTTTTTTTTTTTTGTATTTTATTTAGAGACAGAATCTCACTGAGTTGCTTAAGGTCTTGCTAAGTTGCTAAAGCTGGCTTCGAACTTGCCATCCTGCTGCTTCATCCTCCCAATCAGCTGGGAGTACAGGTGTGCACCACTACACCTAGCAAAATTTTCTCACAATTTTGTGAATGTAAGTAATGCCACTGAAATATACATTTTAGATTCCTAAAACAGCAAATCCTATGCCCCTTTCAAGGAGATAGTATTTAAAAATCAGCAAGGCAATATGCCTCAATATTTTGAATTATACACTTTAAGTGGTTGCACAAAAAAGCCACTTAGAAATTCAGTTTTAAGAGTTATATATTATGGCAAAGTCTCCACCAGGAATGCTGTCATATTGGAGAATCAGCAAAGACCTCTATTGTGGATCATTCATTTGTGCGGGAATCAGATGAACTTTCATAAAAGCATGTAGGTTATCCAGATATTTCATAATCTATATTCCTGGTGCTTCGGCTCATCTGTACCTGTACCCTTGGGAGCAATCAGTGAAAAAGCTGTGAAAGAAACTGACATCCAACTCCTCCCCATCACTGTTGAGTGCTAATTGCATAGAACATGGTCTCTGAGTCTGTATATGGTAAATGAAGTACAGAAAATCAAATGGTCAAATAGCATCATGTCATCTTTAGGAACATGCTCAATTACTTTTCTTTCTTCATGGGCCGCCTATTGTACATCACTTTTCCATATATACCTGATAAAGAAATACTAGTTTATAGATTCAGTATTATTTATTCTTTTGGATCAAACATGACCCAATTGATGGTGGGATGTGAGGATACACAGTCATTGGCACCTGTGTTCAGGCATTTTGCATGTCAAGATGGAAGCCAAAGAGTTCTTCTCACATGTAGAATGATTGTGAGAAAAAAAAAAAAAAGAGATCATGTCTTGCTTTAAAATACTAAAAGTCTGTTCTCTGATTCTTCTTTTGGCTCTTGGCAGAGGCTCATTTCATAATTCTTATTGACATGGACACTGGAAATACCATTGGATATTCTGACACCTAACAGCCAAATGTCATGGCCACGTGCACAAAAACCTGGCTCTATTGGAGAGTTCTGTCTTTCCCATGCTCTTACTCAAAATGTGTAATGTCACAGGGTAGCTAATAAAAGCATTAGAGAAGAGAACACTAAAATGCTATTGAAAATATTGCTTCTAAAACTCCCCGAGCCCTGCAAATCCTATGCCTCTTTCAAGGAGATAGTATGAGATACAGTAACT
Source organism: Callospermophilus lateralis (assembly GCF_048772815.1). Classification (NCBI taxonomy): domain Eukaryota; kingdom Metazoa; phylum Chordata; class Mammalia; order Rodentia; family Sciuridae; genus Callospermophilus; species Callospermophilus lateralis. Next base: position 13,231,383 of record NC_135320.1, read on the forward strand.
TAACTTTAAAATCCACAAGAAATACCCTAACATGCTCAAGAACAACTGGATTCTATATTTTTCCTGAAAGTGAATTCATGAGGTTGATTTTCCACCCAGTTACATATATAAGTTTTGCTAATAACAATATAAAATTTATATGGACCAGATCCATTGTGATGATTTGTAGGAAATCAAGATGGTCCATAGTCCTGTGTATTCTATTCTGACAGGGAATGGGCATACAGTGCAATCCCAGAGTAAGACTTTGTCAGTTGACTGCTACCCCTGCTGTGTATGAAAGCTTCTGCTTTGTTTCACTTGTTTTTCATTGTGGTATGGGTTAGATGTGAGGTACCCCCCAAGAGCTCCTGTGTTAATGCTGGAATATTAATAGTAGAAATTATTAGGTTATTAAAAAAATAAGTCCATTCTAATTTCAATGGACTATTTGGATAGTAACTGTAGGCAGGTGCATGGCCCCAGAGCATTGGGGTTGACTTGCCATGAACTCAATCTAAAATTTTGAGACAAAATAAACTTTACTGCTTTTAAGTTGTTTTTATTAAGTATTTTGGTCATAGTGATGTAAAACCAGCACAAAAATTATTACTCAGAGTAGGGTCGTTGCTTTGACTCACACTGCTTTTAAAGTCAGTTCTACTCCCTATTTTCATATTTTAAACATAGAAAACGTACCTGTACTTTTCCAGGATACCATTATTTCCATCAAAATTGGAAAATCTGATTGCATTGTGTCAACTCCATTGGTCTTCTAGTTCAGAGAGAACAGACACAACACAGCTTCACAGGGATGATCATGGACACTCAGCAAGGCATTTCTTGAAAGTAAGTGCAAGTTAGAGGATGGCTGAGCAGTTTCCACAAAAGAGGTCCACTTTCAACGTCACCATCATCTCAAGCCTCTGCAATGCTTCTGCCACTTGAGCCTGGGAAGAGGCACTGTCTCCTTCAGCTTTTCTTCATGGAAAACTAACTACACACAGCTTCTGAATATTTTTATTTGTTGATGGACCTTTATTTTTATTTATTTGTATGGGGTGCTGAGAATCGAACCCAGTACCTCAGCATGCTAGACAAGCACACTACCACTGAGCCACAACACCAGCCCTCTTGCTGGTATTTCCATTGGTTAAATCTAACAAGAATTCAGAGGGTCAAGGAACTCCAGTGATATACTCAGCCAACAAAACCGTGGAGCAGGAAACACTGAAAATGCCTAAAGAGGTGGGTATGGTGCAAATACAAACAAACAAACAAACAAACAAAATCAGTATATCTTATAACAGCTGTCAGAAGAAAAAATATTACTCTCCAAATCATTTTGGGGGAAATCTTTAGAATAAGAAGAATTCACCTTGGAATTTTTTTTTTTTTTCATTTCTTATTTTGTTTGTTGGCCCTATTATAAACAGAAAATTCACAAAAGGCTATGATAGTATATAAAATCGCTGAGAGAGGAAAAACTACTTTATTCGAAATAAACACGATTTAGGAAAATATCAAAATTTAGAGATAATGAGTGAAAGCATGTTTATCAGAACACACGCCGGAAAAGAAAAGAACACTGCAAACGGGAAATTGTCAAACATCGATTTTTTACATTTCACATTCTATTTGAGTGAGATTGTAAAATACAATTCTAACAGACAACTGGGAATCAATAGCTGTAGACTTTGTATCCAAATTATATTTTGTAAAAATGGTTTCCAAATCTTGTCCTTAGCATACAAAAGTATTTTAAATCTCCTAAAGGGCAGAGCGGCTTCAACTGTAATTAATTATAAATAGTAAAAAAGGAGAACGTTTCTATCCTAGCACTAAATAAATCTGGCTTAATGAGGCAGCATTCTTTTTATCTTGAATTACACATGCCTTTAAATTTATTTTAGAAGTTTATTGAAGGATAATTGGGCTTACAAGAAAGACACATATTTAAGAAGAGCAGTTTCATGACTGTTGATATATGCGCACCACTGAACCACCACTTTAATCTGTTTGTAAATATAACCACCATGCTCCAAAACTTCTTCTTACTCCTTTGTTATTTTTTACTTCCTTAATTACCTCATCCCCTTCCCATTTCCAGGTAGATGATAATTTTATTCCCATCACTTATTGATTAACTTGCATTTTCTCAGTTTATGAATGTAGTGTCCTAATGTATGTGCTCTTTTTTGTTTTTCTGGTACTGGGTCTTAAACCCAGAAATGATTTACCACTGAGCTACGCCCCAATCCTTTTAATATTAAGACAGGGTCTTGCTAAGTTTTTAAGGTTGGTTTTGAACTTGTGATTCTCCTGTCTTGGCCTTCCAAATTACTAGAATTATAGGCGTTCAATATCACCCTTGACTAGGGTGAATGAGGGACTGTGGGGAAAGAGGGACTGAGTTATTTTACTCACAATAATTAATTTAAGATATATTCATGTTGTTGAGTATATTAATTGTTCATTTCCTTTTATTGCTGAGCAGTATTCTAATTTCATGCATAAAACCCATTTTGTTTATCCATTTACCTGTTGGAAGACATTTGCATTGTTTCCAAAATTTGGTTATTCCTCTTACTAAGATATCTAAACTATTCATATACAAATCTTTGTGTGGACATATGTTCTCCAGGCCTTTTGGACTAATACCTGGGAGTAAAATGGCCAGATGCCATGGTGTCTGAATAACTTTCTTTGTTGGGGTACTAGGGATTGAACTCAGGGGCACTCTACCACTGAGCCACATCCCTAGCCCTATTTTGTATTTTATTAGAGACAGGGTCTCACTGGGTTGCTGAGTACCTCTCTAAATTGCTGAGGCTGGCTTTGAACTCATGATCCTCCTGCCTCAGTCCCCCAGCCACTGGGATTACAGGTGTGCACTACTATGCCCAACCTGAATAACTTTCTAAAAAAAAAAAAAAAAAAAAAGTGCCAAAGCTTTTCTGAAGTATTTGTAAAATTTTTTGAATAAACTTTTTATAATGATTTTGTTTTACTTGCTCTTTTTAGTTGTCCATAACAGTAGAATGTATTTTGGCATAATATATATACATAGAATATAAATATTAGGATCCCACTCTTGTGGTTGTACATGATGCGGAGTTAGCCTGGTTTTGTATACAAATACAAGGCTAAGAAAGTTATGGCCGATTAACTCTACTGTCTTTCCTATTCCCCTCCCCTCCTTTCCCTTGATTTTCCTTTGTCTAATCTAGTGGATTCTATTATTCCCCTCCCCAACCTCCCTGGTTTTGGGTTAGTATCCACAAATCAGAGAGAACATTTGGCCCATTTTGGGGGGGAATCTGTAGCATTTTGTTTCCCCACAAATATGTATGAAAGATCTAACCCCTTATCTTCACTAACATCTATATTGTCAAACATTGAACATAAGCCATTCTAGTGGGTGTATAGCAATATCTCATTTTGGTTTTTATTTGCATATCCTAATGATTAAGAATAATAAGCATCTTTCCATTTGTTTACTTGCTACTCATTTATCTTTTTTGTTGTTCATACATTCCTATATTTTGTATATTTAGTAGGTCATTTTACTAAATATTGAAAATATATGTACGTAAATATATTTACATATATATTTACCATTCTGTATACAAATTTTTTTCCTTTTCTGTAAATGACCTCTTTTGGTTTTATTAGCGATGCCATTAAAAGAGAAGGAGTTCTTAAATTTAATGGATGATTTATATTTAATAATAATTTAAGGAATGGATTTATCAATTGTTTTATTTTATGTATTGTGTTTAAATCTTTGCCAATCATAGGACATAAATATTTTCTGTTACATTTTCTTGTAAAATTCTTATAGTTTGTGACCTTGGATTTTTCCTATAATAATTTTCTTTGCATCAGTAATCATGAAAAAATTACGGCAAGATAATCATTGTTTTCTTGTCCTTTGGTATAATTTTCTATATTTCTGGAAATGAATTATACATTCTATTTTAGTCTTGGTTTTAAAAATACTTTTTCTATGCAATTCAGCATTGGCATGCTTTTTTGTTGTTATTTTTAAGTCAACAAAACAAAGCAACCAACTGTCTTAGGATGTTGTGAACATTATTGAACTAGTCAAGCACAAAACTTGCTATTTTGCATAAATAAACATATTCTACTGTTTTATCCAAATAGATACCTGAAAAAGACATTTTAAAAGTAATCCCAATAAAGAACTTTAAATTGTATCAAGATAGGTTTTTCTTTGATTTAGTTAAAAAGAGAGCCGATCTATTTCATTCATTGATATCTGCTATTAAAGGGAAAAGATTGATTGCATTTCAACCATATATACTATTTCATAACTGATGCCTATTTGAAATTGCATCTAATATAACACAGATGTGCTATTTTTGAAATGAAATATTCTATGGAGAAGTATCTAAAATCACCATCTATTACCCTGGAAAAATATTAGATTTAAAAGTAGGTTTTAAAATAAAAATCAGCACATTTAGTGTTTGAATTAGAGTAAGACAAAGTGAACCACCTAACAACAATAAAAAAGACATAGATTGAATAGAGCAGTGTTAATATGCAATGCAGAACCTAAAACTATACTTGAAACCAGTGCAGCTAAATTTCACATCATTCACCATTTTGTCAAATGTTATATAACATACAATTCTGTTGGTTAATAAGACCATATTATTTTAGTTATATTGCCTTTCTTTACTTGCATAAACAGAATGATTTTATATAGTCATAATATTAGTTAATATTTACCATCACATAATTTAAAAAATAGGTGTTATTCTGTACTCATAGGACTATATTCCAGGGAGGTAGAAAAATAATAATTGTAATTTTAAAGTTTTACTCCTCTTTTGCCTGTTTTACAAATGAGTTTCATTTTTGGATCTCTAGTTTATTAATACCATTCTATTTTTAAAAAATGTACCAATAGTGTTCTGGGTATGCTGGTAGTCAGGGCCATGGTTTTGCTATGATTTTCATTCTTAGCCATCATCAGAATCTTTTCATCTAGGAAACTTTAATCACCCTGACACATCATGTTGTTAGTTTAGAAATTTGTTTGTTTATTTATTTTAGCTTTTTGAAGTATTTTGGGAACAGTCCTATTTGAGACAATATTTTCATCCAGAAATTTTAGGCATTTTTGTTCGTTTTACACCACTATAATGAAAAACCTGAGATAGCTGCCTTGTAATGAGAAAAATTTATTTTAGCTCACAGTTTTGGAGATTTCAGTTCATGATTGATTAGCATAGCCTATGGTTTTGAACCTGTTACAGGGCAGCACATCCTGGTATCATATAATAAAACCTCAGAAGCCTCAGGAACAATTCTCTCCTTCCATAATATAGACATGAGGATCATGCAAGTAAGTGTAGAGGTGTGCTTCTTTAACTTCGATGTGCTTATGAATCTCATTACAATGCAGACTCTGGGTAAGGTCTGAGATTCTGCATTTTTAACTGTCTTTCATGTAATAATTATGCTTCCCGGGCAGGGTGCTAGGTTTATTGAAGACAATGCTCAAATCCATGTTTATCATTTAAGCATGATGGAGCAAAACTGCTTACCTCGTGGCACCTAAGGGGAAAAATGGCAGAGGAAATTACCAGGTACCTATAGTCCCTAAGGGCACATGGCAATCCCTTACCCCTAGACCTCACCTCTTAAGGGTTCTATCATCTCCAGATAGGATAGCACCACCTTGTGGACAAACACCATAACACATGATCCTTAGGTGGACAATTGAGATCCTAACTGTATCACCACTCTGGGCATTTATCTGTCTATATGGTGTGGTTCAAGGTACCTTTTACATATTGCCAATACAGTAGTGGAACCAAATGTCACAAGACTAGGATAAACATGGATTTGGACATTGTGTTCGACAAACCTAGCAGAGTGCCCCCGGAAGCATGGTTATCACATGAAAGACAGTTAAAAATGCAGAATCTCAGACCTTACCCAGATGTGATCAATCAGAGTCTGCATTGTAATGAGATTCATAAGCACATCAAAGTTCAAGAACCACAGCTGTACACTTACTTGCGGGATCCTCGTGTGTATACTATGGAAGGAGAGATTTGTTCCTGAGGCTTCTGAGGTTTTATTATACGATACCTCAGAAACTATTTTTCTGTGAAACATTTATGAGTCAGAAGAGCTTAATATCTTCAAGAACCACAGGGCATGGCAGGAGCACAAACTTGGCAAAGCAGCAACTAACTCATTGGGATTCTGGACTCAGCCATGCATGGTCTCCTTCTGTTTGAAGCAGTGATGTCAATGGTAGAAAAAGTGTTGTTATGTTAAAAACCGTACATTCTAGAAATGTGAGCTGTCCATAATGGCAATCATAGATCATCATTCACTGGAGGGTGAGAGGGGGATGGATGGTCAAAGGAGCACAAGGAAATTGGGAATGAAGGAAAACTCTCTAGTGCTTTATTGGTTGCATATGTGTGTCAAAACATCAGTATGTACACTTTAAATCGATGTTGCTTATTGCATACAAATCACATCTTAATAGATTTAAATATAAAACTTCATGAAATTGAAAATTCGTGCCTGAATAAATTTCAGAATTACTGTGGATCTTGTTTACTTCATTCCTTGCTTTTTCCTTCTTTCACCAGAAGATTCTACTGTGATATATTTTTACAACTGTATCACCATTGGATTTAGTTTGTAGAGGCAGAAAACAGGTTTTACACATCTCAGACTCAGAGAAATGTAAGGAAATTCAGAGAATTTCTCTTTGAGAAAATTTACACCAGGAACAAAATCCAAGGATCCTCCTCTGCACCTTAACCCGATTTTGGTAAAACAATGCTTGACCCCAACTGTAGCCTGATGTTGTGGGCAACCACACAGACTCCACAGAATATCTGCCACATCAATGGCCATGCCAGGAGGGGTCATCACAATGTGACTGCTATTGTTCTAACCAATATTGGTTACCACACCACACATATCCATTGATAACTGGAATGCACTCTTCTATGTATTTTGTTCTCTCTCTCTCTCTCTCTTTCTGTAATCATGTCAATTTCTTGAAAGAGCCACTTCTGCAATTTTTGTTGCCCTTTCCTAATATTTGTTTCGTTTTAAATCTTCTCCAGTGCATTCTTCTACCACCTCTCCATTGTAACTCCATTATTTGAGAACAACAATCATTTCTATGTTGCCAAATATAATAAAATTTTAAGGTTAGTATTTTCTCTTTCAATACCATTAGGCAATATTTGCCTTTAGTTCTTTCTTAAAATATTCTTCCCTTGGCTTCTCTGCCAATAACCTTTCATGCTTTTTAAATTTTCTGTAGCTGAACTTTCTCATATGCTATTGCTATCTCTTTTATACATGGTACTTAGATATCACACTTTTTATTGTTTAATCTGAAGTCCTCTTCTTCCTTTCATTATAGTCTAACTCTTCATTCAATCTTATCCACACTTGTAGTTTCAAGTACCATCTAGAAGTCACATTTAAGTATAAATACCAGGCCACTCCACTGAGATTCAGATCCATTTAGCACCTGTTTTCCAACAAGGTATAATTAGATGTCTCAAATACATTTATAATCAACATACTTAAGAATAAAATTGTGCTTTATTCCATCAATAATCCCTTATTTCATGTGAACTTCAATTCCATGATTGTGTCTATTCACTTTTATCAGCCAGATATTTAGAAGTAATTTTAAATATTCTTTCTACTTCATCGTTCACTTGTCATCAGTGTCCACTTTCTGTCCACATCCTCCTATGCTTAAAGTTCTCATCTGAAGCACTGGCTGGATGTGGTGGCACACACCTTTAAGGAGGCTGAGGCAGGAGGACTGCAAGTTCAAAGCCAATCTCAACACCTTAGCTGAGACCCTCAGCTTTAGCTTTTGAGAAGATATATGTCTTGTCTTGGGCAGGACTATACTTTGCATATTTGCATATTTAACATCCTGGTGCTCACCTAATAAATGCCTTTAGTTTTCTCCATCCGTGTGACATCCAACAGTCCCATGCTTATTTACAAACATACCTGAAGAGTGGTCAGTACTTGAGAAATGTTACTGTATGCAAGCTACTATCATTTTTTTTTAGCCTGGACATTAATAGTTCTCTGAATCTGAGAACATTTCTCTGCATCTACTCTTGATCATCCTCATAAACATATGCTGGCCTCCTCTCCCCACTATAGCATTGGAATCTTTGCAAAAGTTATGGTAACAGTATCACCTGTAAAATCCCACCAGCTGAAACAGCCTTCCGTTGTCGCTAGTGGTCAACAAGGGATGAGAATCTCCGTCCCTGTGAGGTTTATGGTTCCTGTGCCAATGCCCCTGGCTGCTTTGTGGGATGCAGCATGTTAAGCCACTCTCAGTCCTTACCTAGACTATTAACTCCTGTCTTTCCTTTGAATTTTCACCAGTATAATTGTTTCTTCTCCCTGCTTTCCTTCTCTTTTTGCCTAGGTGTCTTCTTCATATCTTTCATATCTTAACTTATGTCCACAAGAAGGCTTTTCTCATCCTGTCATTGAAATACTGTCATAAAAAAAACATGTTTTTCCCCTTAGAGCAATTATGTCAGTTATCTTATACTCACTTTGAATAAATATTGATTAGTAGTCTCCATAAGAATAGGGATTATGCCCATTCTTTTTCACCATTTTTACATCTAGTTCTTATCACATTGCCTAACATATTGTAGGTTTTGACCAAAATTTATGGAAAAAAATGATTTTTTTAAGGAAGAATGAGAAACCCAAATTTCTTTTCACGGTTGTCATTGTACACAGTAAGAAATTAAGAAATAGGAGTTTGACTGAAATATCTCTTGGAAAGATCTCAGAATGTAAACAACATATTTATTATAGGGTAGAAAAAACTAGAAGGAAAAGAAACGTTTGTGTGTATTCATAATAGATCTGGTTTGGGATTTTATATCCATTCTAACCTGATCATTGACAAACAGTTACGAAAGAGTATTTCACACCCAATTGAACAAAACTAACAGCTCTTGCTCTGCAAATTTAAGCTAAAGTAAATGGAAGTTTGTTTCTACCCTGTGTAGGTGAGTATATTTAATCAGTAGTTGAAAATATGATTGCATGCTGAGGTAACACGGTATCAGAAATGTGTATTTTGATTTGATTATTTTTTTGCTGATTTCATTGTGAAATGTTTTATAAGGTTCTCAATAATGCAGTAGGAGACTTGCAGTGCATAGAAAAGAGATGTGTTCTGCACTTCATGCCTGAGGCTGAATGTAAAGGCATGTCTTCACTATGAGCATTATTAGCATGTTATTAGAACAAGAAAACACAGGTAGAAAACCATATGGCGATTATTTAAGATAAATATAAAGTTTTAAAATTGTATGCACAAAACAACAACCAGCTCAGACAGGTGTTATTGTATAAAGTGAACTCCTGAGCTTATGGGTTGTGGACCCTATTCATTGCACATAAGGGCTTTAGTAGCTTCCTCCGGGACCATCAGATCTGAAAATGTGGTGTAAAAGGGATAGAAAGAAGATATAGTTTTACCCAGAGGACTTCATTCAGTTAGAATTGTGTGTAGGGATTCAAACACACTAATAAAGGGAGATTTTAAAACATGGTGCTAAAAAAATCACAAATACCGCTTTAAGGATTCCAAATCTACAGATGTGGATAATGATGGAGTAGCAAAACCATCATGGTACTGGCATAATAATAAACACATTGACCAATGGAATATAGTGGAGGACAATCCCACACAGCTACAGCCCTCTGATCCTCGACAACGCAGTCAAATAATATATTGGAGAAAACAGAGTCTTTTAAAAAAACAATTCTGGGAAAACTGGATATCTCTTACTCTATACAAAAGTCAATTCAAAATGCATCAAAGACCTCCATGTAAAACCTAAAGCTTTGAAGCTACTAGGATAAAACCCACGGCACAGGTAAAAAGTTCATGAACAGGACTTTAATAGCTCAGGAAATAACCAAACAAGAGTTGATAAATGGAATGGAATTATGTTAAAAAATTTCTACAGAGTAAATGAAACAACAGAGAGGACATATTTAATAGGAGAAAATCTTTGTCAGCTATTTTTCGGATAGAAGATTCATATTCAGAATATATAAAGAATTCAAAAAGTTAAAAACAACAACAACAACAAAATCCCACAGATAGCTAGCCCCACAATTGAGAAAATGAATTAAATAGACACTTCTCAAAAGAAGAAGTAGGAATGGTCAACAATTATATTTTTGACATCTTCAGCCACCAGGGAAGAGCAAATCAAAACTACTTAGAGATTGTATCTCACTCCATTCATAATGGTTATCATCAAGAATACAAAACAAAACAATAAACCGCTGCAAGGGAAAATGAACCCCTATAAAATGTTGGTGGTAAATTTAGTAGTGACACTATGAAAATGAGAATGGAGGTTTCTAAAAAAACAAAAACATAACTACCATATGATCTAGCAATACCACTCCTCAGTATATACCTGAAGGAATTAAAGTTAGCACACCATAGAGATATTTGCACACCCATGTTTATTGTAGTGCAATTCACAATATCAAAGTTATGGAATCAGCCTAGGTGCCCATCAATGGATGATTGGATAAACAAGATATGGTTTGCATACCTGATGGAGTATTATTCAGCTACAAAGAAGATCAAAGTAATGTAATTTTCAGGAAAATGGATGGAATTGGCGACCCTAATGTTAAGCAAAATAAACCAAATTCAGAAAGTAAAATGTCATATATTTAGTTTTTTATGAGGAATATAGGAGATATAAGTATAATATCAATATAAATATAAAAATGTTCAAATTTTTTTTTGTAAATTAACTTTTTAAAGAACCACTATGCTTACAGCAATGTCCATATCTCACTTAACTATAAAATTGTTAGCAAGACTACTTGAGATTCAATGAATAGTAGCTACCATTAAAGGGGTGGTTATTTATGTTTACAAGGAAAAATTGCAAAGAAGAAAACTCTTAATTTGTTCTGGATTCAAGATATGAGATTTTGCTTCCTACTTTTCTGGATGTGTGTGTGTGTGTGTGTGTGTGTGTGTTAGTCTTATTGCAACTGTATATGCTGGCAAAACTGAATTAACTACTGCTAATTCTTCAAAGGAGCGTTAATGTAATTTACAATTGTAATTGGGATGCAAATTGATTAAAAGGATGTGTAATTAATCAGTAAATGACTTAAACCTGTCACTTAATGATGGATTTTTTTTTTTTTTCTGAGAAATGTAGTGCTAGGCAATTTCATCCTTGTGTGAACACCTTAGGGCACCATTTCTGAATGGTACCATCCACTAGGCTATGTGATGTACCCAATTGTTCCTAGGCCACAAACCAGTGCAGCCCTGAATTCTATAAGCAAGTCAAACACATTGATAAGTCTTTGTGTAGCCAAACATTTTTAAACATAGAAAATATATAGTAAAAATACAGCAGAAAAAGATAAAAATAAATGATGCACTGATATAGGGCAATTAATTTGAACAGAGTTTTCAGGATGAGATTTTGCTCTGAGTGAGTCGGTGATTGAAGGTCTAGGACATGACTGACCACTACTATAGACTTTATCAACGCTGTACTTTCAGACTACACTAAATATATTAAGCATTTCTTTATTTAATAATGAGTTAATCATTTTGTTCTATAAACTTTATAATTTTTTAATGACATTCAGATTAAAACACTGGATAGCTGCATAAAATATTTTTTTTCTTTATATTCTTATTTTATAAGCTTTTTTTATTTTTATTTTTTTTATTGATGTTACTTTTAAATTTTTTTCTTAAGCAATTATGACACAAAAACACACAATTACCTAAGCTAATGACCATGTATACAGGGTCAGAATCATCAATATCATTGTCTTTCACCTCCACATCTTGCCCCTCTAATGATCATCAGGGGCAATACATGCACGGAGCTGTCATCCTGACAATAATAAGGTCTTCCTCTGGGATCCCTCTTGGTGTACCTGCCTGGGAGTCTTCTTGAGTTGGGCTCTTCAAAATATGTCCATAGTTTTCTTAGTCTGTTTCTTTTATTTTTCATAGATTTGCTTATAAGTACAGGCACCATAAACATTCCTCTCTATTGATGAAAACCTTTCAGTGTTGCGTTCATGCTTTTAAACGTTCTCAAGGTCTTGCTGAGTTCTGTAAAAGCTTATGCTAAATCCTTCAACATTTTGTAATCCCCCCCCTTTTTTAAAAAAAAAAATATATGCATTCCTGTCCCGATTCCAACAAATCCTCTTTAGTCAGTTCCTCATGAACCATCTCTAGGTGTTCCTCAATCTCATCCTCATTCATACCCAGGTTAAAGTCATGTGCCATCTCAATCACAGACTTGTTGATTTGTAAACTCTGGCAAATTCCTTCAAGTCATGGACAAACTTCTGAGTCTTCTTCCAGACACCATTCATATACTCTTTGATGACATCACTCCAACCACAAGTGAGATCTGGGTGCAGTCACAAATGTTGTAATCCCTCCAGAATTTAATAACACTTTCTAATTGCATCAATAGCCTGGATGATAATCCCTCTGATATGGCAGGGTTTAAAAGCTACTTACAACTCCTTGATCCGTTTGTTGAATGAACAATGTGATACATGGAGAGAGAGAATCACAACTTTGATATTGGGATAAAGATCAGCAACAAGGGGAGCTTTTGTGGGATCATTATCAATAAGAAACACATTATTCTCTATTTGCTTACATAGTAATTTTGCAAATTTTTGTTGTTCCTGTAGTATACTGGCAAGGTGCACTTATTTATATGTTTGAAGGTCCCGAGGTTCTCACTGGATCAGGAGACAAAGGTTTCAGTTTGTAGCCTGCAACATTGCTGTAAAGTAGGAGTGTTATCTTGTCCTTCAAAGCCTTGAAACTTGGCTTTGACATGACCTCTGTTTGGATTCTGGAAATATTTAAACCACCTCAATCTAGCAATAAGTTCAACATCAAAATCTAGTCTTCAATACAGGTTACTGGAAGTTTCTCTATATTTGACATAGTCCTTTATCAATTTTTTGCTAGTCTTGTTGCTTTAAATAAAGCAGATCTTTAAACATCTTCTGTTTCTTTGTTCTTATTCTTTAACATTGTAACTATGGTGAAATGGGAAACTTCTGACTGTTGAGCAATAACCATGACTAAATTTACCTTTACAGTTCTTAATCACTTTTTTAAAAAATATGTTTTTAGTTGTAGATGGACACAATAACTTTATTTTATTTGTTTTTATTTTTATATGGTGCTGGGGATCGAATCCAGTGCCTCATTCATGCTAAGCAAGCGCTTTACCACTGAGCCATAACCCCAGCCCTCCTTAATCATTTTTAATTTTGTCTCTAGGTCAATCACTCAGTGTGGCCTCTTCTACAAAATTAAATTAAACATAGGAAAAAATATGCAAGAAAGAGACATTGGTAAGCATGAGATGTATGAGGCTGTTGCCGGCATAAAAGGACATCCTAGTTTATAGTGGACATTTTTTTACAAATAGAGAACACTATAAGACAACAATAAAACATATAATATAGTAAATACATAGACCATTAACATAGTCATTTATTGTTAAGTATTATGTACTGTATATACAGAGTGTGAAATGCTGCTATATAATAGGCAGCATCACCACAAACACTATTATAATGTGTCATACTATGACATTACAATAACTACATTGTTACTAGGCAATAGAAATTTTTCAGCTCCACTAAAAATCTTAAGAAACAGCCATTGTACAAGTACCCCATAATTGACCAAAGTATTGTTATGACTATTTTGAGATAACATTGCATGCTTCAACTTAATCTAGAAAGTTTAAGCAAATGTGTTAATTATGAATACAAATTTTTAAACAGCGGCTGAAAGTGTAAATAAAAAAGGAGAAAAACTTGTAAAATTTACATGAAACATATTTGATGCTGTTCTGTGATTTGTAATTGCTAGTTTAGATCAGGTGCCTGATAAGTCCTAACAGGCTGGATTATGTATATTGCAGGACCTCTCTTGTGTCATTTGACTTCCTTTCCAAATTTCTGACGACTGCTTCCACAAAAAGTGATCTCCCGTTTCTCCTTTAATTGCTGCAATATTATCCCCCTGCATCCCCTTTCTCCTTCTTGTTCCACCATCTTAGGCATTGCAATGGTTAAAAAAAAACTCCTCTGATTCTCCTGACCTGATGGAGTCCCCTTTATTTACATTTGACCCTAAAAAGCATGTTGGAGAAAGATGAGATCTTGCTATCACTTTATCTCTGAATCTCAAGAGAAATTGAGAACGTAGTTTACTGGATTCATTCCTGTTCACTGAATTCCTCACTCCTTCTTTTCTTCATTTACTTAATGAATGTGGCTTTATGTGCATGTGACTATCAATGTTCCCCTCAAGGAGCTTGTGTTCTTTATGTACATTGGAGATTGAAGTGTGTAGGTGTGGTTTGTGTTGGTGATCATGGGTTTGCCTGGATTTGAGTATGGTGCTCAACCAAAACAGTAGATTGTGATCAAGTGTGATCTATCTAGCGCCCCCAGTGCTGGTAGAGAAACACTGGGCCTGGGCATAGACCTACATTTCAGAAGAAATCTGGCCAGTGTATAGGGAGGACTTTTAGGAAGAAGGAATTTTGAGGAGGAATCAGGCATGTGTACTGCAGGACCTGTCTTTTTTTCATACAAAACAACAACAACAAAAACCCAATATAGGATCATGCTTCAAGAAAAGTAAATGGAGAGGCACAACTATGTAGATATTGTCTTCAAAGATATGCAAGTGGTTCAGAACTGCTCAGATTCATGAGTCACTTTTTACTATGGAGGTTATTGAGAGGAAAGATGAACATGGACTGGACAAATTTCCTCCCTTGCTCTCTCTCTCTCTCCCTCCTTTCTGCAACTGTTGATTGAACTTATCATATGACAGGAACTGTACTTGGCATTTGGACTACATATTAAGAGCGATGTAGTTCTTACCTTCTACTAGTTCCGTGTCAAATGTCTTTGTACATAATACAGATTTTTACAATTTATCATATAGGCCACGAGAACTGTTGAATAATAATGAGTTGCATAATTTAATCAAATTATATTTTAGAAGGATTTCTGTAGTTGCATTGGGTAGAAAATGAAATGAACATGTCTGAGACCACAAGACCTCACGTATGCTCTTCTAGTATTTGGCTGGAAAATGCTGATGCTAAGGGAAGGGTGCATGTGCTATGGCTACTGTAGAGACAGATTGACGAGGTTTGGCAGAAGTGGAATTTTGTATGATTAATATATGTGTTTATTAATAAATTGATCATTTTAGAATAAGCAGTAGAGAGGTACATCTAAGGAACAAAAATACATTTAATGCAAATACTTGTGAAACTTTAAATATGTATCAGGCTTTAGGAATATAGCAAAAAATCATGCTTACATGACAGGAGAAAACAGACAAATGAAGGAAATGCCAGTTGGTAAGTGGCATGGTGAAAATTTAAGAGGGGTAAGTGTGATAGAAAGTGCTTAGATTTTGAGAAACTGCTATTTTATATAATCTTATGTAAAGGTGAGGAAAGACCTCTTTGATAAGATTATGTGTCATCACATACCTGGAAAAATATGGGGAGACCTTGTGTAGGTAGGTGAGGAAAATGGAAAAGTGAATGATAAGGACTCAAGAGAGTCCTTGGAGGCCAGAAATGTCCCCAGAGGGGCTAGAAACAGGAACAGTTGTAGGAGATACATGCAGGGGAGCAGGAGGGCCCAGATAATTAGTTGGGAAGACTGGATTTTCCAGAGTTATCTCAGGGGATTCTGAACCGAGCAGTGTCATGATCTTATATCTTACAGGAATATCTCTAGCAGCTCTGTTCAGAAGAGACCATAACTGGACAAAGGAGAGGGGCACATAAGTGAGAAGATGTTGCAGTTTCCCAAATGGAGAGGGAATGGCAGTTCACCAGGCAGGCAGAGGGCAGTGAATGTTCACATTGTGAATACTTTAAAGTAGGACTGATGGCACTTGCTGATAGATTGATCTAGAGTGTTAATAAAAAAATCAAAGGAAACCTTGGAAACGTCTGTCCTGATTGTGCAGGCCAGGGAGGTTGGACTTGCTGTTTACTGAAACGAAAGTTTCAGCATCGATACTGGAGGAATTTTGGGCCACCAATAGATTCAAGGAATGTGGAAGTGGGATTGCTCAGGAGGCAGTGTGTGATAAAACAAAGTCTTTGTGTTATAGGGAATAATCAGTATTAATGGAAAGATTAATATTAGACCGGCACTGGCACCTCTTTCTCTAAAAATGCAAAATTGAACACAAAGGAATGTGACTGGATGTCTGATAAAGCTAGGCAAAATGGATCATTTTCCTGAAGTCCCATGTGATGTTATTTCATTACATTAGGAAGCAGAATTATACCAAAGTGCTTGAGAACAATCATATGGCTTTCAAATAAAATAGAGGTAAACAGGAGAATGCAGGATTTCAAGCTTGTGGGGCCACGTGAACCAGTATAGAGCTCTGTGGAAATCCCACTGTAGTTCAAAGGCCATGTGGTGGGTCATAGATATGACCGGGTGCTCAGTAAGCTGTGTAGAGAACAGAGGCAGGATTGGAGCTCCTGAAGAATGCAATAGGCCAAAGAATTGAGATTTTGGTAGGTGAGTGGCTGATTGAGTCCATTCTGAGATCTCTGGATGAAAGCTGAAGAGGTGTGGCCAACACAGGCCTGACAGACTGAGGAAGGATGAGGGCTTCCTAGATGAGTGGGCCCTAAGTCAGAAAGCTAGAAGTGTGAAGTGAAGGGGTGGCAACACGAGAGGAGAGCTGTGGTGCCTCTGGGTGCAAATGCATGTGCATACTCACACACACACACACACACACACACACACTCACACACACGCACACACACACACACACACACACACACACACGTATTGTCCTTCCTAGCTATGTTATAAAGCCTTTGCATTTTTTTTTCTTTTCTCCCCGCCCCCACTTCCCCTCTCCTAGTCTTTTTTGAATTAATTTAACCAGAAGATTTTTTCTGATATTTTAATTTAGATTCCTGATGAACTGTTGATTTTTAGAATAGACTTTTTTTTTTTTTTTAGAGCAGTTTTAGATTCAGAGCAAAACTTAACAGAAGGCACAGAGAGTTTCTATATGCCCCTTCCTCCATTGCACATGCCACTATCTACATGCCCAGTAGATGGTATGATTGGTACATCTGACTGCCTTGCCTTGTGGCACCCAACTCTCTGAGCCCACATCTTCCATTAGGAATCACTTCTAGTGTTGCATGGTTTGTGTTTAGATAAATGTAGAATGACATGCACCCATTATTTCAGAGTGCTTATAGTACCCCATGTGTTGCTTATAGTACCCCATGTCCTACATAATAGTCACGGCTCTAGAAAAATCCTCTGTATTCCATCTATTAATCTAATTTTTCTTAATGATCTCTTTCTCCCTAAAATCAAATCCCATAATAGAGGGAAATGTGAGGCCCTTTTATGATATGGCTGTGCTGGCTTTCATAAGCTGCCTACCAAACTCCTCCTGGGATTCTGAATGATTTTTATCAGTGTGAAGACATCTTACTTCCCTTACCTTCAGACCACTGCAAATGGTCATGCCAACCTTCTAACAAATATCACATCTCTCTTGAGACAAAAGTGCTGCTTGCATGTCAGGAGTTAAAAATTCAGTAAAGCAAATTTGAGGGAATTGATGTTTCCTTATTAACTTTTACTCTCATTCACATTATTCTATTGAGGGGATTAGGGAGCCGGGAGGAAGGCGAAGCATAAATGTACCAAAACAAATGCATAAATAGGCTCCTAATGTGAGCTATACTTTTTGCAGTGGATATCTGGACTATATTACAATAATTGAGACCAATATGTTACAGTTAGAAATTATAAATATGCTAAAAATTTTGACCTGAAGGTAGCTACTCAGAATTTAAACTTGAGACGCTTATCCTTTTCCACTTTTCTACTATATCCTACCACAGTGGAACTAGATGATAAAATGGGGCCAGAAAACAGCAATGTCCCTGCTCAGAAAAATATTATGCAATTTGTTTTTCAGGACATAGAGTCTGAACCCTGCAACCTTACCTAAATGACCTGGAGAGCCTGGAGGAACCAAAAGATTCTCATGAGTTAAAGGAATCTGAATTACAAGAACAGGGCCTTGTGGACCTAAATTGGATGAAAGGACATCATTAACAGTTGCAGAGTGGATCAGAATAACAGAGTGGACACTCCCCAGTCACAAAGACTTTACAAATTCCACCTGGTTTTGTGTGCTGGGTGCAGACTAGTCCACCAAGACTCCAGGTTACAACCAATCAGTCCTCTACTTCTCCTTTCCCTGGTCAACTTATGTTCCTTTGAAACTGGCCAGTGAGGAGAGAGATTTGAGAATGCATCCTGTTTTCTTGTCAGTTAACACGTAGTAAAGCTTCTTCTTCTTTGTGAAAGCCACTAACATAGTACCGGCTTCTGTGCGTGTTGGGGACTGAATCCTTGCTTTATATCATTGACATTTATCTTGTTAGTTAATATTAGGAAAAGAGTTGGGCTGATTAAACTGCATTTCAAAGCTCATCACTGCCTCGTTGTCATTGTTTTTGTGTAATGTTGTGGACAACTTTTATTTATCAATATTTCCCTATGTTTTTTTTTTTGATAGTAGTACACCAATTGAAAGAATAAAAGTAAAAAAAACAAAAACAACAAGAACTTGATTTACCTACAGAGTTCTTTATCCTTCATCTTGAGGAAATCACAGTTCCCAGAGGGTAAGACAACTAGAAATCAAAGAGCTATTGGGTTATACCCAGTGCTAGGGCTGCCAGCTTAGGCTGAGCCATGTGGAGACCAGGCACCTGCTTCCAAAGGAGGTAGAGTAGGTATGGTATGGTGTGAGGAGCACACAAAGAGGATGAAGAACTCTGTGTGTGTGTGTGTGTGTGTGTGTGTGTGTGTGTGTGTGATGTTGGATGGGAGGATGTAGAAAGAGGGATTGACCTCTTGTTAGTGACTTTTGGGAGAATAACTACAGTGGAGAGAGGAGACTGGTGAGAAAGATGGGGAGTTCTGAATGGAAATCATGTAATGTTACTGAATATATATAGAACAATAAGAATAACTTAGTTATTTTGAGATGCTAGACTATACTTCTTTGAGTATAAATCTATGAAAAGCCAAAACTGTGCAATTTGGAGATTTACATAAGTGACTTAAGTAATGAAATATGTTGTTTCTCCTTTCCAGTTCCCTTAAACAGTTGCAAGCATTTTTTAAAAAAAATTTTGGTTTGTTTCATTTTACTTTATCCATTGATAGTTTCATCTATTATCGTTGCTTTAGCAAATTTCAATATGCTAATAATTTTCCCTTCACCTATTTTTTATTTTTAATTTATTCATTGAATTAAAATGTACACATCCAAATACTGATGTTTTGCATTCATGAATCTGAGATGCATCCTTCTATCCAAAGCTGGCTAGTTCTCATCATTGCTCATCTGGAACTGTTCTTTCTCCTTAGCCTCTCAACCTAGGTAAATCCATCCCCATCCAGACAGCTGCCTAAGCCAGTGTTCTTCACACCTCAGTCATTACCAATATCAAGGCAGTCATCAAGACTTGCCAGTTTTGCCTTCTATGTGCTCTCTCATCTGCTCTTGGTTCTTATTATCTGTGTCCTCCCTCTCTTTCAAATCTCTCTTGCCCTTGTTTCTGCCCTACTCAAATCTACAGCACTTAGCAGTGATAGGACCTTGGTTGTGACAATCTTTCCTTAGCTTTTTCTTAATGTATGCAACACGAAATGGGCAACCATTCATTCCAATTTTTCTTAAAAGTCAAGTTTTGTGCCTGTTACCTTAATATAATTTTTAAATATATTCCCCCTTTCTTTTTTAGATGGATGATATGTTGTCACTCTAAACATAGGGAAAACAATAACTATCTCTCTGACTCATATTGCAATCAGTAAGTTCAAGTAAAGGACTTATGACAACACGTGGGGTACTATAAGCACTCTGTGTTATCTATTAAGATCACAAAAAATTGCTACCATTTTAATTTTTCATGCTGTGTCTTTTCCCAATCTCATGTACTAACTATTTTCAATTTCATGAACACATCCCATTCTTGACTCTGTCTAAGATTTTTCTTTGGCTCATATTCTTACATCCTTCTCTACATTCCCCCAACCTTCCCTCTCTGGCTAATACTTAGTCATCCTTAAACTAGAAAGTATCTTCCCTAGGATCCCATGGAACCTTTTATGAGTTTCCATTGCACATAAGAATCCATACAAGTTGATGTTACCTCCTCAAAGAGAGCAATTGCATTTTGTTTATTGCTGGACCCCCACTGCCTTGCATACTGCTGAGTACTTGGAAGATATTCCATACACATTTGTTGAATTGGATTCTCTGCAGTTTGTCTTTAGTGCTAAAAAAGCAATTAGAGCCCCCCATGTGAGCATAGTAAGTGTTTGTTTCCCTCCTCCCTGGTCTTCCTCTGATCAGGAGCATCCCCGGAAACTCATCCTTTTATTTTTCTCTAACTTCTCTCTTTGTTTTTCCTCCCCAAATGTCTCACATATTTACAAAGTCTTGGCTTCTTTATTGAACATTGTAGGCATCTGCCAATTTGATGTTCTTCTGTTTGCAAGAGACATCTAAAGTTGGGGGGGGGGGGCTGATTGTTTCTTTATCATCATTGAAGAACATTAAAATACAATTTGCAAAAGAAGCATGGCATCATTTCTTGAGAAAAAAGTTATGTACATTTTTTGTTCTTTCTCTCTGAGATTACATAAGTTCATGGGTGCCTGAAGGGTTAGAGTGTGAAGTAAGCAACAAGATCTGCTCAAGCTTGCATGAGTTTTGTTTCACATTGTAAGAGTGAACAATGCTGAGAGCCACAGCCGAGTTGGAATGGCCCCTGGGATTTTGCCAATAGTATTGGTTGAGAGGTGAGCCATTAAGATGATGCTGGATTGATTCAATTGTATATTAGACCTTGGTGCCCGCTACTTTGGAGCTCTTGGGAGGATTGCCTGGGGAGTTGGTGTTGGTTGGGGAAGTTCCAGGAGAGGGAGTTCAGGTTGGTGTGTGGTGTGTTCCTGGAGGAGATGCGTGGGTGGCATTCGAGAGAGTTCCCGGGGAGTGTGCTGGTGGAGTTTGGAAATAAAGTTTGTTCCTGCTTGAGTGGCTCATGATTTGTGCCCAGCCAGACTGCAGCAGAACAAAGTCACTAATCTTTTATTTTTCTCATAAAATATACTCTGTGATTTTCCTTCCAACTGGACTGGTAGGAAAATCTGTCTTATATATTAATTCATAACACTAACTTCTCTCTTCCTGAGGATGCAGAGGGCCTTACTTTTAGCACAGCATCAGGAGCTGTGGCCCAAGGATAGTCACTCATAATATTAGATTGTTGAAGTTGGTGGCCAGACTGCTCCTAGGCCAACATTGAACAAAATGACATTTTTCTAGGACAGATCCCAGAAATTAGAACTGGGCATTCCTAAATTGATTACATAGCAATTCTCTTCCAAAGCTCTTGCATCTCCTAGTACATTCCACAATATTGGGGCAGGTCAAGTTTACGTTGAAAAAAATGGCCTCTGTTACCTTCCCAGTATTGGAAGCGTCTTCCTCAAATTAGTCACATGCCCCTTTTCCCTCTTCAATATTCTAATTTTAGACTTCTTAACTCTTGGGTAATTATCTCTTCCTGAAAATAAAAGTGCTTAACCCTTGATGGGAGTCATAGATGGATGTTCCTTCCTGAGGTGCACATCTCAGAAGCCTGCGGTACACAAATCCCTCCTCATGCTATACTCAAATGGGGAGTATAAAAGGGAGAGGAGGTTCAGAGGACAAAGTATTCCTTCTTTCTGATAGCTCTATATTAGTGAGAATCAGCAGCTTACTAACTATCCTGTCACAAGATTGTTTATTGCACACTTTTCATGTGCTGAGAATTTCCTGTAGTACTTTACGTGTACCGCACGTAAGAGTGGTAACATAATCACAAGCATGCTCATTTTGTGGAGAAATAAAGATTTTAATGTGAAATTATGCAAGACACAGGCAGTTCTCAGGGATCAATCCGGGATTTAAATTATGACTGTCAAATTAATAACCTTGAAAATCTTAAATATTGTCCTATCTAAAAGTTTGATGATGTTAAAATAGCAAATTTTTGCAGAGAGGTTGGATGGTGAATGATAGAATCACAGAACTTGACACATACATTCCTAAGCAAAGGACTTCCTTTCTTTTTAGTGTGGAAAGTGAACTGATTTTTGAGAAGGGGAATTTTGAATTAAGATTTGCTGTCAGCTTCTCTGACAGCATCTTTCACAGAAATTTAGGCACATTTACAGTGTTCACTGTTTATATAAATTCTTTAAATAATGTTTTCATGGAAGAAATTCATCTCTAAAGTAATTTCAGAGAATTTTAGGTTATTTGGATCTCAACAGGGAGAAAGATTTAGTGGAAAGAGTATACTTTGAAATCATTCCTCTTGAATTCTGGCTCATCCTCTAAGTAATCACATCCAAGTTACTTTGCAGTTCTAAATTAGATTTCTGGCTTTGTAAAATTGAATGAGTAATTCTTGTCTATTAAGGGTGTTATGAGAATTAAATGTTCAGTCTGTGTAAGCCCTTGACATAAAGCCAATGTCTGGGTAGTTTCTTATTTTATTATTTTTTTTCTTTCTCTTTTCTCCCCTCCCATTTGCTCAGGCAATCATACAAGTGCATGCTTAAAATAATGTCTTCACAGAGTTTGAAAAACAGCCTGTACATTCTGACAATATCCCATCAGTGTAAGAATTCTATCTGCATGTTTCCGACAACCCCCACCATCATTTATGGTTGGAGGCACTTTGTTTGGATTCTGGGAGGAAGTCCAAACACTGGACAGACAGAGATGCTGCTCTCTATTGACATATTGCCTGATAGGCAGAGGGAAGTAATTTATTTTAATATCTAGAACATATGAAGGAGCTAAAACTAGTTGCATATAAAGTGCCAGAACAGTTTATAGCAGGAAAAGAAAAAAGTCCAACTCAAGAGTTCAATAAGAGTTTGGTGGTGACAGTGCCTTCAGGCTCAGTCTTGAAGGGCATACATGTAAGTTAGGAAGAGGTCAGAAAAGGAAAACTTATAAAAAAATAAATAATGTAAAGTATAAAGGTGTGTTACTGCTGAGTTAATGTAACCTCTGCAAAACTTTAAAAGGCCAAATAATTAACTTACCCCCACAGTCAAGCGTTTTACATTATCTCGTTCAATATGGAACACAGTCATGTGCTGTACAATGACATTTTGGTCAACAGCAGATTGCATACATATGACTACATAAGATTATAATGAAGCTGATAAATTCTTGCTGCCCGGTGACATCATGTCCCCAGTAATGTAGCACAGAGTAATGCACCAAAGCTTGTGGTGATGCTGTGAACAAGCCCGTTGTGCTGACAGTCATATAAAAGGACATCACATATAATTAATTACAGTGTATAACACTTGAAAATTATGATAAACGTAACAAACAATGACGTTGGTGGCTCTGTACATTCTATGTTATACATTTTCATCATTATCATTATATTATATATCCTACTTATTTAAAGAATTTACTGTTAAGAAGCTCATTGTGCTATTTGGTAGCAGCCTCATGCACCTAGTTTACCTCCTCTCTCGACTGCATCAGGGCATTGACCTGTATATAGTTTTTTTTTAAATACACTCTGTCATGATCCCACAATGACAAACTTGCCTGACTACACCTCTTTCAAAGTGTGTCCCTCCTGTCAAACAACATGTAACTATATTCTTCCAGTCATCGTAGATTCTGCTTAAAACAAATTCGTTAGGAATAACATTAAAAAATTTTCCCCCTTCCATACTGGCTTTATGCTCCTGAAAACATCATCCTGTGGGATCCTTTGATAGAAGAAAAAAAAAAATCAAACTCAATTTCCTTGAAAGCCAATTTTTACATCCAGTTTTCTCTAGAAGTAGGACCTATTTAGAGGGCTTTGGATGGAGTGAGGGAAGCAGAATGAAAAAGAGAAATGACCAAAAAAGGATATTTTGTCAGTGAAATCTAGCCTTGGCCTAATCCAGGGTTGGGGCAGATGGAGGAGGCTGTTGGGAGCATATATTGTAATGCAGAAATTCCAGCCTGAGAAAAGTGAGTCAGACTTTGTACTGCAGTACCCATTCTTTGAGGATGCTGCAAGGTCTGAGTGTCCATCAGGGAACTGTAGGGTTTGTGAAAATCTTAAGGTACACAGAGTGGGAGGTCCTCCCAGGAATGGAGAATTTTCCTTAAAAAATTGTGTCGGTCTAAGCTATTATTGACAGAAGTTGTGGAACTGTACACTGAGGAGTTGAGAAAATGTGAATAGAACACTGACAATATTTTCTGTGTTTGTCGATGAATTTCTCAGATCCATTTGTTTTCTCCTAATAGGTTCACTCTATCTAAGTGTAGCACACTAATGATTCTGTGGTGACAAAAAATCTCAGAGAACTCACTAGAGGAAGGTTGGAAGGGAAACTTAAGCCACTACAGCTAGTTCATCCCAAGACTATAACTTAGATTCATCACTTATTTCCCTCTAGCACACATTCTACATTGGCTTTCCTTGGCTTTATCTCAGCAAACACTGTAATAAATGATGCAGTTGGTCTTTCTGTGCATCCCACATTCACAGAGTCTACCGACTGCAGATAAGAATATTTGGAACAAGTTGTACCCATATTGAACTAGGACAGTAACAGACTTTATTTCTTTGTCATCTGCCTTGAACCATGCAGTATAAGAACTACTTACACAGCATTACATTATAGTAAGTATTATAAGCGATCTACAGATCATTTAAAGTATACAGGAGGATGGGCATGGGTTATGCACAAATGCTGCACCCTTTTATAGAAGGGACTAGAACATGGCATATCTTGATATCCACAAGGAGTCCTGGTACTAAGTCCCCCCTTAGATACCCAGACATAACTGTTACTGAACCCAGAGTCGTTAGTTACTTGCCCTTTAACAATCCAGTGACTCGAGACAAGTTATTGGAGCAAAGAAAAAGATTTATGTAGAAAGTTAGCAAGCCAAAGAAGGCTATTACCAACAGAGTCCATCTTAGGGGGCCGCAGGTATGGGTTTATACAGGAATTTTTGCGGGGGAGGCATAGCATATAGTGGGCAGCAGGATAGTAACAGAACTTGGGTGATCGGATTTTCTCATGCATGAGCTGCTGTTATTTAAAGAGTACCATATTCCCTGAATCTAAAGAAGAGATACTGATTAGAGAGTCTTATGACTCATTTTTTTTTAAGTTCCTTTTCCTAGGAACAGATAGCCTTGTTAATCGTTAAAATTCAAAAGACATCCTTCTCTGGAGAACCGGGGAAGACAGTGAAGGCACTTTGCATAGAAGAATAGTTTTACCCTGGTAGGTGGCTTCAGACAGGAATGTCATCTTTAGCAAAGCTTGTAGAAAAGTAATAATATATTGCTGTCTGTGCAAACTCCCAAATTAGTGGCTTTTACAATCAACTAAAGGCAAGTGGAGTTAGGTTGATTTAGCTTTTTTCTCAGTTACAGCAGTTTCCATTACCGTCCTCCGCCACCCTTCATGAATGTGGATCCTCTCAGCCAGCCCTGTTTTCTTCCAGGATGCTTATATTCTCTGCTATGTTAGTCCGTTTTCGTCCCTGTAACCAAAATATGAGCAATTTAAATAAATAAAATTTTATTTGGGGCCCATGGTTTGAGAGGTTTTAGTCCATGGTTAGCCTACTCATTGCTCTGGGCTTGAGGTGAGGCAGAACCTCATGGTGGAAGGGTGTGGCCCAGGAAAACTGCTCAGTTCTTAGCAGCTGGGAAGCAGAGAAAGTGTGTGTGTGTGTGTGGAGGGGTGCATGCAAGGAGCCAGGGACAAGATACTATCCTAAAGTCTCCCCTCACCTACTTCGTCCAGCCACATCCCAGTGGCCTACATTTACTGACAAATCATTCATTCAGATTATTAATCCACGAAATGAATTAATCGAATGAGAAAGTTAAAGCTCTCACAATCGAATCATTTAGCCTCTGAACATTCCTGCGTGGCTCAACATGTAAGCTTTTCTGGGGGACATTAAAGATTCAAATTACATCATGCAGTGACCCAGGCACTTGTCTTCAGGGGTAAGAGTCTCAGTTTACCAGACTGACTGCTGTACTTGACTAAGTCACAGTTAAAGCCGACCCTGGGAGTACTAAGAGATGCGTTGCTAAAGCAGCAAGCGTGTGAAGACAAACATTAAGAATCCCCACCAACAGGGTCGGGAGGAGCATTCCTGTTGCAGAAAGGGCAACATAAATAAAAGTCATAGAGGCATAAAACAAATGTGTTTTTTTTTTTTTTAACTACAAATGGGTTATTTTAGCTGCAGTGGATTGCATGAAAAATGGTCTAAGAAATATGAACAGGAAACTAGAAAAGGAACAGACAAGATCAT
Organism: Callospermophilus lateralis; assembly: GCF_048772815.1. Taxonomy (NCBI): domain Eukaryota; kingdom Metazoa; phylum Chordata; class Mammalia; order Rodentia; family Sciuridae; genus Callospermophilus; species Callospermophilus lateralis. The sequence goes on from NC_135320.1 coordinate 13,257,979, forward strand.
GGGGCATCTTATTTTCTCTACTAAATAGGAGCAGCCAATTGGAAACTATCAAAGTCTTTTGATAGAAATTGCTTGTTTGCTTCTCGATTTTAGAAAAATAGGTTAGTTACCAGCAACGACTATGGGTAAGAGTTTATGGGAATAACAATAAAAGAGAATGACAGAGTGTGGCCCATACAGAGATGTTTAAAATACAATGCTGAAAGGCTTGGTGATTTATCTGGCAGAGAGAATGAGGCAAAAGGAGAATTTTAGGATAGCGCCCAATTTTCTGTGTGGATCACTGGTAAATGGCAATGACTTGTATTTGGAAAGCCAGAAAAGCAGCAGATTGTGGAATAAATATATACTCAATCTAGTTGGGACATGTTTTTGTTTAATTATGGGAACTTATACATATTATAAAATTTACCATAATAGCCGTTTTAAAGTGTACACTTCAGTGGCATTAAGTACATTCAACTCACACTGTTGTGTAACCAACGTTCAGAACTTTTTATCTTGCAAAACTGAAATCCCATACACTTTAGACAGTTCTTCATTTCTTTTCCAAGCTTTTGGTAACCTCCACTTTACTTTGTATCCATGACTCGACTACTCTAGACACATCATATAAGTGGAATTAGTGACTTTTATAGTGAACTAAAGGCTTTTATAGTGAACTGCTTGGGCTTCCAGGAATGCTAGCAACACATCTCTTGGTACTCCCAGGGTCGGCCGTAACTGTGACTTAGACAAGTACAGCAATCAGTCTGGTAAACTGAGGCTCTTACCCCTGGAAAACAAGTGCCTTGGTCACTGCATGATGTCATTTGAATCTTTAATGCCCCCAGAAAAGCCTATGTGTTGAGCTATGCAGGAATGCTCAGAGATGAAATGATTAGATTGTGAGAGCTTTAACTTTCTCATTCGATTAATTCATTTCATGGATTAATAATCTGAATGGACTATTTATCAGTATTTGTTTTGTTGTAATTAACCTATTCTGGTTAGAATAAGTTAACTTATCCTCTGTGTTCATCTTTGTTGTAACTTGGGTCAGAATTTCCATGCCTTTAAATTTGATTAATATTTTATGGTATGTATACATATTATCCATACACCTGCTAATGGACATTTGAGTTGCTTTCATTTTTTGTTTATTGCTATCTGAATATATGTACAAAAATATCAACTTATCACCAAATGACCATTCTCTTAGAAGAATGGCACATTGAAGAACTTTTTCTTCTTGATGACATGGCAGAATTCAGCAATGTCATGGCCACAAGAGCATTGATGAAAGGGAACACATTGATGGGATGGTCCAGGCCAGCCTGTCCCTCTGCCACCATAGCAGCTGTGTGTATGAGCCCATTTGAAAGCATAGGTGTATCATATCAGCTGACCAATTCTTTTTGCCTACTTGGTTTTTAGTGTTGTAGTAGATGTTTCCTGGAAGAAATTTGCATTCAAAAATATTTTCACAATTTATGCCAACTTATTGGTAGATGCATGTACTTGCCTGGTTAAGTATATGCACTGCTATTCAAAAGAAAAAAAAAAAAATATATATATATATATATATATATATATATATATATATATATATATATATATATATATACCTGCTTTGGATTATAATTGCCTGCCTATCAGAGAACTTCCTCTCATTAAGGTCTCATAGAACAATCCCAAGTAGGACCAGGGCAATCCAGTTTTACTTGCATAAACATGCTGAGCTGACCCATGTGTGAACCGTGTTCTTTTCTTTGGTTGTCAGGAATTCCTTATGAAGCTAGAGGTATAAATTGATAGAGAACCATTAAGACAAAAATGGTCAGTGAATAGAAGCATGAATCACCTGCTTCTAAAGTTTAGGACTTCCCTTGGACCATGTGAGCCCACTCTTATACTCACTTCTATCTTGTAGTCAGTGGATGCTCTGTTACCTGACAGAATATCCTAGCATGTTTGAGAGTGCTGTGGTAATGATGAATAGTAATAGCCTCGTGGGCCCTTGACATGCTGTGTTCAGATGCTTTAAATTTCTCTGGGATGGTTTCATGCCAGGGACTGATTCTCAAAGAGTTAGGTCTTTGTTGCAGGTGACATGGACTTACGCTGCAAGCTGAGGATTGTACAGTGACTCTTTCATTTTATACTTGCCAGAGACTACGGATGATCTTTTTCCCTAAAATCTAAAATTGTTAGTGCCAGGGGATTTTTGTACCATGTGACAAGATTTGCAGAGATGATTTGCAGAGAATAAACTGGACCTACTGTAAAAATTTTTCTTGCTTTAGGCTCCACTCAAACCCAGCACTTCCTCAGGTGCAGTGGCACATGTAATCCCAGCAGCTCAGAAAGCTGAGGCAGGAGGATCCAAGTTCAAAGCCAGCAACTTGGTGACACCCTGTTTCCAAACAAAATATAAAAAAAGGCTGGAGATGTGGTTCCATGGTTAAGCATCTCTGAGTTTTAATCTCTGGTATCAAAAAAAAAATTTCAAGAAAATAGCACTTTCATATCTCCAACAAATGAGTCAGAGAAACACCTGGACATGGAGAATATGTTGCCTCCAAAACTCATGGAGCTACCAAAGGTTGTGACTATCAATGGTTGAAGTACATGTTGAAATACCTTGGAGGGTATGGTTTGAAAAAATATTAATTAAATTTTTGATGCTTTTCTTTTCAAAAGAAAAAAAAATAATTTTAGCAGTCCTGAATAGAAAGCTTCTGTTCATGAGATATTCAGGAAATCTTCAGAGGAGTCCATGGTGAGATCCCAAGACCTCCAGCCAAAAGCCATGTGAGTATGCCTGGAAGTTGATCTTCATCCAGCCAGGCCTTCAGATAACAGAAGTCTAAGATGATAACTTAATAACAACCTGAAGGGACAGCATGAACCTAAACAAAGTAGGCAAGTCACTCTTAGACTCCTGATTCACTCAGACTCTAAGAGATAATATTCACTACTGTTATGGTTTGAATAGGAGGTTCCCCCAAAGCTCTTGTGCTAATGCAGGAATATTCAGGGGTGAAATGATTGGATTATGAGAGCTGTACCATAATCAGTCCATCCTAGTTTGGATGGACTAATTAGGTGTTAATTGGCAGGTGGGGTTTGGCTGGAGGAAATAGTCACTGGGAGTGTGCTCTGGAAATGTTCAGGGTCCCTGAAGCCACTTCCTCCTGAGCGCTCTCTCTCTCTCTCTCTCTCTCTCTCTCTCTCTCTCTCTCTCTCTCTCTCTCTCTCTCTCTCTCCTTCCTGGCCAGCATATGTTGAGCCATGTTTCTCCACTGCACCATTCCACCATGATGTTCTTTCTCATCTTGGACTCAGAGCAAAGGAGAAAAGAACCATTGACTGAACCTCTGAAACCATGAACCAAAATAAAATTTTCCTCTTCTAAATTGTTCCTGTCAGGTATTTTGGTCACCGTGACAAAAAAGCTAACTAACAAAACTATTTTATACTACTGAACAATTTGTTATACAGCAATCAATAATGAATACAGAGAAAGTATCTTGGCAGGTCCCAGATCATGGCAGAAGCCCTAACATATCACTGATGTGCCCCGTAGATCTTTGTGGTGGTTATTTCTCACAAGACTATATATGTTAGTCTAACCAAGACAGCCCAAGTAATTGTTAAATTGCAATTAACATTATGAAAGGAACCAATAAGCTATTCTTTGAATTCCAGATAACTCTGGCTTTTGAGAATATATTGTGAGGGAGAGCAAAGGATTTAACATAGATTCTCCATTCTATGTCTTTTTCATGTTAGTACAAATTGATTGATTCTCCTGGTCTATTAGCAGGAAAAATAATGCATAGTTATTCTGGACTAATAACTGCATGTCAAAATGTGAGACTCTGCCAATCTTCTTTAGCAAAATTACCTAGCGTAAGAGCTACAACTGATTATGATAATTGACCATTACCTGCCCTATCCTGTGTGATAGTATAAATATTTCATATTTTGCTGTTTTCTGATGAGAAAATCATAAACAGTTCATTAACATTTGTTATGAGACTTTAAAAATATCACATTAATAACCGAGCAAGTTAATGAGATAAAGGGGGCAAAATAAAACCGAGAGATAATCATTATTGACAACCATTTCCTGATTTCACATATTTTTAAAGTGTCTAACATTTCATGCATTTTTCATTTCATAGATCATGAAAACAAAATGTAATTTCCTATAGTAATTTTTTTAGAATGTGTTAATGCTTCATGTCATTTTGTCAGGGCTTCTTAACAACACATTTATCCTACTGGAAACAAAATATTTATTATTCATATCCCTTAGGATAAGTCTTAATGTGAGAGTTCATCCTGTGCTGTGCATATTTCAGAGGTTAATATAGCAAGAGATCATTTAAATCAATGCTATTTTAAAGACATGGCTTAATAGCAGTCAAACAACAAAAACATGTACTACAATGTGACCGCAATGTGTAAGAACACAGCAAAAACAGCTGTTATTTTAAGTTCTGTGCAGTAATTGGTAGAAGAAATAATGGAAATAGTTGGTCCTGATGAAAATCTGTGAGGACAATAAAGAAATATGAGTAGGGATTGCAATGTGATAAAGTAAAGTAAGGAGACACTTCAAGTTGCTTTGCTGTTTGCAAATAGAAGGACAGGAATGTGGCTTTATAATGAGGTGGGTGTCTGAAAAAAGCCATCATAAAATGTTATCTGTCAGCTACTCAGAGAAGCCCAGAGATTCTGGTGTATTGAACAGAGGCTATAAGGAAATACACCTAAGCCAACAGTGGCCATGGTGCTGTGTCACTTGAAAGGGAGGGGCAAAGTAAAAGCAAAAGAGAAGCATAGGGAAAAAATTGGCACACAAAATGTGCTCCACATTTCTCAACTCCTAAGTGAAAAACAAGGTGGGCGATCTGGCTGGAAGAGTTTATGTCAAATCTTGTCTCGGTCAACTTTTGAGAGTACTTAGCAAATACTTCCACTCTGTCTCAGCCAGTACTTACTTCATGACCTAAAGTGCACAGGGCAAATCACAATTCCAAAACAGTTATAGAGAAGAGTGGATGCAGAAGGATTCAAGATAGGCACAGAGGAGAGGACTAGCCTCTCTCCCTTTGATCCCTGTGATGTGAATGACCACTGGAAAAGGATCAGAGAAATGAGTGAGGCAAGTTTTATTTTGCTGGGGGCAGGAGAGGGTAACACAATATTCTTTTGAGCTCCGTGGCACAAAAGGCCAGCTGAACAGAAGTGAGGGAAATTAATCAGGTGGGTATGGCTGCATTCAGGGATGGAGACTTGAAAATTGATATTTGGTGATGGGTAGACTACCGGAAACCTGCCATGCACCATGCATCCAGGGAAGGGTGTCACCTTACCCTAGGACTGGAACTCTGGGAAGTGCTCGAATCCCAGAAGCCCAGTTGAAATCAACATCTACTCACCATGGGTACAAGGATTTAAACACTCTGGGGTACGAGCTCCCCTCCAAAAGGTACAAAGTTGTGTTAAGAGTTTAACTCTAGCAACTGGAACTTCTCTAATAGCTCTCCATACCACTTAGATCAGGGATCTAAGATGTCCAAGAAAAAAAAATCTCAATAGGAGGTACCTCCAGTTCAATCCCCGGCACTGGCAAGCAGAGAAACTGAGAACCACTTCAATAGCTATGTCTCCTATCCACTCTAGGAAATAGAATAGCCAAAGTCGCAAAGAAGGTTGAGTGTAACACCACCAAGTCTGGGCTTCCTCTTGAAGTCATAGCCTAAGGAGTAAAAGACATAAGGATAGTCTGGACTAGAATGTAAATACTCAGCTTCAGTTTTATCAATGAAAATATTTAAATATTTTTAATTAATTTTTTCTTTTTTATTAATATTTTTAGTTCTGGGTATATTTACTGAATGGTTCATGTGTATAAATATACACATGTTTCTGGATCATTTTTATATTTTGTCATTTCATTTTTCTTTTATTAATCTTTTACTCTTTGTTCTGTTTTTCTAAAAGGTAATATTTTTTTGGTTTGTTTTTTTGAAGGATTTATTACTTCAATTTACTTTTAGTTTGTTTGATATTGGGAAGGTTGGTGTTGTTCTGCTCTACTTGTTATTACTCTTACCCTACTAGCTCTCCCTCTAGTAGCTAAATATCTTGTTCTCTTTTTTTCTACTTTTCTACTTCCATCCTCTTTAGAGCTTCATGCATTACCTTGCTTCCACTCTCTTGTCTTTCATCTTTTGAATATTCCACACATTTTCCCCCTTCATACCCCAACTTCTTTGTTCCTAATGAACACGATTTTTAGCATCCTTTTAATCCATGCAGTTTATCCCTTTGAGGAATGAAATGAACACTGTCATAGCAGCTCCCCAAGAGTGAATCAGAACAGCAATTCAGCACCAGAAAATTTGGTCTACAAAACTGAAAACAGCGAACATTTTTGCTTAAAATAGGCAATCTGAGCTCTGGCATGAGGAGCCTGGTTGACACTGGGTTGAGGGTGTGTGGCTTAAAGCAATTTAGTTCAGAACAAATCTGGTAATCACTGTATCATCTCCTCAAGTCTAAAAAGGGCTGGAAGATAGGCTGATGCATCCCACTCTTCTCCCCTGATCCGCAGAAAACTCCCAGGAAAAGCAAGAGTATCAGAGCTATTTTTTCAAGAAGGGAGTGAAACCCTACAGTGAAACTCTACAAACAGACACTCCATTTTACCACTCAGATTAGAGGATGCTGGAGAAGATTGTTAATTTTTTTCTGCAAATTTTATTAGTATAAGCTATTGTTCTGAAGTGGCTATAATTACTGGCTATTAGTGTCTTCTCTCGACATGGTGTTAGAGACTAGAAAGAGTACCAAGGGTGATTTGAGTAAGAATATCAAAACCAAGACATTTATTCAACCCAGGACACATACTCACTGCAAAATCCCTTATATAAAAGTCGATATAATTATCCCAGAGGATGGGCTGATGTGTTAATAATATGAAAAAGCAAGGAACAAGTCATACCAAATAGTTCACAACAAAACTGGCCCCATTGACACTGAAGTGGAGGAAATATCAGAAAAATAATTTTAAAAATGATAATTAAAATGTTCAGTGGACTAAAATAAGATATAAGAATGAACTAAGAGAGAAAATATAAGACAGGACATTTTAGTAAAGTGATAGGAGTCTGAAAAAGCACCAAACAGAAATTCTGGGAAGACTAAGTAACTCAAACTAAAAAGTTTTTTGAAAGCATCCCTAAGAGATTAGAACACATTGAGAACAGAATCTCAGTGATCAGAGATAAAGTATGCAATCTTTAAAATAAGATCAACAATAAAGATGTTAAGAGATCATAGTCAGAATATTCAAAAAACCTGGAATAACATTAAGAGATCAAATATATGAATCACTGGAATAGACAAAAGCATCAAAATATAAACGAGTGCATGAACTTTTCAATGAAATAACATCAGAAAATTTTCACAACCTCAAAATGAGATGTAAATCCAAATATTAGATGCTAAAATAGTGTTTAGAAGCTTAAATAGAAAAGATCCAAACAGATCCCCTCCAAGGCACATTACATTTACATGCCAAATATAAATAACAAGGATATAATTCTAAAAACTATAAGAGAAAAACGACAGATCACATTTAGAGGTAAGCAAAGTAGAACTTCTACTGATATCTTATTCCAGACCCTAAAAGCCAGGAGGGCTATGCATAATATGTACTGGACCCTGAAAGACAGCAGCAGTAGGTGCCAACCAAGATTGCTATATCCAGAAATACTGCTTTTCAGAATTGAAGATAAAGTACAATTTTTATTATAAGTAGAAATTAAAATGATTTATATACATTAAACTACACAACATACTCAAATGCAATTGTTCACACGAAGGAATGAATAATAAATATAGGAATTTTTCACATGAAGGAATGAATAATAAATTTCACAGCCATCATCAGAATTCTGAATCTCACCAGAAGTCAATTAAAGGGGAATCAAGTCTGAATTAAGCATTAGAAATAAATCAAAAAGCCAGGAAATAAAAATCATGTCTATAAAAACATTGAGTGTAAATTGTTCAAATTATCCTATCAAAAGATATAGATTGGAAGAATTAATTAAAAAAGAAGATCCAATAATATGTTGTTTATAAGAGACTTACCTTACAGATGAAGACATCCACAGGCTAATGGATAAAGGATGGGAAAAAGGTATATAATGCAAATAGACAACAATACAGGCTGCAGAAGCTCATTTCCTATCAGACAAAGTAGATTACAAGCAAAAATTAATCAGAATCAAACAAAGCAGGTTTCAAGCAAAAATTAATCAGAAGAGATGAAGAAGTTTACTTCATAGTGGTTAAGGGAGTCATGCCACACGATATAATGGTTGTAAATGTACATGCCTCCAATGTTGGTGCACTTATGTACATAAAACAAACCCTACTCAATATAGAGAATCAAGTAGGCCCCAATACACTAATACTAATTGATTTCAACATATCACCATTAGATAGGTCATCATAAACTAAATACTCTTCCAAACTAAAATAAACTATTAATCAAATTTATCTAACAAACACTTATAGAATATTTCACTCATTAAGAGGTAAATTTACCTTCTTCTCAGCTTCAAGTAGAACCTTTTCTCAAGTATACCACATTTTAGGGTATAGTGCATGATACTAATATTTACATCAGCACAATTCATGCTAGCCATATTATGTAACCTATCCAGGTTTTCATCAACAGATGAATGAATAAAGAAAATGCGGTATAAATACACAATGGAGTTTTAATTAGTCATAAAGAGTGAAATGATGTCATTTGCCAGTAAATGGAAGGAAGTGAATGAACATCATGCTGAGTGAAATAAGCCAGACTGAAAAAGTCAAGGGTCAAATATTTTCTCTGAGAGGCAGAAGCTAGAGCAAAATAATGGACAAAGGGAGAGGGGGATCTTATGACTATAGATAGGGGATCCATAGAGTGCAGGAAAGAAGAAGTAGTGATAAAGGAGGAGCTGAGGAACAAAACTGAACAAATTATGCTATGTACTTATACAAATGTCCCAGTGAATTTCACCTTTCTGTGTATCTATAAAGCACCAATTTAAAAAACAATAAATAGAAAAAAAAAGAAACATGAGCATTATTTTTTACTAGAAATTCAACTGTCTTAGGGAATTAACTTGATATCTGTCAGGAGACAAGTCACAGAATTTTAGCATCAATGTCTTTATTTCCCCAAGAAACTGATGTCAGGCTGTATTTGTTATCTACCAAAACAATAGGACTAATTGTCAGCAAAACAATGCAAACATTTAGTTTCCCAGTGATGAACTGTCATCTCCTTTTTCAATGGCAGGTGATCTAACATAAGGGCAGCCATCAAGGGACAAGATAGTCCCTAGCAAACAATATCTTAGTAGTCTACCACTGGGTGAGCTTTTGGTCATTACCCTGAACAAGTAATTTGGGTGCAAAACCTCTTTTAGGTATAATCTTAAGACATTTTATTAAGTTTATTTGGTATATGATGAACTTCACATTTCAGATGTACAATTGGACAGATTTTGACATTTTATATATGATTTTATTTTATAAAATGATATTTATGACAGTGAACATCACATCATTTTAAAAACAGTATCTCCTACCTTCTTGTCCCTCTCCATCACTCCTGTCCATCTTTCTGCAAAGTGTCACTTTAGATAAGTTTTCGTTTTCCATGATTTTATATAGAAAGTATAGTATGTGTTCTCTTTTTGGTTTCATTTCTTTAAGTTTAATTATTTTGAGGTTAATCCATGTGGCCACACTTTTAATGAATCATCCTTTCTTATTGTTGAGTATTATTTAATTGTATTCATATACAGTAATTTGTCCATTTACTTACTGATAGGTATTTGAGTTGTTCTCAGATTTTTGTTAATTAAAAATCAATTGATATAAATATTTGTCCACAGATGACACAATTTTCTTTGGTAAATCCTTAAGAATTTGAGGGTTATAGACTCAGTATATACGTAAGAAACATTTTAAGATATCTCTATATACATTTTTTTTCCAAAAACAGTTGTACCATTTTTACATTCCCACCAGCAGGGTCTGTATTTATATACATCCTTGACAACACTCTTTATGACAACTGTGATTTTAGACATTCTAGAGTGTGTTTTGTGGTATTTCATTGGGATTTTAATTTGCCTTCCCTAGTGACTAAAATGATTTTGAGCATACTGTCATGCATTTTTTTTACAAGGCATATTTTTAAATGAAGGGTGTCAGTATTTTATATATTTTTAGTAATTATATTGCTTTTTTCTACATGTTGAGTTTTGAATACAAGTTCTTTCTCATATGTCTTATTTAATACTGCATTCCTCTAGTTGGTGGTTTTCTTTCACTAACTTAACATAAAATTGAGACCAAAAATTCACAATTTTAATAAAGCTTGATATATGATTTTTCCTTGTATTCATGTTTTGTTGTTATATCAAGAAAACACATTTTTTTTGCCCCAAGATCACAAATATTTTGTCTCATAAACGTTTCTCCCAGAAATTTCATATTTTAAAGCTGTATATTTGAATGATTCATTTTTTAGGCTATAATATTACATCAGTGTATGTGTATATATATAAAATATATATTGAGATCTATAAATAGATGTGTTGATAAATGATAGATGATAGATAGTATATAAAATAAATACCATTTTGGGTAAGGCACTGAGAATTTTGAAAGAGCTCCAGTCATTCTGATTACCTTTGTTCCCTCCCAAGTTGATCATGCTGCACCAGGAATCCAGGCTATTATTTTTCAAGATTACTTGAAAACTGGAAAATGGGCAATGTGTCCATAATAAATTAAAATTTCACAAATTGCACTCATTATTGTGACTAAGCAAGCTGTTATAAATGCTCCTGTGTTTGCCATAAAACTCTGATTAATTTCCAGAGACCTGAAAACAGTGATTCTAAATTTTTTAAAAATTCTCAGTGTTTTTATGAGTGGAAGAGAAGAATTTTTAAAGGTTATTATTCCATCTTTTTCACTAATATTATCCTGTTCTTTGCAATATTTTAACTAGATGTCAGATACTATAAATTTTACTTGTTGGTTGCATATTTTTGTATCCCTGTTATATTTTACCTTTTTTAAAATAAAAAATTAATTGTATTAAAACTTTTTGGAAAAAAATAATTTTTTGAATCTGAAGCATTGGAATGGTTAAATTGAATTGTCAGCTTGATTGAATTAAGTGATGTCAATGTATAAGTGTACATTTCTTCCCACATCTTCGCCAACACGTGTCATTGCTTGTATTCTTGATAATTGCCATTCTGACTGGAGTTGAGATGATACCTTAGAGTAGTTTTGATTTGCATTTCTCTAATTACTAAAGATGTTGAACATTTTTTTTTCATATATTTGTTGCTTGATCGTATATCTTTTTCTTAGAAGTGTCTGTTTAGTTCCTTAGCCCATTATTGACTGACTTATTTGATGTTTTAGTGTTAAGTTTTTTTGAGTTGTTTATATACCTTGGAGATAAGTGCTCTATCTGAGGTGCATATGGTAAAGATCGTTTTCCCATCCTGTAGGCTCTCTCCTCATGTTATTAACCTTTTTTTTTTTTTTCTGAGAAAAAGCTTTGAATCTGCAAATTGGTGCAACCACAATGGTCAACCATTTGACCCAGCTGTCTCACTCCTCAGTTTATACCAAAGGACTTAAAATCAGCATACCACAGGGACACAGCTACATCAATGTTTATAGCAGCTCAATTCACAATAGCTACATTTTTGAACCAACCTAGATGCCCTTCAACAGGTAAATGGATAAAGAAATATATACATAAAATATTACTCATCCTTAAAGAAGAATGAAATTATGGGATTTTCAGAATAAGCCAATCCCCCCAAACCAAAAGCCATATGTTTTCTCTGATAAGTGGATGATGATCCATAGTCGGGTGGGAGGATAGGGAAGAATGAAGGAATTTTGGTTTGTGTAGAGGAGAGTCAGGGGACGGGTGGGGCTGTGGGGAGGAGAAGGATGGTAGAATGAGACAGACATTATTATACTATACACATGTATGATTACACTGCTGGAGTGAATCTGTACCATGTACATCCAGAGGAATGAGAAGTTGTACTCCATTTGTGTATAATATGTCAAAACGCGTGCTACGGTAAGTGACTAAATAACTAACTAAATAAAGTAGTTCTTTGAAGAAAAAGAAAAGATGTCAGTGATTAAAAAGCTTCTGGTTGTGTCAGTGAGGGTGTGTCTAGGAATGATTGGCAGGTGGTAGCCAACTGAAGCGCTGGAGTGGGCAGCGCCATCTAATAGGGTGGGGCTTGGGGGGAATAAAAGTTGGAAGAAGAACAAAGTCGCAGCAGATGAAAGCTTCAGTCTTCTTGAGTGGCTTCTGGGTCGTCGCTGCTGGGATCACCCGAGGAAATCAGACTCTTGCTTCTTCACTCTTCCAAATCAGACTCTGCTAATGATTCTCCAGGGACTCTCCAGAAGCCTTCAGACTCATACTAGGGTAGCATTATAGTACAACCATTGGTCTCTCTTGTTCTGAGGCTTCAGCTTCTTGGACTGTGCAGCTCCTGGTTCCTCAAGCTCTCCAGCCTGCAGGCAGCCATTGTGGACTAACCAGCTTCTGGTTGTGTCAGCCCATCTAATAAATCCCCCTTTTATTTTCATTCTTCCTGTTGAGAACCTATTTCTCTAGAGAACCCTGACTAATACAAGCATTAATTAAACAAGGTCAGAGAAGTGTTGTGGTATTAGTTTGTCCTAGTAATAAGACAAAACTCTTAATATTCTAGTCAAATTGCAGGGACATCTGCCAGTCTGTGTGAACTCCACATAATCTTCTTTATCTTGGATGTTTTTTTTTTTCTTTTTTTACATGCATGAGGTTACTAGCACTCAGGTGAACAGTGAGGGGGATTCTAGAAAAATCCCCACAGTTTTTGTGAAACCCTCTCCTCTTCAGTATTCTGTCCTGCAGAAGACTTCTTACATTTGGGGACCTCTAGCTCCTTATTCATGGAAACCTCAATCCAGTCTCTGGGATCTCCATCCCTATAAGAAATCTGTAAACTTTATCAGGCTATTAGAAGACAAAATTATAGTACTTGATGCTTAGGTTTCTCTCTTGTTTTTTTTTTTTTAAAGCATCACTGCCTTTATTTGACTGTTATTCAATATTTTAGTGCTATGAGTTTATATATTTTCTTTTATTTAGTAGTTTGAGACAGCAGAGTGACTCTAGCTCTAATTATTTCTTATTGACTGAAAACAAATGTTGACATTGTTGTAAAAGTTGAATATGCTTGTCTTGTTTTGTTATCCTTGTGCTCTGTCCAACCCTGTTTTTTTTTAAAAATACAGTCAATAACCTTGAAGTCATTAAGAAGAATTTTAGTCTGAGATAGAACCCTTAAATTACCAATACAGGGCCTTTTAATAACAATAACTAAGAATGTCCAGGTTTTCATTTTCTCCCAAGACTGTGTATCCAACTACTACTTAAATGGTTAGCATCAAAAAATGCTGAAGTCCTCTGTGCTTTCAAGATTTCAAATTAAAGTGAGTCATATTTCAGGTTATATGCAATGCACACACACTCATCATGTAAATATACATTTCTTTTCTTTTCAATTTTTCTTACGTACAAGTTACCTATGGATTACATGTGTCTGTAATTCTGTTTTAGCTTTGCAGAAGAAATGAAAATGCTCAACTCAAAATTCTTATTTTATTTCGCCATTTGCACTAGTACTGCCATCATTTACCAAAATACAGCTTTCTTCTTCTAATATCAGAGTTTTCACCAATGACTATATATGAACGTGGCTAGAAACCAGATTTGAATTATTAAGGAAGACAAACAGAATGTGTACTGAGTAATACTTTGAAGTCTTACAAAATGTAAAACAGGGCCGGGGATGTGGCTCAAGCGGTAGAGCGCTTGCCTGGCATGCGTGTGGCCTGGGTTCGATCCTCAGCACCACATACAAACAAAGATGTTGTGTCTGCCGAGAACTAAAAAATAAATATTAAAAAATTCTCTCTCTCTCTCTCATTCTTTAAAAAAAAAAAAAGCAAAATGTAAAACAAGTACATACAGTGAAATTTCTTCAGGGTAACTTCTAATCTGGGTTTTGTAATGGTCTTCTATTCCAGTGAAGTGTACAGTGGACAGGATGAAACCAGAATGGTTCAGGCAATATCAAAGCCCTTGAGTCAAATTATAATATGCCACTTGTCATCATAGAAGGCATATTTAGAATAAGTAGTACTAGTGGTATTTGCATTTATTTTGGCTGTCAAAAGCATGAAACATATCTTGAACATTTATTCTCTCTTAATATTCACACTACGTCTAGAAAATTTTAGATTTGCTTTTTTTTTATTTTTTTTGTTGGTTGTTCAAAATATTACATAGTTCTTGACATATCATATTTCACATTTTGATTCATGTGGGTTATGAACTCCCATTTTTACCCCGTATACAGATTGCAGAATCACATCGGATACACATCCACTGATTTACATATTGCCATACTAGTGTCTGTTGTATTCTGCTGCCTTTCCTATCCTCTACTATCCCCCCTTCCCTCCCCTCCCCTCCCCTCTTCTCTCTCTACCCCATCTACTGTAATTCATTTCTCCCCCTTGTTTTTTTCCCTTTCCCTCACTTCCTCTTGTATGTAATTTTGTATAACCTTGAGGGTCTCCTTCCATTTCCATGCAATTTCCCTTCTCTCTCCCTTTCCCTCCCACCTCTCATCCCTGTTTAATGTTAATCTTCTTCTCATGCTCTTCCTCCCTACTCTGTTCTTAGTTACTCTCCTTACATCAAAGAAGACATTTCTTTTTAAAAATATATATTCTTATCTGTATATTCCCTGTGATTCACAACACATATAAGATATAAGAGAGAGGTTATGCTAAATAAATTTTAGTCAATGCACTTGTTTTAAAAATGTAATAATTTCTTCAGGTCTATTATGTTACTGACATGGAATCCTTCTATTGCAAAATATTATTGAGCTCTATTATTTTCTATATGTTACCAGTTTTCCAATGAATATATAAAATATGAAAAATGAACCTTAAACACAATGTATCTTCACAATTAAAAGGAAAGATAGACTCTTTGGCAGCGAAAGAAGGAGGTTATTTGTTAAAAACAGAAAATTCCAAGTGTATCATATGCATAACATTGTTCTATTTTAGTTCCTAGTACTTCCCATTTGTATTCCCTCCTTCCTTCCCTAATTCCCTCCCTCCACTCTCTTGGTCTTCCTTTGGTTTATTTATTCATGCATTATAAATCTATATAAAATTGAAATGCATTGGTATATATGCATGTCCACATATCATAATTTTGTCAACTTCACTCCCATTGGTCTCCTTTGTCCATCCATCCCTCAGAGTGTTGAGCCTATGTTTTCTGTTAGAAGTGTCATTGTTTCTGATCTAATTCTTGCTTTGAAATGATTTTGGTTCAGGTGAGAGGTAGATATTTCATTTAATTCTTCTACTTACAGATATCCAGGTTTTCCTGTACCATTTTTAAAAAGGCGGTCCTTTTTCAATATATATTTTTAACATATATCTCAAATATCAGATAACTATTCATGTGAGTTTGTCTCTGTGTCTTCTAGTCTACTATGTTGATCTTCATGTTTGTTATGATAACAATACTACATTTTTTTTTACCATATCTCTGTAGAATAATTTGAGATAAGATATTGTGGTGCATCCAGCCTCATTCATATTGCTTGTATTGCTTTGGCTGTTCTGTGTCTTTTATTTTTCATATGACATTTGGGATTGATTTTTTAGTTCTGTGAAGAATGTCATCAATATTTTGATGTAAACTGCATTGAATATAGACTGCTTTTAGTAATATGGTCATTTAGATAATATTCACTTTGTATAATTATGAAATGTAGGTCTTCTAAGGGCTTCAAAATCTTTGCTGTTTTATATTTTTTTAGTTAGTTTTATTCTAAGTTTTTATTTTTTGAGGGTGTTGTGAATTAATTTTCTTTCTCAGAAGATTCACTTATAGAGTATAAGAAATTTATTAATTTATATATGTTGATCTTGTATACTGCTACATGACAGAAAGTTTTTGCTCTAAAAATCTGGTGGAGTTTTTTGGATCCTCTAGGTAACTGGTGGAGTTTTTTGGGTCCTCTATGTATAAGATTATAGTATCAGAAAATAGATGTAGTTTGATTTCTTCTTTTCCAATTTGTGTCCCTTTAATTTTTTTCTCTTGCTTGATTGCTCTGGCTAGTGTTTCAAGAGCTATATTGAATAGTGTTGTGAGAGTGAACATCTTTTATTTTTCCTGATTCAAGAGGAAATATTATCAGTTTTTCTCAATTCATTATGATGTTAAGTTTCATCTGTTGTACATAGCCTTTATGATGTTGAGATAGGTTTCTTATAACGCTACTTTCTTCACTTTTTAAATGAATGGGTGCCCCAATTTTGTTGATGAGTTATGTTGCATCTCTGGAGACGATTAGGTAATTTTTGTCCTTAATTTTTTAATGTGATTTACTAAATTTATTGATTAACATATATTGAACCAACCCTGCAACTCTGGTAAGAACCCAAATTGATCATAGTGTGTGATCTTTTTATCATATGATCTTCTTATTGTGAATGTAGTCACTTGGTATTTTATTAAGGATTTTTGCATCTGTGTACATTGGGGATATTTCAATGAATTTGAAAGTGTTCTCTTTTATTTTATGGAAATATTTTAGAAGGATTGGTGTTAGTTTTTCTTTGAATGTATATTCGAATTTAGCTGAGAACCCATCTGTTCTTGGGCTTTTCTTCATTGGGTATTTTTTTAATCACTTCTTCAGTCTCATTGCTTGATAGGTTTGGATGCTTTATATTATACGGGTTTAATTTGAGTAGATCCTGTGTGTGTCTAGAAGTTTACCTATATCTTCTAGATTTTCCAATGTATGAAATATAAGTTTTCAGAAGAGTTTCTAATGATCCCCTCTCAATTTCAGAAGTATCTGTGGTGATATCTGCTTTTTCATCTCTAATTTCTTCACTTGGATCTTATCTCTCATTCTTTTAGGATTTATTAATCTTGTTTATCTTTTCAAAGAACCAACTATTTTGCTTTTACATTTGCATTTTTTAATTCTCTATTTCATTTTATTCTCTCCTTCCTAGGAAGGAAAGAGAAAGGCTGTGGAGGGTATAGAACTCTGTTCATCCAGGAAAAAATACAAATGCAAATAATTTTGGCTCTGATCTTATTTTGTATCTTCTAATAGTTTGGGAATGTTTGTTCCTGCTTTTCTAGGGCTTTGTAATACAGTATTAGATTATTTAGTTGATACCTTTTTTTTTCTTTACTTTTTTATGGTATGAGCACTAAATGCTATAAACTTGTCTCTTAGTACTACTTTCATACTTCCCCCAGAGATTTGAGTATTTTTTTTAATCACCGTGCTTGTTTGATGATAAGAAATTTTAATTTTATCTCTCATTTATTCTCTGATACATGCCTCAGGTAAAATAGTATTGTTCAATTTCCCTTTGTTTTCTTCTGTGGAATTCTAGTTCTACTATGAACTGATAAGATGCATAGAATAATAATTTTTTGGTATTTGCTTTGTGTCTTAAAATATGGTCTATTTGGTAAAAAGCTCCATGAGCTGCTGAGAAGAAACGGTATTCAGCTGTTGTGGAATAAAATATTCCATAGATGTCTATTAAGTACACTTGATTTATAACATCATTTAAATCAGAAGTGCCTTTTAAAATTTCATGTCTGGATGAAGTGACTCTTCTTGAGAGAGGTGTATCAAAATCACCAAGTATCATTCATTACAGTTATCTTGGTTATCTTGGACTAAAAGTCAAGAAATGCTTGTTTTATATAATTAGGAGCACCAACATTTGGGTATCAATATTTATTATTGCTATATATTGGATTGTTCCCTTTAACAGTATGCACTGACCTTCTCTTAGTTACTTGTCATCCCTGGGATCATAATACCTGACAAAAACTCTTTAGATAGGATAAAATTTATTTTGCTTCATATTTTTAGAGTTTCGGTCCATGGTGAGAGAGAGAGAGAGAGAGAGAGAGAGAGAGAGAGAGAGAGAGAGAGAGAGAATGAATATCTGTTCAATCAGGACAAAATACAAAACATAAATGCACATCTCCAGTGACCTCCTACCTCCAGCCACAACCCGCCTGCCTCCACTTATTGCCCAGTTAATCCATATCAGGGAATTAGTCCACCAGTCATGTTATACCTCTCAGAATCTAATGATTTTACCTCTGTACTTTCTTACATTGTCTTATAAATGAGCTTGTGGGCAGTAACTCATATCTAAATCATAATACCCTTCTTGTCTCTGTTAATTAATTTTTTACTTAAAATGTACTTTGTCAGATATGAATAATGACTGCTACTTGGTTTTGGTTTCTATTTGTATGGAATATATGGAATATCTTTTTCCATCCTTTTACCGTCATTTGGTGGGTAATCTTTGCATAAAAGGTAAGTCTCTTCTAAACAGCATATGTCTGAGTTTTGTTTGGAGATCCATACAGTCCATTCTGGAGGTCTGAAATGCTGTTTTCTACACAATCTAGTCTGTTGGAGATATTTGCAAGTGATTCTTTTTTTTTTTTTTTTTTAATTTGACTCATTGTGTCTTTCATTTCCAGGAGTTCAGATTGTTTTCTTTTTATAATGTTTCTCTATTGCAATAGTCTTTCACCTCCTAAAATTACTTTTATACTTAATTCCTTCGATCAGGTTTTAGCTCATTAATAATTTAAAAATCAATTTTTAAAGTTGTTACAGTTAATATATGGCATGTGCCCCCAAAGCTCATGTGTGAGAAAATTCAAGTGGTACTAGAGGTACATTAACGGGATTATGTGAGCTTAAATCCAATCAGAGACTTAACCCCTTGATATAGATTAACTGGGTGGTAACTGAAGGAGGTGGTGTGTGGTGGTGGGAGGTCATTGAAGGTGCACATTTAGGGTTTATATTTCATACCTGGTGAGCAGATCTCCCCCTCTGCTTTCTGGACACGGTGATGTGAAAGCTGACTAAAACAAGAAAGAAGAGAAAACATAAATTGCAGTATTAGGGATGAAAGAGAATAATAGAAATAAAAATGAGCAAAACTGCACAAACAAAAAATCAAACAGAAAGAAATGAACAAAAACCCTATAACCTTCTGAAGTCCAAATAAAGCAAAATAACAAATGGGTAAGGAATGAAAACAAGAAAAAAGAAAAAAACTGAATAATAAGAAGAGGAAAAATGAATATACCTATGTCTCTCCATGAGACAATTGGCAGAGCAAGAGCATAAACATTTTCATGCTTACACTTCAAGGAAGAAAAGGGAAGAAACACAAACAAACTTAATGAAACATGAAGAGGATGTGTCTGCTGAGATAAATCACACTGTTGACAAGAAGGGACTCTCACTGCCTGGTCATACTTTGCTTTCTGTTTCTTTTTGAACTCATATCCCCTGTAGAAAGCAAGAGCTTGGGGTTGTTAACTTGTCTGCCTTGCATTGCACAAAACGGTCAGCTGGAATGGCCTGGAACCAGAGCTGGTTGTAATAGCTCTCAGGTTCCCATCTGACCAGTGTAAGGGAGGACAGAATTGAAGTAGTGACAATTAGAATTTTGTCAATGCAAAACAGGTAGATGCATTCCTAGGGTGGGGCTGAATAAGGGTTATAAATGTGAAGCTCTAGCCCTGGAGTTTATTTTATTTATTTATCTATCTATCTATCTATCTATCTATCTATCTATCTATCTATCTATTTATTTATTTATTTTTTCTTGTTGTTTGTTTGACCAGGGAGTGAACCCTGGAGTGAAAAACTACACTCCTAGCCGTTTTTATTTATGTATTTATCATGTTGTGACAGGGACTCACTAAGTTGCTTAGGACCTCATTAATTTGTTGAGGCTGGCTTTGAACTTGAGATCCTCCTACGTCAGCCTCCTGAGCTACTGGAATTATTGGTGTTTAGATTTGATTGAACTTTGGAACTTTACCATGAGGTATTTGCTCTAGAGAGAATAACTTTACCCACACTATTGCTGGGCAGATGCCAGTCTCTGCTGGGAATCTGAATCTCAGGGCTGTCTAGAGAATTCCAATCTTGGGACAAAATAAACAACCCTCTACTGCTCTTGCATACTCTACCTCCCACGTTATTATATCTTTCCATGATCATAACCTGAGCACAAATGTCCAGTTTCTGAGTTCCCTCCAGCTAATTCCACCAGCCTCCAAAAACCAAAGGTAAAACATGCTGCATTACACTCCAGATCCCTGGCCTTGGTCTCCCTGGGTCCAGTTACTTCTATGGCTTCTTCAGTTGTGCTTCACCAGGAAGACTCATCATCTCATAGTAGACGCCTGCAGTCCGAGTTGGCTAACGCCCATTATGAACGCTCTGGGCTCCCATGGTAAAAAGTCACTGATAAACCACCTCAATATGGCTCCTGACCTCAGCTCTCCGATCTCCAGATGAGAAACATGGAACACTTTTCACCTACTATCTCACTACACTTGTCTCCAGATCATTTAACTTCAGGCTGCATTTTTGTTGCATGTCTTACCACATGACAATTTTTTTTTTGGTATATTTTTTTCTCTCTTTTTTTTCTGTGTCATTCCTCCCTTCTTCCGTGAACCAGAAACCAGCATTATCACATTATCAGCTGGATTTCCTAAATATTCTTTCCTGTCCTGTGTTCAAAACAAACTAAAATTTCTGTGTCTTATTCTGATATTGAATTTTGGTTTTTAAATTTTCCCTATCACCCACCTCTTTGGGAAGCAGTATTCTTACTGCTTGAATCATGAACAACTGAAGCCTCCTAAAAGAGATCCCAAAGTCCAAACTGAGAAAATATTAAGCTACAGATTTATACTTTGGATTATAACCCAAATTATGAACTGAATATCCAAGAGCACCTACATATATAAATACACAAACAGCATATATATGCATATATATATATATATATATATATATATATATATATATATATGACAATAATCACATACAGACGAATTCTAAATAATTTATGTAGACATTCTATATTTCCTTAAGATGGGAAAAGAATTATCCACTCTCTACAGGTGTGGGCTGTCCATAGTGACTTCTTCAAAACCATATAGTATGGAAAAAGAAAAAAAAGGAGTAACTTTATCATGAAGAATCCTGAAAAAACTACCTAAGTCAAGGGATCAAGTCAACATTGATGGTCATATATCATGCTGATATATGGTAAGATAAGATGAAAGAGGTGCTTATTTCCAGTTGCATAGAAAATGATTTGCCAGATCTTACGGTTTGAATCTGAAGTGTTACCTCAAAGGCTCATGTGTCAAAGGCTTGGTCCCCAATGCAGCCACATTCAGATGTGGGGCTTTTAGTAAATGATTGGATCGTGAAGGTTCTAACCTTATTGATGGATTAACCTACTTGATAAATGAATTGAATGGTCTGGTGGGAGGTGATCAAACTGTAGGGAGTTGGGGCAGCATTGGAGGAAGTAGGTCAATGAGAGCATGCACTTGGGGACAATTTCTCATTTCTGTCCCTTTCTTTATTCTCTCTTGTTTTCCTCCTCCTCCTCCTCTTCCTCCTCCTTTCTCCTTCTCCTCCTCCTATTCCTTCCTTTCTCCTCCTCCTCCTCCTCCTCCTCCTCCTCCTCCTCCTCCTCCTCCTCCTCCTCCTCCTCCTCTTCTTCTTCTTCTTCTTCTTCTTCTTCTTCTTCTTCTTCTTCTCATTCTCCTCCTCCTCCTCCTCCTCCTCCTCTTCCTCCTCTTCCTCCTCCTCCTCCTCCTCCTCCTCCTCCTCCTCCTCCTCCTCCTCCTCCTCCTCCTTCTCTTTTTTCTTCTTCTTCTTCCCGCCCTCTTCTTCTCCCTTCCCTCCTGTCTCTTCCTTTCCTTCTCCCTCTCATTCCTAGCTGCTGTCCCAGGCTTCCTGTATGATGTCACACCTCACCTCTGGCTGAAAGCAATAAAGCCAACTGACCATGGAGTGACACCTCTGAAACTGTGAACCAAAATGTTTTTTTCCTTCTTTGGTTCTTCATCTCAGGTATTTTGGAATAGTGACACACCATGAATGAAATGTTCTTAAGTTTACATTTGATAAGAACTCCAAAATCTGAAAAAAAAAAGTTAAGTATTGGGACACAAAGAAAATAGTTTATAGGAGGCACTATTTAAATACTTGGAAAAAATATCCAGTTAATTAGACTAAGTGTATTGAATATTCTTAAGATTTTGTGCATATGTCTAATGAAAATACTACACTTTCATTTGTTCCAGACATATTCATGCAAACTCTTTAAAATGCCTGGCACATTACAGGCAATTTATATTACTTGTTGAAAGAATGGATAGATAGAATAATTATAATTGTGGTTCATATATCAATTTTATGCAAGAATTTTCTGTCACCAAGTAGCCAAGTAGAGACATAACTTATTGGTTGTTATAAATACTCATTTTGAAGTAAGACCTTAATGTTGATTCTCAAAACATAAATTACATTTAAAGTAATTATTATTTTTTATTCACAGACTGCCAAAAAACTTATATTGAAGATTTCATATATTTTAAGGCAGAAGATACAATTTGCTTGTTTTATATAGATATGCACTATTATTTTGCTTATATATTCTATAAATCTGATTTCTATAATTCTATAAATCTGTAAATCTATAAAAATGATTCTATAAATCTGACAACAATAAATAACAAGTTAAGTCACAGTCTATTTGAAAATTATACTTCCCTTCTTGAGAATTGTGTGTACTTGAAAGTTAATTCTGAGGATACCTGATGACCCCTTCTGAGAAGAAAGAGAAAGAAACACAACAACAGTATTATTTCAGGGCCTTTAAAATATTAATTTATATATTTAATGATTCATCAAGTCTTATAATTTGTCAATTACCAATTATCCAAAATTTTATTATTATGAATCATTGTGTTTTGCTTTTGTTACTTATATTTAATTTACATTGATTTTCATTATATATTTTTTAAATTTCTTGTTATAAACGTGTTTCTTAAAGGCAATACACTTCACAGTCATATTTATGCATTGTGATGGTTTCATTTTGGTTTGGGAATTTAATTCAGTCTCTTTGTAAAAAGAAATAATATAAACAATATTTTACTATATTTCCAGCAATGTGTTAGGCATTCTTCCATCACAAAATCCAGGTAAGACAAACAGAGATATGATAAATTGTGTTATAAAGGTGTATTAAGAATTGTAATGCAAAAAAAAAAATAATAAGAGAATAAATAAATAAATAAATTCAGGTAAGAGAAGGAGTTCCGCATTAAATATATATATATATATATATATATATATATATATATATATATATATATATATATAAAATATGGTAAATTCAATTGATCAAGACTCACAATGTCTATTTGGTGTTTTATTTTCCTAGTATAGAGTATAATATTTTAATGTGATATCAATATAGTATTCATAAATGTTGCATGGCCATTCTCTGAAATTACATATTACCAATTTAAATCCTTAGCTTAATTGATGTTTTAATATGACTGAGTTTAAAATGACATTAAAAATAAGACAGTGAGTGTCTAGGTAACCTTAATGACTAAAGTGAAGAAGATGCTTTCATAAGCAATGGAAAGATGGGCAAACTTAAATATGTAATCTAAGAAAAACATTTAATTAATTACAAGGATAAATTTTTATTTTATTTTTTATTGCAAATGCTGGGAACTACAGGCTTCTGAATGATGTATAATTCAGAAAAATAGTTTTTTTTCTCTTAAATTTGACACTAATTATACTGGGGACATTAAGTGATGACACCTCCTATATTGATATTTTCTACTTTTTTAATCCATTACTTATTAACAGAATAATGTAAGAAGAATATCTATGAACTTTAGAGAGCTAAAACATGTGAATCAAACTTAACTTTCTTCCAGAAATTAACCCAAATAAGATATTCATTCTTTCTACATTTTCTGAGAAAAGGGTACCTATTAGAAAAACTGTGAGGTTTGGTTGTCTGTCTGTTCCACAGAGGCCAAAATTCAGGGAGATGTGTAGAGAATAAAAGTCATTTACACTTGCAGAATCCAGCTGAACATTAAATAGGAATACAGATATAAGTCATCTGTAATAACTCCGTAATTAAAAAAATTTCATGTCAAAAAAAACATGCAAATGAGTGATTTTTCTTCTGCTTTGTTTTTACCCACTTGCTCAAGCCAGGAGCAAAAGAGTCGTGTATGAGCCTTTTTTGCTTCTCACATTCTATACCCAAACCCTCATTGGATCACCTTGATGATTATTCTTTGATCTTTCCATCACAAATACGTCATCCATCATCACTAAATCCTTGGTATCTATCTTGTTCTTTTCACTCTCACTATGATTCCTTAACTTGGGCTGCTGTCATCATCTGGCCCAGTTTAGCACTGTAGCCTCTGAGCCTGTTCCCATTCACATGCATTCTTCCGCCCACCCAGAGATTGCGGATTCTGCAAAATGCAACTGAATAACTGATTTTAAATGTCTGTGCAAAATTACAAATATGAGTTCACAAATAACAATTTTTTACAAAATAAATGTCTTCTTTTAAGTTTATCAATCATGTTGGTATAATCATATCTACCCATATTATTTTTGTTTCTTGTATTATTCAAGATTAGTTAAAATTCCCAAAGATGATGCTGACTTATGTATTTTCTTTGATGCTGTTAGGTTTAGCTCTATAGACTTTTGAGGTGGTATTAAACTTTGAGAAAATATATTTTAAATATATTTTGTTATATTGACTTTTTATAGATATGAAATGGCCCCCTTTTTGTTTCATGATGCTTTTTCATAATGTTCTTTCTGAAACTAGCATAGTTATAATTAGTTAATTTTTCAAGGTAAAATTTATTCTCCTCTTACAGTGTTTCTGTATCCTTATGGTATGTCTCTAGCGAAGAGAATAAGAGTAGTAAATAAGAATAATCTTATTTTAATATTAACTTTATTGTTATGTATTATTATGTAATATTAACTTTATTTTTAGATTTTAACTGGATACTTAATCTAATGAAACTCAATACACTTACTAGTATATTTAGTTTTCCATTTGTACCATCTCCTTTTCTTTCTTTTTTCCTCCTAACATGTATTTTGTTGAATTGATAAAATATTTATTTTTATTGTTATTCTTATAATCATGATCTCCCCTCTGTTGGCTTTTTAGCTATATATTGTTCATAAACTTTTAGTGTTCACCATAGAGTTTGCTTCTTACATTTTTAAAGATTGGTCACTTTAAAGATTTAAAAGGAGAGAGATCAACAAAATATGTTTTAGGACTACAAAATCATAAAGTACATAAGCTATTAAATATTAACAGAAAGATAACTGGAAACTCAATCAAACATTTGGAAATAAAAGACTTTAAAATCTCATGGATCAAAGAAAAGTCTAAGGAGATATTATAAAGTATTTTGAACAATTAAAATTAAAATAAAATTTATCAGTTTATGGAGACAACAAAGATAATATTTAGAAATTTGAAAATATTTTTTAAAAATTTTAAATATGCATCCTTAGTTTCCATTTTATGAAACTAGAAGAAAGGAGCATATTAAGCCTAATGCAAGAAAATAAAAAAATCTATTACTGATTTGCATACAAAATATACAATGAATTCTTAAAATTCTACAATATAAAAATAACCCTGTGAAATATTGGGCAATATTCTGAACAGTCACCTCACCAAAGATTACAGATGGCAAATAAATACTTGAAAAGATGCTCAACATAATTTGCCAATCTGAAAATACATGTTAAATAATGAGATCCTACTATATGTTTATTAGAAGGCCTAGAATCCCCAAATCTGACAGTGCTGTATAGAAAGCACAAGATGAGGAACTCTCATTCATGACTAACAAGAATTCAAAATTGTACAACAATATTTTAGAATTGAAGTAGATGTCATATCTCCCATGATTATGGGAACTTATGTAAGTTGAACTCATGGTAGTAGAAAGTAATGTGGTAGTAACCAGAATAGGTTGTTAGGTACAGAAGAGGTAGGTTGGAAAGGGGGGATTATTGGTCAAAGGATTTAAGTTAGACATGAGGAATAAGTTCTGATGATCAATTTCACAACAAAGCATCTGTAGTTAATAGTAATGCACAATTCTAAATTTTTAAAGGAATGGCTTTTAAATGCTATTTTTGTACCAAAAACTAAGTATGGGAGGGATGGATATGTTAATTAGCCTAATTTTATCATTCCCCAATGTATACATGTGTCAAAACATCACATTACACTGCATAAATACATATAATTGTTATTTGTCAACTATTTTTTTTAAAAAAGGAATGATAATTATACTCATTGCCCTTACGTTATAGAAGAAAGTGGGATACAAAATGGTATAAATCAATGTTTCATAAGCAAAGTGTTTAAAAATATAATCCTGTTCTACTGAAACTAGCTAAGCCTTTTGGAATAAAAGACTATGATGCCTGTTTATGCAGGTCAGGACAGGTAGCTCCAATTAATTTTTAAGAATGATAGGTATTCAAGGTATAAAGTCCAAGTGCTATTTTCTAAATTCCTGCTCTAAATTACCATACTGGAATTTTAATTAGTGTTTATTTTATGCTCAGATGATAAACACATTTGCCAGAATGAAGACACTTAAAATGTTTTTACTCAAACTGTATCATATAGATATATATTATCCTTATATATTGCAAGCATGCATATTTTTCCATATTTGTTGAATCTTTGTTATACTTTTGTAGTCTTGCTTCTTCAGACTGAGAAGTCAAAATTTAAAATGTTTAAACCACATTTCTAGAATTTATTCTGTATTATGATGGCATGTAATTGATTGAGATGTGCCCATGATATAAAAAGTTTTCTTCAAAATTTCTGTCATTGTTTGTTTTATAACTAATAAGTGTACTTACTGGGGCTGGGGTTGTGGCTCAGTGGTAGAGTGCTCGCCTAGCACATGCGAGGTCCTGGGTTCGATCCTCAGTACTACATAAAAATAAATAAATAAAATAAAGGTTTGACAACTACAACTAAAAATTAAATATTAAAAAAATAACTAATAAGTGTACAAAAAGAAGACGTGCTAAAAATAAAACTTGGACCATTTAGACGACAATTTATAAAATCTGAAGCAAATTATACAATTCTCAGAAATGGTATGTTCAGCTGAGTGGAAATGCTCACTTGCAGAGTAAGAAGGTGATTTTCCAGCTCTGCTGGGATAACTCACCTGTGCAGGAAGCCTCCCTGGTACCCAAGGCTGGGTGTCAAGGAATAGCTTCTCTGTCTTCCAGCTCCATCATGCTCTTTCAAGCTTTAGCCTGAGCTGCTGTGCCAGCTTCTGCTCTGTGAAGACAGACATGCACATCCACAACCCTGACTGAATGACTAGCTATGTGCCTCTGCTGTGTATGACCACCTAGATCTGTGGATTGTTCTCTGTCTATATTTAGAGTCAGTTTAAATTATGAGGGCTTCATCTTACGAGTAATTTGTTAAAATTTTGAGTCTAAGATAATCTTAATGCTGTCTATTAAGTCCAATGGAGCAGCAAATTTCATATTTAGATTGCATGCAATTGGGTAGTTTAATTCTAAAATTATATATTTGTTATTTGTATTTATTTCATATATACTCTAAAATACGAAAAGTACTACAGTTTTTAAATCATCAAACAGTGAAACATTATAGATTAATTCAAGCATAAAATGGTTATTTGGTGATTATTCATGATGTAAAGCAACTTATATTGCTAAGACAAACAGGGTATATAAACAAGTAGTGTACTGCAGAAATTAATGCTGCAAAATAAGACATAGACAGGTAGGTTATTTTATAAAACCTCTTCAGAGAGAAAGGGAAATAGTAAGAGGTTGGCGAATGAGGACAAAATAACAGGTTGGAGATGGGTTCTGATTTTTTATTATATAGTAGTGTGACTATAGTTAACAGTACTGCACATTTCAAAATAAATGGGAGAGGCTTTTGAATACTCTCACCACAAAGAATTGATAAATGTTTGATGTGAATATACTAATTGCTTTTATATATTCATTAAATAACATATATGTGTGTATATATGTGTATGTGATATATATATATATTTTTTTCATATATATATATTTCACTATACTCTTTATATAAGGATAATTGTTAAAACTTCAAAAAGAAAAACCATAATGATAAAAAATAAGCAAATTTATCAGTATTTTCAGCTTGCTTTATCTTTTACATGTAAAACTCTAAGTCAACTGCCAAAAATCTAGTAAGGCTAATACATAAGTTCAACAAGAGTTTAGGGTGCTCAGTTCATATACAAATATCAAATATACTTATACACTAGCAATGAATGACCAAAATTTTGAATATGAAAAAAAATTATTTACAGTCATAGAAAAAAAAATAAGAAAAGAATAAAATTAGCAAAGGGAGTGTAAAGCATATATACCAAAACATAGTATTCAAAGAGCAGGGAAAGAGAAGGGAAAGACAGAGGATAATTTAAAAATAAAGGCATAATAATCTTGAGTTGTCAAGTGTTGACTATGCTTTTGACTAAAGGAAAATTATGTTCTTTCATGATTTTAAGAGTAATTTCTTAATCTGAAATATAGACACAATGCTATATGATATAAGCACATAATTAAAATGAACTTTTAAATTAAATTTTGTGTATACTTAATTGAAAAATAATACTTTTGTATATTTATGGGGTACACTGTGAAGTTGTACCTATGTATACGTTGTAGAAAGATTCAATCAGGCTAATTAACTTATTATCTCACCAACTTATTTTGGGGGGGTTAAGAATATTAATTTTAATATATTTACTCATATCTATGAGAGTATTTCAGGGTTTTTTTTCACAAGTCCCATAGAATTTGTCAAAGTAAAATAAATTACACATGAAGATCATTGAATGCTTTAAGCCTCTAGGTTTATTTTGCCTTAACACCTAAAAAAAAAAAATAGAAAATATTTGGTGATATTTTGGTTTTTTGAGGTTTTATTTTGTTGTGGCTTCAGATTCAAAGACACTTACCTTGCATCCTGATTGAAAATGATTAAGTGGACATAAGATAGATGACATGCCACAATGTAGCATTATTGCTTATGAAAGGATTTCAAATGAAATGTCCAAATATAGGGTTATGTTAGTCTAGAGAGATGTTAATATTGTATAAGAACAAACTCGATGATACATTCATTCACTCTATATGATGTTGAAAAAGTTGTAACATTTTATGTTTTATAAATAATTTTCCCAAATCCCAGAACCATTTACAATAATAAATAAGTAAACATATACATTCATATAAACTTCCATGGTGAAAGCTCTCTGGTATTTTTTAGGAATAATACCTTCTAATCCAATTTTCTCAGGAGGCACAAGAAATTGATATCAGAAACCCAAAAAAACATAATAAACAAATAACTCAAGTATATTTTGTAGTAAATTCTATTTTTTTTTCATATTTATCTGACTCCTTAAACTAAAAGTGTCTTTTAAAATATTTGTCATTATAGGAAACATAAGTCATTATATTTTGAGTATATACATTGTAAAACTTCAAATATTAAAATTATGTGATCAAAAAATCTACATAAGACAAAAAGAAACTCTTGTGGCACTGCTATCTGTAAAATATATGGATTTTGTGGCTTGGATTTTGATTTTTTACTTTTTTTTAAAATTTCTAGATATGTAACCATATTTCTCACAGGGAATTTGGCTGTATGAGTGAGGTTTGAGAATGTTGCACTTCTGTACTAGCCAACAGGCATTGCAAGAGCCTAACATGGATCTAGAACAATGACAGTGTCTTTCTTATCTTTGGTGTGTGCTATATAAGAAGTATAGACAACCATGAGAATTCATTCTGACAGGCTTTTCCTTGCCCTGGCTTCAGGAGGACTTTGGGAACCAAAGAGGGGCATTAGCTCCAAAGCTCTTATATAGGGAGGGTCCACTCAAAAATGTTTTGTTAAGCCCTT
The DNA here is from genome assembly GCF_048772815.1 of Callospermophilus lateralis. Classification (NCBI taxonomy): domain Eukaryota; kingdom Metazoa; phylum Chordata; class Mammalia; order Rodentia; family Sciuridae; genus Callospermophilus; species Callospermophilus lateralis. Next base: position 13,288,147 of record NC_135320.1, read on the forward strand.
GTTAATATTTTTAAACTGCTGTAATACAAGAAGATACAACTACATTAACCCCTTTATCATGCAATTATTGACTTTATGAACAGTGAATCAGTAATAAAGAGCCTTTAGTATAAATGCAGATATAAAACAGTTTGGGGAATACCTTAAATTCAGACTGAAAACCTAACAGCTGCTTGAAGGGTGGTCAATAAGAAAAGAACTTGAAATAAAATTGCTCCCAGTACAGAACTTGAAACACAAATGACTCTTAAAATGCTGGAATGAATTTGAAGAACATTCACTATTTAATGGAAGGTCTAAGAATAATCAAAGGGAGTTTTAAAAATATAGCAATTAAGGCTCAGGAAAAGAATTCGTTTTAATTAATAGCCCACACCAGAGCCAGGTACTGTAATAATTGTCTTGTAACATTAAATCATTGGACCTTCACAGAGCCCATGGGTGAGACCCCAGTACATGTCAAGATCAAGGGGTAGCTAGGGTGAGAAAGAGGGAAATCATGATTGGGAGAGAATGAATAGAGGAACAGAAGAAAAACCTGCAGACTTGAGATACTGAGTCACAGAGGGGTAGAGCAACCTGCCTGCCTAAAAATGTGTAAGTTGGAAGGACAGCATTTGAACCCAAGAAGGCTTCATCCAAAGCCCATTCTCTCGACCACTAACTCAATGTGTTCCTCCACTGCTTTATATCGGGCATCCTAAAACAGAACACTCAAGTACTTTGTAAACTCAAGTATCAAACATATTTACAAAGACTGGCTGCGTAGTGAAAAATGAACAATATGGTTTTTCTTTAAAGCGGAGTGAAAGTTTTTAGGATGCGGCTTTCTGTAAGCACAGCCTAGGTGACATATTGAAGTCATCCATGACAGCCACTGGAGAGAAACCTCCAATTGAGGCTCTGCCTGGCTCTGTGCTTTGGATTTGTAGGAGATGGCTATGTTAAGCCATAAGAAGCCACAAACAAAAACCAAAAAAGCTATGCTCAAAATTGAAGTCAAATAATAAGATCTAAAAAATTACCCAGCTAAGCTGCCTTTCATGAGGAGATTATCTTTTACATGAAGAACTCAGCTTCAAGGGTATGTGTGTGTGTGTGTGTGTTAAGTACATGAATCCATTTATTCATGCATGAATTGTTTCTTTCATTTTTCCAAATAGGGGACTTTCATATGCTATCCCCCATGTCACTGTTCTGTGCGACTGATTTCATGAAAAGCCTGTAATCACTGCTATCTCATTCTTACTTGTATCCCTGGATCTGTTTTTTTTTTTTTTTTAATTTTTTTCTTTTTAGTTGTAGTCGAACACAATACCTTTATTTTATTCATTTATTTTTATGTGGTGCTAAGGATCGAACCCAGGGTCTTGCATGTGTGAGGCGAGTGCTCTACTGCTGAGCCACAACCCCAGCCCATATCCCTGGATCTTAATACTCAGACTAGCACACTGTGGGTTGAGTGCATACTTGGGAAGAAATTTAAAGTGAAAATTTATTGAACTACTACTACTACCTGTCTTTCTTCAAGTACAGAAATTAAAATGATGTTTCCTTCTCTATGGAAATTCAGTCTATCAGTAAAGTTGCAGTAAAGTTGGCGATGACTGTGTACTAAGAACAAAATGTAAAATATGATTATATTTGCGAGTGAGAGTCAGGTCAGATAATTCTTAAGCAAAATTACCACATGCTCCTCTTGAGGGGCACTTGTATCTTTCACTGTTTAATCTCCAAAATATTTTTCACCACCCCAAAGTAGAATATTAATTGAAGTCATTTCTATATGTCTGACTGATGAATGGCTTTTTCTCAATCTATACCCATCCACACACATCTATTAATAGCCAATTAGGTGCAGTAGTAGTAATAGGTGTAATAATGCACAAGGCCAGTTGGAAAACAGACAACAAAGTATATAAATGTATTTATAGAAAACACTTGCAGATGGAAAAACCGGGAAATCTCAACAATTAATAGAGAGCTTATGGCCAAAAATGTGACCATGGTCATGCATACAAGTTTGTAAAACAGAGGTTTGACAGTCACTGCTAAGAGTTCTCATAAGTACCATACAGGGCACAGCAAGAAAACAAGAATCAATACCTCACTGCCTATTTTCAATAGGCCACAGTATATGAATAATGACACACTAAGTTGTAAAGTAACCATATATGGTTCAAGCCATAGTGTGGACTCAGTCATTTTAGATTAAGCATGTTGTAGAATCTGCTGCAGTGGGACCTGTGAAGTGAAGGTTGGTGAGTTTAAATGAACAGCTCCTCATGAATGGGACCTATGCAGCCCTGGCCCTGCCATGTGGGAAGTGACATTCATCCCACTATCAGGGATACATGGAGTGGGCAATGGTTGGGCCTTGGGAGGTGGTCTTCCTTCATGCCTGAGAAGATGCTTCTCAAGAAAGCAAGACACAAGGAAGAACAGAATGAGATTTAGCCCTTCCTAGACAGTGGAGGTACACTTATGCCTGACAACACAAGGACAGACTGTCACTCCTCGGGGACTTAAGATTTCTATGATCTTTTATACCTTGTGCAAAAACCTTTACATAGAAGAAGCATGGAGTTATTGTAAATCTGAAACCTTTTTTTTTCTGGAACTTTAGAAATAAGCTAAAGGGACCTACAGAGTTGCAGGAATTGGTTGTTTATTTGTTGGCTTCACATGGAGGATATATAGAAATTTTCAACAAAAGCTAAACACACTCTGACATTCTAACCTACATCTTCCCAAAGCATACACACCCCTGCAGCAGTCAACTAGACCTCAGAGAGCAGTGTGAACTTAGGTGGGTTGCTAAGAAACCACTTAGAAATTGTTTATTTCCTGACCCAAATAAGCCTGCTTGTTTCTTTAATCTTCATTAAATACTCAGCCTACTCTGCTCAATAAACATAGAGAGTCTGTGATAACACCATTACTCAGATTAGACAAGCTTCATAGGAAACCTACTCATCTAAAATACCATTACCACCTTGTAGAAACCAGCATCATCATGAAAAGGTTTATTTACATATTCATTGACCAAAAAGATACTGAATATGTTAAATGAAGGGCTTGTAATCTAATTCAGGAAAAGATCTGAAAAAGCAAGATGAAAAACCTATGTATATTATTTACTATGGGGGTACACTCCAAGACCTCCAGGGGATGCCTGAAACTGTGGATAGTATCTAACTCAGAAGGTTCTATTTTTTACCAGCATATAAACACCTATGATTAAGTTTCATTTATAAATGGTTACAATGTAATTATTAGTTATTGTTGCTAAGCTTCTTTTAAAAATTCACTTTATAAATAAAATTTCTTTAATCAGCAATTTTATCATAGTATATTCTTATAATTGTTACAATTTTATTAATATTAATGTTATTGATCCCCAATTAAATTAAATAAGTTCAACTTAATTTATATTTTATTAAAGTATGTCTTACAATTGTTATAATGTTATTATTAATAACATTAATAATATTAATTATTGATGATATTAAAATAACATTGTAACAATTGTAAGACTATAATAATACTATGCCATACAATTGCCAGTATCTCCATTCTTGCCCTTGAAGGTGATTATTAAGTAAAACAATGTCATTTTAACACAAATGCTGCTATATCACCAAAGTGAAGTAGATCTGATAACTGAGATGGGTACTAAGTTATTAAATATCTGGTGGAGTATCCAGTGCAGATATGTGGGGCAAAAGATACTAAATATGTTAAAATTTTTACATGGATTATCCAACCATGGTTTTCACCACCATGTGCTGAACCCATCTTATTTTCAATGGTGTTTCTCAGTTTTATTGCACAACATACAGATTCTATTGTCTAATACATTTGTGGGGCTATCCTACTGTGAACCTTTGGCTATTAGATTTTTTTCCACTTAGCCATTTAATTTTTTAAGTGGTCTTTGAAATACATAGAGAAAAGAATTTCCATTGTTAAGACAGGAGATCCAGACCCCAACAGATTAGCCTGTCCTTTTCTGAGTCACAGAACTGGTAAGTGACAAAGACTGTTGAGGACCCAGAGTTTCTCACTCTCATGCCAGTGCCTCTGAAATCATCTCTGCCTCCTCTTCTCAACTCCTGTATCTTTGATCTTTAACATCAAAATCAAATCTTAGCCCCTCTATTCCTCTTTTCCTACTCCTGACTGAGGTGAGTTTTCACCTGCTCTAAAATTTCCCACTGAGACTTCTCGGCCAGAGCACTTTTCTCTTCTGATTTGCAGTCAGTCATCTGTAAATCAGAGTTAGGTAAATAATAAAAGGTGAAACAATCTGATCTTAGTCTTAAATAGGCACCTTATTACCACACAGAAAAATAATGGTGGAATCAGAGTTATAAATCCATCTCCCAATTTGCATTTCTAAAATCGTTCTCAGTTATATTCAATTTGCCAAGATCTAAGTTATAGAGATCAATTTTAAATGAGTGTAGAAAAAAAAGAAGCAAGTAATATGAAATTTGGAAGCAGATAATTTGTGCAAAGTTGTAAGAGGGAAATTTCTTTTCTTCTTTCCTTTCTCGTTTCACCCCTCTTTCCTTCTTTTCCTGCCTATTATCATAAACTTTACTGAAATGTCATCAGTGATAGAAAAAAAATTTTAAATAAATTTACAATCTTTAGCTATGTGACTGTAACTTTATTTTTCTCATTTATTTCTCTTTTTATCCCCACTCCACACTATATAATTTTACACTAAAATAACCACTTTTCCAAAATCACCCACACTTTTTCCTTTCTGCTTTTTAAAGGTATACTCTTTTATCACTCATAATACTTGTAGCTAAGTCCATTATCATCCAATCATGTTTCAAAGTTTTGCTCCGTTTTAAATCCTTATTCATTCTCTGAGCAGAAATAACTCATCATTTCTTTTTTATGTATTCATATTTTATACATATATTATTATTATACATGGTAGTGGAAATGCACTAATACATATTTGTACATGCACACGGTGTAACCATACAATCTTGGTCAATATTGTTCCCTAGTACCGAGCCTTTCACTCCCCTCCTGACTCTTTGTCTCCTTCCTCTATTCTACTGCTCTCCCTTCTATTTTCACGAGATTTCCAATACTACACTTTCTTTCCCCTCCTTTTTCTCTCTAGCTTTCATGTTTGAGAGGGAACATATTACCCTTGACTCTCTGAGTTTGGCTTCTTTTGCTTAACATCATGTTCTCAAATTTCATCACTTCTTAGAAGTTCTCTCAACATAAATAAGAGAAGGCAGTTTGACTTTTAAAATCAGTGGGTAAATAAAATAATGGGTGTCTTAGTCAATCCAGCCGTATCTTAGGAAAGGGCTCGAGTAGAAAATTGCTATAACTAGGAACCCACAGCATGCTCTCTCCATCTCTCTGTTGTGTTTTCTTTCGACAATTGCTTTGTCTACCACACAGGACAGGCAGGAGTTGGTCATGATATTGATGTTATCATATCACTATTTCATAAAGCAGCTCAAATGGAATCTGGAATTTCTTAGGTATAACTCAAAAGTTCCAAGGAAAAAAAGACTCCAATTTGTCCAACTGGGTCAAGTCGAAATGGCTAAAACAGGTACAAACAAGCGTTTCTTATGAAGTGAGAGGAAGGCAGTTATTGGTGCAAGGATAAGCAAGCTGTTCTGAATGTTTTCCAGTGGATTTCTCCAAAGAAATGACCCTTTCCTTTCTTAAGAATGAATACCATCATGGCATTCTTTGCAATACTGTGATATTCTATTGAGAATCACTGTTTTATTATATTGAGAATAAAGTTCATTTAGGTTCTGGATTTCTACTACTGGATCAAGTGGATCCTGAGAGATTTTACATATAAAATAAAAAGATTGTACGTTTTAATGCTGGCCATCACTGCCATTAGAACTGTTACCTTTGTCTGTCATTCCTCATCAGTCCTCCAGCTCTCCTTACTTTGTCTCTACTGGTTTCCAGGGCACAGCCATCTGCTTGGTAAAAATGTGAACAGAAAATTAAATACATTTACAGAGTTTTTACTAAACTTTATAAAGAAAGACAAGTAACTTTTAAAATATTAAACACGCAGATATTTTCAAAGACATAGATACCATGCAAAGGAAAATTGCTAACCCTGCTTAAGTTTGAAGATGCCTTGAAATAAAATAGTACTGAGAACATTTTTTTGTGTGTGTGATGCAGTTTCCCTTGGTGTAAAGCATGACTGATGTACTCTCTTTTAATTCTGGACCATTATTTTCAAAGTTAGATACTATAGAAAGGCAACTTTGTTCATATCAATGCTTTTACCCATGCCCCAAGCTAATATTCCCTTTATCAGTCTCTTCCTAAATTATAAATAGGCCACTTAAGCAGGGACTGAATTATTAAGGAGCAGTAATTTCTTTCAGTCACATAGGAAATGAGACTCAAAGCAATAATTATGCAAGTAATTATATTGTTGTCCTAGAGAATATAGTGCATATGGCTCACCCATAGGGGTGGGAAATCCAGGATGAGTGTCGTGACATTTCTCAGTTTGTTTGTAAAACTTTAAATTTTGAATATACAGAATGTCAGATTTCAAAATCAGGGCCAACCATAGAATTTATATTGGTGCGAGGGCAAGAATATTCCTTAGGAAAGGACAGCTTAAATTGCTAAGAATCAATCTTGATATCAGTTTCATCATGGGTTGAAAGAATTAGGTTATTAATGCTACTACTTCTACTAAGGTCACCTATGATTTATAAACTCACACAATATTCCCTCCTGTGTGCAAGTGCTTTAAATATATTATTTCTAACACTTTTATTAGTCCTGCAAGAAGTCCCATCAATCTCTATTTTAAATAAAGCAAAGTGTAAGCTTTGAAAGACTCTAATGATTTGACCAATGTCACCAGCTAAGTGTGGGCTCAGAACTGGAAGTCCAGTCCCACTTAAGACTCTCCTTCACCTGTGTTTTTCCAAGTACAAAATAACTTTAGGATTAATCACTTCTGCATGCTTCCTTTTTATATACAACCCTCTGAGCCCTGTGACCCACATGGTCTTTCCCAAATCCATAGACTGTGTAGCATGCACTGGGATCCACCTCTTTCAGCAGAATCAAATTAAATATCAGTTTTACTCAGTTTGCTATAGTGATAACTATCCACAAGTACTAGGAAGGGACCGAAATCTAGAACATGTGTCCTTTGGTTCTCATGAGTCACTTGAATGTATCTTCTAACTCAGCTTCAACTACTTCTACTTATTAGAGTCTGAATGGGACTGAGAGGGAAACAAGTGAAACACAGGGTTCCAAATGAATTGCCTATCACAGCCTAAGAGGAACTGGAGTATTTAACATTCACACCTTTTCAGAAGTTTTGGATTACTTTTAATGACATAAAATTCCCAGGGTTCCTACGAATGAGAAGCTACGAGAAACTTTGTTGTATAGTTATTTGATATTTTTCATAGACTTTGTCATTTGACTGTGAATCATTATCACAGACTTGTATATACATTCATCTGACATTAAGAATTGTTCTCTTGTCTTTTATGCGCTTTCTCAGTGTTGTTATAAGAGGAATTTATGTAGAGATTTAATTTCAAAGTTTATTCTTTCATTTACTCAGTGGATGTCCACTGAACATCTACATGTGCTAGGTGCATAGGAATTTATGTAGAGATTTAATTTCAAAGTTTATTCTTTCATTTACTCAGTGGATGTCCACTGAACATCTACATAGCTAGGTGCATTATTATTGATGGATTTTCTTGGTGATTAATCCTAAAGTTATTTTGTACTTGGAAAAACACAGGTGAAGGAGATTCTTAGGTGGGACTGGACTTCCAGTTCTGACCCCACACTTAGATGGTGACATTGGTCAAATCATTAAAGCCTTTCAGGCTGTAGGGAATCAACATTCTCAAAATACTTATGACAACTCAGTTTTTCTGCTCAACTTTGTCTTCTTTCCATTCGTCTTGGTGGAAAATATCTCATCTTCACTTTGTTATTGATACTATTCCCTTCTTTTCCTAATTTTTCCTGTCTCTCACCTAAAATTCTCTATGTTTTGTATTCATTCAACTTCTCATTGCTATTACTGTATTACAAAATGTGCCCCAGTTTTCCCTGTTTTGAAGCCCATGTGCTCACACATGAGTTGTTTCTCTTAGGTGTGTTGCTCCTGTGAGGTCCATAGCTCCTCACTAAACACTGCTTGAATTTAATGAATAGATTATATAGAACGATATTTATGTAGGTTAAAGTCTGATTCAGAGGAAAAAAAGATTTATACATTCATCCTCAAAGTTCTGGTTTAATCTCTATAAAGAAACCAGTTGATACCTTATAATGTTATTACATAAAAACATTTTCATAGAGATTTTTTTTTCAAGGCAGATTAAATTAGTCTTTGAATTTTGACTTACATTTAAATAATCTCCTTGACATGATATTAGGAACCCATGTGATGAAAAATGATTCCTCTTTACCCCAGGTACTCTTTGAACTAGAATTTCTAGGTAAATCATGTTGTTACAATATTTTCTTCAATACATTATTAAACAAGTGCCATTGAGACTGAGCAGTTGCCTGACTGAAGGGGCAGCCCCCTTATCAAGAAAGACTTATTCCACAATCTCATATTTGTATTTCTCTCTGTGCCCGTGAGTCTATTTAACATCTAAGGAACTCAGACCTACATTGGATCTAGAGTACCACCAAGTAGTATCTACCCCAGGGGTAGATGCTAACATCTTAACAGGCCTGTAGGGGATGCATTTATAACAGACCTATAAGAGATGTTAAGAAACATATATAACTAATTACACAAAGTCCCAAGCCTTCTGAGCTAACTCCATAAGAAGCTGAGATTTTTTAGTGTACACATGCCGCAGTCTCTGGCTGGGCACAAATCACGAGTCACCACACAGCTTGTAGATTCAAACAGCAATTCTTTATTCCCGAACTCACACCGGCCGTCTGCAAACACGTTCTGGGGGAATCCACGTTCTCTGCCCAAATCCACCACTCCTGGGCTTCTGTCTCCCAAATATATTGTCTGACCCTAAGAACTCAAAAGGACCTCAGGCAGCAGGATACGCCCTATTCTAAACGGGGAACACCCTAATCTCCTATTATGCTAAACCGGGGACACCCTAAACACGGATCCGCCCTGGTCCTTGAGCAAGGTCACCTTTCAGGAGTCCTTCCACTAGACAGCATGGGAGTAGCTGGCAAGGAAATTGTCATACCTACTTGGCTGATGGCTCCCAGCATCTCCCCCCTTCTGATTAATTAAACAACAAGTAATGTGGCTTAAGGACCGTGCCTGGTAGGTTGTCCAGTTCAACATATGGTTCTTACCCGTCATTGGAAAACTGACCTTTAGGCGTCAGCCTCCTGTCTTAGGTTGATACCACTGCAACTGGATCATACCCGTCACTGACTACCGGTCCAGCATACAGCCATACTTGTGGATAGGTCTATGCACCAGTTGCGGGGTGAGGTTCTTTGCCTCACCTCTGTTGGCCCCCAAATTTGGCCTTGGTGCCAGTGGGGGAGTGAGGTTAATGTGGCTTAAGGACCGTGCCTGGTAGGTTGTCCAATTCAACATACGGTTCTTACCCGTCATTGGAAAACTGACCTTTAGGCGTCAGCCTCCTGTCTTAGGTTGATACCACTGCAACTGGATCATACCCGTCACTGAATACGGGTCCAGCATATAGCCATTGGCCCCCAAATTTTAGACCATCACTAGCAGAAGGGAGGAGGATACAGAAATGCCACGACACCAAGCCAATTGACAGTTCCTTTGGAAAAATTGCATCACTGGTGACACCATCAGCAAAGATATGCCAGCATTACCACAATTCGCTGCACCAAATGATAGTTACATAGTCTAGGCAAGTTCTGCAAGCAGTTCAAAGTGGAGGAATCTATCAATATGTCCGTCTCCTCCCAAAGTAAGTTGACTCCTTGATTGAGCATACTTGTTGAGTTATATTCATTGGGATGAAGATAGGAATTCTGGCAATGATGCTAAAGAGACATTATCCTGAAAAGAATTATTAAATATAATGAAAAGGAAAGGTGAAAGTAAACAAACAGATCTGTTAACCTCCTTAAAAAACAATCCTTAACAGCTGTTTACTTGATTTAAATTAGTAAACAAGGAGATCTGTTAACCACCTTTAAAAACAATCCTTAACAGCTGTTTACCTAATTTAAATTAAGCCATTTAAATCACGTGAATAAAAAAAAATAATTCGGATCCATTTTCTCATGAGCGCTCCTCATATATGAAATATGGACATACGCACACACAAACATACAACACAAAACACAAATGTGCAAACAAACTTACAACACATAAGATAATAATAAAGGCCTTGTAGCTTTACCTAGGTGAAATCTCCATTGCAATGTTTAAAAACTCCACAGTCAAAAAATAAAACTGTTCAGAAAAACATTAACCTAGGTTTGTATGAGCTCAAAAAAATAAAATAGAACCTTATGATGTGGGAAAAATGCAATAATAAAATAGATATTGAAAAAAGCACCCTGGTTAATCACTGTCGCAGATGTAAGAATGGCCAAGCTGGAGTTCTGGATATCAGCTGTTATGGATTTGAGTCAAATTATCTTCTTTTTGATCTGTAGATATTGCTTTAGTTAGTCTTTCTGGAATCCAAATCGGCTGCTGTTCTCCCTGAGGAAAAACAAAAACAGAACCCCGACTCCAGACAATCACTGGGTCAGAACCTTTCCATTGTCCTGTTAGAATATCTTTCCAAAGTACCTTAGGCTTATGAACATTTTTTGGATACATATGTCTTTCCGCAGCACTAAGTCCTTTCCAATTCCCTCTTTTTCCTTTAATAAGCACGTTTTAATTCTATCTTGAATGTCTGTATCTAATAGTTATCTTAGCTTTTTGCATTTTCTATCTGAAATACCTTTACTTTACATTTTCAACCATTTTCTATCTTATTTCTATCCTCTAGTTTTCTAAGGTTTGTACATTCACCCTTAGTTGCTTTTTTTTTTCCTCCTAGTTTTCTTTTGTTTCCTATTTTGAGGGTTTAAAATTCTTGTCTTCCTACATCTTTTTTATCTTTTTATATCTTCTCTATCTTTTTTTTCTTTACTTTTCTGTACTTCTGTCTTTATTTTTACTTCAAAGTTTTAATCGTCTTTATCTAAATATCTTTTATCCTATTATTTTCCCTTTATCCTGGGTTTTTTTTTTCCTCCGTCATGAAGGCATCTTAACCACCTTCAAATTAACCTTTTAAAGTCTTTTAATTATCATCTATACTGTACTTTTAAATGTACTTTTTCACCACCTACAGCTTCACTCTTTTAAACCAGGCTTAGATTCTGTTTAAATCGCTTAAATGTTAGTTTACATGGCTGCCCTTCAACCAAAGGCCTTTTTTACTCCATTAAGAAGCTTTGTTTCAATCTGTCATGTACACAGACAGATTCTTTCTTCCTTTCTCAAGCTTTTAAAGTAAGTCTAGTTTCCTCAAAATTTTTTTAAATGGCATTTTACAACTTTTTACTTTACCTCACAGAGATTATCTCATCTAGAAACATTTTTTAAACCTTTATATTAAAATATATTTTCACATCTTGAATCTTTTTATATCTCTTTTTTAGTTATTAACCCTTTTTATAAATTCACATTCTGAAACAACCCTTATAAAATTTCTGATTTAGACAAATTACTCCACTTGAATAAGATGAAAGACTTTCATGTTTTTTATGATACTATAATACTATAATTGAAACCCAAATGTAACTTCTTATACTCTTTGTATATAAATTACACCTGATAGAATCTTAACTCTTAGTAACCTTGTTTTAGCAAAGACACAGACCAAAGCAATATTAAACCTTTTCCATTTACCAATTTATGAAGACACACATAATGTTTAAACATATTACCTTATGGAACTTAATAAGTAAAGAGTACTTGATTTTATATTTAGTGGTTGATATTTTAACACTTTAGCTTTGTCCAAATTTAAAAAGTTTAGAGTAAAAAGGGTTATTTTAAGTTTATCTTTGGGGGATATATACCCCTTTCCCATTTTTAAGATTAACTAGGCTTTGAATGACGCAATCTTTCCTCCGTCATACACACATTTTTCTTAGCTCTCATTCAGAACTGCTGTCCTATAGGATGCCCTACCTGTGACAATTTTGTATCTTTTCTCATAATGTACATTATTGTCTATACAATTTTCCTTTAAGTCTGACCCAGGACCTCTCTTTTTTCCACAAGGTGAATCATGAACCTATACTACAGAGTGAACATTACTCTAGATGTAAAACAAAATTTAGTGTTTATGTATTTGTTATAGGTGGATATTGCTATCTTCATTTTTGCTGATGGGAAACAGGGTTAAGAAAGCTTGACATATTAGAAAACACTGAAACAAAGGCTAACAGATTTCTAATATTCAGGTATTTCCCTAGTAATTATGTTTAATAAATATTATATTTAATATTTGAGGTTGATAACATGTTTGAATGAAAAAAAACATCTGTAATATAATTATGGGGTTCAATATCATTAATTTCTAGGAAAAAAAGCCTTATAGAAAAGTAGGCTTTAGAGAAAAAAAAATAAAATCAATGTTTTAACATTCATGTAATATTTTTTTTTAAAGAAAGAGTGAGAGAGGAGAGAGAGAGAGAGAGAGAGAGAGAGAGAGAGAGAATTTTTTTTTATATTTATTTTTTAGTTATCGGCAGACACAACATCTTTGTTTGTATGTGGTGCTGAGAATCGAACCCGGGCCGCACGCATGCCAGGTGAGCGCGCCACCACTTGAGCCACATCCCCAGCTCTCATGTAATATTTTATCCTGTGTACTTTGATAGTGATTTTACTAAGAAAGTAGCATATTTTTTTAGAAACAATTTTACTAGTGATTACAATTACATACCAAAGGAAAAAATGGGGTTTTCAGTTTATATCTCTTATTTTTTTAAGTGAAAACATCATATGTAATTATGTGAGGTGCTAGGAAAGCTGCTATTACAAGTAGGTTGATAATGTGTTGAAAACTGGCAGAATTGTATGTTACAGATAAGCAAAATTGTGTTTGGAAGTATATAAAATTTCCAGATACATGTAACAATATAATCTGTGCCTGTGTGTGGGGGGTGGGGTGGGAGCACACACACATACACTTACACTGGGCTCTAGAAATTCTACTCTTGGCTATCTATTACTGTGAGAACAAAATACAAAGGGATATTTAATTTGTACCTGACAAGACGTTTGGTATTTTGGTGTCATAAAATATAAATATGTAAAATGGAGCAGGGGAATTATGGCCTGTAAATCCTATGGACTAATTAATAGCCAACCACAAAACAAAACAAAACAAAACAAAACAAAACAAAAACCACCACAAAGATTCATCCTGCTGGGTTCTCCAGGAAGCTGGCTCAGATGGGGAGTAATGGAGTTCTGTAGGGCAAACATGTCAAGAAGTGTCTCTGGGAGCAAAAATCCTGGAAGGGAAGAACAAGGAAGAGCAACTGGGTAAACAAAGAAGCAAATGACCTCTGAAGCAGATTCAGTGGAATTCTCACCTGTAGGAGTTCTGAGGAGGGACCACCATTTGCAACTGTCCCTGGTGGAGAGGATGGGTTATAAGGTGCATTCTGTCTAGACTTTGCATGTGGCCTCACACTCTATTTGGGACTACTCCTGTGGTGGGCCAATAACTGAGTGTTTCTTTTCAAAACATTCCCAGAAACTGTGGGAGAAAGTTCTTCATTCCAGAAGAGATCACCACAACACTTACCAGGGAAAATTATGTGGGAACAGGAAACAAAAAAATAAATAAAATAGCAAAGCACAGACAAAATGGATCCTGACATTAAAACTATATCCCAACATGTGTTCTTGCACACAAACCCTAAGACAACACAAAGTGGTGAATCTAGATACAGTTTCTGTGTAATATTTGTATAATTATATTTCAATGTAACAAAACCAAGTCCCATATCAAGGTTTATATTCCTTATTTTTTAAGGTGGTCCCTTTCTGTTCTTAGATGTTAATTTTTTTTCCTTATGATTGGGTTCTGAATTTTATTATATAAATGAGATAACATGATTTCTGTTTTTTTCTCTGCATTATTATTATTGATGGATTTTTTTGTTTAAAATACTCAATTAAGGGTAATAATTTAGTCAGTATATAGTATCTTTTATATATCATATCTTTATTATTGTATGGAATTTACTAATTGGTTTAAGAGATTTGTATTAATGCTCATGAGAAAGACTGATTTTTTAAATTTTAAAGAATTTTTTTTTAGAGATATGCTTACCTCAGAAGAGATTTTTAAATGTGTTTCTTTCTTTCTTTTTTTTTTTTTTTTTTTATCTTACTGCTATCGGTAGAGTTTGAGAAAGATTAATGTTCGGTCTTTAATTTTTTATGTAATTCACTGATAATGCTACTGAGGCCTGGTGCTCTCTTTGAAGAGAGGTTTAAAAGAATGATTTCCAATAGTAGTGTTCAGTTTTTTTTTATTTCTTTTTCTCTCAGTTTTGGTAAGTTATGTTCTTCTTGTTGCATATCCATTTTTGAGATCATTGGCAGTTTAAAATGACATTCTTCCATTAGTTTCAATCTATAGGTCTGCAATATGTCTTTTTTTCCAATCTTTACATTGCTAAAATATTTTCCTATCTCATTTTTTTTTCATATTAGTTTTGCTAGAAATGTCTGAATGTTTTTGATTATTCTAAATAATCAACTTTTGGTTCTTGTGATTTTTTTTCCTGAAGCATATTTGTTTTCTATTTCACAGACTTCTGCTTTCATCATTTTTTTTTATTAACTTTTTTTCTGCCTTGTGTAGATTTGTTGTTCTTCTTGGAGCTTTTTAATATAGAGGTTTATATTATTGATAACCAGTCTTCCCTTGTCTCCCAAAATATGCATATAAAGTAAATTTCTCATTGAAGTGTTGCTTTAGTTGCATGCAACAAGTTTTGATATGTTGTGCTCTTATTGTAATTTGATTAAAAATGTTGCTAATTTTCACTATGTTTTATAAATTATTGTTGTGATTTATAAATTATTTAGAAATGCATTGTTTAGGGTTTAATAAGTTTGAGATTTTTATAGTTTTATTTTTGTCATTAATTTCTAGTTTAATTCTTCTTTAATCAGAAGTCATAACATATTCTGGTGAAATAAATCCTTTGAAATGTATTAAAGTTCCCTTTATGACCCAGCATATGATTGTATTTGTTAAAATTCATTATGTATTTATTTGGGCAATAAACCCTGTCATTGTTCAATGTGGTATTCTACACATGTAAATATGTCAAGTTTCTTAATTGTGTATTCCTAGTTATTCTACATGATCTCTCCTTGCATTGTTCAATTTTCTATTTGTATTCCTCAGATTTTTTTTTTTATAATTGAAGACTAGTTTTTTTCTGTCCATTAAATTTCTCAATTAATTTATGGATTTGTCCTTATTCTTTGAAATCTATAATTATTTGTCTTATTATTTTGAAACTATATTATGGAAATTTAGATTTATTACATTTATCTTTCTGAAGTAATACTGTAGAGATTCAGAATAATATAGCTTTTTGAAAAATTGAAATCTTTGATTTAGAAAGGTCTTTATTATTTTCTAGAAAATCTTCTGACCTTAAGTTATACAAAGATTTTTTTTTCCCTTTTGAGGCTTTTATTCTATTTTTATAATTTTATTTTCAAAATTTATATTTTTATATAAGGTCCATTTCACATATATATCAGACAATTTCATGTTTTTATGTTCTAACACTATTTGGGCTTCCTAAGAAGATCTGAAGACAAGGGTTTTAATATGGTCAATTTATTTAAGCAAGGATATATGTATTGCTGTCAGGAATTGGTAATTTAGAGAAAAGTAGCTACCCTTGAGAACTTGAACTTAATCTGACTTGGGTCTATGAAAGACAGCAAAGAATGCAAACTGCAAATACAGTTTCCACATTTTGAAAGGGGAGGGGCTTGGGCTATTTATTGATCAACTCTGAGCAGTCATTTTTTGAATATTACTCTTGAGAAAGCTCTACCTGAAGAATGCTTCCAAAAAATGGAGATTGGGCTGGGATTCCAGGAAACAATAAATGTTGATATGAGAAGGTCAGTATTAACAGCTTTATATATTCTGACAATATTTGTCTTTACCTGATTTCTTAGAACATTTATATTTAGTGGAACTATATATGCATAGAAATTAGTTAAGATTTGCCATTTAATTATTTTCTAATTTACACATCATTTGTTTCTTTTCCACTCTGATGTAATTTAATCTTTGTTTGATAAGTCAAATATTTATTGCATTTTTTTTACTTTCTGAACTAATTTCCATTATTTTCCATTTGCAGTTACCACAGAAGTAGAATTAGATTCTATAATCTTGCTAATATATAAGAAAATTTATGTCATCGGTTCTTAAATAACGCCAACATTTTAGAACACACGAATGCCAATAATTCTCTACACCTTTAGTTAATTGATATGCATTTAAATTTTAGATAATTTTCTCATACCATCTAAAAATATTAACTCAAAAATTTTTTAAGGACTTAAACAAAAACCTAAAACTTTAGAGCTATTAAAAGAGAATATAGTGAAAAGTTCCATGATATTGGTTTGGCCAATGATTTTTAAAAATTTAATCTGATCTTAAAATCACAGACAACTAAAACAAAAATAGACAAATGGGATTAAATTAAACTAAGAAGCATCAGCACAACATGACAACAATCAGTGGTGAAGAGACACAGAGGAGGAGAAAATATTTCAAACCATACCTCTGATAGGAGTTAATATCCAAATTACATAAGAAACTCAAACAACTCAATAGCAAGAAAACAACCCTCTTTTACAAATTGGGCAAAGGACTGAATAGAGTCCTTAAGAGAAGGCATACAAATGAGCAACATAAACAGGAAGAAATTGATCCACATTACTAATCAGAGAAGTGCCAATTAAAACCAAAATGGCTAAAATAGCTACTGTTAAAATGATAAGATATGACAAGGGTTGGTGAAGATAGGGAGAAAAAGGAACCTGTACACAGTATCTGTAGGCATTAATTAGTAAGGAATATAGATTTTCCTCAGAAAATTAAAACTAGAACTATTGTCACGTGATCTAGCAATTCCACTTCTGGGTATATATTCAGTAGGTTAGAGAGAGAACTCTGTTCACTGCAGGATTATTCATAATGATCAGGATATGGGAATCAACTTAAGTCTCCATCAACACTTGTATGGAAAAAAGAAAATATAATAACGGAAACAATAGAATACTAGTTAACCTCAAAGAGAAGAAAATCTTACCATTTGTGACAACAAAGATGGATGCAAAAGACACATAGAAATACAAATATCACGTGAACTCAAAATTGAATTCATAAAAGCAAATAATGGTCGCACCAATTTGCAGTCCCACTAGCAATGTATGAGTGTACCCCTTTTCCTCGATGACATCTATTGTTACTTGTATTCTTGATAATTGTCATTCTAACTGGAGTGAGGTGAAATCTCAGTGAAGTTTTAATTTGCTTTTGTCTAATTGCTAGATATTAAACATTTTTTAATGTACTTGTTGACTATTCTTATTTCTTCTTTTGAGAAATATCTGTTTAGTTCCTTTGCCTATTTATTGTTTGCTTTTTTTTTGATGGTAAGCTTTTGAGTTCTTTATATAGCCTGGAAATTTTTGCCTTATCTGAGGTGTGGGTAGCAAAGATTTTCTCCCGTTCTATAGACTGTCCTGTCACTTCAAGTTCTTGATTTTTCTTTACTGTAAAGAAGCTTTTCAGTTTGATACTATTCTATTTATTGATTTTAAAATTTTACTTTTAGTGCTTCAGTGTCTATGGATGGAATCACTCTTTGACCTAGTTATAACTCTCCTTGGTATATATACAAAGGAGTTAAAATCAGCTTACTACAGTGATGCATGCAATCACATCAATGTTATAGCAGCACAATTCACAATAGCTAAACTATGAGACCAACCTAGATGCTCATTAACAAATGAATGGATAAAGAAAATGTGGCTTATAAACACAATGGAATATTATTCAGCCATAAAGAAGAATGACTTTATGACATTTGTTGGCAAATAAATGAATCTGGAGACTATCATACTAAGGGAAATAAGCTAATCCCAAACAACTAAATGTCAAATATTCCCTGATATGTAAATGCTAACCCCCATGAGGAAGAATAGAAGTTGAGTGGATTAGACAAAGGGGAATGAAGGTAAGGATAGGGCATTAGAAATAGGAAAGAGTCTAATGAATCTGACATAACTTTGCTATGTACATATATGAATACACAGTGAATCTCAACATCATGTACGTTCACAAGACTGAGGTCTTAATTAGAGTAAGATATACTTCATGTTTGTTTAACTATATCAAAATATAATCTACTGTCATTTATAATAAAAAGAACAAATAAAAATAATTAAAATCAATCAGATAATGGTTATCAGGTGCTGTGGGGTGAATTGAGAAGGGGATTGGGAAGTTATTGCTTGAATATAAAATTTTAATTAGCATACATAATTTCAGAAGAGGTATTGTATAATATGAGTGTAGTTAATAATAGTATAGTATAAACACTGCTAAAAATCTAGATGTTAAATGTTCTCACCACACCAAAAGAAAAAAAAAGTTTGTGATATAATCTATATATTAATTAGCCCTATTAAGCTATTTAATAATGTTTACATATTATGGTGTAAGACATTATGTACACCCATTCACTAATCAATTAAATTTAATTATCAATTAAAGAAAATAAAAAAGAAAAATACTATTGTATAACATAATGTCCTACAAATATTGCTATTGATTTGTAAGTCAATATTCAGTTAATTTTTATTTCAACTTATTCATATATTTACCAATTCTATTTGTCTATAACTTGTGAAATTCTTTATCTAATGTAGAATTCTAGAGTTCTAAATGTGTCAGACACTCTATGAAATTTCTTTAAATTCAAGTATTTTTTGGCAATGATTTGCTTGACTTTTATTTGTCTAAGAGTAGTTTTATCCACATTTATTTCTGAAGGATTTTTTTTAAAGTATGTTTCCAGGTTTTGAAAAGTTACCTCTCCTACAACATCAGGGGTACCCACAATACTAATAGCGATCACTGGGACAAAACAGGCACTCAACAGGCACTCAACAGGTATTTGCTGAATGGATGAATGTTAAATTGGCTTGATATACAGTAATGGTGGTATCTTGCTGACATGCTAAGCTTGCCGAGTGACCCAAAAGGCAAGAAAAGGTCACCAAAAAGAATTAGAATAGGTAGAAAGGGGAACCAGAGGATTATTCCTCTCTGGATTGCACACAAACACATGACCAGCTTACTGTCATATCCGTACATTAGATGTTATAGTCAACATTGTTTCCATTTATGATGGTAAATACATTTTCACTGGAATCAACAAGTGGCCAGTATAATTAATAAGTCAGCAATGTTAAGGTCTGTAAACAAGTCAGATTGGCACCTGTTATTTTGCCAGAGAAATGTTAAAGTCCGTAAACAAGTCTGGATGGCGCCTGGCCAAATGCCAGAGGGAGTGGTTTGTGAAGTAACAAAAGTGAGCCATTAAGTGTGGAGATTCCTTATTGGTTGACTGCTGTATCTATTTTATGCTAATTAGATAAGCTGTGTAAAATGTTTAAATACCACTCTGATTCTACAATAAACGGCTTCCATTCCTGCTGCATCAAGATACATAAGTTATTCGTCACCCCCCGCTTATTCTGCTGCAGCCGGACTGCGGCAAGCATGATAGGTGGGAGTTTGGCACAAGATAAGGTTTTTGAATGGACAATAGTTACCATTTTGGAAACTTTTGCATATGGAAGTGGATCACCAGAAAGAATGCATAGTTTCATCACCAGGGGTACAAAGTTCTCCTGGCAGAAGTCTTGTCAGTGCTGTGATTTACAGAGTGTGTTATCTTGCACAGGTTACATATCTTCCTAATGGCATCCTTGTGAATTGAGATAGGCAGACTGTTTGCTAAATCTTTATGGTTGGACACTATCAGAGGGGGAGTTAAATGAAGATTCAGGTAGAAAACATGAAAATATGAACTTGCAGTAGCATTGAAAGAGCATTCCAAATGGAAAGAAATGAGAAAACAGTGCTTTCATTTCTTCCCATCACTCTACTTGAGGAAGGTAAAGTCTCCTAAAGCTGCAAATGGAAAATAATACATCCTGTCAGACTTTGTTAAGAATTGGGCACATAAATATCTTCTGAAAGTATGTATTTTAGAGCATTTCTTATTGATTTACTGCTTGCAAAAGTGCTGTTTGGAAATAAAGAATTTTGCCATGTTGTCTTTTCTCATAAATACAACTTTTTTTCTTATTTAGCACCATTATCCCTTCCCTTTCATTTCTATTTTTCAGTCTTTCATACGAGAGTCTTCTAGGCTTCATCTTGAACATCCCTGCTCTCTATAATTGAATATGTATGCTTGAGCATTATATATACTGCAGGCTGTGCCATATGTTGGAATAGCATAAAAAATATGACTCGTGACTAGCACTTAAGACATTCAGAATATAGGTCAAGCTTCACAAAGCATATGCAAAATTAAAGAACAAAGTGGGGCTGTCTTCTCATGGATATTTACAATCCTCTTTGTGCTGAGGAGCAGCAAAATATTTCAGTGTAGGTCTTGACTCCTGCATGACCAAAGTTTATAACCTGATCCTGTTGCTTACCACTGAACTCTTGCGATTTAAAAGCCATTGGGATCTTTTTATCCTTGCACTTAATAGAGGCAATGTTAAGTGACTGATGTATAATCAATGTGTCACTTAGCTCAGTGTCTGATACTGGTAGTTGCTCTATAACTAATAATTATTATAATTTTAAGTTTCTGCTCTCCTTACTACTAGGATCAATGATGATTTGCTTGTGTGTGTGTGTGTGTGTATGTAATGAAAATTCTGCTGGTGTGTTTATATCACCTGTGTGTATAGCAGAAACAACTATCTGTGATGACTACTGGGGACTTGTGTGTTTTGGCCTTTGTTTTGATTCAAAATGGACGACTGTGGTATACAGGTATGCCATTTACATGCATGGTACTCCCTGGATTTATGCACTATACAAGCTTCATTTATTTATGTATACGGCAGCCCTGTTTTTCCTGGGGTTTTTCAGGGAGCAAAGACATAAAATGTTTTTTTACACCAGAACGTAGCCAAAATGCCTATTCTTAGTGGGCTATGACTAAAATTTAAGCCATAAATGATAAATACTTCTTATCTGAAAACTAATGTATAGAGCCCAGATTTTTCATATTGACAAATGAAATTACATGTTCATAGATCATAAGTAAATTATATATTATATCATACCATATGTTAGTGCAACATAGATCAAATATAGTTCGTATATCATATGATATATGGTAATCTAGATTATATATAAAACATTATACATGGAATGAATATGTACAGATATATGTATATGTATGTACATATATTCTTGTTTCAGATTGGCAAAAAATATCATAAAATAAAAAAAAATATATTAAGTGATAGAATGCAAGTGAAGTAGTGAAGTGTATTACGAAAAGCACATTTCTATTTAAATAAAAATTTCTGGTTTCCTAATGGCATTTGTGATAGGTTAGATGTGACTTGTCTCGCAAAGTGTGATTGATGAAGACATTACAGCCACTAAAGAAATGCTAAAGACTTTGCCCAGAAGCAATAGGAAAGATGGCTTGAGGGCTGGGGATGTGGTTCAAGCAGTGACATGCTTGCCTGGCATGTGCAGGGCGCTGGGTTCATCCTCAGCACCACATAAAAATAAAATAAAGATGTTGTGTCCACTGAAAACTAAAAAATAAACATTAAAAAATTCTCTCTCTCTCTCTCTCTCTCTCTCTCTCTCTCTCTCTCTCTTAAAATAAAAGATGACTTGAAGTTATCTCAGGAATTGACAAGATCGGTCCATCCGGGCTCATGAATATAAACATAAAAATTCCTTTGAGTAGAGATCAATGGGACACCCTGCTTGCACAAGAGGACCTGGGAAGTTGCTTCCTCATGCTCAGCCACCCAAAAATTTAGAGGCTGCTGCAGCCATGTTCCCTGGAGGCTTGGCTACTGCTCAAGATGGCAGCAGACATTGGAAGCAACCACATGGTGCTGATCTGTAGGATTTCAGAATTCTGAAGTTAGGGGATCATAAGGCCATCTATCAAGATTTCAAAAGAAGCCCTGGGAAATCAGGCAAAGTGCAGCAGGTTTGGAGACCCCGTGGGCAGCTCCCAAGAGGTCATTGCATGGAGATGTAAGGAGAAAGCTGAAGCTGCAGTGGAGACCCAAGATTAAGAAATGTCAGTACTGGGGAACATCTTCTGAGGAATACTGCAGGAATAGAGCACAGATAAGCCAGCAGAGAAGCTATGTGGGCTGCAACCATCAATGCCATTGGGGGAGTTATATACGCTCTTGGGAGAGATCACCATGCCTTGTGCCCCAGATGCTACACACAGAACTACAAAACTTGTTTGTCCAGCTGGATTTTGGTCCTGCTTTCATTCCAATTCTTCTTTTTATGCTCCTATTTCTCCCTTTTGAAATAAAAATATTTACTCCATACCTTTATATGTTGGATATATGTAACTTTCTTTTGATTTCTGTAGGCTTATGCTGAGTGGTTGCCTTGACTCTCAGAGTAGATTTTGGACTTTGACTTTTAGGTAATCCTGAAAGTGTTAAAACCATAGGGACTCACAAAATTATACTTTATTTCATGTTAACTACTGCAAAAGTCAATCCTGTCTCTCCTTTAGAGTTACAGGGTCATGCTGGAAGAAGCAGAAATCGCTCTGAAACATTTCTGTAGGAGCTTCCAAGAACGTGAGAGGGTAGAAGGGGAAAAAAAAAAAAACACTCATTCTCATGAACACCAGGGTGCACAGAATTATTTTCTTGACTAAGCTAACAGTAGTTGCTACTATCCCATTTGTTCAAAGACAGATTGCATTGGTAGAAAGCAATAAACATGGTTTACAGAGAAATCAAATGTGGTTAATTTCTCTACCTTCTTAATATTTTTTTAAACAACTAAATTAGTGGAAAGTCAGTTACATTTACATCTTCACACCACCTAATCTAGATTATCCAAAGAATTTAAGAGAATTTTGCACATTTTTCTATGCTTATTTGGTGGGAGAACTTCTTTATTTTCAATATTTGCTTTCAAAAATACATACTTTTTACAATAGAATAAGTTCTAAATTCTTGAAAATTTTCAACACTATTGAAAAAAATTTTTTTCAGACTTTTTTCATTTGTAGTGTTTTTCTCAACTCATATATGTATTTTTTAAATATAAAAATGGGCATAAATGTAAATTTGGGTCTTTTGGGTTTTTTTTATAAAAATAACACTTTAATGTGATATTTTTAGCTTAGTCTTTGCTGAAGTTGTTTTTTTTTGTGTGTGTGTGTGTGCATGACAATATTATTTTACTGCCTTAGAATTCTGTGACATCTAATAAATATCATGCATTTATAGCAGTTTCAATAATAATGATACTTGCCTTTTAAATATTATCTTCTGTAAGTCAGATACTGCAGGAAGCACATAGCATACACTATATAATAAAATTTTAAAGATTACCATTTTTATTCATTATAAACACAGGGAAATTAAACTTAAAAATAACTTGATCAAGCCTTTGTAACTTGGAATTTGCAAGACAAAGGTTTATTTCAGACTCTCTTAATATACATCTGAATCTCACACTTAAATATTTTGAAATGCTTTACTGTTCCTGACTCTAATCTTTTACAAGGGGACAAGAAGTTCATTGAGGAATGAAGAAATAGAGGTTGTGCAAGGTTCAATGATTTCTTCATGTGAAGGATGCTGTAGAAGTAGTTACAAAAGCAGGTCCTCTGAGTAGTTCTGAGCTTAAACCAGCATGACACTGAAATACTTTTTTGATCATTTGTCTGACTAAAGCAACTCAATGTGTTTCTGGTGTACACACAAGTCCTGAAGACTGAATTATAACTGCCCTTTTGTAGCACACATTCTCTCCTTACATCACAATTAACATCTTCATTCATTCATTTAACACTCTTGTGATCTAAAACAACATGAACCAAGGTGCTTAGTAGACTTATAAATAAGTCTCACAGAGTCCTGTTTTCAAAGAATGCATATTCTAGTGGGATTGAGAAACACTCAGATAGATATAAATAATGGTGTAAGTGTTGAAAGTGTAATCAGAGTTCTGTCAACAAGCACAGTACGCACAACTCACCTTTACTGTTTTGATTGCACCCCATGGATGCATTGATTTTCTTCTTCCCCTGTACTATCAGCTAAGAAAATGAGAATTCATCAGTAAAATATAATAATTAATACTGTGTAGCACCAAAAGAGATAAAGCAAAAACTGGTAAAAATGAAGGGAGAAATAGACAAATAATAGTTTAGAATCTCACTTTAAATAATGAATTGAATGACTAGAAAGATAATCAATCATTAAAAGATTTCTATAACACAAATCAATCAAATCTAGCAGACGTCTATGGATTACACCATCAAAAAAAACAGACTACGCATTCTCATGTGCACTTGGAATATTCTCCAAGTTAAATTATATTCTAAGTTACAATATAAATTTCAATACATTTAAAATCACCAAAATAATACCAACTGTTTTCCAGTTATGATTGAATATAATTAGAAATCAATAACAGAAAAAAATTTGGAAACTCACAAAGTTGTAGAAATAAAAAGCATACTCTAAGTAACCAGGAAACCAAGGAAAAAATTTTTAAAAATTAATTAGAAAACACTTTGAGATGTATGATAATGAAGACTTAACATACCAAACCATACTAAAAGTTCCAATGATACTTAAAGAAATTTATCCTTTTGTTAAATTTGGCCTAAACCTGTCTCCATACACTTTAAGTTTACTTTTAAGATTTGTCTGTACTTAGTGAACTATAAACTAAAACTAACTTGATGTGTAAACAGATTGCAATCTAGTCTTGTAACAAGTAGCTGAATCTAGCCAATCACAAGTGCCCAAGTATTCAAATCAAATAAAGTGTACATGAGCTATCTTTATCTTGATCTGTTTTCTGTTTGACACTTCCTTTTCTTTACCTATAATATAAACCAGTTATGGGTTAGGGTGAAGCATTCTATAAACTATTTTCAACCTGTCTCCATATTTTAGAATTGCATATAAATTCAATTAAGACCCACAAACCTAAATGTGTTGCAATTTTTTTTATACCTTAAATGCCTAAATTAATAAAGAAGAAAAATCAATAACCTGGTCTTTAATCTGACACGCTGAACAAGGAAGAGAAAACCAAATCTAAAGCCAAGTTAACAACAACAACAACAACAACAAAAATACAACAATTAGAGCAGAAATTAATGAAAAGAGAATTAAAAATTATATAAAATTAGTGAAACCAAAGCTGATTCTTTGTAAAGATCAACCAAATTTATAAACCTTTAGCAGGATTGACTTAGGAAAAAAAGAGGGAAGTTTCAGATTACTAGTATCAGAAATAAAAGAAGGGATATTACTGCTTACCTTGCGTAAATAAGGATCATAAAGAAGTGACATCAGTCCTGAAACACTCCTTATGAAAATAAAGGCAGAGAGAATATTTCTTAACTCATCCTGTGAAGCTGCCCGCTTTCTGTTTTTGCGACTAAAAGACTCGGGGGTTACTCCAGATGAACTGGGCTGACTGGGCTGCACAAAATAACCACACAAGAGACACAAATACCTTTATCTTTAGGGTCGCTGTGACAGCTCCTCTGACCTTAAGGGTCCACAGGAAGAGAGAGAGGGAGAGCACACGGTGACCCCTTTTATTGAGGAGAAGCTATTCAAATGAGGCAAGGGGTCAGGTTTCAGGGGTGATAAGTCTATCTCCATGATGTCCACTGTCAGCAGGTTGACTGACACCTGGGTAGGCCACCCCCAAGGGCACAGCAAGAGAAGGGGACACACACACAAGGCACTTCCAAGGAAGATTCTATCCTAAACAGGGCAAGGGGTTATATTACAAAGGAACAGGTGAGCATAGCTTCACCCTGGGGCTGTAGCAAGACACACCCATGCACAAGACGGGAAAGCTCTGCCACATTTAAGGGTGGGGAAAGCTCTGCCACATTTCGTGACTGAGCGCCTCAGCATCCAGCCAGGGAATGTGACTCAGTCAGGTGTAAGGTGGGTCTCCCTCATGAGGCCAACACTGCCCTGATACCAAAATACTCACAAGAGGGCCTTTTGCATGTCCCTTGCTTTCCTAACATGAGCAAGTCCCTGAACTCAATCCCCAGCATTCCAAAATAAAAAAAAAACTAAGGAAAAAAGAAAAAGAAAGAGAAAAGAATAGCACAGTGCAATATCTTTCATGAATACAACAGAGCACTATGTAACTAAATCTAAAAACATATATGTTTATACCTGATGATCACATGACATTTATCTCAGAAATGTAAAGTTAGTTTAACATCTGAAAGTCAATTTATATAGAACACCATATCAGTAGAGTAAAAGGCAAAAATAACATCAACTCTGTAGGTACAAGGAAAACATTTGACAAAATCCAACATCATTTCATGACAATGAACACTGAACAAGCTAGCATTAGAAGAAAGCATCTTTAACCTGATAAATATTACCTATGAAAAATGCATAGCTATCATTATAGTTAGTGGTGGAAAATTAGATATTTTCCTTTTAAGTTTGGGTACCAAGACACAGGTGTTCTCTCTAGCTACTTCTAGTCAACATTTTGCTGTAATTTTAGGCGAAGGAAAAGCAATAAAAGTGTCTTACATTGGGAAGAAGTAAAACTATCTCTCCTTACAGATGACATGGCCTTGGATATAGAGTAGAGAAAAAAAATTGGCTACAACAAAGGACAGAGTGTTGTACAGTTACAGGATATAATCAATATAAATATCAATTTTATTTCTATACACTGCACCAAATATTTTTAAAGTAAAAAAAAAAACTGCATTTACAATAGAACAAAGATGAACAAAAAACTTATAAAATAAATTTAACCCAGGTTATACAACCTATACACTGAAAATTATAAGTATTTTTTTGTTAAAATTGAAGATCTACATAAATGGAACAGCATTGCATGTTCATAGATCCTAAGTAATCAATAGTGAGAAGATGTCAGTACAAAATTTGATGAGATTCTTGTCTGAATTGTAACTGACACTTTCTGAAAATCAATTTTAAATTTAAATGAAATTGCAAAGAATATGAAATAATCCAGAATGATTTTGAATAATCAAAACAATCTTGAATAGTGATTAATAGAGACTGGGAAGAATGCCAGGGGACAGTGTGGAAGCATAGCAGATATGATCAACGCATGCTGCATGCATACATGGATATACCACATTGACTCCCATTAATATGAACAATTAATATGTGTTAAGTAAATAAACAAAATAAAATTTTAAAAAATCATTAAAAAGAATAACACTGTAGGAGGATGAGCAATCTATTGATGAGCAAATACTGTTTTCAAATTAGGGCAGACTCTGCTTTGTCTGGCTTTAGCTGATGCCTCTTCTGACAACATTATCTCAGAGGGCTGAGCTGAATTTCCAAGACTCCCATCTCCTGGCATGTTATTTTGCATCATAGCCATGACGATTGGTTTGCTTTTTAACTTCTAATTTTGTTTTATATCTATTAATCCCGTACAACTGAGAGCTGTCTTTGTTGTCTTCTTTCTTCTGAGGTGTCTTATACCTTAGTTCGGAGAAGGTTCCGTTTCTTCATGGGGATTTCTGACTGTATCAATAAGGGAATGCTATCTAGAATAATATACAGAGAATTTGCACAGCTAACTAAGAAGACAAATAGCACAAACTGGGAGTTAACAAAGAAATGGAATAGACCTTTCTTCAATACAATTATACAAATGACGCACCATCACGTGAAAAGATATCCCACAACATCATTACTTACTAAAAATTTCAGAATTTTAAATACTACATTGCACTCACAAGGATGACCAGAGTAAAAAATAAAAATCGTGTAATAATAATTATTTGGAAGGCTGCAGAGAAATTGGAACCTTTGTACACTGTTGTCGAGAATTTAAATGCTATCTCCAAGCTGGAAAACCATTTGGCGATTCCTCCAATGGTTAGAGCAACCCTATTGTGGGAATGAGGCAGGAAGGTAGGCCTCCCATAGGCAGACAGGATAAGGGCTTCAGAGAAGGGGAAGAGAAGAGAGCATCATGCCCTCTAGGAAGGAGACATGAGGTCTGGGGAACATCCTGTTACTTGCTGCTCCTAACAGCTTCAACCACAACAGCTCTAACCTTACCCCTAGCCACGGCTGACCACCAAATCGTCCCTTAACTGAAGTGCTTCTTCTCCCCAACAGACATACCAGATCACAAGGTTGGACCCGTCCTCTTCTTTATATAAATGGACTGGCATGATGCACTTCTGGTCAGCTTATTAAACTTATTATAAACTTATTATAAACTTATTAAAGTTTATAGAGCTTGATTGGTCCATTCTAGCATTCCTCACCCCAGCATTTTTTAAATGCCTTTAAAAACCCTACACAACAGATTCTCATTAGCAACCCTCTCTTGGGACCCTCCCACTTCAGGAACTGGGCTTTTTTTTTTTCTTTTTCTATTACTCTAATAAATTTTGTTACTTTGCTTTTACCCTTATGTTCATGGAATTCATTATTTAAATTTGCAAGACAAAGAACCCGCCCATACAAACTCTGTTGCACTATGATACAGAAATTTCACTCCTCAACATATACACAAGATAAAATGACTAGATATATTCACAGAAAAAAATTTGAACATGGATGTCAATGCTGGTATTACTCATATGTTATAATTTAGACATTAGGTGTCCCCCAAAAGCTCAATGCAAAAAGGTTTAGAGGAGAAATGATTGGGTTATGAGACCCTTAGCCCAATCAGTGAATTAATCCCCTGATAGGAATGAACTGAAAGGTAACTGAAGGCAGGTAGAGTGTGGCTGGAGGAGGTAGGTCATTGCGGGCCTGCCTTTGGGGTATATATTTTGTATTTATTGAGTGAAGTCTATCTCTGTTTCCTGATCATCATGTTACAATTACTTGGGAGAATTTATCTTGCATCTATTGTTCATATGAGAGAGGAATTTAAGAAGTAGATGCAGGAGCATTCAGGTGCAAGGAGAAAGGAAACAGAAAGTATCCTAACTATATAAATCTCAGTAAGGAACAACACAGAACATGACAACCTTCAATTGAATTAGAACAGAATTAGTAGTTTTAGTTACAAGCCTAAAAATGAACATCTAATTTTAGATAACCATAGAGTAATAAAGAATGATATCTCTTAAAGTTAGTTTTAAAATCATATTTTAGCAAGTTTGGGTACTTAAAAATGACATACATTTATGTCAAACTAGCATCTTATAATTTGTTTTTCCATATGCCATTTCAATCAGCAATTCACAGAAAATCTCTGGTTTTATTAAAGGCCATTATTATTATTATTATTATTATTAGTAGTAGTAGTAGTTGCAGCAGCAGCAGTAGTTATAATTTAGATATGCGGAATCTCCCCAAAGCTTCTGTATTAATGGAGGAATGCTCACAGGGGAGATTACTGGGTTGAGAGAGGTCACCTAATCAATCCATCCTAGTCTGAAGTGACTAACTGGGTGATAACTCTAAATGTGGAGAGGGGGGTGACTGATTGAAGGATTGAGGTCACCAGGGTTGTACCCTGGAATGATTCATGTTCTCTATGGCCCCTTCCTCCTCCTTCATCCCTCCGCCCTCCTCCCCTCCCCTCTCCTTCTCTCCTTCTCTCTCTCTCTCTCTCTCTCTCTCTCTCTCTCTCTCTCTCTCTCTCTCTCTCTCTCTCCTTCCCTGGCAGCTTTGAGATGACCAGTTTTTCCCTGCCCTTCAGCCATGATGTTCTGCCTCATCTTGGGTGCAGAGCCACAGAGTCTGCTGACCATGGACTAAATCTCTGAAACTGAGTCAAAATAAATTTTCACTCCTCTAAGTTTTTCTGGTTAGTATTTTGGTGACAATGATGCAAGGTGCTTGAACTACCATTTTCCATTTTCCAGAATAGAAAATTGAGACTTGAAGATATTAAGGGACTTTGACTACTGAGTGGTCAAGTGAGATCTGAAGTTTCATATTCAAATTCTGTGCGTGCACCTTCCTTTGGTGGTGTCTTGCTGGCTACCTGTGTCATTTCATTAGTCAAATACTTGTTCTTTATATGTAAGTGGCAGCGGCACACATAAGGTTGTTTTTATCTTTTAAAGGTATCTAAGAGTTGCTTAAGTATAAAGCTTCTTAACCAATTATTATTATTCATTTAAAGCAATTTGACAGCCTTTATAAATGCAGTCATGTTGCAGCTACATTTTGCTTTACTTAGCAGCAATTCCTTAGCAGCAATTTGGTCTATTGTTGGTTATACTTGTTTTTCTCTGTCCATTTTCACTCTAGACTAAAACAAACAAACAAACAAACAATAAAAAAAGCTAACAACAAAAAACACCTCTTGTAATGAGAACTATTTTTTTCCACAAAGATTAAGCTTCACTGTAGTTTCATAGATACTATAGAGATAAGAAAAATATGTATTACAGATTGAGAGAAGTCTCAGAGGCAAGTGGAGGCAGGAAGTTCAACATAGCTTTTTTTTTTTTTTTTTAACCAATTACAATGCTCAACATTTTGAAGATAAGAAATGCTTTGAAATTTCCACAGGAAAATTTCTCATGAGGTTTTGATTCAAAAATGAAAGTCAGAATTTCAGAACTGCAACATGAGAATCAATAATTCAAATTTACACAAAGCATAGATCACAATGAGCAGATGAAATTCAAAAGCAACGTCAGCCTGTTTTCCAGCTTATGGATAGAGATGCAAGTAAAAGTACATTAGGCACATGATACAGAGTCATGTGCAGTGCAGCAAAATTTCAGTCAAAGACATACCACATATATGATGGTGGTTCATAGAGTATAATGGAGCTGAAAAATCCCTAGTGCCTAGTTATGTCATATTTATAGAAATAATATAATGCATTACTCATGTGTTTATGATGATGCTGTTATAAACAAAACTACTACATTGCTAGTCATACAAAAGTGTAGCATCTTCCATTACATATGGTACACAATACTTCATAATAAATAAATTTTAGCTTATTCATTTATTATACTATTTTATTATAATTTTAGAGTATATACCTACGTATTTAAAAAGTTTATTATATAGCAGTATGTTGCGTAATTTATCAGCCTCCCATATCTCACTATTACTGCGTCTCTTGATTGCATCAAGAGGCATGTGAAGTACTTTGCCTGGACCAGTTAGGCCTATGTACTCTGTGATGTCCTCACAAAGAAATTGCTGAACAACACATTTCTCAGACTATTTCTCCCATCCTGCATAACTGCATGTTGAGCTAGCCAGATTAGCCTCTCTTATCAATGAAATGCCTCAGACTAAAAATTGAGATGACTTTGCAATATGTGACTTTTACTGGCTCCACTTTCCATGCCTTATGTATAATTTTCTTAACTTTTTTTTTTGGAAATGCTTTCTTCTAAGTCGTTTCCTTTTTGTTGGGTTCTAACATAACATTAGGCTCATTTCTACTCTGACTCAATCTTCACATGACACTGTTCATTATTCCTGACACTTAACTAAATTTCTCATTCCCTCCCGCTTCAATAAGAAAAAGTGGCAAGTAGACAAGTACTGATATTACCTATCTAACTGACCCTGGGAAGCACATTTTTGCTGTCCAGATTTCCTCATCTTGAAAACTGAGGAAGGCCAAGGAGAAATAAGACAAAATTGGTCCAATATTAAACAATGAAACTTTATATAGTAATTTTCTAGATACTTGACATTTAGACTCATAGTTGAGATTAAAACATTAAGATTAAAAATATTTAATTATTTTTTTAAAAAGAATTAGATTGATCAAATTAAGTGTATGTATAAATATGGCATAATGAATCCCATTATTATGTGTTATCATAATGGGCCAATATAAATAAATTGAATTATAAAAGAAACAACCTGAAATATCTAATGTATATCAAATGTGGAGGTGTTTTATTTTGGCTCTTTGCCTCCACAGCATTTGAGAAGAGGTATGCCTGAGTTCATTAGTATTCTCAAATATCAGATGCATTCATGAAATTTCCAGTATGAAACAGTCGTGTGGAAAATCTTCCCATTTGCTCCTTAAGCCGCTCCAGTCCTGTGACCTAGAGAGTCAGCCAGTGTAGTGATTAGCTCTCAAATAGACTGTTAATATGCAGAAACTGCAGATGCTTACCTGTGGTACAAGCAGAAAGCTCAGGATATTAAAGTAATAATGCATGAGAAACTGGTGGCACTAGATGACTCACTGTGTGCATTCGACAGAGGAAGGCACAGGCATAGACATTCTTTTATCCACATTTGCTGTCAGGCTGTGGAACACTTCACATAATGAGCAACCTTCCCTGCAGAGTAAAGTGGCATCAATTAGGAAATAAGCTTATAATTAAACCTTTACCTTTGGAAAAATGTATTTGCATAACTCCCCGAGGCAGCATGTACATAAAGCCAATGCTGGTTTCCCATCCAAACAATTGCTGAGTTCATCATTGGCTAACGAAAGACAAGAGACGTGAGGTCTGTTATACTTACAGAGTTCTTTTACCTCGTGGTTGTTATATCAGCAGGGTTTTCAAAGTTGTGTTAAGCCACTGCAAGCTGACTCCCTGAGGGTTTTACTTGCACAGACTAATTTATCTAGATCCCTTCTGTCCTCAATGGAGAGCACCAGTGTTCTGTTGTGTTTATTGGGTACAAAACAGAATTCATGCGATCCCTTCATCTGTGTAGAAATCTAATGATTTTCAGCATCAATGTTTTTAATTCTTTGTGGTGTTCATTATACTGGTTGCTGGAAAAATAACTGCCTAACCAAGCATGCTTTTCTTCAAGATCAATTTCTTTCCCCTAAGTAACCATGAAGTGTATCATATTGCAGTTAAGCCTATTCCTCAGTGTGGTATTAAAGTGCTACTCTCACCCCAAGGAGTGCCTTATTTTCAAAGCTTCAGGGTAGTAAATATTGCAACAAATCATTCCTTCAGAACAGTATCTCCTAACCAGGAGAGCAGGGAACACTCAGTGGTTGAGGCCACCAGGGTCAGACCGGCTCTTCCAGCAGGCTGTAAATGGCACTGTGTGTAGAGACTCTCCCATCACCTCAAAGAGCTTAAAGCAGACACTGAGATAAACTTTTAAAAGACTGAGAGAGACTTGAAACTTCTTTATGCTAAATTTCTGGGCTGTTTTTCTCTCTCTCTTTTTTTTTTTTGTTGGAATGTCTTATATTCCATGATAACCTGTAAAAAGTTTGGGGAGAAACAGAATTTTATACATTCTGAAAGTGCAATCCTTATTTCCTTCAATTTCCCCTTCGAACTTTTATTTCTCCTCTTGATTTCTTTTCTTCTTTCTTCCCTGATACACTGTTTCTTATTCCTCCCTCTCTGTTTTCTTGCCCTCTCTCATTTTCTATCTTGTTCATTTGTCAAGCTGTTTTCATGTCAGTAAAAGTTTTCTCATTTTTTTTTCTCTCTTTTTCTGAAGGGATTTAGCAAAATGATTTTGTTTTATTTTAATGTACATTAAATGTACACTTAATGCATAGTTGTGTATTTTATTTTACTTTTTATGAATGTTTGCAATAAAAATGTTATCACCTAGGGGTCTCGGTTTCCTTTTCTTTGCTTAGCAAAGAATTGGAGAACGAGACAAAAAGATAGCAAGGGAGAAGATTTATTGCAAGAAAATCAATAACAAAATAACAGACTTCTCAGAAGAGAAGAAGCCCTGAATCTGGAACCCAGAGTTCAGAGGCTGAAAGGGAAATACTTTCTTCATTTTATGGGCTTTAGGTTCTCCCCACTGTCTTTGTGCCCATCATTATCATTCATTGGTACCCCTGGGCCCATGTTTCTTAGTCTTTTTGTGAATCCACTGCTCATGTGCACAAGCACAGAAGCGTCTGTCTGATCAGATGCCCTGCTCATCTCCATGGGTAGCTTCATCATCTGGGAAGTTATCCTGTTGGAGGACACCCTTTGGGATCATATTGTCTGGACCTGCCCCTGATTTCCTCATTAACCATCTTGTCGTGTCTGCCTGTGAAGTTCTAAATCTCTCTCAAAAAACAAACACTAACAGATGAATCCTGGAATTCCTGTCCGCCTCACACAGCCTTCTTGTGGGTGTTCACAGTTTTCATGGACATGCTCAAGTTTTTTGAGAAGATTGAATGAAATGTGGGTGGGATTTATAGAAATAAAAATTATTTTGGCCTTCAAGTTATTGTTTTCATAAATAAATTTGGAAACATTCCAAGAAAGAAATTCTTATAAAAAAAATGTTGGGAGAATTTCACGGTAGTTCAGGCTCCTTGAAAAAAGAACAAGGATTTGTCTGTCCTGATTCCCAACTCACCATCTCATCCAGGAAACGCAATACATGAAAGCATAAGGTAACATTTCCTGAAATTTCTAGAAGTTTGAAATCTGTTTCTTAAACTGAGCTGAAGTCCTGCTTCCTAAAATTCACCTCATGTCTCAATTTCTGTCTACAAAATCTATAAAATCTATTTTCTGTGTGGAGGTTATTCAGGCATATAAAACACATTATGTTATTATCTCATATCACTATATATTTTCACTAAATGAACTTTTTTTTTGACAAAGCAGTACTGATGTCTTTATTTGAAATACATTGGCAGGGTGTAAAGCTTTCTCCACAGCAGTTTTCACTGTTTTTGTATAAAAGCACTATTTTTTTATGGTTACATATGTCCCTCATTTAAAAATATCTCCACCTACTGTGTTAATTCAAGTGTTTTCTAGATAACAATCATTATGTTTGATTTGTGGGCACTGACATTAAGAAGTTCACATACCCAAGCACAAGGTGACACATGAGGATTTGTTTCTAGTCTGGTCCATGAGGTAAAGATGATCTCTTGGCACTTAGGGTCCATTCTTATCTCCTGCAGTGTGTTCCTCCATGAAAGAATGAAAAGCAGGCCTGGGGTTGTAACCCAGTGGCAGAAACACATACCTCCCATGGATGAAGCACTGGGATCAATCCTCAGCACCACATAAAAATAAACAATAAAATACAAGGATTGTGTTTATCTACAACTAAAAGTAAATTTTTTTTTAAAAAAAAGAATATAAAAAGGAATATGAAAAGCAAAAGTCTGCACTTCCATAAGTTTGGCAGCAAGGATTTTAGATGAAAATTAAGTTTCGACCCTCATTCCTTGATATTGGAGTGTAAAGACAAAAAGAAGTTCATATTCTGCTACATTTTATGGCAACTGTGGAACAGGATTGCAATGACAGCCTTTCTCTTTCTGATGCTGTTATTTTACTGTGCTTCCTTTTTCCTGCAGCAATATCCCAATGTTCAGCTTTTCGTCTCTTTGTGTCAAGAAGGGAGTAGCCACGCTCATATTTTCCAGGTGGCCTCCAGCTTCACTAGTGGTAGAGAGGAACATGTGCTTGCAATATGAAGAGGCTTTCTCATTCTGCTTTTGATCCCTGGTTTTTAGTTATCATAGTCTCTTATTCCACTCAGTAGCTCCAATAGTGATCCTTAGATGTCCCAAATTCACAACAGGGCCATATATAGTAGTTTTCCCAGTGGATTCATTTTGGGAGAATTTCCTTCCTAGTTACACATTTTTAGTGTATGAAGTCATTCCCTTTATTAAATAAGTATAGCACATTCTGTTTCTGTTTCAATTATTTGAATAATAACATATTTGCTATCAAAGTAATTAATGGTCAATATCTTGAAAGGAGGAAAATTAGAGTGGTTATCAAACTAGAAATAGGACAAAAGCAATAAAGATTTATACACTGTTGAATATGTGATTTGAAT
Organism: Callospermophilus lateralis; assembly: GCF_048772815.1. Classification (NCBI taxonomy): domain Eukaryota; kingdom Metazoa; phylum Chordata; class Mammalia; order Rodentia; family Sciuridae; genus Callospermophilus; species Callospermophilus lateralis. Next base: position 13,324,268 of record NC_135320.1, read on the forward strand.
TGTCTGTAGCATCCAATGCAAAAATTAATGTAATGATTTATCCTGAATGAATCTGACATTGAGACAAATATTTAAGATATTGAGTGATTAGTAGAATAGAAATGGAATTTAATGTTGATCTAAATTTAGCTCTGGAATGCTAAAAAGAAAATCCTCATGAATGAACCAGCATGATAGCATGCATGAAGATTCTGTAATAGTTTTGCATTCACTTCCTGGGGCCAAGGATGATGTGGCTAATACAATTGCTATTTCCCAAATAGTCAAAATTGGGACCAATGTAGAGTTCTGTATGAAGGTTGAAAGTCTGACCTATTTCTTCATCAGAAAACTTTTATTCATCATGTATTCTATCTTTTCCCTTTTTTTAAACGAATTTTATTTGGTGCTTTATAGTTGTACATAATGGTGGGATTTGTTTTTCCACATTTGAACATACACACCATATAACAATATAATTTGGCCAATATCATTCCCCAGTATTTCCCCTTTTCCTCCTCTCATCACTCTCCCTGTTTCCTTTTCTCTAGTGGTCTCTGTTTGATTCTCATGAGATTCCTCACATATACCTTTCTTTTCTTTTTATTCTCTCTCACTTTTAAATATGAGAGAAAGCATACAACCCTTGACTTTCTGAATTTAGCTTATTTCCCTTATCACAATGATCTCAAGTTCCATCCATTTTCCTTCAAATGGTATGATTTCATTTTTCTTTATGGCTGAATAAAACTCCATTGTGTATATAATCAAAACACTTTTAAGAGGGAAAGGATTAACTGTTAATAATTATATCAGGATGATAAACATTAATTTTTTTAAAACTCTTCCAAGCAAAGTAAATTTACAATAGCTAAACTATGAAACCAGCCTAGGTGTCCTTTTATAGATGAATAGGTAAAGAAAATGAGGTATATATATGCAATGGAATATTATGAAATTATGGCATTTGCCAGTAAAAGGATAAATTTGGAGAATATGCTAAGTGAAATAAGCCAATACCAAAAAACCAAAAGCCAAAAGTTTTCTCCAATATGTGGATGCTAATTCACAATAAGGAAGCGGGGAGCCCTAGAGAGGAATGGATTTACCTTAGATCAGGTAGAGGGAAGTGAAGGGAGGGGAGGGGAGGTGGGGATAGGAAGAGTAGAACTAAAGAGACATTATTATTGTATGTATATATGTGACTGCATGATCAATGTGATTCTACAACATGTACACTCAGAAAAATGAGAAATTATATCCCATCTATGTATGATATATCAAAGTGCATAAATGCATTCTAGTGTCATGGATAACAAACTAAAACAAATCAAAAAATGTTTTAAAAAGGTGCAATGGGAAGTGTCATCCACCAGCCAACATCAAGTTGGGTCCTTTATATCCTGGAGGGAGCAACAGCTTTCCTTCACTAAAATGAACAACTTCTGAACCTTGCTGTACTGGGAATATTGCTTTTAATATATGAACTTCTGAGGGAATCTTTTATATCTAATCCATAACAATATCTTTGTCTTCTTGATTGAGCTCCACATGTTCTTTACATTTTGTTCCCATTAAAACATTATTTCTGTTGTTTAGGCTTAAAAATTTTAATTTTCTCTACTCAAGTTTATTTATTCTTCTTGCTCTAATCTGGTTTTGTACTCCTCTGATTAATTTTTTATGCTAAATATTGCACTTTTTATCTGCAAATTTCTTTTGGGGGCCCTTTAAAAGATCTTACTTCTTTGTCGTTACTCTCATTTTGTTTATTCTCCCCTCCTGTCTCTGCTCAGGACTTTTTTGAGCTCTTTGTGAATCACATTTAGGTTGTTGTTTTGAAATCTTTGTCAAGTACATCTGACACCTGGGCTTCATCATGGATGGTTTCTATCAATTGATGTTGTTCCTTAAATGGTCCATAGTTTCCTGTCTCTGCCTTGTGATTCTTGTTATTATCTTTTAAAACTAGACATTTTGCTTTTATGATGTGGTAATGTCTGGAGTTGAATTTTTCCCCTGCATCAAGGCTTATTCATTGATTTATGTTTTAAATTGTTGAATGTGTCTACTTCGTTTTTTTAGAGTCAGCCTGAAGTGAGAGCTTAAGATAGTCCTAGGAACTTTCCTGAGCCTGCTTATTTCCTGGACACCTGAGGTGGCTTTACAAATTCTACCACACACGGTTTCTTTTGAGTATCCTAATCCTTAAATATCTGGCTACCCAAAGAAGAAAACAAGAAAAAAAGAAGCAAGTTCAATTCATGTTCATTAAAATCCCGTGGACATTCTCTAAGCACGTGGAAGTGAAGCAATGATTGTCAGTTTTTCTGCCTGTACCTCCACGGAGAAAATCAGCAGTCAAAAGTCAGAACATAAAACTCTCAGCAGTGGTAGAACAAGGAGATTATACATCCTCCTACCAGCAAAATATATATATAAAAAAAATATGGGCATAGCTGCCTGCCACAGAGATGGGAGATGGGGAAACAGTTGTCACTGAAATTGATCAAACTAACCATATATTGCCAGTCAAGCTTTCCACCAGTTTGTATAGACACCAGAGGTCCTAAATAGTGGCTACTGTCAGTTTTTACTAGTGTAATGATTGTCTAAGTAGAAAGGCAGATTCATAGCTCTTCCTCCTTCTCTGCCATCTTCTCTGACATCATAATTCCCTACCTGGATTTTCTGCCTGTTTTTCTTTTGTTTGAGAAATATCTTAGTATGTTGCTCAGGTTGGTATCAAACTCTTGGGCTCAAGTGATCTCCCACCTGAGCCTCCTGAGTGCTAGGACTACAGGCATGTGCCATCTTGCCCAGCACCTGCCTGGGTTTTAAGTGTGGCTATAAAGATGCATTTTGAATATAGTCAATAGGGTTGACGGGCACTCATCATCCAGTTTCAGTAAATCCTCTGCTGAAGATTATGAAAACAAATTAGGCTCCACTGAAGCCTGAACTATATGAACTAGCAGCCTGTTGTTAGAGACTTGGAAAAAGCAATTGAGGCAAACATTATACCATCTTTTGATATTTTCAGTTATCCCCAAACTTTTACCCCAGGGCTTTCTCATGGTGTCTCCTCTACTTTTCTGAGTAGCAAGTTTATAATGTAAGTATCTTATATTAGTAGTTGTGTTAGTTGTTGGTAGGTGTGACAGCTTCTTGAATCTTAGATTGGGTGTGTTTTCTAGCTTTTGGCATCCTCCATTTTGGGCTGTAGCAGTGTGTCAGTCTGAGTTTCTGAGAATCTTTCACTTCTGAAAGATTAAAGGGTAGACCTCATTCTTCCAGTTTTTCTGATGATCTTAAAAAAAAAAAAAAACCAAAGCCAAAAAACAAACAAACAAACAAACAAACAAAAAACACAATGCTTACTCTACATTAAATCCCTCCTGGAAAACACATGCCTATGGGTTCTGTTTCCTTAAATGACTCCAATCATCATGTGTATGAGAAATGGAACAAATAGTTCACAGCAACCTCCAGAGACATCCCAGAGAAAAAAGGTGATGGAATCTATAGAATTTTCTGCATATAAGTATGTGCATCAGATAAGATGCTAATATTGAGCTCAATTTATAGAAATTTTGTTTCTATGTAGTGGTTTTGAGCCCATGTATTTCCATTTTTTACCTAGCTTGTTTAAAATTCTGCCCATAGAAGAACTCCACATTGAATGGTAGTAAATTGACTTCGTGAACTATCTTTGTGAAATATAAATTCTAATTTAATAGAAAGAGAAAAGTGAGTTACTTGAAGTCATACTGCTTTCCTCCAAATTCTAACCTATTATTGCAATTTGTTAACAATTTATCTATACCTGTCTAAGAAATATAGTACTATAAGTATATGTCTCCCAAAATTACAGCTCTTGAATCTTTAGCACAGTGTCTGGCATTTAAAGTAACTGACTAGGGATGTTAACTCATTTTATTGCTATCATTGCATATATTTTCATAAATTAGTGCAAAAGACCTCCATCTTTCTATTATTAGGAGCGACTTGGGTCTTTCACTTACTTACATAGTAGGAAAATATAATGTAGGCTTATGCCCAGAATAGCTTGCTTTCTAGCTCCATACTGCAAAGCCCACAGTTTCTGACCAAAAGGCTTGGTAGTAAAAACTGTATATTATAAGGTGTTGTATGTTACTCTGGCAATGTAATTAAATTGAATGTTTGAGTATAAGTGTATGAATTCAGTGTTTGCTGTTGTTTAATCCAGACTATGTTCCATTCCACCTCCAATGTCTTCTCCAATTTTCTTTGTGTGTGTGTGTATGTGTGTGTGTGTGTGGGTGTGTGGGGTGTATGATGTGGTGTGTGTACTGAGTTAAATCTGACTTTGATCCTAGGACTCACTGATCATTTATATAGTACGGAAATTATATGATTATAGTTGAATTTGGATCATATAATATACTATTGATTATGGTCCCTTGTATTTCCTTTCATTTTTCTCTTATTTAATACTCACAGGAACTGTAAATTGTAGCTGGATTGGTTATTCATTGATAAGTCAATTTTACCAATGAAAATAGTAAAGTCTATACTGACCACCTAATTTATACAAGGTCATGTGATTTAATTTTGCTACAACCAGACTCTAGTCCTCCTCTCCTGATTTTTAATCTAGTGTTTTCTTTTATAACTACATTGCGCCCTGCAAGTTCCTGGGTTACTAAAGTTGTTAATTCTCTGACCCTAAAGGGGAAAGCCAAGGATTCAAAGGTCTGAATAAACAATATTATAGACTGATGCCATTCTTTGCACTTCAAAGGCACAGAGTCGCCACCTGTCAGTGTGCTTAGTGCAGGGAGGGGAGAGGAGAAAGAAGAGAAAAATAAAGTAACGTAAGTGGAATAAAAGTTAATAATACCTGAAGAAATTTACTTCTTTTACCTAAAACTGAATGTTTTAGGTAACAGAGAAAGGAAGATGGATGGTTTGGTAGAACACTATTTTTTTTTAAACACACACACACACACACACACACAGACAACACTTACAAAGTTAAGGATTATCCGTAAGAAATAACACTGTAAAATTTTCAAAAAAAGCATCTCTCACAGTGAAAAATGAGATAGTGTGCAGTTGATTTAATTCCCAGTGTCCCATATTTATTTAATATGAAGGCATTGGTAGATCAAGAAGCCACCAGTGAGTCTTTTCTCTGAATAAGTGTGATATAGCCTAACTTTCAAAATGTCTTCCTATTTATTTTACTCTTAATGTTTTTCTTAAGGAATCATAAGTGTTTGACTATATAATTCAGTTCAACAAATGTCTACTTAAAGTTTACCGTAATTCAAAAGAATGGTGTTGCCCATTCTTGGTTAATATGTGAGTGAATTTGTGTGAAAATATGTAAAAGATTTGAATAAAATTAAGAAAAGACTAACACAAGACATCACAATGAAAATCCTACATAACATATTCCTTTTCCATGTTTATTATATATGGAATGCACATATATGATATATGTATAAATTTATAGATCATATACATGGAAATAAAACAGGAACATATAGATATATCCTTTTTTCAGATATATGTATTCGTTTTCATGTGTGTTTATATATTTTATACATGGAAAATACATGCATATTTTATATATGTGTATATATATAATGTATATATGTATATACATGCATATATACATATTGTGTATATATGTCTATGTTTCTTTTCTATTCCTTTTTTACAAAGGAATATAAAAATTTATTTAGAATTAGAATTTCTGTGAAATTTATTTTGTTTATTTTTCACGGTGCTATTTATGCAGTCTCATGTAGACTTTTCAAAATGATTCATTGCCTTGTTTTAGTCATTTCTTATTTTATTCAGCAATTCCAGATCTTTCGTTGGTTCATCATAAACATTTCACTGAATATCTTCAAATGCTAAGATTATAACTCTGTTTCACGGTGTAAGTGGAGGTATTTGGGTTGAGACATTGTTTTAGAAGAAGAGCTGGCCTCTTAGGAAAGAATGCAAAGAATGCTATTAATTTGTAGATGTCACTATGATCTGAAGACCACTCTTCAGTTTTGCAGATCCAGTGACCATTTTGATAAAACAACAGATTTGAGCAGACTTTGGCAATGATTCAGAGCATCCTGGGCACAAAAGCTCCTATTTCTAAGAGTAAAGATGAAAGGACCAGAAAATCCTTATGTTCAAGTTTGCTATATGGGAAAGCATATTGTGATAGTAATTAGAATTGGGTGGGCTGTGTCATCTAATAATTGGAGTTACTGAATGTGCATGTAGGTATCCCTGAATGAAGTGCATTGCTCCTCATGCTCATTACCACACAGGGGGTGTGCTGAAAAACACGTTTAAATTCTGTGTAAAGGTTCCCTTTCTTTCTCCCTCCCTTCCTTTCTTGATTTTGTTCTTTCTCTTTCTCTGTACCCACACAATCTTTCTGACAGCAAAATACAATGTCATAGGATACATAAGTCTTTTCCTTTAATAGCTCAGATCATCTTGAAATCCTGCCTCCCTGAGACTAAAACCACTTATATGATCCTAAATTGCTTAGCATAATTAAGCATCTAGTAAATTCGTAGTCAACCTATGGAATTAGACTCCCAAATACATCTGTTCTTTACTTTTATTTATTTTGGCTAAATTTAAAATAATCCCAACATAGGTATAGATTAGGCCACTCTCACACACTTAATGGAAAACAAACCACAAACACATTTTCCAATTCTCTTTATTTCCTTAGCGAGAATACCCCATTTGGTATTAACAAGCAAGGATAATTCTTGCATATGCATTCACCCTTACAGAGCTATTTTTAAAAGCTGATTTTGAAAATCCCAATCATTCTTTTTATGGATAACTTATGCTTTATTCTATGGGTTAGGAAATTATAAATACATTTCTAAAATACTTTGCTGATTGAAAGCACATTACTGAGAGAACACTGATTAGGAGAATTGTTGTAGGATGTTTTTCCAAAGTGAGTGCTTGACAACTGCCTGTTCTCTCCTCTATCACTGCCAGCTGGGTTCTGAGAATATAGTGTAGTATATAAATACACGGAGGCACATTTCAGGTATTACAATGCGATTCTATAAAAATAGATAGCCAGAGGCCATTATTTTGGTTCTAAATCTACCTTCCTGTAAGGCAGAATTAAAATATTTTAAAGCAGTATGAATGGATTTATACTGAGGACAATCTAATTCAACTTCTTCAATGCATACACAATGCACATCAGATATTATAAAAAAATTTACATTTGCATAATGAGAACACATCAGCCAGAGTTCTAGACCTGTAAATATAAGAATTAAAAACAAAGTCTTTTTGAGGAGAGAGAGAGAGAGAAAGAGAGAGAGAGAGAGAGAGAGAGAGAGAGAAAGCAAATAATTACATGTAGTATAAATTCATATAGAGAAGAGGCTCTAAAAAATGAGTTTTATGAAAGTTTGGAGACAGACATTGTTCGTGTTGGAGTAGGTAGTCAGGAAAGCCTGTGTGAAGAGATGTTAGGTCAGTAAAGCCCTGAGTATGTGGTGGCATGACTCATATGAATACTTGGGGAAAAAGGTTTCCCAAGAAACTACAAATGCAAAAGACCTGAAGCAAAGAGTGGGATCGTGTAGAGGTCAATATGACCACAGTAAAAATGCAAGGACAGGCAAGAAAGGGTGCACCTGGGAGGACACTATTGGACACAAAATTTCGAACACTTGGAGACTGCTAAAGGATTTTGGTAAAAGAAAATTAACTTTCTGATTTATTTCAAAGATTACATTGATAGTGCAGTTGCTTATATGCAAGCCATGCTTTCAAATTTTTTTTAATCTCTTTGCTATATGTGGGAAATAGAGAAAGGGGGTGTATTCAAGGGTGGAGGGAGAGACCATGTCAGAGGTTATTACGGTATCATAGCAATGAGTAATTGGACTGTGGGAGTGAGACACAGAGGGAGTGGAAGATGCCATATCTGGGGGATACATTTGAAGGTAGAAATTACTGATTTTAAAGTTTTTTTTTTTTTTTTTTTTGGTGTGTGTGTGAAGAGAAATGAAAACAATCAAAATATCTCTGATGTACTTTTGTCCAAGAAACAGTGAATGGTAGAGAGACTTTGCCAAGGTAAGGGTGACTGACAAAACAAACAATAACAACAACAAACAGTGCTTCTGGGGTGGGTGGGAGCAAGAAAAAGGAAAGGGAGTAAGAGAAGGTTCTGATGTGACCACTTAAGGGTTTCAGATTTGCCAAGGGGCATGTTGAATAGTTAAGTAGGTTGACTGCTCTGGAATCCTGGTGAAAGACTAGAGCTAGATAGAAAGTTGGCAGCCATGGAATTACATCTCATTAGAAAATAGTTGACCTGTGAAGCTGTGGAACTGAATGAGGTTTTGTAAAGGATGAGATCAGGCTGAAAAAAAAAAAAATGAGTTCTTAAAACACTGTGTATCTCAACATTGAGAATCAGAAAAGGGAGCATACGGTAAAGAGGATGGAGAAAAAATGACCAGTGAGGTAAGAAGTAAAACTGTTACCAAAGACCAGTAACTAAAGCATCACTAGAAATTTAAGTAAGAGGTTTATTATAAATTTGTACATTCTGGAACTCTGGTGCAAAGACGAGTTTAAACCTGAAAGAACGGACTTTGACTCTCCTGGTTTAAACACTGATAAGATCTGGAAGTCAAACTATCCCACTGTAGGAGTTCAGGAGACACACGACAGACTAACCTAAGGTCAGCACTTATTTATGAAATCATGGTTCAGTACTGGGTAAATCTGACGACAGATGCAATATGAACATTCAATTAATTCATCGGGTTAATCGAAAGATAGTTAAAGAGTGATCAGTCTGTCCGAAAAACAAAGCAAGTCAAAGAAGCAAGTGCAGAATTCAATTTCCATTATTTTTCTATGTATATTTTTATGTGTAAAATAAATAATTCCAAGGCATAAAAAGCAAGAAAACATGACCTACAATCCTAAGAAAAATATTTTTAAGGTTAATCATTTAAATTCCCATATTAAAAATTATGAGAAAATTTTGCCATAATTATGCTTATGAGTTTATAGAAAAAAAAATATGCAGGATGGGGAGAAAAGGACAATCAGCAGACAGAACAAAGCAAAACAAAAAATTAACAAAAAATGACAAATGAAGATTTTAACAGGTAAAACAGTTTAACAGTTTAATATAGAAAAGATACACCCACACCCACACCTGAAGTGCTTAACAATACATCAGAATTGCAAAAAAAAAATGTTAATAAATTTCAGGATAAATGAATAGAAATTATCAAAACAAAGTACATGGTAGTGTAAGCCTGTAATCTCAGAGGCTGGAGGGGCTGAGACAGTTGAAAGCCTACTTCAGCAATTTAGCAAAGCCTTGAGCAATTTAGAGAAACCCTGTTTCAAAATAAAATATAAAAAGCTGGGGATGTGGCTCAGTGGTTAAGTACCTTGGGTTCAATCCCTGTACCAAAAAAAAAAAAAAAAAAGTAGCACATTTTGACAGAATGCCTGTAGTTACTGGAAAATATTCTGTGTTTTCTTCCCCGCCCCCCAAATGCAGAGCCAAACTTTAGAAAAAGATGGTATATGCAGAATGGTATGAGGAGAAATGGTATTTCTCTTGCCTGCACATGCTCCAGAATTAACATTGCCCTCTCAGCTCAAAAGTAGCAAGAAAAGTTAGTTTTACAGCAGGCAGCCTTTCAGTAATTGGAGGTCATGTGCTTACACATACTCAACGTAAGAATTAGTGGTTACTGACTTAGAAAGCTCATTTCTTCACCTTCTAATGTTTAATGTAGAGGTTTGTAACTGCTGTTGTAGCAAAATACCATAGACTGTGTTCCTGAGCAAGGGCTTCTTGCTTCTCTGCAGCAGCCCAACATGCATAGAAGCCAATATTGTAGCACCAGGTTTTTGCAAAGAAGATTGTTTTGAGAATTGACTATCACGGGAATAAGATTAAGGATATCAAATCTATGGTCACATAGGCTGACAGTGAAGGAAGTTTCAGTAACAGAGAGAGGAGTAGCTACATACTGTATGGTGAGAAAGGGGAAGTTTTCGTATTTTTTTGCAGAGGCATAAAGGCTAATCATGCCTCTTTACAGTCACATTTCTTTTCTGGGGAGTTACGTTTTCAGGGAGAAAGGGTGAGTTTGTGGCATTCAAACGTCACTATGCAGAGCAACAGAATTCTTTTGTACACATCTGTTCTCGAAAAACTGATTTTAAGCTGACCTTGAGTGAATTATGGAGGTACTTCCTGAACAACAACTTCAGGACACATGGTTCTTTAGGGAATTTATTTCTTGCCTTTTATAGGCCTTAGCTGGTTTCAGGTGGCTTAAACAATGGAAATTTGTTTTCTCATGTCTGGAGGCTACAAGTCAAGAGATCAAGGTGAGGCAGATTGATTTCTTCTAGGGCCTCTCTCCTTGGCTGGAAGATGACTGCTTTCTGCTTGGTCTTCATATAGTCTTCCTGCTACACATGACTGAGACCTATTTTTTTTTTTTAATAAGGGCTTTGACCATAGTGGATTAAAGCCACCCATATGACATCATTTTATCTTAATAATCATTTAAAAGACCCTATCTTCAATTATATCATTACATTCTGACATACTAGGGGGTTAGGACTTCAACCTATGAATTTTAGGGGATACAAATAAGCTTGTAACATGTATATTGTCATTTTATTCTGTAATATATATCAAGATGCTCACGGTTTATAAATATAAATGATGCTCCAATGTGACTATATATATTTTTTACTAGCTCACTACTTGCATCAAGACATTGAGAATCAGTGCAATGAAGAGACACAAAACACTTATCTGATGGACATGTGAAATTGTCAGTTAAGGTTATTCATTCTGGTTAATAAAGTTATTGAATATTTATTGCCTGCCAGGTGCTGTGCATCCATGACTGCATTCAAAGCTTGAAGGAAAGCTATTTGCATTAAAGAATTCAATACGACTTACAAATTTGTACATCAGGAAAGAAAGGCTTCCAAATTCTAAAAATATATTCAACAGCAGGTGATATTCAAAATAAATCTTTAAAAATGAGTAAGAACTAGCCTTTTCTGGGACACTTGATAGTTCTAAAATAAGGGAAGGAGAAAGGGCTTCCAGTTGGAAGTCACCGCATTAGATAGTCAGGGTATCCTTAACCAGTTTTGATCATGTTACTTCCTGATTCATTCCTTAAATGACTCACTTTTGACAAGACAAAGTCTAGCTTCTTAGTTCACCATCCAGATCCCGCTACATTTGGGTTGCAGCTCATTTCTCTGCATTTCTCTCATTCTCTACATTTAACTACATTTATTCTCACTTATCTCACTTCTCTACATTTATCTCTTCCACAAAGATATGTATCATCAGTTTACTTCCACATTCAGGCCTTGTCCTTTCCTGACCTTCAAAACTTTTGTTAAAAAATGAATAAGGAAATTTTTTTCTGTTTTATTAGACAGCCATGACTTCCTGTCCTTGAAGGGTTTCCTTCTTCACTCCTTGTGTGTGTGTTTGTGTGTGTGTGTGTGTGTGTGTGTGTGTGTGTGTGTTTATGTAAATACTAGGATCTAATTGGATTGCCTGGCTCAACCCCCACTACTATTTTAGCTATTAATTATCTTATTGATCTCAGTGTCCTGATCTATGATATGGGGGTAATCAAAGCATCATTTCTATCCTAATAGAATTTTTAGGTACATATTACTATGTGTATTTTGATAATTAAATATGCTAACAAATATGTAAATACATAGAAAGCATGGGACGTGTCCAGGAATCGTTATGAACTTTTGATGCCATAAGTTTTTTGTTTTTTTTAAATAGACCTTAGTTAGTGACTTTAAGTATTAAGAAATTAAGTTTTGAGCATTTATTATATATACTAAGTCAAGCTAGGTAGCTAATTTAGCAATACTGGACCATAGATAAATCTACACTCATGTCCAAGATACATTACTAACTGGTTATGTCACCTTTGGTGTGTCATGAAAACTTGCTGGCTCACAGGGTCCTTATCTGTGGAATGGAAACAAGAACAATTTCCTTTTGGAAAAGTGTTCATAGAAGTATTTAGGAAATTGTGAATTTTGGCAGTGCATGTGACATTATGCCTCAAAACTATAAGATACTTAGTATCTTATAGTTTTAGATATTAGAGCATTAGAGCAGATTATGCTAAGTGAAGCTAGCCAATCCTTAAAAAACAAATGCCAAATGTCTTCTTTGATTTAAGGAGAGCAACTAAGAACTGAACAGAGGGAAAGAGCATGAGGAAAATATTAACATTAAACTGAGACGAGTGATAGGAGGGAAAGGGAGAGAGAAGGGAAAGTGCATGGAAACGGAAGGACACCCTCATTTTTATAGGAAATCACATATACAAGGTTGTGAGGGGAAAGGGGGGGAAGGGAGAGAATGGAACAACAACAGATGAGGTAGAGAGGGAAGATGAGAGGGGAGGGGAGGGGGGATAGTAGGGGTTAGGAAAGTCAGCAGAATACAACAGTCACTAATATGGTATTATGTAAACATTGTGAATGTGTAACTGATGTGATTCTGCAATCTGTATTTGGGGTAAAAATGGAAATGCATAACTCATTTGAATCAAATGTATGGAAGATGAAAAAATAAATAAATAATTTTAAAAAAAAGTAACCTTCTCATTATCGTTTGCATTATGTTTTTTAAATTTTTTTGTGGTGGTAGATAAATAGTATGCCTTTATTTTATTTGCTTATTTTTGTATGTGGTGCTGAGGATCAAACCCAGTGCCTCACACATGCTAGGTAAGTGCTCTGCCACTGAGCCCCAGCCCCAGACCTCATTGGCATTATGTTTTAATTGCACTTCCAGTATTAGCAGTAATTGTTATTGTCAACTGCTACATATTCTATAAGACAATGTTTGTATGGGGTTATTAGACACCATTGTAGTCACACATGTTAGGAGTTACACATTTCTCACCATCCAAAAGAGATTTCAATTCACTCAATGGTTACAAGTATGAAAATACAGAACAGAGAAGAAAAGAATATATCAGGGTGCATCACACATACGTAGTGGGTGTTACTATTATTTTAGACCCTTTGTGCATATATAACACCTCTGTATGTGTGTGTAAATAGACAGCTATGTACTGAATTGTTATGTAAAGTACGATGCCTGACAATGAAATGATTTTCGAAAAAACTATCTTTTAATCTGCCTTCTTTTATTGTAAGGACTTAAATTCTAAACACAAAACTTTACCAGATTACGCCAAAGCTGGGATTCCACATGAATTTAGAGTCAAGTGTCAGATACTGACTTGAGATTCGAGCAATGGAAGTGCCGTTTCTGGTGCTGTTCATGATGTACATGCTTTTTCTCTGGCCAGCAGGTGTGGACAGGTTTGGGCTTTTCTACCAAAAGATGGAATAAAAAAATATATATATATATATTTTTCAGGGCCTACGACTGAACTCAGGGCTTTGCAAATTCTAGGCAAGCTCTCTGCCAATGAACTAAATCCCTAACCCCCATGAAAACCATCTGCGTGTTGAGAAGATGTGTGTTATTCATTTCTTGACAGTACTTAAAAGTAGGCGGGATGTACTCTTGACCTTGGCCGCAGCTCAAGGGTGTGCAGTTGTGATAGCAGCTCATGGAGTCACGTTTGAGGTGAGGTGATGTGGTTCTGGTGATGAAGGTTCCAGAAGCATGTTCCCAGTTCTTCAGCTCTTGAATATCTTGGATTTACCATCTTGCCTGGCGGGAGACACCACTGTGGAATAATTTCGGAAGGCAGAACATTCACTCTATTGCATTGTAATGACAGTGAAGGGTGCTGTTAGTGGCAACAATGACTGAATTTCTAAACTGCCCCTTATTTTATATGAAATGAATTTAAATACACATACAGGACTTTAAGAGGAAGAACCAGACTGCAACTAAATTACATGGACAAAATGTGCGTAGTTATTTATATCAAGAAATGTTCGGGACCTGGTGATTAGTTGAAAAAGCACGTTTAGCTGACTGATGGCCAAATCCCCAGCAAAAAATATTTTGTTTGGATGACTTTTGGGTTGGATAAACAAATAAAAAGGAGCATCCCACAGGTCTGATGAAGGACGTGGTGCTGGCTATGCATACACTTCCATGAAGGTTTGGTAATTTATAAACTACTTTGGCTGTAATAGAAAGCATTTTGAATTGAAATCATGGGTCTAGCACATTTTCTATTCTGTCTTTACACTTGTATAAATTAAAACAGTCAAAATGACTTTCATTTTTTCTGTAAATTTAAATCTGGTTCAAAAATGTTCTCTAGTTGTAATTTTGTGTAGTTTTGTATCAAAAAACATTTCCATCCAAATTATTAGAAAGTCCTAAAAATAGAAGTTTATATTAGAAAATGCCCAGCTTAATATGTGAAAACCCACAGAAGCATAGTGAAGCAAATCTCTGTGGTGAATGAGACCCAGTCCATGCAGCTGATCAGTGTGCAGGGAGACCAGGACTGCTGAGAGAGTGTTTATTCTGGAAGAGCCAATGCATTGCTTCTAGAATGTTTGCTAAGTTACACATGTTGCTCATAATTGCTGTGACTGAGAAAACTGAAGACAGATGGATTTTGAAAATTAAAGCGACTCAGACCACAGTAAATGTGTGATTTCAACTGCCTAGATGACAGAATCTGTTTAAAGGTTAGGTCTTCTAGTTTGAATAAAAAATTTCCTGTCTTAAAAATATTTTGATTTATTTAAATATTTAAAATATATAAGCATCTATGAATTCCTAAATTAGTAAATGACATGTAGTTACACATTAAAGGTGAAATTATAAAAACACAAAATTTAAACTTTCAGAAACATGGGAGTCAGTGATTAAAACGATGGATATAACATTTTCTTTTTTTTGAGATTGATACATACATCTAATGATTTTGAAATGGATGTTCAAATGACTGATGTTTCCTTGTTTTAGGTGTCAGTAAAATTAGTTACACTGTGTGGGACACAAGAAAGGTTACTATAAATAGAGAAAGTTCTTGACTACTTCCTTAACCTTGATATTAATTGGATTGACTTGCTTATTTAACTGTTAACCTCACAATCCATGCTGTTATTTTTCCGTGTCCATTTAACATTTAATTTGTATCTGTGCTTTTCCAAGATAGAGTAAACTGGGCTGTGTTTTGACATGGCTTACTACATGGTAATTTATTTACTGGGAAGGAGCCTTTCTTATGTGCTTTTTTTAAAAAAAATATTTTAATTCTTACGTGCTTTTAATACCTAAATTGAGTGGATGATATGTGTTCAGGTGAAGAAAAGGATTCGTGTTTAGTAAACATTTGTCTTCTTAACATGTTTTCTACCTTTAATTTCTTTTACTCTCTTAGTAGTTTGTCCAACTCTATTGTTCTTTCACACCATATTTTTGGAATATTTTCACTGGCTCCCATGTTTCTCAAAGTTTAGATTTTGTGTTTTTCGCTTTTTAATCCTTTAATTAATTCAGTATATTAAGCAATCTCAGTGAGCCTTGTTCTTCACACAAAACGATTTCTGTCTAAGAACAAAGAAAACATAAAAAATATTAAAAAGTGTAGAGGCGCAGGTATGGAGCTCAGGACACATTACTATGGAAACTGAGGTGAGATCTTGAAACCACACTGACTTGAGAGTGGAAGTGAGGGATACCTCCCCACCATGGAGATGAAGCGGAATCCTATTTGAACAGAAGAGGTTCTGGCTGTGAAATCTCCACTCCTATGTCCACCTTTCCTAGACAACTTTAGTGTCTTCTTCTAATAGCTAAAGTGAATTCTTTTGGACTGTTTGAAATGGGATTCCTTTATACCATGTACTCCTCTCTTATCATACCTCTCACTTTATTTATTATTACAGTATTTATAAATTTCTCTTCTGGAAAGAAGTCCATCTTATTAATCTTCTGTACCTTTAAGTTTTTTTTTTTAATAGTTCATTCTGAACATTCATATGTCCTGTGTCCTAAAATCTTTTGCAGGGAACATCCTCAGTAGTTCCACGTGTCCTACTATCAAGGCAAAGCTATTAGGCACCCTTTGGTAGAGGATATCACCATTCTCATCTTCAGTAGTCCTTACATGTGAATTCTAGATCCTTACCCTGTGGAACTCAGACGCACCATGGAAATTGCTTTGGTCAACACAATGTGAATAGAAATAATGCTTGTTGTTTCAGGAAAAAAGGATCAAGACACTAAATGTGGTTCGACACCTTGCCTTTTACTCTGTGTGACAGGTGGTGTATTGTTTCTGCAAGACATCGATGCCCCAATCCTACCATGTGTGCTTATGTCATTTTATATTTCAAGAGGAACTTTGAAGAGTGATTAAGGGTGTGGACCTTGAAAGGAAGAGACCATCTAAAGAATGCACTCATTGGTTCTTTAAAGAGAGGGGGGAAATTTACTGACTGTTGTCGAAGAAAAATGTGACTCATGTGAGATCAAGAGAGAGAGCACCTGCAGAAGGCGTTGACCTGCCATTGTTAGCTTTGGAGATGGAGAGTGAAGGCTGTGACCCAAGGAACGTCAGTGTGTTAGTTTTCTAGGACTGCTCTAATTATTCACAGAAATTGATTCTCCCTTGGTTTCTCTGGCCAGAAGCCCAAACTGAAGCTTTTGGCAGAGGTGTGCTCTTTCTGACATCTGCAGAGAGACTGATTTCCTTGCTGCTTGCAGTTGCTGGTGGTTTCTGGTTTATTTGGCTTGTGGACACGTCATTCAGTCTCTGCTTCCGTCTTTATACCACCTTCTTCTTGGTGGGTGTGGTAGTTATTGGATTGAGGGTCCACTCAGATAACTCAGGATAAGTTTTTCCTCTTAAAGCCATTATCTTGGTGACATGATTTGCCGTATAAAATGATCATTTTTAATCCTATGTGGTAAGAATGATGCATCTTGGAGATTAGGGTGTGCTCTTCTCTTTTGGGAGCCACCACTTAGACTTCTGCAGTAGGTGATCTCGAGCAGTTGGGGAGAACAAGGGCATGGTTTCTCATTTAGATTCTCCAGAAGGGACACAGGCCAGGTTAGACTGCATCTGAGCCAGGTAAGATCCAGATCGGATTTATAACCTAGGAAATTGTAAGATCCTCGATTTGTGTTGGAAGTCACTAACAGTGGAGTAATTTCTTATAACAGCAGTATATAGTAAGACACTGTATCTTACCACTGGGTATGAACCAGACAGAGGCTACTCCAAGCACCTGTTTGTGGTAGTAGAAACTCTGGAGGAAGCTACTGGTAATAGACATGTGGTGCAAACCATCTCTTTTTGTTATTATCTCCTGAGTTCTGGGTTTCTCGTGACCAAAGCACGATTTAAATCAGTCCCGAATGATAGATGTTTGTTTCATTTTTAGATTTTATGAAGATGGAATGTTTAAAAGCAAAACAAACCAATAAAACCATGGGATCAGAAAACAGGTGGACATAAGTTTGAAACTGCTTCCCCAGGTGTTGTAGGATATTAGATGGTTGACTGCATCATTGTGATAATTGAATTTTTTTTTGTAATGTGAAAGTAAAAATAATGACTGAATCTTGTTATGGTTAAGTCTAACATTTTTTTTCAGAATTATTATTATTTTTAAATTTACAAGTTAATGGTCATTAATCCTTTAGAACGTTGAGTTACCATTAATGGCCTCCTTCACTGTTTTGTACATTACTGCTTAGTTTTTGCTACTCATTTTGCTCTTATAGCCCTTGGTACATTATACTAGTAGTCAGTGTGGCCTAAAAGTGCTTGTACTCTGTCCACATATGACAAAGATCCTCCACAGATTAAGGTAATTTCTGTCTACATCTTTCCTTGTGTGTGTGATGTTCTGTAGCATCGTTATTGCATGTTTGATTCTGTTTCATCTAACTAACACCCTCCCCCCAATTCTGTCAGTTAACATGCTCCTATTTGGCTTCTATCAGATAATTCACTAATTAATCCTCTATTTTCATAACCCTTTGAGTGACTTTTCCTTAGGGACTCTTCTCCAGAGAAGGCAACTTAAATGCAATAAGCTATTATAACTTGCCCTTCCTTCATGTAAGGCTATGTTTCTTTTTATTTTTTTATTTGTTGTTCTTAGATACATATGTCTATAGGATGTATTGCGTCATATCATACATACATGGGTGCAACCCACTACAATTTTGTTACCATTCTTGGAGTTGATCGTGATGTAGAGTGACCCTGGTCATGTATCCATATATGAGCCTAGGGAAGTTTTGATGATTCATTCTACTGTCCTTTCTATTTGTCGCGAGCCATCCATAGGCTGTGTGTGAGCTATGCACATGATAGCTATATGAGGGGACAGGTCTGGCATCGCACGCCTGATTGGGCTGTATGTTGCAAGGGTGCCTCTCCTCTCATTCTCCTGTGATCCCACACAGCACCTGAGATGGGTGTGACTTGCCAAGATGTCAATCAATCCGCTGACCACAAGACATCACCGAAGCAAGACTCCACCTTTGAAACCTTATCCCCTGCCTTATTTGGTGTAGAATATTGTATCAAAACTCCTTTGTTGTCTTTTCCTTATAAATAAAGGGGTTCTGGGTTCTCAATCTCTCTTGCCTTCCAGTGTAGAAGAGGACCCTTAAGGTTGCAGAGCAGTCCCACCCTCAGTCTGACTCATTTCTGTTTACATTGTGTGATTTCTTCTCCACTTTCTTAGTTTAATATTGTAGCCAGCTCCTTTGAACCCATCTCATTTCGTCCCTGGCGAGACCTATTCTCTTCCCTACTCCCCTCTCTTAATTTCCCTTTGTCTAATCCAATGAACGTCTATTCTTCCCCTTCCTCCTTATAGGTTAACATACACATATCAGACAGAACATTCAACTGTAGGGATTCTGACCATGGAAATGCACAGAGACACATTCCCCTGGTGAGAAAACTCTCCCCACGGGTTCGGGGGGGGGTAGGCAACAGGCACCTTGCTTTCCACCCTCTAGAGTGCTCTGTAATCTCTCTTAGGATCTAATAATGAGCTAGTATATGTGCAATATCCAGCTGGTATGGCAATTCCCTGAGATGCCTCTGTGTTAGAGACTAATCAAACCTTGACGTTGGTTGCAGGCATATAGCTCCTGGGACTAGAACAACTTCTTTGCTAGCTAACTACACTATTTCATCAAGCTCTGGTGCTTCTGGAGATGCCCACCTAACATTAACTTCAGACGATGGACTTTCTTAAGAAGTACACAAAGCTCCTGATATTGTATATTGTAACTGTGAAATGTAACTACAGAATAAGCAACCTTACTGGTATTCTAAACAGTAATGTGGTTATGGTACTAAAGACTTAATGTAACCTATTGGTATAAATAAACGTGACTGCTTGGACAAAGAGCTACTCTGCCACCTTCCCTGCCTCTGCACCTTGTCTCTGTCTCCTCTTTATTATTATTCCTATCTTTTGACCTTTGTTTTAGGGGGATTGGCTTATTCCACTTAGCATGATATTCTTCAGTTCCATTTATTTAACAGCATTAACTTCTTTATGGCTGTGTAATATTTCATTGTGTATATATATCACATTTTCTTTATTCATTCATCTGTTGATGGGCACCTAGTTTGGTTCCATAGCTTGACAATTGTGAATTGAGCTGCTATAAACATGGATGTGGCTGCATCACTGTAATATGCTGACTTTAAGTCCTTTGGCATAAACTAAGGAGTAGGATAACTATGTCAAATGGTGGTCCCATTCCAAGTTTTCTAAGGAATCACCATACTATTTTTCAGAGTGGTTGAACTGATTTTCAGTCCCACCAACAATGTATGAGTGAACATTTTTTTCCTCACCATCTCACCAACATTTATTGTTACTTGTAATCATTGCCATTCTAACTAAAGTAAGATGGAATCTCACTATGGTTTTAGTTTACCTTTCTCTAATTGCAAAATATGTTGAACATTTTTTCTTCTCTCTTTTTTTTGGGGGGGGGTTGTACCTGGGGTTGAACTCAAGGGTACTCAACCACTAAGTCACATCCTCAGATGTTATACATTATTTAGAGACAAGGTCTCATTTTTTTTTTTCTGAGACTGGCTTTGAACTCATGATCCTCCTGCCTCAGTCTCTCGAGCCAATGGGATTACAGGTATGCACCAGTATGCCCAGCATAATTTTTGATCATTTATATTTCTTCTTCTGCAAAGTGACTGTTCAGTTCCTTTGCCCATTTATTGATTAGAGTATTTGTTTTTATGGTGTTAAGTTTTTTTGAGTTGTTTGTATATCCTGGAGATAAATGCTCTCTTTGAGTTGCAGGTGATGAAGATTTTCTCCCATTCTGTAGGCTCTTTCTTTATGTTCTTGATTGTTTCCTTTGCTGTGAAGAATATTTTTAGTTTGATGCCATCTCATTTATTGATTATTGACTTGACTTCTTTTGCTATAGGAGTCTTATTGAAGATGTCTGCTCCTGAGTCTATGTGATGAACAGTTGGACCTGCTTTTCCTTCTAGTATGCACAGCAGGGTCTCTGGTCTAATGACAGGGTCCTTGATCCGCTTTGAATTGTGTTTAGTGCTATTGTATAGAACGATTCCTTACAACCCATAATAGAATTTCTATAATCATTTTTCAAAATGTACTTTACTAAGGACTTGATAAAATTATCACTGAACATAGCAACAGGGAAAGAGGCAACGTCCTTCCTACGAAATGGATATTTCATATTCTTGTTTTTATAGATAATTTTTTGATACACACATGTAAAAAAAGCAAGAGCAAATCATATATTTTAATTACTATAGTTTCTATAAGTAGTTATGTAGATTATATATACCAAACATATTTGCTATTTTGAGTGACACTGATTTTCTAAA
The DNA here is from genome assembly GCF_048772815.1 of Callospermophilus lateralis. NCBI lineage: Eukaryota > Metazoa > Chordata > Mammalia > Rodentia > Sciuridae > Callospermophilus > Callospermophilus lateralis. Next base: position 13,345,165 of record NC_135320.1, read on the forward strand.
CCTATGATTTGCATTAACAATTTTCTTTGAAGCATATTCATTTTCTTTTCAGCATGTTTACTTTCCTAAAGCATTTGCTTCTAGGACTACATTTCTAAAGAATTTATCGCTTCATTTTTCATTTACATTTTGATTCCTATGAGTGGGCATTCTATATGTATACCTATGTTTACATGAGTTTAGATTTTAAAAAAGCATTAATGTAACTCCATAGGAAAAATGAAATGTAAATTTCATTCTGTACTATATAATGTTCAGAAGTATAATATTTTTATGTGTGGTGTTTCCTTGTTTTGTATTCTTTCCAAACATTGATTTGACAATTTCCAACCAACAAAATTAGTAATTGGCAAAAACAGAAGGGGTCTCTGAGCAGCACACTTATTAATAGATTTGGAAGTATAATTCTTATAAAATCAACATTAGAGAAAAGCTTGAAAGGAGAGTGAAAAGTGATATTACTGATAAACAAAAGCCACCACTTACTTGTTCTCAACAAAGTTAAAAAATGCTCCCCCTTTTTTTTGGACAAATATGAGCTATATTCCTTATCACAGGGTTTTCTAATGGGAAATAGTGACTTGGAATAAAATCTTATTGAAATAAATTCAGTTCTGTGTGTGCCATAGTAATTAAATATAAGCCTAAGCATGATTAATCAGTTAATTTTAGCACCACTAGGAGCAAATTTATGATGGAGTCATTTATAGAATTTTAATTGTCTATTACTATGAAAATAGCAATCAGGATAATTTAATTACAAGTCAATGGGTTGCTCTTTGAAGCATTTAGATACTTAAATTTTTCTTGTTTACAATTTTTTTCTGTCTTTGTATGTTGTTTTGTTGTATTGAAGTGGAGTCAAATGAAGAAACAGAAACTAATTGAGCATTCTTTTGTCAGCTGTTAAGTTTTAGTGAAATAAATTATATTACTACTATGAACCTTCTGAAAACACTAGGCTTTATCAACTACCTGCACCATGAAAAGGTCAAATAAGCCCAAAAGCATATACATTTTTTGTCATTAATGGAAAAAGGAAGCATACAATGACACCTTCATTATGTATATTAGTCATATGAATTTTTATAAAAATAATTTAGTCTAGAAACACATTCACTATTTCCCACAGGTGGCAATTACCGTCTTTTGAACTTGAATGTCTGTGAACAATTGGATTTGCGGCTGGAGTAGAGAAAGATTTCTATTAGCATACTTAAAGGGTGACTGTTCTATGCTATTAGTGCATCATGGCAAAATTCCTGAATTTGACGAGGATTGACAAACTGATTCAAAAATGAATTTTTTTAAAAAAATGTACACATTCTACAATGGTTGTTTTGAATTCAATGTTTGGTTCATCAATATTTAATGAAATTATTAATATGCTAGTATTTTGGCTGCATTTTCTTTATGCATTTTCTTTTGGTAATCTTTGTTCTTTCTTTTCTCTTTTGAACTGTAAAGGAGATCATGATCTTACCTTTCCAATAAAAGAATGCTTCCAATATAATCAACAGCAAAAATAGCCTAACATTCACTGGTCATATAGTTAAGAGCAATTCTACTTCACATTCTCTCTGACTCATTAAAATGACAGTATTGCAAGGAGGTAGAATTTACTTCACATCAGTCACACAACACAATGTTGAAACTTTTATTTCCCAAGCACTCACTCGGTGGTAGCACTGTAGAGAAGGGAGAGGACTGAGATTCCATATGGAATAGTAGTAATGGTGCAATCCATAGGAGCATATTTACATGAAAGGAAAAATACTTTCTCAAAGAAATTTGTTGGGAATATTTCCAAGTATATACAAGTAACCCGACAATAGAATAATAAAAACATTACCCTACAACTCAACAGTTCTAATTACCAACGTAAGAGTAACTTTGTTCCATCTTTAACCTCTGAAAGGTTTCTAAATGTTTTGGAATATCAAAATATGGCACCTGGGTATTTGCAGACTCAGAAACAGAAAGGCCATTTTCATTTCCCTCTCATTGCTTCTTTCCTGAAGTAGGTCATAAAAGAATTACCACTAAAACAGCTCATAAGATCTTTATTTCTGAGACTCCCTCCCTGTACTATAGGATTTATGTACCCTTTAGGAGAAGATGCATATCCATATTCAGAATACATGGAGCTACTGGACTTAATCAGAACAAGTAGATTTTTGCCATGTTTCTCTAGCTTATAATCACTAGCTCTAAGCATGTTTCTGCAAAACCATCCAGTCTGCATCACACTCAGCATGGAAATACACAGTCTTTTTCTGTTTTTAGGACCTCATTTTGACGGTTCCTTGGTCACATAAAACTTACATAAAATAAACGTGCATACTTTTCTCTATTTAATCTACCTCTTATTGTGGGCACCTCATCCGTGAACATTGTGAAGGACGAAAAGACAGTATTATTAACCTGCCTTATATTAGTCAACATGGCATTATAACAAACTACCACCTGTAGGATACTTATGAAATAAAGAGAAATTGGTTTAGCTGATGGTTTTGGAGACTCAACATCCACACAGGGTAGTGCAGGCTTGACGAGGGCCACCCCTTGGTTGTACCAGCTCAAGGCATGAATGCCAGTGATGGGAATGTGTGTTTGAAGCAAGCAAGTGATCACATCTCAGTGCAGGAGCAGAGACAGAAAAAGAGACCCAGAGGCCCACAGTCCCATTGGAAGATACTCCACAAGGGCCTCCCAGAAGAACCCACCTTCAAAGGTTCACAGCACTTCCAAAGATTACCCCCATAGTGACCAAGCCTGTAACAATATCTATTGGGGGAAACTACTTTGGGGAACACTACCTACACCCACACCATCACATCCTTACAGCACCAAACTCTTCATACCTTTATTCCTGCTGGATATTTTAGCACCATCCTAAGATGTAGTTGAACACACAAATATTCCAGTATGTATCTATCTCTGAGCAACAACAGTTTTTAAAAACGTACCAAGTACTATAACTGCATCTAACAACTAAGCAATCATTCCTTAATGTTGTCTAATATACAGTTGATCTCCAAATTTCCTCAAGTGGATTAGAAATATATTTTCAGATTTTTTAGAATCAGAGTGAAAATAAGATTAACATGTTGTATTTGGTTTACAGGTCTCCTAAATCTCCACTAAACTATACAATTCCAAATCCTTCCTTCTTTGTTTCCATTCATTTGTTAAGGAAACTTGACCCCTTGTTCAGTAGAATTCTGCACACTTTTTCACGTGAGGATGCAAACCCTGTTGAGTCTTTTAAGAATTCTTCTAACCCCTGTCTGTAAGCCATGATGACATCAATAAAGAAATGGCCAAGAACTTCCCAGTGATGTGGTGCTTCTCCCATGGCCTCATACCAGAAATTCTGTGCTTTTCTGTAATGTTTAACCACATTGTCCAATTCACAGTATAACAAAACAGCTTGACTCTGATCAAGAATCAGAGCTCTCGAAAAAATTCCGGATGATTTTTATAAAATCTGTTTACATGGATCCAACATCTACTGAGGTCTCTTGAGCCAGACAAGAACCGGAAGGCAAGGTTGTGACATGGGGTTACTAAAAAGAGGGGAACTCCTAAGCTGCAGACACTTTTGCCTACAAGCCATGTTCCAACTCAAAAGGAGATGGACAACTTAGACAATACAGTGTGCTTTCTCCATGGAGAGAGAGAGAGAGAAATTAATAAAGTCTCAAAAGACTAAGATCTAGTCAGAAAGTGGGGCAATTTTTCTTAAAGGAATTTGTTGAATTCTCAAGTGCTCTAGAATAGCAGGCTAAAAAACAAAGTACTAGCCCTCTGAAAATCAGACCACTATTTTGGCAATCTTGTATTAGTGAGAAATAAGAATTAAATTTTTGGAACTATTTGGGGGGAGGGAATTGCCTGCATAAATCATTGTCATTTGGAAGTTTGAGTAAGATTCACACTAATGGCAAGGGAAGCCCCCAAAGAAGATGGAAGCTTACCCAATTAGTACAGCATCCTGAGTCATCTCAGTCCAAGACTAGAGCAAGAGATCCCTTCCTACTTTGTCTGGCTAGTACAGCAAAAGGTGAAACCTATGTAGAAGAAAATGGCATCCTTTTGGACCTTGCTTATGCAAATAGCTGACATCCAATCAATTACTGACGCATAAATAATATGAACTGCAATAAAATACAAAAAAAGGAAGAAAGAAAATAAAAATAGAGCCAGAGATAATTCAAATATGAGATTAGCATCAGCTCTTTAAATAGCTATATTTTTTTAATATTTATTTTTTAGGTGTAGATGGACACCACACAATGCCTTTATTTTTATGTGGCGCTGAGGATTGAACCCGTGTCCTGCCCATGCTAGGCCAGCGCTCTACCGCTAAGCCACAATCCCAGCCCCTTAAATAGCTATATTATTTACAAAGAAGAAGATACAGAAAATATATCAAAAGATGGCTACATTCACCAAAGAATTTTAATTCATAACATTTTCGAGTGAAAACTCTAGAAAATTGAAGATACATTAACTAAAATTAGGTACTTGTAATTAGTATAAGTACATGTAAGGTATATATGTACTGTTAAAAATGTATGTATTCTTGAAAAGAAGTCATACATATAGAAAATATGCAAATGGAGGCACATAAACAAGGGAAAACAGAAACATAAAAAAAGAGAGATCTGGGAAAAATGTTAAATTCTGTAATTAACATCTCAAAGATTTCTCCCCAAAATTATGTAGGAGAACAGAGATAACGACAAAAAGTTTGGCTAAACTGATTGAAGTCATTCACCAAGAAAAAAGTTCTATTACTCTCATATTACTGTCAAGCAGAATGTGTGTGTGTGTGTGTGTGGTTTGTGTATGTGTGTCTATAGAGTTACATCAGAATAGAAGTTCTGAAAGGAAAAGGAGAAGCCTTACAAATAAATAAGGAAAGACAGCACTCTGCTTTCCAAAGAACAAAACTAAGTCTAAAGTCAATTTCTCATTAAAAATGACACAAAGCAAGGTAATGACATCATTAAAAGGCTAAAAAATGTGACTACTCACAAATAAATCTATTCACATTTAAGTCATGTAATATTGAAAATTTAATAGGAAATAAATATGTTTTAAGGAACATGAATTGGAAAGCATGATGAACTAAAGGAACGATGAAAAATACTAAACGCAGTAATTCAGGTGAGATAAAAATAATTTCAGATTTTAATACAGAAATAAAGAGCAACCTGAAATGCATGTGCATTACATATAATAAGAATGTGTACCAAATTAAAATATTAATTATGTAAATTGTGGGAAAAAATAAAAACAAAATTTCTAAGAGTCTAAAATTATTAGGAAATAGGAATGCAAAATATCTTAAGGATATAACAACTATAGTCATATATATACACATATACATATACACACACACAACAGACACACACGCACACACACACACATATATCACTTTTAAACACAGATTTAATCAACAGAGAAGGGGAAAATATTGAAAGCAAATCTTGTTCTCTACACCCTACATAAACACTGTAATTTGATCACAGAATTTCTTATGAAAGGTCTATCTACAAAGCTTTCAGACAAATTCATATAATATTGTCATGTACTTGGGTTAGGCAGACAGAAACATGAATTGTGGATTTCACCTGTTATTTCAAATTTAAATTGAGGAAAATACAATTTAAATTAACATTTCAATTTCATATTGTGCTTTTCTTTTCTTAATCTAAAAATGCTGTTTTTTTGTGGCTTTGCAATTGGCTATATATTTCTATAATTTCAAAATAACCAACATATTCTTATTGAATATGATTAATGAAAATACTTCAAATTTTCTTTTTCTTTTTTTAAATGAAAAAATTACCATCATTGCATTTTAAAGACACTTGATGTAACTCCTTTCTTTATTTTAGCCATCAACTTCTTAGGTTCTGTTTTTAATAAGTTGTTCTTTTACTTAATAAGAATTTTTAAAAATTCCATTTTAGTAAATATTTTTTTGTTTTTCTTATCATGTTCTCCTGTGTTAATATTCCATAGACATTATTTAACATTTTGCTTTTATCTGTAAATAATATTCTCTGGCGTAATCCCATATGATGAAGATTAGGGCCTACTAATCAAAATTCAAAAAAGGGAAGAAAGAAAATGGCTTAATTCCTAGGTCCTTGATCCACTTGGAGTTGAGTTTTGTGCATGGTGAGAGATATGGGTTTAATTTCATTTTGTTGCATATGGATTTCCAGTTTTCCCAGCACCATTTGTTAAAGAGGCTATCTTTTATCCAATGAATGATTTTGGCACATTTGTCTATTATAAGATAATTGTAATTTGTGGGTTAGTCTCTGTGTCCTCTATTCTGTACCACTGGTCTACCAGTCTGTTTTGGTGCCAACACCATATTGCTTTTGTTACTATTGCTCTGTAGTATATAGTTTAAGGTCTGGTGTAGTAATGCCACCTGCTTCACTCTTGTGCTAAGGATTGCTTTAGCTATTCTAGGTCTTTTATTTTTCCAGATGAATTTCATGATTGCTTTTTCTATTTATATGAGGTATATCATTGGGATTTTGATCAGAATTGCATTAAGTCTGTATAGTGCTTTTGGTAGTATGGTCATTTTGATAATATTAATTCTGCCTATCCAAGAGTGAGGTAGATCTTTCCATCTTCTAAGACTCCTATAGTGCAAGAATTAAAACCAAGAATCAATAAATGGGATGGATTCAAACTAAAAAGTTTCTTCTCAGCAAAATAAATTATCTGTGAGGTGAAGAGAAAGCCTACATCCTGGGAGCAAATTTTCACCTCTCACACATAAGATAGAACAATAATCTCTAGAGTAGATAAAGAACTCAAAAACTAAGCACCAAAAAAACCACTCCTTTAAAAACAGAGATATGTCATTTTTTTTTTTTCCTGAATCTTCTCTGCTTGGGCGGAAAAATTGACCTGACTCTCATTTTGTCACCCCAAGGCTGACCTATTCACTCATGTTTTACCATAAATTTTCAGTAAGTAATTTGTCTCTTTGCCGACAATACAGTGATACATGCCTGTAATTTCAGCAGCTTGGGAGGCTGAGGCAGAAGGATTGCAAGTTCAAAGCCAACTTCAGCAACTTAGCAAGATCATAAACAACTTAATGAGAGCCTTTATCTGAATAAAATATAAAAAGGGGCTGGGGGATGGGGATGTAGCTCAGTTGCTAAGAGCCATAGCCAAGTAGTAATGATGCATGGCATTTTTGGTTGAAAGGTGATGCCAGCAAGCCATTGAGATGATATGATTATGTTAAGATCTGCATTCTTAATTTATTTTGTTTTGTTTCAAGCTGCCTATCCCTAGAACTTTCTCAGGCAGACTGGGAAAAATGGTTGGCTCAAGGTTTGAAGTTGTTCAGCCCTGAGAAAGAGAAAATTGATACAACAATTTTTTATTCCATTTTTGTTTCATTCTGTTTTGGTTTTGTTTTATGTTATCTTATTGGGTTGTGTTACCTTTATACTAGATTAGAAATTAGTAAAAAACAAACCGAAAGACTGTTAAGTAAATTGTTAGAGGTCCAGACTATGGTAGAAAACATGTTAGGTCAAGCAAAAGAGAAGGTCTCTTGACCTAGTCAGATAGAGGAAGAAAATTTAAAGAAAGAAAGCTTAAAGAACAAACAGCAATCAGGCAGGAAACTACAATAGGAGGCTGCTACTAACTTCGTTCTATCACCAGAGGGCATAATTGAACCAACAGCTCCATCTATAGAGACAGCTGAGTGGCCCTCAATCTCCGTAGTTGATAGACAGAATCCTAAGGCAGGAACTCAAAGATTAGCATGCCCTGTACTTGAGCAGGCAGGAGGGCAACAAATTCACCGTGCTTTAGATTTCAAAACAGTGAAGCAGTTAAAGGAGGTTGTAACAACCTATGGTCCACAAGCACCCTTCACAGTAAGCATGGTCGAATCCATTACCAACTTGGACATGACGCCAGCAGATTGGGCTAATATGTGTCGATCTGTGCTAAATGGAGGACAATATTTGTTATGGAAGGTTGCCAATGAGGAATTTTGCAAGGAGACAGCTAGGCGAAATGCAGCAGCCAGTTACCCTCAAAGAAATCTAGATATGTTGTTAGGAAAGGGACCTTATGAGGGTCAACGCCAACAAATTGAATATGATCCTGGCATATACGCAGAAATTGCTGTAGATGCGGTTAGGGCATGGAAAACTTTACAGGGGCATGGAGATTTACAAAGATAATTATCTAAGGTAATACAAGGAACTAATGAACCTTACGCTGAATTTGTAGATAGGCTTATTCAAACATCTGCCAGAATTTTGGGGGATACAGAACAAGCAATGCCATTAATAAAACAACTGGCTTATGACCAAGCAAATCGTTACTGCAGAGAGGTCATTAGACCATGGAGACATGAAGATTTAAAATGAAGAAGAAAACATGTTAGGTCAAGCAAAAGAGAAGGTCTCTCGACCTAGTCAGATAGAGGAAGAAAATTTAAAGGAAGAAAGCTTAAAGGACAAACAGCTATCAGGCAGGAAACTACAACAGGAGGCTGCTACTAACTCCATTCTATCACCAGAGGGCATAATTGAACCAACAGCTCCATCTATAGAGACAGCTATATTAAATTATGTAGAGACATTAATGAACAAGGACAAGTCTTGGCAGCAGTACAACAGGCTTTAGATGCCAGGCCAAAAACATGCTACAATTGTGAACAAACAGGACATTTTAAAAGGAGTTGCCCCATAGGAGGAAGGTTTAACAAAACTAGGTATCAAAGGAATAGAATACCAGGTATTTGCCCACGATGCCGTAGAAGGAGACATTGGGCTAATGAATGCCGTTCTCAAACCACCATAGAGGGTACTCCATTATCAAAAAACGGACAAGGACCAAGTGTTTACTCACGATATCTTGGAGAAAGGCATCAGGCTCCATTGCCAAAAAACGGACTGGGGGGCCCAATGCTCTGGGGCCCACAACCACAAATATATGGGGCAGTGGAGGAACCCAGCAACACCATCAGGGTAGTGCCCAGGACACATTATCCATTAAATTCCTCATCAGACAAACTAGAGGGAGCACAGGGTTGGACATCTGCGCCTCCGCCAGAGCAGATGGAGTTATCCAGAGATGGGAGTTCAAATCATGCCCACAGGGGTAAAAGGACCTCTTCCCAAAGGAACTCTGTTCCTGATCCAGCCATTCCATGTGCATATTTAGGAATTTAAGATAATTTTATTAAATGTGAGTATTAAAACAATATCTATGACTTCTCCTTATACACATGTATTTTTAATACATATACAACCCCTTTATTTATACATCTTGCCTTCAAATTAAACCTTAGTGGAAGACTTCTTAACAAGAAGTATTATGTGCAAAACAATTACAAAGTGAAAAAATAATTTTTAAAATCATGTAAAATAAAACTGTTAATTATTGAGAGGATAAAAACTTTCCAAACTTTTCAAAAAGTTTTTTTTTTTCAATATAGATTGAAGGCTTTTTATGCTTTTTAATGCTGATTTTATTCTAGAAGAGACAGCTAATTACTCAGGCAAGAACTGATTTTTTTCTTAAATCAGAAAGTGAAGGATAAAAGAGAGCCCAGAGATCTATGCCTTGCTGCTTTGAAGACTTTTACTGCTTCTGGATTCCAAATAGTAAGAGATAATATTGAAGAAAAACTTGAACAAAAAATGTCTCTATGAAATATTGAGTCAAAACAAAGAACATCACTTTGGACCAAAGACCAGATTAAAGCTGATTCTTCCTCACTTAAGCCCTGTTGCTTGTGATGACATGGAGGTATCCACAACTACATTCACGAAAAGTGCATAAGAGTGAAGAAATAAAGATGTTCCAGCAACTTGGGAGACTGAGGCAGGAGCATCACAAGTTTAAGGTCAGCCTGGATAACTTAATGAGATCCTGTCTCAAAAGGAAAAAAAATAAGATAGATGGGGATGTAGCAGAGTAATAAAGCACCCTTGGGTTCTATTACCAGTGACACACACATACGCACACACAGAGAATGTTCAGGTGGCCTGGAGAATCTGCCTATGAAGGAACCATAGGTGGAATACTGATGCATGGAATTGGCAGGAAACAGAAATCAGAAGCCCAGTATTTGTCTTCTTTTACTAACAACGCCTATGTTTACAAAGGATGGCCATTGGGCTTCAAACTCTGGTCATCCGAAAGGAGCTGTGAATGTGTTTGGCATCCACTGGGGGCAAGATCTCCAGAGCTCATATCAAACGTGGCCATGGAGAAAGATGTGTAAGGAAGACCTCCAAAGTTGGTCAAGTCAGACTGAAAAAAAAAAGTGGAAAAGAAAATTCCCTGCAAAGTGTGGGACAGGATTCTAATGGAGGGTCTTTCCACGTGCATCTTGGCCAAAGGTGCCTCATACACCTCATCACCAGGGTCTCATCATCTCTGTGAAACAGTGAATACAGTGTTTCCCCAAACTTTCATGTAGTCAGTTGGAAAGTTTCTTGTAATCATTCTGATCATGCATCCCCTTGGAGTACATGTGCAGGAGGCATATAACTGGTTTGTTTATTTCGTAAAAGGACAAGACAAAAGAATGGGTAACTTATAGAGAAACTGTCTCGTATACTTTGAGCTGAGTTCAATATTAGGCTGCCTTCTTTGGAGATGTAATGCATATGTTCACATGTTTGAAATGGAACACACAGATTATCAAGAATACAAGTAACAGTAAATGTTGGCAAGGATGTGGTGAAAACGTACACTCATTCATTGCTGATGAGACAACAAATTGGTGCAACTACTCTGGAAGGCAGTATGGAGATTCATCAGAAAACTTGGAATGGAACCATCATTTGACCCAGTTATCCCACTCCTCAGCATATTCCCAAAGGATTTAAAATCAGCATACTACAGTGATGCAGCCACATCAGTGTTTATAAGAAGCTCAATTCACATACCTAAATTGTGGAACCAACCTAGGTGCCCTTCAACAGATGATTGGATAAAGAAAATGTGGTAAATATACACAATCGGCTGTTACTCAGCCTTAAAGAAGGAAGAAAACATGGCATTTGTCTGTAAATGGATGAAACTGAAGAATATTATCCTAAGTGAAATAAGACAATTCCAAAAATACCAAAGACTAAATATTCTCTCTGTTATGCAGACATTAACACGCAATAAGGAGGAGCAGGGATACAAGGTCAATGAATTTGACAAAGGGGAATAAAGGGAAGGGCAGAAGATGGGAATAGGAAAGACAGTAGAATGAATTGGACATAACTTTCATACACTCATATATGAATAACAACCAGAGTAATTCTACATCATGTACAAGCACGAGAATGGGAAGTCATACTCCATGTATGTATAATATGTCAAAATTACATTCTACTGTCACATATATCTAAAAACAACTTAAACAAATAAAAAATAAAAAGAAAGGGAATGCATGTGGATATCTGATGGCCAAAGGGGTAGATAGTCTTCCATCCTCCTTAATAAGTTAATATCTCTGGGAAGTTGTTGTAGTAGGACAGCATGTATATTTATAATAAGAAGTAGTAAGAGTGGCAGACTTTATGAATAGGACAAGATATGCATTGAATATTTCTTTTTCTATGGCAAGACATTTAAAAGCGCTAGTAATGTTAATTCATTTTTAAATTAAAAAAATTGAATGTGAAAAATCCATTTTTCATGTCTTCAGGCCACTTTGGGAATCTACACACCTCCTGTTATAGATCCATAGATTCACTGAGTAAAGGAAAGTACACAAGAAGACAGGTAACAAAATGTTTGGAAGACCATTCAGAGTAAACTTTAATAACACATGTGAGTGGGCTGGGATTGTGGCTCAGCGGTTGAGTGCTCATCTAGCACATGCGAGGCCCTGGGTTCAATCCTCAGCACCACATAAAAATAAATAAATAAAATAAAGGTATTGTTTCCAACTACTTCCAAAAAATAAAAAAAAATGTTTTAAAAAAATAACACATGGGAAATATTCCAAAAATAAATAACTTCTATTCTCAAGGGACTGAAGAACTGAGAAAACTGCAACATTAACATTGACCAGATATTAATCTGTCTAACTTTCCTGCATTTAACATATTCGAATACTTGGATAATGTGTAATTGCTAATAAGTCAGTAAAACTAATAAATGTAATAGATGTATAAAATAAATATCCGTGAAATTTAGTATTTTCATTATCAATATCCCTATACAATAGATTATAATCATAAAATTTCTTAAATTATTATAAAATTACTTCAGGTATGGTTAAAAATATTTGCTGAACTGAATAAATTATTTTTAAACATAATTAATTATAATTTAAAAAGAGAATCTTACTATAAACTACATAGTAAAGACCATAGAGCCATATTATAGTAGCCAGCATTGAACACTGCATCATTTGACCTGGGAAATACATGGGCAGTATATCACTCAGTGGCTTTGAGGGGGAATTCCAGCTATAGCTTATGTACCTTATGGATGGTCTGATATATCCCAATACCTGTTCTGGATCTTATGGAATAAAAGGTCAACTTAAAGCATTGTCCTATTGAAGGACTATATAGTTCCTTATGTCCAGTGAAGTAAGGTTGGGGGCAGTGGTTAGGAAAAGTGTAGAAGAAACCTTCATCACTTTGTAGACTATACACTCCAGTGAAGTATTTTCATTATGTTAAAGTTGCTGGCAACACAAAGGAAGTGAGGAAAAAAAAAAGCGTTGGCATCTTTTATTAGCAGTTGCAATAGAATGAAAAGATGAAGTCACCACATTTTATACCAGGAATACCAGGACAATCTCTCTGCCCCCTTTCTCTTTTCTCCTGAAGTGCATATCTTGGACTGCTTGATGGTTGACCATAGGTTCCTTAGATTCTGTTCACTTTTCTCCAAACTTTTTTCCTTCTTTTCCTCAGACTCCATGATTTCCATTGTATTGCTTTCACTATCTATTGATTCTTTCTTCTGACTACTCAAATCGACCTTTGAATCCATCTAGGGAGTTTTTTATTATGGTACTTTCAGTTCCAGAATTTATTTTGGTTTACTCTCAGTTTTCTCTGTCTCCTTATTAACATTTTAATATAGTATCTTCTTGGTTTTCTACATGTCTTGTTTAAAAGTGTTTGTTAGCAGGTCTTCCACTTGGTCTTTCTCAGAGACAGTTTCTGTTGCTAAATGGTTTGATTGAGACTTATTTTTCTGATTCTTTCTATGCCTTGATTTTTTTTTTGTTAGTGTTGAAAACTGAACTTTTGAATATAATAATGGGGTCCCCTTCTCCAGGACTTGCAGCTTTCTGTTTTGTTTTATATTTGTGATATCTTGTTTTTTTTCTTGAAATTTTTTTATTAGAATTGGAGATCCAACCTAGGGCCTGTGCATACTAGGTAAGTACTCTACAACTGAGCAACAGCCTCAGTATCCCCTCCTTATCATCTTAAAACAATTTTTGTGTCTGTTTCTGTGCCAAGGATCAGCCTGAAGCATAAATATAATGTCTTTTCAGTTTTTTCTTTTTTTCTGAACCAGGACCTTTTCCTGGGCATGTACAATCATTTCTAATTTTTCCCCTAAATACCCTTCCTTTTGAGTGCCTTTGCCTTTAATGTTTGGCTCCCAGAAGGAAAAAAAAATTAGGAAAGATGAAAGGGGGGAAACACTGGTTCTTTAAATACCTTTTTTAGTCCTAGTATGGAGGGTGAAGTTCAACAGTGATGACCATCTCTTTCTTACCACACATCTGTGATCATAACACAGTAATCAGAGCAGAGATCCCAGCTATTCAGAGGATATTCATTTTGCTAACCTCTTCTCCAGCAAAATGTGCTCAAGCTGCTGCAGGAACATGTGCATGATTTTCTGCTGCAGGCTTGGAGTTATATTGGATAGCTGCTCCAGTGTAACAGCTGAAATTGATTGACATTCACTGCTCTTTACCTTGGAAGCCTTCCCCTGGAAGTTGCAAACTGTCAATGGTTCCAGAGTTTCAAAATAGTTGCATGTGTCAGATGAAATTAGATGAATTTTACCAGTGAAATTTTTATCTAGATAGGGAGACTCCCGGTGCTTCTTACTCCATATACATATATATGGACAGATGGATAGATAGACATACACACACACACACACACACACACACACACCACAACACATACATGCCCTCCAAGCCCTCCAATAATATAGGTATTTAACTAAGTATTTAAATCAATAAATTGCAATGTTAAGCCCTTATTGGTAGAATGGCTTTTTTTTTAATTTCACTTTAGCAATGAAAAAAATATTTAAATTTACAACCAAAGCATAGTAATATACAAAGGTGGATTCTACTTGCAATTTCAAAGTCACATTACAGGGAAGAAACTTTGAGTTCAGATGAAAACTCAGTTTTTGATATGCAGAATAGAATTATATAAGAATAAAGCAGATAAATTATGAGGATAAAGAAGTAGATTAACACTCTATAACTTATAGAGGAGATTGCTTTTTGATGGCAAGTTAGCTCTGAGCAAAAGCCTGCTCCAGAAGATTAATTTTTTAAATTAATGTATCTATTGTTTATCACCTGTGTCCCCTGAGGACTTGAAGAGTTTCCCAGAAAAGCTTAGTTAAAATGCAGAAAGACTGAAAGAAAATTGATACTTACCTGGCATTGCTCTTTATCAAAGTGGTGATCAATATCTCGTGAAGGGCTATGAAATATTGTGTCAGGAATGTCTAACATGAGTATTTTATCTACTGTATTCACTTACTCTTTCACAGAGCCTAAACGGCAAAATTACTGTTTGGAAGGAAAAGAAAGTGAATATTTTTTCATATTTATTCAACTGTTTCAGAATCAATAAATTGAAAACATAAAAGAGCTTATGTCGCTTCCCTTCCTTAGCCCGAGAATTCCACGTGCAATTTTCATCCATCTTGCTGCAGTCGGCAGAGGGTGCTAGAGGAAGGTGTGGGAACAAGGGATGCAGAGACTCTAGATGGAATGGGTTGTCTTTGCATTTCCTGCTGTCAGTAGTTCCAAAGTCCATACATCTGTCCATTCATTTATTTATCCATTGATAACCAAAAGTAATGAATTATTTCATGTAATTGTCAAAACAATCTTTTATTAAAAAAAAAGTGAAAGCTAATTATATCATCACTAGAAAAAAAGACAGATGGGTGAAAGGATAAGAATTTAAGTTGATTTAGCCAATAGTATCACAGTGGCAAGGATTCTCCAAAGAAACAACAAGATATAGACATAGGTACAGGTGTAAGCACAGATAGAGATATATAAATATAGATGTGAGTGTAGATATATAGAGAAAGATTTGGTTTGAGCGATTGACTCACGTGATCATGGAGGTTGGAGATCCCACAATCTGCAATCTGTCAACTGGCATTGACGGCAGGCAGGTGATGCAGTTCTAGTCTCTGCCCCAAAGGCCTGAGAATCAGAGACATTGGTGGTGACTGCCCAGTTAGAGATCCCATGCATGTTCTTTCCTCTCTCTCTCTTTCATGTATATGCCCACAAACTCTTTGCATGGTAGCAACCAACTTTTCTACCTTCATTGATTTTAATAAAAAAGAAGGGATAGAAATACATTAATTTTTGAATTACACTTCAGCCCTTATTTATTTCATAGGCCTATGATACAGCTAATAGAAGCCCTCTAATGGACAGAGGTGCTAACTGTTCTCAGTCTCCTGATCTTTCGAAAGTCATCCCAATAAACCATATGTCTCACATCCCAACTCCGGGCACTTTCTTTTGGTCTTTCAGCAACTACTGTACTACCCTGGCACAAGTAGGCTGTGGACAGGACAGATGACTAAATTCCTATGAAATAGATTTAGAAACATAGAAATACAAATGCATCTGTCCGAGGTGCTCTAATCAGGCTGATTTTCAATGCTTATCTGCTTCTTCTGAACTCCAATATGTCAAAATCTTGTTGACGCTTTTAAATAAACCACTTTTCTAGTAATGATGCACATATTTTTGTTAACACCCACTTCGTCCTTTGATAAGTCCTTCTCACTGTCTACCCTGTTTTGTTCATAGCTCTGTAAGTGTGCCTCTCCCTAGATTGCTAGATTCTTGAGGGAGGATAGACCAAGTCTTCACCCAACTGAGGTAATTCTTCTCAAAGTTCTGTAATGAATTCTCTGCATCCAAACTTTGTAAAATACATGTGGCCATCCCCAACCTCTGCTTGAAAGCTTAGAATTCTCTCTAACACTTGAGAATATCTATCTTTCTCACATCAGTTAGCAAATACCCACCATCCCACCCTTTCCAATAGATTTAGCATCATTTCCTGTGTTATGTATTCAGGATCATAAACAACAAATTGTTTCCCATTTCACAATATGCTCTTTCTGAAATATTCTCTTATTATCCAGCTAGCTATTCTTACTTTCTTTTAAGACTTAGTTGTTTCATCCCTTTTGTCTTTTCTTTCCTTCGCCCCTCCCCACCCACTCCTTCATTCCTTCCTTTCATCCATCCTTCCTTCCTTCCATAAAATCTTCTTAAATATTTTCTCCCACAGATCCTCTCAAATGGTGGGAATAAACACATGGGTCTTGTGTTACTGCTTATTCCAGTTATATTTATTCACATTGTCTTCCATGGTGTCTCTTTGCCATGTCACACACATGACTACTACATCAATCAGTTGTTCTTGTTTGTGTTTGTGTTTTTTTTTAATTTTTCCAGGAGCTGTTTATAATTCCATCAGCTACTACAATATTTACATATTGCTTTTTTTAATATTTATGTTTTCAAAGCCTTTTCCTCTGGGTACCTAGCATAGTGTCTTAATATAAACCTGCTCAACAACTATTTTATAGAACCTGTTCAATAACTATTAATTGGATAAACCGTGTATTATAAAGAGAGGTATCTTTTTTATAAGAAGTGAACCAGAAATGTAAATATTGGGCTCTATTTTTCTGACAGCTCTGATAAAAATAACCTCACCATTTATTTGGCCCTCGTTTTTTAAAACTGGATAGTAAGGAAATTGTGATGTTGTACCTCTCACATCCCCCCTCTATGATTGTGTTGAGTGATTTCCAATTACATGGGGTTAAACTTTGGTTTTGCATGTCTTAATTCCAAAATCTCTCAGTTTTGGAAATATTTTAAATGCCAAAACAAACATTGAATCATATTTATTCCCAGTGTCCCTATTCAATCCAAAGATTAAGCATTCTGAACCTTCATGCCTGATGCTAGTGAAACTAACATTATCTCTTTTTTTCTTTACTAAAAAAAATTTAAAAATATTAATAATCCATAAGGAGACACATTTGTTACAATTTGATATTTTTCCAGCTGAAAATTAAAATGTAAAACTAGACTATTTAAATATAAACTAAAACTATTTAAATATACCATGAGATTATACTTGCTTGATACAGAGATTTTCTTCAATCAATTATTTTGGCTTTAATAACTGGAAAAATTAATGTAAATTATAATAAAAACCATGACATATTTTCCAGAATTCTCTCAGGCCTGTGCTTGTTGTATTCTTTCAATCTTCTGGCTCTGGATCTGGTTTATTAAAACAAAAATAAAAGCCTTGATTTGTTTCTTGAACTCTCCTGAGAAAGAGAAGTAGAAAGATCTGAATGAGAAAATCCCCTGCCCCCAACACTTGGTGACCACTGTGTCCTGTCATCCTGATGTTCTCAAAAACTTCAGTGCTACACATGATCATTGCCACTATTCCTTGAAGTTATTTGTTTCACAAATGTGAATATTAATGCAGCACAAATTATTTTTGTTCTGTTACTTTTCTGTTGAAAAATGTATGCCTGTATGTCAAAACCTAATTCTCATTTCGAATGTTTCACTTTTAAAATTTATTTGGAACACACACAAATGAATTACTGTTGAAATACAGAGACTAAATGCAAGTGACACATAATAAAATGATGATTCTTTCGGTAGAAAATAATAGAAGTTCAATTTCAATTAAATAATAATTTATTCCTTTTGTACAATTTGGCAACATATCCTTCACACTGAAGCAAACAGATTCTCATAATTTTCTTCCTAAATTTATTGGAGAATTTCTAGTAGTCCTAAACAAGTCACTTTTGTTCTTTGATTATATTTTATCATTTAGTAAATAAAGGGTTTTGACCAGATTTTGCACAAGAGTCTAATATTCCATATGTAGCAACTAAATATGACTGATTGATCCTCAATGCTCATAGGAAAATTAAATATTAGACCACAAAAACTCTTATGAATGCAGGAATAATCAGAGATGAGATGATTACATCATAAGGGCTCTAACCTAATCAGCCCTTCATAATGTAAATGACCTGACTCGGTGCTAACTACAGGCACATGGAATGTGGCTGGAGGAGGTGGGTAACGGGGGTGCATGCCCTGGAATGGTTTACCATCTCTATAGACCCTTCCCCTCTCACTCTCTGCTTCCTCACCCCATCAAGAGCAGGGCAGCTCTGTTCCACTGGGCCTTTCCTCCATGATGTCCTGCCTCACCTTTGGCCCAGAGCCATGGAGGTGGGGCTGCTTATGGACGTAAACCTCTGAAACCATGAGCCCACAATCAACTTTTCTTCCCTTGGGTTGCTGTTGTTGGGGATTTTGGTCACTTGAAGGCAACAATGATGGAAACAAACTGAAACAGAGATCTGGATCGCTGCTCTGACTAACTTGACCACACAGTTCAGAAGGCTTTGGAGCCTCAAGTTTCAGAGGGAAATGAGAACTCTGTTGGGAATTAGACTAGAGGACACTCATGTTATATTCTGGCAGAGAAGTTGGCTACATTTTGCCCAAGTCCTTCAACTTTACATGAAACTGAATTTAAAAGCAAAGACCTATCTGGGTATTTTGGTGCACACCTGTAATTCCAGGTACTTGGGAGGCTGACGTAGAAGGATCACAAGTTTAAAGACAGCCTTAGCAACTTAAGTAGAACTCCCCCTCCAAACACAAAGGATTGAAGATACAACTCAGTGGTAAATCACCTCTGAATTTAATTCCCACTATCAAAAATAATAGTTTATGAGCCAAAAGTCAACTACCAAAGAACTGAGATTAATTTTTAGGAAAGAGATCTTTCAGTATTACCCATTCTAAGAAGATAAAGACTAGCCAGACACCCCTCTCCTATAACAAAGAGCAAAATGTAATAACAAAAACATCTCACAAAACAAAAAAACTGATGAACTAATTGATTTAGTGAAGAAAATCTGAAGGCAACACAACATTCAGGCAGTGACTTGAATATTGTTGACAACTTTTAGCCAAGTTTCCTGTGAAAATTGGAAGTAGAAAATAGAGCTAAAGTTTTATAAAAATGTGCAGTTTGGCCAGAAAAGTGCTTGAAAAGCTGGAACCGAGAAAGATGTGTTTGTTGAAGAGCTTACAGTCCCTCAAAATCAGCTGAAGTATTTTATAGAGACAATAGAAAAATATGCCTCAAGGATTTGCATGCCCACACCTAGTACAGGCTTCAGGGTAAAGAAGGGAAAATTCCTTTGATAAGAGATCACAGGGGCTTGCTGCCTGCACAGGGGATTCTAGGAAGTAGCACACAGACACTGCTGCAGCTGTGACCCAGGGGCCCAAGGTTAGTGTGACCTGGCATCAGACCCTGGTGTCATCCACTTAATGTTGCTTTTTCAGGGATGCAGGATATACTAAAGTTAAAGGGTCACCAAAGCTTCCACCAAGATTTCAGATGAAGGCCTGGGAGGTCCAGCAAAGTGTAGCAGTGTCCAGCACCCCGCAGGCTGCCCCTGAGATGGTAATGTGTGAAGGTAAACCTGAAGCTTAAAAGGACACCCCAAAGATTAAGAAATGCCAGTAACATGGACTGTCTGCTAAGAAAAACTGCTGTAGAGGGAGCCTGGCTAAGAGCTAGTCCCTTTGTGCTGCAATTAGCAAGGCCAAAAGAATGACACTGTTCAAACCCTGTGGAGACTGTCAGAAAGTGTGCTGTCGCTGAGCAAAAAAAAAAAAAAAAATTGACCAAGGAGACAGTGCTGTCTCTGAATTTATTAATGTTTCATATTTTCCATGAGAACTGCAGACCACTTCTGTACTCTGTTAATCAGGGTTCAACTCCTCCTCACCCCAGGTGGTGGAGTTGGTGACCTTGGTACTACTCTCTAGAAGTGTCCTGGTAGCTATCCTGGTCCATCCTATGTCAATGTGGCATTGGAGTTAGTGGCTGGTCATCAGTTAACTTAATGTGCCTGCACCACTAAAAAATATCCCCTTCTGAGCTAGGAGGAGACACATGTCACCATAACTTCTAGTTTTATCTTGACCTTTATGGGTCCTGTTAAGGGTTAGTCCCACAAATCCTTTCCTTACCCACCCATTGTCTCTTTTACTTTTATTTGATTTTTCTCCAGGTCATGAGCTGATGTTGTCCTACAGGTTATCCGCTCCAAATTATTTGCCCATCTGCCTTGGCAGTAATTCTATGAAAATTTTAGGAGTAACTTAAACCTGTCACTTTGCCATACTACCACTGCTCATTGCTAGCCTCTACCTAATGGAGAACACATCTCTCTGCCATGTATTCTGGAGGCTGTATGCAGAACTATTGAATCTATTTGCTCAGCTGGGTTTTAGTCTTGCTTTGAACACCCCTCTTCTTTCTACGCCCTCTTCCTCCCTTTTGAAATGGAAATATTTACTCTGTGCCTCTATATATTGAATATATATATATATAACTTGCTTTTGATTTTTACAGGGGCTCACAGAAGAGTCTGCCTTGAGTCTCATAGGAGACTTTGAACTTGGACTCTTGGGTATTGCTGAACTGTTCTTGGACAGGAAATACATGAATTTTGCATTTTTATGTGGACATGAGCTTTTAGGGATCAAGGTTAGAAGGTTATAGTTTAGAAATTTCTTGTCCCCAGAAAGCTCCTGTTAATGCAGGCATATGCAGAGGTGAACAATTAGATTATAAGAACAGTGACCTAGTCAGTTCATTTTAGTTTGAATGGATTGACTGGTTGGTAACTATAGGCAGGTGGGTCACAGGACCCAAGTCCTGGAAGGGTGCATCTTCCCTGCAACTCTCTCCCATTTTACTCCCACCATAAGCTGAGAAGCTTTCTTCCACTGGGCTCTTCTCCCATGATATTCTACATTACCTTGGGCCCAGAGCAAGGGAGTGGACAGCCACTGTGGACAGAGACTTCTGAAATTGTAAACCCCGAGTAAACTTTTGCTCCTCTAAGTTGTTTTTGTCAGGCATTTTGATCATATGCAATAAATGCCTCACATTTATTGAAATGCAAAAATCTATCTAAAATAGCCAAGAGAAATTTCAAGCATCCATTTTGACATGAACAGAAGAACCATCTTGGTAATAATGATCATTTTTCTTACCTGAAGATTCTGCGTACATCCTATACACTTCTGTGATAAAAGCCCACTTCAAATAAAGAAAAGATAAGGTGACACAGCTAGTATTTGTGTGCTCATGCATGAGTTTGTCAAGCAACATGGCATGACCAGTGCCTGTGTGTGGATAAGTGCCGATTCAGTAACTATGCGTGACTCTGTTCCCTAGCAAAGAGAAGGTAATATGGTGCCCTCTGGGCACATGCCCAACACTGTCCAATTCTCAAGGCACATGAATAATAACTCCATTTCCCCATATTGGGGAGACAAAGGGGCTGGTATACAGTGGGGGAAGTGAGAGAGGGACCTCAACGATGAGCCGGGACTTCAGATGTTTGAGCATTATCAAGAGCCTCTTTGGGCAGCATACAGGAAGGAAGGAGGATGGCCATTATTATGAGCAAGACCTCAGAGGTACTCCAGGGACCAGAAGAGAGCCCAAGTCAGTTCTATAAGGGTCTATGCAAAGTGTTCTGTGTTTATACCTCTTTTGGCCCAGAACCTGGCAAGAATCAGCAAATGATTAATGCAGTTTTTATCAGTCAGGCACAGGGAGATATCCAGTGTAAACTGCAGAAAGATCTTGACTGCAATAAATGGGAGGCAACTCTTGGAGGCAGTGACAAAAGTATTTATCAGCTGAAACAAGAGGCCTGGTATGAGGCAGAATGGAGAATGAAAAGGAAGGTACGTCTGCTTGCCACCACACTAGTAGAGCAGTCAGGATGTCCCCAGATAAGAGTTCTGTTGGTCTGAAGCCAAGGTCAAAGAGGAACTGGAAAGAAGAACCACCTTGCCCAGAGGTGAGATGAAGATGGAACTGGTATGCTCATTACCATCAAAAAGTCATTGAAAGAACAAGCGCTCACAAAAGTCAGAGAATTATCAGCAGATTAATGGTAGAGGCCAAGTGATTTAAGGATAGTACCAAACACCACGGCAACCCTATGAAACCCCGGAGGATAACTTTGTTGGCTTGGCCACTATGGGAAACTATGAAAAAGACTAAGATGAACAGGGCTACAGTTTGTTAGGCCTCCCCAGGACCTTATGGTTCAAATCACTGGGGGCTTGATCATTATTACCAGGGCAGAACATTTCATGGTGATCTAACCTTTCATAAAGAAAAACCACTACTGTGGATGGATGAGTAGCCAAGCTCTTTACCCCTTCTTGCTGCCTTCATGATGCAATTTAGGCAGCCGTGAAGTTATTCCTGTGTTCCTATACCTCCCAGACCGTCCTGTGGCTTTAACAGATAAGGACCTATTGGGAAATTGCAGGCCCAGATAAATGACAACTCTTATGGCCAAGCCATCCTGATCCTAAAAAAATCTAGAAACAAAAATTCTGACTCTGATGGTCTACCAAGGAGAAGAGTGGCACTTCTACAGTTCTCACAAAAAGGCCACAACAGGGGACCTGAGATTCCCTTGAAGATGCCTGGGGTGTGGACTAAATACAATTCTGGACTGGCCCCAAACATATCCCCAATGGTAGTAGAACTAAAGCCAGGGACTGGGACTGCCCACCAATAAAACAATATCTTATTTCTTGCAAGCCACTGAATTGGATCCAAAGACTCCTTGGAGAGACTTTTCAAGTATGGAATCCTGACCCTGCTGGTTGGCTTGGAACATGTCTCTTCTGCCTGTCCAGAGAGACTGGAAATGGATGACTATCAGCTGGTTTAGGACTTAACTTTTGTTAAACCAGCCACCAAGACCCTACACCTGGTTGTCCCTAACCCCTATACTATTTTGAGCCTCATCTCTGCTGAAAGTTTCTTCCTAAATCTGGACCTTAAGGATGCCTTCTTCTGTATCTGCCTGGTCCCTTTAAGTCAACCAAACTTCACCTCCTAATGGGAAAATCCTGAGAATGGAGACAAAGGCCCTCTGACATGGACTAGAGATCCTCAAGAATTTAAAAATTCTCCAACCATTGGTGGCACCATATTAGCCTTTGATTTAAAAGACTTCCCAGTGGAAAAACAGAGCTGTATGCTATTTCAGTATGTGGATGACCTACTGATGTCCAGACAGACACCAGAAGTGGGTGTGAAAGGGTCACAACAATAGCTCACACCCTCATGGGAAGCTGGTTACAAGGTTTCAAGGGAAAAGTCCCAATCTGTTAAGAGAAAGTCAAACACCTTGGTTTTTCACCTATCCCCAAAACAATGTCAACTTAATCCAGCCAGAAAACAAGCTGTCTGCTCAATCCTGGTTCCATCAACCTGACTTCAGGTATGAGAATCCCTCAGGGCTGCAGGTTTCTGTAGAATCTGGATACTTGACTTCTCTATCTTAGAAAAATGCATTTAGGAGACCACAAAGTGGGGGTGGTGGTGGTGGTGGTGGTGGTGAGAACTTTTGTTGTGGGAACCAGCCCAACAAAAGGCCTTTGAGTAAATCAAGCAAGCACTCACCAACATGCACGACTTGGGACTCCCAGACATGTCCAAGATTTTCTTCTTGGATATGCACAAGCATACTGGTGTTGCAGTGGGAGTCTCAACCCGGATGTTGGGTTCATGGCATCATCCAATGGCATACCTCTCCAAACAACTTGACTCTGTTGCTCAAGGCTGGTCACCCTGCCTACAAGCATCTGAGGCCATGGCCCTCTTGGCATCAGAGGCTGACTATGGGGGTAAGAATCAATGGTCTGAGTAGCATACTTAGTACAGATATTAATGAAGTACTGACACAATATTGGCTGACTAACTGTGGATGAAATTCCATGCATCCACCTTGAGAACTCTAAACCCCATGACCCTACTGCCTGTCAGGCTTAGGTACACCAGATCATGACTTGTATCAAACTCATGGGTGACATATTGTCCATTGCTGAGAGCCATTGCCAAGTAGGAATGACGCATGGCAATTTCTTTGTCAGCCTACCCAATGTTGCTTAGAGGAAGGACTCTCCATAATAGACCCAGGTTCTTTGCAGTGACATTGCATGTAAGGTGACCTTGCTCAAGGACCAGGGCGGATCCGGGTTTAGGGTGTATCCTGCTGGGATTAGGAGTATCCCCGCTCCTTGGGTTTAGGGCTGTTCCAGGTTTAAGGTGTACCCTGCTGGGAATAAGGCGTATCCTGCTGCCTCAGGCGCGCCCGCTCCTTGAGTTCCCATTGAGTTCTTGCGGGATTCAGAGAGTTTTTTGGGATTCAGAGCCTGGTGGAGTGTGTGGATTTTGCCCGGAACGTGGATTTCCCCCAGAACGTGTTTGTAGAGTGCTGGTGTAGTTCGGGAATAAAGAATTGCTGTTTGAATGTACAAGGCTGTGAGTGGCTCGTGATTTTGTGCCCAGCCAGACTGCGGCAGTCCATAATACCAGACTTTATGAACAAGCCTCTCAAAGATCCTGATGCTGAATACTTCACCGATGGTAGAAGTTTTATGGAAGAGGTAGGACATCTCACTGGGTACTCTGTAGTGACCCTAAATTACACTACTGAAGCAAAACTTCTACCCAAAGGAACTTCATCACAAAAGGATGAACTCATCGTCATGCTAACCCAAGTCCTTCAGCTGGCAGTAGGGATATGTGTCAATATGTCCACAGACTCTGAACATGCTCTCCCCACCCTCCAAGAACATGGAGCTTTATATAAAGAAAAGGGCCTAATCAACTCAAGAGGGAAAGACATAAAGCATGGCAAAAAAAAAAAAAAATCCCTGAATTCTTAGATTCTGTGACAGCTTCTAAAAGGGTGGCAGTCATACATTGTTTGGGACATCAAAGGGGAAACACTGTTGCCAAGTGGGGTAAGAACCAACAGCCCTATGACTTAGGCAATCCTATGTCAACCTGACCACTATGCCACCCCTTTAAACCAGAGATGCTATTTGGGTAAAAGAAGGGAATATCCAACCCCCATAGACCCTTTGGAAGGGTCCATTCACTTTCTTTTTAGCCACTCCTACTGGAGTGAAGGTGACTGAGGTGGTCCCCTGTATTCATAACAGCAGAGTAAAATCAGCTTCTCATGACTGGGAGCATGTTCCAGATCCAGCTGCACTGTGCAAGTTGACCATCCAGAAATAAGCAAGCTGCACCCTGAGAGGACGCCAGGGACAGCAGCCCTGTTTTAGTCACCTTGGAAGCCGACTCATCTAAGCACGGCAGACGCTTAAGGAATCAACCGCCTGCCAGGAGGGAATGGACTGTCCTTATCTCCCACATTAGTCTTTTCACTCTAATGCTTTGGCACTGTCACCCCTTGCCCATGTCTGTTGTTGCAGTCTTAGCCTTAATTTTTACTGTAGGATTAGCAGAGACTGCTCTGGCTGACTGACACTAGGTTGAAAGGTTTCTATTAGCATTCTTTCACCTCCTTTTGCTAGGATATTTCATTGCAATTGGCTGTGTCGGATGTGGCTCCTATTTGTAGACTTAAGCCCCTCATCCTGTGGGCTTCTCATGAGTTGATCAGGACAAGGTATCACCACAACCTTACTTTATGATACCCACTTTTCCTGACAGGGAACAGTCTCAGGAACCTGCAGGTATAATAAGACAACCTCTTCTATCTGCCAACAGGGATCAACTTACCCATTTCAATCCATAGTGTTCCCCAACTGAGGAATGGCTCAAAGTCCAAAACCCATGGGAAGGCAATCTGGAACAGGGCCCATTGATTTATAAATTTAATCTTACCAATCTGAAGCAACCAAGTGTCTATACCCTTTGAAGCTTGTGGGGTCATGAACAAGACTTGGGTCCTTTCTGTGAGCCATATCTTGTCTCCCACATCAGGTGAAGCCTTACTTGGGGAGAGGAAGTGCCGCAGCCCGGCTGGCTGGGCAAAATAACCGGGGGGGGGGGGGGGGGGGACGAACAACTTGTGTACGTTGATACAGCAGGAATGGAAGCCGTTTATTGTAGAATAAGAGCGCTATTTATACATTTTACACAGCCTATCTAATTAGCATAAAATAGATACAGCAGTCAACCAATAAGGAATCTCCACACTTAATGGCTCGCTTTTGTTACTTCACAAACCACACCCTCTGGCATTTGGCCAGGCGCCATCCAGACTTGTTTACAGACTTTAACATTTCTCTGGCAAAATAACAGGTGCCAATCTGACTTGTTTACAGACCTTAACAAGGAAGTGGAGGCTCAATGACAAGATCTACATGTGAACAGCCTACAAATGTCAAGTGGGCCATGTCATCACGTCATTGGCACTTGGCTATGCCAATGTCCCCCCTCTTGGATTTGGGTTATATGGGCCACTTGGCAGAATGAGAGCAAAACCACTGTTTCAAAAAAGTGTTGCTGGACCCAAATGCAAAATAGGACTCTGTAACCCCATGATTTTTTCTATTCTTGACCCTGATGGCTCAATATGGAAAACAATATGAAAAACAGGGAAATTGGCATACGTATAGCTGGATGAGGTATTGAACGGGGAATCATACCCTACTTCAAAAGGGTCACAACTTCACTTCTGTCTTCTTCCCACCAGGTTTTTATTCCTTTTATGAGGAAATGGAGAAAAGCCCACCTCCACTCTCTAGCACAACCAGAAACATACTCTTAAACCTGGCAGAGACTACAGTTCGATCTCTGAACATCTCTTCTTCCTATGTGTGTGGAGGAATTAGTATGGGGGAATCAACAGTTGTGGGAGGCTAAAGAACTAGATACCCATTTAATTAGTGGAGTTCTGTTCCTCAAAACCTCAATTATTGGAAAATATTTTCTTGCCCAAGAAGGAACACAGTTTAACACTTCAGTTGGAACTCTAACAAATCTAGGCCCAAAATAAAATATATATATATATATATATATATATATATATATATATATATGTAATGTAACTACCCAAAACAAACAAAACAAAACAAAAATAAAATAAACCAGTGCTGGGGATCCTTACATCACACAGAACTGAATCCCTACCCCCGTGTCAAATTTCTCTAACCTCCAACAGACCTGCGATAATGCCACCATAGAAATCAGATGGCAAGCCCTATATGGTCTATAGTGGATGTGTGAAAGGGCTGCCTGTGCTACATGGGCCCAGTTATGGGCTGGATCTTGTGTACTGAGGATAACTTGCTCCTCCTTTTTCCTCTTTCTATTAGCTAGAGAGAAGCAATTGGGGTTCCAAGTATATGAAGATTAAGGTGCCCAAAGAGAGTAGCAGGCCTGACCCATCAGTGACTGGAAAGAGGATGAATGTCCCCCTGAGCACATTATTCACTATTATGGTCCAGCTATCTGGGCAGAGGGTGGGACCTGGAAATACCGAACTCTCATCTACATGTGAAATCATATCATTAGGCTACATGCTGTTGTTGAAATTATAACTAACAAGACCAGGCAAGCCCTTAATTTATTGACCCAAAAGGTACTCAAATGTGCAATGGTATCTATCAAAACCACCTGGCTTTAGGTTACTTACTTGCTTCTGATGGTGGGGTATGTGGGAAAATCAGCCTGAGCAACTGTTGCTTGAAGATTGATGATGAAGGCAAGGTCATACAAGAATTACAGATCATCTGAGAATGATCACCTGTGCCTCAGTCCAGATCTTGAAAGGTTGTAACCTCAGGGAATTATTTGGAGGATGTTTTTCAACTTTGGAGGGAGTCAAAACTCTCATAAGCATTGTGAGTTTAAGGCTGAGGGGCTGCCTGCTCCTGCTGTCTGTTATCTCTGGTCATAATATCTGTCTCCAGCCTCATAGAGGCTACCGTTGAAACAAAGACAGCTGCAAGCATCATGAAGTTATGGAAATACAACCCATCAATTCAGCCTGATGCTTTTTGATCCTAAAGGGATCTAAGCATCAAAGGGTAATGTGGTAGGAGCCCTCTTCAAACAAAGAAGAGAGGAGGAGGAAAGGCCAGTATCTGTGTGTACATGCGCAACTCTGTCAAGCAGCCAATGCCTGTGTGCGCATGAGGGCCCCTTCAGTAACTGTGTGAGCCTGCGTTCCCTAGCTTTCAGGGACTTGGCCTTTGATGCAATTCCACTGAGTCTGTGCCTGCTCGAAATAAACACCACCTCCTGTCGAACATCCCAGTGCCCTGTTTCTCAGTACCCAAATTCCACAACACTACAGAACAAGACCAGTTTAAGACAGTCAACTAAGCATTTTGTACCATCACTGGTTCAGTTCCTTAACTGAAACTAGACTGTTTCTTAACTGACATTGTACACTTTAACAGTTTTTGAGAAAGTTTAGATACATTCGGATTGATCTTGACTCACCTTTTTGTAGTTTAGCATATGAACCCCTTCTTCCTGCCGTGAGGTTCAGGGATGTACCTGTCTTGGTGCCACACAAGACACACTCCTGTAAGTCCTCAGCAAATTGCAATCTGTGCCATGCTGGGTCTAACTTCCTCTGTCTGTTTCTCATACCCTGGGGCTGGATATTTTTAAACCAGAAGTAAAAACAAAAAGATGCTAATTATAGGCTGGAGATAAAAATTATAGATAGATGTAAATAGATAAGTAGATGATAGATAGAGTGCGTGAGTGAGTTAGGGATGTAGCTCAGTTGTAGAGTACTTTTTCAGGATGCATGAAACTGAGGGTTCCATCCCCAGCACTGGAGGAAAAATGATAAATAGATTTTATAAATTCCGCAGTTATTTTTTTTCAGGTTACTGTGACCCATGAATCTTTTTTTTCTTTGGAGAGCCCATAAACCAAACACATACTAAAGTAGAAAAGTGCTATACCTGGAAAATGCAGATAATCTGATCCAGAAATGAAAATCAACTGTCTGCCAACCTCAATTTTAAAAGTTTAATTTGAGACTCCTACATAGATATTACTATTCAGATAAAAGGGAAAGCCAAGTTTTAAGCTATCAAGAATTCTAATATGATGTATAACCTGAAATTTAAGATCACAATATAACATTGTCTTTTCTAATCCTTTTTCATTTTAACCTAGAGACATGCTTTTTATACTATCAAAAACCAGTTGTATATAGCCTGTTAGCTCCTGTTGGGAATATAGATAGATGTAAATAGATAAGTAGATGATAGATAGAGTGGATGAGTGAGTTAGGGATGTAGCTCAGTTGTAGAGTACTTTTTCAGGATGTGTGAAACTGAGGGTTTCATCCCTAGCAGTGGGGGAAAATGATAAATAGATTTTATAAATTCTGTAGTTATTTTTTTCAGGTTCCTGTGATAGATGGAGTGTGTGAGTGAGTTAGGGATGTAGCTCAGTTGTAGAGTGTAGAAAATTCTATAATCCATGGTGCTAAGAATTAGGATTGACAGGGAACATTAAAAATTAATGGTGTTCAGAAATTCCCTCTTAGACATTATTTTGTACCATAGTATCACATTGTGTCTTTAAAGTAAATATTATTTTGAAAGAACAGACATCACACTGGTTTTACTAATAGTTAACATCACCCGTCTTGCTAAATTAAAAACATTCCAAGTTTCAGTGTTCTCCAATGCCAAGTGGGTTAGTATGTAAATTAAATTAGATATGAAAAGTTCCCAGGGCAGTGCCTAACAAACAGAAGTATAGATGTGTTTTTATTATCATGTTGTCAATCAAAGTCTAGAAAATTTCCACAAATTGGCTAAAACAGCAGAGTTTACTGATGTTCAGATTGTTTTTAAAACTTGGGTCATTGTCTGTAATTTCTCTTCTTTTTTTCTCATAATTACTGTCCTGAGGAAATGGTGATGCTTAGACGTCAGTAAGAGCCGCTAGAAAAAAAAAGAAAAAGGAGAATGGAAAATCACAATTGAACTAGGGCCACCATCTGGTAACCGAGAATAGAGTACAGGAAAAGAAAGAGAATAGCAACTGGCAAGGCCTGGTGGTGAAACATGAATATTATTAACAAAGAAGAACTGAATGTGTTGCATTATTTATATCAATTCTGAAGCAAGTGTGAGTGCTATCTATTGTAGCTAGGGAGGACCTAAAGTTCCCAGGACCCTGTGAAATCTTCTAGGCTATCTTGGTTGAGATGCCAGCACACTGGTCCTGTGGAACATCACAGCAGCAGCAATCTCCAGAACCTGTCTTTAGGAACCTGCCCATCAAATGCAGTTTTGAGGAATCTCATTACAGAAGTACCATAATCTATCCAGCCCCAGTCACCCAGTCACTACTTTTAATCCTTTTTTTTTTTTTTTAAGAGTTCCTGGGATGTTCCTTGGTATATTAGCAGAAGTTCCTAAGTTGCAGATTGTATGCACACTTTGAACTGGACAGATTCTTTGGAAAAGTTCATGATAAAGTGAAGAAATTGTCTTCTGGATATAGAAATTAGGAGGTGAAGGCTAAGTTTTGTCAGCCTTTTTGTTTTGTTTTGTTTTGCTTCTTACTAACAATGCACGCTTAAGCCAGATTGCACTCTAAAAATGTTCCATGGAAACTTACACAAAGTTGACTCTAAAGTTACCACCTGGAGAGCCAACTTACATAAGTTAAGGATGAGTGAAATAATCAGGAGGAGCCTAGAAGAAAGAGACAAGAAAAAAAAACCTGTAAATGATATTCTTAAGGTATAATTTTATTGAATTATTCCTGGGGTAAAACATGCCTTACTATTTTAGAACTTTGGGCAAAATTACTCATTAAAAAATGGGGACATGCTATAGCCATCCTTATGGGAGGGAATAAATAGTAAAATATTCAAAATAATTTTTACTTACTAGTGTACTATAATCTTTCATTTGATTAAATTATAAAACTATATGAATATGGAGAGAAATCCAAAAATTTTCAATAATATCCTTGTTTTGAGTTTGGGTATCAGGTCAGGCACTTTAAGAGTTATTGACTAAGAGACTATATTAATGTGGAAGGAGGTAGACATAGTTCTCCATTTTTTTATATTTCAAAATTCTTTAATTTTTAAGAATAAATGTATATAAACAATACTATTATAACCCAGAAGTTTCCATTTAGTTACACTATTTCTAAAAACATTTTTACTAAAAAAAGTCTTTCCTTGAAGTACTCATATGCTCTTTCCTATTTTATGACCACTTAATTTAATTCAAAGACATAAAATAAGCCGTGTCTGAGGCCAATTATTAAAATGTATGTCAATTTAAGAAGGAACAAACTAAACTTACATCAGAATGTTTTCTATATTCTAAAATATCATTTGAATTACTTTAGTATACTTCATTTAAGGCTCAGTCAGTATCTATCTTTGAGCTAGCAATAGGTAAGTAGCAATCTGATTAAGCATCATTTGTAGACACTGGACTGAATTACATTGAGTACAATATTCCCAGTGATGTATTTTACAAGGTTCTACTGTCTAACCTCATCCCAGTGCAAACACCCAACCTACCTGATCAACAACAGCACCAAACAACACAGAGGTGAAGGGATTTCACAAAACACATCAGACAAGAACTTTCTTAGAAGTCATGCAGCAAGGCACACCAATACAACTTTATAGTCATGTTTGAACATAAAAAGGAATGAGAAATGTGTAAACAAGAAAAATAATAAAACAACACCATTTTAGTTATTGTGGACCACCATAACAAAATGCATTATATTGTGTGACTTGTAAATCACAAAAATTTATTGCTCACAGTTCTGAAGGCTGGGATTGAGGCACTTCCAGACTCCAGATCTGGTGAGGATATCTCCCTGGAAGTGAGTGTTGTCTTCTCACTATATCCCATAGGGGACAAAAGGTGAGGGAGATCTTCCAAAAAGGTACTAATCCCATCCAAGACCTAGTCAACTTCCAATGTCCCACCTCTTAATACCAATACATTGGAGATTATATTTAAACTTAGATGTTTTGTATAGGCACAAACATTCAGACCTAGCAACTTTCCTTTGAACTAATATGTTGTTCCTTTACTAAATTCAGCTTGAATTCTACTCCAGACTTCCCACTTTCTAGACACAAATTGTGTTGATGAACTATAATAGAAATACCTCTACTGTCAGTACTCAATGTAGAGCAAATCCATGATTTCTTGAATCTTTCCTGTAATCATCTCATATCAAGTTCAAATTCTGTAGCAAATTCTTCCTCTTGCTGACATGCACCACGATTCCGCATGGTATAAAATCTCTAGGGTTGCAGCACCTACCAGTCAAGAGAACTCTTCTGCCACAAATGGCTCTTTGAGATGTTGAACACTAGAGATGGTAATGTTCTACAAGGTAAGTCAGGAGTTGGGTATGGTTTTGAACCCCTGTAATCCCATTGATTTAGGAGTCTCAGGCAGAAGGATTTCAAGTTTGAGGCAGCCTGGGCAATTTAGGATGAACCTATCTCAAAATGAAAACTAGAACGGACTCAGGATGCAGTACAGTGGTAGAGTGCTCCTGAGTTCAATTCCCAGTGCCACAAGACAAAAGGAAAAAAAAATAAGTGCCAGGAATTCTTCCTATGATGGATTACTTTTATAAATCCTGTGAGGACTCCCATCTACTGAGAGCCTCTAAGATATGATAAATTTTGCTAAGTACTTAGGAATTGTGACACTTAAAATACAAGTCATTTATCACATATTAAATGCTTCATTTACATTAACACAATTACTCCTACTGCATTTCTATAAGATAGGTGTTTTGCATTTTGCATAGAAAAATACATTAATTTCATTTAATTCAAAACCTTTATTAGGAAAATGTCATGTTCTTCATTTAAATAGGGCAACAGAAACACAACCGGTTCAGGAAACTTAGTGTCAAAGAACTAATATGTGACTGAGTCCAGGTTCAAGTTCAGGATTTGGTCCCAGACAGCATCTAACAGTGGTCCTTTGCTCCAGTTCTGTATACCAGTTTCTGTGAGGCGTTAGAGAGGTTAAGTGACTTGTCCCATTTCACAGAATTAGTAGGACAAAAGCACGACTGAATTCCTGCTCTGTGGCTCTTCAAAACTCCTGCTTTCATTCATTTAAACTGTCCTTTTTGCTTCTAGTAGGTTTTGCCTCAATGACCTAGTTACTTCTAACTATTGTCGTTTTAAATATCGTGCACCATACTTCATGGTTGCAGGAATGGGAAAGGGAAATGTGGGTGACAACAACCTGGACTTTATTATATATTCTACATCCAAAGCAGAATTTCACTGATGTCTAAGTGCCAAAATGACAAGTTTTGTTAGTTGATTTTGAGTTTCCTAGACTAGTGAACTTATAAGTGGTGGGTTATTTGGTGATAATTTTGCTCTTTGGTGGTTAGAGCAGTTGCCACAACAAATATGTAAAATAGTTTCCCCAAAGTATATGGAGATCACAAATGACTGGATGAATTATCACAGTAGGTTTAGGCAGTTTATTACAATAGTGTTATGAGGAAACATTTTTTTTCTTATATGTTATATATGCTCCTTTCTCTCTTTATAAAATGTGCGGTCTATTCATTGTTACTGTCAGTAATACATGCCAGACTGAAGTAAAAGTCACATGGACAGAAAGCCTAAGGGAGCCTGATATATTTAAGGAGGAGGCCACTAAATGTCACATCTTCAGAGGGCACTGAGCAGATTTGTGGCAGAGTTCTCATTTGAAAAGGGTGGAAATTTTCCCAGATGTGCTGTATGTGGGTTTAGTGTGTAGATTTCAGTAAGTTTCCAACAGAGGAAGTTAGACATTCCTCAGATGAAGGTCGAGCTGGGATTTTTCATGACATTTTAGCATCAGGCAGTTTTCTTGCATTGGCTGACATTTCTTCAAAGACTTCTTCACTCCAGCTGGTATAGAGTCCCTGGGTAAGGTACCGTTGGAGCTGAAGATTGGTTATCATCAATGAGTACATTTGAGTCACCCATATGTACTTCTATTTGCATGTTTTCTCTTTACCACATCTTATCATATCTTTATGAGCTATGAATGATAGTACTTAAGTGTTACTCATTTATAATAAAGGTGTCACCAAGAAAGAGACATCTCTTTCTCTATTTTTAAACGGTTTTTATTAAAATTTTCCCCAGAAATCTTTCTGTGACTTTCAATGTTTCATTATTATTTTTAATCTGAAGATACAATTTAAAAAGAAGCTGACATGTGATAAGGAAGGGTCTCCTTCCTCTTTGTGGTAAATCGCGTTTCCTAAAGACTTCAAGCAAATTTTCCCATTCCACATGCACTTCTTAGATGTGAACTTGCTGTTTCCTGTGCCCTTGGCTTGGGGCAGACAGGTTTCAGCTTCAACCCAGAGTATGGGAAAATGATCTGCGTGATTGATTCCCAGACTGTTGGAAGAGGCCACACAGCTCCCTTTTGTGTTCTTGAGGTATTGCTCCAGGGGACATCAGTGACCCACAGGATGTTCTACTGGCCTGCTGTTCACTGTAGAACTCACACAAGGTGCTGGTTGACAGGCACTGCTGTTCCTTGCTCGATCATTGACAGCATACCAGCTGTCTCTGCTAAATTCCCAAACCATGGTTTCCAGGTGCATAAGGAATGATTACTGTATAATTTGTCATACAGCGGTTGGAATCAGGACCATTTGCTTATCAAACTAGTGGAGGGTTTAAAAGAATGAGGATAGTTAACCTTTATTGCAGTGTACCCTGTAATGAATTCTTATAGCCTCGTGTTGCCTCTGAATCTGTTTTAAACTTTCTCACCCAAGTAGCAGGGTTGGGTTGCACACAGCTCTGGCTCTACATCACACCCAAATGGTTCACCTCCTGACAAAAAAGAAGGACTTAGAGGCATCTATCCAACCTTCTGTCCTACTTCTTCCTTTAAGGGAAACATTCAGGCCTGTATACTAGTGTCTAAAGGAACCCTAGCCTGTTCCCACTAGTTACGTGTGCAGTCTCTCTGCCTCCTCACTCCCTATCTCTTGTGAGCTGGACAGAGGACTGCTCTTTCAACTCATGGCGCCCTCATTGCCCAAGATCTGTATGTATAAAAAGTCTTTGAACTTGTTTCCTACAGTGTGAAGTTATCTATCGCAAAGCTCATGGGAAATTAGTTGTGTATTGCCACTGATTTTTAAGTCACCTTTTAGGAAGTGAATTTGAACTTGTGCCTTCTATTTGAGGAACTAGGGCTACCCAGGGCCAGGTTTTTTGTGGGGCAAAACACAAATGTGAAGTTCTGGCAGCAAAGCAATGATTATGCAAGTGTATATGGAAATAGGTCATACAAGAACCATAAGTTCCCCTCCTGAGAAAACTTGGGTCACAGTTTGAACAACTGAGAATTATTCCATCTGCCAGGTAAAGTATATATGAAAGGCACACTGTGAGTACTCCCACCCAGTTTCCCTTAATTTACCATTATAGTAGGATCGTTAACCACTCTGGCACTGGAACCCAAATTTAGCTAGAGGCTCTTAAAACATACTTTGGTTTAGCCCTAGTGAAAAATAACTTCATAATATATCAAGGGTTTTAAAACAACCAAATTTTTTGGCTCTGCAATCATCTGAAGGCCATGATCAGATATACAGATAAATATTTAATGTGCAAAGTATGAATGTCTGCATTACTTACAATAGTTTCCAGTGGCATATAAACTAACAGTAAGTAAATTGTTAAATAATTTTATCCAATGAAATCATAACCTTATTCATTTATTCCATGAGTTCTTAATAATATATGCATGAATGAGATTTCAACCATGAAACAGAAGCTACTTTCAGTATTTACATATATTTAAGACAGAAGAAAATGTACATGGGGTTAGTTATGTTTGAGAAGTGAGAAGCCAAGCAGTGGATGCAGTGGTCAGCAATATCAGACCCTGGAATGTTACAGGAAAGAGGCCCTGTTGGCAGCTCCCAGAACTGGGCACAGCAGGCCTGTCAGGAAGGTTTGCATACTCTGGCAAGGCAGGGTTTGGCAGCTGTCACAGACACGGAGGGAGAAGATGGGTCCTGGAGTCTCCCTTCTCTTCCCTCTGATTGAACCCAACTAGAAACTTTCTGACCAAGGAGAAGGAAACAGCATAGGAAGATGTTCCCTTGAAGCATAAAGTGGGGTTATAGAAGAGAAGAATAAAAATAAATACAAAAAGCCTAAGACCATAAGTCAAATCCTAGGGAATGCAAATAATAATAATGATAATAATAAAAAAATAAATAAATAAACAAACAGTGACTGATGGAAGGGCACAGGACACCATGCTAACACATTTGCATGAGGATATGAACTCATGATTATGAATGGTGAGTCATCAAATTGTAAGGGAAACTTAACTCTATAAGTTAACCTGCAAAAATTTCAATTAGGAATTATCAGTATTGATGAATTTTTCATTGAATTTAGATTTCAGAAGAAATTTTTACTAGACCATTTAATTTTTTTATCAAGTTATTTCACAAAAAATGACACTTTTTTGTTGTTGTTGCTTTATTGAAATTACTTTAAACAGCATTCTTTCACCTTTACTTAAAATTTGTAGATTATCTATCAGTTGTTTTAGTATGTGTTTATATTTTAATGTACTCATTGTAGTTTCTAACATTTAGGTTTTGATTGAAGACCATTTTATCTTTTTTGAAAAAGGCAGTGGGATCACATGGCAACCTAAAATCATCAGAATCATAAAAATGGGATTAAACAACCAGCAAAATATGACCAGGGCTGGATCCTCTAATAAGAGGCAGAGTAGCTATGTATGTGAGCAGCTGATGCCCTGCACGCCATGTTCATAAAATAGTACAATTTAAAATGAAATGTTCTTAATCATACCCTTCAAGGACATCTGAGGTCACCTGTGTGACCAGCATTTAGTCCTATGAACTTGAATATCACAATTCAAAAAAATAATTCCTATAGTTACCTCCCCCGCCCCCCACACACTTTCAATATCTTCTACACTAAGAATCTAGCAACGGATTCAGAGTTTACAATGGGAAAGAAAAGAAAAAATTATTTAGAAGTCATCTGAGAGCCTTTGGGGAATACAGTAACAGTTACATAGAAATATACAAACCAAATATTGGGCTGGGAGATGTGGTGTTAGGTCAGGGGTCACACCCCTGAGCTATTCTTTGCTAGAGATTCCTGACATGGGCTGTACCTTATATAGCAGATTTCTGCAGCCATCCTCCCTAATATGGATTCAACAGCTGAGAACTCACCCTCCAGTAGTCTTCCTACTGAGGCAATGCAACACCACCAGAGGTCAAGTAGGTTCCTGACTAAGGCCCTGGGTTCATACAGCCTGTGAATACAGGAGACATCTGGTCTCAACTAGAAGCTAGTGAACGGTTGAACAAGAGCTCCTGCATCTTCCATTTCAAGGCAGGTTTCAGCAGAGGCCAGATATTTGCTCATCTCTAAGCTTGTTTTCCTCTCTCCCTCTCACTATTTTTTTTTTTTTGAGAGCATTCCAGAACCCAATGAACCTAAATCCCTGTTTCAGTTTCTGTTTCTTAGGTATCAACATTAGAGATTATTTTAAAAGATGATTTTATTCTTAGTTGGGACTCCAACCCTAACTCCACACAGCACAATTCTTCTGTTAAGCAACAAGTGTTTAACAAAGAGCTTGCTTTACTCCCTACCTCAAGAATTCACCTGTTTCAGCAAGGTGTGGTGGTGCATACCTGTAATCCCAGTGATTTGGGAGTCTGAGGCAGGAGGATCACAAGATCAAGGCTCCCTGGGCAACTTGGTGAAGCTCAAATAAAAAGAACTGAGATTGTAGCTGAGTCATAGAGTGCCCATGTACCAAAACAGAACAACAACAACAACAACAAAACAACTTCATGTATTTCCTGGTTATGATCTTGTCCCATGAGATAAACATTAACCAGACTTTTTCTCAGTCTGAATGCCCAGGGCAGGCTGTTATATGCACTACAACTGGGTTCCCCACATTTTGTTTCCCTTCAGTTTCCCCTGGGATTCTGGGTTAGTCATCTATTGCTACTACCTATTCAATAGTTAGGATTGTAATACTTATTACCTCACAGTTTCTGTGCTTCAGGGGTCCGGACACAGTTAAACAGGTACTTTGCTCGTGGTGTCACAATTGTAATTAAAGTTTTTTATGAGAAAAGGAGTCTTATCTGGAGGCATTAGTGACAAAAAAAAAAAAAAAATCCTCTCACAGAACTACTCAAGTTGTTGGCAGAATTAATTTCTTTCTGATTAGAAACTTTCTATCAAAAGATGGCAGCTCTCCTTCTCTTCTAGATAGTGTTCCATTGATAGGGGTGACCTTTTACTCTCGGAGACCACACTTCATTTCTAGGACTACCCTCTTGTCCTATAATTTAGGAGACCATTCTTCACTTATAGGTGCTATCTACTGTTCAAGGGAGCCCCCCACTCTTTTTTTTTTTTTGAGAGAGAGAGGAGAGGGCGGGGAGAGAGAGAGAAAGAGAAAGAGAGAAAGAGAGAGAGAGAGAGAGAGAGAGAGAGAGAGAGAGAGAATTTTTTTAATATTTATTTTTCAGTTTTCAGTGGACACAACATCTTTATTTTATGTGGTGCTGAGGATGGAACCCAGTGCCGCACGCATGCCAGGTGAGCGCACTACCGCTTGAGCCACATCTCCAGCCCAAGTCCCCCACTCTTAAAGACCATCTTCCATCCTTGAGATGCAAGTCACTTCCTGGAAGCAGTCTTACACAACCAGAGACCACCCTGCGTTTCTGGAGGACATCATCCACTTCTAAAGATAACCCTCTGCTCCTACTGGCTTTCCTCCTCTAAGAGCGGTGACAGTTCTCAGCTTCTAGAGGCTTCTTTCCCTTCCTTGCCACATGGCCCACCCAGCCCAGTCCTTTCATTGAGCAGCCATGAAGGGAAACCTTTCATATGAGTGTGTTAGCAAGATGAAGTCTGATATGAGTGACAC
The DNA here is from genome assembly GCF_048772815.1 of Callospermophilus lateralis. Classification (NCBI taxonomy): domain Eukaryota; kingdom Metazoa; phylum Chordata; class Mammalia; order Rodentia; family Sciuridae; genus Callospermophilus; species Callospermophilus lateralis. Next base: position 13,384,379 of record NC_135320.1, read on the forward strand.
CACATTACCCTTGCCGTGTTCTATTGGTAGAAAGGAGGCACTCAAAGAGAGTATATCATGCAAAAGTATGAATTCTGGAAGTGTGGGTCATTGGGGGTCTGTCTTACAGTCTGTCTATAAAGATGCATGGTGAAACCCAAAGACCCTACTTAGGGCACAATAATAGAATAGAAAAAGAGGAAATAATTTATCAGTAAACTTTTTTTTTTTTTTGAAATTTTTTATGCCATGACCTCAAAAAATGTCCCCAGCATCAAATTAACTTAGAGGTAGTTTTCAAGAGCCTAGGAGAAATAATATAAAATAGAATAATTTAAAATATGTTTTACAGTTTTGGACCCAAAACAAGGCCCACCAATAAAATTCAACATTATTTCTATTGATGCACAGGTATTCCAAAATGTATTTAAGCATTTACATAGTGGTAAAATTATTTTATCATTTTTACAAACTTAATGGTAATTGATTGACTCTTGTATGTTATGTTCATGAAGGGGAAAATATTAAATAATTGTAATAGTTTATTTTTTAACTTTAGTATTTTAATAGAGTTTATATTTGGAGCAGTCTTAAATCCAAAGAGAAAATTGAGAGGAAAATACAAGAGAGTTCTCATATATCTCTTAAGGCCAATATGCACAACTTCTACTGTTATCAATATCCCCCAAAGTAATATGCTTGCTACGATCAAAGAACCCCAACAGACACACTCTAAATTCTGGGTGTTTTATATTCTATGGTATTGAAGAAAAGTTTATTGTACAATGACAATGTATTGACTCTTATTAGAAAAATTTCATTTAATAGAGTGGAACAGAAAGTTCAAAAAATAGAATAGGACAAGAAAGAAATGTTTGACTCTTCTTTCCTTATTTTTGACTTTTGAAAGCAAAAAAAAAAAATACATTGTCAAGAATTGAAAAACTGCAGCAAAGAAGACTGTGTCTTTCTAAGGGAGAGTAGTAAATATTAGGAAAGGAAGCTTTGTGTAGTAGCTTGTAAGTAACTATATCTTATCCATGGAATCTATTCAGCATGACTTTCATTTTATCTTTATTTACTGCCTTCATTTTGCAAGTGGTCATTTTTTGCTTTTATTATTTTATTGTTAGGGTGGTTGTTATTATTATTGTTAAAGAATTTTAAATGAATACTATTTCATTATACACATACACACACACACACACATACATATATTCAAACCAGGTAGAAACTGACTAAAAAGAAGGGAATATATTTTCACCCAACTCATAAAATAGAGTGGATACAGATGAGTTTCCTATATATTTTTTTTAATTAGGGAGAGAAATTTTAGTTCATTTCTTTGTTATCATTCTATATTAAAAACATCAGCATAATGGTACCCAGGCAAAAGCATGTATTAACTTTTGCATTCATAAAGATTTCTAGTATCACATCATCCAGAAAAAAAGGACATTTTTGCAAAGTGAAAAGAGGAGAAAAACATAAGCCTTATGTAAATGAGATTAGAAATAGCAATAGTTTATAAGAGATTGGCCAGATGGCAATATCTGACAGTTTTGACTGTAAAATTCCATTTCCCCTACCCTCCACTCAGCCCAAGAATTACCCTAAGGGTGGTCAGATCATGTATAGTGAGTTGAATATGGTTTAAAATTGAAAAAATAATATTTCAAGTGTATCAGATTAAAAATCTCTATGCAAATAATGTGAAATTTGGTATGAAATTTTGAAGGGCCCTTGAGATCACATTATATAAAAGAAGAACTTACAGTAATGATCTGAGTTTGGATTATATCCTTATTACAAAATGCTTTAGGGGAAAAAAAATAAAAAAACTTCTTGTGTATAATAATAACCTACCTATCCTATTGGCCCATTCAGATCTTTTTATTATCTTTCTAAATCCAGTGTGTATGGTTGTTGTGGTGGTTTTTCTTTTAACTTAAATTAAATCACATACATTTGGACATATTATATTTTCTTTCTATGTTAGATCGCAAGTGTTTTTGATGTGGTGAGCTAGTTTATGCACTTTAGTGTTGATCCCAGGGAATTTAGAAACAGTAATCTCTTAGAAACTGAAGTTTATATCCTGTAACAAAAACATAATGCAAAGAAAATGTTAAGTGTTGTATTTAAATTTTTTTAAATTAGCACCACCATTTAAAGAACGTTATTGGAATTGCAGGAGAACACTGCAAGAAAGTCCCTCTGGGGATGGTTCTAGTACAAGAATTATATTCTTAGTTTATTGTAAGAATGAGTTTTAATTTAAAATGCCTGTTATGGGTTCTAACTAAACTTAGCATACTTAGTCTATTGAAATTTAAAGGGATTTAAAGGGTAACTTGGTAAATCTTTATGGCCTTCTCTCAAAATGGTGACAATGTGTATAATGTTCTGTATTTTTTCCTATTGCCAATTAGAGAAAGGAAAGCAAAAGTAGGATCATTAAAGAGAAGACTGATAGAATCTTTGGTTAGAATTTCAATGAAAATTTTCAGTTTTCAAGATTTCGGTTCCAAGTATATCTGTATATATTTAAAAATATATACAGACTTCAAAAATTATGCAATCTATTGGCTATCTACTAAATCAGAAGTATTGCAGTAGTAATAATGAGAAAATAAGATGATACCAATTGACAAATTCAGCTTGTCAACAAACCACAAGAGACTAATATAATTAAAATAGATAAAGAAGCCAGGCTCGGTGATGCACATTTGTAATCCCAGAAGCTGGGGAGGCAGAGATGGGAGATTGAAAGTTCAAAGCCAGCCTTAGCAAAAAGGAGATGCTTTTGGATTAGGGCTCAGATCACTAAAATAGGGCTAGGGATTTGGCTCAGTGGTCAAGTGCCCCTGAGTTTAATCCTTGGTAGCGACAACAACAAAAAGATAAAGAAACAGAAATCAAGGAGGTTTGGGGGCTGGGGATGTGGCTCAAGCGGTAGCGCGCTCACCTAGCATGCACAGGGCACTGGGTTCGATCCTCAGCACCACATAAAAATAAAATAAAGATGTTGTGTCCACCGAAAACTAAAAAATAAATATTAAAAATCTCTCTCTCTTAAAAAAAACAAATAAAAAAAAAATCAAGGAGGTTTTGTTATGACTGTGTCCATGAAAATTTAAAAGAAAATTTTAAGAAGATTAGCATCAAACTTAACTGAAATGTTTACTTTTTAATTTTATTTTTAATGTCTATACATTTTAAAAATGTTATATGTTGAAGACTGGTTAAATATTCACATAACAAATTTACTTTATAAAACACACATTAAATTCTGTTGTCCAATCACATGACTGTGGTCTATTCAATATAACGTGAGTTAATTATGAAGAATACTGTCATGTCTGGCACAGATATACCTTCCTCTCCTGCTGACATGATGGAGACAAATTTATCACCCTAGAATCCACTTGCTGAAGGTACTTAGGCCTCCAAATAGAAGTGATCTGAGCCCTAATCCAGGTCTTGAAAGGAGTCTTTTGTCAATCAGGCACATTCATTTTGGAAGAAATGAAAATAAAACTTTCTTATAAATAAGTACAGACAGGAATTATCAACTGCTATAAAATGGAGTTATTGTGCTTTAAATTCATTTAAACTGAAAAGTACCTTTGATGCTAAAACCTAAAGGATAAATAAAATATCGATAATTTCAAAATTGAGTGTAGGTAATGAGAAAAAGTATTTTAAAATGTCACAAGAACAACAGTAACAATTATTTGTTAAAATCACCTGGAAATTTATTACTAGTATTAAATAACATGAAAATATAGCACGAAGAGAATGGAAGAAGAATTAGCAATACTAAGTTTTAATTCCTAACTCTCCAAATTACTATGCAATTTTTTTGCAAGTTACTTAAATTTTCTAATTTACAAATTAGTTTCTTATGAGACAAGAATAATGAATCTTCTAATTATAATTCTCAAGAGAATAGAAATGAAATAGAATACAACTGGGCTACTTCAGTACATAAATAGTTGCCATATAAATTTGAGTTCCTCTTACTCTGTAGACAGTCAAGGAAAAGTGAAAGGAAATAAAAGGAATTGTATTTCAAATAGTACAAGCAACTATATTTTATGAGATAATTTTTCTTAAGGATGGTACAGCATTCTTTGTATGTTTGTCTAATTCCAGAAACTTCAACTTCAACTGTTAACACAGAAAGTCAGCATTAATTTTAATTTAAATCCATTTATATAACATTAGACTGATTGCTTATATCTGAGAATTTAAGCTGTACTACTGCTAATCATTGTTTTATAACTGCTCATGACCTATAGGTAAGAACTTTGATTTTACTTGTTTTTATTATTATCATTTTAATTTTAAAGTAGTGATTAAAAGAATAGTTAATGTTTATTGAGTGGTCAAACTGTTAGGTATGCACCTAAGAAGTATGCATTTATTACTCCAGTTAATTCTCACAACCACCCTAGAAAGTATCATTATTATTCTAATTTTATAGGCCAATAAACTAAGGTTTATGGAGGCAAAGTAATTTACCTTATATCACCCAATTAGGAAGCAATAGATTTTTCTGGAATCAAGCATTTTCCCATGATATTTTTCAGTAATTAATTTAATTTAAATAAAAATCCATGAACTATTACATGGACAGTTATGTATGTCTATATAATTTTAAGGTTCATTAGTTGATTGTTCAGAAAAAAACATATATATGTGCATTGTAGAATTGGATAAAATTAAATGAACAAGTATTTTGAAACTCTTGAGGCCTACAATTTAGGTATGGCAAGCAGAAGAAGGATACTCACCAAAGGCTCAAGGTAGAAAAAGATTTCAGGGCGTCTGAGCAACTGAAATAAAGTCAACGATCTCAGTTCATAGCTGCAGATATGCTTCAGATGAGGCTAAAAGGAGACTACACAATCAGAGGCTGAGGCAGGCTGTGGTCAGGCATTTGGGTCTCATTATGTAAGAAGTGGTGCTTTATTCTTGTATCCATTTGAGGTAGGCAGACAGTGAAAAAAACAAATTTAAAGGCAACTAATTTTGTTGGGATGACAAAATGTTTACTTTTTTGAGGTGAATCATGATATTTTTAGGCCACTAATAGCAATGTTCTTTCATTTTTCTAGTAATTCATCCAAGTAGGGAGCCCTCTGAAATGGTCACATGGAGAAGGAGGAAGGAAGAGTAGAAGATGAGGAGAAGAAGGAAAAAATGAGAACCAAAGGGGAGATTTGATGTGGAAGATCAGGAAGGAAAGAGGATAATCCAACAAGTAAAGCCTTAGAAATGTCATAAAGTGGCTCAAACACAGGAGGAAAAATTAGTCTCGGCCAAGGAGGGCAAACCCTTTATTCTTATGCTCAGGAAGGTGAAGCAACCCGGGACAGGTTGAATTGTAGAGTTGCTGCTAACAAAATGAAAGAGGATGTTCACTCTGATTTGTCAAGGGAGGTGAGAGTATGAAGACACGAGAAGAGAGAGCAGGCCTGGGAGAGTTTCTCAGGGTGAGAAACAGAGATATTCAGGAGAAACATAGTCAGAATGTAAATGTAAAAATGACTGATATGATCAGGCACTGGGAACACTGCAAAAACTGTCAAATTCAACAATTTTCTAAATCTCAGAATCGATTGCATCTTAGCAAGTTTGTGGCTTCTTAACCAGCTCAATTCCTATTTACTCTCTCCACCAAACCAAAAGTGACCTGACCCAGCAGCTTTAAATATAATAGCTGTGAAAATCAACAGCTAAGAAACCACTGCAGGGTGCGCAATGAGATTCAAGTTCTCCAAAAGGCTTCCTCCAGAAGAATCTCAGGGTTTGTCTTTATTTGGCCTGATTCAAAGCTCTGTTTAAGTGAACAGTCCCTATTCACAGGGCGTCTGATAAAAAGAAATAGTGCCAAATGATTAGTGTCATAACTTTCTGAGGCAGTCATGCCAGAGAGAGCTACCAAAAGGCTGACCAGAAGTTTAAAAACTTGAAAGGAGATGCCAATGGGGGATCTGAAGAGGTTTGACATTCTCATGAGAATGTAGAGTGTCACAGTCGTGAACAGGGCTCTGCTAAGAACTAGACAGGCCCTAAAGTGACACCTCTGCCTGACCCTCAGGGCCCCTTAGAAGCAGAAAGTGAAACTAAGGTAGGATTATAAACTGCCTTTGACTGTGTTAAAAGAAACGAAGTCAATACACATGAAAAGCCCCTTGGCAAAGTTGGGACACATCCTTTTAAGGCATTTAAGAAAATTCCTACAAGGTCATTAATTTCTAAGCCAACTTAGTATAGAATTTAACAACCACATCTGAAGAAGACACACTGTAAGCAGTTATTCTAGGATTATAACCCAAAACAAGCAATAGTAAAGACAGCAGCAGTAAATAGGAGTAACAGTCAACTCGGGGCTGGGGACTGACTTCCAGTGTTGCTGTATAATGTGGTTTAAAATGTCCAGTTTCAACACAACAACAAAATAACAACAAAAGTATGGCATTCATAAAAAAATAAAATAAAAAGCAAGAAACATGTCCTGTGCACAGGAAATAAGTGAGCAATAGAAATATCCTAAAACACCACAGACACTGAGTTTACCAGAAAAAGATTCTGAGTCAGTTACTATAAGTAGGTTCAACAAAGAATGGGAAGCCATGTCTACAGAATTAGAGAAAAGTATCAGAATGGTGTCTCATCAAGCACAGAATACTGATGAAGAAAAAAGATAGAAATGGTATTTTTTTAAAAGAGTCTGATATCCTGAGGTCTAAAATTTAAATAATTGAGATTAAAAATTCACTAGAAAAGAATATTTGAGAAAGTAGACATATCAGGGAATTTAAAAAAAATAGATCAATTGAAATCATCTACTCTAAAAATAAGAAAAAAAAAATGAGGAAAAATGAACAGAGCCTCAGAGACTCACAGAACAGCATGAAACTTACCCACATATGCATCACAGTATTTCCAGAAGAGGAAAACAGAAAAGAGCAGAAAGAATGGTTACAAACTTCCAAAATTGATTAAAAATTTTAATATACACATCCAGGAAACTTAACTAACTCTAACCAGTATCTACTCAAGAGATACCTACCCCTCAGCAAGGTGAGAAAGAGAAATATCAGAAGAAATATAGCCAGAATGCAAATGTAAAAAAAATCACTGATATGATCAGCCAACAACCATGAGAAGATGTTTACCATATGAAAAGAATTACCAGTAATCAGTAGCAGAAATCAAGAAAGGTAGCAAAATTATTCCTGCAATATATAAAAAAGATTTATTAACAATGACTACATGAGTTTTATCCCAGGAATACAAGGTTTGTTAACCTATGTAAAAATCAATAAATATAATGTGTCATTTTAGTAGATTAAAACGCAGAAACCTCACCATCTTTTTAATAGTTGCAAAAAAAAAAAAAAATCTGTGACAAATCCTAAACTTTACCTTGCATATTTATCATTGAAAAGGAATAGGAAAAAAGCCCAGGTTACTTAAGGCTCATTCTTTCAGTATTCTTATTCATAGTTTTGCTTTCTTCCCTGTTCTACCCTCTATAGAACTCATTGACACTGAGTCATTGATACTTAGTCACTTTTAAAAATGTTTGCCCCTAGCTACCACAGTCCAGGTCCTGACAACACTGCCACTTGTGAGCAACCAGCCTCTAAGTGCAACCCATTCACAACCCCAGACACTCAGTTCTTTGGCTTTCTCATTCTCTATTTTCTTTTCTTCAATTTCATTTATTCACTTATTTATTTGCTAATAGGGTTTGAACCCAGTGGTGCTTTAAAGCACTGAGCTACATCCTAGCCCTTTTTATTTTTTTAAATTTTGAGTCAGGATCTTACTAAGTTTTTTAGAGCTTTTCTGATTTGCAGAGGCTGGCCTCGAACTTGAAATCCTTCTTCATCAGCCTCCCAAACTGCTGACCTCACAGGCGTATTCCACCATGCCTGGCTTCCCTTTACTTTATGTCAGCAGCCCATTCTCAAGTTCACATCCAGGACATAAGCCAGTCAGAAGTGGTATCAGCACCCAAATACTAATTCCAAACCTTCCACTAACCAATCATCACCTCCTGTCTCTATTCTCTGCAGTTCATTGCCTTCAGTTCTTTCTATTATTCATATAGTCTTTCTCATCTTCCATTCTCAGCATTACCTATATTTCATGGGTTATTATTAGATTAAATTGCCTGCACCCTCAGAATTCTTCTCATATCGTGCCATCGTGCTGAAAAATAAACATGTAAAAATAAAAATTGTGGCTGAGCCTGCCAGGGTTGTTTTTGAGTACTGCGAAGTGGGCTATATTTCAAAAGTGCAGCAGGTAAATAGAAGGACATTATGTCACCTTCAGATCCCGAGATGCATGGGCAACAAAGAGAGACAGATTAACGGGACCCAGAGATAAGAGCAGCTTTCTCCTAAAGCTATAAAGTGGAGGCCATGCTATGAGAAGGTGGATGGGGAGTATCAGAGAATTTGGAGATTGCAGAGAATGATTTCCGAAGCATACACCAAAATGTTTCTGTGAGCAGAACGATGTAGGGGAGGATGACCAGGGAGTTCTATGTGGGCTGCAAGAGGCAGCGGTGTTATCAAAACTGAGCATGAGAATGATTCTGGATGGTCATTGAGATTTGCACCTGAAGCGTTCAGAGGTATGAGACATGATGCAATCATTCAGAACATATCTTAGAGAAAAATAGGACTTGGGGGGAAAAAAGATGAAATTTGAAATATGTGCAGTCAACTTAAGTTCAAGTCGGTCATTGGTGAAGGGCAAAGAGAGCTTTTTAAATTTATTTTTAAGAAGTAAACTTTTCTCCAAAATATTGAGCAAAAATTTGTATTCTAAATCCCAAACATACTTTTAGTTGTTGAACATACAATTCATTCTGGCTTATTTGTGATTCGATAACCAGTGGTTTGCTTTGCAGCTAGTGCCCCTTCTTTGGTTCAGAGGAAAACTGAGTAAGAAAATCCTCAGGAAGAGGAGAGAGATTTTCTTTCAGACTTATTATTTTTGTTGTGATACTGTCAAGTTTTTAGTTACATATTATCTCTTACTAGCATGAAGTTAGTTTAATTATTCTAATCTAATCATGCTTAATTTAACCTTGGTCTGTAGCAGAGGTATTTTAGTGTAAGTCTGTAGAGCTGATTCTGGGACTCTCAAGAATTCTATGTTCTCTTGGTGCTGTGGTAAGTCACTTTGTGACATAGGAAAATTAAGCTGTTCTCTTTGTCTTCATTTTGACAAATGTGACATAAAGAGTTTATCTTGGATCATCTGTCATTGCCCTTTCCTGTAGTGACTATGGGTATATATATTCATGTGGTTGTGAGATTGTGTGGGTGTAGTTGTATGTGGTATCTAATCTACAGAGAGCAGGGAAGACTGCATTTTCCCTATTGAAAACATCCAAAGAAACATTTAGGAGTCAATTTGAAAACGTGGCACACAGAGAGAAATATTTGGGGTTTGTTCTATAATGATAATTGTAAATGAGTGAAGCATCATGGATAATTTCATTGTTGACATTATCATAACGAGTTTGCTGGGTCTATTATCTGGTTGGAAAATTTGAACTGCTTTGAAACATGGGTTTATAATGTTTGATGTTATTTATTTGCTGTGCATTGAAAAGAATTTATCTTTTTCTCTCCTGACAATTTAAATTTCAGTGTTTCTGGGGAAAGGATTTGGTGATCGTTTTAAGAATGTATTTTCTTGACTTCTAATAACCCCTCTGAGAGAACACAATGGCAGAGCTAGGGCGAAGCTCTGTGATTTCCCACGAAACCAGAAATTACATTATCATTTGTCTAACACATAAAGTATCCATGGTTTTTGAAAGAGAAATATTTGCAAAAGTACAAGTGAGGTTTTAAAAGAACAGTTTTCTAGCATTATAATCTTACATCAGGAAAGCTATTATATTGTTGTTGAAAGAAACTGTTTTAGATAATATGAACATGATCTTCCATTTATACTCTCCTCACTATATATGTATGTGTATTTGTACTGATTATAAGTAATATACAATACACAGTATGAAATATAAACATGCAATATATAATACATATAAATATCATATACTTTTACATTTACATAATTCAGTGTTTGCAGTTTGACCCTGGACCACCAGAAGTACATCTCTGAGGCAGCCAGGGTTACATACTAGAAACAAATACACTTGCAAATAGACAAAAAAGACCCAGAGGCTCTCAGATCCAGAGGGACCTCATTACCAGAGGGTCAGTGTGAGCTCCAATTTACAATTAAACATCATCTGGAGTAATGAAATGTAGCAGGCTGAGCATTCTTGTGTTCTCAGATTATCTCTGACAAGCAATCTTTGGCAGCAAGTCTGCATTCCCCACTCCATGTTACCACTATTTAGATGATGAATGGCAACAGTGGTGACTTGGCTCTGTGCCAAGAACAAGGTTTACCAGCTGTTCCCTGCCATCAGAAGTTGGAAGGAATCTTGTGCAAATTGAAAGGCAAATTTTTTGGTTTTGAATTTTGCTTCCTTTTGATTTCTTTTTGCCAGTGTAGAAACTACTGCTTTTCCTTACTGTAAGGAATAAAAAGAGAAATAGAAATCACTAGAGGACTCTAGAAGCTCATAGAAATCTCAGTAATTGAAGCAAGGTGATAAATTTTCTTTCTAATCCATACACACACACAATTGTTTATTCTAATATACACATGTATACAAATTGTGCATACATATGCATATATAATATTGTTTATGCAATTTGTTTTTCTGTAAATTCTCAAGAATAAAGGTCATAATCAATCTGTAACTTTAGTCCAGTCTCTTCCAAAGCTCCTAGAATTCTAATCTGGTGGTCCTTCTTTCTCTTTGATATTCATGTTTGAACTACTGCATGAAGCATGCATCCTTCAGTAACCTTTCTCCCTGTGTATATTTGGGGAGTCAGAAACAAATCCAGAGCTATGCAAGATGAATCATAGGCCTTGGCCCTCACATATTCTGGACCCTGAAGAAAACACTAATATCCATCACTTTGGTCCATAGTATTAGAATACCATAGATTCTTTTATCATGAAGAGAAGGTTTCTTACCGAGAATATATTTTTGCCAATTCTGGATACTCTGAGTTCTTGGCATGAATTGCTCCTATTCAGCGTCATAGGGATACAAAACCCACCCTATCTCAGGCCTCTCCAGCCTTGGCCCCTTTCTCTCTATTCACATACTAGGGTTTCTCTCCTGCTACTCTTCTTATCACTTCCTAATCACAATAGGATCTAGGATCCTCATTGATTCTATTTCTGGTCTTCCTGCCTGGGATATGTTCTTTCACAGTCTTGGTTTTGCAACCTCAGTATACACCTATTTTTACACAAGAGTTCTTTTAGAATGGCTCCCTTGATTCCTTTTAGAAAAGGGTATCTGAGGTTTAGAGGTTGGAAATTTCACGGATAGTGTTGTCAATATGTCTATAGGAAAAGATAGAACTTCATTGGTCAGACACCATATTGAACCATGATGGAATTGCAGTAGAGTACCCAGTTGGTCTTACAACAAGGTGGAGCCAGCATGGTCTTTAAGAACTATCTTGAGTGGAGGAAAAACACATTCTTTGGATCAGTCATTGGATATTGGCTGTCCCTGGAGAGAAGCATGATCTGTATGAGGCACAGTACCCTTTCAAGTAGAATGATTCCTAAGCAGGGTCTCAACAGTGCGCCATCAGCATCCACAGCTCCGGCAGAAATCTTTGAAGGCAATGCACGTTGTAGTCTGTCACCTTGCAGCTTGCATTCACTGGCTTCATAGAGAATCTTCTTCCTCTGGAAGAGCTTCTGTCCACCATGAGAAGACTTTTTGTGATATAACCTATGCTCCCATTATTACAGTTTGTCTTGATGAAACTCATCTTCTGTCTCCACTGTAAGCATTTTGAGTCACTTCATCCTCAACTATCTTTTCTGCTGGTTGAGTTAGATTTCTTGATTGAAGGATCTGAGCCCTCATCCCTAAGATTTGAGACCCTGTCATTACGTTTTCTCAGAGTGTGATTGCTTCACTTTTATACTTCCTTTCAAATGTGAACTGAAGAGTTTGAACAATATAGGGACAATATAGTCTCCAGGTGTGTTTGTTTCTGCCCTCAATATGTAATGTAAGATCCATGTTCTCCTGAAGACCAGGGTCAACTATGCCTGTGAGGGTGGTGACAGGTATTCTTGCCTAGTAGTCTCTTGACTAAAGAATTCTGAAATGACCTTATGGTCAAGCATAGAGAGACAGTCACTATGTAGCTAGGAAGATGTATCTCTGTCCTTGGAAAAACATGCACTGCTCTGAGTGTTATTAATAAAGAGAGTAATTCAGTGAGCTTCTGAGCAACTTTTGCTACACAGGTGAAAAAATTGTGATGGAAAGCTTCAAAGGTGGATGATGATTTTCTTAAATGTATATCAGTGATTGTGTTTTTAATATATAGTGAAATCTAAATATTTTTTCTCTTCCTATAGTACAGTTGCATAATTTAAGAGTATCTGATTAAATCCTGTTTATACTGGCTTTATTTTCCCCTAATTATGGCAACCAGAGACAAATTTTGTTTATGAACTGTTGAAAAGAAATAATGACGACTAGAACCTACAAGTCTTTCTCTACTTACTGTTATTTAAACAACCTGCAAATTAAGTGAGAAAGTCAAACCATGTAATTATCCACATAATTTTGACTATACCTCCTAGTCAAATTGCAAAGTTCACCCCAGCATTTTGAATTCGTAGAATGATTGATTTTAGTGATATGGATGGGTTATTTGAATATCATTAACAAAGATTAGATTTAATAGTTTGGGGAGCCAGATATCTTACAGTGGATTATAAACCAAAAATGTGACTTGATGGAGATCAGGCAAAAACACTGATGTTAAACTGAATTATCCATATAGACACAAGCTTTAAAATTTTACTAATTCCTTTGTGTCAGACTTAGCAGGTCATAGCCGACCAATGCTCTTGCTACAATACATAGGAGAAGTAGGCTAAAATGTAAAGTCACATTGTAATGATTTCATAGTCTTGAAAAATAAAGATTGGTGAACTAAAATTCAATAACTTAGTAATATTTGGCAATTTTTCTCTTGTAGACATTTTCTGATTCTGGTTGAGAACGATTATATTCAAATAAGACAGAAAAGTTCTTCTGGAAGAAAGAGAACTCAGAAAAGTGTTTTCAGTGAAGGTGGCGGGTATTAACAAATTCAAAACTTACCAGGGTTTAGCACCTGGGACAATTTCCTTAGAACACTTGCTGAGGGTGGAGGGTTCTGCAGGATTTGGGGGAGCTGGAATGGATAATTCCTAAATGTCAAAATTACATACCATGAAACCTGATCATGTGCTCAGAGAAAAACTTGATCTCTAACAGAGACTTGTTACATTTTAAGCTATGTTTTATGGGAAGCCATAGAACTGCTGGAGCTTCTGAACTTGTGGCTAGTCTCCCACAGGCCCTCCTGTTGAGGGAGTTTCAGACTTGTCATCAAAGCCTGAGACGAAGCTCTGAAACAGGGTACCACAAAGGCTTCCTCTATCTTATGGCAATGGAACCCTGATCCTGCCCTATGTCAATTTCTAATTTGCCGCAGTCTGCTGGGCACAAAATCACGAGCCACTCAAGCAGGAACAAACTTTATTTCCAAAACTCCCCGAGAATGCCACTCATTGCGGCCTTCTCATGGGACACACCCCACCAACAGGAACTCCCTCCTCCAGAATTCCCTCCTCCGCACTTCCCCAACCAATGGGAACACAGAGCTCCAAAGTAGCAGGCCAAGGCGGAGAGCAGGGGTCTAATCTCCAATTGAATGCACATCTTAACATAATCATTATCATCTCAATGGCTTGCTGGCATCACCTTTCAACCAAAAATGCCATGCGTCATTCCTACTTGGCTATGGCTCTCAGCACTAATTGTGAAGTTTATCCACCCCTTTATGTCCCTGCCAAAGGGAAGAGGGTGAGATAAGTTATCTAGAATTTCAAGAGTTCTATACATTATGTTTGGTATAATAACTAAAGATGCTAAACATTCTTAGAGGCAAGACAATTAGAAAATAAACAAACAAAACCAGAAAGAAGGATAGTCCCAGAGAGACTGAACATCATTTGAAAGTTCTCTGACTCTTCCATCTGCCTGTGAGACAAATCCAAGTGACGGGAGCTTACTGAAGCAGGCTCTTACTTGTTTTTCAAAATCATGCCACCATCATTAAAAAATAAAAACAGTTATAATATTATAAAGCCTTTTATTAAAAAGACAAAATCAGCACAAGAAGCGAATAAGAAATGGTGTTAAAAAAAAAAGATGTGACACACCTAGCTTTGATTATATTAAGTATTATTAGATAAAACATTATAATTCAAAGTCAAAAACTTGTCAGAATTTAAAATGAGGAACCCCATTGCTGCAGAGGTCCCAGGGCACTACTTCCTAAGCCAGAGGAATAACAATATGGAGAGGATTTGGACCTCTGATTTCTCGTGAACACCTTGGTGGCAGCAAGTCAGGACAAAATGTAGGATCACACAGTGCCTACAGGAAGGGGGACTATTCAGGATAGGGGGCATGCCCACTGCACAGATGGATTTCTTCAGATGCTTGAAGGGTCCATTCTTTTACTTTACAACCAAAGCCATTCTGCTTTGATCCTCAACTAAATGGAGAGGAGAGCAGGGAAGTGGCCAGTTTCCTGGTCTCCATGTCCCTCATTATCACCTTCTTTGGAGTGCTTTTTATCTCACAACTTGGAACAACAAGCTATTTTAGGCACTAACCAGTGTTTATCCCAGCAAGGACCCATTGTCATGTCAATTGCAATAAGAAATCACAATTAAAAAGAGATACACTTTAAAGATAAGAGTACAAATTTGCTGAATCTGTAAAGGTAGAAAATATATCCCATATGTAATGTTAACATGTTACATATGTTTGTAGCTGCTGACATTGGCAGGTTGGATTTGATAGACGAGATAAAGATATTCTATACAAAGGTAGCATTTATTTTTGTAATAATATTAAAGCGGAAACAAAAACAAAAGTGAAAGAGGCAAGAGAGAAAGACAGGAAAATACATCACCAGATCAGGGAAACATCAAAATCTGAAGTAATGGAGCTGTGGAGTCCTGCGGTAGCTTTTCAGGGTCTTGACAGGGAAGACCTGGGCAGAACACACTCTGCTCTCTACAGTGAGACTTCAAAAGCTTATTCCCACTGGGGCTCTTTAAATGCAAGTCAGAACAAAGAAAGCACCATTCTCACAATTTGTGAGATTCTCCTCAAAGACACTTCATTCCCCCAGGTCTGGACAGATCCCCAAAGGAAGGGAGGGATAGCCTTGTGATAAGAGAATGATTCTGAGTTAGGACTCCAGAGTGAGCCAAACCCACAGAGAATGCCGCATTC
Source organism: Callospermophilus lateralis (assembly GCF_048772815.1). Taxonomy (NCBI): domain Eukaryota; kingdom Metazoa; phylum Chordata; class Mammalia; order Rodentia; family Sciuridae; genus Callospermophilus; species Callospermophilus lateralis. The sequence goes on from NC_135320.1 coordinate 13,399,824, forward strand.
TTTAGATGTTTTATCAAGGGTGTACACAGGTCTCAGAAAGCAAATGAGCAGGAAAGATCTTTAATATTTTCCTTAGCCCTTTACCATGTAAAAACTAAGCAGAAAAAATGTGATCTGCCTAATTGTGGATAAAACAAAATTTATGTTTTATATTACTAATAGTGCTAGAAATAAAGTATTATAATTCATGTTGATAGAATTGATGTAATAGGAAGACATATATGTCGCAGTCTCTGGCTGGGCACAAATCACGAGCCACCACACAGCTTGTAGATTCAAACAGCAATTCTTTATTCCCGAACTCACACCGGCCGTCTACAAACACGTTCTGGGGGAATCCACGTTCTCTGCCCAAATCCACACTCTGCCCAAATCCACACTCCTGGGCTTCTGTCTCCCAAAATATACTGTCTGACCCTAAGAACTCAAGAGGAACTCAGCAGCAGGATATGCCCTATTCTAAAGGGGGAACACCCTAATCTCCTATTATGCTAAACCGCCCTATTCTAAAGGGGGAACACCCTAATCTCCTATTATGCTAAACCGGGGACACCCTAAACATGGATCCGCCCTGGTCCTTGAGCAAGGTCACCTTTCAAGAGTCCTTCCACTAGACAGCATGGGAGTAGCTGGCAAGGAAATTGTCATACCTACTTGGCTGATGGCTCCCAGCACATATATTCCTAGATTTGTAGGTAATTGATAAAGTATTTTCAGCACAAATGAAGCCAACATTGTCAAAAAAATGAGAACAAATAATATTTGGAGTTTTTAACATATCTTTCTCTGTAACAGATGCAGCAAGCAAGAAAAATTATCTTTAAGATTATCAGAGAACTGAGCAATGTGATGAGCTGACTTGATCTAATTGACATAATTGTTGAAAATACACTGTGGAAGTGAAATGCACATTTATTTCAAGTACAATTGGATGATTTGAATTCACAGTCAGAATGTTCTTTGATCAGAGTGGCATTAACTAGAAATCAACAAAAAGAATACTAAAACATCTCCAAAACTAAAAATTAGGCACCCTAATTCTAAATAGGCTATGAATAACAACAAATATAATCATAATAAAAAAAGATAATTTTGAACTGAATAAGAGAAGAATATATGAAAACACATGGAACGTGATCAAAGAAAATTTTAGAGGAAATTAATTTCTTTAAGTGTATAAATTGAACATAAAGAAAAGTGAAAATTAATGACAGTCAATATCAAGAAGCAAGGAAGAGCAAAAAATTTAAAGAAAATTTAAAAAGAAAATTTAAAACATAATAAATACAAAAGAAACATCATGTAAATACACAAAATCATCAAAGCTAGAGGTTTTTTTGGTTTTTGTTTTTTCCCCCAATCTTGGGGACTAGACTCAGGGTGCTGTACCACTGAGTCACATCCTTGAGACAGGGTCTTGCTAACTTGTCCAGACTGGCCTTGCACTTGCCATCCTCCTGCCTCAGCCTCCCAAGCAGATGGGTTACAGGCAGGAGCTACCTTGCCAGACTTGCTTTATGAAATTATTAATAATGTTGATAAATCTTTGTTAAGACTTATCAAGGTAAAAGGAGCCAAAGCAAACATTACTATTACCATGAATAAAATGTATGTACAACTATGTAAACTTTAGAGATGAAGAAAATAATAAAAAGATATTGTGAGCAGTTTTTTACAAATCAATCTGATGATAGTGATGAAATTTAAATTTCAAAATTTAAAATGTACCCAGCAGTAGAAGTCAAAACAACAACAAAAGCAAATTTCGCTATAACAAGTAAAAGCATTGACTTTTTAATTAAAACAAAAATCCTCATTTAATGAAAAATTAAGACCTCGATATTTTCACCGATGAGTTCTTTCACAAATTTAATGAAGAAATATCCCGTAGCTTACACTCTTCCAGAACCTAGAAGGGGTGGTGCACGAATTTTATTTGTCTTGATCAAAACTTGTATTTCTAAAGCCACCAAGAATTTTCAAACTGAGATGAGGAGGAAGGAGAAAGAGGTTGATGAATGGTAGATTTGGAAGGATGGAAAGAAAGAAAAAAAATGCAGAAGATGGAGAAAGGGAAATATTCTCCCTCTGAGAATATGTTTTAAAGAGAGCAGATCTAATACAGCAATATATTGAAAGGATTTCATGTACTAATTAAATGAGGTTTATTCAAGAAATGCAAAGTTGGTTGTACATTTGAATACTACTTAATGACATTCATAACACTATTTAGATAAAAAGAGAAAATCATGATCATTACAATATATGCAGAAAACCCTTTTGGTGAAATCTAATACCCTTTCATGACAAAATTTTTAATCATATAGGGAATTAAAGGAATTTTTTTCCTAGTCTGCCTGATAATATCATTTAATGTGTTGTCAATGCACTTATAGCAAACACGCTTGATAATTTCAATAGTCTGTAAATTTTCTTTCTTACTTAGAGTAGGTCAGTGTTCAAAATAGAGAGTGATTTGTTACTTTCCTGATGTTCATGAACTTATATATATATTTTTTTCCATTCTAGGAGTATAAAAGAATTTTAATTTGAGTATTTCTCAGCTGTCAATTTTAGGTATGGTATATTCAGTAAAATTATGAATTAATGCTCCAACTTCATATAATGTCTGGTTGGAAAATAGTCCTAACAGGGAAAACGGCCACTGACACGTGCTCTATTGAGAGCACTATGATTGGAATGGAGTGTAATTGAATGTTGTGATGAATTGGTTTTGGAAGTGATGGTGGAAGGAGAAATGTGAGCCTATTATTGAGGGGACAGTGCTAACCAGTTTTGATCCAGTTAGTAGGGTTGCATTCCTATCTAAATCTAACATCATCTCCCATTTGTACTTTCCACTTTTACCCTCATATGGAGTGTCATTATTGTTTTCAATTCCCCCTGGTGTTGTATAAAGTTGTTGATACTAGCAACAATTTTTAGCTTCCCAGCAAGTAGTTTAATGCTTAGTACAGATTAGATACTCAATGAAATTTGCTTAGTTAATTGCAAACCTGTTTTATTCTGAGTCATACTGAAGAGACCTATTTTCAGTTATAAGAAGCTTTTCTATCAAACAATTCAAATAGGATAAAAATACGTTATTCTAAGTACATGATCTGTGTCCCAAATCTGAGATTACTTGGAAAATGTACTTGGGCTTGGCTAATTTTCCAATGATAAAAACCTCATTCCAAAGAGGTGTTTGGATCCTCCATGCAGAGCTTCTGAGTTTGAGGAAATAAAACCAGATTTGTACATTTACTTAGCACAAGAAAGAAGAGTATGAACTAAGTCAGAGAGAGAGAGAGAGAGAGAGAGAGAGAGAGCGAGCGAGCGCGCGCTGTGGGTCATTCTGTGGTTCCATATACAAAACATAAATTAACAGGAATTCCATGAGTGTATCTGAGGCTTAGAGAGAAAGCTGCAGTTGGTTCACATTGGACAGTTTGTATAGATGTGTGGCAAGAGCAGACTTCTAATCCATACCTAAGAAAAAAAACATCAAGCTCCTCTGGTAGTGGAGCTAGGAGAAGAGACAATTTTAGGATCTTTCATATATGTTAGGGTCTATAAACAAGTCAAGATGGCACCTGGCATTTTGCCAGAGGGAGTGGTTTGTGAAGTAACACCATTAAGTGTGGAGATTCCTTATTGGTTGACTGCTGTATCTAGTTTATGTTAATTAAGATAAGCTGTGTGGAATGTATAAATACCTCTGTTGTCCTACAATAAACGGCTCCCACTCCTGCTGTATCAATCTACACAAGTTGCTCACCCCCACCCCCAGTTATTTTGCTGCAGCCCGACTGCGGCACATATATATAATAGTCTGTCTCTTTATATATTAATCCTCTTCGATTTGAGGTTTCTTATTACAGAACATAACATGGGTGAACAATTAGAGGAGAGAGTTTTCACCTCTACTTACGGAATGCAAATGATAGTGGTGGCAAAAGCTATGAGCTCTGAAAAAAAAAAAAGTGCTAGGGAAGAGGCAATCCATTATTAATATGTCAGTTTCTTAAAGCCTGCTACTTGCAAATGGAGAATATTGCACCAGGAAAAAAATATGTATATATCTCTTTCTGATGCCTTCAAAAGAGTGTAGAGCAGAACAATGACTTTCATGTAATTTAACATTATTATCATCTTTAACTACATATAATTTTTACTGCCTGGACAAACTTTTATTACCTTTAAGGAACAAAAAATAGTGAAAATTGCCCTAGATTGTATCCAGGGGCAAGTAAGTAAGAACTATAACCAGAAAATATAGTTAAAGGAACCAAAGTGAAGTTATTTTGTGATTTCATCATGAGTTGTATTTGTTTCACATAATGACTTGCAATAATTTAGCTTTTGCTTTGCAAATGTAATAGTACATCATTGTATCCAGAGGATGAATTATTCAGAAATTTTGAAAGAAAATTACTCAGTTATACAATGAAGGAAAAAAGAAATTATAATATCTTCCATTGGATTTAAAACCCCTAAATGCTAATTTATTTAAATTGAGTATATTTTTCCTTGAAATATTCTGGATTTTATTTAACTGTGTTGTCTATCAGCTTGTAGAGGTCCAGTTGTATTTGATATAATGGGAACATAATTATAATTAAAACTTGAGATTGTATTTTTCCTTTGAATTGATAGTAATGATAAATATCACCTTACTTCAAAAACATTTTTTTTTTTCCTGAAACTTTAGGTACTTTTAATAAAGGTGGAAAATATTTTTTAAAAATAAAGCTGGCATCAAATGAGATTTTGGTGTTTTATTTTTCCAAGCACTTTCATCCTAATGCAACCACATCAAATCCTCATTGCATACATCGTGGGTAAGAACATTTATTACTTTTATTGTTTACTTTTATTTTGTGTCTTCAAAGTTATTTTTTTAAAATGCTGGAGGTGGTGAAGTAACAAGAATTTAGGGACTACTCTTGCTAAAAGCCCTGACGCTTCACCTGAGTCTGCAGATGTCCAGTGGGTAGTTAGAACAGGTATTATGGTTTAGATGTGAGGTGTCCCACCAAAGCTCATTGTAAGACAATGTAAGAAAATTCAGAGATGAAGTGAAACCTAATCAGTGCATTAATCCTTGGTAGGAATTAACTGGGCGGTAACTATACGCAGGTGGGCTGGAGGAGGTGGGTTACTGGGCATGCGCCTATGGGGTGTCCATGGTGAGGGAGTGTCTCTCTGCTTCCTGGTGCCACATTGTGAATTGTTTTCCTTTGCAGCACTATTTTACTATGATGTTCTGCCTCACTTATGTCCCAGAGCAAAGGAAATCAAGCCATCGGTGGACAGAGATCTTTGAAACTGTGAGTTCCAAATAAACTTTTCTTTCTAAAATTGTTCTTGTCAGGTCTTTTGGTCACAGCAGCCAAAAAGCTGATTAAAATGGCAGGATGGTAGCTTGGCATGTCTGCCTTCATTTTGTATTTGTCTCTTTTGCAGACTTAAACCTTGGGGATAGCTGGAAGTCCTCTCCATTCAAAGCTAGAGGCACCAAGGTAAGACTAAGATGATTCTGAGATATTATAAGAACATTATCAACAGATTATCAACTGCAAGCTTTTACAACATCCTGGCTCCAGACCACTGCCTTGAAGTCTCTAGTCCTTTCTCTAAACCTAAAGAACTAAAGACATCTGGCCTTTCTGCCTATCTTTTTTTTCTGAGTCACTCCCTGAAGTCACCTTAGATTTAGGAACAACAGATCTGATGGATAAACATCCTGTGGCAGAAGTTGAAACTAACTCTAAAAAGCAGCAACTTTTTACTGCTGACCAGACAGACAATCAGACCACAAATTAACCAAGACTGCTTGATGATGCAGACTTCTTGCCCTCTCTCACTTTTGTGCCCTTCCTTATTCAAACCTGAAGTTCAGGTCAGTGCTTCTGAAAGAGGAACTGAGGATGCTAGTTTTCTTATCTCGGGTTACAGCTATACTGAATAGTAACTTCTTTTCCTACTTCCTATCACTACTTTTTATGATTTGTATTTAGGGTGAGTGGCTGGCCATGGTATATAAGGATTCCCTAAGGTAAGCTCCCTTCTGACTAAGAACTCTGTTAACATTAAGTCTTCACTACAGTTACTGAAATAGAAAAAAAAAATGCAAAATTTTGTTTTTAGGGAGCAAATTCTTCTGAAAAACTCAGATTATAATATAGAAATTTTCCAACTATTTTCAACTTAACATTTTGATTTTTTTTTCCTAATAATCATCTCTAAATGTATGGAAGATTGTACATTTGGTTTTCTGGGCTATTCCTATGTCAGAAGTGATCTCCTGATTCAATTGGGTGGTTCATTTGTCTCTAGAAATTTGTCAATGTCTTTATGATTTTCCATTTTATTAGAGTATAGATTTTCAAAGTAATTTCTCATTATTGCCTGGATTACAGTCGTATCCATGGCTATATTTCCTTTGTCATTGCAAATTTTAGTATTTGAGATCTCTCTCTCTTTCTCTTTGCTGGCTAAGAATTTATCAATTTTGTTTATTTTTAAAATAACCATCATTTTCTTTTGTCAAACTTTTGAATTTTTTTTTTGGTTTCAATTTCATTAATTTTAGCTCTGATTTTAATTGTTCTCTGTCTTCCAGTGCTTTTAGTGTTAATTGTCTCTTCTTTTTCTAGGGATTATTTAATTCATGGCTTTCTATTCTTTCAATAAATGAGCTCAAGGCAATGATCTTTCTTCTTTGAACTGCCTTAATAGTGTCCCAGAGATTTTGATGTTTTGTCGCTATTCTCATTTACCTCTAAGTATTTTATTGTTTCATCCACTATCCATTGATCATTCAATAGTGTATTATTTAGTCTCCAGTTGTAAGAATAGTTTCTGTTTTTAAATTTTATCATTAGCTTCTAGTTTTATTTCATTGTGATCTGATAAAATGCAAGGTGTCATCTCTATTTTTTTTAATATTTGCTAAGAGTTACTTTGTGGCCTGAGATATGATCTATTTTAGAAAAGGCTCTATGTGCTACTGAGAAGAAAGTATATTAAGTCATTGATGGATGAAATATTCTATATATGTTTGTTAAATCTAAATCATTAATTGTATTTTTTATTTCTGTTGCTTCTTTATTTAATTTTTGTTTTGAAGATATATTGAGTGGAGAGAAAGACATGTTAAAAACGACCAGTATTATCATGTTGTGTTGTATTCAATCCTTGAATATTGAAGGGTTTGTTTGATGTATGTAGATGTTCCATTTATGGGGCACAAATATTTAAGGTTATTATATACTGCTGATGTATAATTCCCTTCAGTGGTATGAGATGTTCTTCTGATTAATTTTGACTTGAAGTCCACTTTACCTGATACTAAGATAGAAATCCCTGCTTGTTTACAAGATTCAAGTGAATGACACGTTTTTTTCCCCCTCCACTTTCACCTTCATTCTGTGGGTGTCTTCGCCTATAAGGAGACAGCATATTTTGGGGTCTTGTTCCTTATTCCAATCTGCCAGTCTGTCTTTTGACGAATGAGTTCAGGCCATTTACATTTGATGTTATTATTGAGAAATATTTTTTATTCTCTGTCATTTGGGTTTATTTCTGGTTTTAATTGAATTAGTTTACCCTTGGATTGACTATTCCTTTGGTGTAGTTCCTCTCTTTGTTATTTTCTCTTTCATTTTTCATTTCTTCTTCATGAAATATTTTGCTGAGAATGTTCTGTATTTCAGGCTTTCTACTTGTGAATTCTTTTAACTTTTGTTTATCGTGGAAGTTTTTCATTTCATCTTCAAATCTGAAGTTTAATTTTGTAGTATTTTTGTTTGGCATCTATTTTCTCTCAGAGATTGGTATATGGTTATGTTATTCTATAACCTTCTAGCTTTAAGGGTCTAGGTTGAGATATCAGCCAAGATCCAGATTGGTTCCTCTCTAAAAATAATCTGATATTTTTCTCTGGAAGCCTTTATAATTTTGTCATTGTCTATGTTAGGCATTTTCATAATTTTGTGTCTTGGTGTGGGTTTGTTGTAATTTTGTGTATTTGAAGTCCTGTATTTAATTTTCCATTTCATTCTTAAGATTTGGGAAATTTTCCAATATTATTTCATTGAAAAGATTAGGCATTCCTTTGTTTTGTATCTTCAAGTATTCATCTATCCCAATAAATCTTAAGTTTGGTCTTCTCATGCTATCCCATGTTTCTTGAAATTTTCATTCATGGTCTCTTAACATCTGTTCCCCAAAGTTAACCTATTTCTCTAGGATATATATTTTGCTCTCATTGCCTGAAACTTTGTCTTCAATTGGTCTAGTCTGTTGGTGATATCTTCCAATGAATTTTAATTTGATTTCTTTATTTTTTTTCATTTTGAGAATTTCTGCTGTATTTTTTAGAATATCTCTCTCTTTTGCTTCCTGTATTTTCTCCCTTATATTATCATCTATCTTGCAGATCAATTTAACTTTGAACATTCTAAATTTATTCTCTGTCATTTCTTCCACTGTGGAGCTGATGGATTCTGTTACTGAATTATATTAATTTGTTTGAGGTGTTTTTTCCCCTTGATTTTTCTTATTGTTTATGTGTCTATCCCTTTGAAAGTATGGTTTTGAGGTAGTAGATACTCTACCCTGTGGACTTATAGGGACTCAGAAAGTTTTCAGTACCTCATATCTTAGGGGAGACAGATAATAACAAGAAACAATGGAAACAGATTATGATATCAAATCAAATAGTTCCTACTCTGGCATCTATTATGTCAATTGTCACAATAAACAGAGATGATATGATCAATTATTGCCCACAGTCAAAACAGCAGGTTTTCAAACAGACTTATAATTTTATGTTGTGAACAGAGATAGAAAAAAAAAAAAAAAAACGAGTGTATGATGTAATGTTTGTGTGGGAAGAGAAAAGAAAATAGAAGTAGGAGATAGAGGATGAATGATAGAAAGATCAATAAATGCTGACTAGCAGAGGAAAAAAGAAAGAGAATCCAGGGAAACATATAACTGAAAAAAAATGCAATATATAGACACAAAAATTTAAAAATGAATATTAAAAATAAAAATTAGAGTAAAAGTACAAAACTGATGTATTCTAATTAAACACCTTACTCCTAGAAATATTGATTAGTTGGACATGACTTCCTTTAAAAATGCTAGGAATGATAAACAACAAATAAAGAACAAAACAAAGTGAAAACAAAACCGATATGAATATGTGTATGTATCCATGAACCATTTAGGCTACAATTGAACATTGAATAGGAAAAATAAAATAAAGCAGAGGATCTTGATAAAAAGTTGAAAAGTTAGGGAATTGTTCCTCCTGGAGTTTCAAATATTCTTCTCTGGTGTTGTGTCAAGTGGAGTTGCTGGAGTGATGGGATATCCCCTCTGCAGGACTTCTGGAGGTTGGGTTTAGGTTTAGTTAGTCTCCAAACTCTTCCTTGGGTTGATCTGATGATTTTAAATCAGCACACCTCCAGTGTCCAGCAGTTGTTGGGCCCTACTGGGAGACTGTCCCCCAGGAAAACTCCCTGGATTTCAATCTTGTGGTGGAGGGACTAATTCTTGATCTCCTCAGATAGCATGAAGTTTGTGTTTATAGGACACTCAAGTTCAGCCTCCAAAATCACTCAATTCTTCCCCTGCCCTTTTGAATTCTCAGCCAGGCAAGACTTTCTCAGCTGAGGCTTCAAGCAGCTGGTCTTAACAAATGGTGGTTGGTTATGGAGGAGCAGGGGAAAAGCCAGGTGTATTTCCCAACCAGTTATTCCCTATTTAAACACAGATCCACTTTTGTTTTTCTTCTGGCCTCTTGGACTATGCTGTGTGTTTTAAGTTTGCCACAACTATTTTTCAGGTTAGGCACATTTGTCATCATATGAATTCCCCAGCTATCATTCCCCCATGCTGGAGCTGCAAAATATTTCCTTCTTTTAATTCCCCTGGTAGCCAGGAGAGAGTTAGTTTCTTTTTTTCTATCACTCCTCACAATACTGTTGTGCAAGGCCACTTTCAAATGAGTCATGCCATGTCTTTGATCTCTGGTGTTTCTGTACCCATCCACACCTCAGGCCTCTTAAAATTGGGGGATTCCTTTAAGTGATGTATCACTCCACTATTTTAGTGCAGGGGAGTTATCACCTGCCAGTACCACCGATGGCCCTAGCAGCACTGGGGATTTCTTCATTTTGTTACATTCAACAGCCTGATTCCCCTACCTCTTTTGAATGTCCAGATTTAATTCCCCCAAAAAAGTTTTCCCTCTACCCTTGCTGAGAAATCTGAATTCGTGGCTTTATGTTCACCATTTTGAAGGGTCCCTTTCTCTCTCTTTGCTCTCCTTAGCTGTATGCCTCTTGTTCACCTGATCCTGATGGCACCTATGATTTGTTGCAACTGACAGTATTGTCTTACTTGTGTCTCTACTATGAATGGGACGTGCTCCTGACTGACCATTCAGTCCTCAGTCTCCATAGTCTGCAGATCTCTAAATCTCTGCTTTATCTGCCATCCAACCCACTATCCACTATGGGAAGCACATGACTTGTCCAGAACCATCTTCAATCCTCACTCTACCTGGCAGAACTGGGCTTCTAATTCAGAATAGCTCACTCCAGAGAGTGGGTGAAGAGTACGAGAGTTGAGGAATTGCAGGTTTCCCTATGACACTTTTTAGGGAGTTTTAAAAGGGTAGTGAAATTCAAGAGATTTGCTACTAAGATAGTATGACCCTTATGTACCTAAGTTCTAGATCTTGCAAACATCATAATTTTTCATGATTAGAAAAACAGATTTTAAAGGGAAAGCACTATAAGTTTTTGTGTGTGCATGTGTGTATGTGTGTGTGTGTGTGTGTGTGTATGTGCGTGTGTGTGTGCATGTGATGGTACTGGGGATTGCTACTGAGCTATATCACCAGTCCTTTTTTAAATTTTTCTATTTTGAGACAGGGTCATGCTAAGATGCCGAGGATTTCACTATGTTGTTGAGACTGGCCTCAAACTTGTGATCTTCCTGTCACAACTTCTTGACGCCCTAGGATTTCAGGCATGCAACACTGTTCCTAGCAACTCTGCATTGTTATGCAGCAATCATAGGCTCTTGAGATTTTTATTATGCATCAGAAGCTCAAGGCTGAACATTCCATCTTTTAAATCGTGGTCAACACATATTAGGTAAAAATCACAGAACCCTCCTATCTTAGGCAGACAAATACTAACTTTCCAGGCAGATGCCACCTTGGAAGGAAATTGTGATTTTCCTGAAGAAAGATCTGTATTATCATAGGGATGAAAAGGCTGAAGGTGGCTTTAGGAATTGACAGAACATCATTAATTATAAACACAGCTTGTTGTGTCATAGTGAGTTAGAAAGCTTATAATGCAAATTTGGGTTTACTAACAGATTAGATTGAATGAATAAAAGTAATTAAATTGGAGAACAATGAGAAATGAGGTTGACAGTAAGAAACAAGAAATATTTAATAGATAACCTTTAATGGGACAGCAAACCTTGAATTTTTATTACCTAAAAAAAGGGAAAAAAACATTAAATGATGAGAAAAAATAGATGATAGAGAATAATTTTGATAGATATTGTTTTTGTGAAAAATAGAAATGTTTTTCTCCTTCTTTCTTTCCTCCAACTAAACTTTTGACAATTTTATGTTGAGTTACTGATAATCCTAGATGCTTTGAAAAGAAATGTTTTAAAGTCAGATTCGTTCTTTGGAATCCATGTAGTGAATAATTAGTTTTACCCAAAGAGAGGTTTGGCTTTTTTCAAGATTCCTGGAGTTGACAGTAAATTCTCGAATTTCCTAAGTCATTGAAAGACCTTTTACATTTATGGTAGGTCTCTCGTCCCACATCTAATATTTTATTCTAGCATATACTTTATGCAAAAAAACAACCCCATGTTTAATAAGTTGGAGCTTTGGTACATGTGAAGTCAAATGGACTTTGGGGGTGAGAAGGACCTTGGGAAAGATAAATTCTTGCATTCTTATGTCTCTTGGAGTTAGCAGCCGATATTGTCACAGATGAACATCTTTGGAGAGAGGCGACTACATAATACATACAGTGACATGGACATCACTTAGCTGAAAGCCTTCTGACCATCAAGAGTGGACCTGGGTGGTTTGCACTCCATTGCCTGGGTACTTGGCACCTCTTCCATTCCACTGAAACTTCCCTGGGATTATGAACATCTTCTACCCACACAGGAGGGATTATCTTAGCCTTCCACTGGGTAAAGCATAACCTGACACCATCTTTTCTGTGTGAGCAGTGGGCTCTTCTGCACCTTGGCTCACTGCAGTGATTCTAGGGGAGCTGGAGAAGGGTGGGGTAAGAACACTGTAAATATCTCAGAGATTAGCTTTTCTTTCCACCTGCACAGAAAGCTGTTCACTATGGTAGAGTGTTCTACCCCCATCCACCAGACCTCAGATACCCTGGGGTTGTCCCTTCAGTGCCATCAGACAGCACAATGATGCCTAGTCCTGCCATGATGCTATCAGACATACCTAGGTTTACACCTGAATTAGGTAGGATGGGTCTCAATGGATAGACTTTGGATCCTGAGTTCAATATAAGTTTTGAAACAGAATGCTGATCTACACATGGAAAAAAATAAATACACAATGCCCCTCCACCACACACATATATACACAGGGCAGAGTTGGTTAATTTGGTCACTACCTTCATGTGCATAGACATTCAGAGAATATGTCACCAAGGCTTGAAAATTTGCTTTGTCCCCATTACCTAGTGAATACCAAATATGGAAGTTCAGGAAGTATCTCCACCTGAAATAACCTGGCAAGGAGGAATCTTTGCTTACTAATGTTAGTCTTTGATTTCACTTGAATCATATCCTATGTTGGCTTGTTTTGTTTTGTTAATCCTCGTTAATAGATGAGCCATGTTTTCATTCAATTTTATGTACTTTTTTCTTTTTAAAAATTCATTAATTATAAATATATTCTACACTTTTCTCCTTTCTAACTTTTATACTCTCACTTTCTATATTTTATTTCTTTTTCATCTTGCTTTATATTTTTTGTCTCTCTTCCCTCCCATCTTCTTTGCCTGTTTTTCTTTCTCATTTGTTTTTATGCTTTGTATATTTAAAAATTAGTTTTCCTTTATCACCTAAAATTTTAGCCTATTCTATATTAGTACTCTCCTTTTCTTCTCTTTGGTTTGTAGAGGTATAGAGGACATTTTCAATTCATTTTTATTGTATATTAGTATATGGTTTAGGAATTGATAAAAACATCATCACAGCTTATTGTATCTTAGTGAGTTCTATCATGTATCATTATATTAAGTAAACTACAGCACATTCCAAAAGAAGAGAATTATAGGCTTTCTCTCACAAGTGGAGGCAAGAGAAAAACCCAAAGCCTGTGAGGAAATTATGAATGAAGAAGGGAGATCACAAGAGTAAGGAAAGGGGATTATGGGGAAGACAGAAGGGAGGGTGTGGGGGGTTTTGATTGAATTATGTTATAGTTCTATAGAAATATACTAGAATGAAACCCACCATTCTATATTAATACATAACAAGAAATTAAAAAAATTTTTTTTGAACAATTATGGCTCTTCTTAGAATACCTGTTCAGAAAATGGAGGTGTTAGCATGACCCCTGGGTATCAAAAGGTCAGCCATCAGACTCTCATGAAGGCCCAAGTGGAGTTTCAGTGGTTTCATCTGTTTGAGCTAGAACAGACTATTCCCACATTTCAGAAAAACATGGGAGGTGTTATCTATAACAAAGCTTGTAGAAGTCTTTACTTTACTGTTTAGACAGGTCACTTCTGAGATCAGTGTTGAAAGCAAGTGACTAGAGGCAGGTAAAGCTAGAGTGTTCATTCAAATGTTTCCCGGGGTTTAAAAAGAAACATTGTGCTCTGTTTGGAAGCAGAATGGCTTATTATATTATGGATTATCATACGAGGAAAATTATTAATTTTGTTGATTGCACACAGTTACATCCCATCCCTCTTTCTCCCTTAAAATTAATGAGGAGGGGTTCAGTGCCTGATGCACACAGAACACACGATACCTCTCTGTTGGTATTGGGGGAATTCATTGGGAAAAAAGAGGGGATAAATCACTTGTGGATGGGTGGTGAGAACAGGTAGATGGTCCTTAGGCCTCTGTCCAGTTGCATGTTTCTTTGGGAGGTTGTGATCATGTTCCACATGAGGTTTTTGAGTTTGTAACATCAAAATTTCATTGACCAAATAAGTCAGCTTGTCTTGCAAATGTCCAGTATTGAAAAGCTGGTTTCAAAAGGTCCTTGAGTAAATTCTTAAGACATTTCCTAAAAAAACAACTTAAACACTTTATTCTTTAGTTCATTTATGTTCAGGTGTTTTCAGGTCTTAACCTAGTTCAAAAGTTATAGAAACCAGAATTCCTCTTCTTCAAGGTGAGTCATTAAAAACTAGATTTCTTTTCTCTGAAAGCAAGTCATAGAATTTAGAATGGACAGGCATGGTGCTACACACTTATAATTCCAACTACTTGGGAGGATTGCAAGTTCACACCCAACATGAGAAACTTACTGAGACCCTATCTCAAAATAAGAAAAGGAGCTGGGGGTATAAGGTCCGTGGTAAAGGACTTACCTAGCATGCCTGAAGCCCTGGGTTTGATCATCAATAACAGAAAAAAGAAAAAAAAAAGTCTAGGAAGCTTCTTTCTGAACTTCTCCCTTCTCTATGGATGATCCACATGCAGCAGGTGTCTGCCGTATACCTGGGGGCAGGGGGAAGGAATGCCACACAGACAGTTTAAGCATAAAAGTAGGCAGTTTTCCTTAGTTTTCTTCACTCCTGAAATCTCCCCTATCCCATAAGAAGTTGATCAAGTGAATGTGTTATAGTTTTCTATTGTTGACCAGTCTTTTGGATTTTTAACCCTTGTGATGGATGAGGAAAGGTGTCACACTTTTTTTTGCCTTTACACAGTTGTAGCATTTTTTTTTTCTGAGTTGTGGAACATTCTAGAGAATAATCAAATTTGAAAAGCTCAGTCGAAACCCCCAGATCTCTAGCCAGGTGGTGTGAAGTGAGGGTGTTCCCATGTCAGAAGTCTTGAACAGGCATGGGGTCTGGAGTATTGTGTCCTTTGACTCTAGTTTGCCAAACTTAGGCACCTCCGCCCCCCCCCCCCCCCAGAGCTGATAATGTACTGAAGCACAGAGACAATTAGTCTAACAGCAATCTGATGTAGAGTGAGACCATTTGTGACATGATCACGGTTTTTTGTTTGTTTTGGCTAGATTGTATTCCTCTCTTAATAGATAATTATCACCTTTCTCTTTTTTTATGTGGTCCTAGTTCATAAATAAGGCTACCTTGCCTAAACACTTCAACGGATCATTTAAGTCAATAACTGCAATTTGATGTGATTTAGCTTTTCTCAAATGCTGCCTTTAATTTGGAGTGTTATCCCTTTATGGTTTGCCAGAGCTTCAAGTATAATATTTATTATTACCTGCATTTGAGTTAGAAATGATTGTTGGTTTATTGTAAGTTTAATGAACTGAATGAAATTGATGAATAGTGAATAACAAATATGCAATGTTTTGATGGACTTTTATTTTGAATTTAATTCTCAAGGAAGACTCCAATATGATGAATTCATTTCATTTTTCTTATGGTAATTAATAGGAAGAAGAATATTTTTCAAAATAAACATTACTCATTGTTGATGTCCTTTGTGGCCTCATTCTATTAAAATTAAATGACTCATTTACTGTCTCAATATGACATTTTAAACACAGTAAAATATCATACAAAATGCAAACCTGTGAAGCTACTAAAAGAATTATTTAGAGGGCATATGTACTTAAAACATTCCATCCAAGATTAGTGGCTATTGAAGAAAGACTTTTGCCATTTAGATGCTATCAAAGTTGAAGAACTCCATATTATTAAGGAATAAAACTGGACAGATACATGTCCAAACTGAACTTGGCTCTGCATAGAGCTAATTTGCTAAGACCCTAATAGGCAACCTCAGTACTTATTGATAGCAGTCAAACTAGTGTAGATAACACATTCCATTTCACCATGAACATTTCTCTCTTTCAGCTATTCAGAGAAACTCCACTCAACTATTCTTGGCATAAATACAGCTTGTAATCAATTACTGGTCAAAATAGTGCCATGTATTTTGTTTCTTGTGTAAAAATATTTTACTATTTCATCTCAGTTACCTTTTATTTGCTTTATCCTGAATAAACTCACATTTCAGATACTGAAAAGCAAACTGAAATTGTCACTGAACAAAATTTGAGATGAGGTGTATTTTTCTCTTGGTTTGGCCTTTGTCTCCTTCTATACATATGATGATAAGTGAAACTGGGAAAATTTGACTGAGGAAAAATTAACTTTTAGAAATAAACTGTAAAAAGTTTGGGTAAACCAAAAAAGACCTACATCTGGCCTTGCATTTTGACATTACAGACGTGTTGTCTACCAAACAAATTTGCAACTGATTCTCTTTACCAACTGACCAATAATCAGGCCCAAATTTTTCTGTGATTTTCTCATAGCAGTGGCTTGGAAGACCACTCGTTCAACTAAAATATGCTAAGTTGCACATATTTTAACATATTCATCAAGTTTAGTATGTCTTAGAGTTGTCAATTTCAGAATTTTCTTCTCTTATAAGTAAAATGTAGCTTGTTTTATTTTTTTCCCCATGAACTATAATCTTCAGTAAGCTGGTAAACTGTCTTACCTAAAAATCAAAACTATTTGCACCATTTGTCATTTTCTACAGCTTATCTACACCACCATGAAGTTTTCAAGTGAGGTATGTGACGTCACTGAAGGTGAGAAGTTGAGAGGAGATACCAGCAATCAGCTTCCCAAAGCTCTTCAAGCCAGTTCCAGACCATTGCTCACTGTAATTGAGTTACCGAAGGGCATGGAAAGGCAGAATTTCTAAATTGAAATTAAAAAAAATGTGGAGATAAATCAAGGAATCTTGAGCAAACATTAACCTTCACTAAGTCAATATATTGCATCTGAATTACAAAATAGGGTGCATAGCAATTCAGTGACAGTCATTATATAATCTATGCTAAATTAATATTGTAGATGGAAGTAATTAAAAAGAGTTTTAAGTAGATGCTCTACTACCTTTGTAAGTCACTAATGAGAAACATTATGATCCTTTGGAATTAATATATAAATCCGGAACAAATGCAGATTTATTTTTAAATCCCTTCTTTCTCTTTCCTTTTTGATACCGATTTTGAAAATAAAATTACTGGTAGTGAGAAAATGTAAATTGAAAGACATTATAAAGGATATTGAATGCTGCAATTTAACACTATTAAATTCAAAGCATGAAAAAATTGGTTTTATTATCCTTCTTATCAGTCAACCAAGAGAAACCTTTTAGTAGAAAGATTATTTCTGACTAATGTGTAGGGGTTTTTGTCTCATTTGGGCTTAGATCCTGAAGTAGTTATTGCATGATCCATCATTAAAGAATAAAAACTAGGGACAAACACAAATAATTATTTTCATTTTTAATATGCTTTGATTATTAAAATACTTTTTATTAAAATTATAAGAGAACTCTTCTACTAATGAAAGAGAGACTTGGACTCAAATTCCCATTCTTTCACTTAATAGATGGACAGATTTCCTAATAACTCTCATTTTATTTTTCATCCATAAAATGAAAATAATAGCTTCATCTTTGTGAAGTTATTTTAGGGATCGAAAAGAATGTTAAGAGAGCCCTGGTATATTACAGAAATAAATAGATGTTCAATAAACAGCTATTCACAATAATAATGTAGGTGATTAGAGCTGAAGTAAGGAAGTAAGAGCTTATATATTTAGGGAATGTGTTCATTGTTACAAGACTACACAGAGACAAATATCTGGCCTTCAACTCAAATTACATGAACTCTGTCTGGTTTTCCTTTTTAATTTTTAAAATAATTTTTACATGATACTGGAGTTCATTGTTATGTGTTTGTACTCACAATATAAAATGTATTTTTAGCAATTTTATTCCCTCTCTACCTTCTCTTTCCCTCCCCTCCTCCTACCTCTGGTATCTTTCCTTATTTTATGGATCTTCCTTCAATTTTCATGTCACTTTGTTTTTTGGTTTTTTTTTAATCAAAGCCAACATTGAACCTACAATGGTAATTTTGAAAAAAAAAAAAAAGCTTGAATTGTAGAAAAATATGTCGAGACTATAAATGAATCGAGTAAAATGAAAAATTAATCATGAGTCTTGGCTATAAAGAGAGGTGTACTATCTTCTTATTATGTTCAATTGTTTGAGATGATGTAATGATTAATTATATGCATCATGTTGGACAAGAAGTGGTGTTCCTAATATGTGTTGTTAAACATCATTCTGGGTGTGTCTGTGAGTGTGCTTTTAAATGACAGTAACGTTTTTTGGAGGAGTACTGGGGATTGAACCCAGAGTGCTTAACCACTAAGCCACATACCGGCCCTTTTATTTAGAGTCAGGGTCTCACTGAGCTGCTTAAGGTATCACTAATTTGCAAAGGCATACTGGCAATCCTCCTGTCTCAGTCTCACAAGCTCTGAGGTAACAGGGGTGCCCCAATTGCACTTGGCAATAGAAACATTTGAGTCAGTAAATCAAATAAAGCAGATACCCTCCCTAATGTGAATGCTTATTTTCCAAATGAGGACTTGAAGAGAACAAAATATTTGAGTAAGAGAGAACTTGGATGATCTGATTTCTTGAGCTAACCATTGATATTCTCCTGCATTCAGACTAAAACTAATTTATACCATTACCTCTGAGATCCAGTATGATAACTGCAGATCTTGAAATTTCTTAACCTTCATACTTGTATAAATCTAAGTATAGATAAATCATACATATGATAGATAGATAAATACAAAAGAGAAAGAGAGGCATAGCTATGTTAGATTAGAGAAGATAGATAGAGGAGAGAAAAATAGAGAAACAGGTAAGTAGTTAGGTAAATAGACAGTCTATTGATTCTGTTTCTCTAGAAAAGCTTAATATACATGGATTTGATTCATTTTTTAAAAAAAGTATGCATAATACTTTGATTTTTAAAACATTTTTTAAGAACATCTAAAAACTGCACATAAATAGAACATCTAGAAGCTATTGTTTGCTTTGACAAAATCACTGAGAAGTGATAATGTAGGGACAGAAAAATACTTTAGAGGTACATTGCTGTGTAGTTTCTACTTAGTTTCTCTTAGTTTTTTTCTTGCTGCAAAAACAAATGACCACAAATAAAGCTTCAAACAGTACGCATTCATCACCTCCTAGTATCCTAGACTCAGGACCCAGCCTACTGAGGTCTTGCCTCTGCTCCAGGCCTCATTGGTCTGCAATCAGACTATGTATGACCAGGTTGCATTCTCATCTGGAGGCCGAGTTGGAGAAGCATGCTTACAGATCCCCACACTGGCAAAATTCATGCCTTTTCATAGCATGACTTGGACTCTAGCTTTTGTCAGCACTCAGTTCCGAGTCACCCTCAGTTCCTGGAGGGTATCTACAACTCCTTGCAACATGGGATTTTCCAATATCAAGCCGGCAATAAAATATTTAGGGCCATTTGCTGGGGTAAACTGTGACATAACAATGTAATCCTGGAAGGGACATCTTATTATTTTTGCCACATTTGTTCATTAAAAGCAAATAGCAAGCTAAAATTGGTGGTGCGTCCCTGTAGTCCCTGTTACTTCAGAAGCTGCGTACCTGTAGTCCCTGTTACTATTTAAGGTAGCCTGAGCAACTTAGGGAGTGCTTGTTTCAAAATGAAATCAAAAAGGGGTGGGTGTATAGCACAGTGGTAGATTCAATCTCCGATAACATGAAAACTAAAACACAAACCAAAAAAGCAAATCATGCATACCACCCATATTAAAAAGAAGACTATATGAAGGTATCTGTGAGCATCAGGACATGGTCGGCACCACCATGGGTCTGCCATTCACAAACACTGAGAGTAATTTGAATTTATTTGTTTATCTGTGGTGGTGCTGGGCATGGAACTCAGTGCCTCTTTCATGTGCTCTACCGCTGAGGGACATCTGAGGACACTTTTATTTTTCTCACGTGACAGATAGTGCTTCAAGACCCAGAGAGGCTAAGTAACTTGACTCAGGTCATAGCCAATAAGTGATAGATCTGGGAATTGACTATCATTTGTTTATTTGATTTTGGCATAATGGCTTAACCCCAGGGCCTAGAGTATGTCCACTGTATCACAGAGCTACACTCCATCCCTGAGTTTAAAATGAAGTACAATTACTGAAACCATGCTTGTCAATGTTTTGACAACATTTTGATATGCCAACAAATATATTCTGTAGGTATTCTTACCATGGAAATGTACAGGGAAGCATTCCTCTGGTGGGCAAACTCCCAGGGGGGGTAGCAGGTACTCTGTTTCCCAGGCTTGGAATGCCCAGCAGTTTCTCCTTGAAGGTAGTAAGATAACTATACAAGTGCAGTATCTAGTTTCCATGGTGATGTCCTTGGAGAAAAAATGCTTCTGTGTTTTAATTAGCCTGGGCTTGATCTCAGTTATCTAGTACCTGGGATTAAAGGAATACTAAGCCATGATGCAGTCATGGTACTACTGAGCTATGTAATTTTTGAGATAAATAAACTTGGAGGAGCAGCCACTTATTTTCTTGCCTCTGCATCTTGTTTTTGTATCTCCTTAATTTTCTTTACAATATTCTTTTTTTGGGGGTGGGCAGGGGTTGACTCAAGATTGAACCCAAGACACTTTAGCATTGAGCTACATTCTAGCCATTTTTACTTTTTTATTTTTTATTTATTTATTTATTTATTTATTTATTTATTTTTTTGAGATTGGTTCTTACTAAGTTGTTGAGTGCCACAGTAAGTTTTTGAAGCTGACCTGGAACTTTCGATCCTCTTGCCCCAGCCTCCCAGCTTGCTGGGATTATAAGCATGTAGCCCCATGCCTGGAGATATTTGCTCTTTTTTAAAAATTTTATCTTTAATAAGATATTTGATCATTGTTATTTCTACAAAAAAAGAAGTAAAATTTAAGAATCTTAGAGTATAAACTTTCTTTGAAACATGCACTGCAAAAGATCAGCATCTTAAACTTCCTCAAGAGACTTCATAACACTCTATTAAAAAGAAAAAAAAATACCATGTGTCTTTGTACTAGAGAAGCTGAGGAAGGGATGAAAGGCCCTCATGGCTCCTCAGTGATCTGAGTATTCTGTAGTCTCCCTCCACACTGTGAAGTACACTCTGACTTTGGAATCATGAAATATGGAGAAATTTTTATGTAAACACATTTGTCATCTTTTTTTTTTTTTATGAAAGTAGTGCTATTCTCCAGACTGTCCAGAAATCTGACTTTTGTTTATAATTATTGTTGTCTATAAGCAAAAATTGATCTATATACCCATATTTGCAATATGCATTTTATGGAAGCATAATACCCTTTAAATTTGAACATTATACATGTTATTTATTAATTTGTAATAAATGACATCCAAACCTGAGTCAAAACAAGAGACCTTTACCATTTACCAATTTCCACTGGCAAAGCAACTCTTCAGCAAGGTCCTGTGGATGAAGGTTTTTCTCATGGGACCCCTTACAAGGCACAGGTAGTGCAGCAGTGATCTCAAGACTGGACAGGGGTGACAGATCTGTATCTGTGCTCATGTGCATGACTGCTGACAGGCTCAGATCCTCACTGGCTGTTAGGCAGGGCTTCTGGTTTCTTCCCACCTGGGTTCTCCATAAGTCAGCACTTTCTCAAGACACCTTGCTTCCTTTTTTGGCATGGTAGCTGAGAGAGTATATGAAAGTGTGAAGTGGGTCTCAAGGCAAAAGTTACAGCCATTCAATAATCGAATCAAGTCGGGGGAATCTCAGCATTTCTGACACTGTATAAGCTTCAGAAGAGGGTCCCCAGGTCTAGGCCACATTCACGTGGAAGGGCCTACATAAGGAGCCCATTAACAGAACCGTGGGCTTCAAACCCAGGCACAGGCTGCACATTAAAACAGAACATTAAATGGGGCAGCATCTGTGAGTGACCAGGGCGTCTTTCGTCACACTAGTTTTATCTTCACATGACTCTTAGAAATTAAACTTTAGAAGTGACATGGAACCTGACCAAAGTCACAGTGCTAGTGACCTGAGGAGAAATGATGCTGTTGGCCTCTGGAACCTGTGCCCAGCAGGTCTTCACGTCACCCACATCCCCTTACAGCTATGTTGTGCCGACTGAGTATTTGCAATGATGATGATGGTATAATTTCAAAGGTTTTAAACTTCTGAAGTTAAGAGGGTTTTTTTTTTTTTTTATGGTTGGGGAGAGGGTTGAGGGTTACTGGGAATTGAACTCAGGGACACTCAATCACTGAGCCACATCCCCAGCCCTATTTTGTATTTTATTTAGAGACAGAATCTCACTGAGTTGCACAGTGCCTTGCTCTTGCTGAGGCTGGTTTTGAACCAGCGATCCTCCTGTCTCAGCCTCCCAAGCCTCTGGGATTACACTGCACCTGGAAAGAGGTTTTTTTAAGATTTCTAAAATTCTTAATTTCTCCTTTTTATCAGAGACCTATAAAAAGAAGACAGCCGGTACCTAGATGTTTTCATGAGTTATAAAATTAATATTTTGTCCATGGTTCTGATGCTGGACATGGGTGTCATTTTGTCTGTAGCAGATCTCTGACATACATAGGTAGATAAGTAACCGAATAGTCACTGGTTTTCTCTCCCTCTCTCTTTTCCTTTTTCTTTATATTTGGGCACTCGTGTGCACATGCATGTGCACACACACACACACACACACACACACAACTGTTTACAAACCAGAACCAAAGACCTGTGTTCCTCCTTTGCCTCCACAATGAAAGCTATACAAGTCCTCCTTTGCTTCCTTCTTTCCTAATGCTAATAAATCACCAGCCCCTTCATACTGCCCACACCCTCTCCCTCTACCTAATCATTTATTTTGAGTGGATAGCCCTAATTATTTTTTTAATGGCATATTGAATCTCTCTTTCTTGGCCCTTAATTACATCCTGTGAAATTTCCATAATTTTTCAGCAGTCACATTCAATTACTCAGAGTCTAATTCAGTTCAAACTCAGCCTCCAGTTTGATTTAAATCTTCTCCTGACTTTCTCCCCAAGCAGGCTGATAAGTATTGGGGGACCTCTGATGAGGATAGAAGGTGGGGATTTCTTCCCTTTCTCTCCTCACCCACCAACCATCTTGGTTCTAGTTCACCTGACTACATGCTCCCTGTTTAATAAGATACACCGGGGGCTACAAAGCAGTCATAGTAAAAGTTGTAGGCTTATCATTTTAATTGAAATTAAATTCCCAAGATCACAGTTTTGATAGAACCATTCCCTTTTCTCACGTGCTGCTCATGAAAATTAAATCCACTTCATTTTATGTGATTCCCAGAATCCCAGGAATTATCTTACCATTATTTCGGGCACCTCCCTTAAACCAAATTTGTTATTCACTCACCCCTAGGGGGAAAGAAAGCATTATGCTTTTATTATTTTCCTAAAAGCATATGATAAATCCTCTTCTATGAAATTTTTTTTAAAAAAAGAAATCTCTAACAAGTTAAAGAATTCATAATTTGAATTACTTTTCAGGGGTACTTCTGTTCAGATTTTCATTCTGAAGAAGTAATGTCACCTATGTTTGAAAGGCAGACAAAGGCTCCTGAAGATGCCCAATCTGTGTAGTCTATGAGTGTAACAAGATTAACCTGCATAAGGCCGAATGCCATCGCAGAACTCCTAAAATCAGAAGAGGAAGGAGAGCTGTTTCAAGCACCAGAATGACTTTGACCTAGAGTGAGCTAATAAATGGATGTTATTCTTAGGTACTAAGTATGTGAGAATTTGTTACAAAAGCAATAGAAAACAAAACTAATAATCTTTTATGTCTTGATTTGATTCATAAGTATGCATTTTAATAGAATATGATAAATTATAGGGTATAGACTCTGGCTTCTCTTTTATAGTATTGGATCAAAATGAAGTGTCCCTAGGCTCAGGATACTAATGAGCACCTGTGCACATACAGGAATCATAGTAGAATTTAATCTGTTCTGTATTAGTTGGTGTGATTCAAAGGGAGAATTATTCTCAAAACATTGTTTTATTGTTTTATAAAATTGTTACACATAGTAAAGCTATGAACCCAGGTTTACTTCATTTTTGCCCTCCTCACACCTGGCCTGTTTAATATGCTATAAATCTCCTTAATATATTGTGTGTGTGTTTAATTATCTTATACAGTTTTCTGCGTACATATTTGTTTCTACAGAGCCCTGAGGCACCCCCATTACATGATCCCTGTGATTTAAGAGATGTGGGGGTTTATTTATATGAATAACCACCACTTTGCGTGAGTGAGTGACGTGTATGCAATGGTATTTACTGAGTGGTTTGTGTAATGATATTGCATCTTATATTTTATCAGCTGTTGCATTGTGTATCTTTTAATCATTGAATCTACCTCTTTAGATTTTTTTCTTTTGAAAAATCATGTTTTCACTAGCTTGATATTTGAAGTTACCTTTAAAAATGAAAATGTTTGAACATTTCAATGTCATCAATAATAAATCTGTTATGATATTGGAGCAATAAATAAAATTATTCACTTTTTAAATAACATGTAATATTATAAGGTTTTTCTCTCCGATTTGCACAACTAATATGCAATAGATTTTTAAGAGAGTAGCAAATAAATTAAATGATTTAAAAATTTTCAAGGAAAATAATTATTAAATAACAAAAAAGACAATTAAGATAACTAATAGTTGTTTTAATTTGTTTCTATTTAGCATGCATAGTTATGATAAGACAATGAGGAACATGCACTTAATGCTAAAATGTCTACATTGTTTCCATAATATTCAAATAATTGTCAATTATTTATAGATATATCATTACAACTTTTCTCTAATTGTGCAATTATATATGCCACTAAAATCCACCTTAAGGATTGTGTAAACTATGTGCAACTGACTTGGAAGATGGGATGAACAGCTGTCGGAGCAAAATGAATGTCTTCAAATTCTCAGAAGATGATTTTTCCCTCTTGTGCAATCATAAAATCTAATGGAATTTAAGATACCTGTTCTGGTAACTCATGTGAAAAGATGTCAGGACAAAAAGTGTCTAAGAGACATAATCAGGTAATGTCATAGCACAGAGTGATAAGTGGATGCCAATCACCAAGGAAAAGCCAGGTGATACCCAAATTTGAAATGAAATGGTTGTCAATGCCTGTGCAGGAGAACTTGCCACCTGTGAGTTACATGCCATCTGTTTACGTAATTGCTACTAAAATTGTAACACATTATGGTTTCAGGGAGAAATACCAAAGCACCTTTCTTACAAATATGTATGTGAACTATTGTACAGTTAAGTATGATTTAAAGTTGCTATATATGCCCATGCTTAAAGCTAAGTGCATTGTTGTTACAAAGCCTTAATCATGCCATGTGTCCATCTTCCTTTCCATGTGAATTTGCTGCCTCAATCCCCACAAGCAAGAGTACACTTCTTCTTCTCATGGAAGTTTGATTTGGTCTTTTCCAGTAGGGATGTTAACAAAGATGATAAGAAGAACGACTCCACCCACTTATACTTGCTACCAGTCTGAGAAGAACATACATCAAAAAGACCACATCTACTATGTGAGAGAGATTGTACCCAGACCTTACCTTACCTAGGAACCAAACCTAGCCCATCTAATCCCAGATGGAACTCTGGTGAACACATATTTGCATGAGCAAATTTAATTGTTTTGGGCAATGAATTTTGGGAAGATGTGTTATGCAGCATTATCATCACAATAAATAATACAGTGCTTTGCAAAGTAATTAAGTACACAGACTTGTTCAAGCATTGATAAATTCCCAACTATTCAGGACACACACAGACAACTCTAATATAGTTTTTGTTTGTGGTTGATAAAGATGGTTTCCTCCAGGTATTTCATTGTGGCAGTATTGAGCCAGTTGACTATACTGGCAGTATCTGAAACCTCAAATGTGTGTTTTCCTTTCTGTATGTCATTCTGTTTTCCCTTTAGATGAAGAAGTGAAAGTTATTCTGGGAACACCTTGGGAAGAGAAACAGGCACACGGACAATCAGGATTTGAGACAAGGTCTCTATTATGTTGGAAGCAAAATACTGCAATTTACAGTCTTTTCACACAGTGTAGTTACAAGCAGACATTCTGGATAATGTTCAAGTAAAGTAACCAGAAAAAGGCACATTGGAAAACCAATGAAGAGAGCAGAAGGAGGCTACCGACATGGAGAGAAAAGGGCTTGGTTTCAAGGACTGGAAGGAGGATTCATCTTGTTTGCTGATGTTTATAGATTATTCTGTCGCAGGTGTTGTGAATACATCTGCACATTTTACTACTTCAATCCATTATGACTTCATAAGTCAAATATTTCTCTTCCAAAGTGTTTCATTTCTCATATTTTATTTCCTAGCATGAATCAATTATACCACCTGGAATATCAAATGTAACAAATCGAGTCAAATCAAACAAATGCAGTTTGCAAAGAAAAAGAGCATAGATTTTTTGATACCAAACAATTTTTTCTCATCTCTGTATTTCCATTGTTTCATGCTTCAAGAAGATAAGAAATGAGAACCCTTGAGACCAGGGTGTTGTAGAGAGTTTTGTATTTATAGTCATTGTTAAGTGCGAAAAATTGGAAATTCCAAAATGCAAATAAGAGATTATTATATATAAACATAAATAAATGAATTAACCATTAGTAGAGACTGGTGCAAACTCAAGGTAATTTTCTTCTGAGATCTCAACTTCTGTTCCTGCCTGTACATTTATAGTTGCAAAGGATCTTTAGTTTGTCTTTTATTTGTATGATAATTTTGTACATATTTGTATAATATTTGCTTTAGTATTATACATTTAATAATAAAGCAGCTGAAGATATGACTACAAATATTAACAATTTGTATTTGTATATATTTTTAAAGACAGTCTTGGAATTTAAATAATGGTCATTTAAAAAAAATGTATTCTTTGTTCTTATGGTTTATTTATTTTTCCTTTTGCATATTGCCTAACACCATATCTTCAATTAAGGGAAACAATATTTTATCTCCTCTTCTAGGGGCTTATAATTGTATCATATCATTTTTAAATAATCAAAATAACTTTTTTCCCAGTTATAAAATTAACACCTGATCATGTAAAACAGAATGAGATCCTAAAAGCAGAAATAAAAATAACTCTCAATATCTGTATATAAAGGCTTGGGGAAAGGTCATTGATGTGGATCTTAACTTTAATATGGCTTTATAAGGTAATGTTATAGCTATTTTCATGAATTTCTCTTTCTCTTTTTCTATGATGACTTGTGAATCTGATTGACAATATAGGAAGTTATATTCTCTATGATTATACAAATTTTAATCTATGCAATTTGTGAAATTGTGATAAAATGCCTATATATCCAAAATAATGTTTGCTAGTTTACATATTGTTTTACATACAAGTATAGATTTCTTACTTCAGTTGAGTTCTTTAATGAATATATGAAATAAGTGAAAACATAATAGGGAAGAAAATGAGACATTATTTGACAAGAATAAAATATAAGAAAGAAGATGATTTTATACAAATGCTTCTAGTTAATTAAAAGCATTTAAATAAAGAGAAAGTCTTGCTGAAATACTCTTCAAATTTCTTTCTGCATTTTTTGTGACCACAGAAAATTTACTACTCAAAACATTGCCTTAGTCAATAAACACTTAGTGAATGCTATTGAGCAATATAATACAAAAGAGAGATTCAGCTTTTTAGCTTGAGGAAAAGATAAATATAAATTCTATATCCGTAGAAATCACCTTAGGAGGTAATACAGATATAAACTCAGAGGTAGACACTCTTAGTTGCTTTTCCAATATCTACTCTCTTCTTCCTTAGAATTCCAATTATTTTTTAGGCGGCACTGTGTCTTGTATAAAATGACCTTTATCAGCCTTCTTTACAATAGGTATTGTCCTGTTAATTAATTCAGGCCAATATGAAGTTAGATGTTAGCCAAGGCTTATTGAAAACTGTATATAATGAAGAGGCCAAAAATGGAGTGTGACATTAGCCTTTTGCCTCAATTCTTCCAGGAATATAGACGTGGTGGTTTTGAGAAACAATTCTCCCTGGGTCTCATATTTCTCTACTCCTCATTTCAGAATATCATTAGAAAGGTGTCTTACAAAGGACACTTGTAAGATAGAATGTCTCTTATCAGAGCAAAGGATAGGTATATACTGCACCCTATTATAAATACATGTGGCCTAAGTTTGGGTCTCTTCTCCTATTACACAGCTTGGGTGTGTACAGGCCTCTGTCCTAGCCCCTCTGCATGGGAGCTAAAGGCAAGTTGGATGAAGTTCATGGTGCTTGTTGAATAATGAAGTACTTACTCCCACATGTAGGAGTCCTGTGCCTTCTATTGGCATCCTATGCAATGGTGGCAGGCTAATCTATTAATCTTGTAATATTGTAACCAGAATAAAAAGTGTCAGTCCTTTAAACTTCTTGGCAGATGGCTGACAAATGATTTTTATGGAGTTAGTACTTATATTTTATGATCCATCTTGAATTAATTTTTTTATTATGGTACGGTCCAAATTCATTCTCCTCCTCTGAATACCCAACACTGTTTTATTTCTTCTTTCTCTACCTTCCACACATGAAAGAAAACATACAGTCCTTGACTTTCTGAGTCTGGTTTATTTCACTTAGCATGATGTTTTCTAGTCCCTTTTCCAGAAAATGACATAATTTTATTCTTCATTATAGCTGAGTAAAATTCGTGTGTGTGTGTGTGTGTGTGTGTGTGTGTGTGTGTAGCATATGTTATCCATTTGTTGATTGTTTCTGTAACTTAGCTATTATGAATTACTCTGTTACAAACATTTGTATGTGAATATCACTAGAGTATGCTGATTTTATTTCTTTTGTATAAATAATAGGGGTCATGATTGTGATGTGAAGTAAGAAAAACTTCATGCTTTTCTCACTGCTTCTTAGAAACACCATTACTCCATTGAACTGCTTTAGCATCATTATTAAAAATCAATTTACACTAAATGAAAGTTTATTTGTAATTGTAATTGTAGTACCACATTTTCTTGATTACCTTAGCTGTGTAGTGAGGTGTTTTGTTTTGTTTTAGTACCAAGGATTGAACTCAGGGGTACTTGACCACTGAGCCACATCCCCAGCCCTATTTTATATTTTATTTAGAGACAAGGTCTCACTGAGTTGCTTAGCACCTCACTATTGCTGAGGCTGGCTTTGAACTCATGATCCTCCTGCCTCAGTCTCTCAAGCCGCTGGGGTTACAGGTGTGCACCACTGTGCCAAGCCTGTTTTTAAGCAAAAAAGTATACAGCTTCCAACTCTGTTATTTTTTAAAGATTATTTTGGCTCTTTTGGATCCTATATATTTCCATATGATTTTTAAGATAAGCTTGTCATTTTCTGCCAAAAAAAGAAGAGAAATAGATTTTGATAGGAATAATATTAAATATGTACTTCAAGTTAGGGAATAATAATATCTTAACAACTTTAGGCTTACAATTCATAAACTTGTGCTTTCATTTCTATATAGTTATCCTCTTTAATTTCATTCAATATTTTATAGTTTTCAGACTATAATTCTTAAATTTATTTTATAGTTGTATTGTTAAGTATTTCACAATTTTTGATGCTATTTAAGAGGAATTAACTTACTTAAATTAATTTTCTGATTTTTCATAATTAATAAATAAAAATACAATTGACTTTGTATATCAGCCTTAGATTTCATCTGTGGATTCCTTAGAATTTTGTGTGTAGAAGATTATATTATCTTCAATTAAAAATTGTGTTGTTTACTTTTCAATCAAGATATTATGTCTTTCTTTTCTAAAATCAGTTCAATAGTTCAATGTTGTATTATCTTCTTTGGTTTAGTAGTTATTTTGAAATATTGCTTAATTTCACTTTTTGAATAAATTTCTCAAATTTTCTTCTCTTGTTTATTTCTTTCATTTCATTGTTGCTTATAGAACTTTTGTATTGCTCTGTTCTAGTAGTTCTTTAAAAAGTACAAAGTATCCACACATTTTGGAAGGTTTGTAAGTTTTATGTCTCACTGACGGTTGACACTTTTGCCATTATAAATGTACCTTCTTATCTCTAGAAAAGTTTTATTTTACTTTGACTTTTTCAAAGAATGTAGTAGGTATCACTGTACAGTTCTCTTTGGTTACTTTCATGCTATAGATTTTTCCATTATTTGATTTACAACACAGTTGTGTCTTTAAATTAAAAACATGTCTCTTATAGGAAAAAAAAAGTTAATTAAAAAAAAACACATCTGTCAATATCTGCCCTTCAACTGAAATGTTTAGTTTATTTATATATTGTTCATTTACTGATGTAAATGTGTACTTTTCATTTTGATATTTTTAATCTATACATGTCTTCAAAATATATTCAATATTGGTTGTTCTTTTTCTCATGACTCCACTTTCTCAAGTTAAACTTAGATCATACGGAATATCCTTGTTTCTTATTTATTTTTTCTTATTTTGCTAGTGGTTTCTACGTGAATTATGATTTGTATCTTAAAATAATTCAGTATTGATTAATAGGCACAATTTCAATAGTATACTAGAAGTCTCTACCAATATAGTCCTATGACCACCTTCTTCTTTGTATCATTTTTGTGATACAAATAACGTTTTTATACTCATCAGCCCATCAATACAGTTCTATAATAACTGCTTTGTGCAGTTGTTTTCAATACCTGAGAGGATATTGAGAATTTCAAACAAAAATATGTTTATACTGTCTTTAATTTTTATACTATTTTATGAACATGACTTCACTGTTGCTTTTCATTCCTTCATATATGTTCAAATTACTACCTAGTGTCTTTTAATATCAGTCTTAATGACTCCCTGAAAGACCTACGTGTCTCTTTTGTATGTCAGTTCGATCACTAAAACATTGTTTAATTTTTTGTTTATTGTGAAATGGCTTCATTTCCTTTTCAGTTTTAAGGCTGAATATGAAATCCCAGCCAGTCCTTTTCTTGGAGGACCCTGGTGGCCTCTGTTTCTGGTGAGAGACCATCTGTTAATCCTACTGCAGATCTCAGCCATATGGTATGTCTCTGTTTCCATGCTACGTTCAAGGTTCTCTCTTTGTCTTTTCTGGTTGATACTTTGATTACAACTCTCCACCATAGTTATGTGTGGATCTCTTTGAGTATATCCTACTTGGCATTCCTAAAGCTTCTTGGACATGAATTTTTTTTTTTCCATCAGATTTAGGAAGTTGACTACTTTTGTTTTTCAAATATTTCTTGTTTCTTTATCTTGCTCCTTTCTCTTTGAAACCAATATGTGTATGATGAGATAACAATCTCAGAGATGTTTTCTAATGTTTTGCATATTTTTTTTAGTTATTTGAGCATATTTCTAACATATGGCAGTCTTTTTTTAACAAGTAAGGTATCTTAGATTCTTTAGGGACAGATCATATCATTTGTTTATTTCTCCTGTGTATGGCCTATGCCTTGCTCTGTCCATGGATGTCATACTTTATTTCTGTAGAAAATGAGGATTTTAAACAATATTGTGAGATAACATTATAAATAAGATTTCCCTTTCTCTATGAGGTTTGTTTATTTTGATATCAATATGAGGTATCCCCCCAAAGTCTCATTTATGAGACAATACAAGAAGGTTTAGAGATGCAATGAAGTAGTTAGGAAAGCCAATCAGTGAATTAATCTATTGATAGGGATTAACTGGGTGGTAAGTGAAAGCAGGTGGTATGCTGGTGGAAAAATTGGGTTCCTGGTGTCAGCCTTTAGGGTTTATATTTTGTCCTTTTTTGGGGGGACACCTGGGATTGAACTCAGGAACATTCAACCACTAAGCCACATCACCAGCTCTATTTTGTATTTTATTTAGAGATAGAGTTTCACTGAGTTGCTTAGTGCCTTGTGGTTTGTGAGGCTGGCTTTGAACTCGAGATCCTCCTGCTTCAGCCTCCTGAGCCCCTGGGATTATAGGCATATGCCACCCACCCGGCTGATACTTTGTCTTTTTTGAGCAGAGATGTCTCTCTGCTTCTTGATCCTCGTGTTCTGATCTGCTTTCTTTCACACCGTTTCACCACGATGTTCTGCCTCACCTCAAACCCTGAGGAATGGAGTCAACTGTCTGTGGACTGAGACCTCTTGAACAGTGATCCCTCAAATAAATTTCTCCATCTCTAGTTGTTTTTGTCAGGTCTTTTAGTTGCAGCCACACACACACAAAAAAAAAAAAAAAACTGACTAAAACATTGTTGTTTTTGCTGTTTTTATGATTGTCATTTGTTTCTTAACTTTTCTGGAATTATTTTGTAATATATCACTTAATTGCTGTTTCATTATCTGCATTTCAAGAACATGATGTTGAAGTTTTGGCAGCCCCCCTAAATTCACCTTTTTTTTTTGTGTGTGTGTGTGTGTGTGTGTGTGTGTTTGTCAGCTTCTTGTTAACCCAAACTATGGTGGCCGACTGAATTGCATGATTTTGATGGTGTCTTCTGCAAACACCTTAAACACATTGTCATTTATAAAGAGCAAGCTCTGAGTCAGGCCAGATGGGGAGGAGACCCAGAATGCATCTATTCACAGAATGCCACCCAGGTCAGTGATCATCCTTGGACCTTGGGGATGTCTAGACCCACACTCCCCTTTCAGTGGTTGCTAGGCTACTGGCTGACACTGCTGTGATAAAGAAGCTTTTTGTTTTAAAAATTCACTGAACAGCTCAAGACTAGGATTGAATATGGGAAAATGTAAAGGCCACAGTTCGTTGTTCAATTGTTTTTCTTAAGCAAACATTGTTGCAAACCTGTGATTAATTTCAAGGGCTGCAAAAAAGACTTTTTTGGTTTTAAATTTTTTTGCCAATTTCTCTTCACTTTTATGGATGGAGATGATGGAGGTTCTATTACTTTATTCCAGAATGTGTCTCAAGCATTTCTTACTCTGCTGTGCCTTTCACATATGATGATACTTTGATATTGGTTCAATAAATTGCAAGAGCTGAATATTAAACTCCTATGGGCTCCTGTCCTATCCCATATTTCCTATGTTATAAGAGCAAAGGATTCATTTGAAGTAGTAAGTCCCAGCCCAGTTTGATTTATTAAATTAAATGTGGTATATATACACAATGGAATTACTCAGCCATAAAGAAGAATGACTTTATAATATTTGCTAGTAAATGGATGGATCTGGTGACTATCACACTAAGTGAAATAAGCCAGTCCCCCAAAGCCAAAGGTTGCATGTTTTCACTGATATGTGGAAGCTAACCTACAATAAGCAGGGGGAGTGGATGAAAGTTCAGTAGGTTAGAATGGGGAGGAAAAGTGATTGAATGAATCTGACATAATATTCCTTTATACATGTGTGAAGACATCATAGTGAATCTCACCATCATGTACATCTGTAAGAATAGGGCATGAAATGGAATAAGATACATTACATGTTTATATAATTATATCAGAATGGATTATACTATCATATGTAACTAAAAAGAATCAACAAATAAAAAAATAAAATGCGTTTAAAAAAACTCTGAAAAAAAATAACTTCAAACTCAATAGGTATCTAAGAAAAAAAGTGTTCAAGTGATTCTGTTTCTAAATTATTTTGCTCAATTTAATATTGACTCAAGAAGAGAATGATCTTAATAAAAGTAAAATAAATTAGGAAATAAAACTGGATGAGGAATGTTTTTTCAGGAATATAATTGTTATGTTGTCTAATAATTATATACTCAGCATAAGCTCTCATAGTCAAGGAAGAATATAACAGCTTACTATAAATAGTAAAATATAACAGCTTACTATAAATCTGATTAATTGTTTATTTTATTTTGGGGGGTACCAAGGATTGAACTCAGGGGCACTTGACCACTGAGTCATATCCCAGCCCTATTTTTTTTTTTATTTAGAGAGAGTCTCACTGATTTGCCTAGTGCCTTGCTTTTGCTGAGGCTGGCTTTGAACTGAAGATCCTCTTGCCTAAGCCTCCTGAGCCTCTGGGGTTGTAGATGTGCACCACCATGTCTGGCTCATCCAATATTTTTATTAGAATAAAATCTGTACTGAAAATTTTAACAGTTAAAGACATGCTTAAGTCTTTTTTAATTTTTTTTTGTTTTAATTAGTTTACATGGCAGTAGAACACATTTATATACTTTGATATATCATACATAGATGGGATATAATTTCTCATTTTTCTGAGTATACTTATTGTAGAATCACACTGGTCATGCAGTCACATACATACATAAAGTAATAATGTCTGTTTCATTCTACTATCTTTCTTATCCCCACATCCCCTGCCTTCCCCTCCTTTTACTTCCCTCTACCTAATCTAAGGTAACACTATTCTTTTTTTTTCTTTTGCCTTTATAAATGTACTTTTTTTTTTTTTTTACAATTCTTAATACACATATATTTCACAATTTTTGTATCTCTGTTTGTATATAAAGTATGTTGACACCCAATTCAGATCTTCATACATGTACTTTGGATAATGATGTCCATCACATTCCACCATACTTGTTAATCCCCTGCCTTCTCCCTTTCCCTCCTACCCCTCTTCCCTATCTAGAATTCATCTATTCCTCCCATGCTCCCCCTCCTTACCCCACTTTATAGGTCCTTGATCCATTTTGAGTTAAATTTTGTGCATGGTAAGAGAGAGGGGCTTAATTTCATTTTGATGCATATGGATTTCCATTTTTCCCAGTACCATTTGTTGAAGATGCTATCTATTCTCCAATGCATGTTCTTGGCACCTTTGTCTAATATAAGATAACTGGAATTTTGTGGTTTAGTCTCTGTGTCCTCTATTCTGTACCATTGGTCTACCAGCCTGTTTTGTTGCCAATACCATGCTGTTTTTGTTACTATTGCTCTGTAGTATAGTTTAAGGTCTGGTATAGTGATGCTATCTGCTTTGCTCTTCCTGCTTAGGACTGCTTTAGCTATTCTTGGTCTCTTATTTTTCCAGATAAATTTCATGCTTGCTTTTTCTATTTCTATGAGGAATGCCATTGGGATTTTGATTGGAATTGCATTAAACCTGTATAGTGCTTTTGGTAGTATGGTCATTTTGATAATATTAATTCTGCATATCCAAGAGCAAGGTAGATCCTTCCATCTTCTAAAGTCTTCTTTGATTTCTTTTTTTTAGGGTTCTGTAGTTTTAATTGTATAGATCTTTCACTATTCTTGTTAAGTTGATTCCCAAGTACCTTACTTATTTAATTTTTTTGAAAATATTGTGAATGGGGTAGTTTTCCTCATTTCCTTCTCAGAGGATTTGTCACTGATATACAGAAATGCCTTTGATTTATGTGTGTTGATTTTACATCCTGCTACTTTGCTGAATTCATTTACTAGTTCTAGAAGCTTTCTGGTGGAGTTTTTTGGGTCTTCTAGGTATAGAATCATATTGTCAGCCAATAGTGCTAATTTAAGTTCTTCTTTTCCTATACATATCCCTTTAATTTCTTTCATTTGTCTAGTTGCTCTGGCCAGTGTTTCTATGTTGAATAGAAGGGTGAGAGCGGGCATCCCTGTCTTGTTCCAGATTTTAGAGGAAGTGACTTCAGTTTTTCTCCATTTAGAATGATGTTGGCCTGAGGTTTAGTGTAGAAAGCCTTTATGATGTTAAGATACATTAGTGTTACCTGTAGTATTTTTAGTATTTTGAACATAAAGGAGTTCTGTATTTTGTCAAATGCTTTTTCTGCATCTATCAAGATGATCATATGATTCTTATCTTTAAATTTATTGATGTGGTGAGTTACATTTGCTGATTTCCATATTTTGAACCAACCTTGCATCCCTGGGATGAACCCCACTTGATCATGGTGCACAATCTTTTTGATATGGTTTTGTATTCAATTTGCCAGAATTTTATTGAGAATTTTGCATCTATGTTTATTAGAGATATTGGTCTAAGGTTTTCTTTCATTGAAGTGTCTTTGTCTGGTTTTGGTACCAGGGTGATATTGGCCTCATAGAATGAGTTTGGAAATGTTCCCGCTTTTTCTATTTCCTGAAATAAATTAAAGAGTATTGGTATCAGTTCTTCTTTAAAGGTCTTGTAGAATTTGGCTGTGTATCCATCTGGTCCTGGGCTTTTCTTGGTTGGTAGTCTTTTGATAGCTTCTTCTATTTCCTCACTTGATATTGGTCTGTTTAAGTTGTGTATATCTTCCAGACTCAACCTGGGCAGATCATATGAGTTAAGAAATTTGTTGATGCCTTCAATGTCTTCTATTTTTTTGGAGTATAAATTTTCAAAATAAGTTTTAATTATCTTCTGTATTTCTGTAGTGTCTGTTGTGATATTGCCTTTTTCATCATGTATGCTGGTAATTTGAGTACTCTCTCTCCTTCTCTTCATTAGTGTGGCTAAGGGTCTGTCAATTTTATTTATTTTTTCAAAGAACCAACTTTTAGTTTTGTCAATGTTTTCAATTGTTTCTTTTGTTTCGATTTCATTGATTTCTGCTCTAATTTTTATTATTTCTTGCCTTCTACTGATTTTGCTGCTGATTTGTTCTTCTTTTTCTAGGGCTTTTAGATGTAGTGTGAGGTCATTTATTTGTTGACTTTTTCTTCTTATAAGGAATGAATTCCACGCAATGAATCTTCCTTTTACTACTGCTTTCATAGTGTCCCAGAGATTTCGATACTTTGTGTCTGTGTTCTCATTAACTTCTAAGAATTTTTTTAATTTCCTGCTTGATGTCTTCTGTAACCCATTGTTCTTTCAGTAGCATATTGTTCAGTTTTCATGTGATGCAGAAATTTGTATTTTTTTATTTTGTCATTTATTTCCAATTTCTTTCCATTATGATCTGATAAAATACATGCTAGTATCTCTACTTTTTTTTTGTATTTGCTAAGAGTTGTTTTGTGGCATAGTATATGGTCTATTTTAGAGAACGATCCGTGTGCTACTGAGAAGAAAGTGTATCTGCTTGATGCTGGTTGAAATATTCTATGTATATCCATTAAGTCTAAATTATTAATTGTGTCATTGAGCTCTATAGTTTCTTAATTAAACTTTTTTTTTTTTTTTTTGGAAAATATATCCAGTGGTGAGAGAGGTGTGTTAAAGTCACCCATAATTATTGTGTTGTGGTCAATTTGACTTTTGAACTTGAGAAGAGTTTGTTTGATGAACATACCTTCTCCATTGTTTGGGGCATATATATTTATGATTATTATGTCTTGTTGGTGGATGGTTCCCTTAAGCAGTATGTAGTGTCCTTCTTTATCCCTTTTGATTAACTTTGGCTTGAAGTCTACTTTATTTGATATGAGTATGGAAACCCCTGCTTGCTTCCGTAGTCCACGTGAGTGGTATTATTTTTCCCAACATTTCAACTTCAGTCTGTGTATGTCTTTTACTAAGAGATAAGTCTCCTGTAGGCAGAATATTGTTGGATCTTATTTTAATCCAATTTGCTAGCCTATGTCTTTTGATTGATGAGTTTAAGCCATTAACATTTAGGATTACTATTGAGACCAGGTGTGTATTTCCAGTCATATTTGTTTATTTTTGTTATTTAACTTGACTTGGTTTTCCTATATGGTTAGTTTTTCCTTTAGTGTATTACCTCCTTCTGCTGGTTTTCATTGTTGTTTTTTTCCTCTTCATGAAATATTTTGCCAAGAATGTTTTATAGTGCTGATTTTCTAACTGTAAATTCTTTTCATTTTTTTTTTTAATCATGAAAGGTTTTTATTTCATCTTCAAACCTGAAGCTTCATTTTGCTGGATACAAGATTCTTTATTGGTACCCATTATCTTTCAGAGCTTGGAATAGGTTGTTCCAGGATCTTCTAGCTTTCGGTGGCTACGTTGAAAAATCTGCTGTTATGCTAATTGGTTTACCTCTGTATGTAATTTGATTCCTTTCTCTTGTAGCATTTAAAATTCTAATCTTGTTCTGTATGTTAGGCATTTTCATTATAATGTGTCTTGATGTGGATCTCTTGTGATTTTTCACATTTGGCATCCTGTAGGCTTCTTGGATTTGGATTTCCATTTCAGTCTTCATGTCTGGAAAGTTTTCTGATATTATTTCATTGAACAGTTTGCTCATTCCTTTGATTTGGACCTGTATGCCTTCCTTATCCCCAATAACTCTTAAATTTGGTCTTTTTATGCTATCCCATATTTCTTGGAAGTTCTGCCTGTGGTTTCTTATCATTCTTTTTGCTATTCTGCCTTTGTTCTTTTCAAGATGATATACTTTATCTTTATTGTCTGATGTGCTGTCTTCCAAGTGGTCTAATCTGTTGGTGATGCTCTCATTCGAGTTTTTAATTTGGTCTATTATTTCTTTCATTTCAAGGATTTCTTTTCTTTTTTTTTATAACCTCTATCTGCCTGTTGTGGTGATCTTTTGCTTCTTGGATCTGTTTATGTAGCTCATTGTCAAAGTGATTTTTTACTGCCTGTATTTGTTCTCTACTGTTTTCTTAGAGATACCAAAAAACATTTTAATCATGTATGTCCTGAAATCTTCCTCTGTCATTTTTCTGCTGTAGCTGTCGATTCTTCTAATGATGTGTTGTCTTGAATTGTTTGTGGTACTTTCTTCCCTTGTCTTCTCATGTTGCTCACATTTCTTTCTTTCTCGCTCTGTGGGACTAGTGTGTTATCATTTTTACCCTATAGACTTGTAGTGCTCTTGTATGGTTCCAAGATTCCTCCTGTGGAGAAGGACAATCTTAACAGATCTTAATATCACCAGACATCACCTATGAACAAATTACTGTTATTAAGACATTTATAGTTAGTCTCAATGTTCAGAAATGTTGGATTCAATTATTATTTAAAATATAATCAGTAGCTTCATAAAAGGTGTACAGTTTCTGGTGGTGGATAGTGAACTGGGTGGGGGTCAGGCATAGGACGATATGTTAAGGGGGAAAGATGTGAGGGTATGGGGTTAATATAACTTAGGAAATTTGAGGGAGAACTCTAATGAAGAGGGTTAGTAGCAGGGAAATAGACAGGAGGTAATTTAGAGTAGACAATTATGTGAGGGGACAGTACAGTATATAAAAACAAACATACATATGTATTTAGAAAATTACAGGATGTTAAAATAGTAAAATTTGGAGGGTGAAGGAAGAAGAAAGAGAACAACAAAGGGAAAGAGAGAAAAAAGAGAAGAAAAAAAGAATTTAAAAAGGGGGGAACTTATGCAATTTCTCTATGTTATTCAGGTGACTCAGTTCTCAAAGTTCTATTTAATGTAAAGTTCTTGGTTTCACATATGTTGGGGTTGTGAGGGCCAGAGGATAGAGGAGAAGGGTAGAGGAGAAAGAAGAAGGATAAAAAGGAGAAAAAAAAATACTCTTAGAATTCCATTTCCTTCCGGCTTCTCTTCTCTTCCAGTAGGTGGAGCTGTTTACTTTAACCTGGAGCCTCTGTCCTCAGGGTAGTGTAGGTAACCAGGGTGAGATGATTTGTGTCCCCCACCCATCGCCTCCCTCTCTTGCCTGGAGCTTCCCAATCCTGGTCTCTCTGTTTTGCTCCAGGTTTTTAGACCCCTTCCCCTCTTTAGTTTATCAGGTCCCAACTGTGGGACCTCTACCCCTCAGGCTTGCACCGGGTGGGCGGTGCCCTGGTCCCACTGTGCTCCCGTTCAGCTGAGAGCGGTTTTTGTGCTGGGTCGTCACTGTGCTAAGTAATCTCAGCTGGGGAGGGGGGGAGGGGGAGGAAGTTGGAGACCAGGTACCTGTTCAAACGGAAGTCCACCCAAAAATGGCCAGAAAGGTTTTTCAAGATGGAGTCAGCCTATTTCCAGCTATTTCCGGGGTGTATGGTAAGTTTGGGGGAGCTGGGATGGCCTTGGACTGTGGCTAGATTGCAGTCTTGTGGCCTGCGTGGGAGTGGAGCGCAGCTGATTAGGTCATTCTGCTATGCAGCTTGAGAGTCTTGTGTGCACTAGAACTGTGGGCTTTGGGTCCCGAATCCAGAGTCTTTGTGGAACACAGAGGCTCTGATTTTTGTGTAGGTGGTCGCAGCTCTGGTGGTTTCTGCAAAAATCCACTGTATAAGGGTCCTGTCACATGCTCTGAGATGTTGCATCCTGTCTAAGTGGGACCTTGTGGAGCCGCCACCTGACTGACTGCTTTCTTGGTTTAAGTCCACAGAGCAGCCAGAAACAGTACCCCCTCTATCCTGCCACCTTGGATCCGCTCCATGCTTAAGTTTTATAGGACCAAAATGTTCCTGAGTAGAGACATAGGTTCAGGAAGTTTTAGGAAACTTTGGGCCAGGCATAGTGGCACATGCCTCTAAGACTAGCTTCTCAGGAGGCTGAGGTGTTAGTGTCACAAGTTATAGGGTATCCTCTGCAATAGGCTATCCTCTGCAATTCAGGAAGTCCCTGTCTCAAAATAAGAAAAATAAAACCTTTGAGAATTAAGTAGCTACTCAGTTATGAAAGAATAAGCAGGATAAGGATCAGGATGGGTGACACCCAAGCTAATAACCACAAGGAAATTTGACAAGCAAGCACATGGAGCATGGGACTCCGGTCTGTCAAAATGTCCCCCAGGCATAATTACATCCCCGTAAGAAAAACTGTTGTATTAAGATGAAGTGAGTCCCTACCAGTTGATCTGGACTCTCCCATATCACCAAACTATGAAACTTTGTCCCAACACCTAATCACTCTAGTAACCAAATCATAAAGACCCTCACAAAGAAAGCTTGCTAACAACTATTTAAAGGGTAATGACCTAATTAAAGGGACAAGAAATTGAGGCAAAAACAGAAGGACTCAAAATAGGACTCAATTACATTAAAATCTCTCACTCTGAACACCATACTTCTCCAGGCAGTTAACATAGGTCCTATGGTGTCCCTCAGAACTCAAGAGGCAGACCTCAGCAGGACTCCAGAAACTTTCCTGCTGGAATCTTCCAATATAACTGGGGGTGCAGGCGGGGAAACTCCATCCTTCTCCTGTCTCGCCCTTGAGAGTGTCAGCTTTTTTCATTTTCTAATCATTCATTTTCTAATCCCTTCTATTAAACTCACACCTTGCTACTTTGAGCAATTCATTGGAAACATTTTTGGAGTGACCACAAGGACTATTGTGGCTGGCTTAGTTCAGTGACAGGCCTGTGCTCTGTGACTTTGGGGATATAGTTCAGTGTTATAACACTCCAAAGTTTAATTCTCAGCACAGGAAAAAAAAGAAAAAAATACACACACACACACACACACACACACACACACATGATAGTACTGGTTATTTTAAATAGCACATGTAGGGAGACTGATAAAATTTAATAGCAAAAAAAGGTGAACATGAATATCAGAGAGAGAGAGAGAGAGAGGGAGACAATAAATGAAGAAATCAGGTGATCCCACGATGTAATGTATACTTTGAATAAAGCATCTAATCTAACTGGAAATATATGAAATAACCTTGTTAAAGTGGTATAAGAGAAATGTGTATCTTATAAACTAAGTGTTTTCTGTACACTAAAGGAAAAAGAAAGTTTTTAATCTCTGTACTCCAATTAGCAAATTATTATCCATACGGGTAAAGGTTAAGAACATTGAAGCCATTCTACTTCTATGTAGGAATTGAACTAAATAAATAAAAGGTGAATGGTCGGAGCCAGGTTTCTCACTGTTGGAAGGAAGGTCACAAACAGAGGCAGTAGTCTAAATGTAGTAATAGATGAGAATTGTATATATCAGTAAAAATTTATGTTTAGTTTAACAAAAATACAAATGGGTAAAGACTGATGTTTATAGGTATGTTCATATACACAGGTTAGCAAACACATATTTGATTGCTCTATCAGTAGAGAGGAATTAGAGAGATGATGCTCTGTGACATCAAACAGAGCTGATTCCCAGAAATTAAAGAAAAAGAACAAAAGTTTCTTGGACAAAGAACTGATTGCAGAAATAGACAGAAATTAAGCAAGAGGAGACCACTGCATCCACTAATCTCAAAATGTTAAGAAAGTGCTATAAAGAAACAAAAATGAGTCAAAAAGACACCCAAGCTAATTTAAGGGTCTCCCAATAATAAAATAGAATATTTGATCAACATAATATAAAATATTGGATTAGAGCTCAAAGTATAAAACAGATATGTATGCTATAAAAATTCTTAAATAAGTAAACAAAAGAAACAAGATAACCAAAACTCCCACAAAGAAGAATTATACATATTTTGTATACTTCCTCTTCAAGAGGTGGATACTAACTCTTCACCTCTTAAGTGCCAAGAATGTACAGTGAGTTTCTTCCAAAAAAGTAAAGTATCAAAAGGGATCCAAAAGAATAACTCTACTGAGGAGAACCCTGACAAACCAACCTCAGTCAAATGGTCAATGTCAGCTTTAATAGTGGTAAATCATGTTGATGACAAGAGCTTCTGATAATATTTAGTGAAAGTGGAACAAAATTGTGGCACACTAATGTAGGAGAAGTGAGAAATACTAACGTTAGTTACAGAAAAAACTGGATAAATGATATTTAGGGACTCTTTATTACCTTGAAAAATTTTTAACAAATCTGAAGCTGTTCTGAAAAGAACAGCTAATTCTTCAGTAGTCAGGATTGAGGTAGATGCTAAGTAAGGCAAAGGCACATTTCATACAGAGAATCAGCTTAGTATTTTCCCACTTAAGCTTCATTTCCATTTCAGTAATTGTCAGGAACTCAGATGAGTTTCTGGGCAGAAAAAAGTGGAGAGCACGGTATTGTTATAACCTAGAAAAAATGTCAAAGTGACATAATGCAAGGAAGCACAGCACAAATACATGAATACTCAAATTAAAGAACAAATTTGCAGTGAATTATTCATCTTCATAATGTTTTTTTAAAAAAGAATCTACCTAAGTATTATTAAATAGGCTTATCTCAACTAAGTAACTGAGTGCTATCATCAAAAATCTAGAATTCATGTATGGCAAATTAGTAATGCAGAAATAGAGATCATTTTGTTTGGAGGGATTATTTACGCCTAACTGTACTGAATATATCCTGCAATAGTACTCTTGGAATGTCACTTTTCTAAGGGCATGCCCATGAAATTATCAAAAAGTATATTATCTGGTACTAG
Organism: Callospermophilus lateralis; assembly: GCF_048772815.1. Lineage (NCBI taxonomy): Eukaryota > Metazoa > Chordata > Mammalia > Rodentia > Sciuridae > Callospermophilus > Callospermophilus lateralis. The sequence goes on from NC_135320.1 coordinate 13,443,141, forward strand.
AAACATCAGAGGATTTTGTCTCAGGTATTTGTGAAAATGTAGCATTATGAGTTTGAAATGTCTTTCAATGTTCAAAATAAAGAAAATATATGGGAATTTTATCAATCTTCAAGCTAATTCTAAATTCATGTTGGCATAGTATTTATTGAAAAATAAATTAGTGAATTTTTAAAAGTTTTTGTTTATTGCAGAACTTGTGAGGCTCAGGTAAATCTTCATAAAGAATATTTCTCACTCATAGAAGAATTCATTCTTGCAGAAATTAGACTAATTTTTCTTTTAGGTAGGCTTGGATCCAACTCATTGTGAATGGTCCTATGCTTATTTTTTAAGATTGCATGTATTGTTTAATTTTCAATATTTTTAATGCTTCTAGAATTCTTGCAAAATGAGGAATAGAGTGCCTGTATTTTTGATGAGGAACATTGTCTCTTAGAGATTCTACCTTGATATTAGGTTACCCAGTGAGTCATGGGATAAAACAGATTAATAAAATGAACACAGAAGTCTTTGTCATAGGATTTAAACATTTTATTTATTAAAAATTTTAAAACTGAGACAAAAGTAGATATCATAAATAATGAATCCTCATATGCTCAATAGGCCATTTCAACAATTAAAAGCATTAGTCAAATTTTATCTCATTTATACATTAAGAACATTTTATAAAATTTGGACTTATAAGTTTCTAATTCACACATGATGTCACTTAATTGATAAATAATTACTCATATATAAGCAGAAGCATATTTTTTTCTGTAAAATTGTAGTCTTGATCTGACCCACTTATTTTTCATGATGTCATTTTATATGTTTCTTTAGTTAATTTTTCTTTCTGTAAATTGACTGAAATCTAGAGTTGAATCAGACTTAGATTTGATATTTTTCTTAAAAGTATTTTATAAGTGCTCATTAATCATTGATTTTATCAACTTTTCTTTCATAAGAAATCAAAAAACAGTATTTACAAATTCATTACATTCATAAAACATGGATTGTACATTTGTTTGAAATAACTACTAGCATAGTTTCTAATAATGTTGTTGAATCGGATAATATAATTTAGAAAGAGAAAGCCACTTTCAAGTCCATTAAAACCATGTTTTCCAACCTTTTTTAACACCAATATCTCATTTTTTCTTTATGTTTTTAAAATTTTTAAAGATTTGTTCTAATTAGTTATACATGACAGCAGAATACATTTCAGTTTATTGTACACAAATGAAGCACACCTTCTCTTTTCTGTAGCTGTACAGAATGCAGAGTCACACCATTCTTGCAATCATACATATACATAGGATAATAATGTCTGTCTCATCCCACCATCCTTCCTTTCCCTATTCCTCCTCCCCTCTGCTCAGTCCCCTCTATCCAATTCAAAGTTTCTCTGTTCTTCCTTAGCTCCTCCCATTATTATACATCATCATGAACATATCAGAGAAAACATTCAGTTTTTGGTTTGGGGAGTTTGACTTATTTCACTTAGCCTGATATTTTCCAGCTCCCTCCATTGATCTGCAAATGCCATAATTTCATTCTTCTTTAAGGCTGAGTAATATTCCATTGTGTATACATATATGCCACATTTTTTTAATTCATTCATCTGTTTAAGTGCATCTAGGTTGGTTCCATAATTTAGCTACTGTAAATTGAGCTTCTATAAACATTGATGTGGCTGTGTCACCGTAGTATGTCACTGATTTTAAGCCCTTTGGGTATAAACTGAAGCATGGGATAGCTGGGTCAAATGGTGATTCCCTTCCAAGTTTTCTGAGGAATATTCATACTGCTTTCCATAGTTGTTGCACAAATTTGTAGTTGTACTAGCAACATATGATTGTACCTTTTTGCCCACAACTTCACCAACATTTATTGCTAATTGTATTCTTGATGATTGCCAATCTGACTGGAGTGAGATGAAATCTTAAGAGTAGTTTTAATTAGCATTTCTCTAATCTCTAGAGATGTTGAACATTTTTTCATATATTTGTTGATCAATTATATATGTTCTTCTGTGAAGTATCTGTTCAGTTCCTTTGCCCATTTATTGATTTGATTATTATTATTATCATTTTTTGGTGTTGAGTTTTTTCAGTTTTTGTATTTCCTAGAGATTAGTGCTCTGTCTGATGTGCAAGTGGTAAAGATATTCTCCCATTCTATAAGCTCCCTCTCTCACATTATTGATTTTTCACTTGGCTGAGAAGAAGCCTTTTAGTTTGAATCCATCCTACTTATTAATTCTTAATATTATTTCTTGCGAATTTAGGTGTCTTGCTAAGGAAGTCATTCCTAAGCTGTTATGATGAAGATTTGGGCCTATTTTTATTCTATTAGGCACAGGGTCTCTGTTGTAATTACAAGATTCTTGATCCACTTTGAGTTGAGTTTCATGCATGGTGAGAGATAGGGGTTTAATTTCATTATTTCATTTTGCTATGTATAGATTTCCACTTTTCCCAGCACCATTTGTTGAAGAGGCTATCATCTCCAATGTATGTTTTTGGCTCCTTTGTCTAGTACGAGATAATTGTACTTATGTGAGTTTTCTCTGTGTCTTCTATTCTGTACCATTGGTCTACATGTCTATTTTGGTGCCAATACCATGCTGGTTTTGTTATGATAGTTTTGTAGTGTAGTTTAAGCTCTGATATTGTGATGCCTCTTTTTTTTTTTTTTAAATTAATTTTTATTGTAGGTTGTTCAAAACATTACATAGTTCTTGATATATCATATTTCACACTTTGATTCAAGTGGGATATGAACTCCCATTTTTACCCCATATACAGATTGCAGAATCACTTCAGTTGCACAACCATTGATTTACATATTGCCATTCTGGAGTCTGTTGTATTCTGCTGCCTTTCCTATCCTCTACTATCCCCCCTCCCCCCTCCCCTCCCCTCTTCTCTCTCTACCCCCTCTACTGTAATTCATTTCTCCCCCTTATATTTTCCCTCCTTTCCCCTCACTTCCTCTTGTATGTAATTTTGTATACCCCTGAGGGTCTCCTTCCATTTACATGCAATTTCCCTTCTCTCTCCCTTTCCCTCCCACCTCTCATCCCTGTTTAATGTTAATCTTCTTCTCATGCTATTCTTCCCTACTCTGTTCTTAGTTACTCTCCTTATATCAAAGAATACATTTGGCATTTGTTTTTAAGGGATTGGCTAGCTTCACTTAGCATAATCTGCTCTAATGCCATCCATTTCCCTCCAAATTCTATGATTTTGTCATTTCTTAATGCAGAGTAATACTCCATTGTGTATAAATGCCACATTTTTTTTATCCATTCGTCTATTGAAGGGCATCTAGGTTGGTTCCACAGTCTTGCTATTGTGAATTGTGCTGCTATGAACATGGATGTAGCAGTGTCCCTATAGTGTGCTCTTTTTAGGTCTTTAGGGAATAGACCGAGTAGTGGAATAGCTGGATCAAATGGTGGTTCCATTCCGAGCTTTCCAAGAAATCTCCATACTGCTTTCCAAATTGGCCGCACCAATTTGCAGTCCCACCAGCAATGTACAAGAGTACCCTTTTCCCCACATCCTCGCCAGCACTTGTTGCTGTTTGACTTCCTAATGGCTGCCAATCTTACTGGAGTGAGATGGTATCTTAGGGTGGTTTTGATTTGCATTTCTCTGACTGCTAGAGATGGTGAGCATTTTTTCATATACTTGTTGATTGATTGTATGTCCTCCTCTGAGAAATTTCTGTTCAGGTCCTTGGCCCATTTGTTGATTGGGTTATTCGTTATCTCATTGTTTAATTTTTTTAGTTCTTTGTATATTCTGGATATTAGGGCTCTGTCTGAAGTGTGAGGAGTAAAGATTTGTTCCCAGGACGTAGGCTCCCTATTTACCTCTCTTATTGTTTCTTTTGCTGAGAAAAAACTTTTTAGTTTGAGTAAGTCCCATTTGTTGATTCTAGTTATTAACTGTTGTGCTATGGGTGTCCTATTGAGGAATTTGGAGCCCGACCCCACAGTATGTAGATCATAGCCAACTTTTTCTTCTATCAGACGCCATGTCTCTGATTTGATATCAAGTTCCTTGATCCACTTTGAGTTAACTTTTGTGCATGGCGAGAGAAAGGGATTCAGTTTCATTTTGTTGCATATGGATTTCCAGTTTTCCCAACACCATTTGTTGAAGATGCTATCCTTCTTCCATTTCATGCTTTTAGCCCCTTTATCAAATATAAGATAGTTGTAGTTTTGTGGATTGGTTTCTGTGTCCTCTATTCTGTACCATTGGTCCACCTGCCTGTTTTGGTACCAGTACCATGCTGTTTTTGTTACTATTGCTCTGTAGTATAGTTTGAAGTCTGGTATAGCTATACCGCCTGATTCACATTTCCTGCTTAGAATTGTTTTTGCTATTCTGGGTCTTTTATTTTTCCATATGAATTTCATGATTGCTTTCTCTATTTCTACAAGAAATGCCGTTGGGATTTTGATTGGCATTGCATTAAACCTATAGAGAACTTTTGGTAATATCGCCATTTTGATGATGTTACTTCTACCTATCCATGAACAGGGTATATTTTTCCATCTTCTAAGATCTTCTTCTATTTCTCTCTTTAGGGTTCTGTAGTTTTCATTGTATAAGTCTTTCACCTCTTTTGTTAGGTTGATTCCCAAGTATTTTATTTTCTTTGAGGATATTGTGAATGGGGTGGTTGTCCTCATTTCCATTTCAGAGGATTTGTCGCTGATATACAGGAATGCCTTTGATTTATGCGTGTTGATTTTATAGCCTGCCACTTTGCTGAATTCATTTATTAGCTCTAATAGTTTCTTTGTAGACCCTTTTGGGTCTGCTAGGTATAGAATCATGTCATCTGCAAATAGTGATAATTTGAGTTCTTCTTTTCCTATTTTTATGCCTTTAATTTCTTTCGTCTGTCTAATTGCTCTGGCCAGTGATTCGAGAACTATGTTGAACAGAAGTGGTGAGAGAGGGCATCCCTGTCTTGTTCCAGATTTTAGAGGGAATGCCTTCAGTTTTTCTCCATTCAGAATGATGCAAGCCTGAGGCTTAGCATAGATTGCTTTTACAATGTTGAGGTATGTTCCTGTTATCCCTAGTTTTTCTAGAGTTTTGAACATAAAGGGATGCTGTACTTTGTCGAATGCTTTTTCCGCATCTATCGAGATGACCATATGGTTCTTATTTTTAAGCCTGTTGATGTGGTGAATAACATTTATTGATTTCCGTATATTGAACCAACCTTGCATCCCAGGGATAAATCCTACCTGATCATGGTGCACAATTTTTTTGATATGTTTTTGTATCCGGTTTGCCAGAAGTTTATTGAGGATTTTTGCATCTAGGTTCATTAGAGATATTGGTCTGTAGTTTTCTTTCTTTGAAGTGTCTTTGACTGGTTTAGGAATCAGGGTGATGTTGGCCTCATAGAATGAATTTGGAAGTTCTCCCTCTTTTTCTATTTCCTGAAATAGCTTGAAAAGTATTGGTGTTAATTCCTCTTTAAAGGTTTTGAAAAACTCTGCTGTATACCCATCCGGTCCTGGGCTTTTCTTAGTTGGTAGTCTTTTGATGGTATCTTCTATTTCCTCAATTGATATTGGTCTGTTTAGGTTGTCAATATCCTCCTGACTCAATCTGGGCAAATCATATGACTTAAGAAATTTATCGATGCCTTCACTATCTTCTATTTTATTGGAGTATAAGGATTCAAAATAATTTCTGATAATCTTCTGTATTTCTGAAGTGTCTGTTGTGATATTGCCTTTTTCATCCCGTATGCTGGTAATTTGAGTTCTCTCTCTTCTTCTCTTTGTTAGCGTGGCTAAGCGTCTGTCGATTTTATTTATTTTTTCAAAGAACCAACTTTTAGTTTTGTCAATTTTTTCAATTGTTTCTTTCGTTTCGATTTCATTAATTTCAGCTCTGATTTTAATTATTTCTTGTCTTCTACTTCTTTTGCTGTTGTTTTGCTCTTCTTTTTCTAGGATTTTGAGTTGAAGTATTAGATCATTTATTTGTTGGTTTTTTCTTTTTTTAAGGAATGAACTCCAAGCAATAAATTTTCCTCTTAGAACTGCTTTCAATGTGTCCCATAGATTCCGATATGTTGTGTCTGTGTTTTCATTTATCTCTAAGAATTTTTTAATTTCCTCCTTGATGTCTTCTATAACCCATTGATCATTCAGTAACCTATTGTTCATTCTCCAAGTGATGCATGATTTTTCCTTACTTCTTTTATCGTTGATTTTCAATTTCATTCCATTATGATCAGATAATATGCATGGTATTATCTCTACTCCTTTATATTGTCTAATAGTTGCCCTGTGACATAATATATGATCTATTTTTGAGAAGGATCCATGTGCTGCTGAGAAAAAAGTGTAACTGCTTGATGTTGGGTGGTATATTCTATATATGTCAATTAAGTCTAGGTTATTAATTGTGTTATTGAGCTCTATAGTTTCCTTATTCAACTTTTGTTTGGAAGATCTGTCCAGTGGTGAGAGAGGTGTGTTGAAGTCTCCCATGATTATTGTATGGTGGTCTATTAGACTCTTGAACTTGAGAAGAGTTTGTTTGATGAACATAGCTGCACCATTGTTTGGGGCATATATATTTATGATTGTTATGTCTTGTTGGTGTATGGTTCCCTTGAGAAGTATGTAGTGTCCCTCTTCATCCCTTTTGATTAACTTTGGCTTGAAATCTATTTTATTTGAAATGAGTATGGACACTCCTGCTTGTTTCCGAAGTCCATATGAGTGATATGATTTTTCCCAACCTTTCACCTTCAGTCTATGTATGTCTTTTCCTATCAAATGCGTCTCCTGAAGGCAGCATATTGTTGGGTCTTGTTTAGTGATCCATTCTGCTAGCCTGTGTCTCTTAATTGGTGAGTTTAAGCCATTAACATTTAGAGTTATTATTGAGATATGGGTTGTTCTTCCAGCCATATTTGTTTATTTATGTTACTAAACATGGTTTGTTTTCCTCTTTGATTATTCCCCCCCACCTTTACTGTACTACCTCCCGCTGTTGGTTTTCATTGATATTTTCCATTTCCTCTTCCTGTAATATTTTGCCGAGGATGTTTTGAAGAGCTGGTTTTCTAGCTGCAAATTCTTTTAACTTTTGTTTATCATGAAAGGTTTTAATTTCATCTTCCATCCTGAAGCTTAATTTTGCGGGATACACAATTCTTGGTTGGAACCCCTTTTCTTTCAGTGTTTGAAATATGTTATTCCAGGATCTTCTAGCTTTCAGAGTCTGTGTTGAAAGATCAGCTGTTATCCTGATTGGTTTACCCCTAAATGTAATCTGCTTCCTTTCTCTTGTAGCTTTTAAAATTCTCTCCTTATTCTGTATGTTGGGCATCTTCATTATAATGTGTCTAGGTGTGGATCTCTTATGATTTTGCACATTCGGCGTCCTGTAGGCTTCTAGGATTTGGGATTCTGTCTCATTCTTCAAGTCTGGGAAGTTTTCTCGTATTATTTCGTTGAATAGATTGCTCATTCCTTTGGTTTGGACCTCAATACCTTCCTGTATCCCCATGACCCTTAAGTTGGGTCTCTTTATGTTATCCCATATTTCTTGAATGTTCTGCTCATGGTTTCTTAACAGCTTTGCTGAGCTGTCTATGTTCTTCTCCAGTTGAAATACTTTGTCTTCATTGTCTGATGTTCTATCTTCTAAGTGTTCTACTCTGCTGGTAGTATTCTCAATTGAGTTTTTAAGTTGGTTTATTGTTTCCTGCATTTCCAGGATTTCTGTTTGTTTGTTTTTTATAACCTCTATCTCCCTGTATAATTGATCTTTTGCTTCTTGGATTTGTTTATGTAATTTATTGTCGAAGTGGTCGAAGTGGTCTTTCATTGTCTGATTTTGCTGTCTAATGTCTTCCTTGAGACTCCAGATCATCTGAAGCATGTATATCCTGAATTCTTTATCTGACATTCCATCTGCTGCAGATATTACCTCTTCTAAAGTTGAGTTGACCTGCATTGCTTGTGGTCCTTTCTTTCCTTGTCTTTTCATACTGATCGCGTTTCTTTCTGCTTGGTGAAACTGTTGTGTTATTGATTTTTCCCCCCTATATATTTATATTGCTCTTGTATAGCTGCAAAGTCTCCCTCGCAGGCTTTGGCGGTGGCTCTGCCCCTCCTCCAATTGAGGCAATGTGCCTTCCACGCCAGGAGGCCGCTGTACCTGTACTTTCGATGGGCCTGTTCTTTCGGTGGTCACAGGTCCGCCTACCTTGCAGGCGTGAGCAGCGGCTTTGCCCCTCCGCTGGCCACTAGGCCTGTTCTGTCTGTCGGTTGCAGATCTGTCTACCTAAAAGGCGCTGGTGGCGGCTCTGCCCCTCCCCCGACCGGGGTGATGTATCTGGCGGGCCACTGGGCCTGTTTTGTCGGTAGTCACGGTTCCGCCTACCTTGCACACGCGTGGAGCAGCTGTTTCATTAGTGCCTGGGCACACTCTCCTTGTTTGCCTCCCTCAGGCCCTAAGTTTGTAGAGCTTGGGGCTGAGAACCCCCAGCAAATTTGCTTACCTTCTGGTAGCCACGCCCCCGTATCTGGTGCAAGAGACCTCAGTTGTCAGCACTGGTGGGAGCTGTAGCTGGGAGACCCGCGCCGCGTGGCTCCCGCCGGCTCCTGCGTCAGCGCCGCCTCAGCTCCCGCCGGTTCCCGTGCCGCTGCCGCGGTTCCCGCCAGCTCCGGCCGGCTCCCTCGCCGCTCCTGCTAATTTAGAATCCGCTGGGAAGGAATCTCTTTGGCCGATCTTTGGTGACTTCCCCTCTCTGCTATGGCGGGCCCCTGGCTCCTTGCAGGAGTGACCGAAGGGAGAGGTGGAACTGGCTTGTCTCTGGTCTGACACAATCTCTGGTTTTAGATCCCAGTTCGCTAATTCATAGAGGCTTGGTTAGATTTTCTTCCCATCCTCTCAAGGGGGGGAGCCCTTTCCCGGGTGGGCAGGGCCGTTAGCAGAGCCGGAAGGGCACGTGCCTTCTGTCGGGCCAGGCGGGGACCCTTCTGGCTGCGCTGGGCCGCCGGGGGCGCCCACAGAGCCAGGCAGATGGCGCCCGCGTGGCTAAGAGCCGGGCGGGGTGACCCTTCGCAGAGCGGGCGGGCCGCCAGGAGTGCCGGGATGGTGGGAGCTGTCTGCCGGCCGGGCAGGGACCCTTCTCGACGAGCAGGGCCGCTGGGGGCGCTTGTAAAGCCGGGCGGCTGCAGCCTCGTGGCTAAGAACCAGGCGGGCGGGGTGGCTGTTTGCAGAGCAAGAGCGGAATGGCGGGAGCTGTCTGCCGGCAGGGCGGGGACCCTTCTCGCAGAGCAGGGCCGCCGGGGGCGCTTGTAAAGCCGGGTGGCTGCAGCCGCGTGGCTAAGACCCAGGCGGGCGGGGTGGCTGTTTGCAGGGCAAGAGCGGGACCGCCAGGGTAGCCGGGATGGCGGAAACTGTCTGTTGGCCGGGCAGGGACCCTTCTCACTGAGCAGGGCCGCCGGGGGCGCTTGTAAAGCCGGGCGGCTGCAGCCTCGTGGCTAAGAACCAGGCGGGCGGGGTGGCTGTTTGCAGAGCAAGAGCGGAATGGCGGGAGCTGTCTGCCGGCAGGGCGGGGACCCTTCTCGCAGAGCAGGGCCGCCGGGGGCGCTTGTAAAGCCGGGTGGCTGCAGCCGCGTGGCTAAGACCCAGGCGGGCGGGGTGGCTGTTTGCAGGGCAAGAGCGGGACCGCCAGGGTATCCGGGATGGCGGAAACTGTCTGTTGGCCGGGCAGGGACCCTTCTCACTGAGCAGGGCCGCCGGGGGCGCTTGTAAAGCCGGGCGGCTGCAGCCTCGTGGCTAAGAACCAGGCGGGCGGGGTGGCTGTTTGCAGAGCAAGAGCGGAATGGCGGGAGCTGTCTGCCGGCAGGGCGGGGACCCTTCTCGCCGAGCAGGGCCGCCGGGGGCGCTTGCAAAGCCAGGTGGCTGCAGCCACGTGGCTAAGAACCAGGCGGGCGGGGTGGCTGTTTGCAGGGCGAGAGCGGGGCCGCCAAGGTAGCCGGGATGGTGGAAACTGTCTGTCGGCCAGGCAGGGACCCTTCTCGACGAGCAGGGCCGCCGGGGGCGCTTGTAAAGCCGGGCGGCTGCAGCCTCGTGGCTAAGAACCAGGCAGGCGGGGTGGCTGTTTGCAGAGCAAGATCGGGATGGCTGGAGCTGTCTGCCGGCCTGGCGGGGACCCTTCTCGCCGAGCAGGGCCGCCGGGGGCGCTTGTAAAGCCGGGTGGCTGAAGCCGCGTGGCTAAGACCCAGGCGGGCGGGGTGGCTGTTTGCAGGGCAAGAGCGGGACCGCCAGGGTAGCCAGGATGGCGGAAGCTGTCTGTCGGCCGGGCAGGGACCCTTCTCGCCGAGCAGGGTCGCCGGGGGCGCTTGTAAAGCCGGGCGGCTGCAGCCTCGTGGCTAAGAACCAGGCGGGCGGGGTGGCTGTTTGCAGAACAAGAGTGGAATGGCGGGAGCTGTCTGCCGGCCGGGCGGGGACCCTTCTCGCCGAGCAGGGCCGCCGGGGGCCGCTTGTAAAGCCGGGTGACTGCAGCCGCGTGGCTAAGAACCAGCCGGGTGGGGTGGCTGTTCGCCGAGCGAAAGCAGGGCCGCCAGGGTAGCCGGGATGGCGGGAGCTGTCTGCTGGCTGGGCGGGGACCCTTCTGCCGCGCTGCTCTGGGCCGCCTGCCGCTTGCAGAAGCGGCGGGTGGCCGCGGGATTGGACTCTGAGCCCGCGCTGCCGGTCAAGTTTCACTTGTCTGGGGCAAACTGTCACGTCTAATAAACTTACTAATTCTCGGCAGGTCTCCTTTCAACGGAATTTTGCTAGAAGATCCTCAGTAGGTAGAATGTAGCTGTTTTAATTGGTGTTTCTGATCCCGTTAATGTGGAGATATTGAAAGTGCAGCTTCCTCGCCGGCCGCCATGTTGGATCTCTCTGTGATGCCTCTTGATTCACTCTTCTTGCTAAGGATTGCTTTGGCTTTTCTGAGTCTCTTATTTTTCCAAATGCATTTCATGATTGCCTTTTCCATTTCTATGAAGAATGACATTGGAATTTTAATAGGAATTGCATTAAATGTGTGTAATGCTCTTAATAGTATGACCATTTTGACAACATTTATTCTGTCTATCCAAGGCCATGAAAGATCTTTCCATCTTCTAAGGTCTTCTTCAATGTTTCTTTAGTGTTCTGTGGTTTTAATTGTAGAGTCTTTCACCTCTTTTGTTAGATTTATTCTTAGGTATTTCATTCATATATATATATATATATATATATATATATATATATATATATATATGCTTGTGAATGGGGTAGTTTATTCTTAGGTATTCATTCATATATATATATATGCTTGTGAATGGGGTAGTTTTCCTATATTCTCTTTCAATGGATTCATCACAGATATATAGAAATGCATTTGATTTATGGATATTAATTTTTAAATCCTGTTACTTCACTGAATTCATTTATTGGTTCTAGAAGTTTTCTACTGGAATTTTTTGAGTCCTCTAAATGTAGAATTTTGTCATCAGCAAAGAGTGACAATTTGATTTCTTCTTTTTTTATTTGTATCCACTTAATTTCTTTCATCTGTCTAATTACTCTGGTTAGTTTCATGGACTTACGTTGAATAAAAGTGGTAAAAGAGGGCATCCCTGTCTTATTCTAGTTTTTAGAGGGAATGTTTCAAAATTTTCTCCATTTAGAATGATATTGGCCTTGGATATAGCATAGGTAGCTTTTACAATATTCAGGTATGTTCCTATTATCACTAGGTTTTCTAGTGATTTGAACATGTAAAGGTTCTATATTTTGTCAAATGTTTTTCTACATCCATTGAGATGATCATATTGATTTCCATATGTTGAACCAGTCTTGCATCCTTGGAATGAATCCCACTTGATCATAGTGCACTATATTTTTAATACGTTTTTGTATGCAATTTGACAAAATTGTATTGAGAATTTTTGCATCTATGTTGATCAGGTATATTGGTCTGAAGCTTTCTTTCCTTGATGTGTCTCTGCCTGGTTTTGTTATGTGAATGATACTAGCCTCATAGAATGAGTTTGGAAGGGTTCCCTCTTCTTCTATTTCATGATGATTTGAGGAGTATTGATTTTGATTCTTCTTTGAAGGTCTTGTAGAACTCAGCTGAGCATCCATCTGATCCTGGGCTTTTCTTGGTTGGTATTGCTTTTGATGGTTTGTCTTCTATTTCAATGCTTTAAATTGATTTGTTTAAGTTGTGTATGTACACATGATTCAGTTTGGGTACATCATATGTCTCTAGAAATTTTTTTACATCTAGGAGATTTTCTGTTACTGGAGTATACATTTTCAAAATAGTTTCTAATTATCTTTTACATTTTAATAGTTTCTATTGTGACATTTCCTTTTTCATCACAGATTTTAGTAATTTGAGTTTTCTCTCTCTTTCTATTCATTAGCATGGGTAAGGGTTTATCAATTTTGTTTTATATTTTAAGAAACAACTTTTCATTGTATCAATGTTTTGATTTGTTCCTTTTGTTTATAGTCATTGATTTCATCTCTAATTTTAATTATTTCCTATCTTCTACTACTTTTTTGTTGATTTGCTTTTTTTCTTTCCTGGAACTTTGAAATGTAATGTTACATCATTTACTTATTACTTTTTATTATTTTAATGAATGAGATTAATGCAATGAACTTTTCTCCTAGTACTGCCTTCAGTGTCCCAGAGATTTTGATATGTTGTATTATTGTTCTCATTTTCCTAAAGATTTTTTTTAATTTCTCCTCTGATTTCTTTTGTTATCCATTCATTGTCATTTAATAGCATATTATTTAGTCTCCATGTCTTGGAGTAGCTTCTATTTTTATTTTATTTCTAATTTTATTTCATTATGATCTGATAGAATCCAGGGTAGCATCTCTATATTTTGTATTTGCTGAGAAGTCATGGAGATACAAACCATAAAAAAGGGACCCAATAATATGCTGTCTTCAAGAGATTCATCTCATAGGAAAAGACATCCAGAGACTGAAGTTGAGAGGATGGGGAAAAAATGTATTACTCACATGGACTGCATAAACAATCAGGTGTTTCCATCCTCATATCATAAAGTGGACTTCAAGTGAAAATAAGTCAGAAGGGATAAAGGAGGGCATTTCATACTGCTTAAGGGATTCATACATCAACAAGACATAGCAATCATGGATATTTATGCCCCAAACAATGGAGCAGGTATGTACATCAAACAAACCCCTCTCAATTTCCAGGATCAAATAGACCACAACACAATAATACTGGGGAACTTTACACACTTCTTTCAACACAGGATAGATCTTCCAAACAAATACTAAACAAAAAAACTATAAAATTCAATAATAGAATCAATAATTTAGACTTAACAGACATATATAGAATATTTCTTCCCCCAGTAGATGAATACACCTTCTTTCTGGTTTTTGTGTAGAGAGCAGGATCCGTTGATCTGGGGCTGCAGAGCAGTGCACTTCTACTTATTTCTCGTCTTCTGCAGTCTCTGTGTTCAATTTGTACAGGTGCTTTGTTCTTTGCTTTTTAGAATTATAGGCAACATTTCTTTGTAGAACAGAGTGGATCATGATACAAACAGTTCAGTAATTCTATCACCCACACACAAAAATAAAGTAAAATCTTGATTAAAATGCATCATACACTACTTAGTGTAAATACTATAAATCTCATTACATTTAAAATTTCCTTAAACTTTTCTTACTTCTCTGTGTAGTACAACATTAAGTATTATTAGAGCTTTAAATTGATTCATATGCAATACTTCAATCTTTTTTTTTAAAATCACTTGCATACATTTTTTTATGTTGATGAGAATTTTGGTGTTAAATTGTGTACAGTATGCTTTGGATATTTTCTTTTCTTGTATTTTAATGAGGTCCATAAAATTGCTGAAGTTTCCTTTTAGGCAGAATTGTATTTCTCTCTTTCCTTCTATTTATTTCCTTTATTTCCTCATAGTCTCTCTTTCTTTTCTTATCACATTCTTTTTCTATCCTACTTAAAGTTAATCGAGCAAACTATCTTCTACTACATAATTCAATTTCAGATGCATGACTTTAAATACCAGATTATTTGAAGGCGAGTGAGTTAGTATTAATGCAACAGGGCACAGTTTCTCATTACTATTATTAAAAATGGATAGCCTTAATTCCCTCATTTCAACTTCAAAGGTTATAATTTATTATATGATTGAATAAAGAAGGTAGACAAAAATTGAAGCTAACATAAACTAGGTAAAGAGGAAATGTTTTCTTATAAGCTATTAGATTCTGTACTGGAAGGCCTGTGTATTAAACTGACAAAAGAAAAAAATAGTTTATTTATTTATATAAGAGTATGCTGGTATGCTCCATGATGACCTACCCAAAGTTGTGGTTAAGAGATTTATTTACTTCCCTTAGAAGGAGTGAAGAAGGGAGAAAATATATTTAGAGGAAGTAAAAAATATGTTTCTTTAATGAAGACACAGGTTTTTAAAAATTCTAATTTGTTATATATGATGCAGAATGCATTATAATTCAAATTACACATACAGAGTATGATTTTTTGTATCTCTGGTTGTATATAAAATACATTCACACAATTAGTGTCTCTATACATGTATTTAGGGTCATGATATGTATCTCATTCCATCATTTTTTTTAATCCCATGCCCTCTTCCTCCTTCTCCCACCCCTTTGCCCTATCTAGAGTTTGTTTAATCCTCCAATGCTCTCCCTCCAACCCCACGATGAATCAATCTCCTTATATCAGAGAAAACATTCAGCCTTTGGTTTTTTGGGGGGAATTAGCTAAATTCACTTAGTATTATATTCTCCAACTCCATCCATTTACCTGCAAATGCCATGATTTTATTCTCTTTAATTGCTGAGTAATTTTTCCACTGTGTATATATACCACATTTTCTTTATAATTTTATCTACTGAGGGGCATCTAGGTTGGTTCCACAATTTAGCTACTGTGAATTGTGCTTCTATAAACATTAATGTGGCTGTGTCCCTGTAATATGCTGTTTTTAAGTCCTTTGGTTATCGTTCAAGGAAAGGAATAGCTGGGACAAATGATGGTTCCATTTCCAGCTTTCCAAGGAATCTACATACTGCTTACCATATTTGCTGCACCAATCTTCAGTTCCACCAGGAATGTATAAGTGTGTTCTTTTTCCCCACATCCTTACGAAGACTTATTGCTGTTTGTATTCTTAATAACTGCCATTCTGACTGAGTGGGAAGAAATCTTAGAGTAGTTTTGATTTGCATTTTTCTAATTGCTAGAGATGATGAACTTTTTAAATGTATTTGTTGATTGATTGTATATCAGCTTCTCAGAAATCTCTGTTCAGGTCCAATTTATTGATTGGGCTATTTTTTATTTTTTGGTGTTTAGCTCTTTGACTTCTTTATATCCCTAGAGATTAGTGCTCTATTTGATGTGCAAGTGGTCAAAATTTGCTCCCAAGGTGTTGGCTCTCTATTCACCTTACTGATTATTTCTTTTGCTGAGAAGAAGCTTTTTAGTTTGAATCCATCTTCTGTCCCTGTTTTAATTCCTAGATCTTTGATCCACTTAGAGTTTAGTTTTGTGCATGGTGAGAAATAGGGGTTTAATTTCATTTTGTTGCATATGGATTTCCAGTTTTCCCAGCACCATTTGTTGAAGAGGCTATTTATTTCTTCAATGTATGTTTTTGGTGCCTTTGCCTAATATATAAGGTAACCCATAATTATGTGGGTTAGTCTCTGTGTCCTTTATTCTGTACCATTGGTCTACCAGTCTATTGCGGTGCCAATACCATGTTTTTTTTTTTTTTTATTACTATTGTTCTGTAATATAGTTTAAGGTCTGGTATAAAGGTGGCATCTGCTTCACTCTTCCTGCTAAGGATTTTGTTTGCTATTCTGGTTCTCTTATTTTTCCAGATGAATTTCATGACTGCTTTCTCTATTTCTATGAGAAATATCATTGGGATTCTGATTGCAATTGCATTAAATATGTATAGTGCTTTTGGTAGTAGGGTTAAGTTTGACAATATTAATTCTGCTTATCCAAGAACAAGGGAGTCCTTTTCATCTTCTAGGGTCTTTAATTTCTTTCTTTAGTGTTTATAATTTTCATTTGAGTATTCTTTCCTCTTTTTCATTAAGTTGATTCCCAAGTATTTTTTTTTTTGAGGCTATTGTAAACGGGGTAGTTTTCCTCATTCCCCTTTCAGAGGATTTGTCACTGATATACAGAAATGACTTTGATTTATGGGTGTTGATTTTGTATCCTGCTACTTTGCTGAATTCATTTACTAGTTCTAGAAGTTTTCTGGTGGAATTTTTGAGTCTTCTAGGTATAGAATCTTATCATTGGCAAACAGTGCTAGATTGAGTTCTTCTTTCCTTATCTGTATTCCTTTAATTTCATTTGTCTAATTGCTCTCGCCAGTCTTTCAAGAACTATGTTGAATAGAAGTGGTGAGAGAGGAGTGCATCCATATTTTGTTTCAGTCTTTAGAGGAAATGCTTCCAATTTTTCTTCATTTAGAATGTTTTTGGATTGGGATTTAGCATAGATAGCTTTTATGATGTTGAGATATGATCCTGTTATCCCTAGTTTTTCTATTATTTTGAACACGAAGGGGTGCTGTATTTTGTTGAATGCTTTCTCAGCATCTATTGAGGTGATCATATGTTTCTTAATCTTTTAGACTATTTATGTGTTGAATTACATTTATTGATTTCCTTATGTTGAACCAACGATGTATATCTGGGATGAATCCCACTTAATCATAGTGCACAATATTTTTGATATGTTTTTGTATTTGATTTGCCAGAATTTTATTGAGAATTTTTGCATCTATGTTCATTAGAGATATTGGTTTGATGTTTTCTTTCTTTGATATGTCTTTGCCTAGTTTTGAATCAGGGTGGTATTGGCCTCATAGAATGAGTTTGGAACTACCCCCTCTTTTTCTATTTTATGAAATAATTTGTCGAGTATAAGTATTCATTCTTCTTTATAGGTCTTATAGAACTCAGCTGTGTATTCATCTGGTCCTGAGCTTTTTTTAGTTAGTAGGCTTCTAATGGCACATTCTATTTCCTTGTTTGAAGTTGATCTGTTTAAATTGTGTATATCATCCTGATTCAATTTGGGCAACTCATATACATCTAGAAATTTGTTGATGCCTTTGATATTTTCTATTTTTACTAGAGTACAAGTTTTCAAAATAACTTCTATTATCTTCTGTAATGTCTGTTGTGATATTTCCTTTTTTATCACATATGTAAATGATTTGCATTTTCTCGCTCCTTTGTTAGCATGACTAAAGGTTTATCAATTTTATTTATTTTTTCAAAGAACCAACTTTTTTGCTTTGTCAATTTAAAAAAATTTTTTTTGTTTAAATTTCATTGATTTCAGCTCTGATTTTAACTATTTCCTGCCTTCTACTGCTTTTGTTGTTGATATGTTATTCTTTATCTAGGGCTTTGAAAAGTAATGTTAGGTCATTTACTGTTTAACTTCTTTTAAGGAATGAATTCCATGCAATACACTTTCCTCTTAGTACTGCCTTCACAATGTCCCAGAGATTTTGATATGTTGTATCTGTGTTCTCATTTACCTCTAAGAATTTTTTTTAAATCCCCTTGATGTTTTTTGTAATCCATTGATTATTCAGGAGCATGTTATTTAGTTTCCTGTTGTCAGGGTAGTTTTTATTTTTTATTTTATCATTGATTTTTAATTTCATTCCATTATGATCTGGTAAAATGCAGGATAATATTTCTACTTTTTTGTATTTGTTAAGAGTTCTTTGTGGCATAACATATGGTCCATTTTAGAGAAGGATCCATGTGCTGTTTAGAAGACAGTGCATTTGCTTGTTGAAGGATGAAATAGTCTGTATATGTCAGTCAAGTCTAAGTTATTGATTGTAATATTGAGTTCTATAGTTTCTTTGTTCAGATTTTGTTTGGAAGATCTATACAGTGGTGAAAGAGGTGTGTTAAAGTCACCAAGAATTATTGTCTTACGGTCAGTTTGACTCTTGAACTTGAGATTTTGTTTGATGAACATAGCTGCTCCATTGTTTGGGGCATATATATTTATAATTGTTATGTCTTGTTGGTGTATGGTTTCTTTGAGCAGTGTGTAGTGTCAATCTTTGTCCCTTTTGATTAACTTTACATTAAAGTCTACTTTATTTGATATGAGAATGGAAACCCTTGCTTCTACAGTCCAAGTAAATGGTATGATTTTTCCCAAACTTTCCCTTTCAGTCTGTGTATGTATTTTTCTATGAAATGAGTCTCTTGGAGGCAGCATATTGTTGGGGTTTTTTTCCTTCCTTTTTTGGATCCAATCTGCTAGCCCATGTCTTTTGATTAATAAGTTTAGGCTATTAACATTCAGGATTGTTAGTGAGATGTGATTTGTATTCCCAGTCATTTTTTGTTTATTTTTGTTCTTTAACTTGACTTTGTTTCTCCTTTGATTAGCTTTCCCTTTAGTGTAATACCTCCCTCTGCTGATTTTCATTGTTGTTTTTTTATTTCCCCTTCATAGAATATTTTGCCAAGGATGTTCTGTAATGCAGGTTTAGTGCAGGTTTCCTAGCTGTAAATTCTTTTAACTTTTGTTTATTATGAAAGGTTTTTATTTTGTCATCAAATCTAAAGCTTAATTTTACTAGATACAAAATTCTTATTTGGCATCCATTTTCTTTCAGAACTTGATATACGTTGTTCCAGGATCTTCTAACTTTCAGAGCCTGGGTTAAAAACTCTGCACATAACCTAACTGATTTCCCCTTGTATATAATCTGATTCCTTTCTCTCATGACTCTTAATATTCTCTCCTTATTCTGCATGTTAGCCACTTTCATTATAATGTGACTTGGTGTGGATCTGTTGTGATTTTGTACACTTGGTGTCCTGTAAGCCTCTTGTATTTGGTTTTCCAGTTCTTTCTTTATGTTTGGAAAATTTTCTGATATTGTTTCATTGAATAGATTGTTCATTCCTTTGGTTTGGAAATCTATGCCTTTCTCTATCACAATAAATTTGGTCTTTTTATGCTATCCCATGTTTCTTGGAACATTCTGCTCATGATTCCTTACCATTTTCACTGTATGATCTATGTTCTTTGTCTTCATTGTCTGAGGTCATGTCTTCCAAGTGTTCTAATCTGTTGGTGATGCTTTCACTTGAGCTTTTAATTTGGTTTATGGTTTCTTTCATTTCAAGGATTTCTGTTTGGTTTTTCTTTAGAACATCTATCACTCTCTTGAAGTAACCTTTTGCTTCCTGTATTTGCTTATGTAGCTCTTCCTATATTTGCTAATGATCATTTGCTGCCTGAGTTTGCTCTCTTATATCATCCTTTAATTTACAGGACATTTGAATTATGTATATCCTGAACTCCTTCCCTGTAATTTCATCTGCTGTTGCTGGCCATGGATTCTAATAATGTGGCATCTTGATTTCTTTGGGGCACTTGCTTCTCTTGTCTTTTCATGTTGGTCGTGTGTCTTCCTTTCTAGCTCTGTGGATCTGAGGCATTACCATTTTTACCCTATAGGTTTATAGTGCCCCTGTAGGGTTCCAATACCTCTCCTGGTTCTTTGGTGTTTCAAACTTGGTAGTTGCCCCAACTAAAAATGGTGATGGAAGTGACCCAAGATGGAGGTAGCTGCTTTAAGTGATGGGGTGTCCGGTTGGGTGGGGGAAGCCAGGTGATGGCATTGTGCAATGAGTTCAGAGATGAGCTCTGTGGCATGCAGTGTTGTGGCTGTCAACTTTCTTTGGAGCCTGTGATGTCCCCTGATGCAGAAGGCTACTGTGAGTAGGGGATTATGGCAGTAGCTGCAGACTCCCCCAACACAAGAATTTTTAGAACAATCAGAAGATAATAAAGTCTGTGTAAATGTTTGTTTAGGTCTGAGTGGTCTTTCTGTTTTCTTCATGACCATGAAACATCCTCAGAGATGGAATTTTTGGTAGATGTCCATTTAGTCTCTCTTCTAGGAGAAAATTCCCTCAAACTTAAATTTATGATAGTCTTCATTTCTTGAAAAATTCTGCTTTTAATAAAATAGGAAAGATTCCAGGAAGCTTCATTCTATATCTATCAATCTCAATGTCTTCATTATGATTTTTACATCACTTCTGGGGTTCTGAATGAATCCACACAGAACAGGAACATAAATATTTTGCAATATTCAGTATCAAAAATGATGTCAGTAATAGATTTTTATCATATTCCAGTATTTATTTGAATAAGGTTGAATACAATAATCATCTTTTTTTAACTTTTATAATAAGTATATGACTCAGAGATAACTGTGATTTCTTATTTACAGGACCAAATTCTAAATGCACCTTACTGCTATAATCAAAGATTGCAAACAAATGAATGGGATCACATATTCTAGAATCACTAATTCCCTTTAAAGTTAAGAAAAAGGCTAACATGTTCACAACCCTTTTAATATTATCCTAAATATACACACCAGCAAGAGCAAAAAGGCTAGAAAGTGACATTGTGTTTGTATAAACGAGAATATCACCAACAATGTTTAAAAAATAAATAAAGACAATTTTATTCAAGTGTAGGAATAATTTAAAAAATGGGAAACACTTGTTCAGTTACAACAAACCAGTGTTCCACTGAAAGAGAATGAGTTTGGGCTTTCCTAACAAGAAATGAATATCTGCAGTTTAGTATCCTTTGGGTAATATAAAAAGGATTAAAGCAAGTCCAACTGTTGGAAACCATCATAAATCAGTGTAGCGGTAAATTTTGTAAGTCTTTTGGAATGTCCAGGTCAAAAGGCAAACTGGGCATTCTGGTATTTCTACATCTTTGCAGGATATTGTTAGATTTAAGAAAAAAATTGTTTCCTCTGGTAGATTCAGTAACCTACAAGATGTCTAGTGTGGCAATCTTCCTGCTTTTTACAAATCTCTAAGGATCAGAAAAGGATTTTTGTTTTCTCTCTTCTTTTTAAAATGTTTTTATTGTTTGATTTTTTGGGAAACATTCTTCAGCTGTTTTCACTTTTTTTTAACGAGTTTCAAATTTGGAAAGAAAAGAAGAAAAATGTTATGGGCTGATGGTATGATTTTTTCTAATGAGAAAACTCCACATTATGTACAGATTTTTCTAAACCTCAAAAAGTGACCAATTTTCACAAAAAGAACAGAATTGAGGAATAAGTACACAAAATAAATGAACTGCAATGTAGTACTATTTTATTTCATTAAAATTCAAAGCTAATACCATAAAAATAGTACTTATAAGATTTTTTATTCACATATCTTGTATTCATGATCACATTATTTTATAGAGTGAAAAGAAAAAAGAATAATAACGGATTCATGTTTCTGATCAGAATAACAACATAAATAGGTACTAGAAAATAAAGTATCAAGTTTTATTTATAAAGCCATGAAATGAAAACATTATCCATATAGACAAAGAGTCTAATTTTGAAAAGGAATGCTCAATGTTTTCATCATATTTTTATTTCAAATGAATCTTTCCAGCCAAAAGAAATTCCAACAAAATGCTTATGGATCTTGGCAGTTTGCTGCCACATTTCATCCACTGGCCAAAAATTCAAAAATTCAATTAGCACGAAGTGTCAGTTATTTTATCACCAAGGAGAATGGCTTAAAACTACAATAAATTTCCCCTACTGGTATTTCTACAGCACATTAATTGGGTTAGATAGACTAAGATCAATGGGCTCTATTGGAATTAATTCAGTTACTATTTTATTCTTTCTAGGAAAATTTAATGATAAAAATGGGATTTTATAAATTCTTTCCTATAAAAAGAGTCTGACACTATCTCTTTGAAATATAAATATAAATTCAGATGTTGGTACAAACTATCTAATTATATAAAGTTTTTAAAATATAATTTAACTAAATGAAAATAGTTTATGAAGTGTAAAGCTTGATCTTTAAGATAACACAAATTTAACAATATTTGATTTTTTAAAAATAGAGTTTATTTTTTAGAGCACTTTCAGGTTCACAGCAACATTAACCAGAAAATATAGATTTCCCATATATCTGCTGCTCCAGGCATTACACAGGCTCCCCCCAAATACCTTACTGAGTGGGACATTGTTTTCCAATAAAATTACAATGAACACATTCTATTTATCCAAAGTTCATAGTTCAGAACAAAATTCACTTTGGGTGTTCTTTTTAGCTGACAGGTATATAGTGGTATGTATCCACCATCACGCTAACATGCAGCACAATTTTGTTGCCCTAAAATTCCCTGCCATCCCTTCTTTCTCCACTACTAACTGCAAGCAGCTAATGATTTCAATTTGTAGATTGACTGCATTCATTTAATAACATGTATTTAACATTCTTCTCTTTTTGAGGATTGATAACTGGTTTCCTTTTAGCACTGGATAATATCCTATTGTCTGGATGTACCACAGTTTATTCATCCATTTTCCACTAAACTACATTTTGGTTGCATCCAAGGTTTGGTAATTTTGAATAAAATTTCAAGAAACAAACACATGCAGGTTTTGTGAGGGCATATGTTTTCAACTCATTTGAGTTATTAGCTATGAGCATGATTGCTGAATTGTATGGTAAAAGTGTATTTAGTTTTCTAAGAATTCTTGCGTAGAGGGAATTTTGACGCTCAAACAGAATTTTTTATTCTTGTTTCTAGAATGCTTCAATAAGTGGTTTGACCAGTTTTCAAAATGAAGAAAGTTTTTCTTCTTCAGATATTCATGTCTCAAGTCAACTTATAAAATAGCTTGATAGATTAAACATGACAAATTTTAAATATAAAGTAATTGAAAAATACGAGTGATCCCATTGATAAGCTTAACATAGGTAAAGTAAGATTCTAAAGTAAAAATAAAAGAAGAATTCTTCAGATTTCAAAATAATTATAAATTTATATCTCCATGATTCATACTCAAAGTTACTAGTAAAACACTATGTTATAATGAGTTTGGATCAGTCTTACACAGCTTCTCCTGAGAAAATGATTATGCGTAAGGACAACAGATTAAACTACATATACAGTTGATTTTTTAAAAAATCACATGAAAGACCTGGTGAAGCAGAAAGGGTCAAGGGAGTTGAAACTTCTTCCTGTTTGTTTAGCAAAGGGAAAGAATTACATCTCCAAAGAAAGCCCACAAAGTTATTTTACACTAGAGGGAAGTTTGAACATGCAAACAGGAGACAAATATAAAAATCATAAAAAATTATGAGCAAATACTATTAAAATAAAAAAAAACAGCAATGGGTCACCACCACACCTGCAGTCGCCCAAAAAAGCTGAGCTCTCTTGGAATTTTATCTTTCACAAAAAACAGATGTACAAAGGGAACATCTCTTCATTTATTGGGGAAGTTTCAACGCCTCTGAATACATAGAGAATATATTAATATTTTGGAAACAGTACAAAAGAGTTGGCCAAATTTCGTAACAGTTAACCATATTTTGAATTCTTGTATCACAATTAATAACTGTTTTGCTTTTTTTCACAGTCAAATGTAAAAGAATAAAGCATAAAACAAATCAGAATTATATAATTTATGCCTCCAGCAATGGAAAAGATACAAAAATAAAATAGATATCATAGGGGATTGAAAAAAAATGCTGACAATTTAAAATAGAACAAAACTAAAGTAAGCAAAATAAAAATAACATAAATTTAAAAAATTCTGCATATAAAAAATTGAACATTATGGGGAATTGTATAGATATAAACAAGAGTTGATTCTTTCATTACTTGTAATATATTTTGGATATCACAGCATTATTGAAATCTGCTTTGCTTTTTCTTTTCTTTAAGGGCATGGCTCTTTTCAGAGAATATATTTACATTCATTTTCTATGTGATGCTGATCTTATTGCAATTATTCTATGGTTTGATGTACACTAACATGAACATTCTCTATTAAATTTTCCCATCTTCTCTGCCATTCTTCTATGTATTTGATGCATGTGGAAATTCATTCTTCATGTACTTATCTAGAAACCACTAATTTGCATAAATAATACTGAAATCAAACAACACCACCATTGTGTGTCTTCATATTCTATCATGCTCATATATTTTTTTAAACTGGTCAGTTTTGGGGGTGTAAATTTCACCTATTGGATTTTTTTTAAAGTGGGGCAAGTTTTGTAAGTGTGTGTTTAGTTAAATTGAAGAGTTCATGTTTTTCTATTTTAGACTTAATTGTAAAAATAAGAAGTATATTTTCTTAAATATTCAAAATCTATAACTAAGACTGTTTCAACATTAAATGAGTTTTATAAACTTAGAGGAGCCTCTATCAATCAGCAAGTTTCTGACTCAGAAGGTCACTGAGCCTGACAAATTTTTAAAGTCTCTGATCAATAGCATTTATTTTTTAAGGCAAGAATGACACACTGTGTGTGTCATTCAACTATGGACAAAGTCCATAGTTGAATAGTTTGGCAACTCTCCTGCAAGCAACCCAAAATAATAGCAACCTGTTTCCAGATTCTGGCTTTCTACTCCTTTTTTATAGCTTCTCCCCATGGGAATTGTTTTGAAAATTTGGGCTTTTAGGATTCTAACATTTAAGATTTTAATCATAAAGGATTGCAATTACTAGGTTTTTGAGTTTGGGAGATTTTCGACTTTAGGAATTTTGATCTTTAGCAATTTGAACATTTAGAAATATTGTGGTCAGAACTCTGTCTTGAGTTTATGATCACCAAGGTCAATTGTTCATTTTTCCATCTTATTTTATCTTTTTGATTTTGATAGAACTGGTAATGATATCCTCATTTTCATTACTGATGTTAATAATGTCAATTTTCAACTATTAGTTCATTTGCCTAAAGTTTTATCAACTTTATTGATATTCTCAAAAAACAATTTTTGCTTCACTGATTTTTTGAAGTATTATATTTAAAAATTTTATATTTTGAAATTTTGATTCTATGTTTTATTTATATTTAATCTAATAGTTACTATTTATATCCTTTGGCTAGACTCAGGTTAGTTTGTTAGTTTTCTAGCTCCTAAAATTGTACAGTTGGGTTTTTGATTTTAGATCTTTTATTTATTTGTTAATTAATTTATTTGGGGGCATACCAGGGATTGAACTCAGGGGCACTTGAATAAGCCACATTCCCCCAGCTCTATTTTGTATTTTATTTAGAGACAGGGTGACACTGAGTTGCTTAGTGCCTCAATTTTGCTGAGGCTGGCTTTGAACTCACAATTCTCCTGCCTCAACCTCATGAGCCACTGGGATTACAGTCATGAGCCACTGGGGCTTATCTTTTATTTTTTTAATGTAAATTTTTACAAGGATACACTTCTTTTTTAGCCCTGCTTTTGCTGTGTTCCATTAATTTCAGTATGCTATGTGTTCATTTTCTTTATTCTCTGTTTTCTAATTTTCTTTTGAATTTGAATAAGAGTGTAAGAGTAATTTCCCCAATTTTATGAGTTTTATGTTTTATTTTGTTATTTATTTCTAATGTCATATTATTGTTGGAGAAAATAACTTATATGTTATCCATCTTTTTTAATCTAATGAGACTTAATTTGTGTCTTTAACATATATTCTATTTTGGAAAATGTTCTGTGTGTTCTTTAGATAAATATATATGCTGATTTTGTTAGATAGAATATATGTTTGTGGTATCTGGTTGGCTTTTTGTAATATTTACATCATCTGTCTTCGTATTAATATTGTGTGTTTTCTATTAGTAACATTGATGTGTTGTAGTTTTCATCTATTATTGTAGAACTATTTCTCAATTCAACTTTAAAAGATTTTTTTCATTTATTTTGGTGTTCTATTATTAGGTATTTAAATGTTTATAATTTTTATATCTTCTTACCATATTGAAACTTTTACTAAAATATCATGTAATGATTGATTTTAAATGTCACCTTGACATAGTTAAAGGATTTATAGATAGCTACTAAACCATTATTTATGGTATGTCTTTGAGGGTGTCCCTGAAATAGATTGGCATTTGACACAGTAGACTGTGTAAGCAAGATCCTCCCTGATTCAAAAGGGAAGTCACCACTCATTGGGACAAGGTTGTGAATGGAAAAAAGAGGCAGAGGAAAGAGAAGTTTGCTTTGTCTAATAGAGCTCGGTAAGACATTTTACGAAGCTGTACATCAGAACCTCAGGAGCACAAAGCTTTAGTCTCAGACTAAAGGACTCTGGACTTGAACTTTGTTTTGCCTCTTTTTCCTGGTTCTCCATCTTTCACATCACAATCTTCATAGTGATACGAGTCAATTCTTGTAATTCCATAATAAATAAATCTCATCTATCTATCTACCTATCTACCTACTGATCATCTTATGATTTCCCAATAAAGTATGACAAAAAATAAAACCATGGTTTCATAAAAATCTAAGTATAATTAATCAATGTAATAAAACCTAAAAATCATTTATCATTTTTTAATCTATTTTATTTTGTGAAAGCTCTCTGGCCACAAGTCAGCCTTGTAATGAAAAGAATAATTTAATTTAAATGCCCAATAGGCAGTATACAGAATGATTCCTTATAACACAGGATGGAATTTTAGGTACTCTGGTGTCAGACAGCTTCCACAATCTCCAGAGGCACCTCTTCTCTAAGAATGTTCCAATGGTAATTTTGTACTTACTCTTGTGAATTTTTGGTTAACAAGTAGGATACTATAATTCTATGATGGTAGATCTACGTCAGCTCTTGTCAGCGAATACATTTTCACTCTCAGAAAATCATAAGCACACAGTGAATATTCATTAAAAGAACCTCCAGTTCTTTTTTCCCCTCACTAAATATTTATAGTAATTTATTAATTCTTGCTTGTTTTCCTTTCAAAATATATTTGAATCTTTCCTTTTTCTGCTTCTACTCTCTCATTGTCATTTGTCTATTGTAGTTATTTCCTCAATGATATTCTTTTGGCCTTAACTTCTAATTATCCAAATTCTCTTATTAAAATGTAAAGTTGATCAGAAGCACCCTAATGTCTTTGCCTTGTAAATTCAAAAACATTTAAACTACTTAACATGGCCTACTGTGTTCAACATAATCTTATTCCTATTCACACCAGCTAGCTTTGATCCATGATGAATCCATTATGAATCACCCTGGAGCACAGTGGCTGAGAACTACCTTGAGCTCAGAAGTCTGTTTCTGACAAATTGGGTTGGGCACATGGAGGAATTTCTGCTATCTGGGCCAAGCTCAGTGGATCTTGGCTGGGACTCACTCCTGCATCTGTGGTCAACTGACAGCTAGCTGACCGTTAAGTGGAAGAGTCCAGTTTTCCTCCACATGATGACAGCCAGACTCATTATGGGGAATAGAATTGTGGAAAACCTAGACTTGGAAATGTTACAAGCTCTCCACCTCTATTCTTTGCCCAGAGTAAGAAAATAAGTCAGACTTGATTCAAGCCATAATGGAGAGACTTAATTTCTTTATAAAAGATGCTGAAAAGTCACAATGCAAAGCAGTTTGATTACAAAGAGAGAAATGATGTTGTCTATTTTTTTAAACTATTTACCACATTATCAACATTGGTAACCTGCATCATTACTGAAACTCAACTCTGACTACATACCTCCTGCACACATTCCCCAGGCTATACTGGACTTCTATTTTCCCCAAAGGCCAGCCCCAATTCTCTCTGATGGTCTTTCAGCATTCTGTTTTCTATGTGAAGAACACCCTTCCTCAACAGTGTAACCTAACTGACTCACCTCTGTCAGGCCCCAAGTCAGATGTCACTTAAAATCACCAGATGATGAAGATTAAGTTTCTCTGGTGCCGAAACCTATGGTCCAACCAGTAGGAATAGTAAAAGGAAAAATGAAAAACAAAACAAAATAATTATTAAACATCAATGACTACACACTGTTCACTGGCTTCTATAACAATTAAGTTATAATAGACTGTGAACTACTTGAGGACAAGAACTGAGTGACATTAACACCAAAATTTAGTGCATACGTGTATCTGGTAGTTATTTAATATGTGTTTGTTGCTTTGTGTTTTTTGAAGCCAACCTACTCAATTACTTCAGGACCGAAGCAATTATTTCACAAAACAGTGAATACTTCAGGGAAAAGAATAATTCCCTGATATTGTCAAGAGTTAAAGTACAAATTACTCCAGGACTCTCCTTTACAATCAGCAGCCCTTTGTGAGCATCTGCTTTAACTTGGCTGTTTAATTATTCTTTTTCTCTCACAAGAGGAGAAGGTAATTACAAACTCCTGCTCTTAATTACAAGCCTTTTGCCCGGTGCATCTGGTCTTGCTTCTGTATCTATAACAAAGCATCACAGCATTTGGTAAGAGAATTGCTACAGGAACCAGAGCTGTTATTTCATTTTCCTAAGTTACCAAAAAAAAAAAAAAAAAATACTAGACCATGCAGCCTTCTAAGTGTGGAAGTCAGCCACCTACCCTTGCCAATTATCTTGTCTTTCTGCATCACTTTCCTTTGGAGTATGATTAAAATGAAGATTTGTAGCGATACTTCCTTAGCTTTCATTTTTTTATTCTCTATTTTTATTTTTAGTATTGGATGGAGGAAAATTTGGGCTTCATCCATCCATAAATATGGCACTCACATATGCCCAATTCATGACTTTTCTTTATTTCTCCTTCTGGGTATCTGACAGTGACCTCAAATTTAACATGTTCAATTATAAATTTAGTATCTTCCACCCCAAACCTGCCTCTTCATCTTCTGTAATCTCTGCCTCACTGAAGAGTCACGTCTCCTCACAATATGGCCCACAGAAGACTTCCCATTCTTGAATGTTGCTGCTTCCTACTTTCTCCCCACACTTTACCCACCCTTTGCTTCAACCACAGTTTTCTTCTTGCTGTTCCTAAACGCAGAATATTCCTATTAAACAGAGTGGAATATTCAGTGAGCACCAGTAAATAAGGATCTGTTTATTTTTTTTATTTTTTAAAAGAGAGAGAACTTTTTAATATTTATTTTTTAGTTTTCGGTGGACACAACATCTTTATTTTATTTTATGTGGTGCTGAAGATCGAACCCAGGACCCCACGCATGCCAGGCGAGCGCTTGCCGCTTGAGCCACATCCCCAGCCCAAGATCTGTTTATTTTTTAAGGACTTAGGCAGTCTTTAAAACATAAGGATCCCAGTAATCATCATGGAAAAAGCACTTTTAAAAATTGGTCAAGCCTTTTGTGTGTGTTTTAATACAAGAAAATGATTCTCTTGTTTAAAAACCTGACTTAGAGAAACCAGTAGAATTAGACTACTATCAACATGAGCCAGCAAATTTTTAAAATGGCCACATGTTCTTTTTCATGTTATGTGAAAAATGCAGTCTATAATCACAGAAAAAAGAAGATAAGTTCAATATCAAAGTCAATCAAACTGACTCTCTGTTTCTTGTGGGTGACTTCATCAGCTTCTTAAACCAGAAAACATTGATTGACTGATTTCTATACGATACTGGGTATCAAACTCAGGTCTTTAAGCACTGTAGGCAAATACTCTAATATTGAACTACATGTCCAGTACCCATAATGTCTTTAGTTGTTCAAAATACAGCCAGAAACATTGCTCACCATATTTTAAACCCAGGATTCATTGACCAGATACTTCTAGCTGAAAATAGTATAGAATCTACAATTCATAAATAGTTACTAAGAGTAAATCAGTGATCTTTGGTTTATATGAGGCCATTTTTACCTGATTTTTCCCTGAAATTCTGATTAAGCTGTATTTCTTAGTAGCCATTTACCATGCCTCTTATTATTTTATTATATTCGAAAATTATCTTCTATGGTCAAGACATGGTTATGTATACTGAAGATAATTTTTAAAGTAATGAAATATTACCTCCTTCTCTTTTAAGAAAATTTGAACTTAGATTAAAAGGAAGAAGTTAGTAAATTTTGACAATAAGTACTGGGATGAAACTAAACACAAAGTGGGTAGAAAGGGAAAGAAGAGATGAGGATGGGTGTTTCAAATCAGGTAATGGTGCTTCCATTCATGTTGGAAGGGTAAATTGATGAGATGATTTGGGTGAGGTAGGCCTTATCAGGTACATACAGAAGCATGAGGATGTTTTTGGCATAAAGGAAAAAGTGGAGTATTCAGGAACTACAGGCATTGGAGTGACTATTGATATGAGCCAAGCCCTGAAGATGAATGTAGTGGGAGGCAAGGAGAAATGAACTTCCATCACTGACAATTTTATATGGCATTCTGAGAGCGTCTTCCTTGTGTTTTTATTTCGTTCCGATTGCTTTCATAAAACTTATCATAAACTTCATGTAAATAGCACACATTTATTATCTAACCTGTCTGGAGGATGAAAGTCCAAAAGGTTCTTATGGGACTAACATCAAGCTGTCCCATGGGAGCAATCACATTCCTTCCCGGTGCTACAGAGGACAATCCATCTGTTTTTTTTTTTTTTTCCCCTTCTAATATCTTCTGGAGGCTGCTTGCATTACATGGCCAGAGCATTATGGCATCTGCATCCACAGTCACATCTCCTTGTAGTCCTCTGCTTCCCTCTTTCTGCTGGAAGGACCATTATGTTTATACTGGCCCTACATGATAAATTAGAATAATCTCCCATCTCAGGAACCCCAATGTAATTATACAGACTAGTCTTTTTGACCATATATGGTAACATAGTTGTAGTTTATAGGGATTAGGACATGACCATGATATCCAAATCTCCTAATTTGGAGATATTCTATGTATAAGCCATACGATATTAAAGTGATTATGAGGGCATAATTCTCTAATAATTTATCTGTAAAAAAAGTCTTTAGGTGAGGATTTAGATTATTGAATTTTGTCAGATAATTCAGAAATTTCAGTGGTCAGAGATTTTTGAACCTGCTAGTTATTATTGGGGAGTCTCATGAGTGTTATTTATTGCCTGTAAAATATATTAGTTGTGTGTTATTCTAGAAAAAGAGAGCACAGAAATTTGATGGAAATTTCAATAATTTTCCCTAAAAAGGTTAAGAAACATCATCTTCTTTCTATTGAGGGAATTTTCTTTTAGGATAATCGTATGTGTGACAAATTCTATTAATAAAAGAAAAGTTTTGTATGTCTTTTTCTTTTTGTTTTCATGCTTTTTGATGGGATATGTATTGTCCTTCAAATTCTTTACCCCTTAAAAGTAAGATGCCATTTCTCTCACTTATTGTAAGATTTTTCTTTGTATTCTGTTTTCATTTTAAATATGATGTGCCTTAGTGTGAATTTCTTAGGTTGGTATTGCTTGGAGTTCCATCAATTTCTTGAATCTATGAGTTTATTTTATTTTGTGAATAATCTTCTCAGTACTGATGTCGACTGATGGTCTTTCTTCATTCAAGGTGAGATTTTTGTAGCGTGTGATTCCATACATTTTGGTAACTGATTTTCTATCTACACTAAACATTTTGGGTATTATGAGACTCTGGTTGTTATTTCAGTAGAGTGTAGTTTTCTTCTAGGCATGGTGGCTCTTCCCCCATGATATTTCCACTGATAACAGCCTGTCAAACAGAATTTCCTCATTGCTATTATGCATGGCTTCCATGAATAGCATGGTGGAGAAAAGAAGTTACCATTATTGCCTAGTGGGGATAAAAAGCCTGATCCCATACTTTGCTTTCTGTGATCCCACATTGTTATTGGGTCAGAGGTTCTTGTTATAGCCAGGCTAAGGTAGAAATCCAGACTTTGTATTTGAGTTTTGATAGTAGCAGTGAGAGACAAACCATTCCCTCTGTGCTATTTAGTAAATATTTACAATCTAAACACTGTAGTTATTTAGATAAGGAGAGCTCTGTGTGTATTTCTTTGGGGGGAAATTTGTCTGCTCCATTTGGTGTGTCCCAGACTACCAAACTCTCCAATGCCCATGTGATACATGAGGGTCAAAGGAAAACCTGGGGAACCCATTTCCATGACTTCATCCTTCAGCTAAACAACGAAAAAAGACAAAATACAATGCATAGTAGAGAGTATTATGGAAAATTTCAGAAATAATAGGTATACATTATTACTTATAATTCAGTCATATGAGCATCCCCAGAGCCTAGGCAATGTCACCCAACCCTGTGTCCAAGAGGTAGAGGTAATTCTAGGTGAATGTCCAGAAATCATGTCTTCTTTATAGTATAGCATCTTCAGTCAAACTCTTAGAATCCTATCATTCCTGTTTTTCCTCTATACCCGAATTGTAAACTTTCAATCTGAGATATAATTAAATATTGATTAAAATGCAATATTCCATGGAGTCATCTAGGAATCAATGATATTAATAAAATAGATGACCATTTTTTCTTGAGAGAATGAAAGAAGGATGAAGATGCCAAATTTTAGTCAGAAGGTGGTCTTGCATGCCTACTGATTAGGGTGTACCAACGAGAGAGAAGCTAATGGGATATCAGGAGAGTTGAACAGTCAGGCAGGCATAAAGCATTTTTATTGACCAAAAGGAAAGGAAATGAGTAATCATGTTTTTCCAAGTGCATCTTGCTAAATATTTCTGAGAGACTCAGGACAAATATTATTTTAAATCATTCTAAAAAGGAAATGGTTGCCTGAAAAAAAAAAAGGAACAACCAGTGATTGAAAAATGTGAAACTATCATTTCTTATATAGAGCTATCTTTGAGTGAGTGAACAAATAGCAGGCCAACTCCAGTTGGAAATAAATTGATTAACTAGATCACTGATATAAAAAAGAGTAGGAAAGAGTAGAGTAAATGAGACTAGGGTGATCTTAACCATTTACCATTTGTTACTAAGTTTTTATAAAAATCATTTCTGAGAAGTAACAAAGTAAATATGACCAATTACAATGAAAATATCATAGAATTAAATTCTGTGAGTACAAATGTTTCACTGCTTTTGATTTTTTGTTAAGCTACTATATTAGTCCTTTATTTCTTTTTTTTCCCTATCCAAATTTATTTGTTTGTTTATTTTGAGGTACCAGGGATTGAACTCAGAGGCACTTGACCCCTGAGCTACATCCACAGCACTATTTTGTATGTTATTTAGAGACCGGGTCTTGCTGATGCTGGCTTTGAACTTGTGATCCTCCTTCCTCAGCCTCCAGAGCTGCTGGGATCACAGGCATGCACCTCCATGACCAACCCAATATTTTAAATTTTGACTTTTGAACTTATGATTCATATTTATTCCTAAAAATAAAACACACAGTATCTTTTTTCTTATTTTTACATGCTTACGTAATTTAACAGACATTATAGAAAAGTGATTTTAAGCACTACAATCACATCCACATGTAGATATGTCAGAAGTATACCAAAAATGGACTTAGTTTCAAAATTCTAATGATGAAAATTTCACAAATTTCATTATTTTTGTAATTAAATCCACTCAATTTTAATGATAAGTGGAGGAAAGGCAATCTTTATCTGATAAAATTTGTATAATTGAGCACTAAGGAGGAATAACCAAAATTTCAAAAATATTGCATTTAGAAAACTTATATTCATAAAATATGTGAGTGGCTAATATATTATAAATTTAATACAGAATTTAAAACTATATAGCTTTTCAAATCATTTTTTTTTCAGAAAGAAGCAAGTATAATTTGTCTTATTTCTCAGAGAACTGTCCTTGGTATCATGCCAATTAATTAAAGAAGTCTAAATTAGCTATAGAAATGTTAGAAAAACTGTCATATATTCAGTAAGGTTTGACACTTTTATTACAGGTAAGAATTCACTTTTAATACAATGCTAAGATCTTTCACAGCCAGAATGAGTGCAGACATTATAACAAGCACAAAGTCAATTCCACGGAAAAGGAAGCTTGAGAATGCTGCATCTTTTCCAAGGGCCAAGGGTAAGTCAGATCTGGCAAGCATTGTTGTGTGCAAGTCTTCTGTGAGCACAGAGGAGGACTCCTTTCTTCTTTTTGGATCTCATATTTTGTCCCCGTACAAACACAGAAGCAATGTGGTCTTTAGTTGAACATACTGAACTAGAAAGAAATTGAACTAGATGGAAACTCATTTTTCTAAGTTTATGTCCTTGATAGTTTCTGTTTCGCAATTGAAAATGGGATTACGGAAAAGTTCACATGTGCTCTTGTGAGTATCCCAAAAGGTCTTAGAAATGTGATCATTATAATTGGTTGTCAAAAAAACATTAGCTGTAACCATTCAAAGCACCTCACAGTGAGTTGTGGTTCAAGATAGAACTTCATGATCCCTTAGGAATTATTTCAACCATCTGACTATGCTCCAATGAATCTACCTGACAGCCGACATATCACAGCCGACATATCACACACGAAATGAGAAAAATCTTATTTTTGTGTAAAGTAATTAATTAATTAATTAATACTATTAAGGGGCCATCAGAAGATGGTGGGCTAGAGGGAAGCAGCATTTCTTGTAGCTGGGTGATTCGGTTTTCAAGCAACTGGAATACATCTTCTCTACGAGGCGGGTGAAAGGTATTTCATTAAAACTCAATGTGGGACCGTCAGAGTGCCTTAGAGACATAGAAAATTTGGGAAAATTACACAAGGCAAAAGGACAAAAATAAATCAAAACTGCTTGTAGGTGTAGCCGAATTAATATAAAAGGACAGAAAAAAAAATTGAGAAAAACAACTGACAATCTTAGCATGGAAAATCCTGCAAACAGAGGGGTGACCTGCTCTAGGCTCATCCTGAGGCTAGTGGACACAATAAATTGGTATACTATTGATGCCTGTGTTAAAAAATAGTCCCTGGTTGAGCCAAACATGATGTGCAGCCCGTGAATATAGGAACAGAGACCTCAAATTCAGGTAAATGAGGTTGGCTCCTGAACGTAGTACAGGTAAACACCAGCCACGTGAACTAGGCTGAGCCTGGTAAAAATCTGGAGAAAATGAGGCCTGGAGAGTATTTAGCTTGCAGAAATACAAGTCAGGGAGACAGCAAAGAATCCTACCTCCCTGCCTTACAGGAACAGCAAAGGTGGATCCTGAGCCCTGAACAGGCAGGTGCCTCTGTGCTTGAGAGGCTAGAAAAACTTGGCTTAAGCATCTAAATGGGCAGGTGTGTCTGTGCTTGG
Organism: Callospermophilus lateralis; assembly: GCF_048772815.1. NCBI lineage: Eukaryota > Metazoa > Chordata > Mammalia > Rodentia > Sciuridae > Callospermophilus > Callospermophilus lateralis. Next base: position 13,478,298 of record NC_135320.1, read on the forward strand.
AGATGGACCCCAGGAGGCTGGGAAGAACAGAGGACCAGCTGCAAGTGGATCAAGAACCTAAATTGGGAGTTGGGATTGTAGGCAGGACCCTGGGAGGCTGGACCCATGAAGCAGAGTGAGGCTAGCTCCCCTGACTTAGGAGTAGATGCCTGGGGAGACTCTTCCGTACAGTCTCCCAGCATAATTAGGCATCTATGGGCTCTTAAGGTGCATGGATTTAAGTTTTTCAGATAACCAGCTGTGCAATAACACACCTGGGCTTCACTAGACCTAAGCCCCTCGCCAGAGAACTCCACCTATATGTACTCATAGGCCACAGCTGCAGCATCACCCTGGAGTGGCACGGACAGTGCTTCCATTATCATAGTTACTGCTGGGAAGGGAAACGGGTTGTTGAGCTCCAGCTGGAATCTTGGTGAGCAGCACAATAAAAAGGAAGGAGTTGACAACCTGCAGCCCCTACTTTTACACCCAGTACTTACCTCAAGAAAAATGAAAAGAAAGACCGTTGACACTTGGGCACAGACAGCAAACATGTGGTGGACATTTTTGTCCACCACAATGGAAATGACTCTTTAATTTTGTATCAGGTTTCTTTCTTTTCTTTCTTTTTTTTCTTTTTTTGTTTTGCTTTGTTTCCTAGTGTGCTCGATGATTCATGGACATTTAGGACGTGAGGGGAAAGGGGAAAAAAAAAACAAGAGAGAGAAATGAAGTACAGTAGATGGGGTAGAGAGAGAAGATGGGAGGAGAGGGGAGGGGAGGGGAGGGGGGTTAGTAGAGGATAGGAAGGGCAGCAGAATACAACAGACACTAGTATGGCAGTAGGTAAAAATGTGGATGTGTAACTGTTGTGAATCTGCAATATGTATACGGGGTACAAATGGGAGTTCATAATCTGCTTGAATCAAATGTATGAAATATGATATGTCAAGAGCTTTGTAATGTTTTGAACAACTAATAATACAATAAATAAATAAATAAATAAAAAGAAAAGTGAGAACAAAGAGCAGAAAAAAAGGACATTTAAATATATACATATGTGTTTCCATTTTCTCATTTCTAGCATTTTTTTGAAGGTGTAGATATGTATCCTTGCTCCACCTATTGAGAGTTAGGTTTTTTTTTTAATTAGTATATTTCAACTTTGTTTTGTATTGTCTTTAGGTTCAATTTGTTTATCTTTCTCCCTTTTTTCTTTCTAATAGCCAAATTCTATTGTTATTTTATTCTTTTTATTTTTTACTTATAGTTTTTCTCCTCCATTTGCTTAACCATCACATCCTGTTGCTTTTTCATTTCTCACATTTACCTATTGAAATCAAAAACCTTTTCTATGCTTATATCATTTCATTTTTCCTCTTAATTAGCTATATTGTTAACATCACTTAGACTAATTGCTATATATAATGTCAGACCCCACCACAAATGCTGTAGTAATAATTAATACTACAGATTAAAGATAACACCTGTTGTTTGATTTTGTGCCAGACATAATTTATGATTACTTACTTGTTGCTGATAGAAATGCTGATCCAATTCAGTTTATTGTGTCAACTGATGTTCTACATGTCATAAAAGGAACCAAGTACTTAGTTATTGCTATGTACTGCTATATATTGTTTACATAGGTCATTGCTGTTATTAGGCACCTTCTAATCTGTGAGGTATTGGAGACCAACAGAGATACTATAAGTTTGTAGGGTAGAAACTTAGACTAATTTTGGTAGATGGGTAGATACACAATAGATATACACAAGGGAGGAACAAACCATCTCAAACAACTCAGAATCCCAAAAAATCAAAAGCCAAATGTTCTCTCTAATAAGAGGATGCTGATCCATAATAATGGGGGCATAGAAAAAAATGGAGAAACTTTGATTGGGAAAAGAGAAAGGAGGAATGGGGGGGGCGTGGAGGCAGGAAAGATGGTGGAGTGAGATGGACATCATTACCCTAGGTACATGTATGACTACACATATGGTAGGGCACTACATCACGTACAACCAGAAAAATGAAAAGTTGTACTGTAATTGTGTACAATGAATAAAAATGCATTCAGCTTTCATATATACCTAATTAAAATTAATTAATTAATTAACAAAGATACAAAAGAAGAAGAAGAAGAAGAAGAAAAAGCAGTCAATGACAATGTTATATAAAACTACCCTGAGTTAATATCAGTAAGAATGGCATGGAGATTTGATAATCATAGCTTTAGCTATATAATATTTTTCTTTTTTTTCTTTAACTGTTCACCTTTTAAATTTTTTAAAAGAATTAATTTTTTGGTAATAAAACTAGTTTTTAAAATAAAAAAGGATATAAAAAGTTCATAGTTAAACTGACTTGTGAGATATAAGATGGTATAAGGAGTGAAATCAGAGAGAAATAACAAGAAGTAAAAGATCACTTTAATAAAGAGATAGAGACCCTGAAGAGGAATCAATTGGAAATTCTCAAAATGAAGGAATCAGTAAACCAAATTAAAAATCCAAAAGAAGAGATTAGAGCATTTGGAAGATAGAATTTCAGGCAATAACGACAAAGTATATACTTTTGAAAATAAGTTGATCACGAAGAAAAGATGTTAAAAGACCATTATCAGAACTTTCAAGAAATATGAGATAACATGAAAAAGCAAAACCTAAGATTCATAGAGATATATGAAGTCTTTGAGACACAAACTAAAGGAATGTAGAATTTTTCATGGGTGTAATATCAAAAAAGTTCCCAAACCATAGAATGAGATGGAAAATCCAATACAGAAGGCATACAGGGCTCCATATACAAAACTACAACAGATCCACTTCATGGCACATTATTGAAAATACCTAACATACAGAAAAATGGTAGAATTTGAAAGTTCTAGAGAAAAATGATGGTGATATTTAGTGGTAAACCAATCTATATCTCAACCCATTTTTCGACCCAGTTCTTAAAAGCTAGGAAGTATTAGAATAACATATAAAACATTCTGAAAGAAAATGGATGCCCCAAAAGAATACTATATGAAACAAAATTAAGCTTCAGAACTGAAGATGAAATAAAACCTTTCATGATAAACAAAAGTTAAAATAATTTAAACTAGAAAGCCTGAATTACAAAACATACTTAATAAAATATTCCTTAAGTGAAAATGGAAAATAAAAAGCAACTGTTTTAGTCAGATTATTTTTGCCACTGTCACTAAAAAGCCCAACCAGAATAACTGTAGAGGACGACAAGTTTATTTAAGTGCTCACAGTTTCAAACAGCTTAGTTCATAGAAGCCTGGCTCCATTCCTCAGGACTTGGGGTGAGGCTGAACATCATGGCAGGAGAGGGTGGCAGAGGGCAGCAGCTCACATCATGGTGATCAGGAATTAGGGAGAGAGATCTCCACTTTCCAGATACAAATATATATCCCAAAGTCACACCCCAATTTTCTTCTTCTTCAGCCACACCCTACCACTTCAGTTACCACTAAATTAATCCCAATCAGGTGATTAATTCACTGAATGGGTTAAGAGTCTTAAAACCCAATCATTTCTTCTCTGAACCTTTTTGCATTTTCTTCCATGTGAGATTTTTGGGGACACCTCACATCCATAACACTAGCAGAGACAGAAACTATAGAAGAATAGACAAGCACAGGGAAATCTTATTCAACCTAAAAACTAGAAATGAATCAAAATGATAGGAAATATAAATCATCTTTTAAAAATAACACTAAATTTCAATGGAATAATCTCACCAACCAAAAGATATAGGCTGGCAAAATGAGTTAAAAAACAGGATACAACAATATGCTGTCTCCAAAAGACTCACATCATAGGGAAACACATCCATATAACTCAAATGAATATCATAAATCAGCAGGGGTATCTATCTTCATATCAAATAATCAGCAGAGACAAAGGAGATTACTTCATACTATAGAAGAAACACAAACAACAGGTGATAACAATCATATATATTTATACCCCAAATAATGCAGCATCCACTTACATCACACAAACCCTTCTCAATATCAAGAATCAAATCAACCACACTACAATAAAACTGGGTGACTTTAGAAAATAAAAATATATAAATAGATAGATACTTAGAAGCAAGTGAGAATAGAGATACAACATATCAAAATCTGTGAGATATTATAAATGCAATTGTAAGAAGAAAGATCATAGCTTTGAGCTCATTCATCAATGAATAGAAAGACACCAAATAAATAATGTAACATAACATCTTAAGATAGAAAAAGAAGAACAAGCCAAGAACAAATCTAATAGAAGACAGGAAATAGTTAAAATCAGAGCTGAAATCAATAAAACTGAGATTAAAAAGCAATTCATAAAATCAATGAAACAAAAAGTTGCTCTTTGAAAAAAATTAATGAAATTTATAAATCATTAGCCAAGTTAACAAAAGAAAGAAAAAATATTCAAATTATTAAAATCCATGGTGAAAAAGGAACTATCACCACAGATACTACTGAAATGCAGAGGATAATCAGAAATTATTTTGAAAAATTATATCCAATAAGCTAGCAAATCTTGAAGACATTAACAATTTCTTGGTAACATATGACCAATCCAAATTAAATCAAAAGGATATAGAAAATTTAAACCAACTGTTTTAGTCTGCTTTTTCACTATCATGATTAAAAGACCCAAACAGAACAATTGTAGAGGAGAAAAAGTTCAATTAAGGGCTCACGATTTTAGAGGTCTTTTCTTAGTCCATAGAAGGCCAACTCCATCCCTTGGGGCTCAAGGTGAGGCAGAATTTTATGGCAGATGAGTATGGCAGGGGGAAGTACTCATATGATGATCAGAAAGCAGAAAGAGAGACTTCACTCACCAGATTCAAATATAAAAACCCATGTTACAAAAACACATCCCCAATTACTACCTTCTCTAGCCACACCCTACCTACCTACAGTTACTACTCAGTCAATTCCATTAGGGATTAATTTACTGATTAGGTTAAATCTATAACCCAATCTTTCTCCTTGAAACCTATTGCATTGTCTCTCATGAGAGTTTTGGGGGTATACCACATCTAAACCATAACACCAACTGAATTCAGATAAGGAAATTGAAACAACCATCAAAGGCCTAACAACAAAGAAAAGCCCAGGACCACATAGATTTTCTGCTGAGTTCTACCAGACCATTAAAATAGAGCAAATATCAATCCTTCACAAATTGTTACATAAAATATAAAAGGAGGGAACTCTTCCCAACACATTCTATGAAGTTAGAAATCCCCTTGATACCCAAACCAGACAAAAACAGATCAGAGAAAGAAAGTTTCAGACCAATATCCGTGATGAACACAGATGCAAAAATCATAAATAAAATACTGGCAAATCATTTTAAAAAAAAACATTAAAAAGATAGCTTACCATGAGCAAGTAAATTCTATCCCAGGGATACAAGGTTGGTTCAACATACAGAAAGTGATAAATTTAAATCACGCCATACATAGACTGAAAGACAGGAATCACATGGTTCTCTCAATACATAAGAGCATTTGACAAAACACAACATCCATTTATGTTTAAAACACTAGACAAACTAGACATAGTTGACCATACTTAAACATTGTAAAGGCCATGTACATCAAACTTATACTTTTATACTTTTAAAAACATATACTTTATACTTTTAACATCTACAAGGCCAGCATCATTCTAAATGGAGAAAAACTGAAAGTATTCCCTCTTGGAAGCTGGAATAAGAGAAGGATGCCCACCTTTACCACTTGTATTACACATAGTCCTTGAAACTCTATCCAGAGCAATTAGTCAAGATAAATAAATTAAATGGATAGGAATAAGAATAGAACAACTCATTCTATTTTATGATGACATGATTCTATATTTAGAAGAACCAAAAAAAAATTACACCAAAAACTTCTAGAGCTCATAAATACATTCAACAAAGTATCAGGATACAAAATTAATACCCATAAGTTAATTGCATTCCTATAATTAAAAGATGAATCAGCTGAAAGGGAAATTAGGAAAACTAGCCCATTTAAAATAGCCTGAAAACATACTTGGAAATTAATCTAACAAAAGAGATGAAGGACCTCTACAACTACAGAACACTAAAGAAAGAAATTGAAGAGGACCTTAGAAGATTGAAAGATCTCCTATGTTCTTGCATAGGCAGAATTAATATTGTAAAAATGACCATACTAACAAAAGTGTTATACAGATTCAAAGCAATTCCTATCAAAATTTCATTGACATTCTTCATAGAAAATTTAAAAAAGCAGTCATGAAATTCATCTAGAAAAATTAAAGGCTCAAAATAGTCAAAGTAATCCTTTTTGAGAAAAGTAAGTCAGGAAGCATTACAATACCAGACCTTAAATTATACTAAAGAGTTATAGTAACAAAAAAAGAATAGTATTCGTATCAAAACAGGCATGAAGACCAATGGAAAAGAAGACATATAAACCCACAAAAATTAATTTAACTCCTACTACTAGATAAATGTGCCAAAAACTTACTTTGAATAAAAATAGCCTCTTCAATAAATGGTGCTGGGAAAAGTGGAAATCCATATATAGTAGAATGAAATTTAACCCCTATCTTTCACCCTGCACGTGACCCAACTCAAAGTAAATCAAGAACCTAGGTATTAGACCAGAATGTGAGAAAATCTTTGCCACCTACAACTTAGAAAAGACATTATTTTCCAAGATATAAAAAGAATTAAAGAAGCTTAACATCAAAAACAACCAATTAACAAATAGGAAAATAAACTAAATAAACACTTTATAAAAGAAGAAATACAAATGTTCAACAAATATATGAAGAAATGTTCAACTTCTCCAACAATTAGAGAGATGCAAATTAAAACTCCCCTGAGATTCACCTCACTCCAACCAGAATGCCAATTGTCAAGAGTACAAGTGAGACCAAATTTTAGTGAGGATGTGAGGGAACGAGTACATTCATATATTGCTGGTGGGAAAAGCAGTATGGGACTTCCTAAAAATCTACAAATGGAACTTTCATTTGATCCAGTAATACTACTCCTTGGTTTATATACAAAGGATTTGAAAAGCAGCCTACTATATTGGAGCACCTACATCAATGTTTACAGCAGCCTAATTCACAGTAGCTAAGCTATGGAACCAACCTAGGTGCCCTTCCACATGAATGGTTGAAGAAAATGTGGTATATATACACGATGGAGTGTTACTCAGTCATAAATAAAAATGACTTTATGACATTTGCAAGTAAATGAATGTACCTGGAGACTATTACTCTAAGTGAAATAGTCAGTTCAAGAAAACCAAATGTCAAATGTTCAAATGTTTTGAATGATATGCAGATGCTAACCTACAATAAGGTGGGGAAAGGAAAGAATAGATATTCATTAGATACCAGGGAAAGAAGGAAAGGGGGGAATAGGAAAAGATAAGACAATGGAATAAATCTGAAATATTTTTTTCTATGTATTTATATAAAAATACTCACCATCATGTACATCCATAAGAATGGAGTCCTAAATATAATAAGATATATTCCATACTTCTATAATTATATAAAAATGAATTCTACTGTCAAACATAACTCAAATGAACCAATAAAAATAGTATTAAGTACATTAATCATGAATGTTAACAGAGGAAAAAAAACATGAACATTTTAATACACACAGAAAAATCTTTTGACAAAATCCAAAGTTTGTTTCACTTATTCTGCTTTTTACTTCTATTAGGTAAACTTTTAGAAATTCCACACATTGATGATATCATGCAGTGTTTGTCTCTGTGTGCCAGACTGACTTACCGCTGCCAATGTCCTTCAGATCCATCTATGCTATTGCAGATGACAAGATTTCATGTTTTTTAAAAGACTGGGTTTGAAAAATGAGCAATAAATTTAAATATACATTTCTACACAAAAATATATATGCAAAAGTACAATAGGGAGTGAAGACATGTTCAAAATGAATAGCCATTAGAAAAATATAAACATAAAGCACAGTGAGATACAACTTCACACCCATTAGAATGAATATATATATAGTGTGTGTCTGTATAAATAAACATATATATGTTTAAATAAATATATATAATATATAAATATAAATTTATAATATATAAATATATAATATATTAAAATATAAATATAATATATATAATATTTATATACAATATAATATATAATATAGAAATATAATATATATTTAGGTATAATATTTATCACATATTGTCAGATTCTATAAGTATTGGTGAGGATATGTTGAAATCAGGAAGATTCTCAAACATTGCTATTCAGACCAGTAAAATCATACAGCATCTTTGTAATACACTTTGGAGGTTCTTCAAACTATTAAACATTATATAACCCATGATTTGTCAATTTTATTTCTAAGTATCCACACAAAATTTTTAAAATATTTACATACATATAAAAATACTTTTTACACATATACTCATATTAGAAATATAATTCATAATATCTAAAATTTGTAAAAAAATTCAGGTGGCTGTGAGCTAATGTGTAGTTAAACAAAACATTAAATATAACCACAATGAAATATTATTTGGCAATGCAAAATAATGAAATATTGAAATATGCTATAACATGGACAAACCATGATATCATGGTAAGAGAAAGAAGTCAGTCAAAAATGATCCCATATTGTATGATTCCCAGTCTTTGAAGACAGAAAGTAGAATATTGTCTGTCAGGACTGGATGTAAGTGATAGGGAATGAATAGGTACCCTTCCACATGAAGGTGCCCTTCCACATAATTTTTCTGAAGTGCTAAATATGTTATGAAGTGCTAAATATGTTATGACTGTAATAATAGTTGCAAAATTTTGTGGTTACTCAAAAACCATTAAATTGTGGACCTAAATGGGAATTGTTACAATTAATTATGCTTCAAGAAAATTTAAGCCATCGTTTTCATTCATTATTTTCTGAGAGAAAAAGTCTCAATATTTTTAAAATGACTGGATATTTTCACCAAGAACTGAAAGAAGAACTTCTCAAAATATTGAAGAAACTTGAATTTATTTAAATAATTCAGTGACCTTTAAGGTGCTGTGGAAAATAGAAGAAATAACACAATATTGAAAACTAAGAAAATGCATCATTCTGATTTTAAAAGAAGAAAAGTGTGGATAAAAAGTTATTCATGACTGTCAATTTTGATCAAATATGGAATAAATTTTGGAAATGGACTTTGGGGAAAATGATGCATTCAGGATAAGGAATGCTGAAGGGTATGCTTAAGGAGCATCCATGCATAGATTTGTAATAAACTGATGAATATGTAAGGCTGAGGATCGAAATAAAGGTTTGGCTTAGGGCTGGAGTGGAAACTTTCCTCACTTGGCTGATATTTGATGCTGTAGCTCTAGGAATCCCCGAGAAAAAAATCAGATGCAGGTTGGAGAAGCAATCGATAAAGCATGTATTAAATACATAAAAAAAAAGGAAGGCACAGAAAATCTTGACGTGGTAGTCAGATTGCAGAAGAAGAAACAAGAATTACCATGGAGTTTTATAGATAGTTAGGAGAACAGAGCATCCCTGGAAAAAAAAATAAGGGTTAAAGGGCTTAATAAATTAGAAAATGCATAAACTAGTAACTGCAAATCGATTTAAAAAAGGCTTTTAAAAAATATCTTGGATTTGACAAATTAAATGACTGAGAGTAGAAATTTGCAGTCAGAAGTCTAAGGCAAGAAACTTAGCAAGGTCCTAAGCAACTTAATAAGAACCTGTCTCAATATAAAAAGTAAAAAGAACTGGGAATGTGGCTCATTATTTAAGTGCTCATGGGCTCAATCCCTGGTATTGGGGGGAAAAAAAGAAAGAAAGAAAAAAGAAATCTAAGGCAGCAAGCATTTACACAAGTGTTTTTATTAAAATGTGGTCTTTGGGAAAAGGCTTTTACTTTTTTTAAAAAATATAATTGTGACTAGACAAATATTTTAATTTTTAAATGTTTTTTTTTAGGTTTAATTTCTAATGCTATACAGATCAATAGTAATATCAATAGTTAAACTCCTTTAAAATTTCTGTTCCTCAATATGATTTTAATGTGTGTGTAAAGGTCCCAAAACCAAAGAATCAAGAACCATTGCTAAGCTTCCTGGCCCATTCCTATAATTCCAGTGGCTTGGAAGGCTGAGGCATGAGGATCATGAATTCAAATCCAGCCTCAGCAAAAGTGAGGAACTAAGTAATCCAGTGAGACTCTGTCTCTAAATAAAATACAAAATAGGACTGGGGATGTGGCTCACTAGTTGAGTGCCCCTGAGCTCAATCCTGATATCAAAGGGGAGGGGGAAAGAACCATTGGTTAAACTACAAAATGGCAATACTATTTTTTTTTTTAGGTCAGAGGTGATATAGTGACAAAGAAGACTCATTCTGGTGTTGAAAGCTCACGTGTGAGACAATACAGGAATATTCAGAGGTGACATGATCAGATTATGAGAACTGTAACATAAAGAGTCGATTAATCCATTTGATTGATTAATAATTCCAATGTATTAATGGGTTGTAACTGTAGGGGGCTGGAGGAAGTAGTTTGCTGGGAGCACTCAAATTCTCTCTCTGCTTCCTGGCTCTCAAGTAGTGGGTAGCATTTCTATACCATGTCCTGATGTTCTGCCTCCCCTCAGACCCAGAGATATGATGTCCACCAACTATGGACTGAAACTGAAACCATAAACCCAAATCAATATTTTAAATCATTTTTAGTGCATTATAGTTATATATAATATTGAAGTTGCCCAAATAAACTTTTTCTCTTCTAAGTCGTTCTCATCAGGTCTTTTACTTACAGTCTGGAAAAACTGACTAACACAAAATGCTGACGGAAAGGAGCAAGCAGAGAAAAGAGAGAAAAGGGAATAAAAAATGTAAGAAAAAGAGGGGACAAATTTCTACATCGGAATACACTTTTTTTTTTTTTTTTTTGACCAGGGATTGAATCCAGATTGCTTACCCAGTGAGCCAAGTCTCTATCTCTTTTGACACTTCTTCTTTGGAGACAAGTTCTCAGTCATTTTCTCAGGGCCTCACTAAGTCACTGAAGCTGGCTTTGAACCCAGGATCCTCCTGCCTCAACCTCCTTAGTCACTGGGATTAAAGGTGTGAGCCACTGCACCTGGATTTCACCAATAACTTGGTTTTCAAATGTCATTCTCTAATGAACTTATTAGACAATAAATTATAAAACTATTCCTTGTGGAAATACTTGGATCCATGCCCGAGCTAACGAAAATATGAGAGACAGCTTATGATGCCAGCAAAATAAGAAGTGCTCATAAGAGGAAGGGACTTTTAGAAAGACAGAGGAATCAAACTGCTGGTACTTCTGAGAGTGAATCCCAGAAAACTTCAAACAACAAAATAAACAATGATATTATTAGATGGAAATCCATAGACTACATAAGTTCTGAGGAGTCCATACTGAATTAAATAAGCAATGGATAACTGAAGGAGAAAGAAAGGAGAGGCACTTTTCATTTCAAAAGAATTCTAATTAATAAATATGAAGGAATAAGGGAAATTGAAACTGCCATCTTAAGCAGAAATATTTATAATCTGAAAATTGCTTCCTCAAGAAATTTATGAATTACAAAGAAGAAAATAGTTCTTTTATACTTCAGAAACCTGACAGATGGCCCCCTTTGCCTAGGTGATGGAGTCAGTAATGTGATTCTGTGAAGGGTAAAAGGAGCACTTTCTCTATCCATCTATGGGAGTCTTCTCATAATATTGAATCTCAATTCAGTGATGAAAAATGTCAGGAAAACCCAAATTGAAGGATAATCATAACTGCAAAATAATTATAAATAATAATATTATAAATTATAATATTATTATAGTATTATAAAAATGGTACTTTTCAGAAGTATTAAGTCATGCAAGACACTGTGGTTGTCAGAGACTGCTCCTCCCTTCCCCAAAAGGTCCACGCCTGTATCCTGGAACTTGTGAATATGTTAAATTTCATGTCAGAGACTTTGCAGATATAAGACTGTAAACCCTTTGAGCATCAAAGCTTTCTCTGTTGTTATCAGAGAATGATATTCAAGTACAGGAGGAAAAGTCAGAGACCCCGTGTGTGAAGAGGTTTGGGTGCACGGTGGGGCTCTGAGCTGAGAGTCTATGCACAAGGACCACGAGGAGTTAAGGAAGACTCCACCAACAATTATCAAAAGAACCAGATCTTCATGGACTGGATTCTAGCAGCGATTTGAAGGGTCTTGGAAGTTCTCCAGAGAGGAACATGGCCTCACCAACAGCTTGATTTTTGCCTTGTGAAGCCCATTGCAGAAAAAATCAGTGGAACAACTGATCTGCAGAAAGGTGAGAAAATTAATCTGGGTTATTTTGAAGTGTTAGGATTGCTGTAATTTCCAACAGCAAGTAGAAAAGTAATACAAAGACGAAAAAACTGCCCGAAATTGGAGGATACGAAGGAGACGTGAATACTGTCTGGAATCCTGGAATTGAATAGAGTATCAGTGGGAAGAAAAATGAAACCCAAATAAACTCTGTAGCAAGTTGGTAGTATTATGCCAATGTGAAGTTCTTAGTTTTGGCAAACGAAGCATGGTTATAAAAAATATTATCAAAAGGAAAACCTGTGTGAACAGCTTTCAATCTCCCTGAACTATTTTCAGCATTTCTGTAAGTCTACAGTTCTTTCAAAATCAATGTTAAAAGAATCATTCATTCCAAGTCCCACAATCTTCCTAAAAATACTCATGACCAATAAAACACTTCCCACCTCCACGTTTGCAGTCTTTCATTGTATAACCAATGAAAGAAAGCCATTTCATGAAACGATTTGACATGGATACTATAAAGATCTTCATATTTTCCCTCTTAGTGGAATAATTAAGATTACAGTCAGTAAAATGTCCATATTGCATAATAGGTTTTTGAAGGTTTGTTTGATCTGTTGATGTGTTTGCAACACTTGCTATGTTGCAAATTTAAATCAAATGTTGACCTGCTTCATTTAAGAAGTCATATTCTGATGATCTTTGCAAATCCAGAAGTGAGTCCATCCAGGTGATATAGCAGAGCATGGACAAGCAGGCTGAGGAATCTGAGAGTCCAGGACAAACAGGTATCCAGGTACATTCTTCTAATTAGCACTGGCTGTCCAGATATAAAATCATTGTGTGGTCACTTGCTTTAAATGCCTTAGAGCCTGATGAGAATAAATAGGAGAGTTGGTGATTACCTTGCAAAATATAAGTATTGCATTAAGGATTTAATGAAGGTAATATGGCAGCAGAGAGAAGAAAGGAATCATCAGGGAGTTATTAAGAAAAAAAAGAGCAAAGTAGATAGGATCAAAGGATGAGCCTGGACCATCTACATGGAAAAAGAAAACAATCAATTTTCAAGTGTTCCTGAACAGTGAGATGGTGGACTAGGGCAACAACCTGACTCCCAGTTTCCAAGAATCTTTGTATACAAGGACAATAACACAGAATGGATAGCACAGAGTGTGTGAGCAAAGTCCCACCTAATGGGCAGGACCTTCCCTGGACTCAGCAGAACCCAGATACCTTGGGAATTGAAGCTCTCAACACTTGATACATGTACATAGATAAGTTATAGAAATCAAATTATATGTGGAACTATTGAGATATTGAAGGAATCTCAAGATGGAAAACTGCATCTTTTTTGTGGGTCAGACTCAGCAGTGGTAAGATTCAGGGAAGAATTTACATGCGTAAGTTGAACATCCCTATTCTGAAATTTCAAAATCCTAAGTGCTTTAATATTCAAAACTTTTTGAGTGCCAACATGGTGCCACAAGTGGAAAAGTACACAACGTGACACCAAGAAAGGAGAAATAGACACCATTATTTTTAAAAATTATTAAAGAGTTTGTCTAAATTCACACAATAAAATTTTTTAAATTATGATAAAATTGTTTTATTATTCTTAAATGAGTAAAATGACCCTATAAAAAAAGAAAAAAAAAAACTTTAAAAAGTTACTTTTACTAGAATTTCAGAAGAAGAATTTCTTGAGAAAAGAGGAGATTGTTTTCCAAGATGTTCCATGATTTGAGAACAGAAAAGTGGATAACGGTTTCTCCATGAGCTGGGAGAAAAGAGGGATTTTTAATGAGACTTAATACTTGACTCTTAGAACAACCTGGGGACTCAGTTGTTTGGATATAATAATAATAATAATAATAATAATAATAATAATAATATATTAATATATTATAATATAATAATAATAATAATAATAATATAATATTATATATATATCCACCACCAGCACCAGAGGCCACCAGATAATATCCACCATGGACAAATAGGGAGGTCTTAGAAAACCCACATTTTAGGTGGCACCATGCCATGTCTTGGTATGGAGAAACCAGAGATGAAGATCATTGTTGGACTGATCCAGAGGTTGAGCTATTCATATCCTCATGAGGGAAAGATGCTGCACATATCCTGGTAGACTGTGGAGAGCTGGGGGCAGAAGCCATATTCCTGCCAAGGTTGGCCTGTGAGTGTGGGACCAAGCTCAAAGCCCAGACCTGTGTAATTCAAGATGGGTCTGAAAGCAAGAGCAGGCAGAGGCCTGCCACATTACTCAGGGTGTGTCGAGAAAACCAGGAGAAATTCAGGTGTGGAGAACTGTTTTACCCAGGGGAAGGTTGGACATTGAAACCAGCGTGATATTGGGTCTCTCATTCTTTGAGTCTGGTGGCTTTCAGGACCAACTGCAGCAGGCCAGAAATTTGTTCGGGAAGGGGGTGGGAGTCACTGTGTGCTTGAGATTGAACCCAGGAGGCTGGGAAGGACAAGAGTCAAGGGTGGTGGAGGAGGTGAAGGATTGGTTCATCCCTCACACAAGTGGAACCAGGGAGAGACTCCAGGGGTGCAGACTTCCAGTGTAAATTAGCAGATGCCAGGCACTGGGAGTGTGCTGATTTAAATTCTTCAGACCAATCACCATTCGGTTAAATACCTGGGGCCTAACTAGACCTAAATCCCATCTTCAGGAGCTCTGTCTCTGGGAACTCCTCTCACAGAACTCTATAGGGGCTGTGCCCTGAGAGTGGAGCGGAAAACCATCTCCAGCACACTCCACCTCATTCTGCAAAGAATGGGAGCAAACACTTGAGAAGCAAAACAAAAAGAGGGAGGACTTGACAATCTTGTGGCTCTCATCCTTATGCACAGTACATACCTCAAGAACAAAACAGAAAGGCATTTGGAAACAGAAAATAAATACATATTATCATTGACAATTTTTGATCCCCGTCAAGAAAATTTTAATTTAATTTAATTTTTTTAGAGAGAGAGAGAGAGAAAATCTTTTTTGTAGATGGACACAACACAATGCCTTTATTTTTATGTGGTGCAGAGAATCAAACCCAGGTCGCGCCCGTGTTAGGCGAGCACTCTACCGCTGACCCACAATCCCAGCCCATGATTTTTATTTATTTATTTTTTGTTGTTTCTCTATCCCCCTCCCCCATTTTGTGCTGAATGTTTCATGGATATTTGCATATAAATCACATATTTCTCATTTCTAACATTGTTTGAAGGTAATTATTCATCATCACTCTCTTTTGAGGGGTAGGATTTGGGGTTTTGATTAGTACCTTTGGTTTTGTTTTGTTTTGGTTTTCATTTGTCTGTTTCTCTTTATTCTCTTTCTTTATTTTGCTTGCAGCTAAATTCTATTATTCACTTATTCATACTTTCTTTAATTTTTTACTTCTACTTGCTTTCTTTCTCCCTCATGATCTTTTTATCTTAAATCCCTTTAGCATTCTCTCTGTTCACCTCTAGAAATAGCAAACCCTTTCAAACCTAATGTTTTTACTGTTGGCAATTGCTTACCATTCCATTTCCATTTATTGTGCCAATTAACATTCTAGATGTCTTAACTGTTTAGTTTAATGCTTCATATTGTTTCCATTGGTTGTTGTTATTATTTGTCTTCCCCTAAACCAGGAGCCACTAGAAACCTTTAGGAACACTATATGTTCCCACGGTAGAGTTTCTGACATTTCAGACTCATACTGGGTAGATACACAAACACCACAAAGAAAGCAAGGGAACAAAGCATCCCAAACAACCAAAATACATGAATAACAAAATACATTGACAACACATTATGAGAAATGTCAGAAAAGGAGTAGAACATTCATGGTTTATCAAATCTGTCAAGGAAAAAATCATGTAAAGAGTGAATTCAGAGAGAAAATACAGGAAGTGAAAGACCACTTCGATAAAGAGATAAATATTCTGAAAAAGAACCAAATAGAAATACTCCAAACAAAGAAAATAATAAACTAAATTAAAAATTCAATGGAAAGCATCACCACTAGAAAAGACAACTTGGGAGATAGAGTTTGAAGAAACTAAGACAAAATAGATAACCTTAAAAATAAAGTTAACCATGGAGAAAAGATGTTAAGAGAACATGAATAGAATTTTCAAGAAATATGGGATAACATTAAAAGGCCAAATATAGATTCATCAGGATAGATGAAGGCTGTGAAATAAAAACAAACAAACAAACAAATAAAAAGAAAAAGAAAAGAAAAAAATGCACAATTTTTTTTCAATGGAAAAATATCAGAAAATTTACCAAACCTTAGGAAAATGAAATAGAAAATCAAATACAGGAGGCATATTAGGACTCTTAATATGAACTGTACAAAATCCACACCAAGGCACATAATTATGAAAATTCTTAGCATACAGAATAAGGATAGAATATTAAAGACTGCTGAACAAAAATGACAGGCAACAAAGGTACACCAATCTGGATTTTAACCTATTTCTCAACCTTGACCCTAGAAGCTAGATCTTGAAAACACACACACACACACACACACACACACACACACACACACAACAAGGTCTGAATTAAAATGGATGCCAAGAATACTCATGTCTCAATAAAAATAAAACTCATCTCTCAATAATAACCTAATGTAAATGGCCTAAACTCATTAATCAAAAGACAGAGCCTGGCAGACTAATTAAAAAAAAAAGACTTAAAAAAAAGACCCAACAATATAATGTCTCCAAAGACTGATCACATAGGCAAAGACATCAACAAACTAGGGGTGAACGGATAGGAGAAATCATATCACTCACATGGATCTTGTAAACAAGCAGGGTTTCCATCCTCATATTAGATAAAGTGGACTTCAAGCCAAAGTTACTCAGAAAAGATAAAGAGGTCATCTCATTCTGCATAAGGGAATTGTACAACCTCAAGAAATAACAATCATAAGTATTTATGCCCCAAATAATGGGGAAATGGTGTACATCAAACAAACTTTCTCCATATCAAGAATCAAACTGAGAACAATAATAATAACACTGGGTGACTTTAACATACTTCTCTCATCACTGGACAGATCTTCCAAATGAAAACTAAATAAAGAAGCTGTAGAATTAAGAATTACAATTAATAATTAAGATCGACAGCCTTATAGAGAGTATTTCATCCATCAATGACTGAATACACTTTCTTTTCAGCAGCATTTTTCTAAAACAGACTACATCTTAAAAGACAAAACATCTCTTTTTTTTAAGATATTTTTTTTTAAAGAGAGAATGTGAGAGAGAGTGAGAGACAGAGAGTATGTTTTTTATATATTTATTTATTTTTTAGTTTTCGGTGGGCACAACATCTTTGTTTGTATGTGGTGCTGAGGATCGAACCCAGGCGGCACGCTACCGCTTGAGCCACATCCCCAGCCCAGACAAAACATCTCTTAATAAATACAAAAAATAGAGATAATATCTTGAATTCTGTCAGATCAAAGAGAATAAAATTAGAAATCTGAGGTAAGATAAAAAATAAAAGTTACTCTAACACCTGGAGACTAAATAATATGGTGTTGTATGTTTAATGGATAGCAGAAAAAAACAAGAGTGAAATAGAAAAATGTTTAAAAGCAAATGAGAATAGACATGTAACATATCAAAATCTCTGGGAAACTACAAAGGAGATTGTAAGAGGAAAGTTCATAGCATTGAACCCATTCATTAAAAGAAGAGAAAGATACCAAATGAATAATCTGGGTTATTTTTTTTTAATTTTAATTTGTTACGTATGACAATAATACACTACAATTCATATTACACATATAGAGCACAATTATTCATATCTATGGTTGTACACAAAGTAGAGTCACATCCTTCATGTCTTCATACATGTACTTAGGGTAATGATGACCATCGCATTCCACCATCTTTCCTACCCTTATGCCCCTTTCTTCCCCTCCCTCCCCTTTTCTCCTTTGCCCTATCTAGAGTTAATTTAATCCTCCCAGCTCCCTCCCCCCACCGCCCCAATCGGAGCATATTATGAATCAGCATCTTTAAATCAGAGAAGTCACTGGGCATTTGGTTTTTTGGGTTTGGCTAATTTCACTTAGTATTATATTCTCCAGCTCCATCCGTTTACCTGAAAATGTCATGATTTTATTCTCTTTTAATGCTGAGTAATATTCCATTGTATATATACCAAACTAGAGAGCCTATTAATTGGGAATAAATTCTTACCAGATAGAGCACTAATTTCTAGAATATATAAAGAACTCAAAAATCTTAACACCAAAAATAAATAAATAAATAACCCAGTCAATAAATGGGCCAAGGGCCTGAGCAGACACTTCTCAGAAGATATGAAATCAATCAACAAGCATATGAAAAAAAATGTTCATCATCTCTAGCAATTAGAGAAATGCAATTAAAAACTACTCTAAGATTTCTTCTCACTCCAGTCAGAATGGCAGCTATTAAGAATACAAATAACAATAAGTGTTGGTGAGGATGTGGGGAAAAAGGAACACTCGAACATTGCTGGTAGGACTGCAAATTGGTGCAATGAATATGAAAAGCAGTATGGAGAATTCTTGGAAAGCTGGGAATGGAACCATCATTTGACCCAGCTATCCCTCTCCTTGGTCTATACCCAAAGAACTTAAAAACAGCATACTATAGGGACACAGCCACATCAATAATGTCTATAGCAGCACAATTCACAATAGCTGTGGAACCAAACTAAATTCCCTTCAGTAGATGAATGGATAAAGAAAATGTGGAATATAATATTACATCTTAAGAAGCTTTAGGAAGAATTAATCAACACCAAAATCAATAGAATACAGGAAATAATTAAAATCAGTGATGAAATTGAAATCTAAGAACTTCAAAAAAATTAATGCAACAAATGTTGGTTTATTGAAAAAAATTAACAAAATTGATAAACCATAAGCTAAACTAACAAAAGAAATAATAAACTCAATTTATTAAATGCATGATGAAAAAAAAATCACCACACACATTGAAATACAGAGGATAATCAGAATTTATTTTGAAAAGTTATATTCTAATAAGTTAGAAAATCTTGAAGACATTGAAAAAATTTCTAGAGACATATATCCTACCAAATTGAATCAGGGAATATAGAAACTCTAAAGAGATACATTTCAAATAAGGAAATTGTAGCCGCCATCAAAATCCTACCAACCAAGAAAATTCAAGACCAAATATATTCTCATTAGAGTTCTACCAGGTCTTTAAAGAAGAAACAATATCAATCCTCCACAAATAACTCCATTCAATAGAAAAGTGGGAACTCTTCTGAACACATTCAATGAAGCTAGTATCACCAGTTGTCAAAACCAGAACAAGACACATCTAAGAAAGAAGACTTCAGAACATAGATACAAAAATTATTAATAAGATACTGGCAAATCACATACAAAAACACATTAAGAAGATAGCTCATCATTATCAAGTTGTTCTATCACAGGGATACAAAATTGGTTCAACATAAAGAAATTCTTAAATATAATTCACCACGTAAATAGACATAAGAACAAGAATTACATGATTATATCAATGCATGCAAAAAAATCTTTTGACAGAATCCATCATCCATTCATGTTTAAAACAATAGAAAAAAAATAGATAATACGAATACACTAAACATTATAAAAGCTATATACATCAAACACAAGACCAACATTGTTATAAATGGAGAAAAACTAAAGGCATTCGCTCTAAAGTCAGGAAGAAGTGACAATAGTCCTTGAACTTTAGCCAGAGCAATTAGGCAAAAGACATAACTTAAATGGATACATATAGAAAAAGAAGAGCTAAGACTATCTCTATTTGCCAATGACATGATCCCATATTTCGAAGACCCAAAAAAGGTCCATCAGAAAAAAAATCCTGTTTGGTTATAGTAAAATAAATTCAGCAAAGTAGCAGGATATAAAATTAATACCAATTAATTGCATTTCTATACACTATAATCAGTTGAAAGGGAAATTAAGAATACTAGCTCATTTACAATAGCCTCAAAAAATTAAAATGCTTGGGAATCATTCTCACAAAAGTGCTAAAAGCTCTCTACAATGAACACTAAAAAAAGAAATTGATGAAGACCTCATAGCATAGAAATATCTCCCATGATCTTGGATAGGAAGAATTAGTATTGTCAAAATGGCCATACTACCAAAAGCTCTATACAGATTTAATGCAATTCTTATTCAAATTCCACGATGTTCTTCATAGAAATAGAAAAAGCAGTCATAAAATTTATTTAAAAAAATAAATGACCCAGATTATTCAAAGCAATCCTTAGCAATAAAAGTGAAGCAGGAGGCATCATAATACCAGACTTTAAAATATACTACAGAGCTATAGTGACAAAAACAGCATGGTATTGATATTAAAATAGGCATGAAGACCAATAGATAGAAGACACAGAGTCAAACCCACATAAATACATTTACCTCATACTAGACAAATGTGCTAAAAGCGTTCATTGGAGAAAAGATAGTCTCTTCAACAAATAGCACTGGGAAAACTGCAAATACATAGGCAATAGAATAAAATTTAACCCTTATTTCACCCTGCAGAAAAATCAACTCGAAGTGGATCAAAGACCTAGGCATTAGACCAGAAACCCTGAACTTCCTAGGAAAAAAAAATGTAGGTCTGATCTTCTAATATGTCTGCTCATTTATTCATTTATTTATTTGGTATGAGGGATTAAAAGCAGGGGTACTCAACCATTGAGTTATATCCCCAGCTCTGCTTTTTTTTATTTAGAGAAAGGGTCTTACTGAGTTCTTTTAGCACCTCATTTTTGCTGAGGCTGGTTTGAACACATGATCCTCCCGTGTCAGCCTCCAGAGCCACCGGGATTACAGGTGTGCGCCACCGCACCCAGCAAGATGTCTGCTTATTAAACAACTTCCTCAATAGGACTCCTAAAAGTGTAATAAGTAAAATTGTTATGGGGAGCCGCTTCAAGAAACACTGGAAGTCTGAATTCAAATCAAAGAGAGCTTTATTTACCTGGCCAGGGACTGTCACCTACCCATAGAGACGGAAGCTCTGCGGGAGAACAGCAATATCTAGGCCTGTGTCTTGAGAACGTAAGGATGAAAACCACGGCTCAGGGATCTTTCCTGTCGTCCTGCAAGCAAGCCAATGAAAAGGGACCCACGAGTCCTAAGGAGGATTGGAATTTTCCAGTCAGCAAGCAAGCAAATTACAGAATATAGAAAAAAGCAGTCAGCTTTGTCACTCAGTTAACCACATCTTGGGTCCCAGCAGGTGTTAGACAAACGTATCCTGAGTTCAAGCAGGTGGTTGGGATGGGGGGGGGCAAAAATCTATTTCAAACTCTTGGGTCACCAAGACCGCCATATCCTGGGTTGAGTAAATTTTGTGGGTTACAAAGTACAGAAAACAATATATTGTAAGAAAACAGCTTTCATTTCAGTTTCAAAAACAGCTCTTGTAACAGTTTTTTTTTTTTTTTTAATAGAAGGCAGCAAAATGGAGTCTGAGGCCTGCCTATGACAGTTCTTGCTTTATCATTGTCTGATCTCACTTATCAAAATCTTCCATCTATGATCTCTGTATTTTACTAATCTATAACCTTTAGCTTACACTCTTATTGATCATATTTATCAGTCCACATCACAAAAACATTAAAAAAAATCAATAAACGACATGGCGCCAAACTTAAAAGCTTCTTCACGGCAAAGGAAATAGTCAAGATTGTGTAGAGGGAGCCTACAGAATGGAGAGAAATCTCTGCTACCACAACTTAGATAAAGCTTTAATTTTCAAGGTATAAAAGAACCCCAAAACTTGGCATCAAAGAAACAAATAAGCCAATTAACAAACGGGCAAAGGAACTAAACAGATACTTGGCAAAAGAAAAAAATATATAAATGGTCAACAAATATATTAAAAAATGTTCAGCATCTCTAGCAAGTAGAGAAATGCAAATTAACACTACACTAATTTCACCTCATTCCAGGCAAAATGACAATTACCAAGAATACAAGTAACATTTAATGTTGGTGATGATATGGGGGAAAGGGTACACTCATATAATGCTAGGGGGACTGCATATTGATCCAAACAGTATGGAAAGCAATATGGAGATTCCTTAAAAAAACTGAAAATGGAACCACAATTTGATCCAGATATCTCACTCTTCTGTATATATATCCAAAATATTTAAAAGCAGCACACTAGAGTGAAGCAACCTCACAATGTTTATAGCAGCTCAAGTCACGATAGCTAAGGTATACAACTAGCCTAGGTGTCCATCACCAGATGAATGCATAAATAAAATGTGGTTAATATACAAAATGGTATATTACTCGGCCATGAAGAAGAAGGACTTTATCACATTCACTGGTGGATGGATGGTTCTGGGGACGCTCATGATAAATGAAATAAGCCAATCCCTCCAAAAAGAAAAAAAAAAAAACAGTCAAATGTTCCTCTGAAATATGGGTGCTAAAATACAGCAAGGATGTGAGAGAATAGAAACTCAGTGGATTTGATACAGGGGAATGAAGGGAATTGAGATGAGATAAGAGTAGGAAAGACAATGGAATGAATGTGACATAAATTTTCAAGGCACATATATGAGTAGGACACAGTGAAACTCAACATTGTGTATATCCATAAGACTGAGATCCCAATTAGAATATCTATTCTCCAAGTTTGCATAACTTGTCTAAACAGAATCTACTCTCATATATAGAAAAACAAACTCATTTTTCACTTTGTCTTCAAAAATTTATCTTTACTGCCTAAACTTTATTTGAATCATGAATGAATTTAATGTTTAAACTTGTTTCCCATTCCTCAGACATGTCATTATGTATATGTCAATATTCCAAACTAAAATCAAAATCAAAATCAAAACCTGAAGCACTCTGGTCATAAGCATTTGCATAAAGGATATTCAGCCTGGGTGTTGTGAAAATAATCCCATCCTACTTGCTAACTCTGTGTTTCCTGGGAAGAAAGAAGGGCATGAACTTCCCAAGATAATAAGATGGTTTCAAGAAAGTGGTAGCATACACCTACTGTCTAAAAAGAGAGAAAAACACTGTAGATTTGGAGGCACCAGGAAAGTATAGCTGTCTACTCACAAAGAGACCTGAGGAGTTTAAGATGAAGGTCTTATCTGTGGTTTTGGGGTGTTTGGGGATGAGTAAATATTGATAATATGAGTGGCAGATTGCCACATTGCAGAAATCTCAGTGATGTGACTAGGAGCACTGAGGGTAATGCATTGCAGATCCAGGACATAGGGTCTCACACCTGCCACTCTGAATTTGTAACCAAGTTCCCATTCTCATCAACCTTTATGTCATGATAGCTCTCAGGGACAGAGTGGTTTTGTTTGTAGCCCATAAACTAGAAGAACTTAAGCAGGGTGATATTCAAGCTTCTAGAACTGTTTTAAAAATAGGCACAAAGGAATGTGAGTTTAAACATTTCCTATTGGAAAGGATAATTGCCAGTATACAACACTAAAACAAGGAATACTAAGATTTTTGGTTACTCTGATTAAGTTAACACTTACATACAAGTGTGTTCTATATTTGCAAAGCATATTTCATATCTGGTGTTTACTTGAAACATTTGTATTAACTTTTTTCAAAAATATAACTTCTAAGAGCTCAAAAAAATTATCCTAGTTTCAAGCTTCTCAATTTCAAGTGAATTGAGTTTATGAAATTAATATTGTGAATAATGCTCCATATAAATTCCAATTTTTAAAATTTTATGACTTTAGTGAGACATTAGCAATGAAGAGAGATAATTAAATATTTCTAAGTCATTTTATCTCACATGTTTTATTCAAGGATGCCTCTTTTTAACAATATTATAACTAAATTCCTAAAGAAACAAATATCACAGTAACTTTCACCAAAATTTTGGTGACTAATTTTTGAGTGCGCACTGTACAAAAAACTTGTGTTAGACACTGTGGTGGATTAAAATGTTATGTCAGTCATAATTATTTTCAAGCATTTCAGAATATAATGAGAGTGATAAAAATAAAACAATAATTTAAGATTAAATAAAATTCTTGTCAGCATGAAGTATCTTAAGTAGAACAAGTAAGGAAATATTTGCTGTGATCTCGAATGTTGTGGTGACACAAGTTGTTTGCAGAAGTCTTCAGAGGACTGATATTCAAAGTGATCATCGATCAAGGGGAACTCGGTCTTGAAGAGAAAGAGCAGGGCATTTCATAAAGGCAAGTGTTTAAAAGCACCTGTCAAGCCTGACATGTGGAAAGTAGTCCAGTATGACTAGGATATGATTAATAGAGAAATGCAAAGGGAGAGAAGGTGGAGAGAACAGATTTTTAAGAGAAGGGACATCATACTATGGAGCAAAGCTTCTGTCAGACAGGATAAATTAGAACAGAAATACAGGATGTCAGAAGCAAGTTCTGTGTTCCTCCTTTCATTTTGTCCAAACAGGAACACACAGAGAGGATGTTTTGGAAATATAGTAATATCAGATATATAGATAGAGTGTATAATTATAGTAATTTTGTAATTGGACACGGAGAAGCTAAAGATAAACAAATAAAAACTAAAACTAATATGTCATGGGACTGGGGTTGTGGCTCAGTGGTAGAGCATTTGCTTATCATTTGGGATGCACTGGGTTTGATTCTCAGCACATCATATAAATAAATAAAATAAAGGCCCACTGACAACAACTCTCTCTCTCTCACTCTCTCTCTCTCTCTCTCTGTGTGTATATATATATATATATAGTGTGTGTGTGTATGTATATATATTAATATGCTATATATATTAATATGCATATATATATGGGCATTAATATGCCTGAAGGTCCTAGATGTATATCTGCATGAACATGCCTATTTTCCCTCTTTGTGTCTGTCTTAGTCAAGATTCAGACTCCTTTCATATGTGTTCTGCTCATCTTCTAGGGTATCTTAAATGTAGCACCATAACTTGAAAACACAGTCCTGTGTGTGGCGGGCCTCTTATTTGTATTCTCCTCCCTCTTTTTTCTCTGGATGATCACCTTGCCTGAGAGCAGAGGTAGGTCTCTTTCATGATGTTCACACCCCATGCTCTGTGCTTCTGTCCCTGTCCCCCAGAAGGACACGATCAGCTTCTCAACCATGGTATTCCTGCCTACTTATGTGCCCTCCAGTGGTGGGCAGAGACCCAGGCTGGTTGGAATCATTTTTTCTAATTGATTTATGAATGTTCAATGTCAGAGATCCTCTTTTTCCAGTAAAGTAGATATTTTGTGTGTGACTACAGCCATTGATATTCACCTTCAGCATCAAATAGTGTTACTATGTTACTTACAGGATAGAGCCAAGAGAGAGTCAGCATACCGCATACCGCTCCTTCCATACATATACAAATGGAGACACTGGACAATCCTTGATTGAATCCAGGGGCACTCCTAAAATGTCCCAGCTGTAGAAGGGATTAAAAATACAGACATATTTCTTTTTGATCATTATTTTAGGCTTTTTATGTTTTCATTTGCATTCACAAGTGCTCTGCATTCCACAAGGCAACATCTTTCACTTCATACTTTTCCAAGTCATTTAAAAATCTAAATTATTATCTGTCTTGTGAAACATAAGCAAAAATAAATAAGAACGTTATTTTGCCCTTGATTTATTCACCACTGTGGCTGTTTGCTCTTTGTGTGAATGAATGATAATGTTTAAATGTTTTATTCACCAAAGGAATTTGATAGGCCATTCATCAATACACAAAAAGTAAGATAAAAATAAAAACTTAAGTAAAAAAAAATCATAGATGAAAATATATACTGAGTACTGATATGAAATCTGGGGCAAAATTAGTACACAGAAATGTGAATATATCACATGCTTGCATCACTGACTAAAACTTTATCTCTGAGTTTTGTGACACTCATAACACTGAGATAAAACAAAATATTAGTACATTATTATATTTGGAAACAGTGTGAAAGCAATATTGATTTCTGAACTATTGTACATCACTTTGGGATTATATATAAATGTATCCAATTTTGCTACTCTGTATTTATCACTACTACTTAAAAGAGATTAGAAAGTCTACATGTTTTGATTTAATCACTGGTTTTATCCAATGAAATAAATTATATAAATATCAAAAAACAAAATTTCCTCCTTTTGTAAAGGAATTTTATAAAAGAGTTGGAAGATCATAAAAGAGTAAATTGCTATGATTTCAAGAGTGTAAGACATTAAGAATGTTAGTTAAGACATCAAGTACAATTTGTTCATCACAAGAACTAAAGTAGTAAATGCTAAGAAAAAAATTGTTTTGTTTGTCTACGTGTGTCTTTTCCTTTTTTTAAAAGAATACTTAACATCTTTCTCAACAGGCAGAAACAGATTTGGGTAAAGGCTGAATGTCAAACAGAAACCTAACAAGAAATAAGTAATAAAGTCAGGTAACATTGTATAAAACAGAAAAGGACAATTGTTTTTTAACCAAAGCAAGATTACAGGTCAGTTAATTTTAAAAAAATCTGAATTCTATGCTTAAAATCTTGTTTTTCTTATAATAACATTAACAGTAATTGTTGGCATTCAGTGGATGTTGACTAGGTTTTATAAACTTTATTTTCATAAAAAAGCTAAGGGAAGAATACTCTAGAATTCCTGATTGGTCTTTGAGGAGATGAAGACTGAGAAACATGCAGAAGCATGTAGGATGCCATACACCTGCCACAGGAAATGGTGATGAGAAGACCCTGGTGTGTTAGGCACGAGAGCTCACAACTCCTCCTCTTCCCATGCTTACTGTCAGCTTAGAAGGTTCATTCTCTCTGAGCCAGAGAGCGCTTCTGAATAGGAATAAGAATTTGACCATCTTATCATTTTAATTAAGTCTTCCATATTGCCTAAGAAAATGGAGAAATCGATTATTAAATTACAATCAGTGTTTTGTACTGCAGAAAAATTCTGAGCTTTCTATATCATCTACTAGAAGTACCATTTCACAATTACAGCTGTTCCCGCAAAAACAGAGCTTGGGAGGTAAGTCTTAACAATCCTTGATTTAATTTCAATTTCTATTGGGTTGAAATTTTACTTTTCAAAGCAAATACCAAACTGTGTCTGATGTAATACACTCACAGAAAACTGCTTTTGATTAAATGGAGCTCATTTAAAAATTACTGATAGATCTGGAGGCAAAATTTTCCAGAGGATATTTCCCAGAAGGACATCAACAGGAACTAGTCTATCAATGTGATTTTGATGTTTATAAAGTCCCTGAAATGATCTTTATTTGAGGTGGGAAAAGTGTATATTTTCTTAGACCTGGAGTAGTGGTTTCAATACTCATTTAAACTAAGAAGAAGTGTACATATCCTTTCTTTCATGCGTTTGTTGTTCCTGATGTCTTACCTTCCCCCTGTGTGTCTGGATGTTTGATTTACACGTGAAGATATGAAAGAGCTTTGGATCTTATATCTCCATGAAATCCTTCCTTATTTCTTCTCTTCCTGTGTGAGGTAGAAATCAAGGATTCTCTTCAAGATCTCTGCCCACTATGTACACTCTCTGGTCTGTGAGAGGGACTGTGACGTATTATGGGTATTGCTTGCCCAACTAGGTCACTATTTAGTTAAATTTGAGTTAGTCCAAGGGATATTATTCAGATGGGGCAGGCAGAATCGGGTGTTCCTTAGAAGATACTGAGTATTCCCTGAAGTCAGGGACATAGAGCATAACAGGGAGATGGAGGGGCCCCCGGTTCCTGAGCACAGCCTCTGGTCAATAGCTAAGTAGACAAGCAGACTGTGGTCCTGTGGGTACAGGTTGATCAACACTTCCAACAACCTGAGTGATCTTGGAAGACATTCTTCCCTTGTTGAGGCTCCAAAGGAGAAACCCATTAACCAGATACCTTTTCTTCAAATGTATGAGGCCTTGATCATAAGACCCATTCATCAAGTGCCAATGTGAGATAGTAAATATGCTCTGTCATATCATGTTGCCAATGATCTACCTGCAAGCTTTCTCAACCACTGGATTCTTCCATTTTACATATTTCTATTGGAACCAATTCCATTATCTTCAATCACTCAACTCAACCTAAACTTGAATCCTCATACACACATACGTACATACATGAACACATCCAAAGTTTTCATAATGCTTATAATTAATATTTCTATACTTTGCCATGGTCCTCCAGAGACTTGGGCAAGAATGTTTTTATCTGAATTAACAGCAGTAGCTGCTGTAGTTTTTGACACCTACCCTGCATCAGACTCAATCTTTTTTCTTCCCAAGGACCTTGTGAAGGTTATGTAGGTCCTGACTTCATAAATCAATGTGTTTCTCACTAAGTCACATCTAACAAAATTCCTCATTATTGGGTGCTTTCTTCAAAATTCTTTGAACTAAGTGACAGGTACAATAAAGACTGATGATTCTAATTAGAGTTAATTAATCCCAACCTGTGTGTTTATGTCATCTACACTAACCTATATTACATATATTTGAAACATAAAATAGTTTCAAATTATGAATTCCTTTTCCTTTCAATCTCAAAGGCTATTTTGCCACTAAATATTTAACATGTTAATTTTTTAAATTTAAACTAGAGGATTAAATACCTGAGTCTTCACCTTTCATGGAACTCAAGCTTTAATTCTCTCATAGTATTATAAAAGTATCTGCAATAATATGTGGAATCTTCTAAAATTTGATCACCCTTCTGAAATCTAATGGCCCTAATTTTATACTTCATTAGAATGTTTTATTTTGTGAAAAAAAATGGTTTTGAGTACTTTTAATATCCCAGGGCCATATAAATATTTTTGTGAGTGTAATCAATCTAATTTAATTTAGTGCTCACAATATAATTAAGAGTTGTGTATTTTTATCAGCATTATGTTGTATTTTGTTGCCAGACTGGGAAATTGCTTACATTCTCTGCCTTTAACAACAGTAATTCTAGGATTGACTAACTGACAAATGACATTCTGAAAAGATCTGCTTTTCCGTCTTGACTTAGCAGACCTCATCAACAAGTGGGTCATTTATGTGGCACAGGTTAGGTTCAGATGTCTTGATATGGGAATACAGAGGTTGTGGACCATTCTTTAAGGTTAACTTGAACATTTATCATCTGCCTTCAATTCAGGTCCTTTCAGAATATTATTGCTTGCTGTAGTCAGATAAATTACTGAGCCTAGATTTGCAGATGTCAGACAGAAATAAATGGTGATTTGCTAGAAATAGTACAGCAAATGTATTTTTATTATATATTTTATGTTATCGCAAGTCATGGTTTTTGGTTGAGAGCACTTGCCTAGCCTGGCAGCAACATAAAGTTGTATTTTATAACAAGTACTTGCTCAACTTTTAGGAGTGATTATCATTGTGGTCATCTTGAACATGAACTCATTAGATTATTAAAAAACAATCAACTATTAAATATATTCTTATCAGGTCAGAGAAATTACTAACTCAGACTTGACTTTATGCTTTGTTATCCTGAGTTATAACTTATCTGTGATAAAATGGGAAAGAAATTTATAAAGTGTAATCTGGAATTTTTCTTAAATTCTCTCAGAACAGATATTGCTATCTTAATCAGAATTTCCAGAGTCAACTTCTCAAACCACTGGCATACCTACCCCACTTTAAAAAAAACAGTCAGACCAAATGTGAGCTCTTTGATTATCTCTCAAAACCTAAAATATATATTTGGAGCAGCAAGAAATGCTTGGAAGCTTGAAGGGATTTCCAGTTTCTTTGAATCCCTGACTTAATTACTAGTTGAGAATTGGAGGAAAAAAATAAGTGAATATTATCAACAACACAAAACAACACTAAACAAAAGTCAAGAAAAGAACGAGTTTACTGATTGTTCAGCCTTCCTTATCTCATATACTTAGTTTGACTTAAAATTTCTTACTCTTGACATGGTAATACTAACTTAGGATCAGATTATTCACACAATATCAACCCTGAGAACCAATGGAATGCTGTATCAAGTGGCACGTACATAATATGTGTAATGAAGCTCCAGTATTGACCCACAGTCACGAGTCAAGAGGTTTAAATACCATCCTGATCGTTTTGCTGAAGAATCCTAAATTAAAAACATGAAGTTTTGAAACATGGGGTAGGCATCTGGATAAACAGAGAACTGAACAAGAAATGGAATCCTAACTTTAAGTGTGTTCAATATAAGTAACAGAAAGACTTTCCAGTGAATAGAGCCATTTATTTGGGAATTTCAGAGCCTTTCCAGGCCAAACACGAGCCTGAAGACTATGAATATTTTCAAAGGAAGCAGGGTTAAGGAAAGCTTTTGAAGGCAAAAAGGAAGATTACATAACTCATTGTTTGTTTACTGATTGATTGTTACTTAGGATTGTACCCAGAGACACTTAACCACCGAACAATATCCCCAGCTCTTTTTATTTTTATTTTTCTATTTTGAAATGGGATCTCACAAAGTTGCTTAGGGCCTCTCTAAATTGCTGAGGTTGGCTTTGAACTGGCAATATTTCTGCCTCAGCTTCCCAAGCTGCTGGAATCGCAGGTGTTCCGTACTGTGCCTAGCATATAATTTATTTTGAAAGCGGTGATCTTTGGCTATAGGGACCAATAACAAAGATGGTGATTAAACAATGGGAAGATGACCCTGGATAAGCATTGCAAGGATGTAATGGCCTTTGTTCAGGATTCTGGTTCTATGATAATTGTTTTTAGGCATGTGCATGAGATCCTGTCCTCCACAATTTTAGCTTTATTTATTTACTTTTTTCATTAGTGCTTCATTCTGATAACTTTAACTACAGAGGCTTCTTGTTTGAAACACCTTTGGGATCAGGACCTTCACCCAAGTGTCTTATCAAACTTATTCTGTTTTCACATTCTGCCATTGGGGACTTTCAGATGGCATGTTCTTCCCATTCTTTTCATTATAGAATATACACAATAACCAACCAGTAAACTAGTGGTTACTAAGAGACCTCCAATGTTTCAATTTCCTGGCTTTTGTTTAAGAAATTTATCACTGGAAATGTCTACTTC
The DNA here is from genome assembly GCF_048772815.1 of Callospermophilus lateralis. NCBI lineage: Eukaryota > Metazoa > Chordata > Mammalia > Rodentia > Sciuridae > Callospermophilus > Callospermophilus lateralis. Next base: position 13,509,722 of record NC_135320.1, read on the forward strand.
TATTTGTCAAACTCCTCTGCATCTTGGAGGACCCACTTAAAGTTCTTTCCCAGTCAAAACTTACCAAGATTTGCTCATGCATGATGAGGGCTTTTATCATCCCTAAAGAAGAGGTGGACATTCAAGCATCATGTCCTGGGATGTCCCACATCTATTTTAAAAATCCTAGCAAGACTTGGCCAGAAAATCCAGATACATATTATCTTGAAGGGTACTGAATTTCCTCTATGAGGACTGGGAACTAAAGCACATGAGTGTTGTTATCTGTATAAAGCTACTTTCTTGAATGTATGCTGGAACAGTTGATCTTTGGGATGATGGTCACCCAAGCCAACTAAGCAAGCTAATGATGATGATGTCACTGCTTCTGCAAATGACTCTCTGGGTGGGAATGAGCATGGAACTAAAGGCTCTGTAGAAAGGGTCTGAGCCACTCCTTCAGATGGCTTCCACCGCACAATGCACCAGGAAGAAGAAGCACTACTTAACAAAACAACATAGGGAATGGAAGTGCTTTCAGTCTGCCTCCAGTGAACTCTTCTGAAGCGGTCTCTGATTTTTGTCATCTTTCCTTAAGAAACATACCTATCCCACACTGTCTCTGGGTACTTTCTTTGGCTCTTCCACAACTTACACCACCACTTCCTTGGCTTAAGTGGGCTGTGGCAAGGCAGGGCTTTACAGTTCCATCCTCACTTCTATTGCAGGGCGGGTTGCATCTGTGTCCTGGTGGGGTGGTCATCGGTAAAACTGGCCTACATCTCCTAATAAACCTGGACAAAGGCGACAGTTGTGCTTTATTCATCTTTGAATCCCTCAAGAGTCTAGTATTTTGCTGTATACATAATAGGACCTTGGAAGCTGGCGAATCCCTATGACAATGTTCGCAAGTCCTGATAATAAGCATCTTATGAGATAAATATTTTTCTTATTATTGAATGGAAATTACTCTTTGGACAAGCAGAGAGGCATATGGAAAGCCCAGGGCTAAAATATTGTGCACAGTGACAGAAAATCATTTCTATGGAGATACCTTTATCAAAACACAGTATGTGTTCCTTGAGTGGAAACTAATTTTTCTTCTATGTAACGTATTTTGAAAAATGTAGTGATTATCAGAAGCAGGTAATGCCGTTGCAGTTTTTTTTCACTCTACTGATTTCCTGTGCAGCCTTGGTTGTAGTCGGATTCTGTAAAATTATGTTTCATGGCAGTGGGGACATAAGAAATGTTCTGCTTCTTATAGTTAGAGACTACATGCAACAGTGATATTCAGGAAAAGTCACTTTGTTCTGTCAGATGAAGCTTTTTGCTACTATTGGACAATAAGGCCCTTCACAATCAACATAGGGTAGGCTACTCTTATCCCCAGTTTTACTTTTGGCAGTTTCAGTTACACTATACCACAAATATTAAGTGGAAAATTGAATAAATAGATAATTCAGAAATTTCGAGTCATGGGCTGGGGTTATGGCTCTGTGGTAGAGCACTTGCCTAGCCCATGTGAGGCAATGGGTCCAATCTTCAGCACCACATGAAAAAAAAAAATAAACGAAATAAAGGTAAAACGAAAAAAAAGAAATTTAAGTCATGCACTCATTTTCTGAGATGCTTAATGAAATATTGTGCAAGCACCTCTTGTCCCATTTGGGATATTAATCATCCTTTTGTCCAATGTATCCAGACTGTGTGTACTATCTTCCTATTAGTGGCTATTTAGGCTTTTAGATCAACTATCATGATATCACATTACTTGTGTTAAGTAATTCTTGTTTTATTAGGAATGGCCCAAAACACAGAGTGATGCCGAAGTGGCATAGGTCATGAAACAGAGAAAGACAGATTAACTCTGCTACTATGTGGCAATGCTGCAGGGCATGTAGCATGGTTTGTATAGAATTAAATATTATCTGTGGATTCAGATATCCACTGAGGGTCATGTACTGGAGCTTTGACAGATGGGGGCCTACCCTCATTTGTGAACATTCACAAAGCATATAGCATAGAATTATTACAAAGTTAATCAGGATATTAATCATTTCATTTTGACAGTGTATAACACCGACTGATTTTATTTTATGTGCTTATTCAGCAAATCAATGCATAGTGTTGAGTTTTTGTGTTCCAAAAAGTGTGCATTGTTTTAACTATTAATAGGATGCATATGTACAGTCACATCCGTTACTCTTCTATATTAGTTTAAGAAAAGATGCTTATAGCTACATACAAATATATGTGTATTTGCTTCCAACAGTGGCTCACTCCTGTAATCCCAGCAGCTTGGGAGGCTGAGGCAGGAGGATCACAATTTCAAAGTCAGCCTCAGCAATGAAGAGGCACTAAGAATTCAGTGAGATCCTGTCTCTAAATAGAATACAAAATAGGGCTGTGGATGTGGCTCAGTGGTTGAATGCCTCTGAGTTCAGTCCTTGGTACCAAAAAAATGTCTTTATGATTTATTAATAATTAAACACTACTCAAAATGTAGTTGTTTTGACACAATCAGTGGTATTGTGTAAAATTTATTACATGACCGAAAATAAACTTTCATAAAGTGAAGATGAAAATGAAAAGTCTTAATTCAAAGGCCATCTTGATTTTGAGTAGCTGTGAGGGGAAGGTGTGTATAGGTCAGAAAAGTATGGGTCAGGCCACATGGTGAGTCTTGGCGGGCTCAGGTAATGCAGCTTCAGATGAAACTAACCTTATTCAGATGACAGATTGACAAAACGATGGCCCAAACCCCATCTTTGCCTGAAGAGTTATTCCTGCCCTTTATTTTGTTCCCTTTTCCCATGAAGAAGGAGAATTTTCTATTTTTTTAAAGTTCATTAATTTTGTTTTCTCCTTTTTAATTTTCCAGTGTAGAAGATTGATTTTCTTTACTTTACTAAATGGTTGCTGCCATTGTGACCAGTCAAACTTCAAAGACACACTGAGCATATTGTTGAGCATTAATTAAATGGTCTTAAATTTTCAAAGAACATCTTGAGGAGGGGTAAGTCTGACCTTTGGTATTGCTCCCAGTAGAGTAGAAGTTTTTATTTTATAAAGATGTTAGTATAAATTGAAATATAGGTAGAAAACACCATAAACATCATGTCTGTCTTGTGAAATTTCCAAATGAATAGTGTAGATTTATAAAAGCATCTACTTCCCTCCTTTGAAGGGAAATGTGCTATCCCCCAAGAGGCTGAGCCAATGCCAAAATAGCACTCAGGGGATGTAGCTCAGTGGTATAGCACTTGCCCAGTGTGTGCAAGGCACTGGCTTTGATCCCAAACACTGAAAAAATGGAGTTCTGTCATGAAAATAAATTCAGTGCCTTCCTGTTCATTCATTGATGTTAATGGAGCAATCTCACTAATATGTGAAACCGGGATGCTAATACATTATCCTACTCTAGCAGAGAGAATTTTTCCTGACACATGAAAAAAAGCTTGATGAGAATATATTTCCCTCTGAGGCAGCAACCTAAGAAGACAAACACTGTTAATTGTGTCTTTGGTGGAAAGAAAAAGTATCAGAATAAACTTTTTCATGCCCTTGAATTAGTACTCAATTTATTAAAGTCATAACTTTAAAAACACACTCCTTTGAACTTCTAGGTTCCACTTTATAAATCTTTTTTTTTTATCCTAAGTATCAATCTAGCAGTTTTTCACAATGCATGAACAGGGACATTTATGCTAGTTATGGGCCTATTATCATTTAGCTGCATTTATAAAACATGTTTGATTTTCTCTTTAAGTATATCAATTTTCTAAATGATGAAATTTCCTTAGTATTTTATGAAGTCTTAAAGCGTAATTAATTTAATGCCTTACAGTTAGTAAAGTTCAAGTTATCCTAAGTGTCAAATATTATGATACCCGAAATGGCAAATTTGTATATAATCTTGGTATTATTTCAATTTCAAATTGCAAATCTTAGAAAAATTTTAAAGCATATTTTCTAAATTTCATTTCAAGTTTTCTCTCTTTTTTCTATTAGGCTGATTTCACTTAAAAATTTGAATTATGTAAAATACTAAATTTGCACAGATTTCTACATGCATAGATATGAACATTAGGCATTTTGTGTTCTTAAATACTAGGTTCAACATTCTAAACTTCCCAGGATACCACTGGCAACTAACTTATTCATTGAGCTTATATATCGGAGATTCTGACTGAGTTGTGATGCGGAGGGAGCTATCCATCCCCAGGAAGAACCTTCTTACCACTTGCACATGAGAGTATGCCTCTGCAAGAATTGCATCCCATGGGGTTCCACACTCAGAAAGAGGCTGGACTCCATTGCCACAGACATAATGTCTGTTATGCTCATTTGCAAACACACAATGTACCATACTACTATGACCTTTGATCATTTTTGTAATTTTTAGTTTCTTGAGCTACAGAAATATACTTTGTTAAGCTGACAGAACTTCAAATACAGAAATATTTGTAAGTCCATGTACACATATGGATAACAGAATGATATGCTTTTTAATTATGTATCTCTCGTGACTTTGTAGGACACTTTTATCACAATTTGAAATATCTGCTAACAGAAAAAAAATGCTCACCATACCAAATATGAAATCCTAATGGATCTCTGAAAGAAATATTCATTATATACAAGAAATGTCATATATGCCTTCAGTCTGTAGGAGGGTAGTCCCAAGACATTGCTGGTTCACACTTGGCTAGGATGATCTTATCTTTAAGGGCTCCTTTTGTCCAGTCTTGATTCTCAATGTTACTTTACTTGACCTTTGGTCTGGTTTCTGCTTGTATTTCTAAATGGCAGCCGGGGGAGAGTGTCTCCCAATTAGGAGCAACATCATTGGACATATTCTTGGCACCAACCACATAGATTTTTCTCAGGAAGTCATTCTAAGTTGAAGTCTCTATAAAAGATGCAATACAAAGAAAGAAAACAAAAAGGTGAAAAATGCTGAAATCACTTTTTAATATATATTCTCCACACTGTGGCCAGAATTTCCAACATGAAGAGAATAGCCCAGGCGTATGATGGAAACCACTTTATACTTGTTTAATGAAGAATTGTTTTTGGTAGGGATTGTGTAAAATGGAAGGTAGAGAAAGCAATGAAAGTTTTCCAGAGTGAGTATTGTTCTACAAACACTCACACATAAGAACTCGAGGAGCATGATTACTTTAGTATAACATCAGAACACTTTTCCACTGTAAATACATATATTTGCAGTGATAATCCATACTCAGATAATGGACTTGTCAGCACAGAATTAGGAGGAAAAAAAAGATTTAAAAGAAATTTTAGATGTTCATTCACAGCATATAGAGATAATAACATGAAAATCCTTGCAAAGTGCTTAATGAATATTAAAAAGGCCCTGTTTGCAGGATGAATAGCTCTATAAAGGAGATACATTGGATTTACTCACCTGCTTATCTCCATTCCTGTGGCTAAAAGGGCTTTGCCTCTTGGTAGGGATTTGCTAAATCCTTACATAACAATCTTTTTGAATAGCATGTGGTCACCTTTGCTGTAATTTAGAATATCCTAGCTATATATATTGGCAAATGATTTTTAATAAATTTGATTAGAAAGGTTAGTAACTTAACAATTATTTTCATGCTTTAAAGTAACTTTGCATATTTCCAATCAGGTAAATTATTTATTCTCATTTGCACACAAATAAAAACTGAATACTCACCAAAGGCCAAGTACTATTCTAGGTATTAGGAAAGTGGTTGTAACTCTTCAGCCATGAATAAAACAGACACAGTTCCCAGTCCCAAAGAACTTGGTTGAAAGATGCAGACAATTATCACATAGGCATACAAATGAAAAGATTAATTTAAGATGCTTATAAATGAAGGGCAATCATCAGGAAAGTCCCAACTGGGGAGATGATAATTGTTTTAGTAGAGCTCTAAATGACAATATAAATTAAAGATTACTTCTGAAAGAAAAATGTAATTTTCTACAATTTTAAGTTTTGAGGAAATATCTTTATATGCAAAATATAGAGTTATGCAAAAATACACATTGTCAGCTGGGTGTGGTAATGCAGACTATAGTCCCAGTGATTTGGGAGGCAAAAGTGGGAGTATCACAATTTCAAGGTCAATCTGAGCAACTTAGAGACTACTTGTCTCATGAAATTAAAATAAAGGCTGAGGATATAGCTCAGTGATTGAAGACCTGTAGGTTCAATCCTCAGTAATATTAAAAAAAAAAAAGAACAAAACATATAGCCACATGTCACTTAAGTATAAGAGCAATACATTGTATAAGCATCTTAAAGGGCATTTGATTGTCATTTTATGTTTTCATTTTAACATTATTTTTGCTTTGTTTTGTATAATTAAAATTGTATTTTTCTTAAATCACAAATGTATTTTTAGATTTTAATATTTATTTTAAATCACAAATCTATATATTTTTTAATTTTAATATTTATTTTGAGACATGGAGACTTCTTGTCGACATTGGGGACTATAAAAAATCCTCAGCACTACTGTGTTCAATCAAAATTTACAGGAGGTCCAGACCAATGCAATATAACAAGAACAGAAATAAGTAATGAAAATAAAGTAAGAGAAGTATATTTTTGAGACAACAAAATATGTTGTCTAAACACAGAAAATCCCCCCAAATATACAAGCGATATTTCATTTCTCCACAAATTAATTGATATTCACTAGAATGTAGAGGAAACCCCAGAAATATAGTAGGCATGCTGCATTGGGAAGATGGAAAAACATGATACTTACTGATTTAAATATAAGTTCTGAGGTAAGACATAATTTGGCCTGGAATCAATATCTTTCAGAGTATAAAATGTATATTAGTTTGCTTCCTATTACTATAATGTTATAACTGAGGCTGAGAAAGTTTATAAACAAAACAAGTTTGTTTTAACCATGGTTTTGGAGGTGCAAGGACTAGCATGTGGCATCTGGTGATGGGCTTTTCTTGCTGGGAGAGTCCTGAGGCTTCACATGGCAAGAGACAGGAAGTTAAATTTCAAAATACAGAGCCTCGGGGGACATTCAAACCATATCAAAATGTGACATAAAAGTTGTTCCAAATCTGTGCAGCCACCTGTTTTTGTGTGATCCACAAATTTAAAAAAAAAGGGGGGGTTATGTTTTAAATGAAAGAAAGAAAGAAAGAAAACCAAACAGAGAATCATTCTATCATACCTAAAAGTTACATTTCAGAATCCATAAATAAAGCTTCACTGGAAACCCTGTACTCTTTAGTTTAATTCCTTTCTGTGGTGGTGTTAGCACCACCACAGATGAAGTGGTGTTGTGTTGAAAAGCTGTAACAGTGGCAATATAAGATACATCTATTATTGCACTCTGCTACTGGGCACACTGCAAATAATTTTTTGCACTACTCTCTCTATGGATCAATACCAGAAAAAGATACAGAAGAGTACTTAACTCATATATAAATTACCCAAATCACCCAGTGAGTTTTTTTTTAGCTCTTATATGCACATATTCTATTTGTGCCAGAGCAGTGGAAACACTCTGTCATGGTGGATTTTGGGGTATCAACTTGCCTGGATTAAGGGATACCTAGAGAGTTGGTAAAGCATTGCTTTTTCTCAAAGCTTCAATAGGCATTGAGCCTATCCCTCTTTTGCTGAAAGGGAAACTCACGAGGTCTGTCATTTGATTAGAATAATTGAGCTCCTGTAGGAGTGTCTGAGGGTATTTCTCTGAGAGACTGTCATGTGGGTCAGTGGACTGGGTGCACTCAGTGTGGGCAAGCACCATCCAAGGAGCTACAGGCACAACAAGGTGGAAAAAGGATTAATTCTTGTTCTCTCTCTTGTGGAGCCAAAATGACATCACAACTCAAGATTCTTCAGCATTTTCACTCTGAGACTTGTACCCCGCCACCCCCCAGGTTCTCAAGCTTTGGGTATTTTACTGAGAGTTACACCACTAATTCTTTGTCTTCTTTGGTTCTGTGGCACTTGAACTTGGACTGAAATCACCCTACTAGACTCACTGGCTCTTTATTTGACAGCTAACTTATCCTGGACCTTCTCATCCTCCATATTCAAGTAGGCTCATTCATTCCCTTTAAAAATCTTTTCTCACCTTTCTCTCTCTCCTAGTTCTGTTCCTTAGCAGAACCCCAACTAAAACACACTGCAAAAGAGTAACTCAATATTAGACCTTCTGATACACTCAACCTTCTGCCAAAACTACTTTCGACCGTCTCATGAGAAAGGGAGCACAAGAAATGAAAGTGTGGTTTACCTGATCTTTGCCCCTCCTGTAGTGTCATCACGTTTTTGTGTAAGTGGTTGCTAAAACAAGAAAGTGACCTGAGTAAAGCAGGCTATGATGAGCTTCCTTGGTCATTTGTATTTCTCCGAATGGCAGGGCCTGGATGCAGGTTCTATTTTGAACAGCAAATGAGACCCTTATCTGCAGTGTGTTTCCATTAAGTTGTAAGCATAACACACTTGTCTCCTAATTGCTTTTAGATCCAGTCAGAGCCCAAGCATCACAGGTACAAACCACAGATACACTAGCTAGGCATAGTGGTGCATACCTATAATTCCAGCTACTAGGGAGGCCGGGGCTTGAAAAGTGCAAGTTTACGACCAGCCTCAGCAACTTAGTGAAACGCTGTCTCCAAATAGAAAAAATAAAATAAAATATGCTTGGGATATCACTCAGTGGTAGAGTGCTCCTGGGTTCAATCCCTGGTACCATAAATAGATAAATAAATGCAATTAAAATCATATGTTCACAGGCTAATATCAGTAGTCGTTAAATTCTATATGTGTGCAAAGACATTTCAAAGCTGAAACATGAAAAAATTTATTTCAGGTCAGTATTGAGATGGATGTTTTCAATTTTGAGGCTAGTGAACAATCACTTTTAATAGGAAAGAGATGAACTAATAGCCTCCAAAAGATTCCATTTTTTTTTAAATAAATTGACCCACATTACAAAAATTATACCTGATGCTCTGGGGGTATTGTGAATACTGTAGGCAGATGGGATGACAAGGAACAGAAGACATGAATATTTCATTTATTTAAAGTTCAAAGAAAGTAATATCAAAAGTTTCAGGATTCTGTCAGCAGTGCATTAAACTAAGTGCTGGACGCTTCCAAGTATGGACCCTACGGAAATGATCTCTGCCATCATGTCAAATGTTGCTTGAATTGAAGCAACAGCAAGCCACTTTGGTACATTTCATGGGCAAAGTTGAAGAAGAAGAGCAGTCTCCACACACTCACAAATTGTGCAAAAGATATTTATGGATTTATTTGATTTCCAACTTCAAAGTATAATTTCAATTATTCTGGAATTCATACATCAATGCAAGTGCAAAAGAAATGTATTTTGAATCCATTAAACTAAGCAATTGAAGAACTTCCATTTAACTTTTGTTTAGAGATAATTTGCAATGTAAGGGCATACTGAAAGTTAAATATCAAGAGAAGAATAATAGCATTCTATAAATGCTTTCCAAACAATAAATACGCTCAATTAAAATTGTATATTCATAGGTGATTATCTGTATTTGGTGAACTTTATTTATGAGCATGTGTGAGGCCTGGGGTTCCATCCTCAGCACCACCTAAAAATAAATAAATAAAGGTATTGACAACGACAGCTAAAAATAAATATTTAAAAAAAAATCTCAAAACTAAGTCATGAAAAATCTCATTGCAGGTTAGAATTAAGAGATGAATATTTGCCATTGAGTGTGAGGACAGAGAACAATAATTTTTCATTTCAAAGAAATGAAATATTATTTCCCAGAAGATTCCATTTTTTTTATAGTTCATCCATGTTTCAAAAAAGTAAACCTAATTATCATTATATTTGTCATTCCATCAATAACATTCCATCAATAAATACCTACATGATATTTTTATTTTGTCTCAGGTTTTGAGTGTGTACACAGCCAACCCTCTGTCCACCAGGAATTGGTTCCAGAAGCTTCCATGGTTACCAAAATCTACACACGTTCAAGTTCCTTGGAAAAGATGATATAGTATTGCTAGGCATGGCGGCACATGTCAATAATCCCAATAGATCCAGAGGCTGAAGCAGGAAGATTGCAAGTTCAAAGCCAGTCTCAGCAACTTAGCAAGGAGGATCTAAGCAACTTAGTGAGACCATGTCTCAAAATAACGTATTTAAAAAAAGGCTGGAAATGTGGCTCAGAAGTAAAGTGTCCCTGGGTTCAATGTCTGGTACAAAAAATGTATTTGCATATTATCTACAGACACAGGAATAATACTCTAGCTAACTTTAAATCACTTTAGATTACTTATAAAATCCAATAATATATAGTAATATTATATTATATATTACTATAAAATAATAATATCCAATATGCAAGTGTAATGAAAATAATTGTTATGATATATTAACTAATAAATAATTGCAAGGAACAAAATTATATATTCAGTACAAGCCTAACTTTTTTCAAATATTTTTAATCTGTTATTTGTTGTATCCTAAGATAAAAAATCCACAGATATGAAGAGTCAACTTAATAAGTGTGTGTGTGTGTGTGTGTGTGTGTGTATGTGTTTATCTTTTTTTTCTGTCCATAAAAGAAAAAAAAACTTGTCAAACACAAACTAGAAGGCTATGACTAGTCCCAGGTTTAAAGTCTAGCAATATAATGATGGTGTTGAATTTATATTTTTAGCTTTGATCTCTCTTCTCAATTGCAGTCTACTATGCATATATTTTGACATCTGTATAGGTGAACTGAGTATATTAAAACATAGTGTCTAAAGCAAAACCATTGATACCTGCCCATCCAGTGTTTCATAAGTTTATCAAGATATAATTCATATAGCATAAAATTCCCGCTTTAAAGGGTAAAGTTTTTAACATAGTACTAGAACCGTGCAACTATCACAATCTAATTTAAGAATATTTTCATCATCCCAAAAAGAAGTCAACTACCTAGTAATAGCTACATGCATATAGTCACTTCTAATCCCTGGCAAACACTAATCTACCTTTAGTCTCTATGGATTCACCTATTCTAAATATTTTATATAGATGGGTAATTAATATGATATTTTTAGTCTAATTTTCATTATCATGAAGATTGTTATCAAAGGTAATCCAAGTTGTAGCATGTATTAGTGGATCATTAAATTGTTTTGATGAATAATACTCTAGGAATACATACTTTTTGTTTTTGAATTAATCAGTTGATGTACTTTTGGGTTGTTTTCACATTTGGATGATTTCTTTTGGGTCTGTACATAGAAGTAGAATTTCTGTTAACACTATGAGAAAGTCTCAAGTGGTTTTTCAAAGATGGTGTGATGTAGCACATTCCCACCAGTAAGATATGGTTGTTCCAATTTCCCCAAATCCTTGTCAAAATTTTGTTGTCTATTTCCATGATTATAGTCACTCTAATGAGAATGAAATAAAATCTTACTATAGTGTTGATGTGCATTGCTCTGATTAATGACATTAAGCATCTTTTCATGTGTTTGTTGTCTATTTATATATCTTTTTCGGAAAAGTGTCTATTGAGATATTTTGCCACTTCTAAAATTGGGTTATAATTTTATTATTGAGATTTGTAAGTTTTTAATATATTCTTGGTACCATATATTTAGCAAATATTACATCAATTTCTGTGTATTATTATTATTATTATTTTGCTTTCCTTATGCTATTGTTTGCATTCCTAAATGCCTTAATTTTGATAAAAATCTCATTATCAAGTGTTAAATGATCCATGCCTTTGGAGTTGTGGCCTCCTCAGAATCACAAAGCTTTATACTTGTGATTTATTCCAAGTTTTTTATTTTTATTTTATTTCTTCCATTTAGATCTATGATTCATTTTGAGTTAAGTGTTGCTTGTGGAGTAAGGAAGATGCACTCATCTGGATCATGAAGACAGCAGAACAAATAGGATATAAATGAATAAAAAAAAGATTTATTTTCAGGAATTCTTTCAGGTGATTCCTCCAGGCAGATCAGCAAACTGGAGACTCAAGGATAATTAACGTTGCAAAATTCCTTCTTCCTGAAGGATCTCAGAAGTTTTCTCTTAAAACCTGGGAACCCGTCAAATGGGGCCTACCGACATTCTAGAAGGTATTCTGCTTTTATGAAGGTTTTTAATTGATTTTAAGCAAATCTCATCTTTAAAAAGAATATATATATATATATATATATATATATATATATATATATATATATATATTACTATTTCTTCCTTGGGAGCTGGATTTTATTTATATTTTTTTAAATTTTTTTATTATTATTGTAAAAAGAATCTTAACAACATCTGGATTGATGTTTCGTCAAAGATCTGAGTACTGTGACCTAGCCCAGTAGAGAGAAAAAGAAAAGCTTCCTTTTCTTTTTTTTTTCTTCTGCTTTTTGCACATGTATTTTCCAGAATTCCCATTTGTTGAAAAAAACAAACGGTTCTCTATTAAACTGGTTTTAAGCTTCACTCAAACTTTGATTGGCCATGTAAATACAGAAATATAGGAATTGTTTCTGGCTTATTTTGTTCTGCTTGTTTTGTTTTGAGACCAAGGTGTCATTGTGTAGCCCAGGACGGCCTCAACCTTCTTAGGCTCCTGCCTCAGTCTCCCAAGCAGCTGGGATTGTGGTCAAACACTACCACACATGACTCTAGGGCTTATTTCTGGACTATCCAATCTTTCCATATAATCTATATGACTATTTTTATGGTTGTACCACACTGTCTTGGTTACTATGCATCCATAATAATAAAAAAGTAGGAAAGTGGGAATTCTTGATTTGTTCCTGATCTAAAGGGAAATACATTCCTTTTTTTCTCCACCAAGTATAATGGTTGTTGTGTGGTTTTTCAAAAATGGACTTTCTAATTGTCAATTCAATTTCTTTTTTTTCTTTTTTTCTACTTTTTAAAAATTTTATTAGTGATTACTTTATGGATCAAAACTGACATTTAACCCAAATCAAACTACTTCAGATTAATACAAATTTAATTTTAATAATATATAAAATATTTTCTTCCCATATACCTGTTTTACCCAACCCCCAGGAATATCACTATTTTGGTCCTACAAATTTTATTTTTAGCAATCAACATAGTTTTATCATTGCACTTATATTACTTTATGCAGTGGTCTTTTAAATGAAGAGAAGAAAAGTTTTATAAACCAAAACTGCATTTGCTGCACTTTATGCTTCATATTGTTACCTTCACCAGTGCTTTTTATTTCTTCATGTAGATTTGAATTACTGTCTAATATATTTTTATTTCAACCTGAAAAACTCCCTGTAGTATTTTTTTGCAAGGCATTTTTGCTAGAAAATAATTTTCTGTTTATGTCTTGGAAAAGTTTTAATTTCTTCTTCATTTTGGAAGAATACTTTTGCTGAACATAGAATTCCAGGGGTCCTGCCTCTTCCACTAATCATTTTTAAACACAGCATCTTATTTCTTCATAGCATTCACTACTCTCTGTGATAGTTTTAAGAATTAATTTATCAATGAATGTTGCTAAAGATAAAATTGTTAAAACTGTCACAGAGAGTAGTAAATGCTATGAAGAAATAAGATGCTGTGTTTAAAAATGATTAGTGGAAGAGGCAGGACCCCTGGAATTCTATGTTCAGCAAAAGTATTCTTCTAAAATGAAGAAGAAATTAAAACTTTTCCAAGACATAAACAGAAAATTATTATCAAGAATACAGACAACAATAAATGTTGGTGAGGATGTAGCAGAAAGGCATGCTCATACATTGCGGGTGGGACTTCAAATTGGTGCAACCAATCTGGAAAGCAATATAGAGATTCCTTAGAAAACTGGGAATGGAACCCTCATTTGACCCAGCTATCCCATTCTTTATTCTATACCCAAAGGACTTAAAAACAGCATACTATAGTAGTGCAGCCACATCAATGTTTATAGTGGCACAATCCACAATTGTTAAACTGTGAAACCAACCTAGATGCCCTTCAACAGATGAATGTATAAAGAAACTGTTATACATATACACAATGGAATATTACTCAGCATTAAAAGAGAATAAAATTATGGCATTTGTAGGTAAATGGTTGGAGTTGGAGAATATAATGCTAAGTGAAGTAAGCCAATTCCCCCAAAACACAAAGGGTGAATGTGCTGTCTGATAGTGGATGCTGATGCATAATGGGGAGGAGGGAGGCAGAGGAAAAATGGAGAAACTTTGACTGGGCAAAGTGGAAGGAGGGTAGGGAGGGTCCATGGGGGCAGAAAAGATGGTGAAACTAGATGGACATCATTACCCTAGGTATATGTATGACTGCACATATGGTGTGACGCTACATTATGTGCAACCATAGAAATGTCAAGTTGTGCTGCAATTGTGTACAATGAATCAAAATCATTCTGCTGTCATATATACCTAATTAAAATAAATAAATTAATTTAAAAGAATTAATTCATTTTAGCAATATGCCCCTTTCAGCTATAGTCAGTTATCCAACTACGAAAAATTATTTGAGTTACTAATTTCTCTGTTTTCCAAAGATGGTACAAAAGTAATACAATGTATTGATGCATAGCAAAATATCAAAAAGTGAATCTACCACAATGTATACTTTATGTCATGAGATAACAGAAATTAATTTCCTTGTGAGGCCCCACCATAAAACGATTCTTTACTATACATCAGAAGTTTGAATATAAGCTCCATGAATGTAATACTGTGCATTACATGATTATCAGTATATCTTTAGTGGATAAAATAGTGTGATTCATACCAGTTACTAAAGAAATATCTTTTTGGATTCATGTAAAGTTATTCTTTTTTAGCCTATATTAATTTCAAATGGACAAAAAGAGTTATTACAATTAAGGGTAGATGCTTTTTAAAGATTAAAAGGAAAAAGGAATTAAGTATCTATAATGAAAGTGCTAAAAGTGACCTTAAATAATTCTCTATGGCAGACACTGCTGGTTGCCTAATCAATACCTTATCTTCTTTTGTTACTTAATAACTGAATATAGATTTTGAATGAGTCAGCACTTTGCAGCTAGAAGCAGTCATGTTACATATGCCCAGCCCAGGCATGATGTGTTGGTGCACGGTTGCACCAAATCCAGAAACGCTGTTAATTGTTTTTGTTTTTTTTTTTAGATTGAATATTATATATGCTCTGAGGTATTTTAAAGAATGTGTATGCATCTACGTATTCATTTATAATAGATACAAATGAAAAATGCTCTGCTTCTGTTGGGGTAAAAATGGCAGATAATTATAGCTTATGTTTCTAGAGTTTTTTTGTTATTTTAGAATAGCTTATAAAATGCTTTATATTTGGTCATTCTCTTAACTTGAGAACAAATAGAAAAAAATTTTGTTGCTGTTGTTGTTGTTACTGGGGATTAAACCCAGAGGCGCTTAATCACAACAGAGCCACATCCCTAGCCCTTTAAATTTTTTTTTTTTTTTTTAATTTTGAGACAGGGTCTCGCTAAGTTGCTCAAGTCCTTGCTAAATTGCTAGGGGTGGTCTCAAATTTGTGATCCTCTTGTCTCAGCCTCTCAAGTCACTGGGAATACAGGCACACACCACTGGCATACACTGTTAATTGTAATTGTAAAAAAAATTAACGCTGTTGATTTTAATTGTAAAAAGCAATAAGCCTAACAAGCACACAGTTTTTGTATCTTGTTATTGCTCTGACTTCCCTTCATTTGTTTTGCTCAAAATGCAGATTAAATTATAACAATAATGAACACAAAGGAAAAGAACTTCTTTTTAGTTGTAGTAGAGTAGGAAAGACATTTGTGAGGTTATCAAACTAACATATTGACCTTGAAGAGCCTCTGTTCAGAATTCTTGGTTTGTGAGAGAAAACAAGGAAACATCCCTGTGATATTGTGCCACTGTACTCAGCCTTCTTAATTTTCAAATGAACAGTATAACAATTGAAAGGAAATTTGTTTCAGTCATTTTTAAACTAACTCTCATGGTCCATTAGATGATTCATACATAGATTTTAAGAAGTTTGCAAAACCCTTCAAAAAAGTATTTCAGATAACTGAAATAATGTTTCAAAATAACTTGCCTAGGAATGCAATTGATTTATAAGTGTTCATTTTATATCCTGCTACTTTGCTGAATTCATTTATAAGTGCTAGAAGTTTTCTGATGGAGTTTTTGGAGTCATCTAAATATAGAATCAAGTGGTTAGCAAATACAGAATTTGAGTTCTTCTTTTCCAATTTGTATCCATTTAATTTCTTTCTCCTGTCTAATTGTTCTGGCTAGACTTTTCAGGACTATGTTGAATAGAAGTGTTTTCAATTTTTCTCTGTTTATAATGGTGTTGGCCTTGGGTTTAACATAGACAGCTTTTACATTATTGAAATATGTTCCTACTGTTCCTAGTTTTTCTAGTGTTTTGAACATGAATGGATGCTGTATATTGTTAAATGCTTTTTCTGCATCTCTTGAGATAAACATGTGTTTCTTGTCTTTATGCATTCATGTGATGAATTATGTTTACAACTGATTTCCATATGTTGAAACAACCTTGCATCCCTGGGATGAACCCAAGTTGATCGTGGTGCACTATCTTTTCACGATTTTTTGTATGCAATTTGCCAGTATTTTTAAAGAATTTTTGCATCTATATTAATGAAAGATATTGGTCTGAAGTTTTGTGGGTTTTTTCCTTCTTTCTGTGTCTTTTTCTGGTTTTGGTATCAAGGTGATATTAGCTTTATAGACGGAATTTGGAAGGGTTCCCTCAATTGTGTTCCTGCCATCAATGACTAATCAACTTAAAGAGAAATGAGAAAAAAAATATCCCATTTATAATAGCTTCATAAAAATAAAATATTTGGAGATAATCTAAAAAAAGAGGGAAAAGACCTCTACAACAAAAACTTCAGAACACTAAAAAATAAATTAAATCCCACTTGAATCAAAGTGTGAAATATGATATATCAAGAACTATGTAATGTTTTGAACAAGCAACAATAAAAATTAATTAAAAAAAATAAAATAAATTGAAGAAGATGTTAGATGATGGAGAGATCTCCCATGTTCTTGGATAGAAAGAATTAATATTGTCAAAATGTCCATATTAGCAGAAGTGCTATACAGTTTTAATGCAATTCCTATTAAAATTCCAATGATGTTCATGATAGAAATAGAAAAGGCAGTCATGAAATTCATTTGTAAAAACAAGAGGCCCAAAATAGCCAAAGCAATCCTTAGTGAGAAAAAGCAAAGCAAGAGGCATCACTATACAAGAACTTGAGTTATACTACAGAGCAACAGTAACAAAAACATAATGGTATTGGTGCCAAAAGAGACGTGTAGATTAATGGTACAGAATAGAAGACACAGAGACACACTCACGTAAGTACAGTTATCTCATACTAGACAAAGGCACCAACAACATACATTGGAGAAAAGATAGCCTCTTCAACAAATGGTGCTGGGGAAACTCTAAATCCATATGTACTTAAGTGAAATTTATCCCTTATCATTCACCCTGCACCAAACTCAACTCAAACTGGATCACATTTCTAGACATCAGACCAGAGACCCGGTGCCTACTAGAAGAAAAAGTAGGCCCAAATCTCCATCAGGTCAGCTTGGGAACTGATTTTCATAGCAAGACCTCCAAAACACAAGAAGTAAAATCAAGAATCAGTAAGTGGGATGGAATTAAACTTCAACTCTTCACAGGAAAAGAAATAATCCAGAACATGAAGAGAGAGCCTACAGAATGGGAGAAAATCTTTGCCACTTGCATTTGAGATAGCACATTAATCTCTAGGATATATATAGAAAACTCAAACAGCTTAACACCAAAAAACAAGTAATCCAATCAAGAAATGGGCAAAGGAACTGGACAGACACTTTACAGAAGAAAATGATTAGTCGACATATATGAATATTGTTCAACATCTCTAGCAACTAGAGAAATGCAAACTAAAACTACACTGAGATTTCATCTTACTCCAATTATGAAGTAATTATATTATGAAGAATATGGATTATGGCAATTATGAAGAATACAAGTAACAGTAAATGTTGGCGAAGATGTTTGTAAAGAGGTACACTCATACATTCTGGAAGTACTGCAAATTGGTGCAACCACTCTGAAAAGCAGTATGGAGATTTTCAGAAAACTTGGAATGGAATGACTGACGATACCCTCTCTCATCAATTCTTGCAATAATGCTGGAAATATTTTTTAAAGTGGTACACATATTATTACACAGGATTTTATTAGGAGGGATAAGAAAAGGGACAAGAAGGACACTCTACAGGGAGAAAGTGGGTCCTTTCAGAGAGGAGAGGGATGACACCTTTCTCTTTACCTCTTGCTTTATTGGGGGGTCTGGGGAAGTTTTCAGAGAAGTTTCCACCCAAGTCCTTGTCTTAACTTTCGGCTGACTGTATGTTTGACTCAAATTTTAAGTCTCCACTATACATGATCTTCACCATGGAGTGAAGATTTTTTTTTGTTGTTATAATGAAATAATAAAGACACAAAGCAACTCTGGGTCACTTTGGCCCCCATTGACTGGTATTAACTGAAACTTATTCATACAGATTTTATGGTTGGGGCATTTGCTTCCAATGATCCTATCTCCCTGAGTTCTGAAATCTGGTCTGTGTAAAGTTCACAAAAATTTCCCCTTTAAAGTAACTCATGTTCTTATCAACAGGGTAGAGACCTTGTACCTACATTTTTTTTTCCTGCAGATAACTGGTTGCTGGAGGCAGTACGTAGCATTTTCTATTGACCTTCCATAAGTCAGGACAAGCTGCATGCAAATCCTTTTTCAAAGAAAACGTGTAAGGGTCAGTTCAGTGGGACCGCTTTATAGCATTATCCTGTTAACCTCAGGTTTCCACTGCTTACATCTGTCTGTTACCTATCAGAGTGGCTGGAGACATAAATCATTGAGAAATGAAGGCTTGGTCTACTCCACCATGTAAAGAACAAAGACCAGCAGAGGTTATGACTTAGAGTAAAATAAATATGTAACATGTAATGAAAACAGGAAGCCATAGATGTCAACCACCACTGCTTGACCAATTAATTACAGATAGTATATATGTATGAAAGCCATTTATTAGCCCCCTCTCACCCATTTTAATTTTATTTCCAAGCTGTTGAAATATAGCATTAGGATTTTATCTTTGAGTATAGAATATTCATTGGGACTGCGACTAATTTTGAGGATTATTAATGTAGCCAGAAAGATACAAGGTATCTTGAGACTGCACTTCTCCTCATTTTAGAAAAACAGTAGAAGTTCACATATAGTCACAGTTTTCCATCTTCTTAGGTAACTTCACAGAGTGTCAGCATTTAAGTATTACATTAGAAGGGTCTTTATACAAAATTACTGGGCTGTGCAAATCATCAGTTTATATCAACTTATCTCCAAGACTCCTCCTCTTTACTTTCTTTGCCTTGATTGATCTGCATTCGCTGGATTTTTCTTCTCTGTGCAAAGCATGATCTTAAGCATTGTAATTGAAAGCACAATAAGATCATAAAAAAGTCCCCTCCTTTGGTTTGTGATATGCTTCTCCTTGTATCTTCTGGATGCATCTACCTGGTTTCCAGAGGTTGTTAAGGAATCTCACAGGACAGGTACTCTGCTGTAGTTTCTTATCAGAATGCCCATTCTCTTACTGAACTCACAGTCATGGTCCTTCCCAGGACTACTACCCTGTATTTTGTTCAGGGTAGACCCACACTCTACAGTTCCCTGTATCTCCTGGTCTGAAAACCGGTTCCTTTTACGTTGGCCCTGTCTGTGCCCACCTGCCACCAACCTCAGGTCACCTGCACCCTAGAAATTATTGTTGTAAAGTTAACCTTCCTGATAGCAGTATACAGCATCTCAGCTCCCAAGCTACCATAACCTCACCATAGTTGGTGATCTCTGGTTCAGTAATACAGTCTGGACCTGGAATGACTCCTAAAGGCCCAGGTGTTCAAGGTTTGGTCCCCAGCACAGCACTGTTGAAAGGTGATAGAAACTATACTATGCATGGTCTAATGAGAGATCTTAGGTCATTGGAGGTATGGTTCTGCAGGATTTTATGGGATTCTCTCTCTCTCTCTCTCTCTCTCTCTCTCTCTCTGTGTGTGTCTCTCTCTCTCTCTCTCGCTTTCATTTCTGGCCATGACGTAGATGGGTTTCCTCTGCCATGCATAATGTACTTCATTGTCACAGGTCCAAAAGCAATGAGGCCAACATCCATAGACTGAAATATCCAAAACTACGAGTCAGAATAAATCTCTCCTGATTTTAAATTGATTATCTCTCCTATTTTGTTATAGTATCAGAAAGTTGGCTAACATACTCAGACAACTCTGTGACAAGATTAGCAGTGACAAATGACCAAATTAGGATTGGAACCCCAGCAGTCTGGCTCATGGAGAATTAACCCCTTCATAGAAGGCTTCCAAGATCTAGCCAGTAAAGATAAAAAGACATAGATTCTATCTTTGGAAAGCTTATGGTTTGTGGGATAGAAAGACAAACAGATTTCCAAAATAATGTAGCAATTATTGTGACAGAAGAATATCCTAGGTATACCAAAATACAGAGAGAGGATACTAAGATATCCTGGGAGCTCAGAATGAATTGATGACTGAGCCAAACTTAATAGATAAGGAATTTAGGAAGATTTGATATCAGATGTGAAGTTAAGCATTCATTTATCTATTCAGCAAAAACACAGATGGCCTCTGACTTATGATGTTTCAACTAATAATTTTTCAATATTTCTGATGGTCCAAAATCATAATATATATTCTGCTTTCATTTTTATATCTTCATTTTGTAAATTCTCAACCATAAAACACAAAAGAGAAAATAGTCAATTGAACCTCATTTCTCTAACACAGAGCACCCACAAATTTCAAAAAACCAATCCAGTCCTTTTTTACATAGATCACAACTACATTCTCTTCTCTCTCATTCACTGCTCTTGTTATTATGCAGCATATCCCAGACACCAGGAATGTTCATCTTTAGCTGAGGCGTACAATGTACTACACATATACCAGAAACAGTGTTGTTTTATGTTATATCTTAAGTGGTTTGGTATGTTGTTCCAGACTTACAGTTATTCCACTTAGAACTTTTCCATGTGGTGCAAAAGGAAAACATATCCAACAGAAACTATACTTTGGATTTTTAATTTTGATGTTATCTCTCACAGTCTAATGGTATGGAATACAATCCTCTCGGTTGATTCTGCACAGGAGCAGCTCACAGTATGCTACACACACAAGAGGAGCTGCTGACATTTCACTGCCAACATGTATTGCTTTGCTAACCAGGGCTCTCTTTTAGATCAGGTGTACTAAATTGCCTCTTGAAATGGGATGTTTTCAACTCACAACTAATTTATCAGGATATAACCACATCGTAAGTTGAGGAGCACCTGCATTTCTACTCTGTACTAGACTGTTTCCCAGGACAAACAATATAAAATAAAGAAATAAAGAATATAGTGTTTGTGGCCGGTTGGTTGGTCCTTTATTTCTGGGAGTTTTATTATTATTTTTTTTTTACTTTTGGATCTTAAAATAGAGAATACAAATAAATCAAGGGGAATGTTAAAATTTGTGAGTGATTAGTTTTCTTAAAAACGTTTTATTTATAGACTCATGGGAAGTGGGGAGAAAAATGAAGACACAATACTCAGACATAGAAAAATATATTCGTTGTTCAAGTGAAACATGATTGCAGCCATGATGTAGGTGAGGACAGTAGTTGTGTCCTTAAGAGCCTGAGGGGCAAGAGTCAGCAGAAGTGTGTGGATTACCAAAAGCTCACCAGGCTGATGGATGGTGGGGTCAGAGAAGAGGTCACCATCATGGCCACCCAGAAACAGTAGCATCCTTGATATCTGAACTCAGTTTCTGTCCATCCTAAATCAAGATACACCACTTTAAGTGGTGACATACAACTTAATGCTTCTTTCATGATTTCTAGTCATGATACAAGTCATCCAAGAATAAGAAAATGACAGAAACCACGGAGACATTCACAAATTCAAATGGTTTTTGCCATGAAGCTCCCTTGGACTGCTCTGCTCTGTCATCCCTGGCCCCCACTTAAACTTGGTTCTTTGCCTACACATGAATTTGTGAGTTGCCTGAATTCCAAAATTCCTTTCCTATGTTCATTACCCAGAGTCATTTTCTGTTTTTGAAACTCTAGCAGCATTGGTATTAGGAGAGGAAGTGTGAACTTGGAAGAATTCACTGTTCTATCTTTAAATACACCCATGTCCTCGGAACCCATTGCTTCAAATGCATTTTATTGCTCTTAATAATTCAGTTGTTTCTTGTCATGACCTACTATTAGTGCAGGACCTTAGATCACATATTAAAATTGTTATTTAATTTGTTCTTTATAGTTATACAAAACAGTAGAGTATATTTTGACATCTTTATACAAACATGCAGTATATCTTATTCTAGTTAGGATCCCAGTCTTGTGATTGTACAGGATGTGGAGATTCACGGTGGGGTATTCATACATGTACATAGGAAATTTATGTCAGATTCATTCCACTGTCTTTCCGATTCTTGTCCCCCTCCCTTCCCTTCAATCCCCTTTGTCTGATGATGAACTTCTATTCTCCCCTGCCACTGTTGTATGTTAGCATCCACATATCAGAGAAAATTTGGTCTTTCATTTTTTTGGAGGGGGTTTGACTTATTTTGCTTAGCATAATAGTCTCCAGATCCATCCATTTACCTGCATAAGTCATAACTAATTCTTTTTATGGATGAGTAATGCTCCATCTTGTATACCACATATGTTTTAGTCATTCATTTATTGAAGGGCACCTAGGTTTGTTCCATAGATTAACTGTTGTAGATTGAGCTGTTATATACATTGATGTAGCTGCATTACTCTAGTATGCTGTAGGTGAGTTTGTTTTATGTTATATGCTGAGGAGTGGGATAACTGGGTCAGATGATGGTTCCATTCCAAGTTTTCTAAAAAAAAACTCTGTACTGTTTTCCAGAGTGATTGCATCAATTTGCAGTCCCACCCACAATGTATGAGTGAACCTCTTTCCCTACACCCTCGCCCATATTTATTGTTACTTGTATTCTTGATAGTTGCCATTCTGACTAGAGTAAGATAAAATCTCAGTGTGTTTCTTGCTTCTTGAATTCAGTTTTGATTTGTAAACCTGCAGTTTTCTTATTCACCCAAAATCTTCTATTGAGGTATTAGAATATCTTATTGAGATATTAATTTACACTTTATTTTATAAATATTCATCTTTTGACTTATAATTATTACTTCTGATAATGCTGAAAAATGAAACATAATTTTAAAGATTCAAACAACAAGCATTTGAAATTGAATTTTAGAAATAGATTATAAAGTGAGGAAAACAATTTCTACCTTATATGTGATTTAAATCTGTTATAGGTTTGGAAAAGTTTGAAAACAACTAATAAAAGTGTAAGCAAGAGAAAAATTTCTTCATTTGGACTTTCTATTACTCATAATTTCTGTCTTTAATCCATCATTCCCGACCAGTCAGCTTGACCAGTAAACAGTTGTCATAATATCATTGATCATATTTTTTGCAGTAAATGGGAATAAAAAAAGAAAACTGACTTCATGCCATAAAAGATAAAGTTATCTCAGGAAATAAAACTAAAATATCATTCATTATGACAATTTTTAAACATTGAAGCTTCTTGGAATATTAAAAATGCATATTTTGAATGTAAAATTAGAACGTACACATTCACGGCCTTTTGCCCTTTTTGAGTTTTCTGCTCTTTAAATATGTAACTCTGACATCAGGACCAGTGACTGATTCCTAAAAAAATGAAAAAGAAAATTTTCCCTGGCTACAGTCAAAACCCTGCTTCTTTAGCACAATGCTCATTATGTTGGCATAGAAAATGTCACCAGTTAATGAATTCCACTGTCAGTCTTCACCATTTAATAAAAGTTTTCATATCAAGTGAGCTCCTTCAAACCACTCTTCATTTTTAATTTAACAAAAAAGTTTGGCCCTTCATAGACTCCCCAAATTCATTAAGTGTGAATAAAGTTAACGTCTCAAAATCTTCACTCCTGCAATTTGTGTCTATTTAACTGAAGAGAGAGGAAAAGTGGGAGAAAAAAAGATGCAATGCAAGATCACTTGTAATGCCAAGAGAAATGTATCTCTGTGTGTGTGTGTGTGTGTGTGTGTGTGTGTGTGAGAGAGAGAGAGAGAGAGAGAGAGATGGAGATTGAATTTTGTGTTTGGAAATACTTTCTAATGTTTCATGAAGTTGCTATTTTTAAAAATATTTGTGATTTGAGAGCAAGTTGTAAAATAATAACTTTAGAGAATTTTGAATCGAAACAAAAACTTGGATATCCTTTTCAGAGGCAGAAAATACCTTAGGTCCAAAAGAGATTTAATATTTTCCTAGACTTTCAACTTGGAAATGATGCAAAGAAGCCTCATAAATAAAAGTCATAATCATTGCCATCACTTACCTGGACCCTCATGTTTTCCTTTGGTGAACCTCGCCAGTCACATTTGGTTAGGTACCAAACAGGAACTAGCCAATTTTTTATGTTCAATGTATAGCTATATATATGCAAGCTTATGCTGATAGGGGGCTAAAAAGATTTTAATTCCTCAACTTGGAAAAAAGTAAAATTTTCTGTAACAGTTTCCTAAATGTACTGTAACCATACAGCTAGATTTGGTTTACCATACTAGTCTCTCAAATATAAATTGAAGGAATCCAACCTCTCAAAAACAGGGTAAAGGGTAGAATCATATGTGAGGCTGTAAATGTGATTCATAGTGAAAAGTAAAATAATAGAAAATAGGAATAATATTTCAAAATTAAGAACTAGTATTTTTATTTTAGAATGTCTAAGTTGGAGTTTCTGTTCTATCCAAAATATTTTTTTTTGTCACTATCATAGGATTACAGAACAAAAAAAGTTGGTGCTGCAAGAGAAACACTGTTATCCATCCAGACTGCTAGGAAAAATCTTCAGCCTCCAGAACAAAAATAAAACAAATTTCCCTGTTTTGCTGGAATTTAAGACATATTAGCACAGTACTCGATCTTGTCAGGCAACACTGAATAAGAAGCAATTAGAAACTTAAATTGCTGAAGTTTGGCCAGTTGATGGTAAATATTCTCTTTACTGGATTTCTTATTTCTGCTAAAAGTAGCTCTCCTGTAAATTTATCTTTGTCTTAGATTCTTAGACATTTTGTCCAACTCACAATGACAGCTGATTGTAAGGTTGGGTAGAACATGATGTTTTCTTCCTGTGCAACCCACAAACATTGACAGATGCACCACCACTGAAAAACAGATTCCTCTGCTCTTGGTTCTGGTGGCCTGGATGTGACAGACCACTTCCATCAGAACAAGGAGCTGAGTCTGTAGGAAATTTATCATTCTGCCTCGAAATACTGCAACCAGGATCTGACATGCTTTAGGGGCATTTGCAAACTCAATGTTTAAGAGCAAAATGTTTGAGAACATAAAAAACAATTTTGTTATCAAACTTGCATCAAAAACAGCTTCAAAGATTTAGAAATATAACTTTGTGTGTAGTGGTCTTGTTTGTACTTTTTATTCACTTATTTCAACATTGCATATGCAGAAGAGGATATCTTATTCCCCTCTAAATATACTATTATTCCCCTCTAAATATACCATAACAAGTCTTAGGTACTGTCTCTTAAAACTATTTGTGAACTGTTTTCTGTAATGATATTGTATATGTTCCAAGGATTGCTGACAGATGTTCTTCTGAAACCCATACAAGTAAAAATAAATTGGTGTGGATTGAATTTAAGAATGCTTGAACAGATTATGTTGTGTACTGGGGAGCCCTTCAAGAAATTAGGTAAATAGTTGTGTTCCCAGCTGTTCTCTGTCTTCACTTCTTAGAGCTTTTCTGTCTTTCTTTATCTATCAAAAGAAGACAATGATAATAAAAGCGTCTTCATAGAGCTATTGTTATTTTAAAATAAAAACAACGCTGGTGAAGTATCCTCCTAGCAAATATATAAACTCTCAATGAATGTTTACTATTTTGTTTGTTGTTGTCATCTCTGATATCAGTCACAGTTTAAAATACTGGTTCTATTCATTATGAAAGAAGTAAAAATAGGGTAGCTATTCAAGCCAAAGATATTCTCTCATCTCTAAATTAGATATAGAAACTTCATAATAGCATTTGAATAAACATTAAGAATTTATAATGTATTATATAATATAGCTGTGTATCTATGACATATATATGCATATCATAACATATATGCACACATACACATATACATAGAGGGAAAGAAAGAAAAAAGAGAATTCAATATGGCCAAAAGATCGTATTGAGTATTTATATGTGAGTGTTTGGGTAATACAGAAGCCTGATATCCAACTGTTAGTTTTCTTACACTCATATACGCATTGGCTAAAAAACAACTAGTAAACATTAGTTTCTTACACTTATTGTTACAAAAAAAATTATCCCAAATTTGGATTTACTTTTATACTGTCATTCATAATACTAGCAAAATATCTTAAGTTTACCCAGCATACATGAAATAGGTCTTCCCAGGAATAAGTGAAATTGGATATTAATGACTCATCATGAAATAGTAAGTAGATTTTCATGATATTAAACTTTTAAGATATCGAGCTGCAATTAAGGTTTTTCATGTATCTGGATTCCTTATTCAAAATATATAAATGTTACTCTTTGATATTACCCTTTTCCATACATATTTGTACCAAAATGAACTGAGACAACTGTCATCATTGGCTTTAAGACTGAAATTGCTTTCTTTCCAAGGTTAAAGAATGCTGGAAATATCAATTGGCCATCCATATATTTATAATATGCATTTAATGCTATCCAGCCTAAGAGGAAATATTACTTACGTGTGCATTGACTATTATGGCCCAAACTTCTTCATGCTCTGAATTAGTTGGAATGAAAGGAATTGTCAAGCCATAATGTGTACTCTTCTGTCATTAGAAAAAAATCCATTTTTGGAAAGAAAAAAAAAAGCAACTCAGGATACTGAGGCAGGAGGGTCACAAGTTCAATCCTTGGCAATCTAGCAAGGGCATAAAAAATTTAGTGAGATTCTGTCTCAGAATAAAAATAAAAATTGTTGGGATGTAGCTCAGTGGTAAAATGTTAAAGTGACCCTGGGTTCAATACACATTACAATAAATTAAAAAAGAAGGTATTTTGTGACAAGGTACAAACTGCTTTCTGTTGTTTGCACTACTGAAGAGCAAAATGAGAGTATGAAGAGACCACCTATGTTATTCACATCCCTAATGATATCTTATGCCTCCTGATTGATGGGAATGCAATAAATCCAATAGGAGCACAAATCCCAGTAAAACCCATGACATTCACATGAAAGAAATTACAATTGCATTTATTTTTTCATACAGTTGATAAATGAGTTTGGAGTCACAAAACACATCTAATTTAAGCTTAATTTTTTTTATTGGGTGGGGAAGTATTCCATATAATCTAAAATGATACAAGGATAACTAACTTAGGGAAAAAATTTATCATTTGTTCAACTATGCTTAATTTTTGAATGAGTCAATGCATCATAACTTATTGAAAATAAAAATTAAATAATAAAGAGGAAAAAAAGACTATACTAATTGTCTTTCAGCCAGGGTAACATGTAGCAATCAGAAACACTAAACATTGTAGATACAAAAAAAAATGCATGCTAATCAGAATACTACACTACATTTTCATATGTACTATAATAAGTCACTATTTAAAATATTTGTTAAAGAAAAATAAAATGAACCAGTGGTTAGACTGTAAAAGTCATAGGGTTGGAAGGGAAATCTCTCCTTCTTTACTCAAGAAAGGCATTTCAAAACAAACATTGGAAACAAGAGAAAATCTGTCTCTAATGAGATATCAAAAAGTATAAAAAAGCAAACTGAAGTGAAAATAGGCCTATGATTTTTATTTATAAAATTGGGAACATAATAGTACCTGTTACGTGAATTGAAATGGTGCTTAATATTCATCACCCCATTTCCTGTGTATCTCAGATCAATGAAACTTTTCTGAAAAGACCTATCGCAATCATTGTGGAATTACCATTGCTAAAGTCTCCACTCCCAACCATGCACCCTTACACACCTTATGTATTGTATATGGATCTTCTTCCATCTCTACCGGGTATAAATCACATACACAGGAGTCTTTGGTTTGTTCTGTTTTGGTTATTAATCACCACCAGAAGAGAGACTGGAACAATGATCATGTTATTCATATTATGTAATAAATAATAAGAGAATGAGCAAACAAAGAAACCAATGTTATTAATTTTCTTGATGTTCTTAATTTTCATACTTCCATTATTATTATCTCTTAGAATCTCAGTGGCTCAATGCCAGCATTTGCTGAGAATATTTCTAACAACCAGATAAATATTCTTGCCTCAAAATCCAGAATGCCTACAGATGCCCATCTTTTATTTAACTTTCACAAGGTGAAACATTTTGTTATTCATCATTCAACTCTATCCAGGCTGCAGCCAAGTCAGGTGACAGAGACATAGGAGACTTCATCTTCATGAGCAGGGCAACCCTTGTGGGGGTGAATCTCAGTAGAGTGGGCTACCTGAGTTTGCTACAATTCCTCCGATTTAAAATCCTAATGTTCTCAAAAGTCCTCAATCAATTGCACAGGATTAGTGATGCCAATTTAGAAGTTTTATTATTAAATCACCTTTATTTTTCTATTGAAGCTGTTATAAATGTCTCATAATACAAACATCCTAGACACTAAAACTCAAAATATTGTTGAAATATTTTCTATATGACATTTGATATAGAATCAAATCTGTTTCTCTTTAAGACTATAAGCTCCATGAGGGCAAGAGCCAACCATATTTATTCACTACCTCTGCAGGGTCTTTTTATTCAACCCCTCAAATTTCTTCTCTAGCCTATCACATGGCAGGGCTCTCTTACCTCTGCTTGAGCATGAACAAGAGGAGCACCAAAAGATCAAAAGGTGGAATAGGCTGATATCAGGACATTTATTTCCCCAGTTTCATAATTTACAAAAGATATGAATATATTACATTATGGTTGTATTTTATCATGCCAGTTCAATTTTAATACACTCTCGTATCTTTATTTGTTACTGAGACTCCCCTGTAACAAAACCTGTGGATATTTGCATGTATCCCATAATCCTATAACATGACTATTTTCTTATACAAACACATGCACACACATTCTCTCTCTCTCTCTCTCTCTCTCTCTCTCTATATATATATATATATATATATATAATTTTAATTATATATAATATAATTATATATTAATTTATATAATTATAAATAATAATATATTATTATATATATTTATAATAATATATAATAATTTATATATTTTATATTTATTTATTTATTTATAATAATAAATAATAATATATATAATTTTAATTATATACATATATATATATAGAGAGAGAGAGAGAGAGAGAGAGAATGTATGTGAGCCAAAAATTCATTTGCTCACTTCTTTCATTTAAATTATTCTTCAATGACATCCTTGGCCTGAGATTCTTTGCCATATTCCTTCACCTCTACATAACTGCAACCAACCACTTTTCATATTTACTCAATCCATTCTATAGTGGCCTACCCATTCTCCTGGTTTCTTGTTGTTATCAACCTTAATTAGGTTGATTTGGGGCTCAGCACAAAAGGCCTCAATAAATCTGACTTCCATAGGCTCATTACAGTTGGATGCAAGCACACAAAGACCCGCCTGGTGATTGGCTTCCACATGCAAGGCTATCATCGTCCATGATTGCAGTCTTCAGCACCTCCTGTCAAGCAGTATTGATATCCATCACACCTCCAGCAATAAGCCTTCCCTAGCTATCCATGGCAGTGGGTGCTGGAGAAGCCTGATCTTGAATCAACCCAAGCCTCTGCCTCTGTGCAGGTACCCACACACATTATATACAGTGTGTGGGGGGAGCACCTGTATATGGCATATATATTATATATATATATATATATATATATATATATATATATATATCAGATGTGACATATATGCACATACACATACATCTCACACATATACACACATTATGCTTCTGGGCATTGAGGGCAGGGTCTTGCACATGCTAAAATATTTTAAATTATTGACAATAAAAAACAGATAATTTAGGGGAAAAAAGACTAAACTAATTGTGTTGTAACCAGGGCAACATGCAGCACTCAGAACCACTTAACATTGTCCATGAAAATACATGTTAATTAGAAAACTAGAACTTCATTTTCATATTTACTATAGCAAATCATTACTTGTTATGAAGAATAAAATGAACAAAAGACTGGATCATAAAAATCAGGGGTTGAAAATAAATTATCCCATTGATCCTCAAGAAAGGCTGTGCACAACAACTACTGAAAGAAGAGAAAATTTTTATTTAGGCACTTGTTATAATCCATCTCTAGTGATATTTCAGAAAGTCCAGAAATAGCAAAATGAAGTGAAAAAAGACTCTGCTACTGAGCTGTCTACCCCACTGAATTTTCATATGTTTTAAATCACAGCTAAATTACTTATAATATCAAATACAGTGTATATGCTACATAAGTAGTTTATCTACCTTATTGTCTAAGGGATAATGATGAAAAGAAATAGATTATCCTTGTTCAGCGCAGACCCATTTTTTTGTTTTCTGAAGATTTTTTGAACCTCAGTTTTTTGAATTCCAGATGCAGAGCCCATCTATGGGAAGGTCAACTGTATTTACTACTAAAAATTATAAATACAAAGTAACTTTAATCATCATGGATTTCATATATTCTCCTCTTTTTAGGATCAGAGAATTTGTGATTAAGCTATAAAACCACAGCTGGATTTGTTTAAAAAAAAAAAAAAAGAGTCTATTACATGACAACTTCAATGAAAACAACAGAATAAACCTATCAAAGATGGAATAATCAGTAAGTCCTTGAATGTACTTGTTGAGACAAGAAATTTAAAAATATTTTAATAAGTCTTGTTGCAGCTTCTTAGATACACACACACACATACACACACACACACACACATATACACACACACGTGCATCCTTGTTGTCTCTCAATTTGTGTAAAATATTTGGCACTTTTACATTGACCAATCTTTTTTTTAAGTAAAATTTTAAGTTTAGTTCACTGTTTTAGAAATTCTATAATAGTCCGGGAATAATAGATGAAAAGTAGCTAAAGAATATATGGAAGGGAAATGCTACTCTAATGTCTTAGGGCTTGGAGGAAACTGAGAACTGATCCAGGGGTATGAGATCATGTGCAGTATGTGCTTTAATTTCAAAAAGGTCAAATCAATCTACATGTGGCTGCTGCAACCTGCAATGGCTGAACCTTAGAAAACTGGCGAGGAGTGATGGGGGATTAAGAAAAACAAACATTTGCAGAGAGAAAGCTGGTACCGGGTGAAACACCATCCTCGGATGGAGAAACAGTTGACCTAGAGCTAGTACAGCAAGTTTATTACATAGGTTTTTATCATCAAAAGGTTATTGGTTGGAAAGTTTCTACAAAGCCAACAGGCTTGAAGGTTGTGGCACTCGTGAGACATTGTGGTTATCTTATTAGGCCCAGAATTCTTCTTCATCCGCAGCAGGTAGTGTCTGAACTCAAGGTCAAGACTGATATAATTCTGTGCCTTTGCACAGAGATTCCTCAGGAAAGGCATCACAAGCAACTGTGCAATCTTGTCCTGTACTTCTGCCAAAAAGTGCCTAGCACAAGTGCAGTCACAGCCAGGAGGCAGTCACAGACCATGATCCGAGTCACCGTTCTCCACATATGGCTTACACATGAGACACATTATGAACATGGATCCCCTCACATATTGATATATGTATATATTTACACATATGCAACATACTTCTATGAATTAGTGTTTTGTCTATTTATTATTACCCCTCCTTTATAGAGTCAAAGGTTTATGTGTCTGAAAAAAATGAGAAAACATTTATTACTCCGTGGGAACTGAAGGATTACACTGGCTAAGAACCTCAGAAAAGAATGCTTACACACACATGTACGTAGAAGTGGAACATTATGCCCTAAAGATAAGGTGGGGGTGTTGTATTGGATTTCAGTGTGTTATTGTGAGAAATTGGATTACACTTGACAGCTCTGTGTCTTATTCTCGGTCCTGTCTAACTAATAGAAAAACATATGGTCTAAGCCATTACTCCATTACTCCACATACTCTTAGTATTTTGTTCCTCATTCATTTGTATTTTTGTTTGGAAGTTATATGCATATATGTATTATTCAGTGTTCAAGGTCTATGTTGTCCATATTCTGATTCCTGAGTTATTAATTTGGATAGAAGTAATACAATAGCAAGAAATTCTTATGTACAGCAAAAGGAAAACCATGATAATGCAAAGTAGTTATTTTACAATAAAGCAAACTTTGTGACCTTACGTCACTTTGATTATCAGGAAATTATTATTATTATATTACTATTATTATTATTGATACTGGAGATTGAACTCAGGGGCACTCAACCACTGAGCCATATCCCCAGCCCTATTTTGTATTTTATTTAGAGACAGGATCTCACTGGATTGCTTAGCATCTCACCATTGCTGAGGTTGGCTTTGAACTCATGATCCTTCTGCCTCAGCCTCCAGAGCCACTGGGCTTCTGGCATGCACTTGGTTAGGAAAATACTTTTACTGAAGAAAAATATTAATTCAACATTTCATTAAATGGAGTAAAATTAAAATTTAGCATAAAATTTAAATACATTAATGCTAACTGAATAAGTTACAAAGCACAATAGCTACAATGCTAGCTATTTATATTGAATATTGCTTTATTTTTGCGTATGTTAAAGGTTTTTGCTAGAATTTCACTGACTAAAGCTACATTTTATTAGATTTTTATTCTCTTATTTAAAAGTTTATACCTATCTTCTTAACCACAGCTGTTTGCAAATTTCATGTAATATGAGAGAATACATAAGATTTCACCATAAGCCTACTTACATCCCAGGCTTTGAAAATAAATGTTTTTTAAATGTAACTTGATAACATTCATCTGAAAATACGTCAGGAAAAACTGGTTCAGATGGGCTAAAACCCTAATATTTAAATTTGCACAATTGAATTTAAGCCAACATAAAGAAGAAAATTTAGCTATATTTTTAATTATACTGTACCATTGCCTAAGCACAAATACCAAAGAAATGCATTTTATTTTCTTTTTATTGGTGCATTAAATTATTTATAATAGTGGGATTTACTATTCTATATTTGGATATGCACATAACATATTTTGATCACATTCTCTAGTAGCTTTCCTTTTCCTCCTCTTCTGCCTCCCCCTAATTTCCCTTCTATTATTATTATTATTATTATTATTATCATCATCATCATCATAATCATCATCATCATCATCATAATCATCATCATCATCATAATCATCATCATCATCATCAATTAGTACATTTTAATTATATATGTAGGTGGGATTCATTGTGACATATTCATGTACAGACATGCATAATTTGGTAGATTTCAGTTTTCAGTACTTCTCCATGCACCACCCTCTCTCTCCCTCTCTATCCCTTTCTTTACTCTATTGAACTTCCTTCTACAAAAAATGTATTTTTTAAGAGAGAGAGAGAGAGAGAGAGAGAGAGAGAGAGAGAGAGAGAGAATTTTTTAATATTTATTTTTTAGTTTTCGATGGACACAACATCTTTATTTTATTTTTATGCAGTGCTGAGGATCGAACCCAACGCCCCGTGCATGCCAGACGAGCCACATCCCTAGCCCCTACAAAATGTATTTTAAATGATGAAAACTACAATGAAATAGAATTTTCTTTTTTTTTTGATTTGATGTAGGATACTTCACTTCATCTCACATTTAACATCAATTCCATACTTGAAATTGCTCTAACTTTTAGCAATTGATCTACACTACCCTTTTGCATTATTTCTTCCCTCTTCTGCAGTTTTCCTTGAACTTCTTTGGAGAACTGCTCTGGTGGGCTTTGAGCCTCTTGCTTATCTACACTACATTTTACTTTGCTTTGAAAACTTGGATTTAACAAATGAGGGGAGCTACACCTGACCTTATTAAAAGTCAGGCCTTCAGATTTCCAATTACCCTTCCCTGCTTTGCATCACTGAGTGGGAAGTTTCATGATTTGCCTGTCACTGAAGCATTCTAGGGACTGTCACTACCCACTCATAGCTGCCCATGATGCACCCTGGCATCACTGAGACTTGAGTAGAAAATTTGGAATTCCCCTAATTATTTATGGGTCTGAAATTTAGTGTTATATTCCCAACTTCCTTTTTTAAAGAATGTGCATTAGTTATAGCCTAAAAAGTACAAAGTAACTATTAATCCATGCATGGATTAATATGTGCCTAGCACCCACTTTTCCTCTATTAATCTAGTACGACCATTCTTGAAGGAAAGCTTTTGAGTTGATTTCTGCTGTGTGACTTACTCTTATATGCCGCAGTTCGGCTGCAGCAAAATAACTGGCGGGTGACAAGGAACTTGTGTACATTGATATAGCAGGAGTGGGAGCCATTTATTGTAGGACAGGAGGGGTATATATACATTCCACACAGCTTATCTTAATTAATATAAACTAGATACAGCAGTCAACCAATAAGGAATCTCCACACTTAATGGCTCTCTGGAGTTACTTCACAAACCACTCCCTCTGGCAAAATGCAAGGCGCCATCTTGACTTGTTTACAGACCCTAACACTTATATCTTATTTTATAAGAAATAATATAATATTATTATAAATATAATCTTATATCTTATTTCTACATGTCAACCTGCCCCTGTGTACTTTTTTTTTAAGTTGTAGATGGACACAATATCTTTATTCTTATTAGAACTCAGGGTCTCACACATGCATGGCAAGCACTTTTATAATGAAGCTACAACCCCAGACCCCCTGTGTACTCTTAGTGCCACTATACTTTGCTCCATGAAAGTTCTCTTTTTGCATTTAGTCACTTTTTTACAAACCTTATTCAATTTCTTTGCTATATCTATTGACTTTCTATAGTCAAGGAATTCTGTTCTCATGATTCAAGGAGGTAAGAAACAATGCATAAAGTTTTCTCTCCCCTTTTATAAGTAATTCAAGTTAACTCATCACAGGAACACGTCTATGTGTTAATTACTTTGTGAAGAAAACTAATGATGAGGTACTGTTAGTTTTTGAAAAAAGTATAAATTTAATGTAAGGAATGTGTCTGGCTCCATGATTAACATTTTAAACCATTATTCTTAAAAGTATACTTCCAAAAATTAAAACAATATGAAATTAATTTATTTTTAAAAAGGTAATGATAGCACTTTACTTCTCCTGCCATAGTTGATCTCAATGACTCAGAAGATATATAATTAATTATATTAACAATCCAACAAAATGTACCTATAAAAAGAAAAAAATCTGATTTGTTGTGTTGTGACTGGATAAATCAAACACTGCTAGGAAGTGGGTCAACAATGCACAATTATACCTGTGCAGAAGGGTGCACCCCCAAAGGCCATCTGGCCAGCTAGTACACCTGAGCAGGTGGTCCTCCAGTATTTATCCCTAATACAGCAAGGGAAGAGTTCAAGGGAGAAATCTACAGGATTAGTTAATTTAAAATAAGGGTGTGCACAGAAAAGGAAGAGCTAGAGTTGTGATTAAATACCTGTAAGGGAATTTTAAAAATGACTCCATTCTGACCACATGTTTCCCTAATTTACGATGGCTCCATTATATATATCGGGGACTTAAGTTATAGTAAATGTGCTTGTGTTGCATTACCTGGTTTAATTTTGATAGAAAGTAAAACATAAGTCTTATACAGTGCCACTACATCTTGATCAAAATGATTTGGTTTGAGTTTCCAAACCAAAGGAATAGCTGAACACCATCTCCTCAAGTCTTAAAAGTTAATTCAACACGGAGCTTCTTTCTAATTTTCTGCATATGGTATCGTGGAGTGGGTGTAATTCTGTAGGTGTGTATTAATACATGATCACTTCACTTGCAGGTTTACAATGACAAATTTTGCACATCATTTCTACACATATATAAAATAATTATTTATATACACTACAAAAATTATGTAAGATTTTTCTAATTTAAATTCTCTGACCAGAAAAATAACCAGATAATAGTTCTGATCTAAGCAGCCATACTTATTTTTTTATGCTAAAATTGTTACTTGATTTACAAAATTTCAATTTATTGAAGATTCTATAGGTTTACTTTTCTCATTTTCAAGTCAAATGGGAGCAAAAATTTAACTTTATACTTGATGACTAAAAACATTCCTTTGGGCCCGCTGAGGTACTGAGGTAGGGTAGAAGAAATTCTAAGGGAAAAGAAAAAAAAGAAAAAGAGGGATCCACCCACCCTGGCCTCTGCAGGGTCCAGGTGCACAGCTGTCCTGATCCACCTTTTTCCTGGTGGGTCAGACACTCTCCAGAGCCCAGCCTCTGGTGAAGGACCACCCCTCCAGTCCAGCAGACTACTGCAGGAGATCAAGCTCAGCTGCCCAGCTCCACCCAACTCTTCCTGAGCAGGACCCAGGCTCACAGCAGGCCCAGTCCACTCCCCCTCCCCAGGCAGGGCAGACACCAGGCAGAGCCTAGCTTCTGGCACAGGACTGCCCCTTCTGACCAGTGGACTACTGCAGGAGCCAAGATTCAGGCCACGCCACCCACACCAGCCCACGCGGGATCCAGGATCTCAGTAGGCCCGGTTCACCCCTCCCCCTGTGGGGCAGACACCCCCAGAACTTAGCCTCTGGCTCAGGACCACCCCTTCTGATGAGCAGACTACTGTGGGAGGTCAAGCCCAGCAGCCCAGATCAACCCACTCCAACTTTCATAGGTCCCAGATCCAGGATGCAGTAGCATCCATTGAGGGACACCCCAGGGTTTAGAAGCCCAACATCAAGGTGAGGTACAGACAATCTGCACAGGTACTTCAAGAATATAGGGAAGAGACTAATATCTCAGAGCCACAGTGCAAGAAAGGAAGACACATAGACAACATAAGAAATCAAGGGAGGAAAGTTCCCCAAACAACCAGGATACTATAATAACAGAACCTAGGGACAGAGAAGTTGATGAAATGGCAGGGAAGGAGTTCAGAAGGTTCATAATTAAAATAATCTGTGAATTAAAGAATGACCTAAATGAGCAAATACAAGCAAAAATTGATCACTCCAACAATGAGATAAGAGAGCAAATATAAGTATCAAAAGATTACTTCAAGAGAGAGATAGAGACCCTGAAAAAAAGAGACAGAAATCCTTGAAATGAAGAATACAATAAATCAAATACAAAAAATCAATAAAAATCATAGCCAACAGACTAGATCACTTGGAAGACAGAATGTAGGCTAATGAAGACAAAGTATACAATCTGGAAAATAAAGTTGATCACACACTGAAGTTAGAAACTATGAATAGAACATCCAAGATTTATGGGACAGCATCAAAAGACCAAACCTAAGAGTTATTGGGATAGAGGAAGGCACAGAGTTTCAAGCCAAAAGAATGCACAATCTTTTCAATGAGATAATATCAGAAAGTTTCCCAAGCATGAAGAATGTCCATGTGAGTGGTATGATTTTTCCCAATCCTTTACTTTCAGTCAGTGAATATTTTTTTTTCTACGAGATGAGCCTCTTAGAGGCAGTATATTGTTGATTTTTGTTGTTGTTGTTGTTTTTCTATCTATTTTGCTAGTCTATGTCTCTTGATTGGTGAGTTTGAGCCATTAACATTCAGGGTTATTATTAAGACAGGATTTGTATTCCCAGTCATTTTTGTTTATTTTTGGTATTTAAAGTGACTTGGTTTCTCCTCTGATTAGATTTTCCTTTAGTATAATCCCTCCCTCTGCTGATTTTCATCATTGTTTTTTTATTTCTTTTTCTTGGAAAATTTTTCTCAGGATGTTCTGTAGTGCAGGCTTTCTAGCTGTAATTCTTTTAACTTTTGTTTATCATGGAAGGTTTTTAGTTCATCATCAAATCCGAAGCTTAGTTTTGCTAGATATAATGTTCTTGGTAGGCATCCATTTTCTTTCAGAGCTGGTATATGTTATTCCACGACCTCCTGGCTTTGAAGATCTGGGTTGAAATATCTGCTGAGATACGAATTGGTCTCCCCCTATATGTGATCTGATTCCTCTCTCTTGTGGCTTTTAAGATTCCATCCTTATTCTGTATGCTAGGCATTTTTATTATAATGCGCCTTAGTGTAGATCTGTTGCAATTTTGTACATTTGGTGTGCTGTAAGCCTCTTGTATTTGGTTTTCCAAATGTAAAAAGGATAAAGAAGGACACTACGTACTGCTCAAGGGTACCATACACCAAGAAGACTTAACAAATTATAAATACAAATGCCCCAAACAATGGAGCAGCTATGTTCATCAAACAAACTCTTCTCAAGTTCAAGAGACAAATAGACCACAACACAATAATTTGGGGTGACTTTAACACACTTCTCTCACCACTGGATAGGTTTTCCAAAAAAAAAAAAAACTGAATAAAGAAACTATAGAACTCAACAATACAATCAATAACTTAGACTTAACTGACATATATAGAATATTGAATCCTTCAATGAGAGAAGATAATTTCTTCTCATCAGCACATGGATCTTTCTCTAAAATAGACCATACACTATGCCACAAAGCAACTCTTAGCAAATATAAAAAAAGTAGAGATACTACCGTGCATTTTATCAGACCATAATGGAATGAAATTAAAAATCAATGATAAAATAAGAAATAAAAATAAAATAAATCCCAACACCTAGAGACTAAATAATATGCTACTGAATGAACAATGGTTTATGGAGGACATCAATGAGGAAATTTGAAAAAATAGAGGTGAATGAGAACACAGACACAACATATCAAAATCTCTGGGACACTATGAAAGCAGTACTAAGAGGAAAATTCACTATATGGAGTAAATTCCTTCAAAGAAGAAAAAGAATCAACAAATAAATGACTTAGCACTATATCTCAAAGCCCTATAAAAAGAAGAAACCAACACCAAAAGCAGCAGAAGACAGGAAATAATTAAAATCAGAGTTGAAATCAATGAAATTGAAACAAAAGAAACAATTAAAAAAAATGACAGGACAAAAAGTTGGTTCTTTGAAAAAATAAATAAAATTGACAGGCCCTTAGCCATGCTAATGAAGAGAAGGAGAGAGAAATCTCAAATCACTAACATATGTGATGAAAAGGAAATATCACAACAGACACTACAAAAATACAGAAGATAATTAGAAATTATTTTGAAAACTTGTACTCCAATAAAATAGAAGATATCAAAGACATTGAAAAATTTTTATTGTCATATAATTTTCCCAAGTTAAATCAAGATGATATACATAATTTAAATAGATCAACTTCAAGTAACAAGATAGCAGATGCCATCAAAAGGCTACCAACCAAGAAAAGCTCTATTAGATCAGATAATGGAGATCACATGGTCTAAGGATTCTGAAAATGACGAGACCATCATAAACCATCTTGAGATTACCAGTCTTACATTTTCCCTAACATACATTTCCATAGTTTCCATTCATTAAGTATCCCTTCTAAGAGGAGCTGGGAATCCCCCAAATCCATCTCTCACTCTTGAAATAACCATCATTCTCCCTTGAATGTGAATTTCTTACCTTCTTAAAAAAATCTCCGTGCCCCCTATTGACATATGCTGAAGTTCTTTTTGTTACATATGTCAAATGACCCCACTTGTCCTGAGTTGTTATCCCACTTTTCCTGGAACCTCCCTGGACCCTCGTCTAGAGAGATCTCTTCTCCCCTGATAGACACTACCATCAGTATTTACTGTGTGGATCTCAGGTTGACACATATGTAATGTTCCATATAAATAATTATGCATCATATTTTACATAGAGTTAAATAAACCAAGACTTTGTTACAAGTGGGCTGTTTGTAGCCAAGAATTATGCCCTTCAGTGACTTTTTTCTCCATTTAGTTTTTAACATTAAATATTTTTGCTCCTTAGCAATATACCATTATTTCAGTTGCAACTAAAATAATGCTGTTACAACAGGCATCTCTGAAATTGAATTCAAATTCTGTCATTTTTATATATTGCTAAACTAGGTTATATCTATAGAAATTAATACCATAGTTTTATATAATAAAACCTTGACAAATGTTTCCCGTCTAAAAATTTCTCATCTTATATTAACATTCCAAATATTCATTTTTTTTTTGCTCCTATGCTTTTTCTCCTATGCTGGTTCCCTGGATTTTGTTACATATCTTCCAAAAATATTATCAAAAAACTGCTTGTGTTCCCAATATTTTAACCTTCATGGAAAATTCATTGCAACCATTTGTTTTTAGTATAATTTCTACTTTTAACCTACTTGTAAATAAATTCTGCTTCATGGGTACCTGTAAATTCTCCAATAAGAATGATTTTAAAAAGTCATACTATTAAAAATTAAAATTTGCTTTCTCGTATTTTAAGCTCTTACTTACCACTGATTTATCTCTAACAAAGAAAGCAATCCTCTTGATGCTGATCCATAATATGCTGTGTGGGGGAGTGGGGGATGGGAGGATTAAATGAACTCTAGATAGGGCAAAGGGGAAAAGGAGAGGGAGAGTAGGGGTAGGAAAGACAGTGGAATGCGATGGTCGTCATTACTCTAAGTACATGTATGAAGACTCGAAGGATGTGACTCTACTTTGTGTACAACCAGAGATATGAAAAATTGTGCTCTATATGTGTAATGTGAATTTTAATGCATTCTGTTGTCATACATAACAAAATAATTTTTTTCTTTAAATAGAGCTAAATATTGAATGGTATCTCAGAGCCAGGTTTAGAAGATCAAAGAAGAGCAATTGGGGAGGAAAGAGAAAACTGAAGCTCTCTAGACAAAATCTATCCATGAAAGTCATGCACTGTCTACTTTTATCCATGGAGGACCTGTGTCCTGGATATTTAATAACCTCTGCAGAATGTACACAGAAATTTTATTCCCATGTTTATGAAATAATAAGGAAGTTTTTAAAATACAATTTTTAAAATGCAAAGTCACTAAAATGCAAAATGTTAAGTTCTGAGTCATAAATAAGAGAGGCAATGATAAAGTTTTATGGCAAGTTAGAGGAGGGAGATAATGGTTATCAGAGAAGGGCTCATGGAAGACGGTAGGCATGCAACTGGACCTTCCAAGATAATGAATGTGTGAAAAGGAGAAGAGGTCCTAAGGGTAGTTCATATCTATGTACTATTAGGAGAGACGGGGAAGTGGAAGAGTCATTTCAGAGGTTACTGCAATATTTGCAGTAGTGCCTCAGGTACTATTGATTGAAGGACTTTAAAATTATAATTAGCCACACCTACGTTTTTGTTCCTTTAACACCTCTGATATTTTGTTCTAATGCTTGGATCACAAATTATAACATGACATGGAATTTCCTTTCTTATTTGACACTGAATTTATGTGCTATTAAGAATTTTCTTACCTGGCATGGTGGCAAATTCCTGTAATTCCAGCAACTCTAGGAGGCTGAGGCATGAGGATTGCAAGTCAAAGCCAGCTTCAGCAAAAGTGAGGTGCTAAGCAATTCAGTGAGACCTTGTCTCTAAATAAAATACAAAATAGGACTGGGTGTGTGGACCAGTGGTTGAGTCTCCCTAAATTCAATCCGTGGTACATCCCCCCCCCCACAAAAAAAATTTCTTCCTTTAATCTTTTTTTAATTTTTTTTATTTTTTCATCTTTCATACATTTGATTCAAGTGAGTTATGCATTTCCATTTTTACCCCAAATACAAATTGCAGAATCACATCAGTTACACATTCACAATGTTTACATAATGCCATATTAGTGACTATTGTATTCTGCTGACTTTCCTATCCCCTACTATCCCCCCTTCCCTCCCCTCCCATCTTCCCTCTCTACCTCATCTGTTGTTGTTCCGTTTTCTCCCTTCCCCCCCTTTCCCCTCACAACCTCATATATGTGATTTCGTATAACGATGAGGGTTTCCTTCCGTTTCCATGCAATTTCCCTTCTCTCTCCCTTTCCCTCCCATCACTCGTCTCAGT
This sequence comes from Callospermophilus lateralis, assembly GCF_048772815.1. Taxonomy (NCBI): domain Eukaryota; kingdom Metazoa; phylum Chordata; class Mammalia; order Rodentia; family Sciuridae; genus Callospermophilus; species Callospermophilus lateralis. Next base: position 13,551,948 of record NC_135320.1, read on the forward strand.
TTAATGTTAATCTTTTCCTCATGCTCTTTCCCCCTGTTCAGTTCTTAGTTGCTCTCCTTAAATCAAAGAAGACATTTGGCATTTGTTTTTTAAGGATTGGCTAGCTTCACTTAGCATAATCTGCTCTAATGCCATCCATTTCCCTGCAAATTCCATGATTTTGTCATTTTTTAGTGCTGCATAATACTCCATTGTGTATAGATGCCGCATTTTTTTTTTATCCATTCATCTATTGAAGGGCATCTAGGTTGGTTCTACAGTCTAGCTATTGTGAATTGTGCTGCTATGATCAATGATGTGGCAGTATCCCTATAGTATGGTCTTTTAAGGTCCTCAGGGAATAGTCCGAGGAGGGCGATAGCTGGGTCAAATGGTGGTTCCATTCCCAGCTTTCCCAGGAGTCTCCATACTGCTTTCCATATTGGCCGCACCAATTTGCAGTCCCACCAGCAATGTACAAGTGTACCCTTAATCTTTGAATTTAAATATTTTTGAATTCACATTCCATCATCAGATTTCATTATTATCTTCATTGATGTTTTATATTACTATTATTTTAATCTGATTTTTAACACACATTTCCTTAAATAATGGTTAATTTTCATTTTAATCTATGTTCACCTGGTCTGCTAGTGTCTGCAGTTGCAGCCTCTCTGTCTCCCTAACTTAGCATGCCATAGATCTATTTTTTTCTCTTATACATATACTGTGTGTGGCGAGTTATTTGGATTAGCATAATCAGAATAAATCAACTCTGAAATGTAAAACTTTGTTAGGAAAAAAAGGAAGCAGTCCTCTCAACTGTAAGAGTGAAATTATGCAAATTTATTTGCAGTTGGCTAAAGTCAAAACAGGGTCAACTGAATAGTCATTCAATAATTGTTTATTGAGCACCTACAATATGTCTGCCATTTTTCAGAGAGACCATTCAAATACAGGCTCTTACATCCTTATTCATAGGATTCTGTAACATAACACAGGGACAAGTGGATAAGTAAGTCATTTCAAGTGATTTTCCTATATTTGTCTTTCTTCCTCTTTTCCTTCTCTCTCCTTCCAATTCCCCTCTATGCTAACTTCTTTTTCCATCTTCCTCTTTTCTGTTTTTTCATCACAAAATTTTTTGGTGTTCTTAGCCTTTTGTTAGAAATCTAGTAAAAAACTGTATTGATGAAGCAAGTTAATTATTTAACTTAAGTATATAAGAAAAAATATATATATACACACACAATCAAATATCATTCAATCATAAAAAAACAAGAAGGAACCTTTATTTGTGAGATGTGCACTTGAATGGCACTAGAGATCGTTACAGAAAATGAAGCAAGCCAGGCACATAAAGGAAAGTACTGCATGTTCTCATTCATATATGGAATCTAAAATAGTTGATCTCATGGAAGCTGAGAGGAGAATGGTGGTTTTCAGAGATGGAGAATAATTTGGGGAAAGATGGATGAGGACAGAGTGATGGTAATAAGTTAGACGGTAATAAGGAGTTCTGATGTGCTATTAAACTGTGTAGTGACTACAGAGAAAAATAATAATGTATTGCATATTATAAAGAGGAATGTAACATGAATAGGAAAGGATTTTGAATGTTATCAACAGAAAGAAACAATAAATGTGGTGATTGCATGTTTACCCTGATTTAAACATTACACAGTGTATACATGTATCAAAATACCACATGGTGCCCGGAAAACATGTATAATGCATGCTTTTATGTGTTTGCTAATAATAAAATTAAATTCACAATTAAAAATTATATTCTCAAATTTATAATCATAAAAATCAAATTTTTAAAAATGATAATTTAATATTAAAGGTATATACCTCATAGTCCTAAAAGTAGGCAAGAGGTAAAATTTTGCATGCATTTGCTTATAGTTATTAATATATCTATCCATTTATATCTCTCTATATATAATATGAATATATCATTAGGCCACAATTAATACTCAGCTAAGCACTATAATTTTATGGTTGTACCATAAACTATAAGAAATTTGTCCACTGAATGGTCAAATTGCCTGCAGAACTTGATAGATGAATTGTTAATTTGAGCTGAATTTTTATTAAAATTATAAAAAAACTAGAGGATGAATCATATTTATACATAAAAATAGATAATGTAACTTCAATAAGTGAGTAGAAAGGCAAATTTCTAAGGGAATATAATGGAAAAAAAAGTTATTATTTTTCCAACATTTTATTTCACAGATGCTTTCCCCAGAGGCCATACAGGGAACTATGAGTCATTTTGCTCCCTAAATGAATAGCCATATAGCATGATACCAGATTCTGATCAGGATTCGTATTAGCATTTTTCCAATGGTGATAACAGAAATGTCCTTACATCAGTATAAAAATACTAGCAAAAAGTATTGTGGAACTAATTTATCCAAGATGTGTAGGCCTTATATTTTCTGCGGAACTCTGACCAAATGTTATTCTATTTAGGGTGAAATAGCAGATGGTATAAAACCAGAAAATTTAATGCATGCAGTTTTTTTCTTTTATAGGAATTCTTAAAAAACAAACTAAGCAAAAAGTTTATGTATTAATAAAAACTAAGTGTTCAATAAAGTAGAAAGAAAACAAAAATACTTAAAATAATAACAAAGCAAAAGCCATGTTTTTTTAATTTTTAAAATTTGTTTCAATTATTTATACATGACTGTAGAATGCACTTTGATACACTATATATATATAATGGAGTATAATATCTCATTTTTCTGGTTATACATGACTTAGAATCCCACATGGTTACGTATGTACATAGGGTAATAATGTTTGATTTGTTCTACTATCTTTCCTACCCCCATACCCTCTTCCCTCTCTTCACCTCCCTGTACTTAATCTAAAGTAACTTTTTTCTTCCTTATCTCCCCTGACTGTGAATTAGCATTTGCACATCAGAGAAAACATTTAGCCTTTGGTTTGGGGGGATTAGTTTATTTTGCTTAGCATGATATTCTCCAGCTCCATCCATTTGCTGCCAAATGCCATAATTTTATTATTATTTAAGGTTGAATAATATTCCAAATTTTTACTTATTCATTCATCTTTTGAAGGGCACCTAGGTTGGTTCCATAGTTTAGCTATTGTGAATTGAGGTGAAAAGCTATGTTTTTACAAATTGACTCAAGACCTTGTTTGACTAAACATTAAGGGATCTGATGGTATTGTATTTACATAAGAGGATTTTTTTTTGGTTTTAAAGTGTATGCACACAAGGTATATGTCAATTTTATAAATAAAAAAGTATTTGATGTGTGTTCATGCATGCACGCACACACACACACACACACACACACACACACACACGAGTATCTATTATTAGTTTGTCTCCTTCTTTCAAGTAAAATCATCCAAAAAAATTTAATGTGTTTCTTCAGTTTTAAGATGTACAGGCAAAGGGAGGGCATTTTAAAATTGTTGTCTTAACCAGTCTCTTATTATGAAAGAAAGTATGTGGCTACTCCTTGAAATAAAATTGTTCCTATGACCAGGCCAAAGTGACAAATAGGAAATAATTTCTATTCCAGGGTAGAATTTCAGTCCAACATGATCATTCCCTGAAACTTCAATTGAATCTCTTACCCTACTTTGTCAAGTTGAGAGCGGTCACAATATTCCCTAGGAATATGTCCAGATGCAACTCTGTTACAAGCTCCATAAATGTTCCCTAGGAATACCCCAGATGCAACTCTGTTACAAGCTCCACACTTTCTGTTGGAATTCAGATAATCGCAAACACTGACTTTCCAGGTGGAAGTCAGAGATGGAGGAAGCCCATGACCACAGAACTCTACAGGGCTGAAGCTGAGCATGCGACAGAAAGCATGTGCTAACACACAGCCAGGACAGCCTGATGGTTCATAGTGGACAATCGGTGTAAACATGACTGTTGCATGGTCTTAAAATCATGCTTCAGTGGAATCATGAAATATGGTATTCTGCAAGAACAGATTTTATAGACAATAATAGTACATTTACACATACTTACAAGTTCTGGGACTTCAAATGTTGAATATCTCAAGGTTTAATCATTAAATATTTATGTATGTTTTACCTCCAGATAAAACTACTCACATCAAGGGCATAGTCTGTTTTCAAATGATAAGTGACCCACAGTGGTTTACAGACACATCCAGCTGGACAGAAAGACATCATCATTTCCTCAAAGCATGGCTTATAAAAATAATTCTGAATTGAAAATAAATTCAAAGTACTTCATGAACTCCATGCCAGAACATACATATTCATCTTATGGTTTCTACCCTCAAAGGCTTAAAAAACTAACCACAGAGTCAAGGAGATTATGTGACTACAGAACACACTCAGACCAGTTAGGGAGAGGAGAAATGTTGCAAAAACATTGAATGCTACTAACCTGAAACTTTTTCAAACATTCAGAAAAAGAAACATGTACCCAAGAAGTTTGATTTTTTTTCCCTCTCCTATTAACTTGAAATACCTAACTCTCACAGTGCTTTTCTTTTCTATTTTTCCTTCCCAATTTTGCCAACTCTTTATTTTAAAATTGAGCTAATTAATTCCATTATGTTTTTTTTTTCCTCCTTCTCTTTCTGACATTTCTATTCTGTCCTGCTGTGGGTAATTCTCCATAATCAAAGGTGCCCTGTATTTATATGTGTCATTTCACTGACAGAGAAATGTGATATTGCCTCACCAACCCCTCCCCACCTATTCATTCTCCTGGGACAGCGAGAACATATCTTCCCTGTGTCTGAAGGCACTGCTGTGCTGAGTCCATCCCATTCTGCATGAATTGTTCCTGGGGAATAATGCATATATCTTCAAAGGTCAAACTCAGTAATGTTAGCATGTTCCTTTCTATTTGTAAGAGGCTTTTGTGGTTAGTGACAAAAGTGCATTTTGTCAGATATGGGGCCAGCATGAAAAACTAACAGTTCCCTCAATTGATTTTGACCCCCTTGATTGTTTTTTTTTAATATTTATTTTTTAGTTTTAGGTGGACATAATATCTTTATTTTATTTTTATGTGGTGTTGAAGATAGAACCCGGCGCCCCGTGCATGCCAGGTGAGCACATTACTGCTTGAGCCACATCCCCAGCCCTTGTTTTGGTTTTTAATGAATGACTTTTCACCCAGAGAACTGAGATTCTTCCCAGTGTTTTAATGGGATATGTTTCATTGCCTTAATGTTTCAAGTTTACCTCAGGAAACGCACATATCTAAACATTATTCAGGAGTATTTTAAAATTTTTCTTCAGAAACAAAAATTTCTGTATACTTTAAACTTGTTTCTTTGAGTGCCATATCTTTCTTTTTCTTTGAACACTTTTTAAGTATCTGTTATTTTCCTATATGGCTTTTCTTAGTCTTCACTTTCTCTATTTCGTTGTTCTTTTTTTTTTTTTTTTAATTTAAGAAATAGTTTATCAGTATAGTATGAAGGAAAAGAAAGTGTTACTGCTGACTAAACCCACAACTACTCATCTTGGTTACCTGGAAATCACATGCGTGCGCGCGCACACACACACACACACAACACACAAACACACACACACACCTCCTTAAAACATAGGGAGTCAAAGAAAACGCTTTAGATTCAGACTGCCTGCGTAAGACACACAGCTCTGTCATATATCGGCTGTGTCCTCTTATTGGTAAAATGATTGCTTTTCTCTGTGCCTCTGTTGACTCATCAATAAGTTGATATTATTAATAGTAGCCAACTCAGATGGCTAACTAAGTTGATGAATACAAACTGATGAGGATGATTCTTGGCAAATACTAGGAGCATGATAAATGTGGATTCTTCTTATTGTCAGACAGGGCTTCGCTGGACTCAAGCAGTCAAGGGTATGTCCTGCGTATTTGGAGTGGAGACCCACACAGACGCAGGGCTGAGTGGTGAGAAGAAACCTTCCCAGGCATCAGACCAGAGCTGCCTGGTCATCCTGTTTTATTTCTTCCTTCTCCCCAATGCTGTCTTTCCATTTTCCCCATTTTACAGGTGAAAAGATTATCTTAAAGATTAAGCAGTACCTCACTGTCCTCCTATCTAAGGTCACAGGTAAGACAAGAATGAAATTCAACTTCAACCCAAGCTTGTCCAGCTTTAGAATTGCCTCCTGCTCTCTATGCCATGGTATCAAGTGGTCTCCTTTTGTATCCCACAGTGTACTCACTGTAAGGTCACCTTTGATTATAGTTTGTGCTCAATAAATATTTGTTTAAAATATTTTTTTTATAAAAACAGTTTTGACATAAGATTTCTCTCGACATTTAACTTTGAAAATAAGAAAATTTGATGTATAATTCCCAAAGTACTTGTTTATAAATTATTTGGACTGATATATCAAAACAAGGAACTATGGGCAGTTATGACTATGACTATGAGTTTTTAATGTTCTAGAATTTAGATATTCAAAAGATTTAGAGTGAGCTATTCAGATTCACTCTATATAGGTACACATAGATCCCTGTATTGAGGAAGAGGGAGTATGCAGTAGATTTATTTACTTGTACAGGAAATTACATTAAATGCTTTATTGAAGCCACACATTGTGGTATAATCCCAGAGGCTCAGGAGAACAGGGATTTCAAAGCCAGCCTCTGAAAAAGCAAGGCACTAAGCAACTCAGTGAGACCTGGTCTCTAAATAAAATACAAAATAGGTTTGGGGATGTTGCTTGGTAGTTGAGTGACCCAAGTTCAATACCAAGTCTCTCCCCCCCAAAAATAAAAAAAAAAAAACGTTGTATTGGGCAAAGATGATAAGAATTTAAAGAATATGTAGAAAGGAGTCAAAAGAACAAGATAATATAACTTCAATCTAAAAGCATTAAACTAAAGTTTCTCATGTCTTCATTCCACAAGCTGATTCTTTTTCCAGGCTTATCACTCCAAAATTTGTGGAAAATCTGCAAATTTTCCCTTGGAATTGTAAAGGTATTTACTGAAAATTCACTCACTTATGAAAATGTATTTCCTATGTAGTGTTCATTAGATCACTAATACATGTGCTTTTACATAGATTAGCAAAGGGATATATGAGACTTATAACATAGGGTATCTTTCTAGTGCCATCTATTAATCATTGAATGGAGAAGGCCTTAACACAAAGATTCTGAGAACTGCCAGATCACCTTAAACCACCTTGAGTCCATCAGACTGATGCCATTCTCATGTACCTACCCATGCCCAGCCTTCCTTTAAAAGAAGAGCCTGAGAACCACAAAAAGAGTTATCACAAGACAATCTGCATTCTCCCTTGAATGTATCTTCCTTGCTTTCTAAAATAAATCTCTATGCCTAATTATCTGACATGTCTAGAAATTCATTTTTATTTTGTTTGTAAAGGATGCTGTCCACCTAAGCTAAGTTTCCCCCTTGCTTTTCTCTCCTCTGATCACCTCTGGTGATAACTGTATTTTCCAGTAATACCTTAGATTTCCAGGAAATTTTGCTAATTTTCAACACTTTCATCATATATAAGCTTATGGGCTTCTTATCTCTGTCTGAAATACTTTGTTATATGAAAATTAGATTATTTGGCATTTAGAAATGTAAAACTCCTGTCTTGATCTCAGAAATGATAAGATTAAAATAATGATGAGATTTAAATAAATAATGGGCATATGATGGGTGATATTATGCATTCTATAATAACGGAAGATAAGCCCCTGTGTAGATAGTTATAACATAGAAGTGACAAATATATGTCATGCAATTTCTATAGCAACCCTTGTATTTTAAGATTTAATATAAAAGTACAATTAAGATGCCTAAACATTTCATATTCAGAACTACGAACTATTGAAAGTTATTTAAACAAAGGGAATTTAAGGGATAAGATCAGTTTGGAGGTTAAGCATTCCACATTTGTTGATTTTTTTAAATTAATTAATTTATTAATTTTTTTTATTGGTTGTTCACAACATTACAAAGCTCATGACATATCATCTTTCATACATTTGATTCAAGTGGGTTATGAACTCCCATTTTTACCCCAAATACAAGTTGCAGAATCACATCGGTTACACATCAACATTTTTACATAATACCATATTAATGACTGTTGTATTCTGCTACCTTTCCTAACCCTTACTATCCCACCTCCCCTTCCCTCTCATCTTCCCTCTCTACCCCATCTGCTGTTGCTTAATTCTCTCCCTTGTTTTTTTTCCCCCCTTCCCCTCACAAACTCTTATATGTAATTTTGTGTAACAATGAGGGTTGATTTTTTTTTAATCCCTGCTTTTAGTTTTCATATTTGAAACAAATATCCTGATATGGTATCATTATCTAGGAGGCAAAAATTGATTTCAACCCTTGACAGGATTCCAATCCCTAGGGTTTTAATTTCTTAGCAAAATTTCTTCTTATACTGTGCTTGAATATATATAGATTCATCAATCCTTTTTTTAAAATTTAATATCATCCATTGTGCTTTGCAAATTATTAGGGCTATCTGCCTTTTGCTTCTTCTACCCTGTAAAATTCTAGATTAGTTATACACGTTGTCTTCAGTCTCAAAATCCACTGAACAATAGATTACCAGTCACTTAACAATCACTTAAAAATAATGACCAACTCAGCCAGCATGACGAGATCAGTGATATTTCTACTCAGGAAATTCCAATTATAGTGTCATTTGTGTGTGTGTGTGTTTGTGTGTGTGCCCGTGCACCCGCTAGGGATTAAACCCAGGGTGTCCAGTACACCAGGCAAGTGTTCTACCACAGAGTTGCATCCCATCACAAGGTTCAATCTTGTAAGCCACAATTACTGCTATTAATTGTTAGACAATTGTATTTCAGATGCAAATGAGAGATATTCATCTTCAAGCTAGCTCATAAAAACAGAGTCTATTAACTTGTTAAATGAGGAAGATCAAGAAGTGAGTTTTCAGGTATGGATTGATTAGGATTTCAAATAATATAATCCAGAAACTTGAATTTCTTATCTCTTTCTTCTGCATTATCTATGGTATTCATTTTCAAATAAGCTGTATTCTATGAGATTTAAAAAATAGGGCAACAGTTTCTGTAGGTTCACAATGCATTCCTAATCACATGGATTATTATTCATCAACAAGTTCAGATATTTCCTAGGTTTTCTTCCCTATATTATTTGATTAATATCAGATTAATTATTAAACCCAGCAGTACACACACATTCAATCCTTCAGGATCTAGTACTACACCTAATTCTTCCACAATGTGGAAATAGCATGTTTTCATGTAAACCACAAAGAAAAGTTTTCAATAATAACTATGTGCTCTCTTATCAAAGAATGGAAAAGGGAAAGTAAGATTGAATTGATGAAACCATAGCAGCTATGTTTACCACACTTCAAAAAATGTTGTGATAACGTGTGATATTGATATATAGAGACTCTCACAGTGAAAATATATTAAAAATGTTGTAAAGGTGTTGATACTGTATCAGGTATTTCTTTGATTACTTGTGATCTTCTTCTTTTGAAACTCAATGGCAAAACCACAAAACAATTTATCATGCTCTTAAAAAATAGTTCCTATCTGTCAGTCTATAGCAGCCATTGAAATTAATAGAGTTACAAGATGTTTTATAGAGATAAGCCAATCCATGTCATGCAGAGTTATAGACTTCATTTAAGGATATTGAACTCAATAGGCAATAAAAGTGAAAGATCATCTTGAAACCATATATATAACTGATAGGGCTCTCTGAAAGATATGTGTGCATGGTATGTATGTGAAGTGCTCAGGTATCAGAGGCTCTAGAAATGTACCAAGAATGATTTTACTTCAAGAGTTCTTTTCTAAAGCATCGACAGTGACTGTTGTTTGGAAACCAACAGATTCATTTAAAATAATCTATTGAAGAATAAGAACTAATGTCATACCGGTTATGCAACAGAAGATTGATTTTTAGAAAAACTTACACTCTATAACAGGTTAATAATCTCTTAATTCTGAATAACACCTTCACCTGGTTTGTCTGATAGCTTTGCAATGTTGTATTCAAAAGAATTGAGTTTTTTTACACATAAAACTCTGTTTTTTTTTCCATATGAAATATACCACCTTCCTACTCGATATGGTTTATGAGATACACATTTTTAGCACCTTTCTCTCTGAAAGCCCTATTGGAATCAATGACTGCATATAAAAATAAAATTTAATTTATTTCACCATTTTAAAACTAGAAGGAGTGCCACCAGCAGACCTGAGCAGGGAAGAATTAATGGACCCTATAAAGCAGGTGAGAAAGAGGAGATAAAATAAGTTCATATTCAAGTGGAGTCTGGAAATAGTACCAAGACAGGAAGCAACAGAGAACATGAGCATGTGTCAGCAGTCAGCTATGCTCTGTTGGCCAGCTAGCAAGTGAAGGGAAAAATCGAGAAGTATGTCTTGGTTTGAGGCATAAGGACGGGGAATTATCTCAGATTATCAATGAGGGTCCAATATAATATGTTCTTATAATGAAAACACAAAGGTGAGACAATCAGAGGAAATGCAATGACAAAAGCATAAACTTGGCTGACAGGATCAAGCACAGTTGTGTCTTATCTCAGTAATTTAATGCATGAAAACTCACACAATTTTATTATTTGCCATATTGCTTCAGAATACAGATTTATCTCAACATCCAGTATATTTCTTTCACATGAGCATTTTCATAAGTCAGATACAATCATGGTTACACACTGCCTGTCTTCATATTGTTCACTAATTCTGCTTCCCCCTCCACAAACATGCTATTTCCTTATAGTTGTGTCACTGGAGCTAGTGCACCAACACCAGAGTTTGGATGCCATCACTGAAAAAGGAGAATTACGACCTATGGAATCACAAGGTGAATTGCAAGATACTGGGAATATCTTTAAACACACACACACACACACACACACACACACACACACACATAATTTGTGTTTAAGGATATTGAACAAGCCTAGCATACACTTAAGAACTGGCAACATTATTTTTGTTTATAGACATTGTTTTAGTTTAGTGTTTCCTAAACATGATGACACTCATCAAACCAATTGGACTTTAAGAGTCTTAAGACTGACAACATACTTTAAATAAAAAGCAATGAGAGCAATGAGTATAATCAACATGTACTGAGTGTGTATTTTGAACAAGTTATGATTCTATATTATTTCCACATGCTATTTTTCAAAGCAAACTTATAAGATAGGATTTTTTTTTTAAAGAGAAGAGAGAGAGAATATTTTTTTTTTATTTATTGTTTTAGTTTTCGGCAGACACAACATCTTTGTTTGTATGTGGTGCTGAGGATCGAACCCGGGGACGCACGCATGCCAGGCGAGCGCGCTACCCCTTGAGCCACATCCCCAGCCCATAAGATAGGATTTTTTAAAATCCTTATTTTGCATGTAAGAAAAATAGTGTTAAGAAAACTTCAATGTTATAAAGCTAGAAAGTAGAGAATCAAAGTTGATATTAGGCAACTGGCTTTGTATTGAAAGCTTTCAACACCTAAACCATTCTTGGATGTTTCTGAATCCAATAAATGATAGCTAGGATCATTTGAAGTGAAGAGAAGCAATACTAAAACCATTCATTAAAAAATGTTGATATCCATCATATAGGAATGTGTGAACTGAAAAAATTTGTAATTTCAAGTTTTTGTCTAGCTTAAGCCTACACAACAACAACAACAACAAAATACCAACATGTAAACAGTACTTGTGTCTTTACAGTATTTTACCAATGCTAAAACAATTGAACTCAAAAGAACTCTAAAAGTTGTAATAAAATTCAATTTATGAGACCCTTTGCCTAAGGTTATTTTAAATGGTAATTATAGGAAAAGAGCTCTTCCTGTAAATCTTTTCTCTTTAAAGATATCAAGAACCAAGTGTGCATTATGAAAATATTTTCCTCCTTTCAAAAATGTAATAGGAAGGGGATAGGGTTATGGCTCAGCGGTAGAGTGCACACCTAGCACATGGAATACCCTGGGTTCAATCCTCAGCACAATATAAAAATAAATACAATAAAAGTATTGTGTCCAACTACAACTAAAAAGTAAATATTAAAAAAATAAAAAAGAAATGTTATAGGAAGAAATTATATGAAACATTGATAATCATGACAATCAGGGTTTTCTGCAGAAACAGACTAATGGAAGATATATCAAGATATAAATGTTAGTGGTGCATGCCTGTAATCCCAACAGCTCAGGAAGCTGAGGAAGCAGGATCCTGACTTCAAAGCCAGCCTCAGCAAAAGCAAGGTGCTAAGCAACTCAGTGAGAGCCTGTCTCTTAATACAGTACAAAATAGGGCTGGGGATCTGGCCCAGTGGTCAAGTGCCCCTGAGGTCAATCCCCAGTACCCCTCTCAAAAAACAGTTTTAAATATTAAGGAATTGACTCATATGATTGTAGGGGATGGTGAATTTCAGTTCCATAATCTCAGGGAGGATTAATAAAGCCAGAATAAGGCAGAATTTTTTTTTGTCTGGGAAAATAAATTATTTTATAGGATTGGAGGAGGCCCCACTACATTATCAAGGATAAATTCCTTCATTTAATGTTAACAATTGAAGATATCAAGCACATCTAGGAGGTACTTCCACAGCAACATCCAGATTAGCATTTTATTAAATGACCATATACTACAGTCTAGACTCATTAGCACATAAGTAACCATAATATAAAGTAACCAAACTATATTCACAGATCATGAATTAGTGTTTGAAATTCCATGTAATTAAAATAATAAACATCCATTATGTTCTAAACATCTCAAAAGATGTGCCTAAGTAATTACAGATAAGCAAGATAAGATAAAATAAAACTCTGCACTTGTGTAATGGAAACAGGGAAGAGAAAAAAACAAATAGGTCCTGAAAGAAAACAAATAGGAAATATTATACATTATGAAATATTATGCATTATGAGAAATATATATATATTTGACCAATGTGAGCCATTCCTTGTAAGAGCACAGCCAGTCAATATTTGGTGACTTTAGATTTTTATTTTATTAGAATATACATTATTTTAGTTTAATGATGTATATTATTTCATCATCTAGATGCATCATATGTTAATAATCACAATAACGTAATCTAACATACAAAGTTCATCACTTTCATAGTTACTAATACAATTAAGGAAATAGAGGTAACCTTCAGAAAAAAAGAAAAATATCCAATAATCTTTTTGTCATTGTTGTTGGAAAAAATCCACTCTACCAGTCTGTTAATGAAATCTGGAAATTTTCATTTGTTTATAAATCTCAGTGGAAAGATTTTAGTATTCATACTATGTCAGAATTGGCTAGAAAATAACAGCAAAGTTTAAAATCCCAAGAATTATGTGAGGGAAAGATCACAGAAACAAACCACTTGGCTATCCAACTTGTTACCCACTATCTCAGTGGCCTTGGAAAATTACTCAATCATTGTGTACTACAGTTTTCTCATCTATAAATTTAGATACTAGTGTTGACCTCACCCTGTCTTTGGGAGAACCTAATGAGTTCATATCTAAAGTGATTTAAAACTCTCAGACACAGATTCTGTGTGATATGAGTATTGGTGATCATTGTTAACCTGGAATAGTATAAAGAGGTTTAATAGATATGTTATATATTAAAATGAAAGGAGCAGACAAGAAAACGTACTGTGAAAACCAACAAAGACATCCTTAAATGAGCAGGCAATAGGAAACAGAGATAGCAGGTGAGCAGAATATCTGATAATTAATCTAAGAGCTCCAATCTTACCTGATGGAACAGGTCATTTCTACTTTTTAGTGAGTGATATAAAATATCTACATTTTAAAATGAAGTGCTTGAAAATGCTAAAATGTGAAATTAAGTTTTAAATAATCTCTGAATATTAGGTAAGTCATTAAATTTTTTATTTATATTTGAATTCAAACACTTGATTGTATGGAATAGAAGATATATGCCAGAATCAAATTCAACTTCATGTACTTGACTTAAATATCATATTGCATTATTTTGTATGACAACTTTTTCAGACATAATTCACATACCAAAGAACTCACCTTTTCAAAATGCACAATTCAGGATTCATGGAGCTTTTCAACCATCACTACTATCTGATTTTAAAATATTTTCATCACCCCTAAATGGGTTAATTAGCAAATTACTCTGTCTTCCACTCCAGTCCTAGGCAACCAGTAATCTAGTTTTAGTCACAATTTATGGACACTTCAAATAAATGTAGTCACACAATATGTGGAGTTTGTGACTGACTTTCATTCAGCATAATTTTTTCAAAATCCACCCATGTCATGGCCTATCAGTACTTTATTCATTTTAATGACAGACTAATATCTCATTGTATGAATATACCACATTTTATTTATCTACTTATGAGCTGATGAAGATTTGGGAAGATTTGGGTTGTTTCCACTTTTTAGTTATGAATAATGCTAATATAAATATTCATGTATAAATGCTTAAATGGGTATATGGACATGTATTTAGGAACACAATTGCTGGACCATGTTATATTATAGTTCTCTTTTAGCATTTTTAGGAATTAATGAGTGTTTTTTAGTGTGGATGCACCATTTTATAATCTGATCCTCATATAAGTGGGTCCAAATATTCCACAAATTTACCAAAACTTATTATTCATTGTTTTTTTTAAATTTATTCATAGTGGTATTTCATTGTGGTTTCTCTCCTGACTATGCTGAAACACTTTTGTGTACTCATTTTGTATTTGCATATTTTCTTTTAATGAAGTTTTCAAATGCATAAACATTTTTACTTGGACATTATAATTTTGCTACTAAATTGTAGAAAAATTTAGAATTAAAAAAGAATGAGTCTGTAACTTGAATTTTCAAAATTATTATTGAATATTTCTAATCTTGTGTTCCTTACATTTCCACATAAATTTAGGATCAGATGTCAATTTCCTATCAAAAAAGGAAAGAAAGGAAAAGAAAAAAATACACTGGGATTTATAAGGGACTAGGATGAGTCTGTACATCTTTTTAGAGATTAATTATTGCCAGTTAAACCATATTAAGTTTTTTCTGATCCATGAACATGAGACTTAGTTTTATCTTTTTAGATCATCTTTATATCCTCCAATGAAGTTTGCATTTCTCAGCATATTTTGAAGTCTTTTTTTTTTTTAGCAGTATTGTAAGTGGACTATTTTCATAATTTCTTTCTCAGGATATTTATTGTTCGTATATATACATATACAATTGGTTTTGTTTGTTTAATTGTTTCTGCAGTTCTGGGAATCAACTCCAGAGCCTCACATATGCTAATCACATTCTCTACCACCAAGTTATATCCTCATAACCTCAACTTTCCATTTAACTTTTTTGTTGTTGTTGTTTTTAACTAATTGTTAGAAAGTCCTGAATTATGTTGCAGTAAAGACAAAACATCTTTTTCTCATCCCTGTTGGAGGAAGCATTTCTTCATTCACATTAAGTATTATGTTAGCTATGCATTGTTTGTAAAGAACCTTTATCAGATTGAGGAAGTTCTCCCCATTCCTAGTTTGTTACTATTTTTATCATGAAAAGAGTGTTGGATTTTATCAAATCATTTTTTTAAAATTGAAATGAGTACTTTGTAGTATTACATGGTGCATTATACGAATGGATTTTTAGATGTTACAATGTTATGATATACCAACTTGTTCTGAGTAATAATGCTTTCTAATTATTTATGGATTGGTTTTACTCATACTTTAGTCAGGATTTTATGCCGATGTTCATAAGAACATTGGTTGGTGGTTGTGTGTGTGTGTGTGTGTGTGTGTGTGTGTGTATGTGTTTTTCTCTTTGTATCATTTCATCATCAGTATATATCAGAGTAATACTCACCTAACATAATTAATTTGGAACTTTTTATTCATTTGTTACTTGTTTTGAAGAGTTTGTAATGAATTGGTTTTAGTTCCTTAAGAATTTAATAAAATAAACCAGATAAGCTATCTCAGCCTGGGATTTTCATTTTAGGAAGTTTTTTTTAATTAATTTAATTATATCTTTATTTTTGTTAAGTCAACTTAGATTTCTATGTATTCTTAAATTATTTTTAGTACTTAGTGTCTCGAAGTATACTTAATGTCTAGAAGGATACTTCCTTCTAGACATTTCCTTCTAGACATTTGTTCATATTATTAATTATCTCTTTTGTTGGCATGGACAGTTGTCCCTTCGCAGGAAATTGGTTCCTGGATTCCCTGAGAATACCAAAAGCTGCAGGTGCTCCAGTCCCTTACACAATATGACAAAGTGTTTCCTGTACCCCTCACACATCTTCTTCTATATTTTTAAGCATCTCCAGTTTACTTATAATATCCAATGCAATGCCAAAACTATGGAAATAGTTGTTATACCATATTTGTTGAGGAAACTATGACAAAAAACTATACATATTCAGTATGAACACAATCTGTTTCTGAAACGTTTTTGATTCACAGCTTATTGAATCTGTGGATGTAGAACCCATGGATTCAGAACTCATAAATAGAGAACCCAGTAATACAGAGGTTGGACTCAATATCGCACGGTATTCTCTTACAACCTTGTATCCCTGGTGAGGCTGGCGCTAAAGCTGCTTCCTTCTCCTCTGGTTAAATAATTTGAGTCTTCTCTTCTTCTTGGTGAGTTTACATACAAATTTTTCAAGCGTGTTAATCTTTTTAAAGAACTTGGACAGGTTTGCAGTTCAGTGGTAAAATGCTTACCTAGTATGCACAAAGTCCTGGTTTCTGTCCCCAGCCCCACAAAATAAAATTGTAATTTTGATTTTCTATTTCACTTTTCTATTTCACTTTTCTGTTTTTACTTTATCTGTTTTAGCTTAGATCTTTATTATTTTCTTCCCTATGCTAATTTTGAGTTAACCTGCTCTGTGTGTACTTGCTCAAGATTTCTGCTTAGATTATTGAATAGAGATCTGTCTTCTCTTAATAATGTATAAAGCTATAAAGGTAAACATATTGTTGTCTACATATCTGAAGCTTTGTTCATCTTTATTATTTTTTTCTTTCTGTTCTTTAGGTTTCATAATATCTATTGATCTATTTTCACATTGTTTATCTTTCTTTTACTAGTTTTTCTTTCTTTTTTTATTTGTTCTTTTTAGATATACATGACAATAGAGTGTATTTTGACCTATTATATATGCTTGGAATATAACCATTCTTGTGGTTGTAAATGATATGGAGTTTCACTGGCTGTATATTCATATAGGAACATCAGAAATTCATGTTTGATTTATTCTACTGTCTTTCCTATTCCCATTTCCCTTCCCTTCCTTTCATTCCTCATTGTCTAACACACTGAATATCTATCCTCACCCCCTTGTTGTGAATTACCTATGTTACTTATTTTATTTTTTCAATTTCAAAATGACCATTTAGTTATTTTTTTTTATGGACATTGTCTTTTGATGAGAAATCGCTATTATACTTCTGAAGGATAATTTTCTTTACTTCATTAACTATCATTATAATAGCTGCCTGAAGTCTTTGATAAATCTGATGTCTGGGCCCTCTCACAGGTTATCACTGTCACCTACTTTGCCCTGTGCAGAATTCTCACTTCCTCATTTCTTTAAATGTCTCATAATTTTGTTTGTATAACTACATTTCCAATAATATGTAAAGCAAGACTGAGCAATAACTCCATCTCCAACCCCCTTTTACAATGCTTGCTTTCTTGTTTGTTGCTGATAATTGTTTAGAGATCTCACTGAAAATTAAAGTCTACATTTTTGATTTTTTTACTTATAAAAATCAGCAAATGATCTGTTAAGAATTTCCTTAAACATCTGGAACCAAGATGTCCTCATGACGTCATCAAGGGTTTCTGTGTGCATGATGTGACATTGTTTCAATGCTGAGGCAGGAAATTTCCTCCTCTCACTTAGCTCTGTCACTTCCTACTTGTGCAGAACCTGAAGCTCTGTTAGACATGAAAGTTCAGGTGTTTCTCAGGTCTTTTTTGGAAATATGTGTAGTCACACAGAGGTCCACATTCCACGCAGACATGTGATCTTTTTGATTCCCAGGACTATCTTTGAAATTTCCAAATTTCATGTTTAAATTACATGTTCTTCCCCATTTTTTTCCTTTTAAGAATTTTGGTCAGCACTCTGCTTGCCTAAACTATAATTCTGCTTTAGAAAACTGCAGTGCTAAACAATGTCTATCAATTTTTTTTTACTACTATCTGGGGAAAGACTCCACTGAGTGAATTCTAATTCAGGTCAAATAAACCTATGTCCTATATCTGGAGAATTTGAAGGAATTGCCCAACAAGTCAAAGAAGAAGAAACATCTGGATGCTTTTAGGGAGCTCTAAATTCATCTCCTTTTCACCATGATTACAGGCCTGTTGTTTTATTTTTCCCTTAGTTTATTAGTGTATTATTGTTATATAATATTGGGGTTCATTTTCACATAATTATGCAAACATGGAATAAATTTTATCCAATTTATTCCCTAATACTTCCCCTCCCCTCCCTTCCTCTCACCCTGCTCCCTTTCCCCTATGCTGCTGACATTTTTCCTATTTATTTATAGGTTTCTTTTTTTAGTGGTTTATAGATATACATGAAAGTGAAATCACTGTAGTTTATTTATACATGTATACAGGTTAGTTTGGTCTATTTCATTTCCGTATTCCTCCCTTTTCCCATCCTTCATATCTCTCCCTTAATTTCCTTCCTTTACTCCCAATAATCCCACTTCTATTTTAATGGGATTACTCCCCTGCCCTTCTTTTTTCTCTTATTTTACTCTGTCTTTGGCATATGAGAGAAAAAAACCAAACTTTCAAACCTTAACTTCCTGAATCTGGCCTATTTCACTTAACATGATGTTCTCCAGTTCCATCCATTTACCAGCAAGTGCCACAATTTTATTCTTCTTTATGACTGAGTAAACTCTCATTTTGCATATATTTTTTTAATTCGTTCATTTGTTAGCAGGCATCTGGGCTGGTTTCATAGCTCGGCTATTGTAAATCGCATTGCCGTAAACATAGAGGTGTTTGCATCACTATTGTATGCTGATTTTGGTTCTCTGGAATTAACACTGAGCATTGGAATTGTTGGGTCATATGGTGGTTACCATTCAAGTTTTTTAAGGACTCTCCATACTGCTTTCCAGAATGCTTACACCAATGTGTGGTCCCACCAGTACTGTATGAGTGTACCTTTTTCCCAAAATTTCACCATCTTAATTATTTCTGTTCTTGTTCTGGCTACAGTGAAGATGAAATTTCAATGTAGTTTGGGCTTACATTTCCCTGATTGTTAGAGGTGTTGAAAGTTTTATATATATATATATATATATATATATATATATATATATATATATATATATTTGTCAGACATTTGTATTTCTTCTTTTGAGAAGTTTCTGTCTAGTATTTTTTGCCCATTTATTATTTTGGTTGGTTTTTTTTTTGGTGTTGAGATTTATTATTTTGTATATTCTGAACATTAATCTCCTGCCTGAGGAGCAGGTGGAAAAGATCTGTTCCCACGGCATAGGCTCTCTCTTCATGTTCTTGTTTCCTTTCCTGTTCTGAAGCTTTTAAATTTTATACTACCTCATTTATTCATTCTTGGTTTTATTTCCTGCACTTTAAGAGTCTTGGTAAAGGAGTCAGTGCCTGTCCTGATATATTAGAGTGTGATGCCTATGTTTTCTTCTAACAGAGTTTCTAATCTAATTCCGAGGTCTTTGATCCACTTCAAGTTGACTTTTGTGCAGGATTGCAGATGCATATGTATATCCAGTTTTCCCAGCACTATTCGTTGCATAGACTACTTTTCCTCTAATGTAGATTTTTGGTTATCTATAAAAGGTCTGTATCTATGGGGGTTTTTCTCTGTACTTTGTATACTATTTCAATTGTTTCATGTTTGATTTGGTGCCAATACTATGCTGTTTCATTTAGTGTAACTGTAGTATAATTTTAGGTCTGTTATTGAGATCCCTCGTGCATTGTTCTTCTTGCTCAGTATTGCTTTGGCTACTCTGAGTCTCTTTTTCTTCCAAATGGATTTTAGGACTTTTTCCCCCCTACATCTTTGTAGAATTTCATTGGTATATTGATAGGGATTACATTAAATCTATATAACAAACTGGTAGTAGGACCATTTTGACAATATTAATTCTGCCTATCCAAGAACCTGGGAGTTTTTTTCTGTCTTATAAGATCCTCTACAATTTCCTTCGTCAGTGTTCTACAATTTTCGTTGTACAAACTTTTCACCTCCTCATTATACCAATTCTCGAGTATTTTATTTGTTTGAGGTTAGTGTGAATAGAATGGTTTTCCTCATTTCTTTGTCAGTAGATGTATTATTGGAGTACAGGAAAAGTGATTGATTTTTGAATGCTGATCTTATATCCTACTACTTTGCTAAATTTGTCTATGAGATCTAGAATTCTTCTGTTGGAACTTTTGGGTCTTTTCAATATAGGATCATGTCATCAGCCAACAGAGATAATTTTACTTCTTCTTTTCATTTTTGGATCACTTTAATTTCCTTCCCTTGTCCAATTGTTCTGGCTAGAGTGTCAAGAACTATGCTGAATAAGAGAGGTGAGAGTGGACACCTTTGTCTTTTCTTGATGCTTTCAGTTTTTCTCCACTCAGGATGATGTTGGCTTTGAGTTTGTTGTCTACATATCCTTTATAATATTGAAGAGAGTTCCTTCTATCCCTGATTTCTCTAGCGTTTTAAACATGAATGAGTGCTGGCTTTGTTTAATGCTCTTTCTGTGTCCATTGAGATAATAATGTGTTCTTAACTTATGTGGTGAGTTATATTTATTGATCTGCATATGTTGAAACAATCTTGCATCCTGGGATGAAGCCCACTTTCTCATATTGTGCTATCTCCTTAATATGTTTTTGAATGTGGTTTGCCAAAATTTTATTAAATATTTTTGCACTTATGTTCATTAGAGATATCGGTCTGTAGTTTTTCCTCTTAGTTGTGTCTGCCTGGTTTTGGTATCAGGGTTATACAGGCTTCATAGAATGAATTTGGCAGACTTCCCTCCTTTCCTAATTCACAGAATAATTTGAGGAGGATTGGCACTAGTTCTTCTTTAAAGGTCTATTAGAACTCAGCCGAGAATCCATCTGGTCCTAGCTTTTCTTTGTTGAAAGGCTTTTAATCGCTATTTCAATCTCATTGCTTGGTATTGCTCTTTTTATGTTTCCTATATTCTCATTATTCAATTTGTGTAGGTTGTATATGCCAAGAAATTTTTCAGTACTTTGAAGATTTTCTGTCTGGTTTTTTGGAGTACAAATTCTCAAAACAGATTTGAATAATATTGATTTCAGAAAAGTCTGCTGTGATATCTCCATTTCCATTTCCAATTTTGCTGATTTGTGGCTTCTCTCTCTTTGGGTTAATTTGATGAGGGGTTTATCCATCTTATTTATCTTTTAAAAAATCAACTCTTTGTTCTACTGATTCTGTATATTTTTTTATTCTTGATTTCATTAATTTTAGCTCTGATTATTATTATTTTCTATTACTGTTGTTGGGTGATTCCTTTAACCAGTATGAAATGACCTTCTTTGTCTCTTGTAATTCATTTTGGATTGAAATCCACTGTGTTACCCCTGCTAATTTTCTGTTACCATTTTCATGGTATAGCTTTTTCCATACTTTCAGCATCAGTCTGTAGATTTTTTTGCTTGTAAAATGAGTGTTTTGGAAACATGTTTGCGTTATTGTTTTTTTAACCCAATTTTCAGGTACATGTATTTTCCTTGGTGAGTTTAGACCACTGACATTCAGTGTTATTATAGAGAGATGATTTTATTTACTGCCATTTTGATTTATTTCTAAAGCTTATTTCAGACTTGATTTTCCTCTGCTTTAATTTGATTTTTCCCTATGCTGTTTTCAGCTTTATTTTTCATTTCTTTTGCATGAAATATTTCATTGAGTAAGTTTTGGAGTACAGGCTTAGTGATTATGAATTATTTTCATTTCTGCTTATAATGAAAGATGTTATATAATATTGAATTCTGAGAGATAGTTCGGCTGGATAAAGTGATTTTGGCTGGCACCCATTTTCTTTTAGAGCTTGGTGTATATAATTCTAAGGCCTACTTTCTTATAGAGTCTGGGCTGAAAAATTAGTTGAAGTCTGAATTGGCTTACCTTTACATATATTGTGTTGTTTTTGTCTTGAAACTTTTAAAATTCTATCTGTTTTCTATATTTTAGGCATTTTCATTAAAATGTGTCTTGGAAAGTATCTTCTTCTGATCTTGCCTATTTGGGGTTCTATATGCATTTTATATTTGAATTTCCATTGTATGCCTAAGATTTGGAAATTTTTCTGATATTATTTTATTGAAAAAATTGTGCATTCCTGGGGCTGGGGTTGTGCCTCAGTGGTACAGTGCTTGCCTCACATGCATGAGGCACTGGGTTCAATTCTCAGCACCACATATAAATAAATGAATAAAATAAATGTCTATCAACACTAAAAAATATTTAAGAAAACAAAAAATTGTGCATTCCTTAAGTTTATAGTTCAAAGTCTTCATCTACTCCAATAAATTTTTATTTAGTCTGTTAATATTATCCCAGATTTCTTGAATAGTCTGGTTATGGTCTCTTAATATCTTTTCTTTATTGCCAACTTTATTTATGTACTTTGTCTCTGAGGCATGAGAATCTGTCTTCAAAGTGTTCTCATGTATTGATAATGGGAATTTAATTTCCATTGAATTTTTGATTTGATTTATTGAATCTTAATTTATTGAGGATTTCCATTTGGTTCTTCTTCCTAGTCTCTGATTCTTTATTTAAATGATTTTTCACTTTCTATATTTTCTAAGTTCATTTTCTTTTAGTTCATTGAAAATTTTAACTATGAACTTTCTATATTCTCTCACGAACATTTCCTCCACTGTGGTATCAATGGGATCAGTTATTGAAGTGCTGTGGGCTGTTTGGGGTGGGCTGCTTTGTTTTCTTATTTGTATGTCTACTCATCAACTGTCATGATTATTACTTTTACTTCCATGTAAGGGCTTATTTAGTGAGTTTCTTTCTTTTACAAGCCCTAGGTATAGTAATGTCCAGGTGTTCATACCTTGACTGTGCCATCTGAGTTATGGAAGCCTCTGCCCAGGCTGATACAGATCACTAGGGTGCCATCCCTGTGCCTGAAAAAGAGTCCATTGACCCACCTGATTCTGATAACTCACTGTCCCTATTTGTGAATCATAGAAGTTGTTCCCCTCCATCCACTGTGCTGTCCTCAGGTTAGTGCTATCTAGTTACCTTGTGTCTGCCACAGCTATGCGGGCAATGGGTGAAGGTTCTCCATTGGCCTGCTGTGGCACAGGAGCCTCAGTTTTGTCTATAACTGAGATGAGGGTGGAATGTCAGCTGGCTTACCTTTGCCTGAGCTCCTGCAGAAGTTGTGTTGATAGCTGGGTCAGGGATTGAATTCTATTCCCCTTGTTCATGGTGCAGGAAGGAGGTTTCAATGTCTTTCAGCCAGCAGCAATCCCCTCTGGTTTTATTTGTTGTTATTTGAAGGAGGGGAGTATTTGTGCTAATTTAATGTCTTCTAAGAAGACTGCCTAGCTGTGAACGCTACAAAATGGCAGCCATTTTGTAGCGTTCACAGCTAGGCATGGCTTTCAGTTCAATATGTGGGTGAAACTCTTTATCTCCTCAACTTATCTTTGTTGTTTCTGCCGTGGTTTGACTTGGTCTTCATTCTTGTCCAGCTGTTGTTAAGGTAGTAATCTTATACGTTTTTCCTCTCTCTCTTTCTCTATTGGTTATCCCTCCCCGGTGATCCCACACTGGGCTTGATTTGGAATTAAGGAATTCTGTCCTTATTTTCTGCTTCAGTAACCAAATATTAAGTACCTTCAGATTTCAAGCTATTCAATGTTGAGTTTTAGAGTATTTCCTCTGTCACCCCCTCTCTGTTTTTTCAGTGTTTCCTTTCTGGTTGTGGAGGGAGTCAGAGAATGCTGACGAGATCCACTCGGCCATCTTCTAACTTGATCTGCTAGTTTTCTAGTCTATCATAGAGATGGAGAAAAGGTGATAATAAAATGCCATCTTAAAATGCCATGTAGCTTACTCTATTTACTGAATTTCAGCTGTTTTTCTTGAATAAAAATTCATCAAGCTGTTAAAAGTGATGGATAATTTCCAGAGTGCTAAAAAAAAAAGTTGATTCGGACAATTTTTGATAGTGTTTCTCTCTTTCCTTTTATGGAAGAGATGAATATTGGAGGCTTTACTTCAATACTTCTGCTGATCTCACTTTGTAGCAACCTTTGAGACATCAAATTTTAAAAGAAATGTCTGAGTCAGCAGTAATTGCTTGTGGTATAAATGTAACTTAATAATGTTGCATATATACTGACCACAAGAATTTTAGGCTATATGTAAAAAGAATACTGGAGGGCGATACATCTACCTAAACCCTTTATTGATGGTTCATTCAAGGCAGTAATTGCTTCCAGCCTGGATCATTTCAGGATATGTGTCTTTCTGTGTTGCTTCTTTTATTGGAGTTCTGGCACTGGATGTCTGCAGGGAGGAATGACTGGAGATAAGTTTCTTTGCACTGATGTTTCATTCAGATTATGAGTTTTAAATGAAAGAATAGAAAACTAACAGTAACAAATGGTTGCATTTGGAAATTATGGATCTCTTTTCAGGCATGCACAGTGTGGAATAAAATAATCATTGCACATGGGTCTTTTTAGTAAACACCTCCACACAGAGAATAATTGCAGTCAATAATGTTATTGCTCAAATAGGAAGGACAACAATGTAGCATTGGAACAAATTCTCAAAGCAGAAAGAAAATGACTATCATTATATCATCTGGCTCCAACCTGAGCTATTTCTGTCCATTTACTGATTTTTTTCAAATAAGGACATATTCCTTTTCCTTGTAATACTTTAAATCAGTTTTCACTGAATTCTGAGCATCTGGCTCAGAGTTGAGGGAAATTGTCCTGGCATTCATTTCCAGAACCCAATCTTAATACGCTTCATATGGCATGAAAAAAAAAATTAAACAGGGAACAGTGCATGAAGACTAGGCTGCCTCTTCATAATAATAGAATGGTTCTTCATTAACACAGAAGTTGTCCTGACCATACATACCATTTCTGATCCCTTGTGAATACAGCCTCAAAATAAACAAGATCTATCAAACTATTTCACAACACTTTCCTAAATAGCAATAAAAATAACTAACGTTCAGTGTGTGCCTGGTTGTTTCTCAGGCTAGAACTAAGTACTTTGCTGATATTATTATCTTAAATAGTCACATAAATTTGATGGTATTTAAATTCAAATTTCGTATAAGGGTGACAGGATATGAAATCTATAAAGTATAAATAATCAGAAACAGAGAATAAATGAAAAAACTTGAATCTGATCTGTTTTATGTTTATTCTATGTTCCTAAAATTAAACTTTTATTGTGGAGCTTATCACTGTCCATTTCAGCATCTGTAGATGAAACATAGTAAGTCTGTTCTTTCCCAGAATAGTGTCAGGGGAAAATATTCATCAGTTTCTGCAAACAACACCTTTTTTCTAATTAAGATATTGAAAAATAAAAAGAGTGGTAGAAATGCAAACATTTAGGTCTTAATTTCAGATTGCCCCAAATTTGCTAATGTAACCTAAAGCTCTTAACCTCCTCACACCCCACCCCTCCTCTAAGAGGCAATGCTTATTGTTCTAAGACCTAGACCCAGACTCAGACTGTCATATAAAACATGTAAGTTGGAGCCAGTGCCTTATTCTCTTTATAGTCACTATTTTTTTTTCTTATGATGATAGGTATGGAAACTAGGGCTTCATGCGTGCTATGCAAGGTCAATGTCACTGAGCTGTATCCCTAATCTTATATTCACTTCCTTAATCTGTGTAAAACACCCATCTCACAGGTGTGTCATCCAGATTGAATTAGAAAACCTGGTACATTCTGAAATTGTCTAGCGAGTTATTGGAATTAAATTCTATTATTCCAAAGTAAACTTGAATACCCTTCTTAGTAGAATAGAGAAGCTCAATGATAAATTTTGATATAGGATGCTTTGGAAAATAGATGAATTTATTTATTTTTGTCTGGGAAATAAATGCTAATGTTATAATAATTCCATCATGATGTGTGTGACTTTTATTTGTTTATTTATTTTATAATGTTTCCTTCATTTTTATAGATAGTTCTTGAAAATGGGTTTTGGGGATTCGCTGACAAAGAAAAACTGACCATTTCTCAGAAGGATTTGTATTAGTTTTGGTAAAACAAACAAACAAAAAAGAACTTACATTCAGCCTCTTTGAGGAGGAAAGACATTTAAAAAGGGGTAAAAGTAAAGTTAGTAGAATATCCTGAGTTTGAACATGTTCTTTATATCATGATCAAAACTAGTACCACATAAACGTGAAAATAAGAAGATTTTTGAAGCAATCTGAATTACTTTTCCAAAGCCAACATAACAGATTAACTAATTTTTCTTCCCAGAAATGCTTTGAGATATAGTTTTTTTTAAATTAAAGTGAATATATATATATATATATATATATTTTTTTTTTTTGAAAATTATATGTATGCAACCAACATTCCCTGAAATAGATGATTCAGTCAACTCAAGCAAATAGTTATGTGGTGAAAACATACATTGGTCATAAGCTACAGAAATGAGTTAGTTGGAGCTGGTCAACTGGACAAGACAGCAAAGCCCGGACATCTGTGAATTGTGGTAAGAATGTTGAGTTGGCAGAGACTCAAGGTTATTCTCACTTCAGACCCATTTCAAAAGTACATGAAAAGTTCTCTAATACAGATTGCATTCATATATGACAAAACTCCCTGATGTCTTCCATATTCCTCATATATTTACTTCCAAATTCCGTGTCCAATATAGACTGTTACACAAGAAGTCCAAAGATAATAAGGTTTTTTTTTTTTTAGGAGTTTTTGTATTAGATGACCAGATTGCATAAACCCCCAACACTACTCAAAATGTATAGCCATTAACATATGAAGCATTTTTTCTTAAATCACTATCATGTCATTTGACAATTTTATTTTTGACCTTGTCAGTTGGTCGTCAGTAAATCCTGTCATGTCCATCAGTGTTGGCTCAAGGGTGCCTTTAAAGGGTAAGAAGAACCTTAGTAAGGAAATGAATGATATTATTTTGATCAACACTAAATATCACTTTTAAGTGTCTACCTTATTACTGAAATATTCTCAGAAATTAGAAAAATGCTTCCCATGTGATAATAAATGCTCACTGGTTGCTAAACTGGATTTCCCCCAAAAAAACAATTACATGAAATAATTACCTTAATGATTGTAAGAGTCTGCATTTTCTAAAAACACCCACAGCAGTATACTCAGTTATTTCTGTTCTCCCTACAACTACCAAGAAATAGAGGATACTTCCACCCACTTTGACGCTCTGGTACATACAGTACAGTGGAAGGGAGCGTGTGTGAAAATCAAAGCTGAACCATAAAAATTGTGGAGGTTTCTTCCATGGGTCTTGCCTCTCACTTCCCTTCTCTCTCTCATGGAATACTCACCTTTGGAAACTAGCCAACAAAACTTAAGGAAGCTGGGGCTACACAAAGATACCGAGGATGTGTTTTGAGAAGAACTTCAGCAATAATTTCAGGTGCCAATAAACATTACCTCCCAACGGTTGAGCAAATGAAAATTCAATTAATTTCAGTCACTAAGCTTTGATACATCCAACTTAGGACTCAAGATATTTTGGAGAAAAGGCAAGTAATCCTCTGTGCCCTTGTGCCCTGTCCAAATTCCTGACTCAAAGAATCCGTCAGAATAAATGCTTGTTTAATACCCATCATTGTCTTTTAAGCAATTAGTCAAGCAGTTATAGTAACTGGAACAATAATTAATATAATTTACAAAATTCACAAATTAACATTAGACAGTCAAAAAATGTTTTTGCAATAATAATGCTATTAATATGCCATGCTATTATAAATATTTTGATATTTTACGAAATTTTTATTGTTTCTGATTCTGATTGATGCAACCACTTTATTTAAGCTTCAGTATTTTATCTGTCCTAATGTTTCCTCCAGATATGTTTAAGTGCATGTATTAATTATTATTCTTATCTCCCTGGAAGGAATATCTGCTCTCTGAATCTTGGAGCAATGTTTCTTATTTTGATTACCACTGTAATTTTACATGCCTGGAAAATAGTGCAGATTTTGTAAATATGTATCAAATAAAATGAAAAAAATGTTTTTGCATCATTTGTACTTGGCATGTAGTTGACCTTTTCCATTTGAAAAAAATAAATAAATTTTGGATAATTGTCTTTTCACCAAATTTTTTATTTTGTTATTATACAACTTTTATCAGTTGTAAATTTTACTTTTCTGAAAGATTCTTGTTGATTTTTAAAAAATTTTCCATATTTTCTGTGTTTTAATTAAGATAAATTACTTGACTTAAGGTTGAAGGGAAAATATGCTGTTCTCTTAGGAAAATATTCTCCATTTGAGAAACAATTTCTGATTTACTCCTGGTCCCTGAATAGACCAATTCTTGGCCATGTGCAACCCTGCTTTCAAAAACCTGAACTGCTCATCAAGAATAGCATGGTTTCTGACTCATCAAATATCCCCATTATCATATGAAAGGTATAACTGAGATTGGGCACAAGTAATATTCACGACCAAATAATTCAGATTACCATGACATTCATTCCATACACATTGCTTTCTTTCCCACAGTCTAAATGGAGTTTCCCCTGTGAACTGAGGAATAAAAGCTGCCTGTGATTTCTAGATAGCTCAAACACTATATGCTGCAGCAGACATCTGGAAGCTTAAAATTCACATGTGATCTTAAATCTACTGGACAGAATTTTGAGCAAGTCATCTAATTATTTTTGGCTAGGAAGAGAGATGGCCATGAGGATGTTCATTGATTTGGGAACAATGGATGGTGTCTGACTTAAAGATAGAGAATATTGAGAAAACATAATTATAAGTTGGTAAAAATAGATAGATAAGCAGATACACAGGTGGATACATACGTAGGTAGAGGATAGAAGCTGGGAGAAGGTGTAGAATGTCCTTTCCCAATGAGCAGAAAGAGCCAAGACTATAACTCTGGAGCTGGAGGTAGAAGGATGGTAAATTGAAGACCAGCTTCAGAAATTTATTATATAAAAAATTTAAAATAAATAAAAAATATAGGGATATAGTTCCTAGTGTCCCTGGGTTCAATCTCAGATCTAAGAACAAAAAGCAAAAAACAAAACCAAAAACAACAACAAATGAACACAGAATGAAAAATGCTTGCTTGCAAGAAGGGACTCAGAAACATTGGCTTCCATGAACAGAGAACAATGAAGTCACCTCTGTCAATTGCTCAGCTAAGAGCACACCACAGTCCTTCAACTGTAACATTTTCTGGCCAAACACTTGCCAGGATGGTCACACTGGACACTTTCCATTGTGAAAGTGGCAGATCTTTGTTACCATTGGACCAGGGGCTTACCTAAGACATGTCTGTGCCTTCCTTTTAGGAAAATAAGTGTTTCTAACTCCATCCTCTTCTGAGAACTCACCTAACACATTATTTAATGTCATCGTAATCCATTCTGCATTGATTTTGAACATGGGATTGGATGTATAGCAAATGAAGTGCAGCCTGGATTTATTGGGCTTGTCATGTTTTTTTTTTATCACTTGGTAATTGTAGGGTGGCATTTGTTTTATCCCACCCCCCTTTAATACGTGATGAGTTTAAAAATACAATATATTTTAGACAAGCTTTATTTTATGAAAAAATTAAGAAGATACTACAAAGAGCTACCACACCAGATTTCTCTCATCAACATTTCATACAAACATTGTATATTTCTTAAAATTCTTTTTTTTAATTGGTTGTTCAAAGCATTACAAAGCTCTTGACATATCATATTTCATACATTTGATTCAAGTGGGTTATGAACTCCCATTTTTACCCCAAATACAGATTGCAGAATCACATCGGTTACATATCCACGTTTTTACATACTGCCATACTAGTGACTGTTGTATTCTGCTACCTTTCCTATCCTCTACTATCCCTCCCCCCCTCCCCTCCCATCCTCTCTCTCTACCCCATCTACTGTAATTCATTTCTCTCCCTTGATTTTTTTCCCTTTCCCCTCACATCCTCTTATATGTAATTTTGTATAACAATGAGGGTCTCCTTCTATTTCCATGCAATTTCCCTTCTCTCTCCCTTTCCCTCCCACCTCTTGTCCCTGTTTAATGTTAATCTCTTTCTCATGCTCTTCCTCCCTGCTCTGTTTTTAGTTGCTGTCCTTATATCAAAGAAGACATTTGGCATTTGTTTTTTAGGGATTGGCTAGCTTCACTTAGCATAATCTGCTCTAATGCCATCCATTTCCCTAAAAATCCATGATTTTGTCATTTTTAGTGCTGCATAATACTCCATGGTGTATAAATGCCACATTTTTTTATCCATTCGTCTATTGAAGGGCATCTAGGTTGGTTCCACAGTCTAGCTATTGTGAATTGTGCTGCTATGAACATCGATGTAGCAGTATCCCTATAGTACACTCTTTTAAGGTCTTCAGGGAATGGTCCGAGAAGGGCAATAGCTGGGTCAAATGGTGGTTCCATTCCCAGCTTTCCCAGGAATCTCCATACTGCTTTCCAAATTGGCGGCACCAATTTGCAGTCCCACCAGCAATGTACAAGTGTACCCTTTCCCCCACATCCTCGCCAGCACTTGTTGTTGTTTGACTTCATAAAGGCTGCCAATCTGACTGGAGTGAGATGGTATCTTAGGGTGGTTTTGATTTGCATTTCTCTGACTGCTAGAGATGGTGAGCATTTTTTCATGTACTTGTTGATTGATTGTATGTCGTCCTCTGAGAAGTATCTGTTCAGGTCCTTGGCCCATTTGTTGATTGGGTTATTTGTTTTCTTATTGCTTAATTTTTTGAGTTCTTTGTATACTCTGGATATTAGGGCTCTATCTGAAGTGTGAGGAGTAAAGATTTGTTCCCAGGATGTAGGCTCCCTATTTACCTCTCTTATTATTTCTCTTGCTGAGAAAAAACTTTTTAGTTTTCTTAAAATTCTTGAAATTAATGAATCAAAATTGATAAATTATTGTCAATTAAATCCATGCTATGTTCATTTAAAAAAAATTAACTCATTTAACTATTCACTTCTTTTTTTTCAATTTATAATAATAATACTAGCTGGGTGTAAACACTTCATAAGAAGGAATCAATACAAGTATGTGGTCTTCATTCTTTGCTAACTAGGATTTATAGGTCTGGATTCAGGGAGTGGAATTCAAAGTGGTTCTTTTGATGATTACCCTGAGGATTAACCAGCAATTTTTTTGCTTCTCATTTTTACAATTTTGAACTGTCCTGATTTAAAGGTCTTTGTCTGCAAAGATCAAATGCTTCAATCAGTGAGCACAACAGGCCCATTAAACTCTCACTATGAATTCTAGTCGTATGGAGTTCTTGGACCATCGAATCAACTGGCAAAGATGACTACTGTATTGGTTAGAATGATTGTTCCTTGATATCAGGGTGAAAGTGAATTTTGTATTACACAGTGGGAATAGGGAGGAGTTTGGGATTCAGCAAATCCTTTTTTAGTATCTTTTCTTTCGATAAATGTGAAATTAAGTTCAAATAACCCAACACTATCAGAAGTTTTAATGAACAGACTCATTGCTGATAAAAGCTTATCAGGCAAGGAAGGATGACCAGCACATGGGCAAAGGGAATGTGAAGGAAGATTAAGTTTATAAATGCTAGCTAGTTTTAACAATGTGAGCAGTTGTAGAAGTAAGAACTACCGTACTTACAGATGTTTATATATTCTATGTGTGTGTATATAACTTAAGAATTATTTTTCCTTACCCATTGATGTATTTTACATAAGATTATTAAAATGGATCCAGGCACAGGGATGCACGCCTGTAAGCCCAGCAGCTGGGGAGGCTGAGGCAGGAGGATCATGAGTTCTAAGCCAGCCTCAGCAAAAGTGGATGCTAAGCAACTCAGTGAAACCCTGTCTCTAAATAAAATATAAAATAGGGCTGGGGATGTGGCTCAGTGGTTGAATCTCCCTGGTGCCCATGATTTCAATTTCTGGTACCACCCTATCCCCCAAAATTGTTAAAATGGTATATCTTATGTTTCAAGTTTTTGTTTTTTTCTTTTTGGTACCAAGAATTGAACCCAGAGGTGCTTAATCACTGAGCCAAATCCCCAGCCATTCTAAATGTTTTATTTTGGGACAGGGTCTCGGTAAGATGATGAGGCTGGCTTTGAATTTGCAATCCTCCTGCCTCAGCCAACTGAGTTACTGGGATTACAAGGCTGCACCACTGCACCCATTTGTTGTAGGATGCAACTGAGCTAAAGGAATGAATTTCACCCAAAGGTAGTATCAAAGACCTTTGCACATCTTCTTCACAGAAAAGAATTACAATGTTTTTGATTGTATGAGTAATGGTTTCATCATAAAATGTGTAAGCATAATTTTGCTATTGTTATTACTTGAAAGTTTTGAAATATATGGATGCCATGTTAACAAGGTTGGGTTTGGGTGATTCATTGTACTATTAAAGTAGAAATTATATTTTCCAGACTCTCTTTTAGTGTATGATTACAAGTCACAGTTGTGGAGGAGGAAGCCGTGCCTGATTTGGGAGGTAGGAGGAAATAAAAGCAATTACTCTTGAGTGTTGCCATGATTCAGCGTGGAATTTGATGATGCTGATATTATGGACGAGTTCTCGCTAACCTCTCTCTTCTGGTCAGTGTTCTCAATGACCAATCATGGCTCAGGCTGATTACTAGAGACTTACTTCAAAAATAACTAAGGCCACAGTTCCCCAAACATTCTTTCATTAGTAACTGTTTTGTAGACCACATAATCACTTGGACATCCCAGACTTCTCGGGTTGATTTATTGACAATTCCTTTTGTACCTCAAAGTCTCTTTTCAGACATTCTTTTCTCCAGGTCCTCTGACAGTTTCAACATGATCTAATTCTTTTGTGAAACCCCTTATTCAAAACGCCATTGCTTGCAAGACTATTATATGCAAGGAAGGATAAATATCACTAGCCAGAAATAAATGTATGGATGAGGATCAAATAATTTTGACTGAATAAAGAAATAATAATAACTATTGTGGATTTCATTACATAAATTGTAATGAGGAGTGATAGTGTTAAAAATTTTATGGCTCAATAAATGGAGGTAAATGTTGGAGTTTTCTTAATTTGGTGGGGGAGTGGCTAACGTATCAATTTAATAAAAATTCTAATGAACTAACTTATATTAATTATGTGGGAAGCCACAGTGTAAATCGTAACCATGAGGAGAAAATAAAAGTATAATAAATGTTTGCATTATCCCCAAAGAAAGAATTAAAAAAAGACAAATGAAAAAAATTGTTGCCATTAAAACTTATCTGTATTAATACTTATATAAGATGTATAATCACTCAATTAAAAGAAATATTAATCATACTCAATACTCAAGAAAAAAGATTCAATTTTAGGTTGTTTTTAGGCATCACAATATAGAGGGAAGAAACAACTGAAGTAAAAATATAGAAAAAATACAGCATGAAAGCACTATCAAAAGATGATTTTTGTGGCTTAAGAATTGGATGGTTGGGAGTGTTAGCATGTATGCTTAGCATGCATGAAGGCCTCGGTTGGATCCACAGCAACAACGAAATCAAAAAACCAAAACCAAACCAATTAAACACGGTAGAATATAGAACAAGTAGTATCATCAGAGATAAAAGCCTATAGTTTGTAATGATAAATGTGATCATTCAGCAGAACAATACATAATTTTCAGGTCTTAGAATTATACCTTCAAATTCATAGAAGTAAAAGTGCAGAACTTACATAAGACATGTACAAAGTTCACTATTATAAATACCAATAAGTGATAAATGAAGTAGAAAAATAGTAATCGTACAGAAAATTTGAGAATGATGAGCTAAGTTAACCTATTTGACACTGAAAGAACATCATAGTCTAAATCTCTAAGACATATCACTTGGAGGAAAAGTGGGCACTTATCAGAGAATATACACTGAGCCACAAAACAAGTTTCAATACATTCCAAAGAATTAATTTGTCCAACATTTGTTCTTACATTGCAGAAGACATAAGCAAGATACAAATTATAAGACGCCTTAAAAGCATCTCTATTTTAAAATTATGCAATACCTCCTCAAATAGTCAATGAAAAAAGAGAAATAATTGTTTTTTATCTTTACATTGTTTAATTGTTTTGCATGTCCCATTGCACTGGCTAGGACTTTTATTGTAATGTTAAATAAAAGCCAAGTACACACCTTTGTCTTTTATGAACACTGCCACAATTATGATGGGTATCATTTTTGTTGAGGCCCTTTTCAAATAAAATGTCTGCTTCCATATCTAATTTCCTAAGACTATCAAAAATGTGTACTAAATATAGCAAATGAGCCTATATTGAATTAATCATGTTTTTGTGTAATTATGTTAATGGAATGAATTGCATTGATTGATTTTCCAATGCTGAATTGAATTGCCGAATTAGGAAAATCACCTCTTGAAATATTATCTTTCTGATATTTTTGTGGATCTAGAAAGCCAATACTTTGTTAAGTTTGTGAGTCAATGTTACTGAAAGTCAGTAAATTGTTTATTCTTCCTTTCTTCCTTCCATTGCTTTACAGATAACAGCATCTATATGATGCTGGCTTCCCCAAATGAGTAGGGAAGTTGTCTCCCCTTCTTGGTTTTCTGTAAGGATTTGTTTGAAATTTCATTTTGCTTTAATGTTCAAATGAAATAGTTTTTTTCGGGACATGTTGGTTTGGAGTTTTTATTGTGGCAAGAGTTATAATTATGGATTAAATTTCTTTAACCAATGCTTTTACTTTTTCCCATTTTTTCAGTTTTTTTTCATTAAAAATACTTCCCTATAACAGTCCCAAAATATTAATTTTGTGTAGTATTAATATGAATCTACAGATGTCCATTTTTATATTTTTGGTATTAATAATATCTGTTTACTCTCTTCTTTTGCATAATTCTGAATTAGAATTTATCTATCTTATTAGCCACTGTTATAGCAACTTAAATATATTTTTCATGTCCTATTTTTGTTTAAAGGGCCTCAACAAAAATTATACTCATCATAATTGTGGCATTGTTCATAAAAGACAACGGTGTGTACTTGGCTTTTATTTAACATTTACAATAAAAGTCCTAGCCAGTGCAATGGGACATGCAAAACAATTAAACATTGTAAAGATAAAAAACAATTATTGTTTATTTGTAGCTGACATGATCATTCATATAGAAAATAGAAATGAATCTACAAAATTCTGATGCATTTATTTACAAATAAATCCATCAAATAAGAATATTTGGAATGGGAAATAGATTCACAATCAATATATGAAAGTAATTATCTCTATATTCTATCAAATAATGGTAACTTAAAAATACTATTTACACTGTTAGAGATTCAAATACCTACCCATGATATGTAATATTTTTATATTGAAAAATACAAATATCTTACTGATAGAAATTAAAGAAGAAATATATATAACCTTGATAAATTGGAATATTCAATCTTCTTCAGATGCCTGTTAACCCTTAAATGTGCCTATATATTCAATGAAATTACAGTTAAAATCCCATTACATATTTGAAAATTGCAAGCATTTTATTAAATTTGGAGAGAAATGCAAATAATCTAGAATAGCCCAGAAAATACTGAAATATACGAATAATTACATAGCTGAAAAGCTTACAATATACATCAACACTTACATATAATATAAAGATAAAATAAATAAGACAAGTTTCGTTGTAACATAGAGCATAGATGAGTGGATTCTTTGTTTTGTGAATTTGAAAAATGAAATCCACAGGCACAAGAGAACACAGTAACAGGATTTACTAGAGTAATAGAAAAAAAGCAGAACTCCCAAATAGAGAGGGGTCCCCAAGAGAGGGTTGCCAATGGATTTCAGTTTTTCAGGTTTTTTTTATGGGCTTGATCTATCCCTATAAGTGATTGGTGGGATAGAGAATTCAGAAAGGGGCCAATCAATCTGTTTTTTTTCTTCTTCAGCAAATCTCCAGACAGGGATTTCTCAGTCAGTCTTTATTAACATTCGTGTGGGCAGAGGGTTTATTGGCACAAAAAGAAGTGCTTTAAAGAAGATTTTGTTGGCCACTGCTAGGGGTTGAAGTAGGGGTAACTAGGATGACCCACTGTGGTTGATGTTGTGAGTGGCAGGATGTTCTAGCTAAGAGCCACTGTGGGTGAAGCTGTCAGAGACAGAGACAGGGTGTTCCGCCTGAAGGCTCCTTCTGGGATAGCATGGCCTCATTCTTGCCTTCCCTTTTCCTCTGAGACTCTATCTGCCTGTTGGTGATTTACCTTTCTGCCTCACTATTGGAACTGACTTAGATAATTGAAATGAAATAGAGTCTAATAGGCAAAAGGTGTGTGTATGTGTGTGTGTGTGTGTGTGTGTGTGTGTGTGTGTGTTTGTCTATTAATAAATTGTGAAGAACCCATTGCATATCCAAATGGAAAAAATAAAGAAATTAGTTAACAACTTAGTTAAGATGGATCATAGACCAAAACATACAAGGTAAATCCATCAAATTTGTAGAGAAAAACACAATGAAAGATTATATTCTTGAACTTGAGATAGAAAAAGATTTCTTTAGCAGGCACCAACCATAAAAAAATAAAATACAGTGGAACTCATTACAATGAATTTTGTAAATCAATTTTTTTTTAATTTTTATTGTTGGTTGTTCAAAACATTACATACTTCTTGATATATCTTATTTCACACTTTGATTCAAGTGGGTTATGAACTCCCATTTTTACCCCGTATACAGATTGCAGAATCACATCGGTTACACATCCACTAACTTACAAAAAATTAATCTTGCTCGGCCTGGGGATGTGGCTCAAGTGGTAGCGAGCTCGCCTGGCATGTGTGCGCCTGGGTTCAAATCCTCAGCACCACATAGAAATAAAGATGTTGTGTCCGCTGAAAACTAAAAAAATAAATATAAAAATTCTCTCTCTCTCTCTTTAAAAAAATTAATCTTGCTCATAGTGTTTCATTAAAAATGTGTGTTTAAATGGTGACACTCAGTGCGAATCAAAAGAAATCAAAGGAGAGAGAAGCAAGATGCAGAGGCAGAATGGCAGAATGGCCTCTTGCCTAAGCTGCCAGCCTTATTTATATCCATAGGTTACATTTGGTCACTGGCATTAGTAGTACATTATTGTTCATTGTGTCATTAGGCAGGTTATGGATTTCACAACATTATGCAGATTATTTCTCAGTTACATATTATAATTTCAATATGCAATGTTAGGAGCTTTGTGTAGCTATCAAGAAAGTCCATTGTTTAAAGTTACTATTATGTGGACAGGCACTCTGGAACTTGGTGAAACACTGTGGTGGTCTAAGAAGAGAGTTTCTTTATTCCCAGGAGCTGTGAACCTGAGATCAAGGTCAAGGCTGATAAGACTGTTTAGCATAGAGCCTTCTCATGCAGCTTTCCATAGCAGCTAGGCATTCCATACCTTGGCACAGAAACTTTCCCAACAGCTAAGCATGCCACAGCCATGAAGTCATCAGAGACCCCAAACCCAAACACAGAACACTTAGAAGTGAAAATAAAGCTACACACTGGATAAAAATATTCACCATAAATATCTACAAAGTAAAATACTATCCAGACTCTGTGAAGAACTTCCACAAGTCTATAACTAATACATTACAAATAAACATTCTCAAACCCCAAAATGTGTATGTGTACAAATGATTTTACAGCTGGGCTGGGAGCTCTATACTGATCTCTAAGAATGCATGATCTGGAACTGATTGTTAGCCAGAAAAGGATGTATGAGCTAGTTGATTATTTATTATATGCTGTTTAAACTTTAAAATTCCCCTGGCTGTACATAGGGTAAGCTTGTGTGTAAATGGTTTTCACATGCTGTAACCAGTCAGCTTGCCTGCTTAACTGCAGGAACATAAGAGACTGCACCAGAAAGCTTTGTAGGAACTGTTGTACAACAATATTCCTTGAACTTCCCTGTTAGTTCAAAATACAGAGATGGAATGAGTATGGAGCAACTCAGGAAGTCTCTGGGGACTGAGCCTGAGAACCCACTGGGTTGATGGAAGTAGTTTATGTCTTGACTGAGGTATGGTTAAATGTTCTTATCTCTCTTATGGAAAACAGTCATATTATAATCAATAAAGACATTAAAATACTTTGATATTATTACAGAAACAGATCCATAAACCTAGTTCTGCTAGGACCTCAATCTGTATTAGTTTTTTTTTTCTTTTCTTTTTAAATTTTTTTCTGCTGTTCCATAACTTTTGCTTTTGTTAAAAAATCTTTCTGTGAGTATGTACGGTGATATTTCAAAATTTTAAATTATCTGACTCATGCAGTCATTGCAAGACCAACGATCTGAAGAGGCATCTAAAGAGAATGTAAAAATTGCCAGTATTCACATGATTAGGCATTGAGCATAATTATCTGGAAAAGGTAAACTAAAACTACAATGAGACTCTGTACACATTTGGAGACTATAGCAAACAAAAGGCTCAGAGTAAACTGAGAATATTTACTGATGGCAGGGAATTGGAGAAACTGGTACTCTTATACATTGTTAATGTGATGAAAAAATGGTAAAGACATTGAAAAGTTGTTTTCTATTAAAGAAAAATGTATTTCTTTCCTGTTTTCCACAATCCCACTCCTATGCATATATGCAAATAGAATCATTGCTTTCCAATTCATGTTCAAAGCAGCTGAATTCAAGCAGAAATTGAAAGTAATGTGAATACCAGATTTACAAAGGTAATACCAAATACAAAGGTATTTACTATATGCAAGTAATTTGTGATATATTCAGCTACTACATATCACACATTTTACTGATAAATGCATCAATGTAGATGACTTTTATGATACACCAAACAAAAGAAGCTAGTTAATTAAGTATATACTAGTTGCTTCAGTTTGTTCTATATTAACTATTTAGCTAAGGATCTTGACAATTAGAGAAATTAAAACACAGAGAAATGCTGAGGTGGGGGGATATTCATCAAATGGGACAAAGAGAACGCTTTGGGTTGCTAAAAATAGTCTATATTTTGAAATAGATATGATTCAATAGACTAATTTCCCTTATCAGAAATGAAGTCATATTATAAAGAGTAAAACAGAAGAAACATTTTGATATTGTGGATTGGATATGTGGTGTCTGCCAAAAGCTCACGTGTGAGACAATGCAAGAAATTTTCCAAGTGAAAGATTAGATTATGTCAACTGTAACCTAATCAGTGAATTAGTTCACTGAGGTTGATTAACTGGGTGATAATGCTAGGCAGGTAGGGTGTAGCTGGAGGAGGTAGGTCACTGGGGATGTGCCTTTGGAATTTATAATTTGTCCATAGTCTATGGAGCTAGCTGTCTCTGCTTTCTGAATGCTATGTCCCGAGGTGCCTTCCTCTGTTGAGCTTTTCTGCCATGATGTTCTGCTTTACCTTTGGCCCAGAGTTAGCCATCTAGGGAGACAGAGAGCTCTGAAAACATGAGCCAAATAAACTTTTCCTCCTCCACATTTTCTTGTCAGGTCTTTTGATCACAGGAATGAAAAAGCTGACTAAAACTGATATTATCACAGAAGAAAAAAATCAGTAAAACAAAATCAAGCCAAAAAAATCAACATACAACGTCAGTATTCTGATGGAGAACGTATCTCATATATGTAGAAAAAGAATAAACTATTTAAGAAACCATCTTGGGAAAGCTAGCTATTCATTTAGAAAAAAAAAATACATAAATCTTCAATTCACATAATTCCAAGTAGTTTTTCTTCATTTAAATATTAAGAGAGCGCAGTTTAAAAAAAAAAGTGTCCGAAAAATAGAGAGAGAGGGATTGTAGAATATAGGACGGGCATACATTTTTCTTTAATAAGTGATTTGTCAAATATCACACCTAAAGGCAATCCCTGTAATACTAGATTAATCAATTCCACAAAAAAAAAGAAATTAAAAATGATATATATGATGAAATTTATTTCTAATGAAATATAGGCCATTCATATATGGAAAGAAAACATTCATAATAGTGTATTGAAAAATTTTAGGAGTCAACTATATAAGCCCTCACCAGATAACGTTCTAGTAAATAAGGAAAGAAATGGCTGATTTTGAAGGAAGAATCTAGGCAGTACAAAAATAAAACAAGACATAAAAATTACTATAAAAGTGGAAACAGGTGCCTAAAGCCATAGAAATAACCAGAGGGTATTAACATAACATTATCCACATTTCTCCAAAAATTACTTTATAAATACAATTATGAAGCCACATGCTCCAATCATTTCTCTTGTATATATTTCCCCAATTATATATAATTGGCTAATAAGTGTTTGGACTACCGCTTTCATATTAGTTTAAAAGAATCATTATATTATATATGATACTCTTTTGTATTAGAGTCTTACTATATTCTTGGTGGTATTTTGTAAATCTTCATTTGCATGTCTTTAGAATGCCATTCTAAAGTAAAGAAAGTCATTTATTTATTTTGTTCCACTCTCCTGAGAAACTCTATCATGGGAGAGGATGAAGTCATATTTTATGTCACTTAATAAGAAGTAGGTAAAATAAAAATGAGAAGATTAACTGATCTTTATTCTGTAAGCAATCTGAACCTTTATTTATGTAATGCCGTTACAGAGGTTCTTATTGTGAACCCTCATTTACTTTCCACAGAATCTCTCTATCCTTGCATTCCATTTCTAAATTTAGCATTAATACCTGCAGAAGAGTAATTAGTGTTTAAATCATACAACTCACCAATCAAGAAATGGAAGGAGTTAAGGATGCAGCTCCTTAAAATATGTTGTATTGGTGTATTATTTCAAGCTGAAATCACTTAGCACTAGAACTTTGCTAAGGGCCATTTGACCTGTTTTTTCCTATATTCAGCAAAGATTCTTTGGGGATAAATGTCATTCCCATTCAAGGTCCAGAAAAAATCCTTGATTACCAGCAACTGGTAACTGGGACTGAAATAAAAGGAAGGAAGGAAGGAAGGAAGGAAGGAAGGAAGGAAGGAAGGAAGGAAGGAAGGAAGGAAGGAAGGAAGAGAAAACCAAGTATGAGCTGAACTGTTTCATTAGGTTTTGAAACATTTTAGTAGGTTGATGAAAAATTGATTAATTTTCTGGAATTTCCATGAACATTCTCTCCATCTATACAAAAAAAATCCAAGTTTCTTAAAGTTAATAACTATGTCTTTGAATTCTTGTGGTGACTGTGATAACAGGCTAAAAATATTTCCAGTCACGAATTGAAATTGACATACTGCATGAAATTTTTTGCCGCTGCCATTAACTCTGGGGGCTCTGCACTGTGAAAATCAGAAGAGGTTAAGTACAGCTCATTAGAAAAAAAAGGAAACTATGTTTCATATAGTTAGCTATACCTAAGGATCACACTAAAATAGCCACTTGAGGTAAATAAACAATGTGTACACAGATATTCTCCTTTCAGTTGATTGCTGACAGCAGTTCTAAATTAGAGATTCAGAACTTTTCAAGTAATCTTTGATTTTCTTGGGGCCGGGGCTGCGGGTCAGCAGTAGCCCAGTTGCCTGGCATGTAGGAGGCACTAGGTTTCGATTCTTAGCACCGCATATAATAAATAAAATAAAGGTTTCTCAATAACCTAAAAAAAAAAAAAAAAAAAAAATTTGACTTTCTTTAAAAAGCAGTGTGTTACTAGACCTTGATCTAATCTCCTCTGTAACTTGGAAGGTGTGTTCTGTGCATGCCAGATAGTAAAGTCCTTGGGGCAGGCAGGTATACAGAAAGGAGCATTGTTCTTGTTTTGATGTTGTAAAGCTCTGATGTTGAACTGACAATATTCACAGAAGGGACTATGATAAATCTGCCCTAGGATTCTTCTTTGCAAAACTATTGGGAAAGAATGCTGTATGTCACTCTAGAAGTAAGATGATTGCCTCCACTGTGAGCCTACATTTCTTGGCCTTCCAGCTATTCTGTACCACTCTGGAAGACACAGGGACTAATTTTTTCAGTTCACAATTCAAGACATTTCTTTCATGGCCTGATCTACTGCATGAGATGAAAAGATCCAATGTGCTCCTCTCTGACTCCCTCATTACAGAAGAGTTGGTATAATTTCTAGCTCATGCTATTAATAACAAGTGATTTTTACCTTCTACCTGCTTCCATTTTGCTTTGAATAAGAGAATGTCATCTTTCATATGTTTGGGGAGACAGTATATGTTCTATGTAATAGATACTTTTAAAATGGAAGAAATTTTTTTAAAAAAAATGCACTAAATTTAATAATTTTAAACCAATTAAAAGCAAATTCTTCTTTTAGACAATAAAAAACATTTTACTTTTGATTGCTGAAGCAGTTTTTGAGTAGACATGCTATTTCAATAAAATAACAAGCTGAATTAGTATTTCAAGCTATCTTTCAAAAATAATGCTTTTAAAAGCTCTGATGAATTCTTCTTAATGATTTAATGATTGTGACTACATAATAATATAACTGTATTCCATTATCTTCATGTTTTTGGTGGCCCCTTTTATAAAAGAAATCCATGATCTATTCATTAGAAAATATGAAAAGTGGAACAATAACTAAAAGAAAATTTGTTCACTTGTTTGTCTTGGAAATGGTCTAGATAATTCATGGAATAATTAAGATTAAAGTCTTAATGTTGTCTTCAGAAAAGGAGAAGAAAGAAACAGAAAGTAGTTTAAAATCACTTAAACTCTTACGAAAAATGAAAATGATTTTATTTTTATGAAATAAACATAAAAATGCCAGGGTTGAAGTATAAGAATATCACCAATTTGCGTATTTTTATTGTATGAAAATATGGTAGCATAAAAAAAAAGATAGATAAAAAGGAGCTAACAGGAAAGACAAGGAAACTATAATTTAATATAGAAGCCCATGCTTTATGCCAAAGCCATACAGTGGTTTACTCCCAGGCCTGTCACTGCCTAAACCAGTTCTCTCTTCCAGGTCTGTCACTTTCAAGTTTCTGAGAAATCTGTAAATCTGAGTTACCTTAAGTTCACTCACTTGAAAGTCACCTGCACACTGCTAACTAGCCTACATAATACAGAGACTAAGCAAAGAGAGATGCAACATTTCAAGAATATAATCTAGGGTATTTTCCAGTGTTATCTTCTGATCAGAAAATGGAAAGCATGTCAACCTAAGGATCCTGAGATCAAAGAAACCTCCGTAAACAGACTGATGCCATCCCCTACACCAAATCACATCTCCGTGCACAGTTTTTTTAAGAGCTAAGTGCATCTAAAGTATAGTACACACAAAATGACCTGCATTCTCCCTTGAATGTCTCTCTGCTTTCCTAAATAAATCTGTGTTTCTGACACATCCTTAAACTCATTTCTTGGACATTACATGAACCCCACTTGTCCTGAGTTGGGATCCCCTTCTCCAGGTGCTCCTTGGACATCCTCTAATGACAAGATTATTTCCCATGCTAAAGTAATTATAATAAATAATATTAATTTAAAAATTAATCTCCATATTTAGTTCTGCTTTGTATACTGAGATATGCTATAGACTGGAGGAAATATATTTGCAAATTATATATCTGATAAAGAACTTATCTTCAAAGCATACAAAAATTTCTTAAAAGTTAGCAACGTGAAAACCATGCCATTAATTAATAAATGTAAAATGTTTAAGCAGACTTCTCACCAAAAATATGTAAATGACAAGAAAGTTTTAGAAAAGATTTGTATCATAATTTTTCATTGGCAGAATGCAAATTAGATCAAAATGCAAGGAGATCACATACAAAA